>NW_026991709.1:86747900-87997900 GCF_029215605.1 Mirounga angustirostris | reverse complement strand
GTCTACATCATGATGAGCCATGGTGGATTCCGCTTTCTTTTTCTCAGATATTAAATTTAGTTTGAATTCTCTTTCTCTCTCTCAAAGAAAGTAAAGATTATCTACAACTGCCTCTAGTTTACAGTCTTCAATAGAAGACTTAGAATAAGGCTTGGAAAGCCCTGAGCCTTGAGAAGAACCTAAATATTTCCCTCTTTTACTTGTCCTGATTTTCCTTGGATACATATTTCTTCATTAACTAAATGATAAAACACCATCGGATGAGACTGAATGGGACCTCAAAATTTTTTTAAACCCTGCCTTGGGCCTAACTATTCTGAGGAAGAGTCTTCAAGGAAGGCCCTTCTAAGAGTGGAGTGTGGACAAACTTCTAAATTAGAGTCCTACATCTCTTGTTTGGGTTTGGTATGGCCAAGCCTTGCCTTTCCTATTTATTCTTCCAGAATTTCTTGAGGTTGTTTTAACAGAGTAGAAGCCAATTTGCTCAGAAGCCATTGTCCTGACCGAATATCCCTTGTAAAATGACTAATAGAACTTTCTGCAATTCTTGATCGCATGAAGCTCAATCTTTGGGGCTCTCTGCTTTCTTGATGCCCAGTTCTCTTAATTTTTTTTAATTTTATTTTATTATGTTAATCACCATACATCATTAGTTTTGGGTGTAGTTCTCTTAATTTTTAAGAACTAGTTCCTCAGTGTCTTTTATCTGATTCCTCTGTGCTTGCCTTCTGTTTTCTTGTGTAGTTCTTCTTCTACCTACCATTTAAGTTGGTATTTAGGAGGCTCCTGGACTTCTGTCTCTTGTCACCACAATCTTTCAGTCCCTGGGAAATTTCACCCACTTGCATATAGTTTCAATTGAAATGTAAATATATTTTCTGCACAAATATCTCCCTAAAAGTACAGGCTTATAAAACTATTTCTCTCTAAACTATTCCATTGGTTTATCCTAAATGTCACTTGACATGAATGTGTGCACATCCCAGTTCAATATTATCTTTAAACTGCCCTCCTTTTATTTTAACTCATTTGGTGACATTAGAGTCTGCATCAAAACATGGATATTAGCCTTTGCTCCTTTCCCATTCTCATGCTCACTCTGTCACCAAGTATCTTTCACTTGACCTCCTAAATATGCATTGAAGCCATCATCAACCATCAATCCCCACTCCCATGGCCCTATATTAGAGTATGCCAGGACCCGCACGACCCATCAGCTTCTTAACCACAATCCAGCCACCATTTCTTCTTGGTTATAGACTCCACAGTACTGTCAGAATGCTACTCTAAAATGCAAAGGTTCCTACCCCACTTAAATCATATTCTTACCCTACTTACAAAACTTTAGTGAGTCCCTGAAATCTATAAGAAAAATCCTAATTTCATTAGCATGAATTACAAGCCTCTTACCTCATTATCCCACCTCATTCTTTACCACACTCTTACCTTGCACTTTCTACTCCAGAGACATCAGATAATCTGTTACTTTTCTCATAGGCTCTGTGATTTTTCAAGACTCTGCTCTTGTTCTTGCTATCTTCTTTGCCTGGAATGATCTTCCAGCCCACCCCTAACCTGCATTTCCTGGCTCCTCCACCAAATACCCCAAACATCCCTCTATCTCTGAACTAGCCATACTACTTTGTACTATACATTTATATATCTGTCTCAGAAGGTAGTATTCAGTATTAGACCACAATTTCTGTCTTCATTCTCCTCATAAGCCCATAAGCAGCAGTGTACGATACATATGAAGCACTCCATGACCTTTTATTGAGGAAAGGAGAGAATGAAGGAAAAATAGAAAGGAAGGAAGAAGAGAGAGAAGAAGGAGGGGTGAAAGGAAGGAATGAAATTCTAAAGAGGATTGCTACCCAAAGAAAGACCCATTCATAGTGATGGACCTAGAGCTGTAATACTTGAGCCGGAAAGCTGGCTTAGAATATCAGAATTTCACCAGGTCCTCTCAAATAGCACAGCATACATGACTGCATGCCTTCCTCATACCTTCATTTAAAACAGTATTTGAAAAGCTACAGGCAAATTATAGACTGGGTTGATGATACCAATACTGAAAATTATGCTATTATTAGGTGTCCCTTTTTTCAGAGTCATTCTGAGAAAGATGCTTGGGGAATTCTTGACTAACAACAGAGCTAAGTACTATTAACTTCCAATTCTTCAAAGACTGATTACCTGGTGTGTGGATTTTCCAGACCTTCTGATTGCTCTGCTTCAGGCTATTTAATTGCTCATTAGAGAGTCGAAAGAGGAAGAAGACAAGTCAACCACATCTGTCACTCGTTAGTGTCTATAGTAAAAATATATGAGTAAAGAGGCTGAAACCATAGACTAAAACATAAATTTTATTTTTATATTATACCAAATCTTCATTATCACAGGTAATGGAAAGTGGTCTCTATTCAGCTCATATTTTCCCAACACTAATTTTGGAAATCCCCATATTGCCACCATTCAGGATTTTTCTGAATACATTAAATATATTTAATGTACATCGGGCATCTTAATTGTCCTTAATATAGGCAAATATATAAATTGTTGTTCTGCCAACCAACACGACTGAGCATGTAATTTCCAGTCAAGGGTCACGAAACAATAGTCATTGACATAATAGTTCCAACAATTTGACTTAAATTGAACAGAGAATTTTTTAAAGAAATACTAATACTATGTATATTTAATATAATACTTTGTGTAGAAGTCTGAATCTATAATGGTAATTTTTGTTTTTCTTTCTCTCTTTACAAACTACTGTAATGCTAAGTACTTCTAACTCACATCCCTTGATAATATTTATCTGGTCATGTTGTGAGAATTTTATTGTCTGATGTTGTAACACAGAAGCATTTATGACTCCTGCCTATCAGGCCAGTTCTAAGAACTAAACTCTCTGTTTCACTTCTGAAGCCCAAAGTGCACCAAGCAGCAAACTAACTTATTGGCTATCCACTTTTACAGAGGCAATTAACTGTGCTTAAATGACCTTCTAAATTTAAACTATGCAGAATGGAGCATCTCAAAGGCCAAGCTAAACTGCAAAGATTGTATCGTCATTTTTCACATTACCACTTTCATAATTTCCCCTAACTTCCTTTTTTGTTTTCTTTGTCAGAAGTTGCTGTTCAAACCTTCTCACAGTTAGAGGCCACCTAAGTTCCTGTCAAAACTTCATATTCTGGATTGCTCCTAATTGTTCTATATTATTGTTTTCTGCCTCATTTCACACCTGCCTGACAAATAGGCTAATGAAAGCACTTCTTTCCCTGGACTCTGACAAACAAGGAAGTAACAGATTTATTACCTTTTTCTTTTTTTGTAGCTAATAAGTATAAATGTTATAAATTTCTCTACAGGTGGTCAGTCTTCTACAACTTTAATTGTTTTCTCAGCTGCTACTTGTCCATAAAACATGAACACAGAAATTTAACTTTCAGCAAAAATAACATGTATTTCCTCTATTTAACTAGGAATAATTTCTTGTTTTTAAAAAAGAAATGCTACTGATGTACTGTATGGTGACTAACATAACATAATAAAATAAAATTTAAAAAAGAAATTCATAAAATGAAAAAAAGAAATGCTATAAATAGTATGCACATTATAAAAAAATACAAACAATTTACAAGTACACAAAGCTCAATGGTTTTTCATGTGAAAGAATCATCACTAACTGAGCCATTTTATTAGCATTGCCTGAACATCAGATCAGCTTTAGATCAGCTTGAGTAGCAGCTTGAAGACTTTCTGAAGAAACAGTGGGTCAAAAGATCAGAAATTATCTGATAATACAATAAGGTACATGTCTACTCTTTCTTTAACTTTTGTGTGTGTGTGACAGGAAAGGTGGACTTTATTACTACTGTTACAAAATTCAACTGAGTAAATTTTAAAAGATCTTATTGGTTTTATTCAACGATTCATGAATCAGAAAGCATCCAATCTAGCAAATAAAAAGGATCTCTAAGGACTATGCAAAATGAACTTTTATAGGCAGAAGGGAGCAGCAACAAGGAAGTTATTCTAGGCGAAAAACCAGGTTGGTTATTGCAAGATTACTTTCCTTTAGGGAATGGCAGGGATCTACGGGGAAGATCACTAACTAGTGGTGACCAGGTGATGCCTGATTCATTGGTTTAAGATTCATTTCTGGGAGAGCTGAGACTGTAATTAACTGGGGCTTAGTAGCACAAGTGACCCATTTGGGGCCTGTTGTCTTGTTTTTAACACTACTCTCCAAGGGGTTTTGTATGTACCTATTTCCTAATCAATAGAATGGCAACAACAAAAGCTTGAGGGTTCAGGAAAGCTCAGCTACCTTAACATAGCTAAATCCTACACATTTAATAAAAGAATGGTGGATCATGAAACTTTTATTTAAGACAGAAAATACCCATTTAGAATACCTACTGATTGCTAAATCATGATTTCGACTTTTTATTCTGACTTCATTTCATCTTTAAGTTTTCAGTGAGGTGTAATAAACATACAGAAAAGTGCTCAGATTATAGCTGCATCATTCTAAACCTGTTCACAAATTGGACACACCTGGATAACCACCTTTCAAATGATGAAGTAGAACAATGGCAACCTTCTAAGGGCTCCTCTTATGTCCCCCTTTTTTTATCGTTATCTTCTCCTTGCTCCTAAGTTCTCCTAGCTTTTACCATCATAGACTTGTTTTGTCAGTGTTTCAAACTTACATAAATGGAATCCTATAGTATGTACTATTTGGGTTCTGAATACTTTCATTCAACATTATTACTGTTGTGTGTGTAAGATTCATCTGTATCATTGCATTTCATTCATTTTAATTGTTGTATAGGCATTTCACTGTATTTATATACAACGATCATCTACTCTACTGTTGAGGGCATTTGGAATATTTCCAATTTAGAGTTATTACAAATAGTGCTGCTATAAACATTCTTATATATGTATTTTGATGAATATATGTATTCCTTTCAATGTGTCATAGTGTAGACCTAGCAGTGGTGTTGCTGGATCATAGGCCATATGTATATTCAGCTTTAGAAATACTAGCAAATAGGCTTCCAAAATATTTTATAGCAATTTACATTTCTATCAACAGTGCCTAGGTGTTTCACTTGTTCCACGTCCTCAATAACACTTGGCATTCTCCATCTTTTTTTTATTCTAGCTCAATCAATTGTATAGCTCTCATCTAAAACCTCAGTGGAAACAGAAAAAATGAAAAAAAAATAAATATTACTATCACTCAAATATTTGGTCCTATAAGAAATAAAATGGTTGCAAAAATTGGCACCCAATGACTTTCAACAATAAAAATAAACTTGCAAAGTATTTCCTGTGATCCTAAGAGTACATCCATAATCAGTAAGGGATTATCAAGGGGCACTTGGGTGGCTGAGTTGGTTAAGTGTCAACTCTTGATTTCAGCTCAGATAATGATCTAAGGTCCTGAGATAGAGCATCCCCAACCCCAAGCCCACCACCACACCCCAACACCCCCATGTGCCCCCTACAGCCCCCCATGTCTGGCTCTGCACTCAGCAGGGAGTCTGCTTGAGATTCTCTCCCTCCCTCTCCTTCCCCTTCTGCCCATCCCCCTGCTCGCACATGCTCTTCTCTCCCGCTCTCTAAAATAAATAAATAAATAAATAAACCTTTAAAAAAAATAAGGGATTATCAAATAAATTGCTTTTTAGGGCAAATGTGCACGTTACACCATATAACATTATACTTTATATGAGTTTGTAGAAGGTACAAGAATGACACCAAAAAAACCTAATACACAACAAATAGATTTTTTTCAAATGTCCTTCCAAATCATGTATTTGAAAGAGTCCAAAACTTTTCATTCACTCAACTTTTTTATTACCAGGAACTGTGCCTGGGTGCTAGAGATACAAAAACAAGGAAGCGATGATCCATACTCTTAAGCCATGTAAGACTAGCCACAGGTATGAGCAAGTAATTTAACAATAAGAATGGAGAGTAACACGTGTTGTGAGAGACAAGCACATGTGATATTGAACTACAGAGATATTACTGTGGGTGATAGAGGAGCCATTCCAAGAAAAATTTCCAGTGGGGATGAAATTCAAGCTGATCTGTGAAGAAAATAGGAATTAGCTGCAACATGAATTTGTGAAGAGGTCTTCTAGACATAGGAGTACAGTGTTCAATACCACCGATCTGATACTTGAGTTCCCTTTACTACATTCTCCCAGGGACTGGAAATGCCAAGATAGTCAAGTCCGAAATCTTTTCTTACAAAGAAACAATGATCCTCTGAAGATTTCACCCACATGTTCTGCTTCTATACTTTGAGGTAATAAGAGACAATTCTAACTACTTCTTTCCATAACTTCACATCTCCTCTCCACACAATAAAGAAAATAATATCGCCACTTTTCAAATGCACTGAAAGAAATAAATACATAATGAAGATAAAAGAATATTGCCCTAAGTAAAGATAATAACAAAAACCATATGACAAAAATGTTCTAGACAATATATTCAGAGAAAATGGCATCATTGTGCTCTGTTTTCTCTTTTCAGGACATTTCTGGCACTTAAGAGAGAAAGAAATAACTGAGGGTGGGGAGGTCACAATGTAACAAAAGCATGATGTCCTCTTCAGGAAGAGGAAAATGGCTCCAAGTCATTAAAGACAAAATAGGCATTCCATAAAAGCGTAAGAATTTGATTGAAAAAGATTACTCCATTCACATGTGTTCTTGCAATTATTAATATAATTTTTAAAATAAAGATGTCAAATTACCTTTGCAATAATTTCTAAAATGTAAACTAAAGCTACAGTTCTAGCCAAAAGAGCTGTATTGAATTTTTTCAGGCATATTAACTTTCTATAAATGTGGCAAGGCCAGAGTTTCTGTTCTGAAAGGAGGAATAGACACAAGGATTTTCATGTTCCATTCTATTTACTGACATTGAAATTATTTGATGGGGAGATGTTTATTGGAAGACCCACAGATATAGCACAATTCATGTTTAGGGAGATGGATTTCTTGCAATTGTAAAAGTCAATGGCATTTCACAAATGCTCTCAGCACTCTTTATTGACTTTCTGGATAGATATTTCTACTAATGAAATGAGTCAGAGTTTCATGAAGCACTGATGACACAGATAAATACCAACTTATTTCAAACATCCCCCAACGTCATAATACTTTTAGAACTGGTTTCTGTTGTACCATTTGGAATTACCTGGCTTTGCAAATTTATAACTTCTTTCTAAACAATGTACACTTATACAATTTGATCAACAGGTGGGAAATCACTATCTTTAGATAAATAAATGGAAAATAATAACAGAATCATGAGGAGTTCAGAATGTAAGTTGGTTTAAAGGCAAAAAGATTTGCCCCTTATCTTTGCCCCTTATCAATTATACCACACACAAATTGTAGAAAAAAACAGATCGGCATACTATTGTAAAAATGCCATATTTTCTATAGTTTCAGTGAGAGAATGCAAATTTTAATTAAGGAAGACTTGTAGAAAGCTAGGTTACCCCCCAGAGTTGTGGATACTTTATTCTCAAGAGAGACAACATTTAACAGGATGAGACATGGTCTTCAGAATCAGTGAAGAACACAAAATACTCAATCTCTCTTCCTTTTATCATGACTTTAGAATATTTTTAGGATTAATATATTTAGTTAATGCTTATTATGTCCAAACATTCAGTGTTACCTATATGGTTGTAAACAAACATCAATCAAAATCTTAATAGACCTTAACAGACCTTAAAAAATATTTGTTTTTATTTTAAAGTCTGGTTTGTGGAAGGTCATTTTACAGCCATAATATCCATGCATCAAAAACAAACAATAACAAAAAAAGAAGAAGTTATCAGGCACACACTGGAATTTTATTATATTGTTTACTCTATTAATGAAAATTCTACCTACATGAACTGGAAAAACAAATGTACATCTCACAGTGTTACTTTCTATGTGTATTTCTTGCTCACTGCTTTTGTACCCTTTTCATTTTCATAAAGGATTTGGGGCAATTTGGAATAAAAGCAGCATATAAATAAACCCAAGACTACTAACTCATGATAAAAGATTTTAAAAGAACTATTGCAGGAGAACTAAGGGAAAAAAATTATGTGAAGTCTTGACTGGGGAGAAATATGACAAGTGATTCCAAACCTTAATTCTAAGTTCCTAGCAATCCAGGTCAAAGGACAACACAATGAACTGCATGCTCTCATCGTCCAGGAGATAATGAACTCACTAAGAAAGTTCCCAGCTCTTGGTGGAATTTGTCACAAGGATTTTTTACAAGGGACTCTGAACAAGGTAACGAATGAAGACCTCAACAGCAGATGTTGTTGTTTATAATGCCACAAAAAAATTCCCTATTATATCATAGACCACCTATGAAAATAGCATATAATATTTAAACAGAGTTCAATAATAAAAAATGTTAAAGAGAACCAGAGGAATAGGGCTAAGCTATGTTACCTTTTGGTCTTCAAGTTTATATGAAGATAGAGAAATAGTGTTTTTCAATTGTTTCCACTGGAAATAATTTCATGCCACAAACATTTGCAATATTACAATAGTAATAAAGTTGTGTCCCACTACAGTGGAGTAAAATAATTCATTCTGGAGGTATGTCATATTCATTCTATGTCATAATATAACCTTGAAGAAACATAATATGTCCCAGACAAAGGAACACAGAACCAGAGAGATAGAAGAAATATAACAAGAGAGACAAACATACCCCAGACTAAAAAACACAGACTTACGCTGCTTCTGTTCAAGGTCTCTCTCAGCTAGAGCTTTGACAAGAGTTCCACATAAAGGTGTTTGCTAGAAGGGCAGGATGGTCTAGTGTTTAAAAGTCCAGTCTCTAGACTATCACTGTGGTCAGACTGCCTGGGTTCATGGCCCAAGCATATCATTTCCTGGCTAGAAACAGAAGACTACTTCTTCAATCTCTTCAGCAATCTATTCCTCTTTAAAATAAGGTTGATGATAACAGTATTTACCTGGCAGGGTGAGGTAACCATGGAGAGATCAACCATGTAAGTTGTTTAATATAATACCAGATATCTGGTAAGCATTCTCTCAATGTTAGAGACACTCGGTATTCTTTATTGGTAGAAATTAATGGATCCTAGTTACTAGGTGTGTACATGAGACAGTGTCTTATTTCAAAGGTAAAAGTCCTGCTCTGTTTTTCCCTGAAAACCAAGTCATCCAAATGCATTGCTCTTTATTGCCAGATCATTTCACAAAATACACTGAACCCAGGAAAAGAAGAGTTTATATCTGAAATCCAATTTTTAATCACAGACTTCTCAGCTGGGCCAAGAGTTTTATAGGATTAGATTTATTTGTGATCATTAGCTGAAGCATTCACTTCATAGTAAAAACTAATTTACAAAGATTAGCATCCTTTGAAATTCCTTATTAGATCCAAATGTTTAGCTTTGGGACAATTCAGCAGAGTTTTCTATGTGTTCTGTAAAGCTCTCTAAACTTAGTATATAAAACAGAACCCCTGTGACCTCTTTGCTTAAAATAGAAAACATATACATACAATAAGCAAACAAATTATTAACCTTTCCTTTGATATTGAGCTGGAGATCTCACTTATTTCCCTGGTCATGATGCAGAAGATGGAATGGACTCCCACTCATAAACTGAAGAGTTCATCAGAGCCCAGTATGAACTTCATTAGAAATTCTCCTTAACAGGAAAAATTCTATGATTATACTTGACACATCATAATAAATTTTTAAATATATTGACATTCTTTTGCTTTGCTTCTTCTCTTTTGTATGGTTTAAGCACAGACCCTTGAGACATGGTTACTCTGTCTTACGTTCAAGTCTAGAGAGAGAAGTTGGAGAAAATTTTCCGATATGAATGTCACTGAACAAACTTTCTTCAATAATTAATTCACTCTTTCAGTTACTCATTTTAACAAATATTTATTGAATAGTTACTACATAATTTTTCTTTTGCTAAAAGGAGAAAAACGATGAGAGAAAATCTCATTTCTCAGAGGAAAATAAACTGTAAAAGCCATCATTTATTGAATACTTATGAGCCAAAATACCTAAGCGATGGGTACAGATGTTCTTACTACTTCATCAATTAAAATTGAAGTTTATTACAATCAAGTGACTTTCAGCAAGTCACAGGCTAAGGCAGGCACAGCCAGGTGGCACCTCAGGGCTGTCCACCTGCACACCTGCACTCTCCACAGCTCTTCCTCTCCTGCTGTCAAAGAATTTGTAAAAGAAGAGAAGCCAGAGCATAAATATACACTGACATGGAATATGACCAGAAGAAGTTTCTAATACATAAAATTAAGATTCAGTAACCAAAGATGTGTTTTAGGGGAAAAAAATAAGGCTAGCATATATTCTCTTCCTGAGAAAGATCATTCTCATTCAGTCTGATACTATACCAAAATTTTAAAATCACACTTTCAAATTCTTTCCACAATCCCAGTGCCTTGTTGTTGTTCTCTCATTCTAATCAAAGAGCAGATGACTGGTTCTTTGGATAAAATTTACCAAGAAATTTTTATTCTTAGCAATAATAACAGTGGCAGATATTTCACAGTTAAGGAGGAAAATAAGCCAGAACAAAACCATGATTCTGTTTCTTCCTGTGCCTTCAGTAAAAGGCAGCTTTAGGTTCAAATATGTCAAGATACTAGATTTCTAGAGTCGATAGTTTCAGTTTACATTTTCCTCCTGTTTGTTTGCAGTATATCTTTATATACATTTGAATTTTTCATCTTAATTTAAAAGCAAGTGAGTTAGCATATCTGCAATATGGCGGCTTTGTATTTTAAATGAAATTTTCTCATGTGTCTCTCTGGACTGTTTTTGAAATCCAATCCACTGAATGAGAATAACAAAGTCAGTTGCTTGAGGAAGCTCTCCCCTCCTACCTCAGTCCCTGATGCTTCAGGGCTCAAAGGCAGAGAAAGCAATAATGTCCTTGGACACCAATGAGAAAGACAAAGTATGTTTATCCCTGGGTTCCTCGTCTTCCTGGTTCTGTGGTGGAACACTAAATGGTGTAAATTTTTAAAATCTGTAGGTTTTAGTAATGACAATGTTCATCTTTCAGCAATGTGAAGGCAAATCTGAGACCTGAAATAATGCATTATTTTTTTAAAAAATGAGACCACTTTAGAGGAAAGTACACAATTAAACAAAACATTCTCTAAAACCATCACAATTTTAAATGTAAATGCTGGCACTTACCAATATTTATCTATTCCATATGTATTCTACATCTGAAATATATTTCCCAAACAGCATACCTTGAATTGGCTTTAAAGCTCTTGTTCACTGGTTATTAAGCAACACTGCATCTGGGAAACAGACTTTCTTTATGCATTTATCTGTTTATTTTTCAAGTGCAACATTGCCATCTACAGGATATGAAATGACAAAATTCTACCCCTCCTTTAAAGTCATGTTTACAATCAAAACTAGAAACCACTTAGGTTGAAAATATATGTGTCCAAAATCAGTATTTGATTATCCTCTCAGGCACTGCTGTTTTGCAAATTATCTCATAATCTCACAACTCATCCCTCCATCCCCCAAAAAATGCACTAGATCGACTTTGCCACAGCTTCTTTAGCTTTGAGAACTGTATCAGCGGTTTACTCAAAGGCTGTACCATGATCATATTAAGGAGCTGGAAGAAAATCTAGTATCAGTATGAGGTTTTCAGTTGGTTATATTAAGGATCAAACTTTGCACCTAATACAAAATTCTCCTGAATTTAACTAGATGTATCTTGCATAAACTTCCTCACAGAATTCAAATAACAAATACAGCAAATTGTCTTTCTTTCACAGATTTCAAATACCAAAAGAGCAAAATGTCTTTCTCCTAGTACAAGGAGGCAAATGCCACGGAGTTTACTTAATGAGTCTAATAATCTAATCAGACTTCATAACATTCAGATGACATGACAAAGGAGAAACTCTGCCTGTTTTGCAAATGAAGAAACAGAGGCACATAATGTGCTGACCTTGAAAAGCTTAGTTCATTGTCAGACTGTCTTATTTTCGAAAAAATGAGAGAGAGAAAAGGAGAAACAACATAACTCATTTTCTCCATTTTGACACACAGACTAAAATATGAGCTAGGAAAAAATATAGAATATACAAATGGTATTAAGAAGCTATTTTTGACTGCTCAGTGTGACCTCAGTTCAGTTGAAATTGGAATTACAATATTTATTAGAAAAAGCTTGAATGTTTCAGGAAAAGCTATTACAATTTCCTAGTACATTTCTAATCTCCTTTCTTGGGGATATTTAATATTAGGATGTATAATTAGCTCACTCTAATTCCTTAATTGTGGCTTGTCTAGAGACTAAGGGATGGACATGATAACATCCATATTACCCTGCCTTCTTGCAATTTTTAAAATCAACTCCCAGAATAGGGAATGGGAATCCATCTCAATATAAAAAATCATATAGAACATAAAATTAAGCTTACTTTGTTACCACAATGCTAACTAGAAAGTAGCTTAGGAAGAAATAGTGGTACGTTGGTACCAAAGAAAAAGCCTCATTAAAATGAGAAAACAGTTTTTAAAAATTCAGTATCGGGGTTTCATTTCAAATGTTCACTTTGGAGTTTTTCATCACATATCCAGCTTATCCTCTGGGTATATGAACCACGTTTAAATCAAAAGATTAAAGGAAAAAAATCCTAGCCACAAAAACAAACTCATTTTCTCTCTAGTCCATCTACATACAGATATCAAATAAGGAACAAAATGTTTACATGGACTAAACAAGTAGCTTTTGATCCAAAGCCAATTACACGAAATAAGGGTCGAGTCTTTGGCTGAAGCCACTATGGCTACCCCCTTTGAAAAGCAATTTATATATCATCCACTGCTAGCAATATAGAGGGGGTACTTCCTTTATAGAAACTGGTCCTCAATGACCCCAACATTGCCAAATCCATTGGAAAGCACTTAGACCTCACCCTACTTGACTCCAGAGCACCTGACATGATTTTTCCCTCCTTCCTGAAACATTGTCTCCACTTGGCTTCCAGAACATAGCATACTCTTAATTCTTCCTTCCAAGACCTTGGTCACTTCTCTCTGCCCCTTTTGTCACACCCACTTCCTGTTTCTGAGCTCTGAATGCTGGTATGCCCTCAGAGATCAGTCCTTAGAACTCTTCCCTTTCCTATCTACACTACATATCTAGAGTATTTCATCCATCCCATTCTTTGAACATCATCTTTATGCTGATGACTCCCAGATGTGCATGACCAGACCCAAAGTTTACTTCAACTATAGACTTCTCTGTCCAACTAACTCAACATCTCCACTTTAATATCTAAGGAAGTATCTCATGCTTGATATGTTTAGAACAGATTCTTTTTATTCTGCACACCTATGCTTGCTTCTTTTTAAGTTTCCCATCCCAGTAAACAATACTTCC
Source organism: Mirounga angustirostris (assembly GCF_029215605.1). Classification (NCBI taxonomy): domain Eukaryota; kingdom Metazoa; phylum Chordata; class Mammalia; order Carnivora; family Phocidae; genus Mirounga; species Mirounga angustirostris. The sequence continues at coordinate 87,984,404 of NW_026991709.1, read as the reverse complement.
TAGACATGTAATGCATATATCTATTGAATAAAGTTGTAATGAATTAATTAACTAACACAAGAGAGTACTAGTGAGGGATTGAGACTGTGGTTAGGGAAATCTTCCCAGTAATGGAAATTGTAATCAGAATTTCCTTTATAAAACAGTAGGCTCCTATGAAGGAGGTGATACAGAAGACGACTTGCCATCCACACTGTGACCCACTTCACAGTACCTACATAGCACTTACATTTGACAGATGCTTAGTTAATTTAAAGTTTATTTAGGGGAGTCTTTATTCCACAAAGACCCCTGTACTCTATAGCCCACCCTCCTGAGTGCTAGTTTAGTAAGAAAGGCTCTCCTGATATTGCTAACAGTGTCCAGTGTTTTAAGAGATTGATTTCTTCCCCATTGTTGACTAAGAAATGAAGTCAGCAACAAATCCCTGGGAATTTGAATCAGAACCCCTGTGAGGTTCAGGAAAGTGAGCTGTCCCTGACTTTTTGTGAGGAGTATGTGTGAGTGATCACATCTGATCTTTAAAAGGGTTAAAAGTCACTTTGTCCATCTCAATTTTTTGGCCTACACCAATTCTAAGGTACGTCTTATAGAATTAAGTCCACAACATTGCTCTGTGAACAAAGAGGGTTCTTTGAAGTCAAATACCTGAGAAAAGCTGTGAACCTGATGCCTCCCTTAGAGAAATGTAGAGCACAGAAGCATGTTACAGTTTCTGAGACTTCCTTAAGCACGGAAGCCCGTTTCATTTTTTTTTTAGCCTAAGGTTTATTTGGCCACAGTCATGTCTTTGTGTAGCACTACTAACGTTCCTCAAAACTGCTATTCCTTGGAACATACTGTGAGAAATCTTGAGCAACAGAGCACCAGTTAGGGATTCTTGTCATTATATGGTACATCAATGGATATTTTCAGATTCTCTCCTGATTAGATCATTCAATGTTTTTTAAAACCTACTAAGCAACATCTTTGCTCCATATCCAGATATTTGAAAATGTGCAGAAATAGCATCCGAGTCACCTTCATTTCCACAAATCTTTAAGAAACTTATACCCGCTTACAATATATTTTGAGAGTATACTTTATAAATGTTTCTTATGGTAAAAGCATTCAAAGAATTCCATTTGTGAAATAAATAGGCAGCAGACAAATAGAGAATCAGCGAAGTCTTCCCAGTATACCTTAAAAACATCAAAATGCAATTCTGGTATTAAAAGAAAGACTGCCTTAAAAGTTATTAGCTCTGAGATATATTTAGAGAAAAAGAAATTAGAGAAATCAATATTTGCAGAAAAATAGAGATGTCATTGGCTGATAATTCTAGTGAAATAATCAGATCGAAAGTCTGACCTTTCAGTTAAGAAAACAATGTGCTGAGTTTAATTCAAAAAAGATGCAGTAGAAAATTGTGGAGATAAATGGTCATTCCATAGGGCTAAGAAAAGGCTTTAAAAAGATCACATCCAATTATCCCAAAGGAATGCTTTCACGAATGCCAAGAAACTAGGACAAGTTCTGATTTTTAAGACAATGAGAATATAGAATACAGATATGTCTACATAATTTTGGTATTTGCTGCCTTCTAAACACATTCCTGTCTATCTCCAGCTGTATCTACATAAAACAAAAAATAAAACAAAAAAGACAATGTTTACAATAGAACACACACATCATTGAACCTAGGTCAGGATACACTGAGCTATATTTTATCTCAGGCATCTATGTGTGATGGTGGAGAAGAAATTTCAGGGTGGTAGGGTAGCATGTATCATTGACATTTCCTTATTTATCCATTTGTTCCTTTATTCAATAAACTTGTTTTGAGAGACAGACATCAGCATATTGCTAGGTTCTTGGGGGTGAATACTGTCAGAGCCAGACAAGAAAAAGAGAAAACTTGCAAAAGTAAAAGTTAGGAAGTGATGCATACAATTAACTAACAAGGGGAGACAACCAAACTACTACTCCAGAAGCAACAGAGGCAAGCAGAGCTTTAAGAGAGCTGATTTGTGATGTCCAGAAATGATTACCCCTCTACTTTCTGTATGTGTTCACTCCCAGCTGGCCGAGGCTAGATCCGTGCAAAAACATGAACTTGGCAAAAGGTTCTCTTCAATGCATCATTATTCTTCCCTCATATCAGCTATACACGTTGCTCCAGACTCTTAATTGAGGAACTTGAGGGCTCCCAATCTGAGGCACCTACTCAGAGCATCAGCAAAGCAAGGATCCAAAAGGTTAAGAATTTGATTTCTGATATATTTTTTGAAGCATCAGAGTAGTCAACATGGAGGGAGAAAGGCAAAAAAATTTTGGAAATAGCCACTTATGTGTCTATCTATCCATTTAGACTTACATACATATAGGTACATATATAGACACATATGTATATTCAGAGAGAGAGGTAGACAGATGATTGATAGATGATAATAGAGATAAATAAATAGATAGAGGGTAGATGTCTAAAGAAGGTGGGAGGAGGGGCACCTGGGTGGCTCAGTTGGTTAAGCAGCTGCCTTCAACTCAGGTCATGATCCCAGGGTCCTGGGATCGAGCCCTGCATTGGGCTCCTTGCTCCACAGGAAGCCTGCTTCTCCCTCTCCCACTCCCCCTGCTTGTGTTCCCTCTCTTGCTGTGTCTCTCTCTGTCAAATAAATAAATAAGATCTTGAAAAAATTAAAAAAAAAAGAAGGTGGGAGGAGATGCTATCTTATTTTCAATGCCTGAGGATGTTAAAGGTTTCAATTGGCCCCCATCAGAATCCTACTTAGCAACCCATGTCCTTGTGGTCCACCATTTACCTCCCTTACTATTCTCCTCCATCAAAATAAAATTGTCTCAACTCTCATATAAAGTTGCTACAAATACTCATTTCTACAACCCTTCTAGAGATTAATTTAGGAAATTATGAATATATGTGGAATATATATATGCATACATGTATATGTGTGCCTTAACTTGTACATGTTTTTTAACCAGAAATGTATCTTAAGGGCCAGGTATAAAATTTCTATTATAAACTCAAATGTTTAACAAAAGAAATGGTTCTCACAGCATAGTTTATAAATGTTAAAACTAAAAATACATAAGTCACTTATATGTTCAATAGAGAAATACTTCAGTAAATCTTACTATACACAAAAACTGAACACTATAAAGTAGTATCATTTAAGATTCAGTTACCAAAACCTTTCTAGGTATCTCAAAGGGGTGTAATACAGACATTGTGTGCCTACAAATTACACAGAGCAGAGAAGTCAAGCAGCCACCACTGGACCACCAGCTCCACGGTTGTACGACCCCGGATAGAAACCAGGGAGAAGAAAACCATTGTTGCTTCCGCTGCTGCCTCGACATCCGTGAAGATGGTAACCACACGCTAGCACTGGAGCTTGGCCACAGTAAACAAATCTACTTGACTCGCTGCCATCCACCACAGCAGCAAGAAGATGGTCTCTGCCTCCCTTCTGTCCCATAAATTTCATGTGAGTACATTTTATTGACAGAATCTAAATCATATCCAGAACCCTAATTGGAAGGGAGCCTGAGAGATGCAGCATTTAGCTTCCCAGCCCTTGCAACAGAGAGAACACAGAAGACAATGGAAATGCATGCTGAGTACTGACAGACACCTTCCAAAGCTGAAGTTTTTCAAAATTATTTTGTAGAACACCCATTGCTGACAATTTAAAAAAAGAAAAAAAATTCAAAAGGCAAAACTATGGAGACAATAAAAGATCAGTCATTGGGTGCCTGGGTGGCTCAGTTGGTTAAGCGACTGCCTTCGGCTCAGGTCATGATCCTGGAGTCCCTGGATCGAGTCCTGCGTCGGGCTCCCTGCTCGGCAGGGAGTCTGCTTCTCCCTCTGACCCTCCCCCTTCTCATGTGCTTGCTCTCTCTCATTCTCTCTCTCTCAAATAAATAAAATCTTTAAAAAATAAAAAATAAGTTAAAAAAATAAAAAATAAAAGATCAGTCGTTGCAGCGATGGTGGGGGCAGTGGGGAAGATGAATAAGAAGTGCACAGAGGCTGTGTAGGGCAGTGAAAATACTCTATATGATGTTGCAATGATCACATATGTCATTATACCTCTGTCCAAACTCATAGAATGGACATTGCTAAGAGCGAACCCTAAAGCAAACTATTAATGTAGGTTCATCCTACCACTCTGGTGAGCAATGTTGATAATGAGGGAGGCTATGCATGTTTGTGGGCAGGGGATGTATGGAAAATCTCTGTACCTTCTTCTCAACTCTGCTGTAAACTAAAACTGTTCTGAAAAAATAAGCCTTTAAAGAAGAGAGAAGAAAGAAAAAAATCTGAAAACTACAAAACAAACAAACAAACAAACAAACCTCAGGTTATATTGACCTACCAAAACCATTGTTCAAAACAGAATGTAGTAGTATAATTCATTTTTAATCCTACTTTTAGGGGAAACCCAAAAATCCACTGACAGTCTTAGGACATTCTTACCATATACTTATTTTGATTCAAATTAATGGAGGAATCATGGCAGAAAAGATGAAGGAAAGAATAAATATATTTTGTGTTCATCTTTGCCTTTTCTCGTAAGAAAAGACAATGGTTGAACCTACTATTCTATCAATTTAAGAACAAACTAAAACACTCTAATTTGGCTCACTCATGTATTTGTTCATTCAACAAACAGTTACTGGTACAAGGTTTTCTTTTTAATATACTTTTGTACAAGGTTTTTTCAAATATATTTGAGAATTGTATTTCCATTAAATTGACTTCACTTTTTACTACAGGAGAGCATAATCTCTTTTTACTGCAGAATATAATCTATCAATTATGTGAAATAAGATAACAGATATTTAAAATATACATTAATTTGTATATTTTTTTAGTCAAGGGCTTTAGTAGAGACTCTTTCAGATTAGTCAGTAAAGTAACTATAAATTCCATAAATGATGTACTAAATAGAAATTAATAAGGGAGAAAAACCTTGGAAATTAAAAATATTAGAAAAAGTAAGGTATGGCTAAGAAATCACTTAACAGTACTTAAAATTTTGAAAAATTGTGTTTATATGCATTTTATTCTATGACTTCTTGAAAGCTATATAGAGAGATATCTTGGGGACTTTTATTTTCAATATGTGATGTGGCCTCAGTTGTAAAGGAAGGAGTAAGAGAAGAAGGAAAAAGAAAGAGGGGGATTTACCCACAGTAGTTGTGACCATACAAACTGGGTTGCCTAAACAGCCCACTTTATACCTTTAGTTCTATGTAACTATTAATGATGCTCCTTTCACTTAACAGAGTGTTCCAATTTGAGAGATAAATTATATGGTCTTTCTAATTGGTGAGAGGAGTAAAGAACTGGGATTATAAATAACATTAAATTAATGGCATATTTAATGGGACATGCAGGGAGTGAAAAATTTTAAAGAGGAGAGGAATCACTGAAATTGGGTCAGTTGCCAGAAGAAAAGCATTATAAAACTACCAAATGGAATGATAAAGTGCAAGTCAATAGGCAACAGTCAACTTTTAGTCCTTCACTAAATAATGTTGGATTTTATCTCCTTTCATCTTTAACTCTTTACCAAATCAATTGGGAGGTGAGCTCTCATTGTTGAGCATAAATCATTAATCAGAAGGGATATCAGTAAGTCATGCTGTTCAACATCTACAAATAGCCCTGGACCCAACTTCTCTGAGGCAAAGTGCTAACAGCAAAAGGCCATTAGTATTTACAGATTTAACATCCTTGAAATCACTTTACTTTTGGCTTCCCTGATACCAGGCTTTCCTGCCTTACCTTCCGCAGAGATCCATATTTCTCTACCCCCTCTCATAGTTCCTGCTCCTCCACCTCATCTTTAAATGTTGGTGATCTTAAATACATAAAACATATTTTGGGAGATATTGAGTAACTGTAAATAAAAATTAGGTATTATGTTATGTTGGTGAATAACTGCCAATTTTCTTCTACAGGTCTACCTCATTTTATTGAGCTCCACTTTATTGTGCTTTGTGGATATCGTGGGTTTTTTTACAAATTGAAACAAGTCTACCGGTACCATTTTCCTACAGCATTTGCTTATTTCATGTGTCTGTATCACATTCTGGTAATTCTCATAATGTTTCAATCTTTTTCTTATTATTGTATTTGTTATGGTTATCTGTAATCAGTGATTACAACTTACTAAAAGCTCAAATGATGGTTTACATTTTTTTTAGCAATAAAGCATTTTTAAATTAAGGCATGTACATTGTTATTTTTTAGACATAATGCCACTGCACACTACATTATAGGAGAGGAATATTTTTATTTGCACTAGAAAATAAAAAAATTTATTTGACTTGCTTTATTGTAATATTTACTTTGTTGTGGTGGTCTGGAACCAAATGCACAATATCTCCAAGGTATGACTGTATGTGTTAATAGTATTGTGGTTATACAGAATGATGTCTTTAGTTTTAGAAGATGCTTGCCTGAAATATTTAGGGGTAAAGTGTCATAATATCTACAGCCTGTTTTGAAATAGTTTGGAGAAATGTATAGATAGATATAGATACAAATGTAGATACAGATGTAGATATAGGGATAAGTAGATGAACAAAATATGGCAAAATGTTAACAATTGTTGAATCCACTACTACTTGGACTACTTGGTGTATGGTTGTTCCTGTACCATTTAGCCTTGCTTAAACTTCTGTGTGTTTGAATTTTTTTATAGTAAATAGAAAAAAGTAAAAAAAGAAACATTAAGTTGACCATTTTTTGCAGTCTTAACTCCCACTACATATTCCCCCCAACCAAACCCTTCAAACCCTGTCAATATTTTTTTTTCTCATACCCTTTCTAGGTGACCTCATTTATTCTTCAAATATCATTCAAATAAAGTTAATTCCCCCAAATTATCTCTGACTCAGACCTCACCTCCAAACTCCTATATAGATATAATAACCAATTAACTATTCTACCTAGATATCTCATATGCATCTCAAGTTTGATAGATCTAAAACTGACATCTTAATTCCCACTCTCCAATAAATCGATTCATCTGCAGTATTCTTGAACTAAGCATTTAATACCTTTTTTACAGCCAAGAGTTTAAATTAGAAATCTGGGTACTATCCTTGATTCTCAAATCTCCCTCTTCCTCCATGCAATTATTTAATAAATTCTATCCATTTAACCACCAAACCTCAAAACTGAATTTTCCCCCAGATTGTCATCACCACTCTGTTCTAGCCTACATAATTATCCTCTGGGCTAGAGCAATAGTCTTTAATCAGTTTCGGTACTTCCTTTCACTCCCCTTTACAATCTCTTCTCTATAGATCATCTGAACTAGCTTTTTAAAACATAAATCTAATCTTTAAACCCTCTGATAAAAATAAAATGGATTCCCAGTGTAATTAGAACAAAACCGATGTTCTTTACCAGGAGCTCAAGGTCCAAGTAGATCTAGCCCCTGGTCACCTCTTCCACTTCATCTCAAGGTTCTCTCTATCCTTATTCACTGTTCTCCTCATAGTAGTTTCCTTTCTGTGCACATAAATTGTGAAGACATTTTCTCCTAAGAAGTTGTGTCCATACCCTTTCCTCTGTTTGTCATGCACTTCATTTTTATTTATTTAATAAATTCTCAAATAGCACTTACTATGTCTGGACTCTTTTTAAAAGAGTTTTAAGAATACTCATTCATTTAATATGTCAATCTTATGAAGTGAATCCTATTATTATCCTTCTTTTATAGATGAAGAAAATGAAGTGTACCAAAGTGGAATGATTTGAACAATTTTATATAGTTCATGCTACAGACTAAATTCTGTCCCCCACAAATTAATATGTTGAAACCCTAACCCCCAATGTGATGGTATTTGGAAATAGGGCCTTTGAGAGGTTAAGATGTAATCATAAGGCTAGGTCCTCATGATGGTCTCAATGGCTTTATAAAAAGAGGGAGGATGGGAGAGGGACAGAGAGAGAGAGTAAGAGAGAGAGAGAGCACTCTCCCTCTTCCATTTGAGGATACAGCCAGGAGGAGGCCATCTGCGAGCCAAGAAAAGGGCCCTCTCTAGGAGCTGAATCAGCTGGCACCTTAATCTCCAGACTCCAGAACTATGAGACATATGTCCGTTGTTTCGGCCACTCAGTCTACAGTATTTTCTTATAGCAGCCTGAGCAGACTAATACATATCATAAGTGATAGAACCAGGTTATAAACCCAAACTGAACTTTCAGCAACTGTACTATATAATACCTTAGATTCTGTTCTTCTTTAGGCCCTTTGTATCTTAACTTAAATATTACTTCTTTAGGCAAAGTCTTCTCTAAGTACCCTTTCTACTTCATCTTAACATCTTAGTGTTTCCTTCACTGCACTTTTCTTGAAGTTTAGTGTATATCTTTTCACTGTTATTTCTTTACCTTTGTGCTTACCTGCTATGTGATAGGCACTACTAGGCAATGAATATGTAAATAATGCATAAGACAGACCTTGTTCCTACTCACATAAAGCTGAGTCTAGATTAATCTTCTTTTTGCAATTTCATTTCAACACCGGGAACATTGGCACTAGTGGAGAATGAATACAAGATGAAGAGTTTATAAAATTGGAATAAACCAGGAGACAAGTATATAGGTGAATGTAAGCCAAGGAACTAGAATTGCTGTTCTAGGTTGGGTCATGGTAAATCTGAAGAAACAAGAGTAGGGAAAGCAGGAGAGCTTTAATAGAGAGTATCTGATAAGAACTTTCTACTCTCCTTTAGGAAAGGTTCTCATTCCTTTGGGATCTATACATTTGAGGCAAGCCTTGAGATAGACCTCAAACCAGAATAGCATGATCTGATTGCTAAAAAGATGGATGTTTCCAGAAAGCTGAATGAACCAGGGTGGAAACTGAGATGTTGCCTCCATCTTTCAAAGACATGACATCAGTATTCTGCAATAAGTGGGCTACAAGTTACTCCCCTAATTTAAGTATCCTAGGAAAATGGAATTTGTCCAACAATCTGGATGTTTGCCATGGAAGTCAGTAAACAAATATGCCCAGTTCAGGATGGAAGTCTATCATTTCTAAGAATGCAAGAACTCAAAGTGCAATTCCAGCATACAATCTCAAATTTAGACCCCTGACTGCCCTCATGTGTAGGCCTCCCCACAGATGTAAAAAAGGAGGCACCACTTATGAAAATATAGCCTTCAGCTTGAGCAAATGACTCATCCAGTCTCAGGGGCTTCAAACCCTTGTGAATATCCTCTATATGCCAAGCACTGTTCTATGCTCTGAAGACGCAGAGGTAAGCAAAATAGAACATGGTTCTGCTATTATAAATCATATATTCTAATGAGAGATTTAGTGAACAAGAAAAATGAATTAACCCATTAATTAAAAATTATTTCTGATAATGATACCACTGTGAAAAAAATAAAACAGGGTCATATGATAACAGAGTGACTTAGTGCTGTGAGGACTGCTAGCTGTCCAAAAAACTCCATCCTCCTATAAAAGTAGAGTTGAACTGAGCACATGGCTGCCCAGCTCACATTTCCCAGCCTCCCTTGCAACAAGTGTGCTCATGTGATTATGTCCTCACCAATGAAATAGGGAAGGAAATGATGTGTTCCTCTTTTAGTTCTGTGCCTTAACGTACTAAGGATGCCTACTCTGTGCACTCTTTTCTCTTCCCATTGGCTAAAAACTGAATGTAGCAACAACACAGCTTTAGTTACTCAGATGATAGAAATACTTCGGGCATATGACAGAATAACAAGATTGAAAGGATCCTGTATACATAAATGACCCTGTGGAGTAGAGTTTTCCCATAATCTGGACCAACCACATCAACACTGTTATGTGAAATATAAATAAACATCATGGGACCTTTTTTAAGTAGCAGCTAAGCTTCCCAAAATAACGGCTTGGGAAACAAATATTAACTAGGATGATCACAGGAAATGGCATTTTGGAGACAAGGTCTGAATGATGGGAAGGAGTAGCCATGTGAATATAGGGGAGTGAAGAAGAAAGAGCATGTATAGCCTGCAAGAAACACAAGCCATTTCTGGAAAATTTTTATTCAGGACCTTAGTAAAACTCAGCTATTACATTGACACCAGATCCCTAGCTCCTGGTAAACCTTTGGCAGGGCTGGGAGCTAGATCATGAATTGTTTGAAAGGCTGAGGGTGAAGAACATAAAATAAGTCCAAGCACAGCCCAGACAGAAGGCAAGAACTAGATCTGATGATCTCAGGGTCTTCTATGAGAAGTATAGAGCTTCAGTTAGTCAAGGTCAAAAGTGGACAGCTGATGGTAGGCAAATATAAGTAGCAGGAGACGTGACAAGCAGCTGGTGAGACTGTGAGTGTCAAGACAAACCAGAAAATTTTAGTTATCTAGTCATACAACATAAGCTTTTTTTCTTAATTAAGATACTATATTTGTGCATATGTGATGGTTTCTGCCAGAATGATGTATCCAGACCTTTTCTTGTTCCCCAGAGTGATAATATACCGCTGTATTTTTGCCTTAACAAGTGTTGAGAACTGTTTCTTTATTTTGTCATTCAAGTAACATCTATTGACCTACACATAGTGGTCTGTATGTGCCTGAGATTTCAAGCAGATTCTCAAAACCATGTGCAGAAAGATAGGAGAAGGGAAAGAACATTTTACAATGAAAAAAAGAATGTTGGCTTCTAATGATTTTTAAGCACCCATAAAATACATATGAAAATCATTTTCTGAAAGGTTCTAAGACCCTTAAAAAATGATGGATGAAGGCAAAAATGCAAAGACCTGTAAGAATAATTTAGAACGAAGTGATCCAGAAGAGTAGACGAGACAGAATAAAGCAAACAGGAGGCCACATCAGGAATGCCAGAAGTTGAAAACATTTATACAGAAGTCTAATTTCATATGTTTCTCTTTAGGGCATAAGTTTAGGATGACTAATACAGAACCTGCAGGCGGAAATAAGTAGAAACGCTAGGCAGGCATGTATAACAAAGAGAGCTTGCCACAGAAGCCCATTTCTTTTTATTCCACCTTCAATGAAAGTCGAGAAAATATTTGTTAATCACAGTACCATTTTTTAAGTAAATGTCAATGGGCTTAATGCTCCCCATATGTCATGCAGGACTATAAATATTCTTGCTCAGTTACCATTTTTCATCTTCTATCAGAGTGAAGAAAAAAAAAACAATTTTCTCTAGGTAGTCAGAAAGATTTATAAAATGCTAAGAGATCTAATTTCAAGTGTTGTTGTGATTGCTGTTCTGCCTATAGCAACACAGTCTCCAGCTCTAGCAGACATGTTGTCTGAAGCTTCCCTTCAGCCTGTCAGGCGAGTGCAGCTGAAGGAGGAGGTTGAGGGAAACACTCTACTGCTCTCTTCTCTCCTGCAGAGTAAAGGGAAAGGTGGCTATAGTACTGCTGCAAAGCACCATTAGTTGCTCCAGGTTAACTGTCATCTCATGCCTCTAATGAAAAACCTTCAAAGCTCCCCTATTCCCCTCAGGATTTAGTAAAAACTCCAGAACGTGGTTTAGAAACCCCTCTATCCCTACCTTTCTCTTCCAGCCACACCTTTCCTTATTCTCACCTGGCATGCTTGAGTTCTGGTCATGTGGAACTACTCAGAAATTCTCACAAAGCAGCATATACTACCACTCTTTCTCTCTCCCTCCCTCTTTCTCTTCCTTGGACCTCAGGTTGCCCTTCTCTTGCCCCAGTAAACTTCCTACTCATTCTTCAGTTCTCAGCCTAACTCCCACTTTTCCTGAGAGGCATCTCCCCACGCTACCCAATCTGAGGAGATGCTCCATGAGCTCTCATGATGCTCTGTCTCACCCCTGCTGTGACATGCACATATCTGTTCCAGAACTACCTTTTACTTGTCTGCTTCCTCTCCATCATCACGAGGTGGTTTTACATTTTGTTTACCATTGACCCGTCAACATCTAGCTTGATACTTGGCATATATTAGCCAATAAATAAGCATTTGTTCAGACTAAGTTTAATTAAAAAAATAAAGTCAATAAAGATAATTTTTAGGTAGCAAGAAATAAACTAAAGAATCTCAAATAAAATTTTTAAATGCTATTTCTCAGTATATCCAGATATTGTAGCTTCTGAGTCATGCCTCACTTCTCCATCTTGCACATTTTTACACCAGTTTTTAAAAGGCAACCCTGTGGCCCCTAAAAAAATAAAATGTGAATTATTTATTTATGCAAACTTGGTTAAATCATTCACTTGACAAAAGTTTAAACAGCAAATATTAAGTCAATAACTGCATAAGATATTTTCTGGGAAGATCATGGGAACTTTACAAAACACCTTTATATAACTCTGTTAAAGAGTAAAGAAATGGACATTAAAAAAAAAAAAAACCTTTTTGATTCACAAAGTGTTAACTCTGCATTTAATTTAATATCAGTGTTTGACACAAAGTTTTAAGGTTAAGTAACTAAGATACCAAAGAACATGTATTCAACATTTTTTCTCTTAAGTAAACTTGGCCCAACTCATTTATAAGTACATCTTGGAGAAGCTGACAGAAGAGGGCTCCAGCTGAGTCAAGATAGGCAAGGAGCCACCATGACAATTACCATCTTATATGCTTCCTCAGAAAATTTCTGTGGCTTATTCAAGTTCTTTCACATATAGCAGAAAGCAATTCATTTTTAAAAGGAATAAACAGCCATATAATATAAAGAGCTGGTTATAAGTTTCACCAAACTCAAGATGTGCTATTCCAAAATAATGCTCTTTACATAGGAAGCTACTTGTCCTCATTCCTCCCTTCATCCATTCAATAAGCATTCATGAAGCACTTCCTATGCTCAAGGCACTAAGGATTCTAAATAATAAGGCATGTCCTTGTTCTCAAGATGTTCAAAGAGTGTCACATATACTCTGAAAAATAATAATCACAGTAGGATGGTGGGTACTGGAAGAGGATTATGACTTTAATATTACCTACATATGTATACTTTGGCTTTGAATAACCTACTGATGTGTATTTTGCTGATATTCATTAATATATACATATTTTCCCTTCTTACTAAGATCTATGTATCTTGATAGTAAAGAACTTACACTGCTTTTATATCATGCATTGCATTGTTTCTCTAAATTTACCATGACTTACATGACTTACAGTAATAAATACATTTTGCATTGTGATTCAATCACACTTATACACCTATATGCCTATATATATACACCTATAACAAATGTTTCACAAAAATATACCTATTGTTACTACATCAGTTTATTCCGGTGTTTTCTATTTCATAATATTGTATATAGTCCCTTGCATTTAAAAACAAACAAACAGGGCTCCTGGGTGGCTCAGTTGGTTAAGCGACTGCCTTCGGCTCAGGTCATGATCCTGGAGTCCCAGGATTGAGTCCCGCATCGGGCTACCTTCTCAGCAGGGAGTCTGCTTCTCCCTCTCCCGCTCCCCCCTCTTGTGCTCTTTCTCTCTCTCACTCTCTCTCTCAAATAAATAAATAAAATCTTTAAAACAAACAAACAAACAAACAAACATATACTGGTCATTACTCACTAATGAGTTACAGGCATGGTTCGGAAAAAAAAAAAAAACTATTTCAAAAAAAAAAATCTGTGGGAGTGATGTCACCAAGATGGCAAAATAGGTCATTCCTGACTTCCCTCCCCCTCACAAGAACAACAAACAATTACTCAAGAACAAGACACCATTGAGAGAATCATAGAACATGGAGGTGAAGCTGAAGAACAGCATCCCCACTCCCAGCACTGCTAAGACCAGGACAGACTGCATTACAAGGGTAAGAGAAGCAACTACATGTTGACCACATTGCCCCTCCCCAGGTCAGCACAGCCCCATGCAGAGAAGTCTCTCTTGAGCCTCTGGTTCCTCTAGTGGAAAAAAAGAACCCAGGGAGGACAACCAGCCCCACCCCACCCAGCATTGTGTGTTGCTTTGTGGGAACCTCTTCTCTGATCTCACACCATGGGGATTGCAAGGGACTCTGCAGGGCTTGACTACCAGGAATCTGACTGTGACAGAGAAGTGGGGAGGGCCTTGCAACAGGGATCTTGGCAGACCATATTCATACCTGCAGTACCCAGGTAGTAATCCCAGTTTTGCTCATTGACAGAACCAAGTCAGTGGTGCAATCTAACCTGGAACTCCATGGGGTGCAGAACTGACTAATTTGGATCCTCAGACAGAGAGTTTTGCCTTAGAGCCCTGTTTGCCCACATCTAGGCAAGGAGCAATGTCACGGCCCCACCTACTGTGGAGAATGCCTTCCAGCTCCATCTGACAAGAAGAACTGGCAACAACGCCTAGAAGCTGAGTGGCCTGGGACTGCTAGAGCCAAGATTCGACAGGCAGAGCTGATCACCCCAGAGCAAAGCCAGTGCAGGGTGTGGAGGGTTTCCATGCTATACACAGGCAAGGGGATTAATTTCTAGCCAAGACTGAGAGTTAGCTCCCCACTCTGCTACCCAACTGAAGAACATGTTTGACAAATTGAGAGTAGCCTGGAGTGGCCACTCCCATTCCTTCCCAAGCAAGGGAGTTGGGAAATAGCCTTACCCACTGTAGAGAGTATCTTCCAGTCCCATCTGAACAGAAGGGCTGGTGACAACTCCTAGAAGCTCTGTGACCCAGCAATGCCCAGCTCTGGAGAAGGGCAGGCAAAGTCAATAGTTTGTAAAGCAAAGCCAATGGCCCTGTTGAGCCAGGGAACTTGGGGTACAGGGCAGCTTGAGTTAAGGCGATAAGCAGTTTTACCAGTTTTAGAGCTGCTTCCCTCACTGCACCCAGGCAAGGAATTCATATCCCCACTCATTGCTAAATACAGCCCTCAACCTGTCTGAGTAGGGAACCTAACCAGAGCTTGCTTACAGTAGCACTTGAACAAAGCACAGCAAATGGTTTCTCTCATCTGCAAAGCAAAACCAATAGTTTCACCTGACCAAAGAATTCAGTGCACACTCTGACCTGATTCAAATCATCAAATGACAAGCTGTACAGACCCTGGGTCCTGTCCTGCTGCCCTTCCAGGGCAGGCAAGTTAATTCATAGCCCCATATACTACTGAATATAATGCCCATTCATGACCATCTAGTGAGTCTGATCAGAGAATCCAAGCAACCATGAGTCGATCTTATAGTACCACTTGGGTAGAAACCAAACCAGCAGTCCTATCAAACTGTTCTCAGCCAGTGGCACACCTTCCCCATCACAATCTCAGAGCTCACACAGTTCCCTTGTCCCAAAATAGACTGTAATAGCAGGTCCAACCTGCTATTAATAGCAGGGCATTACCTGCAGATACAACCAGTAACCCAGACTGAGGTGACTGATGAAGAATGGTCTCTGCCAAAGCAAATCTGTAAAGTCTGGAAAAGGAGGCTGATTACGCAAATGCACAAATACCAACACAAAGAATCAAGGATCTCAAAAAATCAGTTAAGTATGACACTGCCAAAGGAAACTAATGAAACTCCAATTACTGACCCTAAAGAAATAGAGATCTATAAGTTGTCAGGCAAAGAATTCAAAAGAATCCTCTTAAGGTAGTTTAGTGACCTATATGAAAACATAGACAACTAAACAGAATCATGAAAACAATGCATTAACAAACTGACATGTTAGACGAGGAGATAGCAAACATCAGAAGCAAACAAACAGAAATCCTACAGTTGAAAAATACAATAACTGAACTGAAGAACCCAATAGACAGGGAACACTTGTGCACTGTTGGTGAAATTGTACTTTGGTACAGTCATTATAGAAAACAGTATGGGGGATCCTCAAAAAATTAAAAATAAAACTACCAGATAACCCAGTAATTCTGTTTCTGGGAATATACCCAAAGGAAATAAAAATACTAACTAAAAAAGATATGTACCCCCATGTTCATAACAGCTTTATTTACAATAGCCAGGACATGGAAACAACCTAAATGCCCATCAATGGATAAATGGATAAAGAAGTTGTGGTATATATACGCAATAGAGTATTATTCAGCAACAAAAAAGAAAAAATCCTATCAGTTGTTACAATAATGGATGGAACTTGAAGGCATTATGCTAAGTGAAATAAGTCAAACAGAGAAAGACAATTACCATATGATTTCACTTATATGTGGAATCTAAAAACAAACAAACAAACTCATAGAAAAAGAGATCAGACTTATGGTTATAAAACACGGGGAGGGTGGGGGATGAAGGAATTGGAAGAAGGTGGTCCAAAAGTACAGACTTTCAGCTATAAACAGTTACTAGGGATGTAAGGTACACCATGATGACATAGCTAACAGTGCTGTATGATATATAGGAAAGTTTTTAGGAGAGTAAATCCTAAGAGTTCTCACCACCAGGAGATTTTTTTCTTCCTTTCTTCTTTTCTTTTTTTTTTTCCTTTTTATTGTATCTATATAAGAAGATGGATATCTGAATCTATAGTAGTAATCATTTCAGTACATAAATAAAAACCATCATGCTGTACACCTTAAACTTATATAGTGATATATGTCAATTATTTCTCAATAAAACGGGGGGGGAAAAGATCTGCAAAGTATTAGCAGAACATGTGTAATGATACTTGCTGAATAATCACATGGCTGAACATAGTATAACATAAGAATTACAATTCAGGATCTGCAATGAGACAGGTCTAAATATAAATCCAGGCTCCAGCAATCACTGGCTATAAAACTGTGAACAAATTACTCAACATCTTTAAGCCTCAATGTCTTCATGTTGAAAAGTGGTGAAAATAATAGTACCTACCTGTTGAGAGAGTAGAAGAGATCATGAATATTAAATTATTTACTATAATGCAAAGCATATAATAAGTACTTATCAAATGTTAAATTCTAAAAATCTATCCAAAGAAATATAAACAAGACTTGAGGGGAAAATTAAAAGAATCTGACTTTGGCCAATTTCAACAAGATATTGGGGGGGGTGGAGTGGCTTCAAATCGAGATTTCACAAACTAGCTAAGTCAACATATATATTTCATGAACTAGGGAGATATTAGAATGGGTTTCCAAGGTAGTCCCTTTCCTGCTGAGTTGCAGAAGAGAATAGCATTCCATTTATTTAATGTGGCTTCTTAAATATGATCGAAAAGAGGAACATGGAGAAAAAAATGGAAGAGATAGTGTTTTTGAGGTTTCTCCAAGTCTTATGATGAAGATGAAATTTGACAAACAAATCAAGAATGGATACCCAGGACAAAATGCCTCCCAGTACTGCACCCAAATAGCTGAACCAAGTCCTGACACCTGTAGCCTGACCATAGGGCTAATTTGTATAGCATCACAGTGGCATTTTGCCCAGATTATGCCCACTGTTTACTCTGTCATCTATAACAACTTGGCTACATAGATTCACCCAAAACATAATGTAAAGCAGACTCTTTACCATGACCCCTTAGTTTGGGATCTACTACACAGAGCATTCTAGGGCCTTTAGGCAGAGCAAGTTTAAGGTTCACTCTCAAACTTTCCCCAGGAAGCCAGGCCATTAACCTTATTTCATCATTTCCTTCATCCAAAGAGCTCGACTAACCCTAGAATCATCTGGTGCAGAGACAAGGTCCATAGGACTAAGAGACGTGACTTCTGCAGGACATTTTTTACATAGTCTCCAGGTAAAATAACTTAATATCTTATGTCCTCAAAGCATGGGGGAGGTACAGATGAGGCACAGTTTTAGCTTGCATCCCCAAATCCTAAGGCAGCTAAGTGGTGAGGGAATAAAACTCACTCTCTGAATACATATAACAACTTGGTACTTACTAGAGCTGGTTACAGAGAGAAGCACCGACAAAGATGATTCCAGTGAAGTGTGACCCACTTACCCACAAGACTTTGATATGCACGCATTGGCCTTTTGGACTGCCAACCAGTTGGAGAATAAATAAATGAACAGAAAGAGTATAGTTCCACTACAGTCATTGAATTAAACAGGCAAATGGCAAGGATTCAGCATAGAGCTATATAATGCATAAGTAATCAGACAGAGACTATATGTCCATTCAGCTGGAAAGAGATTCTGGCTGCTACTTAAAATATCAGCAGGAGTGTTGATCTACCATGTTTCCAACACTTTTTTCAAAATGCTCAGGCAGCCAGATAAATCACTCTGTGGCTTGTCCCTGCTACTTATGGATTGATAATGTTTATAAACAGCTGTATTAACATCCTCAAAAATCCGAGGAAATGTTCTTATTGCACTGAAGAGCTTTTATAGTTTATACATCTAGCAATGGACAGGCAGGCTTTTTTTGTTCAGATGGCTGTGTTTCTAGCATCTGGGTTATGACAAGAGCCAATAATTCCTTTTGTGTAGCCAGGAGTAGCAAGTGGCAGTAACTCTAACCCTGTCATAATGCAGAGGATCTCCAAACAGATTTTAACTTCCCCCCCCCCGGGTGTTTGCACTGGTAGAACACAGAATACATACCTTATGTCTTAAGACACTTTACCATCTGAGCCCTGGGCTACCTTCCCACCAACCCACCTCCTCACCAGCACTCATCTCGAAGCACACACTTAAACCAGTACTGTGCCTTGCCTGAATGGGCTGTGTTCTGTATGTCTCTGAATCTGTGCATGAGCAACTAAGTGCTTTCTGGAATGTTGTACATTCTTCTCTTATCCACCTGGAGGACTCCCACCTATTTCATCACCCAAGTCTAAGATTACCCGCAAGTCTTACCCTTTCCCCACCCCGGGCAGAATTTAAAGACTTTTTAATACACATTCTAGACTGTGAGGCTCTTGAGAACAGGGAAGGCATCTCAAGGATTTATATCTCCATTTGTAGCTGTTTCTGGCATGTGGAAGGCATGTAATAAAGGACTATCAGATGAAGAATTTTTAGGTGAATGTTATGATCTCTTCTTACCAGAAACAAGGTATGGAGGACTGGGAAGTGTACAAGAAGGAAAGTGAAAGTAGGAGACCATCTATCTGGTTGAACTCCATGGGAATCTCAGGGCAGGTGACGTTTTTCCTTTCTTTTGTTGCAGCTAGGTTATGCTTGGAAGTGGCTACTCTCAAGCAACACATTATTTTTTTTTTTATCGGAGTCCCTAATTATGACCCAAGAAGGGCTTCCATGGATCTCTTTCTGTCCCCATCCTGGATTTGCACACGAACACATAATTTTCATCATATTCTCAGAGTTGTTCAAAGCCCAAAAAAGATTACAGGCCACTACCCAAAGAAATTTTTTTTTTTATTTGGACATGTCAGGAAATGTATTCCATCATGTTGATGATGTTTAAGAGAATCAAAGTGACAGGGAAAAAGTGTAAAAAGCACTTTAATACACCACTTTTCTCGAGGTAAAGTTACATTCTCTATGTCCTTACACAGTTTTCACTATAATAAGTGACTGTTATATGCTTGTTACGTGTCCAACAATGTTATACCTGCCCTTGGGAAGCCTGCATTCTGATAAGTCAACACACAAAGAAAATGATTTTAAAAATAGCAAACAAGAGAATCCACAATATTTGCCAAAATTGGAGGGTCACATAATAAATATGGGAACCAACATGGAACTTACTGTGGCCAGAGAAGGTTTCTCAGAAGATCCTGGGAAGGGTGCCTTCCCTTTACAAAGGTTCTATGAGGCAGTAGAGTTTCAGCTCTAGGGCAACATGATAAATGTGATAAGAGGCAATGTCAAATGAATATTGGACTTAAATCAGAAGGTCTAAGTTTTAGGCATAGTGTTGTCTCTTACTAACCATGTAGCTAGTAGAGAACTACTCACATAGTTCTGTGCCTCAGTTTCCCCATAGGTCACATGAAGATAATATCTTAGCCTGGCCTTTCTCTGTGACATGTTTGCAAGACTCAGACAAGATAAGGCAGGTGAAAACATTTTCCAAATCGTAAATCATTATACTATTGGATATAAACACAAAATTGGAAGTGGTCAAGTCAGGTACACATAATAGTCTGTGGCACAATACATTATTTCCCTCAATCTGTTTTGTTTTGTTTTCTTGGCTCTCAGCAATCCAATCCAAGGTCCTTTATGTTCATTTAATAACACTTCTCGTCAAATTTATCATACACAGAGTTTTATATGCAACCAGCACAAGAACTGCAGGCTGGCTGCTGGGATTTTTTTTTTTTTTTTTTTTTTTTCCAGAAAGGGGCAAGCGTAGTATGGTAACTTCATTCTAGCCCAAAGCAGGCAGGCTTTCTTGTTAAAGACTCTCCCGGAGGTGGAACATTTCAGCATTCACATGATTTTTTTCTTTCAAAGCCTCTCCCCTGAGCCCTCTGCAGCTTGTCCATGGTACCCAATTCAGAATCACCCAACCACTTAGGACACTGGACTCTGGAGGCAGTCGCAAACGTATTTCACATTCAAGAGGAGAAACATTAGCGAGCACAGCATTTAATATGCCGTATGCCGCCAGGATCAGGGGCTTAGACTTCCCATTTCGGCTTCACGGGTTAGACTGCAATCTGAACAAGAGTGCAGTGATGCAGTGTGTTGGCCCTCGTCTGCACCAAGCAGCAGTTTTACCATCAGTAAGGAAGCATTAAGTGAACCCCAGGGATGGCATATGTATTGTATTTAGAGGAAGGGGTGAAAATCCATCAACACTGTGTAATTTAAAAGGCTTTCATGCTGTTTGCAGGAAGCTATAAGCTTAGATTCCTTTGTCCCAGTTAAAGAGAAAATGGTTCTAGTAAAGACAGATGGATTTAAAATAGTGGTTACCATGGAGTGAACTTAAGTGATAAAGGAAGACAGTTAGGATAATGGACATTGCCCAGCACATGAGAGGAGCCACACATTATTTCATATTTGCAGAAGAATGCAATTTGGGAATTCTGAACTAGACACCCATTCAAATGAATCTTTTTCTTGCCTTTGATTACACAATCTTTTAGTCCCTCCTTGTCTGTCCCCGGTTGTCTCCTATTAGAGAGGAATTACAATCAGTCTTTATGCCAGGAAAACATAAACTTGAGGGGTGAAAAAGGACAAACAGAATGGGCAAATGATAAGAAGAAAGAGATATATGAGTCAAGATTTCATTATGCAAATTAGATTTGCACTCTTGTGCCAGGAATAAACAAACATAAACAAGATCCCAGACTCTCCTCATATACAAACGATTATAACTTCCTTCAACCCTATAGTCTTATTGCCTGATTCACCCTCTGTTCCTTGAATGTTCCCTGCCACCGGGCCTTGATCTCAGCCATCCCTTCTATCTGTAATATCCTCCTGTCATGATAGCACCTACTGAAATCCTCTCCTTCCTCATCCAAGTGAGGGTGAACCCAAGCGTTGTCTTCTCAGAGAGCGTTCCCATTTCCTGCCACTTGGAATTAATCTCTCCAGCATATTGCTTTGAACTACAGTTTACAATGTATGTGGTTTAGAATTGGCGTTTGTGGAAATGTTAAGGTGCTCCCCACTAAATTACACCCTCTAAGGGCAGATGCCATGCCTGAATCACCTAGAGTGTCCAGCAGGCGTCACACTGTCTGCACACAGTACGCGTGGGTTATGCTGGGATGCAGGCAGCGCACAACTTGGAGCCCTGCAATTTTTGAGCGATCCAGACATGAGACCTCGTGAATCTCCAAGCCCCTTTCGCCTTTTCCAAGAAGGGTTACTATTCGCTCAGCTCCTACTTAATCCCCACCCCCAGGGCTGCCTCTTCTAACTTGAAGACGTTTAAACTCAATCTTGTGAGCTTTGTCAGTAACTTTTTCTGAAAAACCACCTAACCTGAAATTCATTTAAATATTGCATACATAATGAATACTTATCCTAGTCTTTAATTGGTGATTGTATGTCCACAACCTTTAAAATTTGACAAAAGCTTTTGCTCACTTAAATATGTATAAATAAAGTTTATTTAGTGCATGGTCTGTTGTAAGAAATTTACATATATTAATTCTCGTAACAACTGTATACGGCAATATTGTTTCCATAATGACCGTATACGGTAATATTATTGTTTCCACTTTAAAGATAATGCAAACTGAGGCACACAGTTTAAGTAACTTGCCTAATTCTTGCCACTCATTAGTGGAGACAGGCTTTCAACCTTGGTAGTTTGTGCTTTTTAGAGTTTGTGCTTTTAATCACTGCATAGATGGAGGAGGAAAGTTCTATGAAACTCAGACACCAATATAGGAAAAAGTAGTTTATTTGAAATTATGTATGATGTCAAAGCTGAGATCAGGACCTGGGAGTTAAAGTCTAGAGATAGTAGATCCTGCTTTTTGCAGTACACCCAGAACAAGTTTAATGGATGGAGGCTGATCCAGTTTCCAATTGCTTACAATTACTTATACGATTAAAGAGATAATTCATTATGACAAGGATACAAATTTGTTTACTTACATACCAACATGTGTTTTTAGTAAAAATAAAACTTCAATTATACAGAAGAAATATATCCAGACCCCTTTTCTAACACTCAGGATTCAACTGAATTACACTCTAAGCTCTTCCCAGAATTTTCACTCCTTCAAAAACATTAGTTTTCCTGGAAAGATAACTGAGTTCTCCTATAGAACGATATAATAGATCAATATGGGATGGGGACATCATTCTGTTAGGAAAAGCAGGCCCCTGCCTGCCATCTTTTGATACCACGGGGCCATATAAGAATGGGCCTTGAGCCTGGAACACTTCCTCACCAAGAGATGAGGAGTCCAAACAGCCTGTGCTGGACTTGTCACCTTGTGTGGGAATACCTTTCCCTGTGTCGGACCCAACACGTGCTCCTTCGTTCTGCTTAAGTGTGCGCATCATGTGGCGCCCACCCAAACCCGCTGCCATATCTGCCCCCTTCAAGAAGAGGACAGGTTCTTCTGTGACAGCACAGGAAGGATGCTGTCAGGCCAACTGCCCTATCTTGGTCGCCAGGATGGACTGGCTGGCTGTGGGGGACCAGCGAATACCACTGAAGCTGATTTTGCTCTGTGTCTTCTCCATGTGAGTAAAACATGTTCCACGCAGTGCTTGACTACAGTGTGTTTTCCTTAGAGAGTCTGATACTAAGGTGCAGTGGTCACAAGAGTTCAGACTTCTACTCCTGATAATAGGAAACAGATGCCACGTGCTCAATACCTGCACTCCCTGGGACCTAATTTGCCCGGGTTTCCTGTGCTGTTCCTTCTATGGGGCCTGCCTCTCACCTGCCCCGAATTCCTTCCCAGGCCTTTTCCTCAATAAATCCTCCCTGTTCTTTAAAACTTCTCTCAAGAAGCTTCTCCCTGACAAGTCGTTGCGTCTGAGATGCACCTCCTCCGAGTTCCTACAGGACCTGGTTCATACCTCAGTTATAGTAATCGGCATGTTCAACTAGGATAACTCTTTAACTATGGCTTCTCTATATCATGAGCTCATGGGAGAGGTACCATGTCTTATTCAGGTTTCATTACCAGGATCTGATACTCTGCCTAGCATACACTAGGCATTTGTTCCTTCATCCAACACATATGTTTTGAATACCATATGTGTTGCAGGCCACATGTTGGACTGGGTATCTCATGGTGAACTATGCATGATCCCTGCCCTCAAGGAGCTTATAAACTAGCAGGAGAAACACACATGAACCAAATAATCACAGCAAAATGAGCCAATGTCAAAATACAACTGGCATGACTATTGGATAGGAGCACTCAGGACATATAATAGAAGAAAATGAAATAAAATAAAAAGAAAATGTTTTAGGAAAGAAGATCGGGGGCTTCCCCTGGGAAAGGAGCCACTGAGTTAAGTTGTGAAAGAATTAGTAAGAGTGTTCCAGGCTAAACAACACCACAGGTGAAGGTCCCTGGGGGTAGAAGAGAGGACGGCATGCATATTCTGACAAGGCTAGTGCACACAAAGCAGAGGGAGCAAGGGGAGCACATGATGAGCAAAGGACCGGAGAAATGGCAGAGATCAGATCCTGCAGGAGGTCTTGTAGAACCAAGGAGACATAGAATCAATCACGCTGATGTTTCAGAATGATTCCTCTGCTGCAGTACAGACAGAGAAGGAACAAATGGGTGAGGAGATGGTACATGTGGATAGAAGAGTCCGTTAGGAGACTACCACAGTCGTAGAAGGGGGCTCGGACTGAATGGCTACCAGGGAATGGAGGGGAATGGATGGAGACCTTTTTTTTAAGATTTTATTTATTTATTTGAGAGAGAAAGAGAGCACTAGAGAGAGAGAGCAAGCACGAGTGGGGGGCAGAGGGAGGGGGAGAAGCAGGCTCCCCCTGAGCAGGGAGCCCAATGAGGGACTCGATCCCAGGACCCCGGATCACAACCACAGCTGAAGACAGATGCTTAACTGACTGAGCCACCCAGGGGACCTGGATGGAGACATTTAAAAGGTAAAGATATACGTACTGGTGACAGATATGAATTCAATCAATAAACATTTGTTGAATTAGTAAAGGGTTGGTTTACAAAGAGTAATTTCGGGTGATTACTAAATCCCTACATATCTGAGGACATTACAACACTGTCAGGGAGCTAAGCTTAATAATGGAAGCTGACCCTCTTCCAGAAAGACAAAGAAAGACAGAGACAGAGACAGAGAGAACAGTGAATGTAATCTAACACAAACTTCACTCTCCCTGGGGTGCTTTCCATCCATTTTTCCCCTCAGTGGTCTTTTTTTAAATTAAATTTAATTTTATTATGTTATGTTAGTCACCATACAATACATCACTAATTTTTTGATGTAGTGATCCATGATTCATTGTTTTCAGAGAGAACAGTGAACGTAATCTAACACAAACTTCACTCTCCCTGGGGTGCTTTCCATCCATTTCTCCCCTCAGTGCTTTTTTTTTTTAATTTAATTTTATTTTATTATGTTATGTTAGTCACCATACATCACTAATTTTTTGATGTAGTGATCCACGATTCATTGTTTTCGTATAACACCCAGTGCTCCATGCAGTACGTGCCCTCAGTGCTTTTGCAGAGGCCTCCCTGAAGCTGTCTTCCCATCAGCAGAGGGACTGGACTAGGCAGTTCCTCGCTAAGGGTTTTTTTTCTTTTTTCTTTTTCTTTTTTTTTTTTTTTTAACTTCACAGGTAAAACCTTAGCTATGGCTCTGGTGAAATGTTCCTAGCTTCCATTAGCCTTTGTCCCCAAAGAACCCCTTGTGCCCCCCTCCTTTGGTAGCTGGTTCAGTGCCACCCTATGGAGCCTTCTTGGTCACAGCCTGATGGGCAGGGCTTCTTTCTTGAAAAAATAAACATAATTTATTGGAGATCATCACCACCTTTGCCTTTATACACACTCTGTTTCCCATTTTAAACACAATATATGTTAATTGACTTGGAAACGCAGAATAAGATAAAGAAGAAAATTTTAAAAAATCTGTGATTTCCCCACTAGAGAAAAATAGAAAACAACACTATTCTCTGGAAAAACAATGAACAATTGTAGTTAAAAGCTTAGGCTATAGAGTAGACAAGAATTTTGTTCTTTATCCTAACAGCATGGAAAAATCAAATAATCAGATTTATGTTTCCAGGTGATTTGTCTGTTGCAGTATAGACAGAATGGATAGATAGGTGAGGAGGTGATATGCTTGGATGTTGAAAGATCAATTAGCAGTCCAAAATCCAGCTCCAGTTCTGGTAATTAAGAATCTAGGGAGAAATTACTAATAAGGCTAAGTCTTGAGTTCTTCACATGTATAGGTGAATGATGATAGTACCCGTTTGGGGGCTAGTGTGTGTAAATTCCTCAGCATAATACCCAGCACAGAAGTTTTTAATAAATGCCCAAATATTCTTAATATTTAATATGCTACCTTGAATTTTTAAAATAAAATTGGTATTGTCATATATATAATGTTATAGTCCACTCTTTTAACATTATTGTACCATTTTCACATATTCTTAATTCTTTAAAAGCATTATTTGTAGTGTTTGCCTAATAGTTTATCCTGTGGGTACACCACACATTATAAAATCATTTCCTTACCATTGGACATTTAAATTGTTTCCAACTTCTAATTGCAATAAGGTGGCAATGAATATCAAATGCAATGTTTTTCTACATCTTTAACTAAAATCAAGTGGATCTTCAGAAACATAATCACAAGGATCAGTGGTATGGAACTTTTGGAGTTTCTTAGAATATATTACCAAATTGCTATCCACAAAGGTGGTCTGTGTGATTTTCATCCTCAAGTTTCACATTTATACCAACATGGAAGTATCTATTGTCTTACCCTGTCACGAAACAGCTCTCTGAAGAAATTCTCCAGGGCAACCTTCTGAAGGAAGTTAGAATTTGGCTGAGCACCAGCTAAGTGCCATGCTTGAAACATCTTCCCCAATTACATTCCCACAATACCCTTGTAACACAGTTAGTGTTGGCCCTATTTCTCACTAGGCAGGCTGAGAGTTGAATCAGAGGAGAGTAGGTTAATGTAGCAGTCAGTACCACACTCCCGTCCTCCTCCTGTGTCCCAAGAGCCTAGAGATGTGTTCCCATGCTTCCCAAAAGTGACCTCCCAGTGTTTAAACTCTCCAAAGAGACCACACACACATATTTCTCTTTGTAGCTCATCCTGAAATTCAAAAAAATCAGACAAATATATATGTGTTGATTAGCTCTATAAAGAAAATTACGATGCTTGAGATTGTGCTAAAGAGAGACTAATTCTGATTGGGGAACAGGGAAATATTTTCTGTAAAAGTGATACTCATCCTGAACCTGTCTTTGTCCAAGGGGTTCAAAGACTGTGAGACCATTCAAGGAGTGGGGGAAAGGCCAGTACAGAAAGAAATAAGTAAGCAGGTAGAAAATGGATAAACATAAGGTTGCAAAATAAGAAAACAATGGATCATATTGGGTCTTATAGGCCATATCACAGAATTTGGATTTTATCCTAATTGTAGAAGAATGATAACACCAGCTCCAATATATCTAAAATCTCCTGTCTTGTATCTATAGATCAACCGGAGAGGAGAAATGAAAAACTCTTCAAGAAAATATCTGCCTAAGAATAATTCTACCCCTTGCCCTCACTCAATAAAGTTCTTGGCCTTGGGAAAAGGTAAGGAGAACTCACTGTTTTACTGGTTCAACATATATCAACACCTTGTCAGCTCCTATTTAAAACAAGTTCATCTATGCATTCTTGAAAACTTTTCTCTACTCACTATTTAATATGATGTTCCAAAATGGCTTGGCTTCCTGGAATTATTATTACCACTTGCAATAATTTTTAGGTAGTACATCTCTGCTAACAAAACTCCCTTCCAAACTTGGCCTCAGAAACAAACTGTATCATTAGCTAAGAAACATTTCCAAATGCCCACTATGTGGGCATAGAGCACCAAATTTATCTCTTTGAGGCAGGTAAATAAGTTCTATTGCTCACAAATTGCTAAAATTCAAGGCCATACATACAATGAGAGAACAACAGAATTTCCCTACCTTTGCCCATACCCCTTTTGAGGGAAACTAATACTAGGTTGCCATAAAGGATCTACTTTTCATTCAGAGAAACACCCTATGGATCACAGAAAGTATCTCACCACAAAATCAAGTCCCCAAGGTCAGTCAGTGGTTCTGACTACAGTAGTTCTCTTTGATATGTGGCAGTAATTCCATGAGCTTTCCCTTGGGGAGACTCCTCACAGCCACTACTGGCTCTCATACTGTCTCAGAGGGAACCTTGTAGATATTTTTCACAGTCACAAAAACTTGACATAACCTTCCTACTTCAACTCTGCTCCAAAATGTTGACAGATTCATTAGCTGGACATGCCAAATTCTCATAATTTAGGAAGCATGAAATGTATGCCTAAATGAAGGCAAAGCAGACCAAAAATAGAATTCTAATCAGCTTTTAGAGGGGGTGCAGGTCAAAAGATCAGCAAACCTGCTAATGATTCACGTTTCAACATCTTGCCAACAAGACCCTTTAATTGACCAATTTCCAGCTGTTCTGCCCAGGAAACACTACACTCCTCAAGAGCAGAACTGAATCTCAGCCACAGTCCTACATAGGTAGGATTAGGAGACAGCTTTGCATGTTCCTCCTCTTGGTGGAAAAAAAAAAAATTAGACCCCCTACAGAATCCTACATGGAAGGAAGAATTGGAAATAAAAATGTATTCACAGCCTGACCAGTGGGTAGCAAAATATTGATTCTGGCTTCTTAAAACAAGTAAAATATGTGAACTAGGGAAGGAACCATGTGTAGGAGGGAATCATATCTCATAAGATGAAAGAAAAGCAAGTTGAGAAGGAAAAGCCAGAGTTCCCTCACCCCCAGTTCCCAGGCTGTCAGGTGTCCTGGTATAGCTGAGCTGGGTGGGGAGCCACAGAAAGTACAGCCAGAAATCCTGCTGTGCTGAACAGTCCAACGCCCCAGGTGCGTGTTAGGTATAAAGAGAGAGGTCATGCTGCCCAATGGTGCTACCCTGGTGCCTGGGATTTCAGGAGCCTGTGTTCTGCCTGTGGTCTTTCTATTCCCTATGTCTCAGATCTTATAAAATAGGCATGAAACCTACTTATGTTGCAAGAAAAAGGGTTTTATAAGCCCTGGAAAGAATATGCAGCTCTAATGGAAGTATGTGCTCTCTGTAAAGGGTGTGGCAGCCCAGGACTTGGAGGAGGAGACCCTGGGACCTCCAGTCTATTACTCAGCTGCTCTGACCTTCAGAGACTTGACTCTTAGCTCTTCACTCAGTGGAGGGCAATGGTGCCTGCCCTGCCTCCTGCTCTGGACTACTGTGAAAAACAGAAGGCATGAAAGTGCTTCATTAATGTGATACACCATAAAGGGAAGATGAGATGAACATGAGCCTCCTACTCTGAGGAGGACCAATGAACCAAGTAACCAGAGACCAGTCTCTGTATGCTTTCACTGAGGAGCCAGATGGATGTCAAACCTAAAAGCCTTCCCACAGGGCATAGGCTTGGAGGACAAACAGTACTGGACATACTGAGCATTTATGGGCACTCAACATTTCCCCCATGGTCCAAAGATCCTACAATACAGAAGAGACCTACCAATAGGTGAATCTCCAAGATCTTTTGTTTGGTTGGTTGGCTGGTTAGTGGTTTTTTTGCCTTTAACCTAAAACAAGATAATAACAGCCTTCCCATAGAGCAGTTTCTGAAACTGCAATAGGCACATGGATCAACCAGCAAATTTGGTAAAACATAAATTCCGATTCTATACTTCTGGAATGGGCCTGACAGTCTACCTTTCTGACAAGCTCCAGGGTCCACCGGTGACATCTGAGGTAGCTAGGCCAGGAGGACATTGAGAGAGACCTTGGAAGGAATTAAGACATCATATACTTCTAGAGTAGAAAGGACCCAAATTTCAATCTCTAAATCTGCATGTGGGGAGAGTGAAGCCAAGGATTAGCTGACTTGTGCAACATCAGCAGAAGGCAGATCTTTCACTACCCACAAAATCCACCGCCTGCCTCCCCCACGTTCTTCCCTCCACCAGTCTGGCTATCACACACTTGGCGTTTTCGCCCCTGGGCTTCTTTTCCTGTCTCTCCGCTCCTTTTGGAAGCAAGGGATGGAGGGAGGGAAGAACATGATTGTGGTACATGAAATACATCCAAGTTTTGAATCATGGAATCTCTTCCTTAAACGAGATAAGGATGGCAACAATGATAAGTTTCTGGAGTGAAAAAAGCTAACCACATTCCAGTTCTCAATGTCCCACAGTGGCATTCAACTCAAAGTGATGAGTTCTTTGTTTCCAAGCGTGGTCCCTGATGCCTGTGCATGCACCGGTAGACAAGGCTAGGCCCCATTTCTGTCTGCATTATATCTAAGGGGTCCATATTTACTGAAGCACTACATACCTAACCCACTCATCGCATTAGGACCCTCCAAAGAAAAATCTCTAGATCCAAGGACGGGAAAAAGTTCAAGTAAAAATTTTGAAGCTGAAGGTAATCACCAACACCCCTTCCACTTGTGAGCCATGTTCCAAAAGAGGAAAGGAGGAGAGTACAATTTGCGCTGAATGAACTTCAGCTCTGCTCTGGATCACACAAATTTATAAAAGTCAGGCTTTAAAAGGCTGCACTGAAGTTTCAGTTCTTTTTGATGCCACTTATCCAAACAAAAGCATGAGACTGGGAATGGTTCCTTTGCCCCATGTCTTCTGTCTTACAGAACTACATGTAGGGCTATGAGCTAAACACGGGGAGAGGGACTGAAGAAGTAAAAATAATTGCTCTTTAAAAAAGCAACTGAAACAGCAAATACTCCTACATACACCCAGAATTTGCCCTTTTAGAGAACTGCTGCATTTCCACCTACAACTTGAACACGAATGGAGTATTTGAAGAAACTCTGGCTGTAAATGAGGCTTAACACATACAAGGGAATATCTGTTCCCAAGAGCTTCTATTATGCCAGTAAATACTGAATAGCAATGGAGATACTTCACATAGTGAGAACTTTCCCCTTCCGTCAGCACTGTACTCAATGTCTTTCCCAGGACAGGCATTAAAGTTTCACAAGGAAATCTGCCCACAATGACTGTGCCGCTGGAACACCATAGGACTCTCCCTAGGTTATTTGGATTTCATTATTAACATGTATTTTTAAAATCCCTTGTTAAGGTTAGAGCCATTGCAAAATTAAGATTAAAATACCTTAGCTGTTTTTCTTTAACTAAAAATAGCTGAAATGTTAAAAATAAAATAAAATACCCTAGTCTTGTATGTATAGTGGCCCCTTTCACTGGGGACTTCTTATAAATGGTAAATAATGGGACAGATTTAAGGGTTCAGAAAGTTTTTGCTGAGATCTAAACAGCTTCCTTCAGTTCACTGAAGTGCTATATAGGGACTTATACGGTACCTAAGAGCTTTCAGCATTAATGTGACCTTAAGGATTTAACCCCCACTCCTCCAAAGCTACATTCCTTAATTATTAAAACTCATCATAAATAAGAAATTGCACTGTTACATTTAGTCAATTGTTTAAGGAACAATGTTAAGTCATTTACATAACATGAAATCAAAGAAATGTGCTTTCATACTGTAAAACAAGAATGTGGTGATTGAGTCTTTGTTTCTCCATGGGTTACCAGGCACTCTAGAATACTAAAGAGGCATGAGATGAGGAATGGGGAGTATGATGAGTATGAGCTCCAAGGATAAAAGACATTCAGACTCTATGCCCAAATGAACCTTCCTGGCAGTGGTCACTGGCCTAGAGACCATTAACCAAATGGCTTTTGTTACCTCCTCACCCATGTGTCCAACCTTCTCAACATACCTCTCCTTCCCCTAACCTCTACCCAACTCTTCCTCCTGGCAGATCTGACAAAGCATATTGAAAAACCTCCAAAAATCTGGAGAGGTGAGAAGGGGTCCTGGGGTTGGTGTTCAATAAGCAGGAAGTTGAAGTGGTCTCAGGGTATTCTCAGCATATAAAGGGGTGTAAATATAGAAAAGTAAGAATGACAGGAATTCCCCAAGAACTATAGGTTACTATATGACAAAGTACAGATGAAGCAACACTTCTTTCTAAACTAGGGAACTTAAAACAAGCAGAAGACTAAAGCGGCAAATAAGATTAAGCGACAGCAACACACACAAAAAGCTAACTGAACCAATTACTGCCCTGATGAACTCACAGAAAGGTGTCCAGACCTATGAAAAGATAGGACAGGCCAATGGATATATATACCATATTCAAGACTCAAATGTTTGAAGAAAGGATACAAAATATCTTAAAGATGTCAATTCTTCCCAAATCGATCTATACATTCAGTGCAATTCCAATCAAAGCACCAACAAGGTTCTTCCTGGACTGTTACAGACTATTCTAAAATGTTCATAGAAGTACAGTGATCCCTGAATAATTAAGGATCTCATAAAGAAGAAGAAGAAAGTTGAGGAATCATCCCGGACACAAAAATTGTAAAGCTATAACAACAAAAACAGTGTCATGCTGCTTTTATAGGGATGACAAATAGACCCATAAAACAGAATAAAGAGCTAATAAATTCCCAGCATGTATGGAAACCATATCTAATAATGACAGCCAAAATTAAAGTATAATTTACCTGATAGCATGATGCTGAAGAGCATGAACTTTGGAGCTAAAATGCCTGCATTCAAATCCCAGTTCTACCACTTACTAGTTGTACCACAGTTTACTCATCTATGAAATGGGATGATAATTTATGTCTCATAGATATAAATAACTCCTGGCATGGATACCCTCGGATAGCGCCCTCTTCCACAGAATCAGGGCTAGCCCCACGTGACCAATAAAGTACTGAGAAAGTGATGACGTGTGACTTTCACTGCGAGGCATAATGAACATTGCAGCTTCTGTCTTGACCTCTTGGATCACTCTCCCTGGAGGTAGCCAACTGACATATTGTAAGGTGACTCAAGTGGCCCCAAGGAGAGGCCAACAGAGATGAACAGAGGCCCCTATCCAACAGCCAGCAAGACTTGCCAGACATGTGAGTTAACCACCTTGAAAGTAAAATCTCCAATCTCGGCTTCAGATAACTACAGCAATAATGTCAGCAAAGGTCTGAAAGAGTTGTTGGTGCGCTGCAGGCACTGAATAAATTAAAAATTCCATTAGTATTATCATTGTACAATACTGGAGATTCAGCAGAAAGGCATGGTACAGGGAGCTCCATTCTGTGTCCACAAAGATCGTGTCTGAATTATCTTTGCATTCCCAGGGCCCAGTAGGGGCTCAATAAAATGGTTTATGGGACGCCAAATATGTGCCAAGCACTGTGGTAGGCAGTGAGTGAATGAATAAATGCCTAGAAACCTCTCCACCTGTTCCATACTGCGCATAGCACAATAAATAAAATCCTTACATAGAAAAAAAATAAAAACTCAAGGACTTAGACAAATGATCTTTCGGTCCAAATTCCCCCTCCTTCAGAGAGTCAAGCTCACCTAGTCTAGCTGAGCAATTTATCCATTTTATTTACAACCACTGAAATACTCGTGGGGAAGAAACATCACAGGAAGAAAATTAGAGTAGCACAAAACTTAAATAATCAAATCTCAGCACAGTCCTTGTATATTCCAACATTTAAATTATCTCTACAGGTTGATTTAAGTTGTACTGGATTTTAAAAACAAACAGGAATTTATACATCTCTCCCCTCTCTCTCTCTCTAATACATTAGATATTTAAATGATATTAGAATATGTGTATCAGGTTTCTTAATTTAATCAGTCCACCTTGGGGCAAAAGGAAAGTCGTTTCTTTAAAAAACTTAGAAAATATTGGGAGGCACTATTTTTACAGCGGATGGCTCTGAACTTACACAAATAGTTTTCCTCTCGTATGCGAGATAAACTTTTTCTTCTTTAGGCAGTCCTCCCATTGCACAGTTCCGATATGCACAACAGTTATTTGCCATGGTTTAGTTAAATAACATCAATTTCCCAATAACGTGGTTCAAATTTCAAATACAGTAAGTCACCTGGGAGTATCTAAAGGTATAAAGTCCAAACTTCCCTGCTAGCTCTTCAGTGCACAAATCACTGCACGGAAACCAATGCGCATCACAATCAATGACTGACCACATCGCTTCTTTCACGGTCTGTCAGCTCCTCATCGAGCCACATCTGCCATTCAGTTCACACACAGACGGTAAAGCGTGTGGTTGTGTTTTCTCCTTTTCGACAAGTGATAAACCCATTTTACGAAAATGGGTAATCAAAAGAACTGACAAAGATGAAAATGTAGCAAAAAAAAAAAGTAAAATTGTTATTAATTAGAAAATGTTCATGAAGATAGGACAACTTCCAGGGCTACAAGAAGGTGCAGTATAACCCAAGCTGAAAAAAGTCCGGTGAATATAAAAAACAAGGTAAAGGCAATTCCGTATGTTTTAGTTAAACTGAATTAGGAACAGAAAGCCACTTATGGTTGAAATAAGGCATTTACCATTTTATTTTACACTGAAGATGGTAATCAAAAACAAGTCCCAATCAGTTTTGTTAGCACTGAAGACAAAGCAGTGAAGTTAGCTGCCACATTGAAAGAAAACTGTAATTACTAGGAGACTGAAAAAGGACTTTTCACCGCCAGTAAAGGCTAGTTTCATTGTTTCATAAGTCAGCACGAATTGATTAATGTTATCTGGTGAAGCTGTAGCTCAGATAAAGATGCTTTTGTGAAATTTACACCCAGATTCCAAAGAGTTACAGAAGAAATAGCTGACCATGGGAATGTTGCAATGCTACTGTACAAGAGACTAGGTATGCAGCCAGAAAATTTGATGAAGGAGAATTTATCAATATAAATGAGGAAAGTGGTTGGGATGAAAAGGATGAAGATATCCCAGAGGAAGTGACACCAGCAAAAATCTTCACATTAAAAACTCTAAGAGATATTTTACAGTGTTGAAAGTACAAGGGATAAAATGTTGGAAACTGATCCAAACTTAAAAAGGAATAGGAGAGTTTTCTGAGGCATGAAAAAGATGCTTGCTCCATGTCTTGAGTTATATGATGAGAAAGCCAAATGCTGTACAAACAATGCTTGATAAGTTATTTACAAAGAAATAAAACAATTCTGAACTGAATAGTTCTCAATACTTCTAATGTTCTAAGTTGCAATGTATTAAATGAATATTAGTCTTATTATATTTTTCCTTTCCCTGTACATTGATAATGGACAGTATGACAATCTTTAATGTTTGGACAAAAAAAATAATTCCACTTTCCCCATTGATTATTAAAATCACTTTTTATGGTTTCAGCTTGCACAGTCACTTTACTATCCTGAACTACTGTGCAAAGTGAGGACGGCCTGCATGTGGCAAAGCAGTCTTGGAAAGAATAAATGGGTGAGACATAACTGATCTGTTGCATTTCAGTGGTTAACAATATAGCTCAAAACAAATAGTAATCACCTTGGCTAGCCAGGCTTTGGAACCCAGGATTTCAGGATACAACAGAAAAACGACTGCCTTTTCTCAAGTATGAGAGCACATTTGCTTTTGATTTGTAGACCCAAGAGTAGAAATGTACAAGATTAAGATTTAAGGAGTCCAGGTTCAAAACTGGCCTCTACCACAAACTCCCTGTGTGACTCGGGGCAAATCCTGCTATTCATTCTACAAATATTTATTACCAGACCCCTGCTATGTGTTGAGGATGCAAAACTGAATATGATATAGAATTTGGCCTCAAAGAACACACAGCCTATTAAGAAAGAAAAACCAAAAATGGTTACAGTACAGTTTTCATCTATAAATCAGATCTAATAATGCTTACCTCCCAGGGTTCCTGGAAGGATAAAATGAGACTATATGAGAAAGCATTTTGCTCTAGGGTATTATATGAATACTAGCATACTAGTACTAACGTAATTGTACAACTAAACAAAAACTATACTGGATTATGCTTATCCAGTGGATCTCGCAGTGTGGCCTCCAAACCAGAAGAGTTAGCATCACCTGGACACATATTCAAATTGTATATTCTCTGGCCCCACCCCAGTCTAGTGAACCAGAAACTCAGGAGGTTGCAACCCCAAAATCTGTGTTTTAACACTGCCCTCCAGGTAATTCTGATACAACAGAAGTTTGAGAACACTGCTGAGTGTTATCTATATAAGGTTAAAATATAGGTAATCCTAATCCTAGTAGGTACAAGACACTCATTTCCTAATTATCAATAAGGAAATTAAAACAATATAACTAAATTTTCTGGTTGTCCAGTATAATTAGCAGAATTCCTAAGGTACCATTAATTATCTCAAGTCCTTCCGCTAAGATTGGAATCAGAATAGAGCCCCATCCATACTAATTCTGCCGATGGTGTGAGCTATGATTTGAGTCTAAGTTTTAAATACACAACACAGATTATAGAAATTCAAATGAACTTTTTTCTCTGAAACGCAAGTAGAAGACTATATTACTTTAATGAGAGGGTCGTGACTAACCCAATTTGAGAATTCATCTTGGAAAACTCCTTCAGAATCCATGGCACATTCAGATCAATACCTTCAATATTAATAAAGGTTTATTCTTGGAGGATGAAAGTCACATTCTACCCCTCCAGGAGGCAGTTGGGATAATGAATTATAGGAGCTTCCAAAAATGATAATATTTGCCATATTTTGAAAATTTTCACGAATTCCAATGGTTCCATAAAACAGTATCTCCATGGCCTAAATGTTAAAAATGAATAGCCATCTTCATCTTCACATATGTTCATTGATTATCACCTACACAATAAGGTAGATAGTACAAATCTTTGTGACAATGCCACCCGGAACCTACAGGGCCTAGCATAGAATAAGCACTCAAAAAATAGTCGTTGAGTGAATGAATCCCCAAGGTTGGACAACATGAATAATAAGGGCCACAAATTTTACTACCCACAATACATCATAACCAATCCTCACAACAGCTCTGTGAAATAAGGATTACTATTTCCATCATACAGATGAAGAAGCTGAAGATCAGATAAGTTTAAAAGGAGAGTCAGTATCGTTCATTTAGTGAGTGACAAATTAAAAATTTGAGCAGAGATTCTTCTGACTCACAAGTCTTTTCAATGAGACTACTCTAAAGTGAGAGGCCACTGTCACCTTTATCCACTAAAGACGGTATGTTATATGTGTCATATAAATTCTTTAAGAAGCCAAAATTTTTGGTTTTTAACAAACAAAAATTCTTTAACAATCCAAGTTGATCTTAGAGAATATCTGCTACTGGTTTACATGATTACCCAGAAATCTGACAGCTTCCTTTCCCTTTTGAGCTGTTTATCTTTGTAATTTCGACTGAGGTATTCATTGCTTTGTTAATGGAATTTGCCCTTGTTATTGATTGGTTTATTTAGAATAGCAAGATTCCTGGAGCACATGAAAGCTTTTTGCCACTGAAAATTACCTGGCCCAGGATCATATATTGGTTCCTTTACTTTATTTTTAACAGAACCATAGGTGCTAATTAGGTGCTCTTTCAAGCTGCTGGAATAAGATTCTGAGGCCCCAAAACTGCTGTCAGTCTCATCATCATTAGCCCTGAAGTGCTCCTCTATGAGGAACTTTTCACACTTGACATGTCCCTGCTCTTTGCAAATTATTTTAAATGACTTCTTAATTAGAAGTACAACATTGCCCAATGTTAATGAAGCAGGCAGGAGTTGCCGAGTGGTCAGGAAACAGAGACAGTTCTGATTCCCCTTTTTCCTCTCTGAAGACCCCTGTTTCTAACTGAAGTAACTGTGTCTTGTCTTTAACCAATGTTGTCTTCTTTACAATAAAATGTGAATTCTTTATCTCTGGGTTGCAGATTTTTGCAGGCCTTGTAAAACTCAGATCTAGTTAACCTTATTTTAATGTTTTTTCCCTTCTATCATGACCTCTGAAATACGTAGGGAGGAGATTATTTCTTTCAGGAAGAATTATCTACTTAGTCTGTGTTTCTGACCAGGTAGTGATTCCTGTATGTTTTGCAAAGGCATTGAGCAGTCTGTCAAAGGAAGTGTTCTCTCATTAGGAAGACCTGCCAGAGACAATGCCACAAGAAAGCATTGTTAAATTCAAAGAAATCTTTTCTCCCCACACCACTGTCCACCTGTATTAAGAATTTGTGTTGTTTTTTTTTATTCCCACTGATTGTTCACAATTCTGTTTAATAAATTACTTAAATAAATAAAAAGAGAAGGATCATTCCTCAATTTTATTTTATTTTAGAAACATTTCCTTCGTTACCCAAACGAGTGACAGGGAAAATCATAACAGAGTAGGATACGCATTACAACAGGAAATTTCTGTTATAAGAGAACTACTGAAAGGTTCCCATCAGTCCCTCTTCATAACCCCGGACCAGGGATTTTCAGACCTGAGGAGGTTCTTAGTTTGGAATTGAGTTTAGATGCGTCCAGAGTCAAGCTATGCTGAATTCCTCCCTCATCTTGCCATAGTTTCCACACCCTTATCTTAGTTGATGTCATCTACCAAGCTAGCCTACGCTTCCCTTTGAGGACATCTTTGTATTTACCTCTTCTTTTCATGTAACCCAACCACACCACATCAGAGTGCTCTGTTCATTAAACATCAAACAGTTAATTAATAGATGCTTAAAGAACAAATTGAGAATCGAAAGCTAAATTGTACTAAAAATTGATTACTAAGTCAAAGTGTCTCACCTATTACCTTCAACAATAACAGTATCATTTATCCAGCATTACTACATTCCAGGCACTCTGCTCATTGCTTGGCATGCATTATCTTATGTATTTATTGTAAAGTGTCTCACCTATTACCTTCAACAATAACAGTATCATTTATCCAGCATTACTACATTCCAGGCACTCTGCTCATTGCTTGGCATGCATTATCTTATGTATTTATTGTAACAAATTTATTATATGTATCTCCTTTTTGGAGCAAGAAAAAAGAGGCTTCCATAGGAAGATAGCTTGCCTCACATCACATAGCAAGAACTGACAGAGCCAGCCTTCTAGAAGGAAATCACCAGACCACACTCCCTTAACCAGAATTAGATGATACAACAGAGCCCCTCTGGCTGTGCCCTCTGCCTGGAGCTAAACTTCCATCCAAAAGCACACCCAGCAGAAATTCAACCAATTACTAAGCTCAAAATCTGCTGAGCTCCAAAAAACTTGTGAGAAAACATCTTATTAACTGGTAGCTTCTGGGTACTTATCTGTTTTATCCATACCCATGTAGCTTTCAAGGCAGAGGCTCCCAAAGGGTGTCCCAAGATCATCTGTATCAGACGCATCTAGGTACTTGCTGAATATGCAGATTACTAAACTGCACACCAGACCTCCCATGTCAAAATCTTTGTAATGGGTCCCAAGAGGATGAATTTTTAATAAGTCCTCAGAGAACAGATTCTCGGGCACACTAAAGTCTCAGAATTATTGTTCCGGGGCCTCAAAACCAAGGTATACGGTCATACAGTCCCTTTGTGTTAAATGCGGGTGGTAAGGCATAGATCACATCTCTGACGTAGCTTTCCCCATCCACACTTTGAGGAAGTTTGGCTTACTGCATTTATACTCAAGCCCTTATTTTATAAGTGAGGAAACAAAAGTCGAGATCAATTAAATGATTTCCCCAAAATCAGATTTCGAGGCAAGGTTCTTGATTCTCAATCTTGGCTTTTTCTCAAGCTTAATTAGAATCATTAGGAGTAAATACTGCATTACTGTTAGATCACACTTTGCAAAGGGAATGGAGAGATTTGTAATAGGCCGGCTGATCAGATAGGACAGGTCCTAAGAAATAAAGGGGAAAAAATCACTGAACTAAATTTAAAAAGATGTGCAATAATTCTGTAATATTTTCCACTCTCTTCCCATAAATTTACTAAAACAATAAAAGGTAGAATTATGTCACCTTTTATTGCAAAGCCCTATATTTATGATCTTATGATGCAATATGGAGACAAGTTATTTCAGGGTTTCTTTTGTTTTAATGACAGCACATAAAAATTCTTGCTGATATTTTGTTTTTGTTTTTGTTTGTAAGAAAGAGCCCTCTACAAATAACCCTTAATGTGTGTTACTGCTCATCATGCTTTTTACTCAGATTCACCTTTAATGATGTTAGGTTTTACCTTTCTAAATTTCTTTAAATCTTTGTATTCGCAGTATAGGAAAAAAAATCCTAAAATAGCTCACCACGAAGAAAAAAAACTTCCAATAATTATTTCTTCCTCTCATTTCACAAATTATATACAAATTACATTCAATTGAAGTAATAGAGTTGCTCTTCTCTGTCAAATTCAGAACAAAGTCAGCAAATTGAATCATCAGAAGAAATAAATAGGTTTTTAAATATCCATATACACTTAAACATACAAAAACTAAACACTATAACTCTACAATACTACTCTCATTCCTAGCCTATGACTTGAGTTCATGGTCAATCTTTAATGGGTGGTTTAAGGAAGGTGGCAAAAGTTCCCAGCTACCCTGAGAGCTTTCTTCTTTGCTTATACAAGGGCTTTTAATGTTTTCACAATGAAAGCTTTACCAGTAGTGCCAATTCCAAAAACTTACCTTTTGCCTGGGAAGCCTCCTTATGAGCCAAGCTCAGATCTTCAAGTACCTCTTATCAAAAAGCAGAGAGCAGAACACAGACTGCTATCCCAAAGGTTGATGAGTGAGGTCACCAGCAAATTCACAGGGAGTTTCAGGGCACCAGGCACCTTAACTGGGGAAACAGCGAAGTAACCAGTTAGATCCTTAGAAGAGACTAAAGACCCTCCATGAAGGCTCAATTCCAGACAGCAATAACCCCTCAGCTAAGGGTAAGACCTATAGTATTCTGTACCAGGGAAGTTCTTAGCCTGCAGAAATGGAAAATTGGTTTTGTTCTCAAATCCTTGTTTGAAAAGATGTGAGCATGGAGAAAAGGACACACAGAGAGCATAAAAGGCTAGTGATGTGGTCCAAGGCTATTAAAACTTAATAAATAGTTCTTACTTCTTAAGTCTTACAGTACGGTAGCAAACCAAACTGAGAGAGTCTTGAGATATCACACTACAAGGGATCAAGGAGATCTAAAGGAAAGCCAAAGTCCACATATTCACTCAGCTTATAAAAATGTCAGGGAAAAAAAAAAATGTTAGAGTAGTTTCAGTAACAATCACTGAGAAGCCAAAATATAAGCCAATTAATCCTTAGTGTGTTTGAAATAGAATTTTGTCAGTTCCATTGACCTGGCTAAGTCTGACCTCTTGAGAGATCAAAATAAATGGACTCAAAGGAAAGAAGGCAATTTTTTTCTTCTTTACCATATCACAAGGGGAAAATCTTGTATTGACAACACAACCACACAGACCATGGCCTTCCAGTGAAAAGTATTAGTCAATCGGGCATCCAAATGTCTTTCTGTGCCTCTATACATGTCTATGTCTCTCTATATCTCTACTTATATCTACATCTCCTGACGGTGGGCAGGCTTTTGAAGAGAAAATAGGATGGCAGAATAGGGCTCCTAAACTGAGCAGAAAATGGAGCCATGATACAGAGTACAGAGACAAAGTACTACAACAAGAAATAGCAGGACAGCCAGGGCTCTGGGCACGGTAAAAGACGCTGACAGAAAGAAAAGGCAGAAAAGTAAAACTTAGCACAAATACTCCAGCCTCCCAGAATTAAAATTCTCTGAAATACACATATTACAAAAAGAGAGAAAACTCACATAGAGAGCCAGAAGTGTAGCTATGTAAAGCATTCAACTAATAGACTGGATATTGTTTCCATTTCCATGGACATAATGATGGGATGACTCCAACTTTGCCACCTGGCCCTCCGTCTCAGAAACATACATTTGTATGCACCCAACACCCTGCCTTCAAAAGGCAAACATCAAACTCATAGTCAAACATGACTCTCCCTTTTTCTAATTTTGCAAAAAAATCAACCTATCTCACAATAACTCCCCTTATGACTCATTTCCTTATCTGTACAAATGGGATTATTACCCATCCCTCATCTATCTCACTGGGTTGCTTTTCCAGTGAAATTACATCTCATAAGGACTTTATAAGGCATAAAGCACAGATACATAGGAAATGTTGTTATTGGTATTGATGAACATTTGCACAAGACATGTAGGCAAGACGGAACAAGTGATGCTCCAGTGGATGGAAGTGGGTGATAGTGGAGAGCTGATAGTAGTAGCTGGAACAATTAGTCTCTGTTCCACTTCAGTTTTTGTTTTTGCTTACTGCCTGCACAATCTATTGTCTATTCAACCACTCCTCTGGGGGAGCAGCTTTTCACTAAGTTGATGATGTGTCACAATAAATTTAATTTTTTTCTTAACCAGTATGCTCACAAAACATAGGTCTTTAAAGAATCAGAATTAAATTGTGAATTGGTCCACGGGCTGAACACATAAACATTTTCAATACCCAAGATGATTTCAATTTTCTATTGCCTTCCAAAAATTGCATGGCAGTGTGAGGCTATAGATTATTAGGCTATGATGCACCGTATTTTTTAATTAAAATTAAATTCCAATGATCTGTCAGGCAATCCAAGTGAAATGCACAGTGTAATAAATTCCAGAACTTATTCTCCCTCTCTGTCCGTTAGAAAATTGCACTAAAATCCTACATAATACAGTTCTACAGCTATGCAGAAATGTTTTTTAAAACTCCTTTTCAAAAAAATCTTCATTCAAAATATACACAAACATTTATGCATTTTTCAAATTAACTCATGGAAGAAGAGCACAAAGCATCTTTGCGATCTTTGGGGAATATTTTATGTGTAGATGAACATAATTCAGACACTAGTGGTCCAATTTGGTCAGTATTGTTTTTTCACCAGCAGAGGTGAAGCTGTAGAGCCAATTTGATATGGTAGAAAAGAATAGGCCCAGAGGTCAAGAGAACTGCTTTCTAGCTTTGCTGTGCTACCAACTTCCATATGACCTTGGCTAAATTACACGGCGTCTCGGGAACTTAAAATCTTCACTAAAATGATACAGGTAGGCTCCATTATATGAAAAGTCCCCGTCATGGCCCTCATTTACTTCCAGTAATTGTTCTTCCCTTTTTCCATAATAATAGAACCTCCTACTTCTATCTAGTCTCTTGGCTATTCACAATAAAACTTCCTTTTCCATCTCCCTTCCCTAGGCATGACTACATGAGCAAGTTCAAGTCAGTGGCACATGAGTAAAAGTGATGGTGCCCTTAAAGGGAAGCAGCATACCCTCCCTCCCCACCTCCATCCCCCTGCCCCATTCCATGGGCTGAAGCAGACATGGCCATGAGTCCTCTTGAACCATAGAGGCAAAGACCACATCCCCTAACTGATGGCACAGCAACTTGATAGAAAGAGCCTGAGTCCCCAGTACCATGGAGCTACCATGCAGATGCTGACATGGAAATCTGCACTATGACAAAAGGGAGAAAGAAACTTTAAGTCCCTGTTGTTTGGGATGTCTTGGAATTGCTGAACTTACATTGCATTTTTTCTCAGTTTGGAAGGCAATATGATATAGTGAAACATCAGGAGATTTGGACACTGTAGATATGGGTTCAATCTGTAGATATGGGTTTTACTTCATAGCTTCGGGCAAATTCCTAAAAATCTCTGAGCCTCCGTTTTCTCATCTCTAGATAACGTAAAGAAATTGAGCCTATTGAAATGCCTAGTAGTTGGTAACTGATCCGTAAATGGTAATGTGATGAATTTCTATAAACTGGTATAAAATGATAATTGTTCTGAGAAGAACCTTGGGAGCGTTCCATTTTGTTGTTTGGGGATAATTTATAGCTCTCCAAGTACCAAATGATAACCACATAAGCTGAACATTTAATCAGCTTAACATTCTGAGACCCCTGAGCATGTTTTAATTACAAGTCCCATTGCCCATATTCCAGGCTCTAATCTTCCAATCAGAAAAAAAGTGTTGCGGTCCAGTGTGGAATGGCAGATCAAAGTCCTCTCTGAGGCCTAAGGTCCTTGCCAACTCACAGCATTTGGAGTGGCCACTGACTTTGTACATCCCCTGTGATTCTGGAAAGAGACTAGGCTTTTTTGCAAAAAATGGATATTTGAATAATTTGACGAACAACATCGTGACAGATAAATAAATATTTTCTTTCCTTTGTAGAGAGTTTTTTAAAATACACAATCCTGACATCGTAACAGTCGATGATTAACCGTTGAAACCGTCTTGCTTTTTTTGTATGTCATTTTCTACTGTCACAAACTCAGCGAAACCAGGTGGTAAGAAGGGTAATGGAAACCTTCCCTCGGGGGAAAGTATCTTTCATCCCCCGCAGGCAAATTTTAAAACCAATTTACTGAACACCACTGAGATTTTTTTCACCTTCCCCATGAAATTCCAGACATTGGCTTAGAATTAAATTATAGAACGGGTTGCTTTTACCTGGGAAGAAAATTTTTACATTTGTTCTGAAATTTTTTCCTTCCCTGGTAGGAATAGAGGTTTATCATCATTACAAACCTTCATGGAGAAGAGTCATGGCACAAAAACATTTCCCCCAGAAAGTCTCCAACTCTACATCTCTTCTATATTATGACTTGTGTGGAAAATCTGTAATCCTTTTTCGTTTTGAAATAAATACCTGCCTTAACCTTCCGAGGATTGATATTGAGCTTTGAATTATACTTCAAATGGAAAAAAATTAATGGATAAATATTAAAATCATTAAATAGATTTTACCCAAGAAATACAAAGAAGACGACTCATCCCAGGCCATTGTTATATGATGTATCGTATTTTTTTTTTGGTACTTTTTTTCTTCAACTGGCACACGTAAGTCTTTTCCGTCTACCTGCTTGTCATCTTTATGTCGAAAGATTTCTCACATCATATTCTTTTTACCACTCAAAACACTTCACTTTAAAATTTTATCACAGGATTTTCTAAGTTTTTTTTAGGTTATGTCACATAGCACAAAATATAAAAAGCTCCTATTTTTGAAAAGTCAGCTTTAAAAAGAAGAAAAAAGATTTAACTGACTATCCAGAGTATTTTCTCAATTGAATGTATAATCATTCTTCTCAAAATTTCTCATATAGTTCGAAAGCTTGATAGACATTTTGCCTCATTAGAGTTAATGTGACATAACTATAAAAACAAAGAATAAAATGACATATGAGGGCTTCTTTTTCAGTCCTAAATCCTTTCCTTGAGGCTCTCTTGCTTTCTACCAGGAGAATCTCTGTTGGAAGAATCCATTTATACTGGAGTTAAAAGTTCATTCGCTTTGACACACTTGTGCCCTTGCAGAAAGGATTCTTGCCTTCACAGTCTCATCCTGCTCTCTGAATGCTCCTTACTTACTCCTACT
This sequence comes from Mirounga angustirostris, assembly GCF_029215605.1. Taxonomy (NCBI): domain Eukaryota; kingdom Metazoa; phylum Chordata; class Mammalia; order Carnivora; family Phocidae; genus Mirounga; species Mirounga angustirostris. The sequence continues at coordinate 87,939,554 of NW_026991709.1, read as the reverse complement.
GTTTTTATACAATTTAAATAAAGAGTTAAGTGCTTTTCGCATATCCCCAAAAGTACTCTACAGACTTTTGCGGTTCTCGTTTAGGTCCTCCTGCCATAATCCCTCTCAGATCTAATAACACTCCATAGTCAGATGGGAAAGAGCAAGATGACCAGGTTACCTGCTTGTCTCTCTGAAGATAGCAGGTGGTGGTCAACACAGAGATCGCTTCCCAGAACCCATGCTATAGTTTGGGGGAGGTAAGAAAAGAGGAGAAAGTAAAGCATCTCATATAGGTTTTAGTCTCATGACCTGCAATAACTAGAAATTAGCTATGCACATGAGATCTGCATCTCATCCTACAAAACTTGATAGGAAAAGATAGGAAAAGAATTCTTTGTCTCTCTCATCTGTGAGGACTCCTTCCCATATCTTTCACATGGGCAAATTTTCTCCTTCAAATCACACAGACTTTACCATATCCCTGAACGCTTTCTCTAGAGCTCGATGTTCAGTAGAAATGGGATGGGTAATAAAGTTTACATTTAAAAGCTCTTATCTCAGATTGAAAATAGAATAGTTTTTCTGAATGTAAATAACTAAAGTGTGTATGTGCATATCTATGCATGCATGTGTGTGTACATCTGTGTGTGTGTGTATTAGCAAATTTCTCTTAGCGTTGGGGTCAAATCACTATACCATTTTCTGCATCTTATAGTTTCATCAGGTCAAAGGTGGAGCAGATTAAATATCCAGCTCAGTTGAAATCATCAAGCACTTGAAAACTCATTTTTTTTTTTAAATGTCATTTAACCTCTCGAGCCTAAAGAGGCAAAAACAGTGATGTGCAAAGCTTGGTTGTCTGAGAGGGTTACTAATGAGTCAATATCTCTGGGTTTCATTCTCAACAACTGACTTTAATCCAACCGCAGCACCCCAGTGGCAAAGCCTAGAACTGAAATTAAGGTATATAGACAGTCCAGCTCAGTGCAGTTCTACTAACACGTCTGTACTAATTCTGGGCTCTGAACTTTCATTACTTCATTCACAACCAGTGGTTTATTTTATTTACTCCAGCTTATATGACCTGAACATGAGGAAACCAAAAGTACTAGAGAGTACAGGAGGAACTCTAATGTGTTTTGAATGCCTGCTACATACACTTCACTTATGCTAATCTATAATACTTATATTAACCCAATTTCACAAATAAGGAAATGGAGGCTCAGCAAGGCTATGTCCCCAACCAAGATGCATAATTAGTATGTGACAGAGTAAAGACTAGAATGCAGATCTGTCTCCTACTAAATCTCATGGCCTTTCATGATACCAAGTTCCTTTCTGAGGCCGCCTTTGTATTTGACTGCTGTCTAACTTAAGACATACAACCAAGCATCCTAACTGGCTCTGAGCACAAATAAGTGATGACCATTTTTAATGTCCTCCACTAAAACCTTGAAATGAACTTAACTTTACCATAAGAATCACAGAATTCACTTTATGGTTCTGACAAATGGGTTAAGGTGTAGGGCACAATCTCACTATAACATGACCTAGGAGTGAGAAAAAAGCAAACTGAAAATGCCAACCCATACCATGATGTACTGGCTACTAGCCAAAAAATAAGAACACAGTCCCAAAGACTTGAATGAGGACCGTAATGGACCACCGCTCCTTTCTAGTAACATGCAAAACCATATCTATACTGAAAAGTTCATGTTTGTCAGATCAAAACATTTCAAGCCAGCATGACATTTGATAGGTAAGAAAGTTCTCAGGTAAATTTCCTAATTATATTTCGTTAACACCTTACCAAAATTGGCTTTTCATTCTTTTTCCTCACCTCTAAAAGATTCTAGAAGTATCTTAATTTTACAATGTTTATTCAGTGTTTGTCAAAGAGAGAAATTTAACTGAAGAGACAGATCTTTCTTGATTATTTTCCCCAAACCTGTAATATCTGTTTTTCTAGCATGTTCAGAATGGACATATGATTCGTGACAGTATGTGAGAGGTCAAGGAAGACTGTGACCCAGGGGCAGCCTCCAATTTCAAGGAATTACAGACTCCTGATTTGCTGTCTGCACCCATTCTTCCAAACTGATTCCTATCCATAGTGCTCACTCAACTTTCCAATTAACATCCTATTTATGTTTCAGCTTCTATCAAAAACTAATAAAGTGCCCCCAAAACCCAACTTTCAGCCATTAGGGCCACCTCATCAATAGGAGACCAGCAGACAAATATTAAACCATTTGTTTCTGCTTCCTTAACTGGCAACTCTGTAATCATTAAAATGTATATAAACAAGCAGGAATTAAATCATTCTTAGGAATTAGATAATTATTAGGTTTACCCTAATAATAAGCTGAACTACTTCAGTGTCAGGCAATAGCCATTTAGTTAGGATGAAAATGGTAGCTGGGAATATTTTTTTCTGATCATGGTTGATAGCTACATGAGGCAGGGACAAGTGGGATCAGTGGGTTATTTATTTCATATGGTCAGCTAGCTGATTAACAGTAACATTTTCATTTCATCCCCAACTTGTTTGCTCTTGCTTCTTTATTTCTTAGATGTCTGTTCTTCTTCAAATTTTGATATAAGGTATATAAAGATCATAAATGTTAGCCTAAGGAAAAAATTAAGAAAATAAATGGGCTAAAACCATAAAAAATTGTATATTTCAAAGCCAAATTCAGTCAACTTTGGTGTAATCTCTATTTTGGGAGTATGATACTCACTTATTTATCTAGGCTATTTTTTATCCAGCAAGCAAGTATCTCTTCTCTATGTTAGGTATGGGAAAAGAAAGTTGAATCTTACACAATCCCTCCTCTCAGAAAATTCACAGTCTAATGGAGAAAACAGAAGGGATATAACTTATTTATTTCCACAAGATAGCTACCTGACATCTAACCACAAAACCCAGTGGCATGAAGCAATAAGCATGCATTTATTAAAGCGATAAGTCTGTGGGTCAGTGATACAGTCTAGCCTATAAACAAGACAGTTATTGTGTACTTAGCTGGACTTGCTCACATGTCTGGAGGTCAGTTGGCTGTTGGCTGATCTAGACTGGCTTTGGCTGGTGTAATTGGGAAAAATTGGCACACTCCACATCTCTCTCATCCTCCAAGAGGCTAGCCCAGGAATATTCTCAAAGCAAAGGAAGAAGCATGAAAGTACAACCAGAAGTTCTCAAGTACTTTTTCCAGCTCTGTGTCATGACTGCAAACATCCCCTAAGCCAAAGCAAGTCACACAGCAAACTCAGAATCAAAGAACAAGGAAATAAATTCTGCCTCTTGGTGGGAAGACCCTTAAAGTCATATGGCAAAGGACACAGATACACAGAAAGGTAAAGAATCAATACCATCATTACGATGCACCACAGAAGAATGACCAAACAAGAGGATATCCTGTGATTCTAAAACAAGGGGATGAGTGCTATAATGGAGGTAGAAAAGAATACTATGTATGGGAGCTCAGTGAATCTAAATATCTCTTCCCAGAAAACCAGCACAGTTTCAGCCAAAGAAGTGATATCTGAACCGGCCTTTAAAGGCTGCCAGAAGAAGGCAGAAAGAAGGGTCATTTCTGAAAGAAAACACATATATAAGACACAAGGATGTGATTAAACACAGTGGGTTGGGACAGAACTGAGAATAAAAAATTAGAAATGGTGTTTGTGATTTAGGTTGAACCAGAGAGAGATCTGGTACACCAACCTACTATTCCATTTTACCCAGTTTACTTGATTGTAAACCTCTGAGGAACAAAAACTACATCTTCAGTGGTCTCTCTAGTATCCACAGTGCCTTGCACATAGAAAGTAGTCAATAGATGTTAGCTCGATTGATTTCCACAGTAAAATTGACCATATCATGGAGATGAAGTGGTAACGCACAAATGCTTCTATAAGCAAGTAAAAATCTGTAAGTCCTTCTTTCCATATCAAGTTCAGAACTTTCAAATCTTACCTACTGAAATCCTTAAGCAGATTTTTGGACTTCAATTAATTTGAATTTTAATAAAAAGACATGGAAATTTGATTTTTGCACTTTATTTCTCCTCAAGAATTTAGTAGTAAGAATTGGGTTGTATCCAAACTGGGGGCATCTCCATGATGTCAATTTTGGTTATTTGAGTTTATTTCAGAACCTCTCATGTTGGACAATATGAGAGAATGCAATTTAAGAAGAGATATAAGGGGTGCCTGGGTGGCTCAGTCGGTTAAGCACCCAACTCTTAGTTTCAGAAGCAGGTCATGATCTCAGGGCTGTGAGATCAAACTCTGCGGCAAGTCCTGTGTTGGGCTCCACACTCAGCACACGGAGTCTGCAGGAGATTCTCTCCCTCTTCTTTTCTCTCCTCCTCTCCTCCTCCCCCCACCTCACTCGCACTCTCTCTCTCAAATAATTTTTTTTAAAAAGAAGAGATATAAAATAGGAAGTACATTAAAGTACTATTCTAAATCTTTTCAAGGGCCATCTAAAGACCAAAACTAAACTTCCCATCAGTGGTCCCAGGAATATATCCAAAATGAAATAGCAGCTAATATTGGCGAGTTGTATCACAAACACTAGAGCAGGGCTTCCCTGCTATACTGATGATCTCTTTTTCTGAGAGGGACAAATACACTGTCATTTTACTATGAACTTAGACTTTAAGCCCACAGGTTAGGAGAAAAAATATGGCGAATGTTAGGTGGAGACCTTTATTCCCCTGACCTCAAAAATTCCATGAGGTTACTTCCACTGATGTAACACTCTAGGTCTCCCTTCTCATTGCTCCTCACTGATTTTTCCCAGTGAAAGGAGAAATAACTCTTTACTAGGTGCTACAAATCTTATGAGGTAAAGCTAATCAATTAAAAAGCTACTAGTTTTGGCTCAAAAGGCAAGACAAGCTGGACAATAATGATTCTAAGTGTGTCCACTCTGCCAAACTGAACTTTTCTTAGAGTGTTTAAACATCTAGACTTAGAAAGGGTGCTGTTAGCAAGTGCATTTGTCCATATTCTCCAATTGGCTTTATCAGTAATAAAGCTATTATTTTGATTGCCAGATGACTTGTGTCTTATTTTCAATTGGTTCCAGAGATAAAAGGGGAAGAAAGGGGTATTGCTTTTTGTTTTAACTCCAAAAGCAGGTACTCTGTCTTATTCCCCTTAGTGTTCCCCACAGCACTAGAATGGTGTCAGGCCCATAGAGGATGCTCAAAAAAATTGTTCATTGGTTGAGAACAGGAATTATTTAACATCAAAATCCAGTCCACTCTGATTTAGGATCTCTTGGTTTCCTTTTGAGAAAAATAGAGTTCTTCTCAGTGCCACCAGTCAACACTTTTCTTCCCTATACATTGGTTCAGTTTCTTAAGTGCTAATGTTCCATGCAACTCCTTTATCTCCCCATTGGACACTCTGTAACATGGTAACCACAAAGACTTTGTCAAGGTCTTTGTCATCCTTTGTAATAACAAGGTCTGATGGATTTAAAATACCACCATCTGTGTTCAGTACAGGGATTTCACAGAAATAACCAGAGCCCATTTCAATGAAATATTAAACCTTTGTCACTCTAATTGTTGTCTCTGGTAGTTCATTGTAAGCTTCCTGAACACTATTTTCTCAAAAAAAAAAAAAAAAAAAAAAAATCCCATGCCTGTGATTTTTCCAACTCTCTGTAGAATTTCAGGTAGTTCTCAATTACTGAAATGATAACCTGAAAATAACCAAAGGGTTCCCATGTCTTTGCCAGTGTTTTCTTACTATATGTACAAGAGAAAATGTAGTATGTTGCAAAGAGCTCTTTGCAACAAAGATTAAGGCCGATTCCATACAAAATAGAGATTTAGCAAAGCCAGGTGGCAGTTAGATTTGATAAAATAGTAAAAAGGAAGATATTGAAAGAATTTGAGAAAGAAGAAGATTGGCAGAAGGGCAGGTGGACATATAAGCATGATACCCATGTCTTACCTGCAAAGTACAGACTCAAGCTTGGCCCTTGCTGAGAAATGTTCAATGAGAAGGGTGTGTTCTCTGTGGCCCACTCACTGCTACTAGCCCAGTGCTACTCTTGGTAAATCAAGGCAAAACACATGCAATGGAGTTAATAGAAGCATAAACATATAGGAAACTGCTTCTTTTTATTAGTCCAAGCAAGTCTATAGATCTGATAATGATACATGTAAAAAACTTTAAAAAACAGTCAGGTAATACATATTGGGTAACTGCTGGGTGTTACGAATTTTTTTCTGTGCCACAAAGATGAGTGAGACACAAATAACTGCCCTCAAGTTGCACATAATATAGTCAAGTGGTGAGACAGACTCAAGTGGACAAGCAAGTTTATGGCCATGTGCAAACTTCTCTGAAATATCCGGATAATAGATTGAAGATATCCTTTCAAGTTTCACCTGCATAGGATCCATATTTCTCAGTCTAGCATTCTCAGGAAAATGTCAGTCACTTCACAGTATTCCCTTTGAAGTATCTCAAGTAGGAACCACCAAAACGTATGTGGTTATAGGGCTAAAAGTAGTCAGTTATAGATACATAGAATGTTTGAGCTGGAAGGGATTTTAGAAAAATGTTCATCCAAGTTCTTTCTGCTTTCCAATAAAGAATCAAAGAGTTTGAGAAATGAAGTGACTTGCCCAAATTGGTCACACACCAATTTGTAAAACTAAAGCTAGAGTCATCTGTCCACAGGTCTAGGGAAATTGGCAGCCTACTATAAGTCAATTGATGGGCTAAAATAGTTTATTTTCTTTGAATTCTTATTATACCCCTCAGGGTATAGATATGCCACTTATAAGCTGTGTGACCTGGGGAAAATGAACTAGGCTTTCCTCACCTATAAAATAGAGATTATAATGTCTATCACAAAGTCCAGACATTGTCGTCTCTATTTTGAGGAAACAGGTTCAGGGAGGTTAGTTCACTTTTCCAAGGTCACACAGCTTGGAGTGGTACAGGCAGGATGGGAACTTTCACATCTCCAGGCAGCCCACTCTCTACAGCACAATAAGTGAACTCGGCAGTTGGCAGCTTTATCTCCGGGCAGGATTCCAACCTACATCTATTTCCTCTTCCTGGAGTCTGAAAAGGCCAACAATTCCCAAAATTTAAATCAAAAAATAAAAGCTACTTTTCCTACCCCTGGGATTAAGAAGCCAGATTTCATTTCAGGTATCTCATTTGATCTCAAAAGGTCCTTTCCTGTGGGCCAGTAAAACAAGTGCCGTCTGCAGGGCCAGAGCACTCAAGGGCCACAGCAGTGGGGTGACCAAGTGGGGTCTCTTAGTAAACACTGTCCTTCCATTTCTTTCATAGGGGGTATAAAAGGGAGGCTTTCATCACCACGCTTCTGGGATAAAACAATGGGAAACCACAGGCACAATCTGCAGTGGTGAATCAAAACATCCAGAGCGTGAAGCCGACTGGGCCTCAGCCCTGCAGCTGCAACTCAGCAGCCCTCCCTGGGCCATCACACCAGCCTCCCACTCAAGTGCCTGTTTTTCCTGCTGGAGAATAAGGCCCTGGGCCTGCCCATGGCAGAAGGGACCCCCGGCTTCTTCCAAGAGGTGGGACAGTGGGCTGTTCACGAGCAGGGATCTAGGAGTCAGAATAAAGTGGATTCAAATCTCAACCCTTTTTCTTACCGGGGGGCCTTGTGGCCAACTGCATAACCTGATCCTCAAATTCTGTCTGTAAAATTGACCTCGTGACACCTACTTCATAGGGTTGCTGTAAGAATTATAGGCAATGTGTGTGTGTTTTATGTAAAGCACCTTAGCACACAACCTTGAACATGGAAAAGAAGCTGGGTAGTACAAAATCTGTGCTAGCCAGCTTATTTCTTTTTGTGTTGCCCTAATAAACAATATTATGGAATTTCTGAATCATCATCTATTAATAATCATAACAATCTATTGAGACTAGAGTTGGCAAAGTCCTTTCCTACGCATTAGAATATGTAGCCCATTGGACAGTCTACAATGACCTTGTGAGGTGGGCAGGACAGCTCTGGCATCACGCCATTTGTCAGGTAAGAGGGGTCTTCGGATAGCAAACGGCCTGCCTAAAGTCACAGGACAGTAAGTGACACACCAGGACCTGACCCCAGATCTTTCATCTCCTAGTTTGGTGCTCTTTTCTCTGAAGTGTCGCAGGGTGGCACGTGTTGGGATAGAGCCCAAATCAATACTACACTTTACTACGTCAGTAAATCAAGAATTAGTCCTTCTAGCCTGCCGATCTGAAAAGACCACACTTCCTCTTCAGTGTGTCCTCCTGTCACCGTTATGACAGAGCAAGTAGCTGTATACGTGTCTCTGTTTTATAACAGAGATTGGAAGTACAATACAAGCCGTCCCTGCCAAAGATAAGAGACATCCCCCAGATAGGAGTGTGGGGACCATGGGGACCAGGCTGAAGGTGCTGTGGTAATGACTCCAGACATTCAGATAACGAGGGAGGCCATTAAGGCACATTTTCAATGACCTCCAAGAGGGAGATGACATGCGGATCACAGAGGAAGATAAAGTGTATAGGACATTCCAAGGATTATACCTTCCCTACCTCAAAGCTACAACCAGTTGAAGTCCCCAGACTCCAGACTGCCAGTGTAGCATGTGCTCCCTTCCAGACAACAGAGCGGAGGGCCACAGGCTCACAGAGCCACACTGGGATGCCAGGGGGGCCCTTCCGCTGGTTTGCAGACCAGTTTGTTCTGCCCGCCATCTCTCTCTACCTGATGTCTCAGACATCTGAAAATTACCTCATCAAATTTATAAATCAGTACAACTCATACATATTCAGGGTGTGCTGTAAGTAGTTAAAACTGCAATCATTATATAAACATTACAAAGAGGATCTACAATATGTTTATCAGCAACATGTAAAATAACAACTGACAAACCTAAGTAAGCCAGTGAATTTCGATTATCTTGAAAATGCTTTCTAAAAACTTGTATGGACATTTGTAGGAGAAAAAAAAAGCAATCAATTAACAATTGTGTATTAAGTATCTACCGTCGGGAAGACGTAGTGGTAGCTTTGGAAACTTCGTGCCTCTTCACATGTGGGATATATTATACACTTTGCTCACCTACTTAGAAAATTTCAATGGCTCCCCATTAACCAAGGAACAAAGCTGATGTGTGAAGTCGCTCTCTGATTTGGCACCAAACACTCTTTTAGTTTTATCTCACAACTCACTTTACCCTCGCATCAGCAATCTTCAGCCACCTTTACCGGCTCAGAAACCTGATTAGAAGGCACATCCTGGATTCCATGCAAAGAGATTATAACTCATTAGATCTGGGGTAGTGTCAGGAATCTGTAGAGAGAAGCATACCAGCTAATGCAGATAAAGGAGGTTCGCGAATCTCATTCTGAGAAACCCTGCCTTGAACAATTCACACAGGATCTTTCTTCTCTCTGAAATGCCATTCTCTCTCCCTCCTTGACTATGAAATTCCTATTTTTCCGTAAGGCCCCAGTCAAAAGTAATCTCCTTTCCCTTCTAGTCAGAATAAATAACTTCTTTCTCTGTGCTCCCAGTATATTCAGCACATACCACTTTTACCAAATTTATTCTACCCATTGTATTTGTTAAGTAAGTGTCTCTTTTCTCAGATAGAGTGCAAGTTACTCATACACTGCAACTATGCACTGTGGGTATTCAATCAACATTTGATGAACAAAGAACAAATGATACTTGGTGGTAAGCTTTACCCTGCCTTGAATTGTCTCCACTTTCATTTCTAACTGAATAGACCCTAAAGAGTCTCCATTTAAGGTCAATATTTCTTCTTTCATAAATCCCTCTCTGATAAGCCCAGGAATATATCTCCTCTCCTCTGGGTGACAGCAGGTCTTGTTTCATCCCTCTCTCAAAGCCTTTATCACACTGTCTTGTATTACGGGTATCTGGACACATCTTATTTCCTCTATTTGACTATGCTTCCTGTCTTGTTCATTTTTGTATCTCCAGACAATATAGCAGAGCACATTGCCCGTAAGAGATTCTCAAAAAATATTTGAGAATTGGATTGCACACAGTCGACATGCCTGATAGAAGTGTAAACCCCTTGGGCAACTGAAAACACTATTTCCTTCTTCTAATTACCCTAGAACAAAATCAGAATATAGAAATCATAAAGACATTAAGAAAAATACTTTGCTCTTTGGACATATCCTAAGTAAGAATTTGAAATTTGCAGGAGATAGGCAATTAACAATTTCAACTTTCTAAATGTAGGAGTCTGAAGCTCTGAAAAAATGTGTTTCCTTGTATAGGTCTCTGTCTTGCAAAACTGTTTCTACCATTTATTATTGTTGGTGGTGGTGGGAGTGGTATTATCATCATCATCATCATTTCTAATTCTGTGGATAAACTCAGATGGAGATATAATGTAGAAGTTGTTACCACCCTATGAAGAAGCTCTGATCTGCCTATCCTAAAGGAATAGCCAACATTTCTCCTCTCCCAATATTCAAAACACCAATTACCAGAAAGAACAAGAGGAAAGAGTCATTCATTGATGCATCCATGCATTTATTCCATGAACAATGAAGTATGCTTAAATGCAATTACCATGTCTTCATCTTCTTCACAGGCTGAAACTAGCAGAATTCCTACCCAATACATTTCCATTTAGAACTTACTGATTGATGAATGAATGAACAATGAAGAAGGTTTTATCCTTTCCTTAACTAAAAGGATATATTTGGAGAGTCCTTCTAAGCTGTTAGGATGAATTTAAATTGAGTTATTATTAATTGTGAACAAAGGAAGCCATTTCTCTATTTTTTTTAAAGATTTGATTTATTTATATGACAGAGAGATAGAGCCAGGGAGCACAAGTGGAGGGAATGGCAGAGGGAGAGGGAGAAACAGACTCCCCACTGAGCAGAGAGCCTGATGCAGGGCCCGATCCCAGGACCCTGGAATCATGACCTGAGCCAAAGGCAGACGCTTAACAATCTGAGCCACCCAGGTGCCCTGGAAGCCATTTCTTTAAACTCCTAAATAGTCTTCCTTTCTGTCATGTGTTTAACTTGTAGAAAGAAGAGATGGAGCTTTGTCTAGGAACCCCTCTTTCATGCAAAGGATACATTTAATGTTGTATTATTTTTTACTTTCTTTCAAAAGAACCATTTACTTTACTTCTATGTATGATCTTAAATTGAAAAACTGATTCATATGATTCATGTGCCTTCAAACAACTGTGAGATTTTCAAATAAAGTGGCAGTGGGGAAATTGATAGGAATGTATCTGAAATTAACAGTTGTCTTAGGTCATCAGCATTCAATTAGTTGACAATGAAGTGTAGTCAAACTTTTAGCAGACAAAAGACAGAAAAATAAGTGAATGACCAAAAGTCACTTACCATCAAAATAGTGTTGGGCTTACTCTACTGAATGTATGGCAGGCAGATGCCGATCAGCACGGCAGCTACTGGAAACAGCAGCAGAGTCAGCCACACCATCGTGCAGTGCTCAGTGATAACTGCAGATTGCTTGGATTAAAGGCTTCATGCAGCTCTCTAAATGCCTGAGTTCCAAAGAGTGAAACTGTGTTAACTACAGGCACCATGGCTACTGCCGCTAAGCAGAGGGCTGCGTCACCTCAGGGAGCCTGGGGACACTGTTTGAAAAGACTTCCTGTTCCACCATAGCCTGTTAGTTATTCTCACCCATAGGAAAGGGAACTCCCCCAGTTACAGGTCTGTATACTCCTGTCCTGTGACAAAGCATACTCCACGAACTAGCCAAACCAGGACTAGTAAGCTATTCTCTCTGGGGCTTTTATTCTAATGCTACAACCACAGGAAATTAAGCTTTCAGGTGAACATTTATGAGAACTGTCCAGAGCCTTTTTATATGCTATATAAAAAAAGTCTGCATTATTGCCCCATTCTTAAAAGCACAGAAAATAGAGAATAGCTAAATCAGGAATTGTCAGGCCCACGCAATTGTCAGGAATTAAATAGTGATACAGAATACAAGTCATAACTAAAATGCACAAAACCCTCTAAAGCAATGTCAAAAACTTCATGACATTGCAGAGTTTCCTTGAGTCCTCTATATGGCAGCAGGATTGAAGAGAATGCACTAGTAAAAATGTCTACTATAGAGTTTGCCTTGTACCTCATTATCTGAATATACCATTGGGGTTTTACACTCTTCTGAATAACTATTTACAGCTCACACCCTGACCTTGAGCATTACCGTTGCATTAGTACAAACCTTCAGGGAAATAGGAATAACAAAATATGATACTAGAATAAGCATGAACTGCATTGGAGTATCAAGGAAGAAAGATGTGTGGAAAACTGCTGGTACGTTTAAAACTGAAAAGAGCTATGTATTCACATTAAACCTGGAAATCCACTTCCAGAGACAGCAGTGATGGTTTTGCCTATCAGAGCATCATTCCACAATTACCTAATCTTCCCTAAAACGTCTAGGACCTCAAGAAGACATTTCATACCTTGTCAAGTTCTAGCAAGTAAAGTGTATTGTAAAAATACTTCAAGTGGTGCACCAAAATACTAAAAATGCAAAGTCACTACTGAATAATATTGGAATTAAACAGAAAACAAAACTCTGCAGAGCTAACTAACTAATGAAGAAAGATGAGGTGGTCAGACCAAGAAAGAACTATGAACAAAGCAAGGTCAAAAGACTACGTTGTTATGTTCTTGAAATGTCTAGGACCAGCTAAGTGACAAGAAAGTGTTTTCTGAAACTAAGCCACTTGACAGAAGAAACACGGGCTTTGGGCTCCGATGTATTTCAGTTTACATCCCAACCACAGCCCTTATAACTTTTGCAGGCTTTTAACCTGGCTAAACTTCATTCTCCTCATCTGCATGTGGGGTATAGAGAAAATATTTTGATTTTTTCTGCAGAATTAGAGATATCTGAACAATTATTATTGAACTTGGAACATGGCTAAGAGCAAGCATGAAGGTAATTTGTGACTGATTAGCTAGAGAAAACTCCAGAGAGATTTACCTTTCAGAGGTGTTTACATTTCAAGAGAGGCTGAGACCTGGGACCAGGGAGACATCCTTGGTTGTAAAGATGGAAACAATAGTTATCTTTTGCTTAGAGAGTTTTATTTACAATCCAAAAGGTTAGAGTAAGAACCCATAATCCTTCTGGAAGAACAAAGGTTTTTCTACCACCTTTAAGGAAGAAAGGGAGACAGCATGTGTATAAGCACCCAGATTCATTTTGGGGGGATTCCTCACCTACAAAACAGACTCATGTGCTGCTTGCTTTGTCCATCCAGCTCTCTCTGTGTTGCTCTGGGGATAATGACTGGAACACAGGGGAACCACATGGTTGTTACTTGCTGTAGAGTAAATAACCAATCTTCTCTGCTCCAGAAACATCGCTTGTGCATTTAGGATCCATATTAATAATATGTGTAGATATGCATAGATACACTGGTTACTATATACATGAATAGTTCTATGTTCTGTCATCTGAGAGGGCCTAAAAGAAATAAAACTCTAGTAGTAATAAACGCATCTAACACCCAGATCTTGGTTTCTAATACCACTCTCCATTAAACAGGACCAGGGCTCCTTGGAGAATTGGCTGATTTTAGGACTGGTGCAGAAATTATACAAGATGAGCTTGTAGCTTCTTGTAATGCCATACAGTAGGTAAGGAAGTGTTTAAACATACACACACACACACACACACACAGAGATGAAATTACATCAACGGGGCCCAGAAGCTAACTGAAAGAGTTCCCAACAGCCAAAGCTTGAACAATTTAAACATCAAAATAAATAAATATTGAATTATAACCCAACATACAAAATAAATATTCATGAGTCCATATTGATTATAAATGATTTAATAAATAAATGATGGAGAAGAGACAAATCTCCTATGCAGAAAAATCCCAAATGAATAATGTAAATACTCCATCTTAAAGGAGGAGGATCACAACTCCTCTCTCCTTAACTATGGGCTATGCACAGTGACTTTCTTCCAAAAAGTACAAAGTAGAAAGAAGGAAAAAAGAAATGATCAAGGTCAACATCAATAGTGACAAATCTTGAGAGTATGTATGTACTCTTGATACAATGTGGATGAAAGTATACTTTACCTCAGTGATCTCTTTCCCAGAAACCCATAACTTTGTCTTAATCATAAAAAACTAGCAGATTCCAATAGAGGGGCATCCTAGAATATACCTAACCAGCATTACTCAAAAGCTGAAACTCTTAAACTTGTGGTTGTGGTAGGCAAAAAAAAAAAAAAAAAAATTTACCTGGGCCATAAAAAGTGTAAGCCATAAAAGAAAAGATTCATAAACTGAACTCTATGAAAAAGAAAAGTTACGTTCTTCAAAATATTGTATTAAGAAAATGGCAAATCATGGATTTGGAGAAATCATACATGATACATATATCTGACAAAGGACTTGTTTCCAGAATACACAGATCTCTTACAATTCAAAAATCAGAAGACAAACTGCCCATTTTAAAAAATGTCAGAATTGAGCACACAATTTACAAATCATTGATCATAAGGGAAATAGAAATGAAGGCCAAAATGAAATACCAATACACACACACATACTGGGATGGCTAAAATAATAAGACTGCCAATATCTAGTTTTGGCAAGGATATGGAGCAACTGGAACTCTCAAACATCACTGGCAGGAATATGAAATAGTATTCCACTTTGAAAATCAATGTGGCTACATCTTGTAAAATTAAACATAAACTTACCATGCAACACAGAAATGTACTCCTGGATATTCACTCTAGAAAAATGGAAACATTTGAATCACTATATTGTACACCTGAAACTAATACTGTATGTCAATTCTACCAGAATTAAATTTAAAAATATATATACTTAAAAAAAAAAACATGAAAACATGTCTCCACAAATGAATGTACACAAATGTTCAAAGCAGCTTTATGCATAATGGTCAAAAACTGGAAACAACCCAAAGGTGAAGAAGTAAACAAATTACGGTATAATCATTAAGTGGAATACTACTCAGCAATAGAAAGTGATAAATTACTTAAATATGCAAAAAATAATGAATCGCAAAAACATTATGTGAAGCAAAAGAAGCAGACACAAAAGACAAACCTATGATTCCAAATATAGAAACTCCAGAAAAGAGAAATCTTTGTGGAATAAAATTTAAAAAGAGATGAAGAAAATAAAAATATTTTCTGTACAAAGGCCTGACTAGGGAGTAATCTCAGCTTAGAAGCACAAGAACCAGGATGGCATGGAGGCATAGAGAACATAGGGTAAAGAAGAGCAGAGAGAAGTTGATTGCAAAGACATCATGGGAACACTCCAGAGTAAAACAGCTCTACTACAAATAGTGCCTACATTGGGTACTTCTAAATGTTAAATAAAGAATTATTGCTTTCAAACTTAAAAATGTAGAGGGTGACCTCTCACCCTCCAGTATCCAACCCCCACACACTTCAACTGGGTTTTTCTCCAGATATCTGAATATCAAAATACTATTAGTGATCATGAGTTCTAGACAAGAAGGTTAATTTCATGTTTTCAATTTGCTCAGCAACTTTTATATTCAGACATACACACTCACATGCACAGACACATGCATGCATGTATTCTGAATCATCTGAAAGTTCATCTTACCATGGTGAGCTTCTGCCTTGGGATTTCCCTATCCACATTTACATTTGTGCTGACAATCATATCCATGTGAAGCAATGCTACTTTAATTGCCTTAGGCCAATATGAAACAAATCAATGATGCAATTTACCAAGTGGAAGTCAAATGACTTCACAATTCACCACATAAACAAAGCCTTCACTATTTAGAATAGAAATGTGAAATAACTGAGTCACTAAATAATATAAACATGCCAAACTCAAAAGAACCTGTTCTTGAATGGTCAGGACCATATGCTAATTAGGAGAGAAGAATAAGTTTCACCAAAACTTTGTCATATTAAATTAGTGGTACTTTGAACTTAGTTGTGCAATTTACATTCATTTTGTCAATATATTATGGTTTTTTAGTTGCACGGGAGCTATAAATCTAAAAAAGTACACATCTAGTTTTAGGTTATAATGCATTTAAGTAACATGAAACTTAAATCTACAGTAACAGAGAGACACAAGTATTAATTTTTACATTATTTCAAATTTTATTAACATACATTACATTGACTTGTTTTGTGTACATTTCCATAAATTTAACACATGTATAGCTTTGTCCAACCATGACCACAATCAAGACACAACTTTTCCATCATCCCAGAAAACTCCCGTGTGCTTTCATTCTGTAGTCTCACTCTCCCCAACTTTTAACCCCCAGCAACATTGGAGCTCTTTTCCATCACTATAACTGCCTTTTTGAGAATGCCATATTAATGGAATCATATGGTACACTCTAAGACTGGCTTCTTTCCCTCAGAGAAATGTCAAGTTGTTCCGTGTCAATAGTTCATTGCCTTTTATTGCTAAGTAGTTTTCCATTGCATAGTCCTACTGCATCTTGGTTATCTAGTCATCAGGTTAGCTTGCTCCTGTTTTATTTTGGAGATTATAAGAAGATATAAACACCGATGTGCAAGTTTTTGTGTGAACATAAACTATTGTAAGATAAGTAGGAGTGGCATGGTTGAGTCATCTGGTAAATACATGTTTGTTTTTTTTAACCTGGCTAAATAGTTTCCCAGAATGTCCAGATTTTGCATTCTTACCAGCAATGGATGGAATTTCCAGTTGCTCTGCATCCACAGCATCATTTGATATTTTTAATTTAGCCATTCTAAAGATTGTATAATGGTATCTTGTGGTTTTAATTTGCCTATTCCTGATGACTAATGACGATGAACATCTTTTTATGTGCTTATTTGTCACCCACATAGTCTCTTCGGTTAAACATTTGTTCAAGTCCTTTGATTACTTTTTGATGGGGTTATTTGTTTTCTTACTGCTGAGTTTTGAGAGTTCTTATGTATTCTAAATATAAGTCCTTTGTGAGATATGTGGTTTCTAAATATTCTTCCAGTCTATAGCTCACCTCTTCATTCTCTTCACAATGTCTTCTACAAATTAACAGTTTTAATTTTGATGAAGTCCAATTTGTCATTTTGTAACTTATGTTTTGTGCTTTTGATGTCATATCTGAGAACTCTTTCCTAATCTCAGGTCATGAAGAGTTTCTTCTATATTTTTCTCTAAAACTTTTACAGTCTTACATTTTACTTTTACATCCATGATCTATTTTGAATTAATTTTTATATAAGAAGTGAGGCTTGGATCAAGATTCAATTTTTGCATGTGGATGTCGGGTTGTATCAACATTTTTGTTGTGTGTTTTCCAGCTTTATTTAGATATAATTGACAAAAATTGTATTTATTTAAGGTACACAACGTGATGACTTGATATGTGTATACACTGTCAGTTGATAACCATAATCAAGCCATTTAACATATCTAACACCTCGCATAGTTTTCTTTTGTGGTGAGAACACTTAAGATTTATTCTCTTAGAAAATTTAAATATACAATACAGTGCTATTAACTATAGTCCCCATGATGCACATGATATCACCAGAATGTATTAATCTAACTGAAAGTCTGTACCTTTTCATAACATTTCATTTTGCCCACCCTCCTAGTCTCTGGTAATATCATTCTACTCTGTTTTTCTAAGTTTGACTTTTTAGATTCCACACATTAGTGAGATCATGGAGTATTTATTTTTCTTTGTCTGATTTATTTCACTTAACATAATGCCTTCAAGGTATATCTATCTTGCTGCAAAGGCAGGATTTCAATCTTTCTCATAGCTGAGTAATACTCCATTTTATATTTATACTACATTTTCTTTATCCAGTCATTTGTCAATGGACAACAGTTGGCTTCTGTATCTTGGCTATTGTGAATAATGCGGTGATGAAGATGGCAGTGCAGCTATCTCTTCAATATCCTGATTTCATTTCCTTTGGATATATACCCAGAAGTGGGATTACTAGATCATAGGGTACTTCAATTTTTAATTTTTTGAGAATGCCATACTGTTTTCCACAGTGGCTGAAGCAGTTTACATTCCCACCAACAGGGCACGAAGGATTCCTTTTCTCCATATCTTTGTCAACACTTGTTATCTCTTATCATTTTAGCCATTCTATTAGGTGTGATATAGTATCTTACTGTGGTTTTGATTTGCATTTCCCTGATGATTAGTGATATTGAGCACCTTTTCAGTACTTGTACTATTTGTAGTCTTCTTTGGAGAAACATCCATTCAGATGATTTACCCATTTTTTATTTATTTTATTTATTTTTTTTAAAGATTTTATCTATTTATTCATGAGAGACAGAGAGAGAGAGAGAGAGAGAAGCAGAGGGAGAGTCCCACATTGGGCTCCCTACTCAGCGGGAAGCCTGCTTCTCCCTCTCCCACTCCCCCTGCTTGTGTTCCTGCTCTCGCTGTGTCTCTCTCTGTCAAATAAATAAATAAAATCTTTAAAAAAATATATGTCTTGGTATTCTAATTCCTTCTTTCAGGTTATTTTTAACATTTCTTTAGTATTCTCTTTTAAGTTGCTTTGTTTTTAACTATATCTCTTAATATAAATTTTAGGGGTTTCTCCCGTGATTAAATATTACATAATTCTTCACATTCTACTTAGAATCAATACTCTACCATTTTGCATGTAGAAATTTTACTACAGTAAATATCCCTTTACCTCCCCATTTGTGTTGTAATTATCTCACGTTATATCTACATACATTGAAAATCCACCAGAAATGTAATTTTTGCTTTAAACCATGAAACATATAGTACTCAATAAGTGAACCATTCATTATATTCACCCAGATATTTGCCATTTCCAATACTTTTTTCATTCCAGATGTTCCAAGTTTTCTTTTTGTATCATTTCCCTTTTTTCTGAAGAACTCCCTTTAGTAATTCTTTTAGAGCTTTGAATTGCTCTTCAGATCTGTCCTGAATGTAAGCTACCCAATAGTCGGTTTGCATCTTGGACATTGGAACATCCCACAGTTCATTTCTCAAAGTCTATGTATTTTTTTAGGATTAGATCAACAACTGTACAGCTCATGGATGAGCCCAGGAGCCCAGGAGTTCACTGAGAACTTTAAGTGGTCACTATCCTCTGTACTTCCTGTTTCCCTCTTGTTCTCCTTTTTGTTATCTGGCCAGAACACTGAGGCTTTAGTTGCCCCACTCTGCCTCATACTCTCCACAGCTGTGTTCACATGTAGGGTCAAGCTATAAAACAGCAGAAAAAAGAAAGGAAAGGAAAGGAAAGGAGAGGAGAGGAGAGAAGAGGAAAGGAAAGGAAAGGAAAGGAGAAAGGAAAGGAAAGGAAAGGAAAGGAAAACAAAGGAAAGGAAAGGAAAGGAAAGGAAAACAAAGGAAAGGAAAGGAAAGGAAAGGAAAGGAAAGGAAGAAAAAAAAGAAAAGAAACGAAATGAAATGAAGAGGGGGAGGGGTGGGGCAGGGTGAGGCAGAAAGAAAAAACCATGGGAGTTCATCCCTCTCTCTTACGACCATAGCTTCTCTGATTGGAAAAGAAGTTTTCACACCTGTTATGGACTGAACGCTTGTATGCCCCTGGCACCAACTTCATATGTAGAAAGTCTAACACCCAATGGGATGTTATTGGGAGATGGGGCCTATAGGAGGTAATTAGATTTAGGTAAGTTCACAAGAGCAGAGTCACCATGAGGGGTTAGTATCCTTATTAGAAGAGGAAGAAACTAGAACTCTCTCTCTCTCTCTCAGCCATGTAAGGATACAGCAAGAAGGCAGCAATCTACAAACTAATATGCCTTTACCAGACATCCAAATCTGCCAATACCTGATGTTAGAAATACCAGACTCCAGAACTATGAGAAATAAATGTTGATTGTTTAAGCCACCCAGTCAATATTTGCTAATGGTAGTGTGAACTAAGACACTCACTACCTTTAGTATTTTAGCTCCTGCAGGTTCCTATTGGCTTTGCTATTGCCCATCCCACAGGATTGCTTGAGGGTTGGGGAGCAAGAAATGGAAAAGTAAATAAATAAGGGAGAGAGGTTCCTGCACTCTTTATTAGCTTTAGAAAACTGCTTTACTACTTTCTAAGCCAGAACTACAGGACTCCTAGAGCGTTCTCTGCCCACACTAATACCTATTCTTAGGTTTTTGGCTACATTAAGTTCAGCTCAAGAGATACTGAACTAGATAAACTAAATGGTAAACTCACTGTGAATTTGGTGGTATTTTGAATTCTGGTACTCTTTCCAATCCTCATCTTTCTCAGTGTTATTTACTTCTTACAGCCTTCAAATAGCTCCCCCGTGAATCCTGTCCATGTTTTATAGCTGTATTCATTGGGAGAGACAGAATGGCATTTGTTTGCTACATCTTGCCTGGAACCAGAATATCCCATACAATTATCCTTAATTTATGGACTTATCATCTCTCACACTTGAGAAATATACTTGCTCCATATGCCCGAATAAAGATGGACTCCAAAAGTCGACATTTATTCCCACAAAATTAACCCTCTTAAGAATTGCTTCTATGCCACATTACAATTATTAATATTCCTTTGGCTTCTATCAAAGGTCATTGCCAGAAGCATACATATGATATTTATAATTGTAATCAGTATAAAATTGTTAAGGCCATCACACATACATTATTCAATGACCCTTTACAAAATCCCATATGAGGTTTCCTTTTTTTTATTTAATTAATACAGTGCCAGAGAAAAATTTTATTTCCATTAAGAGACTAAAATGCTTAGAGCTTTCCAATAGTAAGAGCTCCATCAGTAATTATATAACTCATTTTTTCCTGGCTACTAGGAAGCTCAGAGACAAATCAGAAGGTTTATTATAGTTGCCATAATTATTATTTTTCCCTGTTCCTAATTTTCTATTTTCTCTTCTACTTTTTATTTCATTGCATGTGCATTTGTTATACACCTCCTCCAATTCTTTGCCAAATGAGGCAGAAAATGAATGAATGAATGAATGAATGAAATATGAGTGACTAAAGCTTTAATTAGTACTTTTTAAAGATTTTATACCCATCCAATGAAAATTAATTTTTTCTTCTGAATTTTTTCCTACAAGCAGCAAGATATCTAGGGTCTTGCCTGATTATTTCATGTCCTAAAGCATTTTCCTCCTACATTTACACTGACATCTGCAAATGTTCATGGAGTTTCTCTCTGGGATGAAGATCATTAAGTCAAAGAACTGAAGCAAAATGGGCAATGAAAGATTGAATTTGTTCATGCCCATAACAATAGGCAGTGATGCTAATGTGCATGGCAATTTTTATTGAATTTATGCAGCATACTGCAGCATCTGGAAACCCTTTGCTTGATTTTGGGATGCAATCAGTTCAAAATCCTAAATATACTCCTGAGGGCTTATTCTCCTATTGATTAGAATTAAAACAAGTTGCCCATATGAAAGCCTGGAGCACTGAGAGGAAGTGAGGGACATGAAAGTATTTTACTAGGTGATGAAAATAAAAAGCAATTACAGTGAAACCCACTTCCCAAGAGAAGGTAAGAGCAAAACCTCCACTTGCCCACTTGCAGCCCAATTTCACAAAACAGGAAGATGTGACTTGTCTAAAAAATTAATGCCAGCACCAGATTAGAATCGATGAAGTTCTATCTATTGCATCTACTATGACCCTCACTCCAGACAGTGTCCCACTCTCCAGGGCTGAAGCCCTGATGCAGTATCTCTGCAACCTTGCCAGCACTCTATGCCTCCTTGTAGTATCTCTCAGTAAATAAACCAGCCTTTCTGCATGTCAAACATTGCTGTGCTGCCTCCAAATCAATCCTGCTCCTGCCCTCCAATCAATTCACTCTGCCCTCCATTTTCTCTTCCCAGACAACCACCGGGGGGGAAAAAAAAAATCCTTAAAACTCATTTATGTTCTCCTTTGTCTTCCCATCCCTCTATTTCCTTTTCAAAGCTCATTCTCATTAGCTGCCATGGTTCTCCTTATTTTGAGGTCTGAATATACTGGCTGTATCCAGCAATGACCTGACAGGCTCCCTGCACCCATCAGAAGCTCTATACACTCTCAATATTGCCAAGTTGGACAGTTATCCCCCTAATTATGTGTCACATTGGGGATCAATGACAGAACCAAGCAAAAAAACCACACCGGTCAATAAGTCTACTGATAAAGAAAGAGTCTTAAGGGAATAGAATAATTAGTATGAGATTGGGTCTCATAGTAGGCAAGATACTATACCCTCTTCTGTTGTGATCAGAAATAGCCATCAATTGCCATTGCCTATACTCAGTTTAGGAGTCATCTCATATCTATGCTATCTGCCTGCTTTCCAGTACCCAAATAATAGAGCAGCTGAAGAAATGGGGCTAGACTTCACAGTGATGAGCTGGAAGGGACTATAAAGCTCATGTGCTTTAAAAACCATATTTCTTCTAACAACTGTAGAAACTGAGACACTGAGAGGTGATCTGACCAAAGTCAAAGCAGGAATGCAAGCCCAGGATATCTAATACACAGCTGCCATTTTTCTGAGACACCATTCTGCTTCTTTTGTATACCAAGAAAACTTCCTTTCCTAAACATTCTTACCACTGACTTCTCAATTGCTATTTGATCTCCCCATGCCCCCTGACATTTTAAATATTTGTCTTTCTCTTGTTTCTCTTTTAAGATAATTTTCAATTCTATAGATAAAGCATCTTACATTTCTAGCTTCCTTTACATTCCTCCCTTCTATCCTAATTCAGGCCATTTTACCACCTACCATGACCCCATTTTAGCTTCCAAATTGCTGGCACATTGATATTTCTAAATTTCACATTCCTGTATTGTCACTTCCTTGTGCAAAATGCTTTTGTAACCCCTCTTTCCCTATAACTAAGTGCAAGTTTAATGTCCTCCGCAGCCCGGCCCCAGTCTCTCTCGATGACCTTATTTCCCACTACCCACACTCGTATCATCAGGCAGAAAGCTGATATCTTGCATAACTAAAATAACAAACCACATATCAAAGATTTAATAGTTAAATTACTGTGAATCAAGGAACTTAGCATCTTGAGTTTTCTCTGGAAAAGATTAGAGTTCTGAGGCAGAATTGGCCATCAGCAAACTCACTGTTTTTCTCCTAATGCCAACAATGAGTACCTAAAACATTGTCAGGTACTCTATCAAGTACTGGAAATAAAAGGTGATTGTATCTGACCTCAAGAAACTTATCATTCTATAAAGAACATGGGACCATGTACAGTGAATCCTAATTCAACATGATGCACGCTATCTCAAGGCAGTAATAAAGTGTTGTGGGAGCTTTTTAACATATGCTCCCCCACTTGCCCTTTTGAACTTCTGTTTCTCTGTTATCTGTTGTCATGAGTTTACCCTAGTGCATTCAGAAATATGAAGGCCATGCTAGAAGTCAGTAGCTGAGGCTAGCGACTAGTATGCAGAGCAGAATGAGGAGTCAAGTTGCAGACCTGTCGCCTGATGACCTCTAACACATAGAGGGTTCTAGCTGTTCAACAAAGGGTTAGACTTTGGCCATAGATGTGGTGTCAAGATGAACATAGAAAGGGTGGCATCTTCATTATTAATCAAAACAATGTCTGATTTTGTTTAGGATTTAAAGTGTAAACATTATTTTACATATGTGAAGTCCACATAGCCCCATTAAGATAAGGAGAGAAGAAACATATTATTCCTGGTTTATAAATGACCCACATGAGAGATGCCTTATCTGTTGGGTAGTTGATTTGTTGATTGAGTGATTATCTCACTGATTGATCAATGAGCCATAATAAAAGTGACAGTTCTTCTTTAGCAACAAGGCAGGATGGGGGAAGGTATGACCATTTTATCAATGAAGAACTAAAGCTTAAAGAGATGAGGGGGCTAGTCCCCTAACATCCAACTCATAAGTAGGCCCAGAGTTTGAATTTGAGTTCTCTGAGAACAAGTTAAGAATTATTTTCATTATACTGTGTTTGTGTACAGATCAGCCTTTCTGGCACCCCTGATGGTACCATGTGAACAATTCCCTGAATATCAAGCTAGATCTACAACTGCTAACATTGAAAGGATTTCAAAATCTACCTTGGCTGCAGGGTATATCTAACCAGAACTACCCTGGGATCAAGGTCCAGAAGTAACAATGTCTTCAGCCTCATTCTTTTCTGAACCTCCAAATTCTGGTGCACACACACACACACGTATGGACTGCAAAGGGTGAAAAGGGTCATAGTAAAATAATTAGGTAGAAAAAAATGCTTTAAATTCTTCTCTAGAAACGTGACACAGAATTTAATTTTTTTTCCTTCTTCCCTTGGTAGTTTATTCCAGAGTAGTTTACTCATTCTTTTTTAATATCAAGCTTTCATAATCTACATGCATATTAATAGTAATTTTATTTCTTCTTTTATGTTCTTTTCTTGTCAGTGAATGGGACAGCTGGGGGAAAAACAAGTCTGAGAATAGATGAAAGGAAAGCAGGAGTCTTTTCACCCATGCTAGACCTTAAAAGTTAGATGAGCACTTTGTATAATATAGGCTTTGAATAGGAGCCAAAAACAGGGTGGAGGGAGAAGTCTCTCATTTGCAGATGGGTGTCTGGATTTTGGAAGTATAAGGGAATATCTAATTGCTGTGTAAACAGGTGCCAATTGCTACAATGATCTGCTGGATAAGTACAAATAAAGTTGGTAGAAAAAACTTAAAAAATGACAGTGGGGGTGGATCTGTAGGTGGTCCTAAAATTCAGAAAAAGGAGTTTGAATCTGATGAGGAAAAAATAAAAGAATGAAAGTAAGAAAACAATAATTTTTGAATGAATCACATTTAACTATTCCGTAAGAAAATATTTGGAAACAAAATTTTAAAATCAGTTTATGTCACCACTTAAAATAATAACTCAAAATACTCTAAGGCAATGGAACTGTTGAAATATGGAATAAAATGTCATCTAACTGTCATCACCCTCAAAAATGTATTTGCTGAGGTTTCACACATACATAGACCAATATCTAGCAAATCATCAGAATTTTTTTGAGCTTATAATTTTTTAAAGTATTGATATGGAAAAATAATTTTTAAATCCTTTTTCAAAAATAAGCAAATCTATGATATATATGTATGATTACATCATATATTATATGTGTAGATATAATTATGTAATATATATTATATACATATAGATAATATACAGAGGAATCAGTAATATGAAACAAGTTTTTAATTGATGTTCTAGTGGTAAAGAAAAATGCTGTCAACCTGCTCAGCTAGTTCCAAATCGCATATCTACAAAAAAAAAAAAAAAAACTACAAACTATATTGTGTGATTCTGGTGAGTTTTCCCCTGTGCTAAACTAACTGGTTTAAATCAATCTTTCACCATGGAAAAGAAGGAGGGAGGGAGGGTAGGAAAGAAGGGAAGGAGGATGGGAGGATGGACGGAAGGAAGGAAGGAAAGAAGGAGGGAGGAAGGGGACATTTCAAAGGGAGGCAGATAGACAAGTAGAGAGTAGTGAAAGAATGGTAGAGGAATAAGAAAAGAATGATGGGGCAACAAATAGTGTCTATTTGTTAGACACTAGGTCCTAATATTTGTTAGACAATAGGTCCTAATAGTACTAGGACCTTTCATATCACAAACTCATTTCGTCAACCCAACAGCCTTGCTTTGTGAATATTTTTTTTTTTTTAAGATTTATTTATCTATCTGACAGGGGGGAGGGGACAGGCAGAGGGAGAGGGAGAGAGAAGCTTAAGCAGACTCAGTGCTGAGCCTGGAGCCTGATGCAGGGCTTGATCTCATGATTCTGAGATCATGACCTGAGCCAAAACCTAGAGTCAGTCACTTAACCAACTGTGCCACCAAGGTGCCTGTGTAACTAATATTAATAGCATTTTCTAGATGAGAAAATCCATGCTCAAGAGGTACAGGTACTTGTTCACAATTAATAAATGACAGATCTAGATTTTCAACCTGGAATAGTAGTCCCACACCAAGGTGTCTCAAGTTTAGACTCTACCTTGGGCTCTCCAAGGTGTTTGTTGCAATGCTGTGGGTCCATGGAGGTGCCTACTCTCCCATCAGAATAACCTGCTGCAGAGAGCATAAATGATTGGTAACCTCCTTCTGCCACACTTTTGGACCCACTGAGGATTCACACCATACCTCTCTCAAGTGCTCCCACCCAGTGAATGAACACAGCAGTATATGAACCAGGCAATTCCTGCCAACATGAGATCCCTCCAACAGGTATCTTTAGCACAGGGACTCCCCACTGGTAAGGCTGAATGAAATTTTCTTAGAACCATGCTGGGATCTGATGTTCATATTGAATTCTTCCTTCTTCCTCTTTTTTCACACATGGCAGACCTGCATTGCAATCTGAGTTTTCTTGCCTTCTCCTGATCCCCTGGCAGGTCTAATCCCATCTTAGTGTTTACTCCTCAAAGGTCCTGAATGGACATAAATGCCCTGGGTAGATTCAGACTCTTATAGTCAGGCTGTAACCTAGATAAGACAAGCTATGAATTTATATGTAATTCCCAACCCACTTACCTTAACCTCCAGAAAAAAATATGGTAGACCATAAAACTCTTTGTCAATGCCACCACTACTGATTAATCAAAACCACAAGAAGATGACATGCTCCCCATTGGAAAACCATGATTCCAGCTAGAATTGAAGGCACACAGGACTCTACTTAGTGTGGGTTATGATCTGGAAGAGATAGAGACCATGGAGTCCATTTAAGCTAGTCTAGATCTGAGGTTTAAAATGAGGATAAGCTGGGGGAGGAGCAAGATGGCAGAGGAGTAGGAGACTAAAATATCATCTGGTCCCAGGAATTCAGCTAGATAGTTATCAAACCATTCAGAACACCTACAAATTCAACAGGAGATCGAAGAAAAGAATAGCAGCAATTCTATGAACAGAAAAGCAACCATTTTCTGGAAGGTAGGGCTTGTGGAGAAGTGAATCCGAGGCAATATACAGGAAGACAGATCGCAGGGGGAGGGCAAGTGATACAACAGTGGAGCACAAAATTGGAACTTGTAGAAGTCTGCTCTGCTGAAGGACATCGCTCCAGTGGCTAAGCAGGGATGGAACCCTCCCTGGTACAGTGTGGTCTCAGAACCCTCGGGGTCACAGGAAGACCAGGGGTGCCTGAGTGTGGCAGAGCTCCCAGGTATCAGAACAGGGAAGCCAGCTGCAAAGATGGAGCCAAGGAATGGGCTCTCACCTTGGGGATACTATAAACCATGATCTGAGTCACAGTTGGGCCACTACTCTTCCAGCAGCGCCCCAACAAGTGGCAGATCTGGGGAGATTCCCCTTCCTCCCCCCAGGAGGACTGGCATAAGAGCCTGCCACAGGAATCTGCTGGGTTTGGAGACTCCAAACAGGGTCCTGTGCCAGAGATAGAAATGCTTGGTCACAGGCCGGGTGAGCATGGAGTGCACCCAGAGATGGGGGAGACAGGAGTGATTGACTGTTTTTCTCTGAGCACTCACTGAGGAGTGGGGCCCCAAGTTCTTGGCTCCTCCAGGACCAGAGTTAGGGAGGCTGCCATTTTCATTCTCATCCTCCAAAGCTGTATGGAAAGCTTTCAGGGAACAAAAGCTACTGAGAGCAAACCTGAGCAGATTACCTAGCCTGGCCCCTGGCAAGGGTGGTGCAACTCTGCCTCAGGCAAAGACATTTGAAAATCACTGCAACAGGCCCCTCCCCCAGAAGATCAGCAAGAACATCCAGCCAAGACCAAGTTTACCAATCAATGAGAGCTGCAAAACCCCAGCACTAGGGGAATACAGCACATAGAATTCATGGCTTTTTTCCCATGATTCTTTAGTCTTCCAAAGTTAATTTTTTTAATTTTATTTTTTTCTTTTTCTATTTTTAGATGAATTTTTCTTCTTTCCTTTTTCAACCAACATCTTATCAATTCCTTTTTTAAAATCTTTTTTAATCTTCATTTTTACAGTCATATTCTATCCCTTCATTGTATTTAACCTTATTTTTTGTATATACATAAGTTTTTCTTTCTTTAAAATTTTAGGATACAGTTTCTTCTAACAGACCAAAATATACCCTTAATCTAGTGCATGACTTTGTCCTAGTCTCCCGCCTGATCACATTCTTTTTTTTTTTTCCTTTTTTTCATTCATTTTTCAACAAACTTCTTATCAATTCCTTTTTTAAAATCTTTTTTAATTTTCATCTTTACAGTCATATTCCATCCCTTCATTGTATTTACCCTTATTTTTGTATATATGTTTTTCTTTCTTTAAAATTTTGGGAGGCAATTTGTTCTAACAGACCAAAATACACCCAAAATCTAGTGTGTGGCTCTGTTCTATTCACCAACCTGATCATATTCTTTTTTTTTTTTCCCCCATTTCTTTCCTCCTTGGTTTCAGGTCTCTTCTAATTTGTTTAGTGTATATTTTTCTGGGGTCATTGTTACCCTGTTAGCATTTTGTTTTCTCATTCATCTATTCTTCTCTGCACAAAATAACAAGACGGAAAAACTCACCTCAAAAAAAAGAACAAGAGGTGGAGGAGCAAGATGGCAGAGGAGTAGGAGACCTAAATTTCTCTGGTCCCAGGAATTCAGCTAGATAGGGATCAAACCATTCTGAACACCTACAAACTCAACAGGAGATCGAAGAAAAGAACAGCAGCAACTCTGAACAGAAAAGTGACCACTTTCTGGAAGAAGGTTCACAACAAGCGGCAGATTCGGGGAGACTCCTCTTCCTCCCCCGGGAGGAGCAGCACGGGAGCACACGGCAGGGATCTGGGGGGTTTGGAGACTCCACACGGGGTTGTGAGCCAGAGATAGAAACCCTCGGTCACAGGCTGGGTGAGCACAGAGTGCGGCCAGAGACCAGGGAGACGGGAGTGATTGACTGCTTTTCTTTGGGGGTGCACTGAGGAGTGGGGCCCTGAGTTCTCGGCCCCTCTGGGGCAGAGATTGAGAGGTCACCATTTCACTCTCATCCTCCAAGGCTGTATGGAAAGCTTGCAGGGAATAAAAGCTCCCAAGAGCAAACCCGAGCAGATTATTTAGCCCAGACCGGCAAGGGCGGGGCAATTCCACCTCGGCAAAGACATTTGGGAACCATGGCAACAGGCCCCACCCCCAGAAGATCAGCAAGAACATCCAGCCAAGACCAAATTTACTGATCAATGAGAACAGCAGAACTCCAGCACTAGGGGAATACTGCACATAGAATTCACAGCTTTTTTCCCATGATTCTTTAGTCTTTCAAAGTTAATTTTTTTTAACCTTCTCTTTTTTTTTTTTTTGTATTTTTCTTTTTCCCTTTTTCAACCAGCATCTTATCAATCCCTTTTTTAAAAAATATTTTTTATTTTTCATTTTTAGAGTCATATTCTATCCCTTCAGAGTAGTTAACCCTATTTCTGGTATATATACATATATAAGTTGTTCTCTCTTTAAAATATTGGGATACAGTTTCTTCTAACAGACCAAAATATACTCTAAATCTCTAGTGTATGGCTTTGTTCTAGTCGCCTGCCTGACCACATTCTCTTCCTTTTTTTTTTTAATCCTCTTCTTTCTTTTTTCAACCAACTTCTTATCAATTCCTTTTATAAAATCTTTTATAATTTTCATCTTTACATTTATATTCCATCCCTTCATCATATTTACCCTTATTTTTGTACATATATAAGTTTTTCTTTCTTTAAAATTTTGGGAGGCACTTTCTTCCAACAGACAAAAATACGCCCAAAATCTAGTGTGTGGCACCGATCTAAGCACCAGCCTGATCATATTTGATCATAGTCTGTTTTCTTGTTTGTTTGTTTGTTTTTATCTTTTTCTTTTTCTTTTTTTTTTTTCTTTCCCTGTCTTTTCCCTTGGTTTCAGGTCTTTTCTGATTTGTTTAGTGTATATTTTTCTGGGGTCGTTGTTACCCTGTCAGCATTTTGTTCTCTCATTCATCTATTATTATCTGGACAAAATGACAAGACGGAAAAAATCACTTCAAAAAAAGGAACAAGACACAGTACCGACTGCCAGGAACCTAATCAATATGGACATTAGTAAGATGTTGGAACTAGAGTTCAGAATGACGATTTTAAAGATACTAGCTGGGCTTGAAAAAAGCATGGAAGATATTAGAGAAACGCTTTCTGGAGAAATAAAAGAACGAAAATCTAACCAAGTCGAAATCAAAAAGGCTATTAATGAGGTGCAATAAAAAATGGAGGCTCTAACTGCTAGGATAAACGAGGCAGAAGAGAGAATTAGTGATACAGAAGACCAAATGATGGAAAATAAAGAAGCTGAGAAAAACAGAGATAAACAACCACTGGATCATGAGGGCAGAATTTGAGAGATAAGTGATACCATAAGATGAAATAATATTAGAATAATTGGGATCCCAGAAGAAGAAAGAGAGAGAGAGGCAGAAGGTATATTGGAGAAAATTATAGGAGAGAACTTCCCTAATTTGGGGAAGGAAACAAGCATCAAAATCCAGGAAGCACAGAGAACCCCTCTCAAAATCAATAAAAATAGGTCAACACCCCAACATCTAATAGTAAAACTTATGAGTCTCAGAGACAAAGAGAAAATCCTGAAAGCAGCTCGGGAGAAGAGATCTGTAACCTACAATGGTAGAAACATTAGATTGACAACAGACCTATCCACAGAGACCTGGCAGGCCAGAAAGGACTGGCAGGATATATTCAGAGCACTAAATGAGAAAAATAGGCAGCCAAGAATACTATATTCAGCTAGGCTGTCATTGAAAATAGAAGGAGAGATAAAAAGGCTCCAAGACAAACAAAAACTAAAGGAATTTGCAAACACAAAACCAGCCCTACAAGAAATATTGAATGGGGTCCTCTAAGCAAAGAGAGAGACTAAAAGTAACATAGACAAGAAAGGAACAGAGACAATATACAGTAACAGTCCCCTTACAGGCAATACAATGGTACTAAATTCATATCTTTCTTTTTTTGTTTTTTTTAAAGATTTTATTTATTTATTTGACAGAGAGACACAGGACACAGTGAGAGAAAGAGAGAACACAAACAAAGTAACTGGGAAAGCGAGAAACAGGCTCCCTGCCGAGCAGGGAGCCCAATGTGAGGCTTGATCCCAGGACGCTGGGATCATGACCTGAGCCAAAGGCAGACGCTTAACAATTGAACTACCCAGGTGCCCCTAAATTCATATCTTTCAATAGTTACCCTGAATATAAATGGGCTAAATGCCCCAATCAAAAGACACAGGGTATCAGATTGGATAAAAAAACAAGACCCATAGATATGGTCTGCAAGAGACTCATTTTAGACCCAAAGACACCCCCCAGATTGAAAGCGAGGGAGTGGAAAACCATGTACCATGCTAATGGACACCAAAAGAAAGCTGGGGTGGCAATCCATATATCAGACAAATTAGATTTTAAACCAAAGACTATAATAAGAGATGAGGAAGGACACTATATCCTACTTAAAGGGTCTATCCAACAAGAAGATCTAACAATTGTAAATATCTATGCCCCTAACATGGGAGCAGCCAATTATATAAGCCAATTAATAACAAAAGCAAAGAAACACATCAACAACAATACAATAATAGTGGGGAACTTTAACAACCCCCTCACTGAAATGGACAGATCATCTAAGCAAAAGATCAACAAGGAAATAAAGACTTTAAATGACACACTGGACCAAATGGACTTCATAGATATATTCAGAACATTCCATCCCAAAGCACCAAAATACACATTCTTCTCTAGTGCCCATGGAACATTCTCCAGAATAGATCACATCCTAGGTCACAAATCAGGTCTCAACCAGTACCAAAAGATTGGGATCATTCTCTGCATATTTCCAGACCACAATGTTTTGAAACTAGAACTCCATCACAAGAGGAAAGTCAGAAAGAACTCAAATACATGGAGGCTAAAGAGCATCCTACTAAAGAATGAATGGGTCAACCAGGAAATTAAAGAAGAATTAAAAAAATTCATGGAAACAAATGAAAATGAAAACACAACTGTTCAAAATCTTTGGGATGCAGCAAAGGCAGTCCTAAGAGGAAACTATAAAGCAATACAAGCCTTTCTCAAGAAACAAGAAAGGTCTGAAATACACAACCTAACCCTACACCTAAAGGAGCTAGAGAAAGAACAGCAAACAAAGCCTAAACCCAGCAGGAGAAGAGAAATAATAAAGATCAGAGCAGAAATCAATGAAATAGAAACCAAAAGAACAGTAGAACAGATCAACAAAACTAGGAGCTGATTCTTTGAAAGAATTAACAAGATTGATAAACCCCTGGCCAGACTTATCAAAAAGAAAAGAGAAATGACCCAAACAAATAAAATCATGAATGAGAGAGGAGAGATCACAACCAACACCAAAGAAATACAAACAATTATAAGAACATATTATGAGCAACTCTATGCCAGCAAATTAGATAATCTGAAAGAAATGGATGCATTCCTAGAGATGTATCAACTACCAAAACTGAACCAGGAAGAAATAGAAAACCTGAACAGACCTATAACCACTAAGGAAATTGAAGCAATCATCAAAAATCTCCCAACAAACAAAAGCCCAGGGCCAGATGGCTTCCCAGGGGAATTCTACCAAACATTTAAGAAGAATTAATATCTATTCTTCTGAACTGTTCCAAAAAATAGAAGGAAGGAAAACTTTCAAACTTGTTTTATGAGGCCACCATTACCTTGATCCCCAAACCAGACAAAGACCCCATCAAAAAGGACAACTCAGACCAATATCCCAGATGAACATGGATGCAAAAATTCTCACAAAAATACTAGCCAATAGGATCCAACAGTACATTAAAAGGATTATTCATCACAACCAAGTGGGATTTATTCCTGGGCTGCAAGGTTGATTCAACATCCATAAATCAATGTGATACAATACATTAACAAAAGAAAGAACAAGAACCATAGATCCTCTCAATAGATGCAGAGAAAGCATTTGACAAAGTACAGTATCTTTTCTTGATCAGAACTCTTCAGAGTATAGGGATAGAGGGTACATACCTCAATATCATAAAAGCCATCTATGAAAAACCCACAGTGAATATCATTCTTGGTGGGGAAAAACTGAGAGCTTTTCCCCTAAGGTCAGGAACACGGCAGGGATGTCCACTATCACCACTGATATTCAACATATTACTAGAAGTCCTAGCCTCAGCAATCAGACAACAAAAAGAAATAAAAGGCATCCAAATTGGCAAAGAAGAAGTGAAACCCTCACTTTTTGCAGATGATATGATCCTTTATGTGGAAAACCCCAAAGAC
Source organism: Mirounga angustirostris (assembly GCF_029215605.1). Lineage (NCBI taxonomy): Eukaryota > Metazoa > Chordata > Mammalia > Carnivora > Phocidae > Mirounga > Mirounga angustirostris. The sequence continues at coordinate 87,906,188 of NW_026991709.1, read as the reverse complement.
TCCACCCCAAAACTGCTAGAACTCATACAGGAATTCAGTAAAGTGGCAGGATATAAAATCAATGCACAGAAATCAGTGGCATTTCTACACACCAACAACAACACAGAAGAAAGAGAAATTAAGGAGTTAATCCCATTTACAATTGCACCCAAAACCCTAAGATACCTAGGAATAAATCTAACCAAAGAGGCAAAGAATCTGTACTCAGAAAACTATAGAATATTCATGGAAGAAATTGAGGAAGACACAAAGAAATGGAAAAACATTCCATGCTCATGGATTGGAAGAACAAATATTGTGAAAATGTCAATGCTACCTAGAGCAATCTACACTTTCAATGCAATCCCTATCAAAATACCATCCACTTTTTTCAAAGACATGGAACAAATAATCCTAAAATTTGTATGGAACCAGAAAAGGCCCCGAATAGCCAGAGGAATGTTGACAAAGAAAAGCAAAGCCAGTGGCATCACAATTCCGGACTTCAGGCTCTATTACAAAGCTGTCATCATCAAGACAGTATGGTACTGGCACAAAAACAGACACATAGATCAATGGAACAGAATAGAGAGCCCAGAAGTGGACCTTCAACTCTATGGTCAACTAATCTTCGACAAAGCAGGAAGGACTGTCCAGTGGAAAAAAGACAGTCTCTTCAAAAAACGGTGTTGGGAAAATTGGACAGCCACATGCAGAAGAATGAAACTGAGCCATTTCCTTACACCACCCACAAAAATAGACTCGAAATTGATAAGAGACCTAAATGTGAGACAGGAATCCATCAAAATCCTTGAGAAGAACACAGCCTGCAACCTCTTCAACCTCAGCCGCAGCAACTTCTTCCTAGAAACATCGCCAAAAAGGGAAGCAAGGGCAAAAATGAACTATTGGGACTTCAAGATAAAAAGCTTTTGCACAACAAAGGAAATAGTCAACAAAACCAAAAGACAACCGACAGAATGGGAGAAGATATTTGCAAATGACATATCAGATAAAGGGCTAGTATCCAAAATCTATAAAGAACTTATCAAACTCAACACCCAAAGAACAAAGAATCCAATCAAGAAATGGACAGAAGACATGAACAGACATTTTTCCAAAGAAGACATCCAAATGACCAACAGACACATGAAAAAGTGCTCAACATCACTCAGCATCAGGGAAATACAAGTCAAAACCTCAATGAGATACCACCTCACACCAGTCAGAATGGCTAAAACTAACAAGTCAAGAAATGACAGATGTTGGTGAGGATGCGGAGAAAGGGGAACCCTCCTACACTGTTGGTGGGAATGCAAGCTGGTGCAGCCACTCTGGAAAACAGTATGGAGGTTCCTCAAAAAGTTGAAAATAGAGCTACCCTATGACCCAGCAATTGCACTACTGGGTATTTACCCCAAAAATACAAATGTAGTGATCCAAAGGGGCACGTGCATCCCAATGTTTATAGCAACAAGGTCCACAATAGCCAAACTATGGAAAGAGCCTAGATGTCCATCAACAGATGAATGGATAAAGAAGGTGTGGAATATTATGCAGCCATAAAAAAATGAAATCTTGCCATATGACATGGATGGAACTAGAGGGTATCATGCTGAGCAAAATCAGTCAATCAGGGAAAGACAAGTATCATATGACCTCACTGATATGAGGAATTTGAGAAACAAGACAGAGGATCATAGGGGAAGGGAGGGAAAAATGAAACAAGATGAAACCAGAGAGGGATACAAACCATAAGAGACTTTTATCTCAGGAAACAAACTGAGGGTTGCTGGAGTGGTGGGGGGTGGGAGGGATGGGATGGCTGGGTGATGGACATTGGGGAGGGTATGTGCTATGGTCAGCGCTGTGAACTGTGTAAGACTGATGAATCACAGACCTGTACCCCTGAAACAAATACATTATATGTTAATAAAAAGATAATAAATTCAAAATAAATTAAAAAATAAAAAAAATTTAAAGAATGAGGATAAGCAGCTTAAAAGGTGATTTAAAAAAACTACACCCCCCTGTAGAGCATCACTGTTTTTCCTAAATTTCTTTAAAAGATTCTGGGATTTTTTCACACCTCTGAGAAGGAAGAGGCATTGTCACAGACATATAAACCTATACCAGTCCACTTCAGACCACACACCCACTCTCATACCTTCCCTTTAGTTACTGCAAATTTATTCTGTTAACATCAATCTCTAATTCAATTATGCTCATATTTTACAGGAGAAAATATTTCATTAGTTGGAGAATGGAAAGGATAGCAAATCCTAGTGTTCCAATGATATTCACTGGTTTCACAACATTGCTCTTATAATTTATGTAAGATTGATGTAAGAAACATCCCAGCAATGAAAATAAAACAAACACAATGCAATAGAATGTGCATAATTATATATTAAAATGTTGATGAATCAAATATTGTATACAGTAAACACAGAACGGTCACTGATTAGAAATTTAAAACTTTTCCTTTTCCTTTTTTAGACAAATCCAATATACTAACCAGATTTTTATGCAGATGTCAGATTACGGTATGCCTCCATTATTACTGTATCTTAATGTAATATCTCTATCTCAATGTCAATTTCTCTCCACCTTCTCCCCCACTCAATCTACTTCTTCCACAAAAGGCTGTCATGAGGCACCTTCCACTTTCTTCACATGTCCACTGGCCCCTTGCTTGCATTCCCCCAGCAAGTTCTTAGTGCCCACTACTGTGCCGTCTTCTTGCCATCTCTGGTGATTCTTACTAAGCACAGCTGTCTTCTACCCTGACCTAGGGTCATTACAGGCAACATGGATTTGGTGTCTGGTAACAATGGGTAACAATAAAGGTGGTGGAGACGGAGTGGAGAAAGGATAATTCTCCTTCTTTTAAAATCCGGTTAAACATTTTGGAAGCTAGGGCCACCTAGGTGACTCAGTCTGTTAAGCATCCAACTCTTGGTTTTGGCTCAAGTCATGATCTCATGGGTCTTGGGACTGAGCACTGTGATAGGCTCCAGGCTCAGCGGGGAGTCTGCTTAAAGATTCTCTCCCTCTGCCCCCCCCCCACACACACACAAGTGCGTGCTCTCTCTCTCTCACTCTATCTATCTTTCTCTCTCTCAAATAAATAAATCTGTAAAGAAAAAAAAAACACTTTGGAAGCTGGTGATGAGGACATGCTGTACTTGGAGCCACAGAAAAGAAGATATGGAAACAACTTAAACAAAACCTGTATATATCCAGAAGTTCTTTGTAAGCTAGGCAGAGGATAGCAACCCAATTTTAGAAATAAGGAATTTGGGACACTGGGTGGCTCAGTCAATTAAGTGTCTGCCTTCAGCTCAGGTCATGATCCTGGGGTAGGGATTGAGCCCCACATCATCGGGCTCCCTGCTCAGCAGGGAGTCTGCCTCTCCCTCTCCCTCTGCATGCTAGCTCACTCTCTCTGTCTCAATAAGCAAATAAGTCGAAAGAAAAAAGAAAAGAAAAGAAAGAAAAGAAAAGAAAAGAAGGAAGGAAGGAAGGAAGGAAGGAAGGAAGGAAGGAAGGAAGGAAAGAAAGAAAGAAAGAAAGAAAGAAAGAAAGAAAGAAAGAAAGAAAGAAAGAAATTAATTTTACACAGCCCCTACCAGATGCCCTCTTCCAAATCACAAAGTAGAAGAATTTGAAGGAACCAGGCTCTTAATTCTGAATTCCACTGTTCTTATTCAATGATAACGTCTTTAAATCCTATATGTCAAGGACAAGACGATTAAATAATGAGCTCAAATCTGAATACAAACAATAGAGTCTTATTCAACATTTTATGCTAAAATTAGCACCTTTAGAATTAAAATGTAAATCTTATAGCATAGCAAAATAATCCCATCCCTTAAATGATAAAAATGTGATATCATAACATCTAGAATGTAACTATTGCCCTCCTAATATCTTAAACTGGATTTAGGCCAATATCCTAAATGTCAACAATCATAACTATGGATTTTCTCTTAAAATAATAATTTTTTGAAAATAAAAATAAACGATTCTTGTATGGCTGAAATTGCTTCATCCTGTTGAAGCTCCTGAAATGAATTCCCAAGGACTAAAGTAAAAGCAACTCTTAAATTTGACTTGGCGCTTTCCATTTACTGCTTTCAGCTTTAAATGGCAAAGCATTATTCTTATCATTAAAAATAGCATTGAGCCACAAAAACTTTAAGTAATGTATGGTATTGGTTACAACAGTTGTAGCCCACTGTAAGAAAAGCTAATATATACGAAAAACACTTATTTCTAAAAATTGGGACTGCTTATTAATATTACCAGAGGGTTTCTTGCCTTCAGAAATTATTTACTAAGGGTATTTTCAGTTATATTGTACAATCTACTTAATATTAACCAATAAATGATTAAATAGTGAACTCTGGGAGACTGTCACCTGGAGAATGTTTAATAGAGTTGTTTAAGAAGTGTCCCAGTGCAGTACAAATGAGAGATTCTTTTTTAGTAAGATCACCAGGCAGAAAAGCCCTTACCAATCAAATGGCCATAGAAATCTTCCCATAAACATAATATACAAAGTGAATGGATTCACAAGGAAGAAAGAATGATATACTACTATGTGGCCATTAAAAAGGCAAGTTGTAGAAGAATGTTAAATGACACCAAAAATCTTTTACTACTAGTGAGGGGAAAGAAAAAAAAAAAAACAGATCACAAATGACTATTTCAAGCATAAGCCCTATTTTTTAAAGTTATGCAAACAAGTACTTACATAAATTTATAAACTTCCAGAGGATATACACCAAGATACTAGGATAATAGTTGACATTTTTTCCACTTTTAACATAATTCTGTATTTTCCATTTTTTTTAAATGACCACATCTTTCTTTATAACCCATTATATCAGTCAGCGCAGACTACACTTTACTGTGGTAACAAATAATCTCTTGGCTTTACCCAAGAAAAGCTTTTTCTTGCTTATTTATCAGCATAGGCAGGGATGTTCTGCTCATGGAATCAATCAGGGACCCAGACCGATGGAGTCTTCATCTCCACACACTCTTTCATGATCACTGAGACCAAAAAGAGCACTGGGGTGAATTGTGCACAGCTCTGAAAACTTCTACCTGGAAGTGACACATGTCGCTACCACTCACAATTCTTTGGAAAAGCAAATCACCTGGTCAAAACTACCTTTACTGAAGGTAGGCAGGATAATCCTACCACATGCCCAGGAAAACTGGTTAAAAATCCTAGATGGATGTGAAATCACAAGAATAATAGCTAATTTTTAAAAATACATTCTAGGTTTTTCAAACTTTCCAAAATAGCAAGTATTTCTTGTAATATTTTTGAAAAAAAGAACTCTCAACAAATATTATTCTTAAAAAGTGAAAAACTCATTATCACAATATGCAGGGGGGAAAAAAAGAAGTTATCTTTCAAATAAAGAAAATAACATCATCAGAGGAGAATAATATTCACTCTACCACTCACAAAGTAAACTTATATACTAGAGAGAAAATAAGACTCGACATATATCAATGACCCTAGAGTTCAAAGTAAAGACTATTTAGTACAAAAACACAAGAGAGGGCTAGGATTTAGTATCATGGTACCGAAGAAGCCCCTTCATCCAGACAAAACCATTGATTAAAGGATTTTACCCTGTGAGAAGGATCAGAGAGTGATATGAAAACACACTGTACAGCCATGCTGGCCCATTGTTCATAGTAAATTCTAGCTTTTAATTAGTCATTACAGAGCCTGAATGTGATCATGTGGTCATTCTCAGTTAACCCCTTTGTTGTTTTATTCATTCATTCATCAAATATTTATTGTGGGTCGGCTGGAAGGTGTAATAGGAGGACCCTAAGCTCACTTCGTCCCATGGGTGCAACTAGACAACAACCATAATCAGTGTAAATAACCAGGACATGACCCAAAGACTGGCAGAATGAACTCCACAACGAAAGGCGGGGAAGAGGCCACATTGAAGAAGGTAGGGAGGGCAAAGATGAAGCAAAACAGCCCGTGGCCATTTGCAGTGGGGAATGAGCCAGTAATGCTGAGAAGGGCAGAAAACAGATTTTCACACTCGGGAGCCCATGAGTGGAGAGGATGAATCTCCATGATATTTATCTTTGTGAGTGAAGGGGTCAAATTTCATGAGTTCTTAAAACTAGTGGGACTTAAAGCCTGGAATTTTAAAAATGGACAGGCTCAGCTCTGAGAGAGCCCAGAAGGTGTCAGGAAGCTGAGTCCCTGCCCATAAAGAGACAGCAGGACAAATAGCTCTTGCAGATACAGCATAGACCAAGCACTTTGAAAAATGCCATAGACAGACAGGAGGGAGAGTGATTTGCTCATCTCAGAGCATAGCCTGGAGGGACAGGGATCAGGGGGAGACCCCTGTGGGAACCAAGGAAGTGCCAACATTCCTTATGTAAGTTGCTTACACCAACCCCAGCCCACCGAGGACTGGAAGATCTGCCCTTCCCAGTCACTCTCCCCTGAATCCCCGCACTGCAGGCCCCTCTCCCAGAAGACCAGCACAAACCCTGCCAACACCACATCTCCTGACCTGCATGTTTTGCAGGACCTCAGTTCCAGCAGTGGTGGGGGCAGTTCTTGTTTAGTAAGCAGACCTCCCTATACTTTGCTGTCCACAATAGGCAAAGAGAGACTCTGTAGACAACTGGACTGAAGGAAAAAAGACCAAGACTCAACAGCAGAACACATGCAATACACATGGGAGACACTCCCTGAAATGCCAGGCCCAGGGGAACAGGGGACACTGCACTGCAGGGCATTACAGGACCTCTTCTTCATAAGGCTATGATTACTTAGAGCAAAAGAAGCAGCTGACTGTCCTAACACGCAGAAACAGACATAGAAAGTCAGACACAATGAGGAGACAAAGAAACAACTCCCAAATGAAAGAACAGGACCAAAGCACAGCAAGAGACCAAAGCAAAATGGCTATAAATAATATGCCTGATAGAGAATTTAAAGTAATGATCATAAGATATTATGGACTAGAGAATAGTGGAAGACATCAGTGAGATCCTTAACACAGAGATAAAAAAGAATGAATCAGAGACCAAGAACACAATAAAATAAATTAAAAAATACTTGATGGAATAAATAGCAAGCTAGATGAAGCACAGAAACAAATTAATGACCTGGAAGACAGAGTAATGGAAAGTAACCAACCTGAGCAAAGGAGAGGAAAGAAAACTTTACAAATTGAGAACAGTCTTAGGGAATTCAGTAAATCTATCAACCATAATAACATCCACATTATAGAGATCTCAGAAAAGGAAGAGATAAGAGAGCAGTAAATTTATTTGAAGAAAGAATAGCTGAAAACATCCCTAATCTGGGGAAGGAAATAGACATCCAGTTCCAGGAGGCATAAAGATCCCCCCCAAAATTCAACCCAAGGAGGTCCACACCAAGACACATAGTAATTAAAATGGCAAAAAGTAGCAATAAAGAAAAAGTTTTAAAGGAAGCAAGAGAAAAAAGAAAAAAGAAAAAAATACAGTTACATACAAGGGAAATCCCATAAAGCTAAAAGTGGATTTTTCAGCAGAAACTTCTCAGGCCAGAAGGGAATGACGTGACATATTCAAAGTGCCGAAAGGGAAAAATATGCAGCCAAGAATATTCTATCCAGTAAGACTGTCATTCAGAATAGAAGGAGAGATAGTTTCTCAGGAAAAAAAAAAAATTAAAGGAGTTCATGATCACTAAACCAGGCCTACAAGAAATATTAAAGGGAACACTTTGAGTGGAAGGGAAGACCATAAGTGAGAATATGAAAAGTAAAAAATACAAAAGTAGTAAAAATAAATATTTCTACAAAAATCGGTCAGGGGATTTAAAAAATAAAAAGATATAAAATATGACACTATCTACCTAAAACGTGGGAGGGAAAGGAGTAAAGAATGGGTTTAAACTTAAACAACAATCAACTTAATATAGACTGCTATATGCAGAAGATGTTATGTACAAACCAAATGGTAACCACAAATTGAATACCAGTAATAGATATGCAAAGAATAAAGAGAAAGTGATACAAATACATCACTAAAGAACGCCAACAAATCATGAAAGACATCAAGAATAGAAAGGATCAGAGAAAATCTATAGAAACAACTATAAAACAAGTAACAAAATGGCAATAAATACAAATCTACCAATAATTACTTTGAATATACATGGACTAAACTCTCCAATCAAATGCTCATGGATTGGAAGAACAAATATTGTGAAGATGTCAATGCTACCTAGAGCACTCTATACATTCAATGCAATCCCCATCAAAATACCATCCACTTTTTTCAAAGAAATGGAACAAATAATCCTAAAATTTGAATGGAACCAGAAAAGACCCCAAATAGCCAGAGGAATGTTGACAAAGAAAAGCAAAGCTAGCGGCATCACAATTCCAGACTTCCAGCTCTATTACAAAGCTGTCATCATCAAGACAGTATGGTACTGGCACAAAAATAGACCCACAGATCAATGGAACAGAATAGAGAGCCCAGAAATGGACCCTCAACTCTATGGTCAACTAATCTTTGACAAAGCAGGAAAGACTGTCCACTGGAAAAAAGACAGTCTCTTCAAAAAACGGTGTTGGGAAAATTGGACAGCCACATGCAGAAGAATGAAACTGAGCCATTTCCTTACACCACCCACAAAAATAGACTCGAAATTGATAAGAGACCTAAATGTGAGACAGGAATCCATCAAAATCCTTGAGAAGAACACAGCCTGCAACCTCTTCAACCTCAGCCGCAGCAACTTCTTCCTAGAAACATTGCCAAAAGGGGAAGCAAGGGCAAAAATGAACTATTGGGACTTCATCAAGATAAAAAGCTTTTGCACAGCAAAAGAAACAGTCAACAAAACTAAAAGACAACCGACAGAATGGGAGAAGATATTTGCAAATGACATATCAGATAAAGGGCTAGTATCCAAAATCTATAAAGAACTTATCAAACTCAACACCCAAAGAACAAAGAATCCAATCAAGAAGTAGGCAGAAGACATGAACAGACATTTTTCCAAAGAAGACATCCAAATGACCAACAGACACATGAAAAAGTGCTCAACATCGCTTGGCATCAGGGAAATCCAAATCAAAACCTCAATGAGATACCACCTCACACCAGTCAGAATGGCTAAAATTAACAAGTCAGGAAATGACAGATGTTGGCGGGGATGCGGAGAAAGGGGAACCCTCCTACACTGTTGGTGGGAATGCAAGCTGGTGCAGCCACTCTGGAAAACAGTATGAAGGTTCCTCAAAAAGTTGAAAATAGAGCTACCCTATGACCCAGCAATTGCACTACTGGGTATTTACCCCAAAGTTACAAAAGTAGGGATCAGAAAGGGTACGTGCACCCCAATGTTTATAGCAGCAATGTCCACAATAGCCAAACTGTGGAAAGAGCCAAGATGTCCATCGACAGATGAATGGATAAAGAGGAAGTGGTATATATATACAATGGAATATTATGCGGCCATCAAAAGGAATGAGATCTTGCCATTTGCAACAATGTGGATGGAACTGGAGGGTATTATGCTGAGCGAAATAAGTCAAAAAGAGAAAGACATGTATCATATGACCTCACTGATATGAGGAATTCTTAATTGCAGGAAACAAACTGAGGGTTGCTGGAGTGGGGGGTGGGGTGGGAGGGATGGGGTGACTGGGTCATAGACACTGGGGAGGGTATGTGCTCTGGTAAGCGCTGTGAATTGTGCAAGACTGTTGAATCTCAGATCTGTACCTCTGAAACAAATAATGCAATATATGTTAAGAAAAAAAAAAAGAAGAAGATAGCAGGAGGGGAAGAATAAAGGGGGGGAAATCGGAGGGGTAGACGAACCATGAGAGACAATGGACTCTGAAAAACAAACTGAGGGTTCTAGAGGGGAGGGGGGTGGGAGGATGGGTTAGCCTGGTGATGGGTATTAAAGAGTGCACGTTCTGCATGGAGCACTGGGTGTTATGCACAAACAATGAATCATGGAACACTACATCTAAAACTAATGATGTAATGTATGGGGATTAACATAACAATAAAAATTTTTTTTAAAAAGAAAACATGGGGTAACAGAGTGGATAAAAAAACAATACCCATTATATGTTGCCTACAAGAGACTCATTTCAGACTGAAATAAAGTTGGGGTGCAGGGGTGCGTGCCTAGGTGGCTTAGTCAGTTAAGAGTTGCCTTCAGCTCAGGTCATGATCCCAGGGTCCTGGGATCAAGCCCCACATAGGGCTCCCTGAGCAGCAGGGTGTCTGCTTCTCCCTCTGCCTCTCCCACCCCCCGCTCATGCTCACACTCTCTCTCTCTCTCTCTCAAATAAATAAAATCTTTAAATAAAAAAAGAAAGGGTGGGGATAGAGAAACATTTATCATGCAAATGGACGCTAAAAGAAAGCCAGAATAGCAATACTTACATAAGGCAAAATAGACTTTAAAACAAAGACTATAACAAAAAAAGAAGAAGAAACCACTATATAAAAATAAAGGGAACAATCAGACATGAAGATATAGCAATTGTATTTATGGATCCAACATGGGAGCACCCAAATACATAAAGCAGTTAATAACAAACATAAACTAAAAAGTAATACAAAAGTAAAACAATGATAGTAGGGGAGTTTAACGCCCCAATTACATCAATGGACAGATCATCCAGACAGAAAATCAACAAGGAAACAGTGGCTTTGAAAGACACACTGAACCAGACAGATTTAACAGACATATTCAGCACATTCTCTTAAACTAGCAGAATATACATTTTTTTAAAGTGCATATGGAACAATCTCCAGAATAGATCACATACTAGGCCACAAAACCGATCTTAACAAATTTCAAAAAATCCAAGTCATATCATGCATCTTTTCTGACCACATTGCTATGAAACTAGAAGTCAACAAGAAAAAATCTGGAAAGACCACAAATACACAGAATTAAGTAACATCCTATTAGGCAATGACTGAGTCAACTATGAAATCAAAGAAATCAAAAATTATATGGGAACAACTGAAAATGAAAACAGAATTGTCCAAAAACTTTGGGATGCAGCAAAAGTGGTCCTAAGAGGGAAGTATATAGCAATACAGGCCTACCTCAAGAAGCAAGAAAAATCTCAAATAAACAAGCTAACCTTACATCTAAAAGAGCTAGAAAAAGAAGAACAAACAAAACCCAAACCCAGAAAAAGGAAAGATATAATAAAGAGAAGAGCAGAAGTAAATGATACAGAAACTGAAAAACAATAGAACAGATCAATGAAACTAGGAACTGGTTCTTTGAAAAGATCAACAAAATTGTTAAACTTCTAGCAAGACTCAAAAAAAAAAAAGAAAGAGAGAGAAAGAGAGAGGAACCAAATAAAATTACTAATGAAAAATGAGCAATAACAACCAACACCACAAAAACACAAACAACTGTAACAAAATATTATGAAAACCTATATGCCGGGGCACCTGGATGGCTTACTCAGTTAAGCAGCTGCCTTCGGCTCAGGTCATGATCCCAGGGTCCTGGTATCGAGCCCCACATCAGGCTCCCTGCTCAGCAGAGAGCCTGCTTCTCCCTCTCCCTCTGCCTGCCTTTTTGACTACTTGTGCTCTCTCTCTGTCAAATAAATAAATCTTTAAAAAACAAAACAAACCTATATGCCAACAAATTGGACAACTTAGAAAAAGTGGATAAATTCCTAGAAACATATAACCTACCAAAACTAAAGCAGGAAGAAATAGAAAATTTGAACAGACCAATCACCAGCAATGAAATTGACTCAGTAATCAAAAAACTCCCAAAAAAACAAAAGTTCAGGACCAGAGAGCTTCACAGGCAAATTCTACCAAACATTTGAAGAGTTAATACCCATTCTTCTCTAACTATTCCAATAAATACAAATACAAGGCTTCATTCTATGAAGCCAGTATCACCCTGATACCAAAGCCTGACACACTGATACCAAAACCAGATAACTACAGACCAATACCTCTCTTGAATATAGCTGTAAAAATCCTCAACAAAATATTAGCAAAACAAATCCAACAATATATTTAAAACATCATACACCATGATCAAGTGGGATTTATTCCCCGGATGCAAGGGTGGTTTAACGTTCTCAAAACAACCAATGTGATACATCATATCAATAAGAGAAAGAATAAAGGGGTGCCTGGGTGTCCCATTCAGTTAAGGGTTTGCCTTCAGCTCAGATCATGATCCCATGGGATCAAGCCCCGCATTGGGCTCCCTACTCAGCAGGGTGTCTGCTTCTCCCTCTGCCCCTCCCCCCACGCATGCTTGCACTCAATCCTGCTCTCTCTCTGAAATAAATAAAATCTTTTTTTTCTTAAAAAAAAAAGAGAATGGATAAAACCATATGATCATTTCAATAGATGCAGAAAAAGCATTTGATAAAGTACAACATCCATTTGTGATAAAAATCCTCCACAAAGTAGGTCTAGAGGGAACATATCTCAACATACAAAAGGCCTTATATGAAAAACCCACAGCCAACATCATACTCAATGGTGAAACACTGAGAGCGTTTCCTCTAAAGGCAGGAACAAAACAAAGATGACTACTCTCACTATTTTTATTGAACATAGTACTGGAAGTCCTAGCCACAGCAATTAGAAAACATAAAGAGATAAAAGAGCATCCAAATTAGTAAGGAAGAAGTAAAATTTTCACTATTTGCAGATGACATAATACTATAGGTAGAAAACCCTAAAGATTCCACCATAAAACTACTAGAACTGATAAATGAATTCAGTAAAGTCACAGGATACAAAATCAATGTGCAGAAAGCCGTGGCATTCCTATACACTAATAATGAAGCAGCAGAAAGTGAAACTAAGAAAACAATCCCATTTACAATTGCACCAGAAACAATACAACATCTAGGAATAAACTTAACCAAAAAGGTGAAAGACCTGTACTCTGAAAACTATAAAACACTGATAAAAGAAATTCAAGATGACACAGAAAAATGGAAAGACATTCCAGGCTCATGGGTTGGAAGAACAAATATTCCTAAAGTGTCCATACTACCCAAAGCAGTCTACACATTCAATGCAATCCCTATCAAAATACCAACAACATTTTTCACAAAACTAGAATAACCCTAAAATTTATATGGAACTACAAAAGACCCCAAACAGCCAAAGCAATCTTGAAAAATAAAAACAAAACCGGAAGTATCACAATTCCAGATTTCAAGTTACATTACAAAGCAGTAGTAATTAAAATAGTATTGTACCAGCATAAAAATAGATAAATAGATCAATAGAACAGAAAACCCAGAAATAAGCACACAATTATATGGTCAGTTGATCTTCGACAAAGCAGGAAAGAATACCCAATGGGAAGAAGACAGTCTCTTCAACAAATTGTGTTGGGAAAACTGGACAGCAACATTCAAGGAATGAAACTGGACTACTTTCTTATACCATACACAAAAACAAATTCAAAATGGATGAAAGACCTAAATGTGAGACTTGAAACCATAAAAATCCTTGAAGAGAACATAGGCAGTAATCTTTCTGACACGGGTAGTAGCAAAATTTTTCTAGATAGGTCTCTAGATAGACTTGAAACAAAGCAAAAATAAACTATAGGGACTATGCCAAAATAAAAAGTTTCTGCACAGCAAAGGAAACAATCAACAAAACTAAAAGGCAACCTACAGAATGGGAGAAGATATTTGCAAATGACATATCCAATAAAGGGTTAGTATCCAAAATATGCAAAGAATTGATACAACTCAATACCCAAAAAACAATTAATCCAATTTAAAAATGGGCAGAAGACATAAACAGACATTTCTCCACAAAATACAGACAGATGGCCAACAGACACATGAAAAGATGCTCAATATCACTTATCATCAGGGAAATGTAAATCAAAACTACGATGATATCACCTCACACCTGTCAGAACGGCTAACATCAAAAACAAAAGAAACAAGTATTGGCAAGGATGTGGAGAAAAAGGAACTCTCATACACTGTTGGTGCAAATGCAAACTGGTGTAGCCACTGTGGAAAACAGTAAAGAGGTTCCTCAAAAATTAAAAATAGAACTACCCTACTATCCAGTAATTGCACTGCTGGGTACTTACCCAAAAAACAACAACATGGATAGAGCTAGGAAGTACTATGGTAAGGGAAATAAATCAGTCAGAGAAAGACAAATACCAAGATTCCACTCATAGGTGGAATTTAAGAAACAAAACAAATAAGCAAAGAAGAAAAAAGAGAGACAAACCAAGAAACAGACCCTTAATTATAGAGAAAAAACTGATGGCTACCAGAGGGGAGATAGGTGGGAGGATGACAGAAATAGGGGATGGGGACTAAAAAGTACACTTATCACGATGAAAAATAATAAAATAAGTAAAATAAAATAACATAAAACAAATAAAATAAAATAAATATTTATTGTGTACTTAGCTATAGCCTAGACACCATTATAGGTCTTGGGACAGAGCAATGAACAAAGCAGATGTACTCCCTGCTCTTGTGGAGCTTACATTCTAACATGGGGAAGGGGGATAGACAATAGAGTATGTCTAGATGGCAATAAGCACATACTTCTCTCTGGAGTGCGGGGATAGAGAGGAATAGGGGGTGGTGCTTGAGACAGAGCGGTCAGGTAAGACCTCTATGATGAAAGGACATTGAGCACAAACCTGAAGGAATTGCGAGAACAAGCCATGCGGCTGTCTGGGAGAAGAGTGTTCCAGGCAGAATAGCAACTGCAAAGACCCAGAAAGTGGAGCAGAAGGTACTTTTTTGAGGAGTAGCCAGGGCTGGTGGAGCTGGGAGCAGAGTTGACAAGGCAGAGCTGTAAGAAATAGCATCAGGGGGGTTGCCAGGTGTGAAATCTGGGGCCTTTGGGGTCATGATAAGAAAAGGCTTTGAATTGTATTCTTTGTACAAAGGAAAGCCACTGGCAAGTTTTGAACAGAGAAGTGGCATAATCTTACTTTCAGTTTAAAAGGATTTCTCTGGTCGCTATGGAAAACAGAGAGCCTAGGGCAGAAACAGGCCAATCTCTCTAGGAGGCTACTGCAACAGTCAAAATGAGATCACCTGAAATACAGTGAGAATGGAAGAGGTGATGAAAAGAGTGAGGGTATCATTTCAAGGAAAGCCAAAGTATTTGCGGATGGACTGGATGTGGTATGTGAGAGAGAGGAGTCTAGAAGAACTAGAAGAACAGACTAGAAGAACCCCTCTATATACTGGAATATAAGAATACCTAGGATGGATCTACCCTATCTAATAACTACTAATGCCCGAAGGGGGGAAAAATAAAATACAAAGTATACCCATACCTCATATAGAATTCTTTTTTAACAAATTGTATTTTTTTTTTTAAGATTTATCTATTTAGAGAGAAAGCACGCATGAGCGGGGGGAAGGGCAGAGGGCAACAAGAGAGAATCTCCAGCAGACTCTGTGCCAAGCATAGAGCCTGATGTGGGGCTCGATCTCACAACCCTGAGATGACCTCAGCCAAAACCCACAGTCGATCACTTAAACGACTGAGCCAGCCAGGCACCCAAGAGATAGTATTTCTGTCTGTGTGGGTTACCTATTATAATTTCAAAATGGGTTCTAATATAAAAACAAAACAAAACAAAAAAAAACCGCCTAATGTGCTTAGAACTTTTCATACCTACTAAGTTCAAGCACTGTACCCTTGGTAAGTGATAATTACATGGAGTCTAAAAATAATCCTTTCTGATTCACCTGTGGATTTAAGGGATAGGTCTTGAGAACATAAACTGTAGTTCTTGAGAAGCAGTATAAATAAGATAAGGACAGAACTGGATATACCACAGTAGTAAGCTCTTCCTTCAAAAGAAGTCTTGATTGCTAACAATTTCTTCCCAATACTTTTATTTAATACAAAGAATAGGATCAATCTTTTCCTCAATAATTCTTTATATTCTGGACACAGTTCTCCCATGGTATAATTTAACTGTCCAATACCAATATGACTTAAGACTGAGGGAAATATTAAAATGAATATTAAATTTTTTTTAATTTAAATATCCTGGGAAGAATAGTCAAAAGTGATTATCTGTAAATTTTGTGAAACACAGTTTTGAACATGAATCTTGGGAACACTAAACATCAAAAGCAAAATAACAAAGAACTGTGAAAACTTTTGACAGCCAAAAAGACCTGGAGAAAAAAGCAATTATAGTAATGGAACCACAAAAGAAAAGGTAGAGATTATATTATGATTTGATATATGATTGATAAATCAGCACCAAAAAAATTCCAGTGAGAGAAGAGAGGGTGTGTTGACTTGCTATGCATAGAGTCACTTAGAAAGAAATTCCCCGACACATAGGTACAGATTTTCTCCACCTTCTTTTCTTCATCATTCTTCTCCAGCTAAGGAATCTCTCCCTCAGTCCTCCCTCCCTGGTTATCCACTTGTTAAAACTAAAATCTTACCTTCTACATAAAGCCTTTCTAGACTTATTTATGAGGATGGTACTTTTTATATCAAGTATGAAAAATAAAACTTCCTCAATAGGCAGAAAAAAAGTTTTTGAACAGTTTAGTGAGTATTTTGTAAGGCAGAACTGATTCCCATGTTTAAAAACAAAAACAAAAAAAAATCCTCACACCAAAGCTCTATGATAAACATTCCTAAAATAACCAATAACTGATTTGTACAAATTCTGTCTTACTCTTTAATTTCTCTGGCATAGTTCTGTGCCCTTCTGGGGCTAGAGCCAAATATGCTTTGTTCCCTCTGTATAAAAATAAGTCTATAGACGATCAAGAGAAAGGGCTATTTTAAAAATATATATTTTGAATAAATTAAGTGGGAAAAGAAGGCAAATATTGGATAATATATCCAACATGACATCTTTGCCTTAATTATTTGCATGTTGAAAGACTAGTATTTTGAATAGATAATAGCTTCCATTCTGTCATTCACTTTTTTAGGTTGAACAAGTACCCAGACTAGCGGTTCTCACTTGTGATTTGGGAGAGGATGAATTGGACTGATTATTACAATCTTCATGGAAGTGTACTTTGAAACTCCCCCACAGGTAAATCAAGTGCCCAGACCACCCCTCCCTTATCTCTTCAACCCCAATGGAGAACTACTAGCCTATATATGAATTGTTGTAAATAAAATCAATTCTACCCTCTTTTTCTAAGCCTCCCAAACTGGAGGAGGAAATATCCCTACTTTTAGTCAAATACAACGTAAGACCTAACTTAATGTTCAACATCAATATGGCTAGGCTGGATCATATTAGGTATTTACCTAATGACTCCCCCAAAAGACCACCAGAAAACCTGTGGAGCAAAGAATGCTAAGTTTGTTAGACTTCCTATAGTAATACCAGCTTGACAGTGTGAGTAATGTCTCAGAAAAAAAGGGATATGGGTATGGGGAGGATACTTATAGATCTTGGGATCTGGGCTCAAATGATTTAAGGCAGGCTTCCAAGGCATAAAACAGATAGAGATTAGGGAAAATTTGTGACATAATTGTTTCTGATTAGTGACATACTGAAGCAATTGTCTATTAGAGAGCCTTGATAAGTAAGCTATTGGCTTGAGAAGCAAGCTGCTTGCTCAGGTGTGTAGTCTTTTGCTGAGAAAGGAGAGCTATTTACCCAGATGAGCAAATTATTTGCCTGAACAAATTAGTTTTAAAAAATGTTCTGAAGTAAACACTGAGGTTATTCACTGGTTTACAGTCTTATCTTCCTGAATAAGAATTTCCTGAAACAAACAGTTAAGTTTTGCTGATGCAGGTGGCCTTGGTTATTAGTCCTGAGAGTCAAGTTATGTAGTTCAGGTGATTTCCGTCACACTACAAAGGCCAGCAGATGATGAGACGTTCAATTCATAATAAATAAGGGGACAAAAGTTCAATAGGGTTAGAAACAAACAAAAAGGATATATGGAGTTGTGAGCAGAAAAATGAGTCACTAGATCTGTACTTGAGAAGTCAGGGACTAGGCAGGGAAGCCCAATGAGAAGTCAATCATGTTACATAAGTCATCACAGAGACCAAGAAAATTGAGAAATGTCCATTTGTTTATTTGCAGTAGCTAAAGAAAGCAACAGATATGGACCTGATTTAAGGTACCAGATAGAGTGGAGAGGTCATCTACACCCTTGCTTCTCAGATCATTCCCTATTTAGAGAAGGATCAGGACCAGAAGGTAGAAACTCAAATAGAGTGGTCAAAAGGGAGCATTAGGAGGGGGGCACTTGTGATGAACACCACCTGTGGTATGGAAGTGTTTAATCACTAAATTGCACACCTGAAACTAATATTACACTGTGTTAACTAACTGGAATTTAAATAAAACCTTAAAAAAGGGGGGAATGTTAGGGGAAAATTGATGAGATTTAATAAGATCTGTAAGTAATACTATTTTACCAAGGTTAAGTTCCTGATTGTGATCACTGTGCTTGATTATGTAAAATATTAACATTAAGGAAAGTTAAGTGAAGGATCTACAAGAAGGTTTCATTTGCAACTTTTCTGTTAAGTCTAGAAATATTTCCCAAAAAAAGTTTAAAATGAAATTTTTGTTTTCATACTTACTGTTCGGTAATGGATGAGCCTAATTAGAGGTTATTCATTCTACCTCTCTGGGTGCATCTTAACTGAGACAACTATGTGAAAAAGTGTGATTTGGGAGGAAAGTGCCCTCTGCTTGGGTTGTCCTGACTCTGGAGAGCCGTCTAGCAACCCAACACTACAATACAGGAGAAGCCAAATGTGATGTCAAGGTAGACACAAGGTTCCTGATGAAGCATATATGTGAGGGCAGTGAAGCACCAGAGCAAGAGGGACAGATGGAGAAAGCTTCCCCAAAGAGCTTAAAGAGCTAGGGAGCTAGAAAGCAGAGATGACTGTCCTGGGCAGTTCCAGGCACGACATCATGAATTCAAATCCTGCAGGTGCCAGGCCAGGAATCTAAATGTAGGCCTGTGAATGACAATAGGAAATGAGGGGATCTGAGAACTAGGTAACACACACCCATCTAAAGGTATTCAAATACGGTATTTCTTAAATTCCTCATACAAGTGAAATGCCATGTGATTTCACTCGTATGGGGAATTTAAGAAGCAAAACAAGGGGGAAAAGGTGAAAAAAAATTTAAAAAAAGGAAAGAGGGAAGCAAACCAAGAAACGGACCCTTAACTATAGAGAATATCTGATAGTTACCAGAGGGGAAGGGGGTTGGTGGGATGGGTGAAATAGGTGACAGGGATTAAGGAGAGCACTCGTGATGAGCACTGGATGTTGTATGGAGGTGTTAAATCACTATTTTGTACACCTGAAACTAATATTACATGTATGATAACTGGAATTTGAATAAAAACTTTAAAAAGTAAAAAAAAAAAAAAGGTATTCAAATCTGCATATGTATGCTATTTTTTAATAGTGAAAGCACCTAGAATTAGTCTATTGGCCGTAGGTTTTCAATCCAGGTAAATTCTAGAGTTTAAGGGAAAAGACTCAATAGGATTTTGTGGTGCCTGTCTAGCCCAGCAACAGATAAAAAGTAGACCAAAAAAAAAAAAAAAAAGTAGACCAGAGTTCAAGACAGAAGAGTAGTTCAGTACTGAAAGAGCTGACAATTGATGTACTTTGGAAATAAGACCACAGACCTGGAATATTTTCAAAAATGACTTACCCATTTAATTAGAAGTTTGCATGCAGACAGAAATGAAGGCAGCAACCACCAGACTTCTGACAAATGTCTCACTTCAAACCATAACACATCACTGTGTTTTATTTTAGGTATAAGCCCATCCCACAATTCCCTCCTTTCCACAGCTTTCCAGGAATTGTTTTTGGATCCACAGGGAAGGGAGCCTGTTACACTCAAAAGTAAATAAATGTCAAAAAGCTAAAATATTTATTTGAGAAGTGATTTGAGTACACAGTTTGAAAATATTAAGAGTAACAATAAATGAGGTCAAATATATATCTCTATATCTATCTATAGATAGGTGTATCTATAGATAGATAGATTTCTTAAAGATTTTATTCATTTATTTGAGAGAGAGAGAGCGCGCACAAGCTGAGGAGAGGGGCAGAGGGAGAGGGAGAAGCAAACTCACAGGACCCTAAGATCATGACCTGAGCTGAAGTTAGATGCTTAACGAATGGAGCCACCCAGGCCCCCCAAGGTCAAATATATTTTTGACAAGAGATTTGAATATGTACATTGAAAATAAGGGCATTAGTGTAAACAAGATAAAAGATACATCTGAAAAGAGTTAGATAAGCATTGTAATGAAGGACAGTCACAGTATTCTAGCAGTAAGACAAAATTTGATACTGAGTATCTACAAAAGATTCCAGGGTTGTGCCAGAGCATAAAGCATTAAAGATTCTTCTGTTATTCAGAGTTTTAACCTAATTTGTGATGTGGGGACTCCTTTCTCTTCAGTCAGTCACTGTAATTTCTCTCTCAGGAATCTGACTCCTATAGCAAGAGCCAAAAGAGGAAACCCAAAGACTCATAATTTCTAATAAAAGTATTTTGCAGAGAGAAACAAAATTATTCTTTTTATATTAAAATACCACAAAAGGTTTCATAAACTCAAACACCAAAGGGTATAAGAGCTTAGAAATGGACCCATTATGTCAACCTGATTTCAACAGCTTACTTGAACTGTTAAGTCTAACCGCATCCCCCCTAAAAAAGAAATAAAGAGGCCAGTTTCTAAACAGTGTAAATACATTGAAAATAATGACCCATTCTTTTGCAGGTCTTCTGTTCTCCCCTACTCACAAGAATTTGTATATTATACTTTCATCATCTCTAAAGTAAGATAATGAAAACAAGAGTCCGTATCTGTGAAAAACCATTTCCTGACCACCTCACTCTGCTCTAACTTTTCTTTGTTTGCTGCCCATGAAATATCATTTGAGCAAAATTAAACATCTCTGCAGAGGAAAACGTCAGGCTGCACAACCTATTATAAGGGATGCTTGTGTGTTATAAGAACTGGCATAATGACATCCTGCTTCATAATGACTATTCCCAGGTATAGAAATTACAGGCATCTTTTAAAACCAGGCAGAATTCTGACCATCTTGGCTGCATCTATTTTCCGTCTTTCAAGCTTGATAGTTATTCCTTTCATAAGGATAATGAGTGTCACACTGGATTATACAACACAGCTACATCTGTTCTCCCTTGTTTTCTAGATATTACATTCATTGTATTTCACAGCATGAGCCTCCAATCAAGATCCTGAATATTGCTGCATGATAAATGTCACAGATGAAAAAATGGTCCAGTGCCAAAGTCATTATCACAGCTCGGGCCCATCTTGAACAAAGCCTCTCATTGCTCACATTTTTCCTTGGACAACGGTACCATAGTTTTGACTTTTCAAAACTTAGAAACTTTCTGCCCAATATTTGTATAAATATGCCAGTTGTGAATTGGCTGGCACATCTTTCCTGTGTATTTAGCTATGTGGATGCATTCTGTTATACTTCTCCTTCATAGCTCTCACCTTCCACAGCACTTCATCCTTTAGGATAAGAGAGCACATGATAGAGGGCCCATCACATGGGATGGCCTGTACTGCCCACAGCTCTCTGATAAATCAAGATCTGGGAAGTTTAACACCAGCCAGAAAAGAGATTTTTGAAGAAACCCAAAACCCCAATCCACCAGAATGCCCAGGTGATGGTATATTCTAGAATCAGACCTCAAAGAAGCATCAGGGACCTCAGAGTACATCTAATTGAGCCCCTTATAGTATGAATAAGAATACTGAGGCTCAGACAGGTGAAATAAGTTATATAGCCACATAGCTGCTTGACTACAGAGCAAAGACTTGGAACCAGAACACTTAGCTTTCGGCATGCTCTCCAGGTTCCACACGGTCCTCTCTTATAGTAAACGGAAGTTTCTATTAAATCTATTTTTTCCAGGTATCTTAGATATTTTTGAATCTTATTTCTAAAAACATTTCTCCAAACAAGAATGTAGTTTTCTAGCCTTATACATTAAATACATTGGCAATGACTGAACTTTCTTTGATGATTGACCTGCCGAGAAGCTGTTATTTTGCAGCTGAGTGATCATAGTACAGCAAGGTAGACGAAAATGTAAAAGTTGTAGGTGAGTAGATGAAATTTATACTGACTTGAATTGAATTGCCACTTCAAATACATAATGATTATTTTCTTAGAGTTTTCTTCTCTACCCTAAGGTTAAGGAAAAAAATAATTTGGGTTAGTTAATAGTTTCATACAGTGGAGGCTTTTCTGCATTTATCTTGGGATTTAAATTACAGGACAGTCCTGATATAAAAGTTAACCCAACTTTCCAACTCTAAACAATTTTTCTCCATTTATGTCATCACAACCCCTATTTGGTTTAATGTTGTCAGTTCTTGTGGTATGTTTTGGGAGAAGGGGAAGAGAGAAATCAGAATGATACAAGGAACAGTTCTGTATTCTTTCCTTTTCCCTCTACTGATAAAGAAGCTTTAAGTTGTACTTCTGGTTTTTAATCATTGCCCTTAAGTTTTAAAATAATGTCATCTTCCTACCAAAACCTTACCATGCTTCTGTACTCTGACCCCTTTCTCCTTTTTTTTAAACATTAACCTCTTTCCTTTTAGGTTAATTTCTTCTTCTGTGTTTCTTTCAACAATGGCCCATGGGTAGCAAATAGTCTTTATAGATCTGCAAGTATCTGTCTTTCTCTCTTTCTCTTGCATGATAGTACAGTTAGATATTGAATCCCAGAATGCATATTCCATTCCCTCAGATGTGTGAAAATATTACTCCATGGCCCTCTGCCATCTACTGTTGTAGCTGATTAACCGGATTTTTTTTTTTTTTTAGATAATCTGTTTTTCCCACTAGCAACTCTTAAGATTTTCAATTTATCTCTATCTCCTGCTATTTCATTACGAGGCACCTAGATGTAGCTTTATTTTTATGTATTCTGCTTTGTTCTCAAGATGCACTTTTAGCAGAGGATGTAGACTTTTTTATAATCCTGGTAAATTCTCAGCTCTTTTATATTTTCCCTGCCCTTCCTTTTGGTCTCTTTTTCTAGAAAGCCTATTAAACATGTAATGAGCCTCTCACACGTACTTCCTTCCATATCCCTTAACTGCTGTCATTTTTTTTTTTTTAACTTTTCTGTATCACTGGGCTATGTTCTGGAAGCACTCCTCAATACCAACTTCTAACTAGCTGGTGATCTTTTCAACTTCATCCAATCTTGAGTTTCTAGTAATTTTTTTTATTTTGATTAATTTCTTTCATTTCCACAATTGCACAGTGGTTCTTCTCCATATCTACATGGCCTTCTTTCCTTTATGCCAAGATGTGGTTCTCTCTCTCACTCTCTTTTGATATTATTCTTTCTTTTATCTCTTTGGAGCTCCTAAATAAAAATTTTTTTCCAACAATACCATTCTTTTTAAACAAGTGGTGTGAATTTATCTGCTAATTGCTGATTTTCTTGGCTATCTTAGTTCTAGTTTTCTTTGAGTGATTTAAACTTTTGGTTTAGAGACTCATCTTGAATTTGGGGTATTTTTCCTCACACTATACAGGCTCACATATGTCTGACTAGATGTTTTGCTACTGCTTCTACCAGTTTTTCAAGGGACCCTTAATTAGATCCATAGGACTCTTGACCTATGAAGATAAGAGAAATATCACTGACAGAGACAATGTACTAGTAGGTGGCTTATCTAAAATCCTGGTTACTAGGCTGGTTCAGAGGTATTTCACTTCTCTAAGCATACAGATTTATATATGGCTTTTTATGGATGTTTTACCACAACAGAATTGAACACCTGACTAGTTCTTGACTCTGACTCTGGAGTCTGGAACTATTCTCTGTGCACCACTCTTCATTTCTGTTCTATTCTGGGGCCAAGGCAGTATTGATTTCAATATGACTATTATAATAATAATTAGTTCCATTTATCAAATATTTCTAGTCTTCCTTCTAGACAGTAGGATTTTCTCTTCCTTGGACATGGCCTTGGGATTTGATTTGGTACATGAAAGATAAGTGGATATGGCACATGTATTCTCTAGACAGATACTATAAAGAGCTAGTGTATGACTCATCATGCTCTTTTTCACTCTGCCATAGCAACTAGCATAGTCCTAAACCCATCTACCTGGATGTCAAGGTGAGGATATCATGGACTAAAGCCCCAAGTCAATTCACAATGAAAATGTAACATGAACAGGGGCAGCTGGGATGGCTCAAACCATTGAGCATCCAACTCTTGATTTAGGCTCAGGTCATGATCTCAGGGTCGTGAGATCCAGCTCCGCACTGCACATGGAGCCTGCTTTAAAAGTCTCTCTTTTCCCTTCCCCCTTCTCCCCATGCCTGCATGCCTGCCCATGTGTGCATACACGCTCTCGCTCTCCCTCTAAATAAAATAAAATTAAAAATATATATATAACATGAACAAGAAGTAAACTTTTCTGTTTTGAGCCACTAAGATTTTGGTGTTGTTTTCTACTACAGCCAAACCTGGACCATCTTGACAGATATGATTATGTTCTTTTTAATTTTCATTTTAATTTTTACATGTTATTGTGTTTGGAGCAGAGAGAAGCTTCAAAGCATAAGTTCATAATGCAATCTTGTTGGAAGTCCAATCTGTATCTCTAAGGAATTTTAAATACTGTGATATAAACAAAATAGACATGCATGAAATACCAAATGAACTATACATGTATGCGCTTTTGTGTCAAAGTATGTGGCTTCACTAATAAGTATTGTAAAGAGCTAAATTGATCATACTCAAGTTCTTCCTCAATTCTTTCAATTCTGAATATATTTGTTATACATAGAGAGAGACTTTCAATCCTTTTTTTTTTCTCTCTGTAAAATACATTAGTAGTAAATTCATTTCTTTGCTATTACTCAATTTCACTGTATGTTTTTCAAAAAGTCTCTGGCCAGGAACTTCAGTAGATAAAGCTAGGAATCGGCAAATTTCCCTATATTCCTTTCTCTGTTTCTTTGTTTCCTGTCTTTGTTCTTTATCTGTAAAGAACCTATCTTCTTCTTTCAAAATCTCTGCCCTATGGCTCCCCACTTCATCAATTCCCACCCACTTAAAAAACTTTCTCTCAATTCAAAATTGTATGTCAATCATGTGTGTCATATAAGAATTAGCAAATGTTGGTGAGGATGTAGAGAAAAGGGAACCCTTGTACATTATTGGTAGGAATGTAAACTGGTACAACTACTGGGTAAAATAGTACAGAGGTTCCTCAAAAAATTAAAAATAATGATACAATCCAGTAATTCCACTGTTGGGTATTTCCCCAAAGAAAATGAAGACACTAATTTGAAAAAATATGTGTACCCTATAGTTATTTCTACATTATTTAAAATAGCCAAGGTATGGAATCAACCTAAGTGTTCATTGATAGATGAGTGGATCAAAATAGTATATATACATTTGTGACAATATGAATGGACCTACAGGGTATTATGCTAAGTGAAATAAGTCAGAAAGAGAAAGATAAATACATATGATTTCCCTTACATGTGGAATCTAAAAAACAAAATAAACAAAACAGAAAGAGAACCATAAATACAGAGAAAAAACTGGTGGTTGCCAAAAGGAAGGAAATTGGGGGGATGGGTGAAATAGGAGGATTAAGAGGTACAAACTTCCAGTTATAAAATAAATAAGGCACAGGGTTGAAAATTATGTTGTAGGGTATATAGTCAATAA
The DNA here is from genome assembly GCF_029215605.1 of Mirounga angustirostris. Lineage (NCBI taxonomy): Eukaryota > Metazoa > Chordata > Mammalia > Carnivora > Phocidae > Mirounga > Mirounga angustirostris. The sequence continues at coordinate 87,880,395 of NW_026991709.1, read as the reverse complement.
TATTGTATGGTGACAGATTGTAACTATATTTATCAAGGTGAGCATAGCATAATGTACAGAATTGTCAAATCACCATGCTGTATACCTGAAACTAATATAACACTGTACGTCAATAATACTTCAATTTTAAAAATTGTGTGTGTCATATTCTAAGTCAACTATTCTATCTACAGGGGTTAACTGCATTTTTAATCATTTATTCATTCTTTCAACAAATATTTATTAAGCATCTACTATAACAAACATTACTACATTAGAAACAAAAGATGAAAACTATATCGTTTTCTGATCTTGAAGAGTTAAAAAACTAGAAAGGGCAAGAACAAGTAATGACACAAGTAATATAAACAGTAAAAAGGAACATTCTCTGTAAGTACAGAGAAGAAGCTTATTCATCTTGATTTAATTGCAGAATGAAAGGTTTTGTCACCTGACTGAGAACTATTATATTCTAGGAGCCAAGAAGAGATTTTCAGAACCAGAAAACCTTTCTAGTGATACAGAAACCATGGTGAATGGGGGACCACATATTCTATTTCTTTGTAACATGAGTCCTGCCTATGATCCTTCAACCCAAATTTATAATTGGACGAAACTGTTCCTCCACCCCTGGAGGGGAAAACTGGGTAGAATGTCTCAGTATTTAACTATTAAATGTTTTCCTATCAATTATTCTGGAAGATAGTTTCATTTCCAAAATAAGCAGACCAAAGTTTGCTTTAATCTTACTGTTGATTTCTCAAGGAAATCTTTTCTAATAAGTATATAAACCACATGCCTAGTGATAATCATGTAAGAGATTTAGAAAGCTCTTTCCTTCCACCCTGACTCTGGATTTATGAAACTGACATGCATGTAGTGTATTACAGTTGTCAGAGTTCTGCACATATTATCCAATTTTTTCCTCAGAGCAACCTTGTGAGGGATTCAGATCAGACATGAATCTAGGGTCTGTGCTGTTTCATCTATAATCTGGAATGTACCAATGAGGTCCATTCTATTCAAGTCTTGTTGGGAAGAGGCAAATTCCTACCAGAATTTGTTTCACCTCTGTTGTTTTGATAGTTAGGAACTTTGTAAGGCCTGAAACAATGTATCAAGATTGTGTTTAAAAATCAATTGATTATAATGGGGGGGGAAATCTGGTTTTTTTTAGCATGGCATGTATCAAATAATTTCTATGTTCAAAGGGTTGGAATAGGAAAGAGTCATTGGCTTATAATTGAAGGCAGAAGAGAAGGAAAGAGAAAATTCCTCATTTGGCCCTGAAGACAACTTTCTTTCCTTCATCACAAGTTTCTTTATTTCCAGTGGTGAAAACTAATAGATTTTACTCGGTTCTCGTTCTCTCTCTCTTCTCTGTGTGTCTCCATTTTATAAACACTATTAGAGTAATAGCCGAAAGCTCAGGACCTAATCAAAGTACTAAGTGTAGTGCAATTCTACTTACAACCAAATTGACAAGGGGGAAAAATGACAAAGAAATTGTACCAAGGTCACCCAGCAATTTTGCATGAAGTTCTAGTTTCCTACTTCTGATGAGAAATTTGGCTTTCCTCTCTTTACCAACTCTCTTTACCCCTTCTTTTCACGCAACATTTATCTATTTTTTTAAGAAAAAAATTATTTTTGTAAAAAACAAAAAACAAAACTAGCATGTTCAATAGCATGGGACTGTGAAAGAACTTGCTATGTGTAGAGAATAACCAGCATTTCAGTACAGTGGAATTATCACTGGCACAGAACAAGAGAGAGGTCAAGATCAGAGCCTGAGTGCATCTATAGACCACACTAATATGTCTGGATCATTTTGATCACAGGATTTCACCTACTATTACATTATTTCATATACCAGGACAACTTCATTAAAATTCTTCACAAGTACTACTTTAATGATGATACGTTCCATCAAATCAACATATTATGATTTGTTTAAGGATAACTTGAATGTTGTGTATTCATGTGTTCTTTTCCACCATTACAAATATCACAACAGTAAACATCTTTATAAATCTTTGCTTGTTATATTTCATCTCTATCTCCTGAAAGAGGCACTTCTGAGGCACCTAGAAGAGGTAAGACTAGAACATACTCAGTTCAAAGAAGCCAGACATAATTATGGCCCTATTCCAGGTTTGCGTCTTTTCTTAGATTAGAAAAATGTCAGCATACAAATCTTTTTTAGACTGTGCATGGAAGTGTGTTCTATGTATATGCATAGCTACATGACTTGATACACAGAAGTAAGATAGAGGCATAACCAATTTTAAAAGCATATCCTAAATAATACTTTACATTGTTGTTTTAATTAGAGTCACATTAAGTTTCATGAATTTAATGTTCCCTGGGGGGGAGGGGAGAGAAAATAAGCTTTTTCTACTTAATCTCTCACTTAGACATTCCCATGAGTCTCCGTGTTTTCATTCGTTTCCCTGGAGAACAAGAGAGCAAGTCACATTTCACCCTCTGACTAGGAGAATCCCATTTTTCAATAGGAATGAATCAGAAGATGGCTTTCCTGAAATGTATACCAGAAAAGCCTTCTCTTAAATAACTTAATCACGGACTTTTTAGAGCAGGAAAAGACGCCCCCAAATCACATAGCCCAATGTGAAGTGTGATCCGCATTCTGTTAGTGGTACCAATTGCAGACTGCTTAAATGATGGAATCTGTCATCGTGGAAACATTGTTCCTGGTACGATTTTCCCTGGGGTCCAGAAGTATATTTCCTTTAAGCTAGTATTTATTTATTTGTTTTTAGGATTATGTTTATTGCGAGTGATAGTACTTTTGTGTTTGTTATTTACTTTAAATTTCTTTTTCAAATATATATTTTTTACAAGTGAGGTGAGTCAATGAAATATGGTAGGTACAAAAGCAGACAGTTGGATTTGTCAATGTGTAAAAGCCTTAAATGGGGGGGGCACATAAATGACCAAAGTTTGTGAAACAACTGTCCTAGGCTGACCTTCTCATTTGATGTATAAGAACTAGGGAAGTAAAGTAATTTACCCCAAATCATTCAATCTAAGAGCAGCACCCAGACCTCCTGCTCGTGGTCCTGTTCTTTGTTTGTATCTACCCAACTGCCTCTGTAATGTTCTCTTGCAACAGGACTATTCATTCACTCCTATGTTCAGAGTAGGATGAAGTCAAATCTTGTGAATGAGAAGCGTGGCAAAATTAAGTGAGCATATTCCAAGTTTCCTCTTTTTAAGAAGGAGCTGTCATTTTCATCAGAGGTAGGAAAATTAAGTTGCTGTCCTTCACACTCACAAAGATGATCATTATGCCATTTCTTGCGGGTGCACTGGGCCAGAACTGCAGAGATAATAGGTTATTATAGGAAAATTTGGCTTTGACATTTATAAGATAAATTTGCAGTCAATTAGATGAAAAATACTCCATTAGATAAAGTGAGTGTACCAATTACTGTGAAGATGGCCTACTGCTAATAATATAATTGAAATTTAGAGAGAGGAAGGCTCAGCCCTCCAGAAACTCACTGCATTGGGGACAGTAATACAATTGTGTAAACATTTGTGCTCTCAGCCATTTTCAGTTGTTCTCAGAATTTTCCTAATCGGATGTCATTTTCGTGAATATATTAAAATCCTGCCCTGTAATTAGCTCCAAGATATTTCAGCTCTTTGCCATAAAATGTAAACAACAACAAAACAGCTACACATCGATCCATCATAATACATGTAGACATGTAGCACTGGTAACATGCTATTTTTGAGATGAAAATACCAAGCCTATATCGCTAGGTAAGTAATGATCGCTTTTCAGTTCATCTTGGAAAGGGGCTAGGTTAGTCCCACCAACAGGGGAGAAAGCAACTCATCCCACGTAGGCTGCTCTGGGGCTCTGCGAAGTAGCTGTCAGTGAGCGGCTGGCCGCCAAGGTGCTTCAATCTCAATTGAACAAAACGGGAACAAGTGTGTTCTGAGAAACAATCCTGCAAAAGGATGGCCTAGGATTGAATTCTTTTTCATCTCCAATGATTTGGGGGCCCATATGAATTTAAAATGTAAAATGAAATATTTATGAACAATCAAAAACAGACATGTCGGACTGCGCTTTCGGAATCCAATGCCTCTTTCATCTCAGAATAGAAGGCTGCTTTAGAGGAGCTGGTTCATCCTGCCTCAGCAAAGCCTCCTTTCGGGGGAGACGCTATGAAATGTTAACCCTGGCGGTTCAAAGGAGCTTTTCCAGGGAACGGTACTTCAAATTCAAGTAACAATTAAATACAAGGTGCCTACCATCTTTATTCCAGAATTTTCAATTATTTTCCATTAGTAAAATATAATAACGGTTACCACTTTAAGCCCTATTGTGGGCCATTTACTTTTTACTTATTTTATCTTTACAAAAGCCTTGCAAAGTAGATGTTAATATTTGCCACTTTGTAAGTGAGGAAAATAAGCTTTAGATATGATAAATATGTTATTGGCTACTAATGGGAAGAAACTGCATTTGGACCGAGATCTGTTGGTCTCTTAAATACTGATGTCTTCTCACTACTGTGAAGTCTTTCTTCTACAAAATTTCTTCTTTTCCTAATTCCCTACCTCTATAACTAAAAGGCCTCTCCTCGTCACTCTCTGCACTGTTGGCAGGGTTTCATTCGCATCCTATTGGTCTTACCATCTTTTAATGGTCATAAAGTATCTCAACGCCCCTTGTCTCCTGTCGGATTCCCTCCCCATGCTGTCCCTTGCCATTTCTAGATTCCAATGTTTTGTATGGTACTTTAATACCGTCTGCTGCCTGGATCTCCTAGCCATATCTGGGTCATTTCTAGAATGCCCAGGAGGACTCTCGCAGATACCTGATCCCCAGGTAAAGTATCTAGAGACAACCTATTGATCTTTCTCCTTAACACTGAGTTTAGACTTACATACTCAAATAATCTGGTTAGGTTTATCTTTTCCCCGATTAAACTGACTAGTAATTTAAATCAAATTAATAAGTCAATTCAACCTAAAATTTAAAAGTCAACTGAAAATTACAGCTCTCCTCAAAGCCACCTACCAATGTTTAGGTATTCTTCGTGACTGTCAGAGTCTGTCTTACTCCATTTCTTTCAAAAGCTTCCCTAAAATCTGGAGGAAAAGGCCAGAGACATAAGTGACAGAGAAACTTGTTGATTTCCTAACATTCTGAGGTTGGCAGGGTCTCCAAACTTTTTAATCATTATCCCCCGTTTCCCTCCAGTAGAATCTTGCTGGATAGAGATGCATAGCACACTCATACAGACAGACACACACACACACACACACAAAGTCTGGGGTGAGGACAGCCTGGGTAGGAAAACTTCAGGCTGCCATGGCTGCAGTTTTCAAAATTATTTTCCCACTTGCAAGGCACAGGTAATGAAAATATCCATTTTAAATCCACCATTTCTTTCATAGGGCATGTGTGAATGGGTTCATGGGTCACACTTCTTATTTCCACTAAAACAAAGAGGTTTGTCTTAAGTCTATAATATTTTTTAACAGCTTCACTCAGTATTCCTATAAGGACCCTATTTAACAGAACCACAATAAGTGCTAAGAAATGTCCCGTCTTTGCCAGAGATATATTCTTTGCTGGGCATATTTTCTGGTTTAATCATCATGATCCCATGGAAAAAGTTGTTTTGTCCCCATTGTAAATTAAGAAAAACAGAACACAGAATATCACAATCCAAGGCTATCTCTAAAGCCCATATTCTATTTTATCTCAATCTCCTGCTTCCCAATCCATTTATTCCTTTTGTGGCACTGCCCTTTGGCCGGTATATTGTTTTGCCTAGGTGGTGGCTGAGGGGATTTTTTTTTCCTTAGTCACATCATTAATGAGCTAGGATAACTTGCCTTACATGTGTCACAGGCAGCTGCCATATAGAATTTCAATTTTTCCAACCAGGCAGAGCTATGTGTTCTTAAAACCCAAAGCAAATGCCATAGTGTGCACTGCCAGTGGGATCCTCTTTGTTAGCAACATAAAAAGAAGTCCATTTCACTCCAGAAATAGCAGCCTCTTCCCCTTTTTTCAACACAGCACACAAGACAGTAAAGTCTCTGTCACACTATTTATGGAAATCATTTATGATTGCACTTGGACCTTCAGGCATTTCTGCCCAGGCTCTGTTCACCACCTCCAGGAACCCTGCCAATCTGATGCACTCACATCAGATGCATTAAGATTTTGTTTTTTATTGTCCTACTGGTATCCTATCACTATTGCTGTAATAAAGAGTTTTATTTCAGAACCAAACAATTATTTGCTAGGATATGTAGGCTATGTTGAAGCTAGAAAATTGCTTTGTACCTCAAGGAGCAGTGAGAACGTAGGAAAATCTGCTCTCTTGCTGCTGCACTGATTCCTGGAGGTAGACAGGAATGGATAAGAATTCAAATGCCCTCCACCCAGAGAACTGTTCGAAAAGATTTTGATTAAGCACCAATCTTTTCAGAGGGACTGCCAAAATTGTAGGCCTAGTTTTAAGTCAAAGAGGCGGTCAGATAAATTGACACTTAAGACCAAATATTCAAATGCACAGACCTATATTTTCATCTGCTATAAATTCAGAAGGAAAAGGAAAAATATCCCCCCTTCTGCCACATTTTTAACAATGCGGATATTTTGCTAGATATTTCTACTCGAGTCCCATCATTCGTCATTCAATAAGTAATTTATTAATTGCCTCCTGTGAGCCATGTATTCTGCTTGGTACGAGACAGTTCCAGGTCCCTGAAGGAAAAAGATCAGTGACAATTCTAATGTAAGGTGATGAGTTTTCCCAGGGAGGATTAATTAGGACTTAACTGGATCCCACAGGAGGCACATCTAACCCCGGCTGGGAAATAGGAGCATTAAAGATTATCTCACGGCTCTCAAACTAGGCCTTGAAAGACAGGCAAAAATTGGCCAGCCAAGAGGGGTGGAAAGGACACTGGGAAATGGCATGGAGGAAAGAGAGGCTATGGTGTGTGCGAAACTACAGATATTTCCAGATATCCAACAAAGCTACGTGGAACCAACCAGCTGTCCTGCCATCACGTTGTTCACATATTTAAAATTAAATTTATTGTCCCTCCTGAACCCTACAGATTCTGTTCTTTTTGAATTTATATTTAGGCTCAATGCCTTTTAATTTTTCTTTTTGTCTCAACCTCACATTCAATCCCCAAATTCTCTTCTTCCACCTTCCATGCAGTTCTTTGGCTTAAATCTCCTCCTTTCTGATCCCATTGCCATTATATTGGTCCAAACCCTCAGTAACTTTTTCCTACACTATGGCAATAACTACCTTTTCTTTCTGTTCCCCAACACATTCCATAACTGCCATTAGGTTGATTTTCTTGAAGTTGATCAAGTTGCTCTCTTCTCAAAAAATGTGAATGCATCGGGGGCCTGGGTGGCTCAGTTGGGTAAGCGACTGCCTTCGGCTCAGGTCATGATCCTGGAGTCCCGGGATCGAGTCCCGCATCGGGCTCCCTGCTCGGCAGGGAGTCTGCTTCTCCCTCTGACCCTCCTCCCTCTCATGCTGTCTCTCATTCTCTCTCTCTCAAATAAAAAAAAAAAAAGTGTGAATGCATTTACATTATAAAGCCCATCCTCTTGGCCAAACAGGCAAGTGATCCTTAATCTGGACTCATGCTGCTTTTCCAATCATAGTTCCCATTATGTATCTATAAAACTCCTCCCTTCAATCAAATGATTCTGCTCATTCATTGTATTTCCTACTCAAGTTCTTTGTTTTACCATAACCCACGCTTAAAATTCCCCCCAAATGAATCCTGCATAATTCTTAAACAGCCTCACTCATGCCTTCCATGTAGCCTCATAGGACTAAACCATGGTTATTTCTCTCTCCTAAGAATCAGCATGCTTTGATATTTAAAGAATAATTTTAGTAAAGAAAGGAAAATAAATGTTTGCTGAGAACTACTAAATGCCAGGCTATTTAAAACTCTAGGAGTTAAGCGTTATCTTACAAATAAGAAAACAGTAGTTAAAAGAGGCCAAATAACAAATAGTATATTTGAACCTAGGTCAGTAGAAGCCCAATGCTCTTGGTCTTTTACCTGTGCCATATATAGCTGCTTCTAAATTAATCACCATTGTTGTCATCAGCATCATTGCTGCCGACAACCTAGCACAGTCTACGGCCATCCCACCCTGAACGCTCCCGGTCTCATCTGATCTCAGAAGCTAAGCAGGGTCAGGCCTGGTTAGTACTTGGATGGGAGACCAACAACCTAGCACTTACCATGTACCAATTGGGTACTAATATCTTGAGATGATCCAACAAATATCTGATAGGAGTTCCAGAAGAGAACATAGAATTGGGGAAGGGTAATATTTAAAGAGACAATAACTCAGAGTTTCCTAGAATTATTGAAATACATGAACCCTCAAATACAGGAAACGCCACAAATCTAAGCAAACTAAATTAAAACGAATTCACCCCAAGATAAATTGTAGTGAAAACAAAAGACAAAAAGTTTAATTTCTCTTTATTGTACTTTTAGCTTCCAAGCATCCTCTTTTCAAATGCACATACCACTAAGAGGGATGGTATTCAGTCATTTATGGATAACTTGGTTTGTTTCTGCATAGGTCACTTGGATGAGAGTGCTCTGAGTTTTGCTGGAAGGGGGATCATTTGGGAACAGGAACATTCACTTAGAAAACCAGCCCTGGGTGAGTTTTGCAGTGTTTTTGGATATAAAAGAGGAGACCGCATGAGAGCACTTGATACTAAGAAGAAGAGACATCAAAAAGGCAAAGAAAAACATGGCAAGGTGTAGGATGACATATTATCCACCTCAAATTTGGCTTTAAGTCAAGTCTACCAAGTGGCAAACAGGAATTCTCAGAAAATTATCATATGCCACACTTAACTCTGAAGGCCCCAAGAACAAATTGGGCTAATCCTGTAACAGATCAGACCTGGCAAAATTATGCAACAACATCATTACATAATAGGGAAGACATCAAATTGCTGAGTTTCGGCCCTAGTTCTAACATATTCTGACTGTGTGATCTCAAAACTGCTCCAGCGGATGCCTGGGTGGCTCAGTTGGTTAAGCGCCTGCCTTCGGCTCAGGTCATGATCCTGGAGTCCCGGGATCGAGTCCCGCATCGGGCTCCCTGCTCAGCAGGGAGTCTGCTTCTCCCTCTGACCCTCCCCCCCGCCTCATGCTCTATCTCATTCTCCCTCTCAAATAAATAAACAAAATCTTAAAAAAAAAACAAAACTGCTCCAGCATCAGCAACTATATGCAGGTATAATGCTACCTGCTTTACTTATCTCATTTACGAGAATGAAATGAGTTAATAAATGTAAACACCTGATTAGTCTGTAGCATGTGCAAACATGTAAAGGATTGCAGTTATGTCAAATGAGTCATGGTATAGCAATGAACATCCGCTTACATTCTAAAGACTGTAACTAAAGACTATTATGAGCTTCCTAAGAAAGGTCTTAAGTGGTGACCCTTCCGAAGTATTTAAACAGACATTTACCATCGCCTAGAAGTGAATCATTCTCAAGTGAATCATCTCTTATAAGATGGAACTCAAAGTAGATTCAAAGGTCACCCAGTCACCCATAAGTTGTGTGATGGTAATAACATTTTCAGTTCATTCTGAATGATCAGAGTCAAGTTGTGTTGTTATCTACAGGTGGCCCACACTTGTGTTTTTCTTTTCTCTGCATCCTTTCTTTCAAAAAGCAACGGAGCATGTAATTACTTGATTTTCACACAAATGGCCAATTGTCTCATATAGCAGGGAGATGAGGCAAGTTTAATTCTGAGAGCACAATTTCTATGCTTGTCATTGGAAATGTATCCATTTGACCTAATTTTGTTTGATTCAAATAAACACATTTTAAAAAGTTAAAATGGTCTGATTTGCTTATTTAAGAAATTCTCTTTACTGGAAAGCCTATATTTGCATCATGTCAGATTTGTCCTGAGATACTGTGTTGGAACAGAATCAGGCTAGATACAATGAGAACGAGTAAATTAAAAGGACTGCCTTGCAAATGTTTCTTTAGGATTGAAACATGCCATTGCTAATTTAAGGACCAAATAAAGTAGACAAGAGCAATATTTAGGAAACACTTTCATTGCAATCATGTTGAAGGTTTCTATGCTATGGATGTTTAATAAATCTTCTGAGCTGACATGGGCTTAAGGTAAGATGTTGAAAGATGAATCAGCTTCTCTACAGTTCAGACCCTCTAGCTACAGAAATATTCTAATGCCAAAACTTAAGCTATTAGAAATAGTGAAATAAATCTTCACTCTAAAAGGAATCTTGGTGACACTATATGTAATTTGTTGATGCTAAATGGCATTAGGCCTTCCCTAGGCATTTCTTTTTCATTACCCTGTGTCTCATATTACCCTGGAAGAAAATATTAACAACTCAAAAACCTCATTGGTCCTTCACCTTGAAAAATTGTAGTTATATGATTTTATCTTAAAGTTAGAGATTAAAAGCATTGAATCTGGAGATAGGCATTCCTGTGTTCAAATCTGCTTCTTTTATTAGCTTACAACATGGTACCACTTCCTTGACTTCACTAACTCTGATATCTGATGTATAAAATGGGGATAATTATACTTGCTTCACAGGAGCTATAATAAGGCCAGTGTACCTGGATTTAAATCCTGGTTCTTTCTTACTAGCTGTGTGACCTTGGACACTGTTACACAGCCATTCATGCCTCAATGCTGCCATTTCAAAATGAGACTCTTAGGATTTGTTGCATTATTCAGATAACTGCTATGGAGTGAATGTTTATGCTCCCCTCATTTGTATGTTGAAAACCTAACCCCCAATGTGATGGTATTAGAAAGTGGGGCTCTGGGGAAATGATCAGGTCATGAGCTCATTAATGGAAAAGAGATCCCAGAAACCGCAGAGAGCTCTTCATCCCTTCCCTCATACCAGGACACAGCAAGAACCAGGAAGCAGGCCTTCACCAGACAATGCATATGCTGGTGCTTTGATCTTGAACTTCCCAGCCTCTAAAACTATGAGAAATAAATTTCTGTTATTCATAAGCCATCTAGTCAGTGGTATTTTGTTATAACAGCACAAACAGACTGACTATAATGCATATAACTAGGGTTGCCGGATTTAGAAAGTAAAATTACAAGATGTTCAATTAAATTTGAATTCCAGGGAAAAAAATAATGTTTAGTCTTATACAAAAAATTACTAATTTTTCATCTGAATTTCAAATTTAACAGGACATCCTGTATTTTATGTCTACCTTACATATAATGCACTTAGAAAAATGTTGGTACCTACTGAGTAATCAACATAAAATATGAGACAGCATTTGAATTCATGAATACAGGGCTTAGCACACACTAACTGCTCAATAAATGAGAGACATTGATAAAATTTCACCACCACTGTCCCTCTTTTACAGTTTTGGCTGCCAGAAGGCCCAAAACTTAGGCTAATTAGAAATTTCAAGTAAAATTCGTCTCAATAACACTGCCCCTTCATTCACATTAGAATAATCAGGTCTCTTCTTCCAATTAATTATCAAATAAACACCAAACATGCACCAGATTGTTATAGGTTCAGAAAGCATGGAAGAGCTAACAGAGAAAGGTAGGGAGTGTTCCCATGAGAAGCAAATTACCATAATCCTTTCCCACACCTCCAAAATTCATTGTTAGGATTAAATAAATTACTTTGCACTCTGCCAGGTACATGTTCAGAAATGGAATTGTCATTCTTATTATTATTTACATTATTTTTGTTAATCTTAGCAGATAAAAGTAAACCAGCCTATATATTTTACATATATCTATTCTCTATTTGCCTGTTTTTTTTGTTTTGTTTTGTTTTTAAGATGTTATTTACTTATTTGACAGAGAGATAGAGAGCACAAGTAGGCAGAGAGGCAGGCAGAGGGAGAGGGAGAAGCAGGCTCCCCGCTGAGCAGGGAGCCCAATGCGGGGCTCGATCCCAGGACCCCAGGATCATGACCTGAAGGCAGACGCTTAACCGACTGAGCCACCCAGGCACCCCCTCTATTTGCCTGTTTTATTTAAGAAAACCAACTCTCTCATCCAACTTTACATCTTACTGGACAAGGAATATCTTCTATTTACAACAGATGTTAGTTAAATGCAAATTTATAATGCATATTATGCAGTAATGTGCATTCTAGTGAGGTAGTCCAATATACTTTTCAGACAATAATCAAAATTCTTTTTACAATAGCCAAAATGATTCTAGATGTCTAAATATACATTCACAATTATGATATCTCTCACAGCATTTCATTGATAGATGCCATCAGAATACATGTAACTTCATTGGGAAGCCAGAAATTAATCACCTCCATCAGCTTCTGATGCGTCTCACGAATTCTGCAAGTTTCCTTGATAATAAAATCACTTAAGACAGCAGAACACAAGAACCCTATTGCGCATAACCCATGGTCTTCACCTGTGTAGAAATTGCCAAATGAATGGGATAAATGAAGTACTGTATAAAAATATAGTCATAAAGTGCAGAGAATTAGAAAAGTCTTGAGGAAACCTAACATCTAAAGACCTGTTCATAGTCACATAGCTATCACAGCGTGGTCACACAAGGAGCATTCTGAGAGCTAGTCATAGTCACATAGCTAATAAATGGCAGTCTTGCTTCAGAACTAGAAGAGTTAGGGCCTTTGAGTTCCATAGCTTTAGAGTCTATGACAGTGGATGTGATCGAAATAGGGATTGCCTCTTGGGTAGTGTTCTAAGTCCTGGTGACCATCACCACACAACCACGATCCTGGAGAACAGAACTATTAAAACTGTAGTTTGAATAAACTAGCTTTTAAAATACAACCATTCCTTCCATCTCAAGGAAATAGCATCTGGAGCTCAACAATGTTGGAGCTGGAAATGTCAGAGTGAGAGAAAAGAAATTTTTTGCATTCATATATATTGTTCTAAAAAGCATGACAACACTGATAAGCCTTTGCGGTCAATCAACAAAAGGCAACAGTCTACCTATAGTTTCAGGGAGTGCTTAAACTAGTGAATTTATCCCAAGTGTGAGCAGTTCATCATGAAATATTAATATTCTATTTAATAAAGAAATTATTTGGCATTGCTATGGGCAAAGTACATTGTTCAAAAGATATTATAATTGAGTTTTGCTCTGTCCGGGTGGGCTAGAGGGGAGAAAACAGCTCATATCAGGGACATGGAAACATGGAAAGTGAAGAGACAGGATGGTTTTGAGTTCCTGTCCAGGAAGTCTGAATCCCAACAGGAGGACCTCCTGCAAAGGAGAACAGCTAAATGGATAAGAAAAGTGATACCTAATATTATGGCACTATAATCCTCATGTCTTCAGTAAAGCATTATTAAACATGGGGTGAAGTGTGGCCCTCCTGGCATACAAAATGGAAGGAGAGAACCATAGCAACAGAGAGTAGGCCAGAGTGGTCAATGAAGAAGCCCAGAACAGGCACCTGGAGAGAGAAATAACATCCAAGGTAGGTAGAACGTGCCAGTGCTCAGTAATGATTTTCAGTAATTTTCAAGGCAACATCAGACCCTCCTGTGATCATGCAGAATAATGATTCTATGATATTAGTTGATACTTAAGGGAAATACAACCTGATCCTTCACCTCCTCCACCCCTACCTCACAGAGGCAGGCGGTGTTGGGAATGTTTGAGCTATCTCTGATGTACCTCCCAAAATCATTTCCCCAAGAAAACACTGACACTGAAATAAGCTCTGTGTACTCGCCTTATGAATTCCACTTTCTCTTTATTCTACTCACAAACTCAATCATTCCCGCTGTTTCCAAATTACCACTTTGGTTCAGTTACATGTTTATAGATGACTTCACTCTGCTATTCCTTCATTTATTCTGATCTCATTGTTGGAATTGTTTCCAATCAATGTGCTCCATGTTTTGTTTGGGCCTTTTCTTCCCCCAGTGGGGAGGGCAATGGGAAAAGCAGGAAGGAGCAGGTGCTTGGGGAAAAGTCCCAAATGTATTCAAACCGAAGTTACAGTGTAGGAAAATGTGCACTCCCAGCTTTTTGCATTTTTAATACTTCCATCCAAGAGAAGAGCAATGTTTTTGTTATGCAATTTGCTTAGGTTCCTTTCACTATTCGTCTTGCACAGCAAGTTATCTGACTTCCTTCCCTCACGGAAGTGTTGCAGCCTCCATTTAGTGGTCCTCCAGGACCCTGTACAATACACTGTGTTGCCTTCCAGTCAGCCTCTGTGTAATCATCGCTAGATGAATTGCCCAGGCTACAGATGTTTCACTAATTATCTTTTCACCATAAGGATATGCAATCGCACTTGTATCCCTCCACACCCTCACTCATTACAATAATAATGTCCTGTTCCCTTTCTACAGCTTCTCCATTCTTCAGGACTCCAGAGTGCTCCAGAAAAACAGGAATTGTTTTTCTCCTCCCTGAAATTAGTTAAATGTTCCTGATGCTAAGTAATCATTTGCAAAGTTAAACAACTGAAGAGCCAGAAGTGAGAATTTCTTTGACCAAATCCTCAGGACCTGGACAGTAAGAGTAGCTCTCCCCAAAATGGACTTCACCAAACCCAAGCATGATTTTTTTCAAGGACTTCACAGGCACAGTTTTCTTCATGTAAAACCTGTCCTATAAGACATAACTTCTAAGTAAACTCCAAAACTTAGAGATGGATTGTACTTGATTAATTCCGTATAGTGATGTTTAAACGAATATGGCTGGCCTCTTTATAGAGAGAAGGATGCACTATGCATCATGGGAGTCATTGTGCTATTCAGTAGAAAACTTCCTATTTCATTCATTCTTAATTTCTCCCATTTATAAAAGAGTTACTTCATTTGTTTTTTTTTCCTACATCACAGGAGCATCATGATGTTTTTGAAGTAGAGTTCAGCTTTCACGAAATTTCTTGCCATCTCTCAAGTACTTCACACTCTTTTCTTCCCACCCTTTCACATCCTAGTCCACTTGTGCTTCCTGCACCTTTATGCCTGCTCATCCTTCAAGAGTCATTGTAAATATCACCAATCTTTTACCTAGCATCTGTCGTGAAGGGTTCTAGAAATACAAAAACTCTGTCTACCATCAAGGAGTTTATAATAGAGTTAGGAGGGAAAGACGTGTGTAAACAAGTAAGCATTATAAAATGTGTAACCTGAATATAATTGGAGCACCACAGTGTTCATTCTCCATGCCCTGTTGATTCCAAAAAGGTACAGTCTAACAGAAACTAGACAATTGAAAGTAATTCCAAAATTGGTGAGGGGAGTGGGGGATAGAGGCTCCTGGTTATGGAATGAATGAGTCAAGGAATAAAAGCTACAGCATAGGAAATATTTTGAAAAGAAAGAAAGAAATCCCAACTATTATGTGGTTCCATGAGAAATTATGTAATCCCAAAGAAGTATGGAATGAGTAACTCCTCGAGGAATACTTTCCAACGTAGTTCCTCATCTACTTATTTATTATATCCATTCTTCACTGTCTCCTCCCCACAAGCATGTGAGTTCTATGGAAGCAGATATTTTTGTTTTGTTCACTGAGGTAACTCAAGAATGGAATGATACCTAGCTCACAATAGTCATACAGTAAATATTTCTTCATTTCTGATCCTTAAGATATTTTGTTCGGGGAGCCTGGGTGGCTCAGTCAGTTAAGTGACCAACTTGTGAATTCATCTCAAGTCATGATCTCAGGGTGGTGGGATCGAGCCCTGCATCGGGCTCTGTGTTCAGTTCAGAATCTGCTTGTCCTTCTCCCTCTGCCCCTCCCCCCTTCCTGTCTCTCAAATAAATATTTTTTAAAAAAAGATATTTTGTTCAATTTTGTAACACCCAGTGCATATCTTTGTTTGGGAAAACAGGAGGTGGTCAAGAAGTATATGTTGTAAAACTTTAGGGAATAAATACGCTATATGCATTTGGGACCAAATTTTCAAGACCCGGAGGCTCTTCCCTTCTTAGGGTGGACTCTGGACCTAAACATGGGTCTGGTCTACCAGCTCTGACACTTGTCCCTTGAACTTGAAACGGATCAAAATAAAGAGAAACTGAATCACCCAAAAGAGCAGAGTGGGAACTCTCACTCTTAGTCTCCCTAACATTCAGTGAGTACCCACCAATATATCCTCCGTGGACTCACTGAAGAGAAGAAAGACATGCAGAGAGCCCCAGAAGCTCCTATCCTCCACAGCCACTGCCTTGCTCCCTCTCACTTGGCTTTGAGATCTTAGCAAGTAACTGGCTCTGCAGGGTAGTTGAATGAAAGAACAGATTGACTCTGGAAACTGAGCTCCAGAGACCCCTCTTTCTACCAAAGGAATTTTCTCCAGCAGGAAGCTCCATTGTTACATAGCCACAGGGTTGTTCCCTGCCCTCTTTCTCTGTAAATATTTGAAGCATTATAGGGGAGGAGTCCCTCTTTACCAGAGCCCTCTTTATGAAGCTTTTAATCTATCCTAGCCAGGCTTCAAATTCTCTTCTCTGGGATCTTGGAGGCTGGGAAGGAGAAAAGTTTAGAAAGAAAGCAAACAAGCTAAACAGTAGATACAAACACCTTGAGTTAACGAGATCTGAGAATAGGAATCTGGGTTTTGGATATGCTCTGGCACATTTCTGCTTGGAAGTCTTTTTTCCCCCTTAAACTGTAAAGTGCATTTATTAACAGTATTCAATTCTGCTACAGAAAATAGGATGCAGAAAGAATGAATGAAGTTCATAAGATGTGCTGATCACAGATAAATAATATGAGGCATATTCAACTGTCGTAGGTAGAACGGTGTTCACTGAAGTTGGCCAAGAATCAGCTTATAACCATGATACACTAAATAGATGGACGGCATCCCAAGAACTAGATAATCCCGAGGTTCTAAATCCACCTCCCATTAATCATCTCCATTCTGGTCCCACATTTTCTCTGCCCAGAAATTCAAGTAAGATCCATAGTTGCTCGTGAGGCTAATTGGCAAGCTACCGCTATCAGCCCGGCTAACGTGCCTCTACATCTTTCCTGGATGACAAACATGTACATTGGCCAAATATACCTCCCATCTGAATGAGTCCCCTTGATTAACATAAACTTGCCTTAATAACCACACCATCAGTAGAAAGAAGCTGTTGAGGTAGAGAAAGATGGACAGAGAGAGAGAGACAGAGAAAAACATATGAATATTGCATACTCTAGAATACAGGTAGGATAGTCCTGCCACCCCATTTTCACCTTATCCTACATGTATTAGCTTTTCCTATATTTCCCCTTGCCTTTCACTGTTTAATTTTATTCAATAAACCAATACACCATGATTCAAGCATCTTAATTTTGTCTTTGAGCTTCTCTGTTGTTCTGTGACCTCTGGGATACCTTGCCTCATAATATAGTTGGAGGCTATCTTTGCTTCAAGTACTCGAGGTAATTTCCCATACAACAAAATAATATTTTACACCATTTTATACAGACACTACTTATATATATACTATATGCACAAGAGGAGTCCACGTATGTGTGTTTGTGCATACCTCCTTTGTGTGGCCAGCAAGAGTTTGGTTCAACATACTAAGCTGAAACTCCTTAGTATGGCTCAAAAGAGCCTCTCACTTTAAACACTCATTACTATTCCAACCTTCCATACCACTATCCCCACCTGCTCCATACAGGTTATATACCAACCAGACTAAGTACATGAAACAGTCTCAGTCATGACGTACACTCTCACTCCTTAAGATCTTTGAATGTGAGGTTCCTCTGCATAAAATGTCCCTCTCTGCCTTTTGAAATGTTGTTATGAGTGGCCCAATGATGGCCTCTGTATAGTGGCCTCTATGGTGTTTATTCGCAGCAGACTGAGACCCATTCACTCAAAAACTTGCTTTGTCGACGTCACATTTTTACACATCCAGTTGTTCTTAAGATTACATTTATTTATTTGAGAGACAGAGAGTGAGAGAGAGAGAGAACACGGAGGGGGGGGCAGAGGAAGAGGGAGAAGCAGACTTCCCACTGAGCCTGACACTGGGCTCAATCCCAGGACCCAAGATCATGCGTGACCTGAGCCAAAGGCAGACTCTTAACCGACTGAGATACCGAAACGCCCCTACACATCCAGTTGTTTTAAATACATCCCTAAAAAGCAGATTTTTAGCCATTTAGAGCCTGCTGCTTTGCACACCCTACAAAACTGTGCCCAACATCTGTTAGCCATGGATAAAATAGACCCTGCATTTATAAAGACCCCAAGCCGCCACTGTCCTCTGCAGCTCTCAGATCCAAAGACTCCCTACTGTGCAGCTGAGCAACAGTACCTAGACCCGCAAGTCCCCTCTCCAGTCCCCTTCTCTCCCAGTAGTCCCCTTGCCCTCCCCTTCTGGATGGTTTCCACCACCCCACTCCACCCTAGAGCCACCCACCCCAACCCCCTCTGACTCAACTCCCACCTCAACTACCCCACCAGTCCCTGTGCCTTGTAGCTTCTCAACGGACTCCTCCTGTGAGTGACTTAGACTGCTTGCAAACCTGTCAGAGCATTGCCTGAAGTCTGTCTGTGCTACTGCCACCTTGTGGTCATATCTCTTTCCTTCATCAGCCTTGAAATCCTTCACCCTATAAATAGCGTTTATATATTTTAAGACTCTGGGACAAATCACCTTCTCTGTGAAGACTTTAATGACATCCTCAAATAGTCCCTTCCTCCCTTTTGCTTCCATAGTATAATCTCTCTATTATAGTACTTTCTCCATTATAATGTAACTAACATCTCTCCAGACTATGAGTTCTAGAGGGCATAAACAATACCTATTTTATTTTTACCTTCCTTGTTCCTAGAATTGGATTTAGCAATAGTAGATTCTCAATATTTTTTCCGAATAATTTTTTCCGAATATTAAATGCTAATTTACTATATGAACTCAATCAATAAATATGGTGAGAGGACAATCAATATGTAATGCATAATACAGTGTGTAATCAGTATGGATAGGGACAGAGTTGTCTCTGCAAGCAACTTATGCTTACCCGCTACAAATAGATCTGGACATCTATAGCCCTCTGAGAAGGGAGTCAATCCCCTACCTCACTCCTACCTTCATCAGCCAAACATACTATTGAGTGAAAATGATGAACTGGGTAGATGTGGTGAGTTAGTTTAGGATAGAAAAGAGCTCAACATAGATTTTAAAAATACACTCAGGTATGATATATGGGAGTAGAAAGGCTCAAAAAGAACACCTCTCACCTACATGGTATGACAGGAGTATAGTAAATAGGGCAGCACAATCTGATGGATCTGAAACTCCTAAAGGGCCTCAAGCCGTACAGTTTCCTCAAAACACCATGGTTCAGCATAGAAGATCTAAAACTCCTGGAAGACCCCAAGCTCCACAGAATTCCTCATAGCACCATGTGTGGTACAGAATAAGAGATCTGAAGCTCCAAAAGACACCAAGTTCTATTTAATTTCTCACGGCCCCACAGCACAGCACAGTAGAGTACAGATAGCTAGATGGAGTTCTGTGATAGGTGACGCTGTAATGGCTTCATGGGGAACCTCAAGTATCCCCAAAAGGAACTAAGATGCTCCCCATATTGCAAGAGTCGAGTGGATATGCTTTTAAACATGGGAGTTCCATAAAGGTTTTGTTGTCTCTGTAAGGCACCAGGAAAGTTGACGTGATGTGGACCATGTGAGCTTAACACCAGCTGGGTCCCCAGGTCTTCAAGGACTACCAGTCAGGATTAACACAAACACAACCAAGTGCTATATATCAGCAGCAGATGCCAGCAAGGGCAGCTGATGATAAATGAAGACCAGATGCCACCATTTCTCAACCACAGGGTAGCACTATATAAGTTGTTCCCTCAAGTCTCCATCTTTTCAGGATGAGGATGAGTGGAGGAAGTGGAGTTGACTGAGAAAGCCCAGAAGTGACTGACATTAATCTGAGTTATGTAAGACTGAATTTCTACCATTAGGCCAAATAGCCATTCACATAGAAATTAACTTCATTATATGAAAATTTTAAAAGAAAGTATTTTGATACACTTGAGTAAGTGGCCTTTAAAATCCATACCCTTTATACCTATTTCAAGTACCTACTATGTGCAAAGCACTGTGCTGGGTGCTTGGAGGATACAACGCTGGGTCAGACATCATCCTTAAATGAGTCTAGTTTGGGCAAAAATGTGATCATACAAAGTGATCATGTCAACCTGAGATGGTTTACAAAGAATCCAAGAGCTCTAAAGAGGTTCACAAAGGTCAGAAATAATATTGATGTCATTTATTCGGGGAAGTTACATGAAGAAGAGTGCATTTGGAGGAACAACGATGAAATTCCAATATTTTGAGTGTCCTTTAAGACTGTAATAAAGCATTTAAATTTACAGGGATCAGATTTGTACAAGCAGTTGGCAGACAAATCATCTATTGATTTAATGTTGCCTTTTCTTTTTTTTTTTTTTTTTAAGATTTTATTTATTTATTTTGAGTGAGAGAGAATGAGAGATAGCATGAGAGGGAAGAGGGTCAGAGGGAGAAGCAGACTCCCTGCCGAGCAGGGAGCCCGATGCGGGACTCGATCCTGGGACTCCAGGATCATGACCTGAGCCGAAGGCAGTCGCTTAACCGACTGAGCCACCCAGGCGCCCAATGTTGCCTTTTCTAAAGCACTATCACCCACGTGTTGACTTGAAGCCATTGCAAAATCACCATTTTTGATGTCTCCATAATGAAGCAGGAGGGTCAGAAATAGCATTTAGCGTCAGAGGACTTGAAACTGAACATTGTAGCACCAACAATCAAGTGAACATCTAAAGATAAACTTTAATGCTTTCACCTCAGCTTTCACTATTTGCTTCCTCTCAACTGCACCAGAAGTAACTAAGAGACTGTCACATTCCTGTAACCATGGAAGTTCTTAGCCACTTGAATGACACTTGAAACAGGCCCAACAAACAAAGAGAGTTACTCTTCAAAGGCCACAGTACAGGTCAGAGGCCAAGGTAGGAAAAAACTAGGAAAATGCCAGCACAGAGACTCACATGATCCTCAGTGGTAGCAGTCATAAGATCAGAAATAAGGAAGAGAATGTACACCAGGCAAAGTAGTTGACAATCTTCTTTGAAAGTTGATTCAATGTTTAATTGATTCTCTGAACCACTTGGCTACCAAAATGAACAAGTAAGAGATAAAAATAGAAACTGGAGAGGAAAGATGAAACCTCTCAGCTGTACTCTAAGACAAGCTAAATGCAAGATCATGAACAAGTGTTTCTGCTTTTCTGGGTCTGTTTCCTTGTTGATCTGAAGAAAATTAACTGAATGGTTTCCATGTTCCCTTCCAGCTACGGAAGTTTAATAGAATCCCAGTACAAATAAAAGGAGTGAAAAAATAACTTAAAAAATTGTCTAGGAGAAGAAGGGACAAAAAAAGGGGGAGAGGGAGAGAATGAAATAGGAGAGAGTGAAATAATTTTTTTCTATTGCCTGTATAAATATTTCAATTGTAACATGCAGTTTGCTATACATTCTTACCCATGATGTATTCTTGTTTCCACTGTCTAAGACCTAAATCCAATGCCTTATAACCCAACTCACATTGACAAAATGTGGTTGGTGGAATAAAGAAGAACCTAGGCATTTCTTGTCAAAGTGGATGTTTTATCTCAAAGACTAGAGTCACAAAGTTGAGCCATGCTACATAATATTCCTGAGAAATATGTGCAATAATTTTTATCAAACCTACATTATTTCGTTTTGGTTTTGCTTTATGTGGATCATTAATCCCAACTATACTTGGTCTTAAGCACATAAAAGCTGACCTCTGTTACCTGCAGTTCTCATTTTATTCACCAAAATGGTATATCACTACGTACTGATGTCTTCCCCTTTAGAAAATCCTCAATTGTTCAGAAAAGACAATAAAATACATCTTTGTTTAAAAATTCTAAAATGCTTATGCTATTTGTGAGCACCATTATTGAACCATGTGCAGACCACACAGGCATTCTCTGATCCCTCCAGTTCTTTTACTCTCCAAAAACACTAATATAGAATAAAAGAGCTCTGGAATCTAACATTATTATATTAGCTTCAGGTTGGGATGCCAACTTACCATGAAGTCTCACTAAATTCACAGGTATGAAACACACCTATCGCATTCCCCTAACACAGGAGCTCATATTCAGTGATAAATTTCTCATGCGAATGAAAAATCTCCAAATGTGTATGTTCAATTTACCATGCACAATTTAAAATACATAATACATATACATATTATTAATATACATTTATATAATAAATAATATTATATATAAATGTTCTACAAATAAATGTGTTCTGATTATTAATCCAGAATCTATAAAGGATGTTAAGTTAAATAAGGCACAATTCCCAAACTCAGAAAACTTAAAAACTGGTTAAAGAGATAAGACCGGAGGATCACTTTTCTATATGAAGTATTAATAAAAATAACAGTTAACATTTACTGACTATTCACAATGTAGAAGCCACTTTTGCATGACACTTAAATGTATTGAGTTATTTAATTGACACAATAACTTCCTATGGTAGGTGCCATTATTAAATTCATTTTATAAATAAGAAAAGTAAAGTTTAAAATACACTGTTTGTATTTATAAGATGTTTTATGTAAGCCTCATGTTAACCACAAAGCAAAAATCTACAGTAGATTCACAAGAAATAAAAAGAAGATCAAAACATACCACTACGTACAATCATCAATTCACAAAAAGACAGCAAAAGAGGAAAATCCCTGAGAGATTGTACACTGAAATTATAAGACACTGATGAACACAAATAATGGAAAGATATTCTGTGCTCATGAACTGGAAAAAATATAGTTAAAATGTCCATACTGTCCAATGCCATCTATAGATTCAATACAATCCCTATCAAAGCTCCAATGGCATCTTACACAGAAATGGAAAAACAATCCTAAAATTCATATAAAACCACAAAAGATCCCAAATAGACAAAGCAACCCTGAGAAAGAAGAACAATGCTGGAGACATATGCTTCCTGATTTTAAACTTTATTATAAAACTACTATAACCAAAACAGTATGATACTGGCATAAAAACAGACATATAGACCAATGGAACATAATCAAGAATTCAGAAATAAACCCATCATAAACAGTCAACTAATATTTGACAAGGAAGCCAAAAACACTCAATGAAACTTCAGCTGAAACTCAATGAACTCTCCCACAAATGGTGCTGGGAAAACTGGATAATCATGCAAAAGAATAAAACCGGACCCTTATTTTGGACATAAAATTTAACTCAAAATAGATTAAGACTTAAACATAAGATCTAAAACTGTAAAACTACTAGAAAAAAAGGGGGGAAGCTCCTTGATATTGGTCTTAGCAATGATTTTTCGCATATGATACCAAAAGCACAAGCAACAAAAGCAAAAATAAACAAGTGGGACTACATCAAACTAAAATCTACTGCACAGAAAAAGAGACAACTAGAAAAATTACAAGACAACCTATGGAATGGGAGAAAGTATTTGCAAACCATCTATCAGACAAGGGGTTAATATCCAAAACAAATACAAAGAACTCATCCAACTCAATAGAAAAATAAACCAAACAATCCAACTAAAAAATTGGCAGAGGACTTGAATAGATATTTTTCCAAAAAATACATACAAATGGCCAGTAGGTACATGAAAAGAGGCTCAATGTAACCAATCATCAAGAAAATGCAAATCAAAACCATAATGAGATATTACTTCACATCTGTTAAAATGATGATTATCAAAAAGACAAAAGATGACAAGTATTGTCAAGGATGGTGAGAAAAGGGAACTTTTATGCACTGTTGATGAGAATGTAAATTGGTGCAGCCACCTTGGAAAACAGTATGGAGTTTCCTCAAAAAATTAAAAACAGGCGCACCTGGGTGGCACAGTCGGTTGAACGTCCAACTCTTGGTTTCAGCTCAGGTTGTGATCTCAGGGTTGTGGGATCAAGTCCTGCATCAGGCTCCTGCTCAGCACAGAGTCTGTTGAGATTCCCTCTCCTCTCCTCCTACCCCTCTCCCCAGTCCACGCTCTCTCTAAAATAACTAAATAAATCTTTTTTAAAAAGTTAAAGACAGAACTACCATATGACGCAGCAATCCCACTTCTGGGTATGTATCCAAAGAAAATTAAATCAAGATATTGAAGAGAGAGCTGCACTCCCATGTTCATTGCATTACAGCATTATTCACAATAACCAAGACAATGAAAACAACCTGAGTGTCCATGATGAATGGATAAAGAAAATGTGGTGTGTGTGTTTCTGTGTATTATATATGTGTGTATATAATGTGTATATATGTATATAATAATACACACACACACAATGGAATGTGATTCATCCATAAAAAAAGAAGAAAACCTTGCCTTTTGCAATTGCATGGATGGACCTTGAGGGCATTATGCTAAGTGAAATAAGTCAGACAGAGAAATACAAATACTGTATGTTCTCACTTATATGTGGAATCTGAGAAAGCCAAACTCAGAGAAATAAAAAGTAGAATGGTGTTTGCCAAGGCTGGGGACCTGGGGGAAAGTGGTGAAGGTGGTCAAAAGGACAAATTTCCAGCTAAAAGATGAGTAAGTTCTGGGGATCTAATATACAGAATGGTAACTACAGTTAACAATACTATATTAAATACTTAAAAATTGTTAAGAGAGTAAATCTTAAGTGTTATCACCACACCAAAAATAAATAAATAAATAAGGTAATTATGTGAGAGGGATGGAAATGTTAACTAACTTTATTCTGGTCATCATTTCACAATATAGATGTATACCAAATCATCACATCATATACCTTAAACTTACTTGTATGTCAGTAATATCTCAATAAAGCTGGAAAAATAAATAAGAAAAACGGATATAGAAAGGGTATGTAAATCTCACACACATAAAAGTCGAAGTCAGAATTCTAAGCAGGCATTTGTTAACCACTGTGCTATATTGCATTAATACACCAGACACAGTATAAACAAGGGCACAAGGCAGCCAATTATCAATTAGCAAATGAGTGGTGCAAATAATGTGTAGTTAAGGATAACATGACATTTGATGAGTCCCTGCTACATTTAGGCTTTGTGCAATCCAGAGCCAAGACAGTGAATATTTATACTTTATGCTGTGGGTTTTACACCAATGGTTTAATGTTTGATTACCACCTACTTTATGCAGAGCCTCAATGACTTGCTTCATAAAATAAATTCCATGTGTGCCGACTGCCAGGAACCCAAAATGTATATCATTGCTCATTAATACATTGAAGACTTTACCAAACGTATTCTCTTAAAGTCTTCTGCATCTCAAGAGGGAAAAAACCCATTAAAAGCATAGTTCTTCTGCTTAGTTCCACCTTGAACTATGTAACAGTTCATCAAAACAGTAATCACCTAAGAATTTATGCTGCATGTACCCAACAAGATCTACAATTAAAACAGCAAACCTTCTCTATGTTATTTTCTTCTGTCATTTTCTATGCAAATCTACCATTTAGTCAAAGCCAAGTATCTGTCTTGACTAAGGTCTTACTAAATTGAATCTTTACATTGCTTTTAGAAGCAAAGCAAAGAATGGAAACACACAGTGAGCTTTAGTCCTAAAGTACTCCACAATACTGAAATTGCAATCATTTAAATAGTCTCATTTCTCCAAAATGAAATAGAATGTATAGGGAAATGGAAATTTTAATTTACTATGAAGAGCCTAATTAGCTTTGTAGATAAGAACTAAAGGTTTGTGTGGGCTTCTCCGGCCTGCCCTAACCTCCCAGGCTACTCAGACAGATCATTAAATAAATTCATCTGCAGTTGGTTTTGTTGGCCCCACAAAAGTGACCAGTGGCTCTGCTCTGGCCAAACCAATAAATAATAAAATTGAGATTAACATAATTCCTAGGAACCACTATCTAATCACAACATTTCTAGCAACCTCTGTTACCTAAGAGAGCTCTGCATACTTTTCACTAGTGTCTAAGCCCACACTCTCCTTTAGGGAGCAATTCAAGCCCCACCTCATACATGAAGGGGTCCATAACTGCCCCCACTTCAGGGGACTCACTCTACTATGGACCTCTGGGAGATGTGTTTTCTGCATCTCTCAGCTTTTGTTGTTCTTTATTAAGAGCAGAATATACCCTACCTGAGCACAAGATGTTTCTGCTCTAATTCCTTTGTATCCTTAAGTTCACCTAGGACAGTGATTTGCACATTGTAGCGGCTCACAGCTTCAGAGCATTCTTCTTTAAGCCGTATTTGTTAAGAGCCTAGTTCTTTAGACTCTAAGCAGTATACTTAAAGAACTTCATTAAAATAGGATACCACACCTCACAAGGAGGTGTAATTGTGAGGCCCCAGTGTGCTTGAGAGGCTCTGGGGGAATTTTCTGGGCTAAACTGGCAAACACCACATTCTCTAGTCTGTAATATTCAGGCAGGTTCATCCTCAACACCTTTTAAAACTTCACAGATCGGGGTGCCTGGGTGGCTCAGTTGGTTAAGCAACTGCCTTCAGCTCAGGTCATGATCCTAGAGTCCTGGGATCGAGTCCCACGTTGGGCTCCCTGCTCAGTGGGGAGTCTGCTTCTCCCTCTGACCCTCCTCCCTCTCGTGTTCTCTCTCACTCTCTCTCTCTCAAATAAATAAATAAAATCTTTAAAAAAAAAAAAAACTCCACAGATCTCACATTCCCCCTCTAAAGATGTGTTTTACTTCCCTTACATTCCTGTTTTATTTATTTCCTATGATGCTTCTCTAGGACAAAGAAATTTAAAAGAAATTTTTAAAAATTAGACCAAAATATAACCTAGAAAGGTCCTATATGAGAATTTTTTTCCAAGGAAAAGGGCAGGCAGGAAGAGTACCTTGGGCCTGGGCAGAGTTTTAAAATCACAGTCAGGATAAGAGTAAGAATGACTTTGATTTCAAGTGACAGGAAACCAATTTGAACCAAATAAAGGGAGAAGAGTGGGAACTTTTATAAGAATTCTTAGTATTCTCATGAGATCCAAGTTCTGTAGAACAGCTCACATCAGTTCTTTAAATGCCAGTATTTCTCTCTCCATTTCTCATAGCTCATCATTGCTGCCCTTCACATATCTGTTTCATCTCTCTATCCCACTGTTCCTTCACTTACCCTGACTCTCACATTCTCTCTCAACAGCACTCTCTGCTTCTCTTGTCCATATGGCAGTAAACTTGGCCACCAGCAGGTCTGAAAGAGCACATCTCATAGCTTCAGTTATCAGACAAGGCATTGAAGAGGTTTCTCAATTTTAGTCCAAAGTCTTAGAAGAAGATGCTAATTGGCCCAGTTTTAATCAAATGCCCAAATCTGGAACTAAGGACTATAGCCAAGAGATAAAGTCACGTTGTCCAAAATGGCTGCCCCACGATAACTGTACAAGTGGGGGTAAATCAGAAAAAGGAAAGAGGGGATCTAAGAAGAAACAAAGTATTCTATGTGGTAGATTTGACCCTTGGCAGATCCCCTACCTCCAAGAGGAGGCCCTTTTGGTAATTCCTTGTCTGTTATATTTTGCAATGAAACAGAATGCCAAAATGTCTTCACCAGCAAATAAGGGAGTTTTAGTCATCCTAACTGGACACAGTGGTCATATGCTCCTACAGATTGATAGATATATTCAACTTATATTTAAGTCACAGTGAAGAAGTCCTGACTCCATAGAAGAACGCAGATTATATAACTGATTAAAGCCTGGTGATAGTTACGTAAATTTATGGTATGTCAAGAAAATAGTCTTCAGCCACTAAGATCATGCTTCTAAAGAAGTTGGAATTATACACAACAATGCTCACAACAAAAGCTGCAGTAAAAGAACAAGTTGGGGCGCCTGGGTGGCTCAGTTGGTTAAGCGACTGCCTTCGGCTCAGGTCATGATCCTGGAGTCCCGGGATCGAGTCCCGCATCGGGCTCCCTGCTCAGCAGGGGGTCTGCTTCTCCCTCTGCCCTCTTCCCTCTCGTGGTCTCTGTCTCTCATTCTCTCTCTCTCAAATAAATAAATAAAATCTTTAAAAAAAAAAAAAAAAAACAAGTTGTAGAACTTCCATAGCCTAATTCCAAATACACAATATGTTGAAAATATTCCAATAAAGCAATAGTTATATATGGATGTCAGGGTTACAATGAGTTTTATTTTTCTTCTCTATATCCTTCCAGTATTTTCTGGATTTTTCCTACCAAAAACTATATTATTTTATGATCAGAAAGATGAAGGGTTAAAAAGCTTAGTAGGGGCGCCTGGGTGGCTCAGTTGGTTAAGTGACTGCCTTCGGCTCAGGTCATGATCCTGGAGTCCCGGGATCGAGTCCCGCATCGGGCTCCCGGCTCGGCAGGGAGTCTGCTTCTCCCTCTGACCTTCCTCCCTCTCATGCTGTCTCTCCTCTCTCTCTCAAATAAATAAATAAATAATCTTAATTTTAAAAATAAATAAATAAATAAATAAAAAGCTTAGTAAAGGGTTCATTAAAGTGTTTGATATGTGTCACTAAAGGGTGGGTTGTTCCATATGTACCCAGGGAGCTATGGTTCAGAAATTTTGCTGTTCTCCTGGTTATCAGCAGTACTGCCCCCATTTCAGGGGACTCACTCTACTATGGACCTCTGGGACATGTGTTTTCCACATCTCTCAGCTTTTGTTGTTCTATATTAACAATAATATAGAACTAATAATTTTGTTGTTCTATATCACCAACAGTTCTCCTGTTGGTGAACCCAGAGAAGATTTGCCAGAAAACCTACTAAGTTGTTGGGGATGAAGAGAGGACCGAAGGAAAGAGGAAAGTCTGAAAACGGGCCAAGTGCTCACTCCACATCCCATATACAGGCATTCCCACTTCAGAGACAAGCTGTGAACCCAGGCCTGCCACACTGACATCATTATCCTTACATCTCCTCTGCGGATCAATCCCATAGCCATAGCCTTTCTCTACTCACTGTTGCCCTATTGAAACAAAAAAATGTTCAGCTGCTTTCCTTTCCTATAGTCCTGCCCTGCCCAAGCCCCTAATCACAGAACCAGATCAAGGGAACCACTTTTAGTCCAGCAGCAGTGAAGACAAAGTCTTGGGCCAGGTTCCAGAGAAGTCTAGTGGACATTCATAACTGGCCTTATAATTCCCTAACCTTAACTATCCTGAGGATCAAACACTCTCTGTAGGTCTGTGATCTTGCTCTTGGATTAGCAGTATCAGCTTAACTTTTAACAAGAAAAAAAAAAAATCAAAGTTATAAGCTTACAAATTCTGTGTCTGTAAAGTTCAAGGGAACTCTCCAAATTTATAATCCAAGGCAGTTCTGATAATCATAGAGTCCTACACCCTGACAGAGGAGTGAACATTTAAATGATGAAGACTCTTTCTTTGTGTTTACCAAGATGGACATTCAGGCAACCTTTGTCCTCCCCCATCTTTCAAACTGGAGAGCATTTGAGAACCAGGTCAATTACACTCTTCCCTGGGTGGCTGAAGGAGCTTTAAAAAAATGTTGTTGTCGCTGTGTCCGATCAAGTGGAGAGGAACAGAAATATGACTTGGGAGTCTCAAAAGGTATTAGGCAGCATGTTAGGTAGAAATTAAATTCCATTTGCTGGGATTCCATATAATGCCCCAAGAGAGCAAAAATGTTCAATTCTCTTTATTAGTGCTGGATTTATGGTTCAAAATGAAGATTAAATTAAGAAAAAAATATCAAACTTGATGTTCTAAATAGCTCTTTAAATTCAAGATCCTCAGCCATGTGCTTCAGGATCTGATCTGGCCTCTCTGATCCCAGAGTCTCTCCGGAACTAATCTGTTGAGTCATTGCTACTGAACCAGTTTTTATAAGGCTACTTTCATCATGCTAGCCCTTTGCTCAGAAAACCATATAGCTTTTGAATATCCATGAAACAAGTCTGGATCCCTCAGCCCAGCTCTCGAGGACTTCTCAAATCCAGCTTAACCACACCCAGCTCACCAGCAGCTCCAACACATCTTCTTCCCCTCACCTGGGATGGCACTTCTTTGTCCCACAGACATGTCCCACCTTACCCCAGCCTCTGGCCTTTCTCTGTGCTGGGGCCCTCCACTCCAAGCATCAGAATCTATTCTCAATGCCCAGGGAAGCCCTCTCTCATTGTTAATCCTTCCATGGCCTTTCCAGGCCGCATGAGTCTCACCCTTCTCTGAATTCCTGTAACCCTGACTGGCCTGACAATTAACATTCACTGACAATCCACTACAGGCTGGGCTCTCTACATGTTCTTTTGCAATATTATTCCATCTCATCTTCAGAAGAACCCTGTAAGACAATCACTATTACCTTATTTCATTGTCAATGAGGGAAGTGGGATGTTAACATAATGTAGTTCCTCTGAGAGCATGAGCTCTCCGGAAGCAGTACTGTGTCATTTCCCGCACACAACCCCTCCTTACTGTCTAGTGACTGGTGCCCCTAAAATATTGTGTTTTACTCACAAAACATTACAGAATTTAAGTGGAAAAGCTAAAGTCCAAATCTGAGTCTGTCTCCAGACACTGTGGCTTTATGTGCACGTACAGACACAGGCAATGGGCAAGAACGCACTACAGATAGGCTGGTCATGTGCTTTCGCTCAGGGTAAGCGCTCCCAAACTGTACCCAGCCAAGCGGCACAGGAGTTTTAGCACATACTCCCTACCCACGGTCTCCACACACACGCACAGTATAAGGAAGAGCCCCGTGCAGGCTGTGCAACGGCCACATCCAGGCATCTCCCAAGCACCATCACCACCATCACCACCCCCCTCCCGCCACACTGCCACTCTGAGCCCCTCCGACATGGACAGAGAAGTGCTGTTTGTTGCTGCTGTGAAAAGAGCAGAGCCAAGGTAGCCAGAGACCACCCTTGTATATACGCATACATCTGCCCTCCAACACTCCCAAATGGACTCACGCAATGAATATAATCCGCTCGGCTTTAAAATCTCCATCATAGTCACATCAAATTCAGATGTGACTGAATTTGCCTCTAGTATACAAAAATTACAGAGGATTCATACTAAGTGAGACCTACTTGTTTCCATTGGTAATGACCAATAGTGCCAACCTTTGCATCGCTATAGCCCTTTGCTGTTTGAGGGTCTGAATCTCTGGGGTCCTGATAAAAAGCATGGATACTCACTCATATGGCTTCTGAATTATGACATCTTAACAGTCTCCAAGTGAAAATAAATTTAGAAAAAGTAATGTCCTATATAACCCTTCTAATCAAAGGGTAAATCAAAATCATATGCCTTATTTTTTTTCAGTTCAACGCAAGGAAGTGTTGACTAAGCCTGGAGCCCTATGTTTTAATTTAACATGTCCATGATACCTGCTGGATCCAAGAACATTTCTTCTGGTTCCTTGGCTCATGGTACTCACTGTAATAAATAAAGATTTTCTTATTAAAAATAATGTTCTTATCCAAGAGTTTAATAGATCAATATTCACAGATCTGCTTATTATACATCCTCATTTTAACCGTACAGAAGCATTGAATTAAACACAATGAAAAATGAAACAATGTGTCAATGCTTAGTTGTTTCTCAGCATTTGGGATTTATGGGGCTGCGACCATAATTAGTTGATGGGAATGTAAAAGAATCAGACTATGAGATGGTGTTCAAGCAAGGTAGGAGAGAACACACTCCTGCCCAGCTATTACATGGGAACAGTTACATACTGTTCCTCTAAGTTTACATATTGACTTTAATCACTTCAAATACCGAAAGGCTCCCCTCATTCTAATATTTGTTTTCCCTTCTCTGGAGTTGTACATACCTCCCTCTCCCCTCCTAGACTATGCACTAACTGAATGCTGAGGTGAGGTTTTATTCACCTTTGTATCTTCCCATTCCCAGCACTGTGCTTGCAACAGACCATGTACCTCTTAGGTAAACAGTGCGGGAACTGAATTCCTGGAAATAAAAAACATGAGAAGAATTTCACTTGGTTAAATAATTAGGGCCTTTACTGGGGCCTACTCTGTGCTGAGTGCTGGACCAGATATCTTACAGGTACCAGCCTTCATCTCCACAACAGCTCCAAAAGTTGGGGGTTTTCACAGAGGAGGAAGTAGGCTTGAACAAGGTGAAAAGCCTGGTCCCACAGGCAATGGGCAAGCTGTCGGGGTAAAACAATCCCCAGAGCCAGGGGTGTCTTTCCATCTCGAGCAGGCTGCTTCTTTGAAAATATAAACCGAGGCCCAGTAGCCCTTCATAGAGGTCCGCAAGGGCCCCTTCTTCCCACCTCCCCCAGGGGAGCCTGTGATCTCCAGTGCTGCTTGCAGCCCCTTCTTCCCCCAGAGCCTCTGTCACTGCCTGCTGTGTGTGGGCGCCTGTGCGCCCCCAGGGCAGCAGTTAGAGGTCAGCCACCCGCAACTTCAGCTGCCAATGTTTTTAAGAAGGCAATGAAATTAGAGTGCAAATTTGGGAATTCCCGTGCCACGACGTGGCCTCTGCGGGCTTCCGTCTGTCAAGACTCAGGAAGAGTAGGCTGTGCAGACTTCAGAAACTGTCATTCATTTGATGGCTTTGAATTATTTCTTCTGGGAAAACCCATTGCTGTGCTCAAGGCATTATCGATTTTATCTTCTCCTTCCCAGCAATAAGACTTACTGCCAAACTTCCTGCCAAAGCATAATTAAAAATTCCATTCTGAGACCATCTTTATATACAAACCTACACACCATACTTACAAAATGGAAATTTTTTTTTTATTTGAGTTATACCATCTTATAATAGTCCCAAAGAAGTGTTGAGGTCTAAAAAGCAAACTGCTTTTTGCAGAGACTTCAATGGGGACTTTAAGTCAGGGTGGACCTCATACTAATAATCACATAGTTCCATTCTCTTGGCCCCAGCAGAGATCTCATGAGCTTTTCCAACTTAATAATAAAAGCCACCAAAATCTCTCTTAGAAATCCATATGCCTCCAGTGGAACAATTTAATTGTTACAAAGGCTACAAGGCTATCCACTCTAAGTTAAAATAAGGAAAACTAATAGGGGAGACAGGTTACTTCAAACCATTTTTCTCAACCTTTGCAGGGTCCTAATGACTGTCTGGGTCCATGTTTTATCCAAATAAAGAATGGTTCAGTGCACATGTCTTAGAATTACACTCAGTATCTTAATTACTTTTTCTCCCCTTTCCATGAATACAGACATAAAAGAACTCATGGAGTACAGTCTCTCTGTAATTCTCTATAATATGAAATAAAAGGCATTGCAAGTGTCTCAGTATAATTACATAGTCTAGATTCATTGTTTGATGTTGTGACCATATTTACTAATTGGATCTCTCTAACTTTCCCAGGTTTTTTTTTTTTTCATTTTCTTTCCCAGATGCACAAACTTCAAAGCACAGATTTTATGATGTAACAGACCTGGGTTTGAGTTGATAGATCCCCACCTTTTCCCAGCTTCACCCAACTCTATGAAGTTACTAAACCTCCTGCAATATCAGTTTCTCCATCCATATAATGAGGACAATTAGCCTTACCTGCAAGTGATGCTCTGCAGATAAAATGAGAAATTGTAAGTAAAATACCTTGCATAGTATCTGCTACATTTTTAAGAATTTTCCCTTAAAAAATTATTTTCCCTTCTATTTTAAGAATTTCCACTTTGACTTCCTAAAACTATAGTGTAGTGGTTCATCCTCGCATTTCTGCTTCATTTGAACATGGTAGTTTTTCAAGTAACACAAAGCAAAAGCATATTGGTTCTCTATTTCTGTTTTCTTTGAAATCTTCACTTTACGAGAAAAGATCCTGTGATGCATGCCTGTCATGTTTCCTTTCATGTAATAACTTAGATGGGTGATTTTCTCAGCAGTAATCATGTCAAAATCTGAATGGATAATTGCCATGATTCTGTTTGTTGACAGATTTAAATAAAATGTCACATGAATATAAAATCACTTTTCATATCTTGTGAATGATGCTGCAGTGAGGATAAGCTTTCAAATAATACAACAGGGAAATGAACACAAAATTACTTATTTTTAATTCCTTCATTCTTTTAACAAGAGAAAGGCATTAATCAAAGTATTAAACCCAAGAAAAAGGAACTCTACGAGTCAATTCTTGAGTATCTACAGTTGCATAATTGCACAGTTAAACACTGAAGAGAAACTTGTATTCAAATTTATTAATAAAAAGGGATAACATGGTGAAATGGAAAGAAATTGGGATTTGGTCCTGCTTCTGCCATTAAGTCACTTTATTATTCTGGGGAAATCATTCATCTCATTGAGCCTCAAGATAGAGTTTGTGTCAAACTAGAGCAAGTGGCACCCTACTACAGCCTACATGTCAAACACTGCCCGCTACCTGCTTTTGTAAATAAAGTTTTATTGGAATACAACTATGCCCATTCATTACATATCATCTATGGCTACTATTGCATTACAAAGACAGAGTTGAATGGCTGCAAACACAGACCAGGTGGCTCACAAAGCCTAAAATATTTACTATCTGGTCCTTACAGAAATTTTAAGTTTTGATGAATTTGAATTTGACAATTTTTTATGCTTTATGACTTTGGATTCTATTTAAGAAATAAACTACTCCAAGGTCAGAAAGATTTCTCTTAGAAGTCTTAAAGTTTGAGATTTACGGTTATTCCTATAATTCATCTCAACTTAATTTTGCATACAATGCAAGTTAAGAATGCATTTTAATTTTTGGAATATTGATATCCCATTGTCCCAGCAACATTTATTGAAAATACTTTCCCTTCTGAGGCATCTGGGTGGCTCAGTCAGTTAAGGATCTACTTTCCTCTCAGGTCATGATCCTGGGACCCTGGGATGGAATGCCGCCTTGGGCTCCTTGCTCAGTGGGGAGCCTGCTTCTCCCTCTCCCTCTGTCTGCCGCTCCCCCTGCTCCCTGTGCTTGTGCTTTCTCTCTCTCTCCTCTGTCAAATAAATAAATAAAATCTTTAAAAAAAAAGAAAATACTTTCCTTTCTCATTGGATTGCTTTAAAATCTTTGCTGAAAATTAATTGGCCATATATTTGTAGTCTATTTCTCAATGCTCTATTCTGTTCTACTAATCTGTGTGTTTTGCCATATGGCAATACTACATGGCAGTGATTATTGTAGATTTATAGAAATCCTTGAAATCAGGTAGATTACATTCTACAACTTTGCTTTTTTTTTTTTTTTAGAATTGTTTTGGCTATTATGAATCCCTTGAATTGTCAAATTAATCTTAGAATCAACCTGTCCAATTATAAAAATAAACTTGCTAGGATACTAGTGAGAATTGCACTGAACCTATAGATCAATTTAGGGAGAATCGACATCTTAATACTGAGTCATGAACATGATATAAATCTCATTTATATCTTCTTTAAATTACTGTAACAATATTGTATGGCTTTCAGTGGGGTCTTTTACATATCTGTTAAATTTTTCCCTAGTAATTTTATGTTTTGGATGCTATTACAAATGGGTTTTTGTTTTGATTTTCAAATAGATCATGATCAGTATATAGGAATACAGTTTTCTTAGTATATTGATTTTTTATCCTGTGACCTTGCTTTTATTTTTGTAAATCATTTAGGACTTTCTACATATATAATATGTCATCCTTCAATAAAGGCATATTTACTTCTTTTCCAATCTGAATGCATTTTGTTTGTCTTACTTTATTGCACTGAGTAGGACCTCTAGTAGAATGCTGAATAGAAATGATAAGACCAAACATTCTTGCTTTTTTCCTAATCATAGGAGGAAAGCACTTGGCCTTTTACAGTTAAGTATAATATCAGTCTTTACAGAGTTGAGAAAATTCTCTTCAATTCTGCATTTGCTGTGAGTGTTTATCAGGAACTGTTTCTAATTTTGTCAGATGTCTTTTTTATGCATCTATTGAGTTGATTATACTGATTTTCTCCTTAATCTGTTAATATGGTGAATTACAATGATTGGTTGTTTAATGTATAATCAGTCACTTTCCTGGGATAACACCACTCTAACCACTGCTTTAAATGCACTACACAGATTTTACTATATTTTAATTTTTATTCAGTTCAAAATATTTCCACATATTTCCTATTATTTTTTACTTTGACCATGGGTTATTTAGACATGTATTCTTTAATTTCCAAACATGTGGGGATTTTACATATGTATTATTTTCATTCCTTTCTAACTTAATTCCACTGAAACCAGAGAACATACTTTGTATGATTCAAATCCTTTAAAATTAACTGAAACTTGTTTTAATAACCCAGCATATCATCTATTTTACTGAATGTCCATGTACACTTTTGGAAAAGATATATTTTTCTGTCATGGGATGGAGTATTCTGTAAGTGTCAGACAGGTCATGTTCACTGATAGAATTATCCAAACTTTATATGTCTTCACTGATTTCCAGTCTTTTTCTTATATCAATTACTAGGAGAGAAGTGCTGAAATTGCCAACTATAATTGTGAATGCCAATTAAACTCTCTTTTGAGTTCTGTTAAGTTTTTATTTTATATATTTTGAACCCCTGTCATTAAGTGAATACACATTTAAGATTTCTATATCTTACTCATGAATTGAACTTTTTATTATAATGAACTTTTTATAAACGTTTTCTCTTTATCACTCCCTGATAACATTCCTTGTTTAGAAATTTACTTTGAGGGTGCCTGGGTGGCTCAGTTGGTTAAGCAACTGCCTTCGGCTCAGGTCATGATCCTGGAGTCCCGGGATCGAGTCCCGCATCGGGCTCCCTGCTCGGCAGGGAGCCTGCTTCTGCCTCTGACCCTCCCCCCTCTCATGTGCTCTCTCTCATTCTCTCTGTCTCAAATAAATAAATAAAATCTTGAAAAAAAATTTACTTTGATATTAATATTACTACTTTCTTATAATTAGGATTTATATATTTTTTCTAGTCCTTTACTTTTAATCCCTCTGCATAATTATTTTCTAGATTGGATTTTTGAAAAACCCATATAGTCGAATTTTACTTTTTTATCAAGTCGGACAATTAAAGCTTTTTTAACTGGAGTGTTTCGACCATTTATATTTAATGTAATCACTAATATCATTAAGTTTAAACTTACTATCTTATTATTTGTTCTCTATTTGTCCAATCTGGTTCTTTGATTTTTTTCCTCCTTTTTTCATGAATTCTTTTGGATTGAGTAATTTTAGGATGTTATTTTATCCCCCAGCAGTGGCCTATGAGTTATTTAAATTTTTTAGTGATTAGTCTTGGATTTGTAGTACTTCATCATCTGCTATCAACCACACTTCCAGTTTTCTCTCCCACAATTATTGTTACACTGCAATTAAACAAGCCTCTGTCTGTTGCCAAATACACTCTTCACTACCATACCAATAATGCCATAAACTCTAATACACATTTATGCGTTAGCCACACCAACCTCCTATATGTTTTCCAACTTTGCAGTTATTTCCAGCAGGAGGGAAAGTCTCATAGCAGCTTCTCCTTCACAGGTAAAAAAGGAAATTGGTCACTGTTGGCAATAGTCTTTGACCCACCTGACTTGATTGCAGTGTAAGCAGTGTATTTCTACACCAGGGTTGAAAACTCAGCTGTGTGGTCTCTGACGTTTCTTTCATCTCTAAAATTCTGCAATTTTATGGTTCTATAATATCTTGTATGTGACCAAAACCTTTCAAATTTCAAAGAGCATCCACACCAGCCATTCCATTGACCCTCACACTAATCTGTGAAGAAAACAGATCAGGGACTATGATATCTATTTTATAGATAAGGAAATTAATGTCTAAAGAGTTAAGTGAACTTTTCTAAAATCATGCAAAAAAATTAGAGTCCAAATAAGCATTAGATGCCAAATCTTCCAATTTTTATTCTACTGCTCTTTCTACAACCTCAACAATTGTATTACTTTCTTCTTAACTATTTGTTTTCTTAACAATGTTCTGATTAAATAGATTTTACAGAAGCATTGTCTATTTTTCTAAAGTTAACCAAAGCACAAAAAGGAACCAATAATGGAACCAATAATGGTTACACACACACACACACATAGAGAGAGAGAGAGGGAGAGAGATGAAGCAATCAGTGTGAAGGTGATCAGTACATATAAACATTTAATAATTCCTTGCTAACAAATTTTCTCATATACAGTAGCACATATCACGTTTTCCACAGGTTTGTAAAAATCATCTAAAGTGAACTCAGCAGCAAGCAAAGCTGAAATCTGTCCTCAAACTCTAGCTTTCCCCACCCTAGAAGATCAATATCAGTGATTTCCTGTAGGAATAATTTGATACCCAATACAATCTACAAGAGTTTCAAACACAAAAGACTAGCAATGTTCAAGGAAGACAGAATTTCTGGATAGACTGTCTGGCAACTCACAGATAATAATTTAGTGTTTGGGAATCAGCCATTCAAAACATTATACTTCCTTAGTATGCACACTAACACTGTAGGTGATAAGTCCTTAACTGAGCATACCAAACCCTACAGCTTAGCCACCATTTCATTATCAGGCCAGAAAAACAAAGTTCTCACAACAGAAGTATTGGCATAAACTTTACTCCTTGGGCTTTAGCTGACAAAGAATTAATGTTATAAAACTCACTATTTCTCATACCTCATGCTTCTATAATACATGGATCATTAATTATGTGGGGTTTGAAAACTGATTAGTTATTTACATTCCATTAGCTTTTTTTCTTCTCCTGCTTTGACAAGGTTACCTTGGATGAAGCATTCTATCTTAACCTTAAGGTTGCTAGTTATTCAGGATTACATCAACCCTGAATTTATTAGTATCTAAAAGAAACAAGGAATGCTAAAGATAGAAAATCTAGGACAATCCATTCAGCAGACAAGGAAACTGAAGCTCAGAGAGAATTCTGTTACTTGCTCAAGGTCACATAGCCAGATAGTAGCAGAGCCAGAAGTACAATTTAGATCTCCAAATTAGAAAATAATATAATCTCCAAAAGAGGCCAGGACTCTTTTCTGAAAATACTGTGAGTCTCCTAGATTCAGTTTAACTACCTGTCACTTTAAAGCCAAAATTTTATTCTACTTATAAATGTGCCTAGTACTTTGAAATATTTTGAGATTTTACAAAATAAGCTTAAAAGTACATGTAGTTCCAAACAAACAAAAAGGCTCTAAGAATCCTATGAAGTTTCATTTAGTTTAAGTTTGGAAATATAGTTTAAATATGGAAATATAATTAGTTTATCCTATTTTCATAAATAACTCTAGACACCTTTTGGGATGTATTTATTCTTGGCTCATGAGCCTCTTACTTATTAAAATTCAAGCCTCTATTAATCTAGGCTAGCTTTTTGCACTATTATTGTTGTTTTCTTTCCTCCTTTTTTTAAAAATTTTTTTTGGTCTGATGGTCTGATAGCAGATGGTGTAGGATCCAATTAAGTATACCTAGGTGATTAGATTAGGTCTTTGATTTTCCTGGGCGCTAATATGTAGCATGAAAATCTGCCATTGGATTCTTATGTATATCAGAAAGATATACATAAAGAAACTGTAACTGAAATTCAAAAGACAGAATTCTCTTCAGTCACAAGCAAGGTATTGGGTATTGTCTTGCCCTGGGTCCTCTAAAAATCCTGGGTCCTGTGAGGCAAGAATTAATAATGTTAACATTTTATTTGGAAGGCATAAACCCAAACTGGTGAGAGCAAAGAAAAGAGAGAAGGAAGACAAGGGAAGATACTAAGGGATGCAATGATTATCATGCTGGTGCTACATTTCATAGCAAAATGAGAAGAGATACACATAGATAAACCCTCAGCACTTGGGACTTCTCTGAAAGGGTACAAGGAAGACCTGAACATAAATAAGTTCCACTTATTGAACACTTACTAATAAAAGAGTTAATATCTATCCCGTCTCAAAGGAAATATAGTTCAGGAACTTCTGAAGTTCACTCTTCTTTCCAATATATTTCTCAATTGATTATAATATTCAGTGAGTTAATGGTGATGACATAATGGAAAGCAAACAAACCAATAAAAATATCAAAAAAATTATTTTTGCAAGAGGAAGATTATATGATTGATATTCAAAGATAAAGGAAATTAGCATTTTCTAAACTTCAACCCATAAAACCTCAGACATAAAATATATAAGAAAAAGTAACAGCAAGGAATTTCAAATTGAAGCTTTTCTTTTTGTCTAAAAAATTCTAGACCAGTAGCAATAAATATTTATGAGCACTGAAAACCCTAATATTTATTGGGTTAATTTTTTTTTTTAACAAATGGACACTTTTGGTGGAGTTTCCTTTGTCCAGGCTTCCTTCTCTTGAACTACCCACCACACACATCCTCAAAGAAATAGGCCTCTCAAGCACATTTCTGGTATGTTCTCTCCCCACCTACTCTTCACAGCTGATTAGATAAAGA
Organism: Mirounga angustirostris; assembly: GCF_029215605.1. Taxonomy (NCBI): domain Eukaryota; kingdom Metazoa; phylum Chordata; class Mammalia; order Carnivora; family Phocidae; genus Mirounga; species Mirounga angustirostris. Next base: position 87,839,900 of record NW_026991709.1, on the reverse strand, counting down.
AACAGCTAACACAAAAAAGAACTAGTCTGGAGACAGGTCTGCGTCAATGTCATTTTCTTCCCTAGCAAATTAGAAATGGTAGGTGAGAAAATGGGTCAGTTAGACTCAGATAGTAGGCTTTCCAGATAAGTGTGTATTGGAGCCAGGCAGTCTTCTCAGGAAGGTCTGGCAAATTAAGTAAAGTTTATTCTGCCAAGAGAGAAGAATGAAGCAGAGATACAGAGAGGGGTAACTTCCAGCCTACAAAATGAGATGGGAACAGTACTGCATCAGATCAAGCAACTTTCTAAGTTCTGGGACTACTCCTTTGTAAGTAGAGCAACGACACAATTTGTCTTCCAAGCCAGGTGTGTTGGTTTCTTAGGGCTGCCAAATTACCACATAGTTGGTGGTTTAAAACAACAGAAATTTCTTTTCTCACAGTTCTGGAGGTCAGAAATGTGAAATCAGTATCACTGGGCCAAAATCATGGTAGCAGCAGGGCCACATTCCCTCTGGAGGCTCTAGGGGAGAATCTGTTCCTTGCTTCTTCCAGTTTCTGGTGGCTGCCAGGTTTCCTTGGCTTGTGGCCACACGACTCCAATCTCTGTGTTCCAAGACTCCCTCTGCCCCTCTTTTATAAGGAGACTTGTGATTGCATTTAGGGCCCAAGATAATCCAGGATAGCTTCTCTATATTGAGATCTATAATAATCCCAACAGCAAAGACCCCTTTTCCTTATAAGGTAACATTTACAGATTTCAAGTTAGGACCTACCTGATATATATTTTTTTAATTTACTTATTTAAGTACTCTCTACATCCAGTGTGGGGCTTAAACTAATGACCCTGAGACCAAGGGTCGCATGCTTTTCTGAATGAGCCAGCCAGGTACCCCAGACCTACCTCGTATTTTGGGGGGACCTACCACACCAGGACATCTTTGGGAAGGGGGGACCAATATGTAATTCTTAAAGGATAAAAGACAAAACCCAGGTCTGTCTCAGGCAAACTGGATGTATGTTCTCCTTTGACTCCAGACATGGGTTAGAGATGAACTTCTGGGCCCAAGGCCACGAGAAATCTCATTATCTTGTCTCTGCACTGATTACAAATGTTCTCCTCGAAACAGCCACAGCAAGTCAATACCAAATTCACTTCCCAGTCCTGAGTTCTATAAGAGATTGCCATTTTTTTCTAATATATTCTCATTTATAAAACTAGTTAGAGAAATGTCTGTGTTTTGCAATCCAATGATCCCTGATTAAGACAGAGGACAAAATTCTGTAACGTCAAGTTTCACGGTCTCTCCCACTTTTAAACATATGGTGCCCTCTTTGAATGAACCTATATTTTAAGCCTTTCCTACATAAATGTTAAATGACAGGCTTGAATCTGTTTAGTAAACAAATCAATAATAAATCCTGCAGGTGTCAGCAAACAAGTGAGAGGAAAATTTGCAGTGACAAAAAGGCTTTCTGATGTTCCATGAAGTGATAGCACCTAGATGCCTGCCCTCTTGCCACACAAGCTAAGGTCACCTTTGCTGAGTTGCATGCAAAGTCAGTAACTTTCCCTTCTCTGACTATAACATGGTGAAAAGGAAGAAACCACATTCCTATTTTTGCAATAATTCAATTATCAGGTACCAGAGACCATCACCAAGAAGCATGTTCCAGCATCTTTTGAGGTACAAATGAACAAATACCATTCTCTGGAAAAACTTCAAATACATTTGCCCCACAAAAGATAAAAGAAACCTCAGAATATACAGAAATCAAAAGAAAGCTTTTGTCTACATTACCACAATTTTCAAAACTAAGGCTACTGATTATTTGCATTGCCAGTACGATTGTATATACTACTGAACATATTACTTAAGTGGTCATTAAAATGATTGCCTGTGATTCAAAGAGCCATTCCAACAAAGCCTTCTATTAAGATTACTCTGCTCCTACTAGTCTGTTTAATTTTTTAGGGTTATTGCATGGCAAGGAGATACTACTTCCCTTGTCCTACTATCAGACACTGTGTTTGACATAAAGCATCATTCATGGCTCATATTTTTTGTTTTCTCCTATCCTTTCCTCTGCAATGACAAAGGTTAGGACTCAGGTAATTAAAAATAGCTTTGGGAGTGCTGGGCTGGCTCAGTCAGTAGAGCATGTAGCTCTTGATCTTAGGGTCCTGAGTTCGAGCCCCACATTGAGTGTAGAGATTACCACAAAAAACAAACTTTAAAAATAGCTTCAAGGTACTAAATCAGTGTGACAGTTTCAGCTGAATCACCTAAAAGTTTTCATTCATAGAAGCCACATTAATCTAAAAGTCAAGAAATCTTCCAGGAAAAATAGAGTAGGTGCTGGGTAAAATTAATTAATTAATTAACCTGCTTCTTTTCTTGAAAATAAAATTTGACACATAATTCTTGAGCCTACTGAACACTAGACACTATTCTAGAATAAAGTCTCTCCCCATGAGGCATTTTCAAAACCTTAGAGAAAACGGATAATCTCAGAAAAAAAAATGTTTTGGGTTATCAATCTCCAAAACAGGAGACCATGTGTTTCTTGAGTAGCAATGATTCCTCAGTTCTTAAAATATATAAGGACTAATAAATAATTGCCAAATTAATGAAAGTTAGGTAATATACCATAAACAATGACACATGACAATTGTCTTTAGAATGACTTAGAAATGTCTATGAGAGTTCAGATGAGGGAAAAATTACTTTGGGTTGGGGAGGTTCAAGCAGGTGATATTAGGAAGGAAGGGGTTATAATTGGATCTTAAAGGGTGGGTGGAATTTAAATGGTGATATAATAGAACCCAGGAGAAATATGCAAGTTGCCTTTAACAAATAAAGGAAAGGCTAGTTGTGGCAAAACCAGGGATGGAGTATAAAATTAATAGATGCTAAAACTGGAAACACCTGTTGGGGACAGATTATGTAGTCTTTCCAAGTACACATAGGAGTTAGGACTTTCTTCTGTTATATAAGTAAAACTATCATCCACGCTAGGAGTAAGGAGACCTGGTTTCAAGTCCCTATGCATTTTAATCACTAACTAGATGTAGAGCTTAAACCAACTCACTCAATCATACTTTCCTTATATTCATTAAGAAAAAGCTGGACTAGAAATTGGTCTAGGGCATTGTTTCCCAGTCTTGTTGAATACAAAAATCACTTTTCAGAGTAAAAAAAAAAAAAAATTAAATTATTTGAATGCTTATAATTGTACTTTTTAAGAAACTGAGAAATATGTAATAAAAAAGCTATTATCAATTTAACAATGTTTTTAATATATTTCTACTCTATTGTCCACAATAACAGCCACATATTCAGGGTTTTTGTCTTGTTTTAAGATTTTATTTATTTATTTATTTATTTAAGAGAGAGAGAGAGAGAGCAGGGGAAGGGGCCCTCGGAGGAGAGAATCCGGAGCAAACTCCATGCTGAGCACAGAGCCCAACATGGGGTTGTATCCCACGAACCTGAGATCATGACCTGAGTCAAAATCAAGAGTCAGATGTTTAACCGACTGAGCAACCCAGGCGCCCCAGCAACCACATATCCGTTTCTAAAAACTCTGATAAATATAAGGCTTATCACATTATATTTTTAATTTACATTTCCCTAATCGAGATTGTGCATTCTTTTGTGTATCATAGGTCTTTTTGAGCCTTCTTTTATGAAATGCCTGTTCATCTCTTTTGCCCATTTCTCTATTGTGCTGTTTCCTTATGATGGACTTGAAGGATATTTTGTATATATCAAAATGTATATTTTGTGTATACAAAATCCTTTTCAATTTTTGCTTTGCAAATGTTTTCTCCCTGTTGCTGGATTGTTACTTTCTTTATAATATTCTTTAAAAAAATTTTTTTTATTTATTTGTCAGAGAGAGAGAGCACATGCACAAACAGGGGAAGGGGCAGGCAGAGCAGGCAGAGGGAGAAGCAGGCTCCCTCTGAGCAGGGAGCCCAATGTGGGACTCAATCCCAGGACCCTGGGATCATGCCCTGAGCCAAAGGCAGACACTTAACCGACTGAGCTACCCAGGCGTCCCTCTTTATAATGTTCTTACAATGAAGAGAAATTCTGCATTTTAACAGAGTTAAATTTATCATTCATTTCCTTTATAGTTTGTACTTTTTTTTATTTTTTTATGCAATCCTTTCCTATCCCAAAGTCATAAAAGCATTCTATATTTTCTGTTAAATATTTTATTATTCATATTTCAGTCCAACTGATACATGTTTGTTGTAGTACAAGATGGGTATGGAAGTTGACTTTCCCACATGAATAATTATCCTACATAATTTTTTAATATTCCATCTTCTCTCCACCCTGATTAGCAAAACCATACATGACTGCTTTATAGAATTCCCCATTGGCATGTGTTTCAGCAGTCTTTGTTCTCTTCTATTTGTGTAGTTATTTAAATGTCTGCCACACTGTTTTAATCACCAAAGCTTTATAATAAACCTTGATTTCAGCTAGGGCAAATCCTTCAACATTATCAAGTTCCATTAAATGCTATTCAAAATGCACAAATGTTCAGATAACATTCACTTCACCAATAAGTATATCGTATCACCTTCTCTCTCAAACATTTTGTTGAAGATGGAGCAGGGGAGGATGAACCAACTTACTTAAACATATAATCAGTTATGAATAACTGGACATTGATTTTAGTGCATCTCTGGGCTCATATTCTGAGAATGCTTTTGCCGCCCACATAATCGAAAGAGAAAAGCAAATGCCAGATTACCTTGGTACATCTCAGCCACCTACATGAGAGACATTCCAAATAAAAACTCCAAACCAGGATGAAATATACCACCTTTGGAGATAAGTCTTTACTTAACCTTTTCAAAAAGGTGATGAGTTCAATAGATGGTGAGAAAATGTTTAAATAACTGACATGTCAAAAATAATTCTATTTAAAAAAAAAAAAACTGCCCAAGGACACCACACAGACTGAGTTGCTAAAGATGCAAACATGTCTGAGTTTATTTTTTTTTTTTAAGATTTTATTTATTTATTTGAGAGAGAGAGAATGAGAGAGAGCACATGAGAGGGGGGAGGGTCCGAGGGAGAAGCAGGCTCCCTGCCGAGCAGGGAGCCCGATGCGGGACTCGATCCCGGGACTCCAGGATCATGACCCGAGCCGAAGGCAGTCGCTTAACCAACTGAGCCACCCAGGCGCCCTGTCTGAGTTTATTTTAATCATGTCATTTACATGGAAATGTATGAAGGACGTTATTTGAAAACAAAACCTTGAATAAGGTTCTGGTTTATTCTAATATACATGTCATACTCTTTCAGTCCTTCTGATATGAAATTTTTTTCAAATAATTCGCCCCTCCATTCATTTATGTGCCACATTTTTTTCTAAAGATCACACAATGAAAGGAATTATAGTTGAACACATAATTCTACTTGAATAATCAAGCTCATTCGGGAAGTCAGTTTTAATGTCTGCAGCTGGGCTGTGAAGGCATTAGTGGGCTCGCAGCTGTAAGAGTGTAAATGTCAGCAGGAGAACACTTAGAAATGGGTAACATCTTCCCTTCACAGCAGCCTCTTGGTTAAATGGAATGTTGTGCTCTAAACTAAATTACTTCAAGTCTATTTGTGAAACTCGGTTGGATACATGTTTCTTATATAAACAATGGCTGGAGATAAATCTGCCAAAACTGGTGTGGTGATTTGTATTTTTAGACATGTAAAACTTTTAAACCCAAAAGCGGAATCTAAGAATATGTTATTTTAGCCCCAAAAATTTCCTGGATATTTTATTGAATACATTGTAATGTTTAATACATATATTTACTATTGGTCTCTTGGTAGTGCAGAAATTATACTCATTTCTCTGAACTGTCCCCCACCATCGTGTAATGGTTAGCACTCTGGACTCTGAACTGTCCCCCAATGACCAACTTACTTCCAGGGCATTTCAGATGCTACTGAGAAGAAATTGGTAACAAGGGAATTTAAAAGTTGCCAAAACTCTTCAATATTAAAGACAACAAATAAGACACAGTAAGGCCTTTTCTCAAGGGATCAAGACTTAAACACACTTAGAAACAGAGGAAATTCCATTCTAATGTTTTCACATATTTGAGGAAGGGCGTCATTCAAGAGTTAGCAAGCTATCAATTAGGCAGAACACCACCATGGCTTGACCCATGGGGAAGTAAAGATATTAGGATAAAAACTTGAAAAATATTCAAATAACATTTATCTCCATTTAAAGGATGAAGTAAGAATACAAAATTGTGGCAGAGACAATTGAGATCTTAAGAATCCCAAAGGCCTGTGGTTTAGGATAAATCATTCCATTCTCCTCAGATAATTTTTTTAAAACCTCACTCCATAGCCTCCAGTGTATTTATCTCAGCGTCTTCATCATCTATGGCCCCACCCTCCAGCTCTAAAACAACTTCATCAGTGATGATCCTACAGAACCCCAACTACTGTTTAGAGAAAACAGAAAATCCCATACCAGTATATGTGAAATTGAATACATTTTAGAAAACTACTCTCTGTTCAGGCCCTAACTGACAGAAGAAAAAGCATTTGCTATTAGGCATAAAAGTGCTCTGCTGGGTATAGGTAATCCTTTCAACATGGCATCCAATTTGATAGATGGTAAAACTGAGAGAAATAAGTGCATTGGCCACTCATCACATCTTCTTATGATAGATGGTGGGTTTGTTAGTCCAGCACCTGTTCCAACCCCCTTCTAGCATGCCAAAGCAGGTAAGCTAGAAAATTATATTTCCCAAACTCTCTGTAGCTAGCATTCTACGTGTTATTCAACTGCCACCAATCAGGTATCCTTGTGTAAGACCTTAACTCAAAACTAAGTCACTTAGAGAGCAAAGCACTCACTTCAGACTTTCATGACTTGGGATGGATTTACAAGAAGCAAGCAAAGCAAGATTCAGTATATGTATCTTCATAGCACTGAGGCTGACAGTGGGTGAGTTCTTGGTGTCAGTAACTACGGCAGTAGCTGCCGGGGTAGCAGCTCCAATCCCCCTGGCAGCTCCTTGGTAGCCTGTCCTACACTGTGGTTCTGGCAGGAGTTCAGCCAGAGCATGTTTCTTCAGGCTTCTCAATGAACCTCTGAGCTCTTTATTTGTTCCCCTGAATAAATACTCATCTATTAAACAAGGCACAGTGGATTCTGCTATGTGTATGTAAGAACTCTGACTACTAATGTATCTGATGTATCTATGAAATACTCTAGCATTAAACAGAAAACAATCACTGAATGAAATAGTTCAGTAGCACTCTGAAATTTAACAGTGGATTAAGATTAAGCCTTATTTTTAACAAGTGTTTTATATGGCTATATAAAAATACCTATAAATCAGACAAAAAAAGAGACTTTGCCTCAGATGCTAAGAAAACACAAGCAATCTTAAAAATGCAAGCAAATCATATTCCTAAATTAATTTTCAGTGGAGTGGTTGTGACCTTGATTGAATTTGTATAGAACATCAGTGTTCTAAGTGGTGACTGAGTTCCTAAGTCATGTCAAGAACATTACATAAGCTTTACTGCAGCAGAAAGATCACAAAATTGCCATAAAAGAAAAAACTATCACATTATGAAAGTAGTGATTATACAAAACAAACAAATTAAGTAAGAAAAAATTTAGTGTGAATGCTGGTTCTTGAGGGGACAAATGAGTTTCATTAGATTAGATGAGGAAAACTTAGAAATTATTATTCAGTTTCTCAAAAGAACACTGGAAGTCATGATACAGATTCATTTTTATGTCTAATTTTTTTAAAAAATTATGACATCCCTTTTCTAAGAAATATATGTACCTCTGATGTTATACACAGTTTCTCAGCTATAAGTAGTGACACTTTGAGGACTCATAAGTACAACAGAGAAGGGAGGGCCAAAGACGTAAGACAGGAAATTTTTCTTAAGAAACTGTTAAAAGAAGAATGAATATATTTGTGGAAGTGCGCAGTAAAGGGTTAAATCAGTGGGCTTGTGTACTCAAACCCTGCACATTCCAAAAAAAGGGCTGGCCCCAGAGATAATCTCTAAGACTTTGGAATATCCTGCCTGATAAGATTGTCTTTGTATACCTGAGGCCCTCGACCACACCAGATAGTTGATGGTAAGAATGAGATTTAGGGTGAATGCCTGTTTTTGTTTTTCTGGTCCCCTAGGCCATGCTATATTAAGTTTGACCTCTGGGGGTGTAGGATGGAAAGATAGGTAGAAACGGTGCTCCAAAGCTAGATGACGGACACCCAGTGAACCTAAACACCAAGGCTCAAGTGAGCTTCCCTGGTGGGCAACGCATCATGTTGTCACACTTGTCTGCTGGGAGAAATAAGAACTGTTCATGTAACTCCACTGGAAGCTTGCTCTTGACTTCTCCTGGACTCTGCCTTACAAACTTTTTCCATTTGCTGATTTTAATCTGTGTTCTTTCCCTGTAATAAACCATAACCATGGGTATAACAGCTTTTCTAAGTTCTGTAAGACCTTGTGAAGCATCAAAACTGAGAGTGGTTTGGGGACCCCCAAGACAGTAAATTTGAAAAGGATACTGCATGGGGTAGAGTTAATAAAAGGATACTACCTGTAGTAGAGTTAATAGAAGACAGATCAGGGAGGAAAATAGCATGGGCTCATTTTTTTCCACAGATGATAAGAAAGTTATTTAGATATTCACACAGCCTCAAAGTATCACCCACAGATTACTTAAGGGGTAATGTGCATCAATAGTGGAAAACTCTGTTGTCACTACCTTAGCCAAGTGATCCAGCCCAGCAGAATCAATATTAAGAAGGCCTGATGGTGACACAGCGAGGAGCTGATGTGTAGAATTGGGACACATGTACACACACAAAACACACACACACCTGTCATTTATATGTATATAACTTAACATGAAGATTGGATTTAGTGTAGAAACAAATGTGGGAATTTGGGAAGGGTGAGTGCATCTATACTATTCTTGCATATAAATATAATTGAGTTTATGAAATGACACGTATGTATATTTGAATGACATATGAATGACAGTATGTATAATATTATAAATTTCTTTTCCATTGTAGAGACCCATAGAGTTATAAAGTTTTGGAGCTAAATGAAAGTTTAGATATTAGTATCACTCAGGAATTAACATCCAAAAGCTCTCTCTAAGTAGAATATCATGCTAGTAACTATTGTGGGGACAGGGAGGAGATAAATTCAAAGAAACAGAACAGCCTAACCCATACTCTTGAGAAACTTGGATTCTTCCTGGAAAGGTAGGAGACATTGCTTTTGTAAAAGCTGTAATTTTCATTTCCACAAACATCCTTAAAACTCTCCTATTGGAAGATTATTAGAATCCTGGAATAAACCAAACAAAAATGGTTATGTGAGATCTCTGAAAGACTAAGTTATTGACTTTTCAGTTCCAGTGCCCAAGTGTTTGATGAAACGTTGCAGAGGAACCCCATGAGAGGTTGAAATGCTGTTAACTTTGGAGGGTCTCCACACTGGAAATGTGACAACTGGGAGAGAAGAAAGAAGTATAGGCTAGGAGTCTTCAGATGTTGGCCAGATCTCCGTTCTGCAACGTGCTGGGTGTATTACATGGGAAATACTATCTGGCATCTCTGAGCTTCAGCTTTCATTATACAATAATGTCCACAATGATACCACAGAGGGATCCTGTAAAATAAAATGGCTGAAATACGTGAAAGTCTTTGTCATCAATTCAGCACTCTGCAAATATTAGACAGGAGGAGTTGAAGGAAGTTTTGTGGGCTGATTTCTGGCCGCCCACTCCTGCCACCTATACCTTTCCCTTTTCTTCTTAGTTTCTATCTTTTTTCTCTCAAAATAGAAGGTTTGAAGTCCTTGGGCTAATATTCAAGAAAGCAGCACTTCTAGAGGCTACAACAGGAGAGGCAGAACTGACTCTAGCACATCAAACATGACTTTGGTGAGAACAAAATACAAACCTCTACTAAATTCAACTGCTTAACCAAGAAACTACTTTATCCTAGCAGGTTGCAAAGACCATCTTGCATCAAGCACTTTCAAAAAAGTCAAGAAATTATTTGTTATGAAGTATTTCTCAAACTGAAGGGACATATTCTTATAAATTTTCTGGAAACTAAATACACCTTCTCAAGGTGACTTATTTTATAAGGGTGTTGAATATTTATCTATATTTATTTTTTATAATTTTATAATTATAAAATTTTATATATATAATTTTATAATTTTATAATTTTATAAATATATTTATAATCTATATTATCTATATCTATATAGATAAATACTCTTCAATCCAAGAATGTTAACTGAATAAAAACTATCAAAAAACTTTCAAAGCAGCAAAAAATTAAAGCCACTAGCCCAAGATAGGAAAATTTTAGAAGCATACTTTCATTCTTATGGGAAATCAGGGCTGTGGTGAAGGAAAGAGTATGGGACAAGGACTCAGTTCACTCAGGCTCAACCAAAGCTTTGCCACGGATCCACTTGACTTTAGACAAATCACTTAATTTTTCAGAGTCCTAGTTTTCTCTGGGTAAATTAGATGCATGTAAAGTCTTTTCCAACCATAACATTCTATGTATATCATTATTTTAAATTCCTATTCTAACCTAAATTTCATTTACAACCTTCCCTTTTCTAAAACTAGAAAATTGTGAGTTGGTCCTACAATATAATTATTTCCAATCTACTCTACTGAATGGATTAACTTCAGAATGAAATGCTTTTATGCCTAACCCTTGACATGGAGTGCAGTAAAGTTTCTCATCAGACTACCAATGAGCCAAGCAGAGGCCGAGTTTACCCCCCCCCCCAAAAATGTATTTATCACTGAACACTAATTTCACCATTCAGCACAAAATACCATGAATTGAAATTATAAGTAAATGTATTTTTTCCAACTGCAGGATAACCTCTAAAATGACTCCTTTACTGACTTTATTGTGGATTAATTTGTCTTCTCTAAAATCAGTGGGTCTCTCAATGCACCTGTTTTCATCGCCGTGGCACCTGTCCTCTGCCTCAGCCTAACAACACGGGATTCATAGGTCAGCCCCCTTTCTCCTACCTCTAGACAGCCTGACAGGAAAACAAAAAAAAAGGGCTTGATTTCTTGATATCTAACCATTCTGAGGCTCTATGTATTCTTCTCTAAAAGGGGGATTATTAATGCCTGCAGTATACATTAAGTCAAATACATGTCAACTATGTTTTCACCTTTTAATATTTTAGCAAATGAATCACTCAACGCTGACTTTAAAAATACCATTGTTTGTTTCTTGATATTTACCCTTTTTAATCAACAATTTGTGCCCATTTTCTAAATAGAAGAATGTTCATCCAATACACAGTAGTACCATTTGCTACGTTCATTTTGACAAAAAGTTTCAAATTCCTACCATGCAGTCTAGATCCAAACATTGTATTAAGCTCTGGAGATGTAAAGACCATGCTAAGATGCTTTCCCCATTTTCACAATGTTTCTATTTAGTGAGGGGAGTATTCCCATAAGTCAAAATAACAAACTATAGCTATACACATATGTATATTATTCATTTATTATAAGTGGCACAAAGGCATCTACTAAATACTGTGGCAATACCAAGGAAGGGACGGTTACTAATTCTTACTAGGGAGTTCCAGGGAAAGTTCACAAGGAAGAGAACATTTAAAGATTGAAGAAGTTACCCAGAGAGAGAAGGAACTGAAGGTAGAGGAAGCAACATTAGCAAAACCACAGAGGGAAGCAAGTGTATAGAGAGAGAATGGGAAAACCAACATGATCAGAATGAACGATTCATGGGGAAAGTAACAAGAGATGACCTGGACATTAAACATCATGTCAGGATCTTAAAAACCATCCTGTAGAATATGCACGATGAACAAAGATTTTTAGCCAAAGTTGTTGAGTGATCAAATTTGTATTTGTTTTGGAATACTAACTCTGATGACAATATTGTGGATAAACTAAACTATAGATGGGTAAACTGGACATAAGGTTTAATTGAGGGAGACTAGTGAGATATCCTCTTGGGGAAAGGCAAGAAGAGAGAAGCCAGATTCTAGAGACATTTAAGAGGTAGGCCTCACAGCATTTGGTGATCAGATGAGCGTAGAGGTGAGGGTGGAAAGAATTAGGAAGAGGGAAAAGTCAGAATCAGTTCCAAGATATCAAGCTTGGGGAACAGAGGAGAAGGAGCAGTGTTAAGAGGAAAAGAAATACAGAGATTGACATTAAACATAGACTGTAAGGTGCCTTCAACATCTCAAAGTGAAATATTCCATTGTTTCTTAAGAAAAATGCAACTGAGCTTAAGGAAATAGGGATGCTAGAGAGAAGTAACATAAGGTCTGAGATTCCCTGGGGTCCAAGTAGCAGCAGAGGTCATGAGAATGGATGTGATAACCTAAGGGAAGTTTATATGGGGAGAAAAGAACAGGAATAAGGACAGAAGCCTGAAGAATAGCTACATGGAAGGGACAGGGAAGGAAGAAGAGTCTACAAAGAATACTGAGAGGAGGTTGAAGATGCTGGAATGGACCTAACAGTCACCACTTGAAATGGGAGAGGACAGAGCCTACCAAAACACAAAAGAACAGTGAAGACCTGTTCCAGGAAGCAATGAAGAAAACTTTTGTTGTTGGTTGTTCTACCAAGAAATTCCAGATACATATACCAAAAGGAGAAATGGAGTTCTGGACTCATCTGACACAACATAAGGCATGTACTAACGTCTTGGGAAGCAGGGCTATCATTCTTGGTAAGTACAAAATAAGTACAACAGAGGGAATCCAACCTGGTCAGAGAGAAGGGCTAGGAAAGACATCCCTGGGGAGGCGATGATGGGGATCGCCTGATGGAGATCTGATGGAGAAATGAACATTAGCTGGGTGAGAAGGAAACGAAATAATATTATAAAAGGAGGGATTATCAGGTGCAAATTCTCTATGGTGGGAAAGACAAGGGCCTGAACAAAAGTCAGTAAGGCTTGAACTCTGGGACTGAGGGAAAGAATAAGCAGATGATGTTGGAGATGTGGTGAGAACAGACTATGAAGGACCCAGAAATCATGGGAATGAGAGGCTATTCAATGGTTTCAAGTAGGGAGGGGGACATGATCAGATTTTGCATTTTTAAATGATCCAGTTGAGTGGAAGAGGCTCTACAAATACAAGGAATATGATTTTCAAAAATGACTAATCACTAAGAGTGATTCATCATAAGATGAATGTTTGAAGATGTAGGTTTAAAGCTAAATGTGCTCAGGATTCACACTTGTTAATGAAAAACAGCAGGAAGGATTTTTCTCTACCCTTCTATTCGTCGCAGGAGATACATCCTTGTTTGGCAAAGAGCAATACCTGTTTGAGATGGGGAAGTAAATCACTACTATTAGGAACTACAAATTTTCTGAAGGGCCAGGAAATCATTCCCTTCCTTCTGTCAGAATAAATATAAAATCATTAGCAAAGTAAATTGAAACTGGAAAAGGTCCTTCAAAATCTGGCTCTGCCTACTTCAACCTCACCTATTCCTATCTTCCCCCTCTTTACCTTACACTTATTTTTGGGTCTTTGTCCCTGCTTTCTTTCTCTACTTGGGTAATGCTTACACATCCATCCTTCAGGTCACAGTTTAGAAAAAGCTTTTTCAGGAGGGCACGTGCTGGGATGGGCACTGGGTGTTATACGAAACTAATGAATCGAACACTACAACAAAAACTTGTGATGTACTATACGCTGGCTAACTGAACATAATGAAAAACAAAAAGAATAAAAAGAAAAAAAGAAAGAAAAAGCTTCTTCAAGGAAGTCCTCCACAATGAAATCAAACGGATACCCTAAATGTATCTCCATGTGCACAGTATGCATAGCTTGTTTCCAGCCTGTAGGCATGCCAAGTCCACCTTCCAGAAGTTGTTCAGCTGGCAGCTGTGGTGAAGGCAGAGGAAACCTGACATGCTATGGGCAAGTAGAGGCCCATATAGGGAAGAGAAATAGTCAGAAATCAAGGTGATCAGAAACAAGTTCGGGAGTAAAATCTGCCTATTACTCTGTTGCTCACAAAAATTATAAGGGATTATTTTGAGAACATTAATGCTCATCTGTTTTTAAAAAACAAAGAATAACACAGGGGAGACTATCACCAAGCCTCTTCCAACCTCCCACAAGAAGATTCACTAGAAATCTTACCAAAATTGATTTGCAAATAGAAGTCACATTAGTCATGTAACAGAAGTTGTTAAGAGATTTCAAGGAGGGTAAAATAATTTACAAATAGAAGAAAGAGATTTTGTCTCCAGGAGTTTCCTTGAGGATAACAAAGACTATGCTAGGAATGAGATATTGTCTCTCCTCTAACAGACATAGTGGAATTTGGGAAATAGAACTGTGGTTTATTCCAACCTTTTTTATTGAGCTGGACGGCAGTTTCTCTGTCATCTCTCTCTGTAATGCTGTTGCTTTGCTTTATTTGCATGCTGCATCACACAATCACACAAACTGCGAACCAACACTAATACTAACAGTATTATCATTTTGGCAAATTCTTATACTTAAAGAAATCGGAAGAGATTGTGGAGGCAGATGCTATAGCAATTCAGAGTAACGTGACCGTGCAATTTATCAAGAGAGACAGGGACTGCCAGCAATATTGAAAAATCCGTCCCGGGACTTGGAGGATTTTACTAAAGTTACAGAGAAGTTCAAACCGCCAAACTCCCCAATGACTGAAATGTGGAGATCAACCATTGGCCCAAATGGTATCATTTTCGCCCTGCTCCAGAAATTAAGCAGATAAAACCCATAATTTAACATGTAGGGCAAATTGCTAAAGCACTTAACCAGTGAGGTACTAATCTTCCTTTTCTATGTGAACTCGAACTGACTCCTGACAGCAAAATCAATTGAAGAGATTTACTCTAGGGATAGCTTCTAAAAAGCAGTGTCATCAGGAGATAAGGGAATTGATGGGGGCGCATTATCAGAGCCCTCCACCAACACGCCACCAGCTGCCAAAGCCTTCCCACAGCCCTGAACCTAGAGTTGCATTCCTCTCAGGCAGATCTCATTGAACTCAAGATATCTGGAGGTCAAGAAACCTTTTCCCATATTGATTTAATCTTGTCACCTGAAACACTTGAGGTCGAGCAAATTCACCACATCGGTTGGGCAGGGGCAACCAGGGCACCTAGAGAATTATATAAAAAATGACCTCTGTTTTTTCATGTTTTACATAATGCTTTGGGCTACCTGCTTGATGTGTTTGATGGCTGACAACTTTGCATGTGCCTTATGGCTTCTTAAAGTGAACTGTCTACTTTGAACTCAAGGGGGTTCTAGAAATTCAATATTTTAATCTTATGAATTTTCCATTAAAAGCAAATAACCATTTGTTGCTTAAAATAATGAAAAGATCATTATGGCCTCTTTGCTCCATTGCTAAATGTTAGGTGTTGAGACTCCCACCTCTCTCCATGCAACAGAGAATGCAGCGTGGTGTGGTAGAAAAGGCAAACATCATACATTACATCGAAAAAAAAGGCAAACCTATGTCAATGTAAATCACCAATCTATAGCTTACTAGCTGTGTATATACTTGGGCAAGTATGTGACCTCCTGAACTGTTGCCTTACCTGCATCTTTTACCACCTACCTCCAAGGGTTATTACGAGATTTGAAGGAGGTAACATAGATAAAGGACCTAGCAGAGGCCATGGTACAAAAGAATATAAACGCTATTTTCTTTTACTCTTTTCTTAGTACTAATGTTTGGTCTGAGTGACCGAATAAACCCAAGTCTCCTATCTATGAGAACACACCTGGAGTAATACCAGGGGAGGACACCCACCCCAAACTGAAATTTCCATTATTCTCTCTCTACAAGAAAACAACCTATCCATTATAAAAACTCCCCCAAATTTTTGTCTCCAATTTTGTCTCCTTATATCCCTGCTTCCTCTATTTGTATTTGCCAACATTACCTCAAACTCTCCCACAAGCCAAATAGGTTTCAAAATAATTCATTTGTGAGGGGACTTTAATGTAATTGTGGAGGTTATAATGTCTAGAGTTAAATGTCTAGAGTTAAATGATTTAAACTTGCAAGTGTATAAAGACTGAGTTTTCATGGGCTGCCTGGGTGGTGCAGTAAGTTAAGTGTCGTCTGACTCTTGGTTTCAGCTCAGGTCATGATCTCAGGGTTGTGAGATCGAGTCCTGCATCAGGCTCTGCACTCAGCACAGAGTCTGAAGTTTCTCTCTCCCTCTCCCTCTACCCCTCTACCCCATGCTCTCTCTCTCTCTCTGGCTCTCTCTAAAAGAAAGAAATAAATCTTTAAAAAAAAAAAGACTGAGTTTTCAAGGAAAGTTTTATGTAAGGTCAAATGTAAGAACCTAGGAGAACTAGAATATTCATTGGGTCTTATTGAAGATTGGTCACCAAACTCCTGCCAATCAAATGTTAAGAAGCCTTTCCATCTGACCAGAGCTAGAAATTGGAAAGCTATAGGTAATCTAGATATGAGTACCATAAAAGGGGTTTGAGTTTAAAGGAGGAAGGAATTTTCAGAAAGACAAGATGGTAGTCAGAAGCCACTTGAATAAAAATCAGACAAAAAGTTAGGGAGAAAGGAAGCTAGGCGAGAACGCTATTAAGTTGTACCATCCCTTTGAGGTTAAAACATAATTATCTTGGATTGAATTACTAGAAATCTGGGTTCTTTGAAGTTAAGCAAGCTGAAAACAGCTTCATAGAATGCTAAAAATTGAGGCATGAAAAAAGACCTTAAGTGTTACTTAATCAGCCAAAGTTTGGGTGCCTGCTGTAACATCCCATGAAATGATCCCTCTATTCTGGAACACCTCCAATGACTTAAAAATAAATCACACATTCCACTTCAGAGGACTCTGACCATTTGAAAATTCTTCCATATCTTGAGCCAAAATCTATCTCCCTGGAAGTTCTATTACTGGTTAAAATACTAAACCTCAAGTCTTCACAGAAAATGTAATTATATATTCACATGACAGCCGTTCAAATACCAGAAGATGGTTATCACATCACCCAAGTTATTGTTTTTCTAGAATATTTATTACTTATTTCAACACACTGTTTAAATGACATGGCTTACCCACACTGGTTACTTTCTTTTATATCTCTTAGCTATTCAATCCATTTTCATCCCCTTTGTGACCCACTAGAATAGAGAGGGAACAAGGCCATAACTGTTGTCTTTTGAGACATCCATGTGCATTCCTACAACATTGAATCATATTCCCTTTTCTTTGGAAGGCTCATCACACCATTAGTCAACTGTGTATTCACTGCCACATGAAACTTCCTATCTTGGGGCACCTGGGTGGCTCAGTTGGTTGAGCAACTGCCTTTGGCTCAGGTCATGATCCTGGAGTACCTGGATCAAGTCCCGCATCTGGCTCCCCACTCAGCGGGGAGTCTGCTTCTCCCTCTGACCCTCTCATGCTCTCTCTCACTCTCTCTCTCGCTCAAATAAATAAAATCTTTAAAAAAAGAAAGAAAGAAACTGCCTATCTTTTACAGAATCTTTGGAAACTAATAAGGGACCATATATTCAGACCTGGTAAATTCCAGCATAAGGCAGTCAGTCTATCTTCCAGATAGTAAAGATTTTTTTGCCTGATGACTCTATTATCCACGACTTGGATAAACAGACCTTCTATTTCTTCTTCAAAGTCATTGGCAAAAATATCAAAAATGACAAGGTTAAGAACAGAAACTTCCCTCCAATTGAACAGATTTCCAATATTTAAGTTGACTATTGGAATCCAATCTGTATGTCTCCAACTTGTCCACAACTTAGAGGACCTTGTCAAATTTCTTCGTTAGGTTCAGATATATAGTATCATTTTGGCTGCATTTCTTAGCAAGTTAAGAAATCCCAAAGAAAGATGAGCCAGTCTAGTATGGCCTTGTATCAACCCATTCTATGTCCCAATGATCATTTTCCACTTTTGGTAAATCACAAATCTTTGTTAAATAAGTCACCTCTGCTAGTATTGTGGTTATGTGTAAAAATAACCTTTTTTTATTTTCTAAATGAATATGGATATGTTTAGAGATAAAATAACATGATATCTGGGATTCTGTTAAAATTGTCAGCAAAAAAAAAAAGGCTGGGGAGTTGCAATAGATTAATAAGAGATATGGCTAAATAGTGACAGAAATGAGTATTATGTTTACAGAGATCACCTTTCGTTTAAAGATTTTTAGAATAATTCCTCAACCTCTGTCTCCTACATCTTACCCAGTTTCCACAATTTCTCTGTAATAACAAATAGTGATTCAGTTAATTTGTTTGAATCTTCTGAGTACCCTAAGGTGTCATTCATTTGCTTCATACAATTTGGATTCATTTGCTCTGCTAATATGCTCTCATCGCCTTATTTGTATTGAGTTTGCATTTCCCATTCCAATGTTTGCCCCACTTTTTTTAGTATGAAGATCAAGCTGATACAAGGAATTCTACTGGGTAATACATAATACTGCATCTTCTTCCCCAGTGTTGGTACATGGCCTCTGCCTGGTCTTTTACTTTCTCTGAATATATTGAAGAAATTCCATTTTATTTTTATTGTCGGTACTTTCTGCAAATCTGAGTATACTTGAGCCTTATGGACATTATTCTTATCCATGTGGCTCATCCTTATATGCTTTTTAATTTATTTGTACCCTTTTTCTATCACTTACACATATCTTACAAAAATCTGAGTTCACTGGAGAGGTCTCTGTGTAACGATCTTAATTTCTTTTTGCAATTCCCCCTAATAATTATCAGATGGATGGTTTATAATATGCAGAGTTGAAACTGTATTTCTAAATATGCTATCATCTTCTCTTTGATATAGCATGCCATAAAATCATGCCTATGTTTTCCTTGATTTTTTTTTTTTAATCTACCCTCTGGAAGTGTGTGTAGCATGTGGCTGATGATGCCAGGTTTCCCATCAGTGGTTATTATGAACTCTAAGATGTCAAAGAACTTCCCCCAAAGCTTCTGCTCCTTTCAACTGCCAATAAATTCCTTCTATACATCAGAGACAGACCCAGAGGAACTGTTGTTCTCATGGCCTATGTTTCGGGAGATTTTTACCAATTTCTGAAAAGACCTCATGAGCATGCAAGCACTGAGCTTCTTAGCAGCTTGAGAATTCTAGCAGATTTTTAATAACTAAAATCCTTCAATCATGACTGTGCCTTGACACAGGTTATCTTTTGGACCTCTAGCAGAAGCATATTATCTCTTACTTCCATTTGGCCAGGAAGCTTGAAAACACTCTCCGATAATATAATTTCTGATTCCCTTTTCAATTTTCCTCAGTGATAGACCAGTGTAGAAACTCACAATGGTGTAGACTAGGTCTCCTTGATACACAACTATATCTCTAACTTATTATCACAATATATCTGGTCCTTTTAAAGGGATACCATCACCATCTTTCAATTTTGAATCATATCTCAGTGAATCTCAATGATAATTATGAAAGCATATAAACCTCTTGCCATGTATTAAAATCTCACAATGTCTAGGGGCACCTGGGTGGCTCATTTGGTTAAGTGTCCAACTCTTGGTTTTGGCTCAGGTCATGATCTCATGAGTCATGGGATCAAGCGCCCGTCAGGCTCTACGCTCAGTCGGGAGTCTGCTTGAAGATTCTCTCCCTCTGCCCCTCCCCCACAACACACATCCTTTCTCTCTGAAATAAATAAATCTCTAAATAAATATAGATAAATAAATAAATAAAATCTCAATAGGCCTTGCTCCTTTCCCATGTTCTGCAAAGGTATCTAGTGTTAGAGGCCATAATTTTTACTTTTAGTACCATTGTTGATTTTCCATGCAAATCACTAAGTTTCTCCCACATTCCTTTTTACTACTTTCATTTTCCAAAAGTACAGTCTACACCAGTATATCTGATTATTTTTTCTTCTTCATATTTACTTTAAATCTCAACCATATAATTTTGAGATCTATCCTCACCTTGCCAAAAACGAACCATGCTAGGGTCTTAAGTTATGGCTCAAAAATCTAAATTCTATTTTAGCAACACCGCTGCCATCCATTCAACATCAATATTTTCCTCTCTCATGTATTTATTCAACAAACTTCTATTGAGAAAACACTTTGTACAATGTGCTACGGTAATAACTCGGATTATAATAGTAGAAAGACAGACAATGTCTGCACCCTCTAACAAGCATGTCAAGTAAGTCAACAGGTCATTTTAATACTCGTCTATGGCTCCATCCCCAGACAAGAAGTAATAAGGACACCGGTTGTATAACCAAGTTCTTGCATTTCTTATGGGACTTCTCTGTCATTGTTCCTTACCACAAGTCTTTTCTGATAGACACAATCAACATCCTGTGAATCAACAAAATGAGATAATGGATGGCAGGATTGGATAGATTAGTGGAAACTCTGTTGCATCTCATCTACCTGATCCAGGAAAACAGAGCACTGTCCAATTTCCCGTGTCAGGTTGGCATAAAACTACCTCCATACAACTGATACTATGGCCTCAATGAGAAGACGCCAACCACCATTACACACTTCTCCCTCCTTGACCTTGTCAACATGCTTACCTGCATAGACTAGGACCTAGTCCTTTTAATGATCATTCTGTGGAGCATGAGAGGGTACCATTTCTTCAAAAGATCCAAATTCCCCTTTGCTGGGAAGATCCCATATACCTAGTATTACAAGCTAACGGATACCCTCCGTGTCTCAATCTTCCACTTGCCAGTAGTACTTATCTCTCCCTTTTTCATTAAAAATTCCTTTTCCTCTCTATTCTTTGGTTAATTCTTCCATTCAAAACAAAAGTACTCACCATATGTAGCAAACCAGAGTTGAGAAAGGCTTATACCTCCATGGTTTCTCCTTTATAATTACAGAGTGCAAACTTTTTAAGTGAAGACAAAAAGCCCTCCTTCGTCCTGATGCAGCACTGGCGCAGGGCCTGGCAGCTCGTAGGACGGAAGCACCTACCGAGGTGATCGGAAACAAGAAGGACAGGGAGAAACGACAGCTCCCATAATTGGTCAGGGCCTCAGACGGGAAAACAAACACCCTGCAGGCTTAAACACACATTTCTGCCCTAACGCACACCTTATAGATGGTTATAGGAAATAAAGACCTTTATAGTTTCCCTTAGGAAATAGTCCTTACACCCCTGTAACTCATTGCCCAAAGGCTCCTAGGAATACTGCCTTCAAGGAAGCCAATTATGTGGCCCCTCTCCTCTCACCCTCTGCCCTCTTCTGTTCAGAACTTGGTACCTAACCTAGTTCTCATCTGCTTGAAGATCTCTTTATCTCCTTTGGCAATACCAATCACACATGTGCGCGTGCGCGCGCACACACACACACACACACACACACATATAATCTACAAAACACTCCTTAATCACTCTTCCTGCCTTTTTTCTATCTGCTCTAGACTTCTTCTCAGAGTCAGTATGGAATGAGGTCTTCCCACAGTTTTGAAAAAATTTTAAATACCATCTACAGCATATTATTCCTTAAAAACCATAAGCAGGAGGTAGTGAGTGGGCAGATATTTTATTTATGAATAGATTTGACATGAGCGCTGAAGCTCTTTACCTAGACCGTACACTCACCTGAGCCCAGAAAAAGGAGGTGAGGGCTGAAAATGAGAGATGTGGACTGTCCCCCTTCCACTGCAAAGCTGCTTGAAGAGTCAGAATACTATGTCAAATATCCATTTCTGAATGCTTTCAAATAGCTCAAACATTGTACAAACTAGCAAGCAGGGTAAGAGTGAGATAAAAATTCAATATTTAGATTCCCCCATGTCCTTTATACATAACAGTGAGTGACTCCCCTCTGTTCTATTTGCGGAAGAAGTCATAGACATTTTCCAAACCAAAACATTAAATGACATAGTTCAAATTCCTAGTATTCACCCTAGGGAACTTTTCCATTTAAAATAATAGTAGAAACTCCACATGCCTGTATAATAACCAGGGTAGAATCTCCTGAGAATACTGAAAAGTTTGCAATTTGCAAAGCTCCGAGGCAAAAAAAAGAAGGAGGCACATTAATTAAATCAAGTAAAACTATTCAGAATCTCTAGTAATAAGCATATAGCCAAATAAATACTCTTACATATCCAGGTATATATTATGTAACTTTTCATATTTTATCATATTCCCAAAATATCGTAATTTATCTATTCATCATAGGTACAAAGTTTGACCTGTAGTTTCTATTAGCATAAATAAATACTACAACAGAAAGAAAAATGATGCAGAATTCCTCCACTTTCAAATGATTTATTCATTGATAATAATCATTACTAATATGCAAGGGAAAGTTCAAGTAACAAAAATGTCCTATATACTATAAAGGGATAGGGAATTTTAGGTAACAAGGAAAACCATGGAAAGAAAACACACAAAACAAGGTTGGATTTAGCATGGATTCCATGAGTGAACAAAAGGGGGAAAAAAAGGGGATATAATCCCCCTTTCCATCTGTATTAGCTTCCCAGGGCTGCTATAATAAATACCACAGGCTGGTGCTTTAAACAACAGAAATTTGTTTTCTCACTTTCTGGAGGCTAGAAGTCTAAGATTAAGGTATCAAAAGGGTTGGTTTCTTCTCAGGTCTCTCTCCTAAGGTGTTAGATCTTTCTTCTCACTGTGTCCACACAGTCTTCCTTCTATACCGCTAGGTGTCCAAACTTCCTCTTTTAAGGACACCAATCATATTGGTTTAGGGCCTACCCTAATGACCAGGTTTTAAATTAATTACCTTTTTAAAGACCTATCTCCAAATAAGGTCACATTCTGAAGTACTGGCAGTTAAGACTTGAACATATGAATTTTGAGGGAACACAATTCAGCCCATAATATCATCCTCCAGCAGCGCAGGTGGGGAGATAATTCTGTATAGGAGAAATGCTTTATAAGGATCTCAGTTGTTTACTGAAGGATTAAGCTAATATAAAGTATTAGATTGTCCAATCCGGCTCACCTAAATCAAAGATCTCCCCAGCATCAAGGTTTACTAATAATCTCAAAGGATACATGCAATCAAAAGGTAAAGATGAAACAGAAAAAGTCTAGAACATTCCATGGGATTCTCTAGGTCCTTCCCTCTAATATTGGACATGTGCTGCTGGCCCAGAGTAACAGTGAGGTCTCCACTGAGGCACATGGGGCCTCACAGCAGGAAATATTTATGACATAAAAACCTCCACATTATATCAAGCTTACAGGACATTCTCTAGCAAGTCATGCCCCATAAACCCATATATCCTAAATTTGGTCACCATAACTAATCTTAAACTAGGAACATAATGATTCTCCTCCTTGCAAACATCATTAATTTATTTACTAGAAGTTTCAGCTATCAGAATGTTTACAAGAGATTAGACTGGTTCACCTGCCTTGTTCCTTCTCCCAGGAGCATCTTCTTAGTAATCAGGAGAGAAATAGATCTGGGCCAGCCGCTGTAACTTCTTCCTCCCCAGGGATCCAGTGCAATGTAAACTCACTCTCCTGTTCCTTTACACAATCTCCAATATGTGATACATTGCTCGCTCATGTCAAAAATAATAAATATGGGGGCGCCTGGATGGCTGAGTCAATTAAGCCTCTGCCTTCAGGTCATGATCCCAGGGTCCTAGGATAGAGCCCCACGTTAGGGCTCCCTGCTCAATGGGGAGCCTGCTTCTCCCTCTCCTCCCCACTCATGCGTGCATGCTCTCTCTCTCAAATAAAATCTTTTTAAAAATTAAAAAATAAATTTATGGAACATTTTATTGGATAAAATCAGTTTCATTATCTTTATGTGAAATAAGTGCATATTCAGTCAGGAATATAACTTGCTAAATGGTTGTATATACAGTGTTGTTACAATACACAGAAATTTCACTACATTTAGGGTTCAACCTCATTGAAGAATTTATTTGCAGTGAGCACCTATTGATTTTTATATCCAACACCTCCATTTCTGAAAACTTCTTTCCCCTTTCCTATCATTTCCATGATAACCGCAGTAGCATGCCCTGACCCCCCACTCCACCCCTACAGACTCTCCTCACTAGATTCCAGCCCCCAGCCAAATGAAGCAATCAATCTAAAGGTGAACACCTGATTCTAGCTGAGGCAGAAACCTTTCCCTCAGAAACTAATTCCAGCTTTAATTGTTGACGTTCTCCTGAACTCAACAGTTGTCAGCAGCCACTTTTCTGCTGTACACAAGAGAACCAGTTCCGTGGTGAAAGAAGAGAAGTTAGCAGTTACACTGGAGGAGCGCAGGAGAGAGGGCCCCAACAGCATGCCAATCCCTGCTTCTAGGCCATCCTGGCTATGTATCTGCCATTGGTTTCCATACAACAACAGTGCCTACATCTTAAAAATAAACTTCTCTTAAAGTATTTTCTATTGCTTTAGACCAAAAGAATCCTAACATGTATCTACAGATCTATCTTCCCAAACTCTGGCACTGACATTTACTGATTGTGTGACTTTAACTTATTTATTCTCTCCAAGTTGAAGCTTCCTTATTCATAAAATAGAGATTATGCCATGCACCTTACAGGTTTGGGTTTTTTTTTTTTTTTTTAAGATTTATCTATTTATTTGAAGATGAGAGAGAGCGCACAGAGGGGAAGGGCAGAGGGAGAGGGAGAGAATCTCCAGCAGACTCCCCACAGAGCCCAATGTGGGACTCCATCCCATGACCCTGAGATCACGACCTGAGCCAAAATCAAGAGTCAGATACTTAACTGACTGAGCCATCCAGGTGCCCCCACAAGTTTGTTTTGTAAATGAAATATTAAAGTTGTATGGACCATAGGATGCACTCTGTAAATGGCAGGTGTTAATGGAGACTAATGCTTCTAGTTGCCACTCTTTGGATCCACCATGGTATTCACAGCAAGGCCATACTTCCCCTGGTGTTCCCACCCAATGGCTGAGCTTGATGAGGGGTACTAGACCTAGCCCATTACTGTCCAAGGCTGGATTCTTCCAATGGACAGTATTTGCTCAAGGACTTCCCATCAACTTGGTCAAAACTTTCTCAGAAATACACTGCAGTCTGTGACTCCTGCTACCCGACCCTTCCTTTCCTCTCTCCTTTCACAAGTCCTAAACCCGCATCACTACCTAAAGGCTCAACCTACAGACTCCTGTTCCCTCCTCTTTCACCCTTCACTGGCATTTGTCCCCAAAATCTCAATCATATATAATCTCATGTTGACCTCGACTTCTCAAAGGACCTGAACTGACAAAATGAGCATATACTGCAGTAATTAATCTACTGATAGAGTACTACTGTTGTATATTCACAGCACATCCTACCGCATAACAGCCATTCCTAATGTTCTTGGCTCTCAATCTGTAGCTGAGCCCAGACATGATCTCACATTTCTCTTTAAGATACACATTCCCTGTCAATTGATCTCAGTTGGTGTATTCACACATTAACTTTCAATTTCTACTAAGAAATTAATGAAACATTTGGCCAGGAGTGACTAAAGAAAACATCTCTCCCCTGGTTCTTTCCAGATCTTTTCAGCTTTCCTTGTTACATGGGTGTGTCCTTCACTAAACTCCTTCTTTGCCCCAGGTTGTATAAACCCCAAACTAGTCTGTTCTAAATCAGTATAGTACAATTATTAAAGCTGACAGTTTGTGGACTTCAATTTTTATATCACACCTGAATTGCAGACCTCAATGCAACTTCTCCTAAGATCCCATTAAAAATACATGTGAAATTAAAGAAAAAATAAAAATACCTAATACAGTGAACCATGAGAGACGATGGACTCTGAAAAACAAACTGAGGGCTCTAGAGGGGAGGGGGGTGGGAGGATGGGTTAGCTTGGTAATGGCTATTAAAGAGGGCACGTTCTGCATGGAGCACTGGGTATTATACGCAAATAATGAATCATGGAACACTACATCTAAAACTAATGATGTAATGTATGGTGATTAACATAACATAATAAAAAAAAAATACCTAATACAGAAAATCTAAAATGTCAATTTGTTGCTAATGTAAAAAGAATTTGAATGAACTATAAGACCTATATAGAACAAAATTCAGAATCAAAGTAATGGAAAAATGCAAGATTTGATACTGACCCTGAGCATATTGCTTTCAACAAAGACAGGGACACTCTTTCCATCCCATACTCCCTGCTTGTCGGGTGGTTCAAGGTCATAGGGTTCGAATCAGTCAGGGGCAATCCCATGGGTACTTCTTTTGAGGTGGCCACTATACTAGCTTCTCCCTTAGTTAGTATCTCCCTTCCTACATCCATACAGAGAACACAATTCAGAAATCAACATGCACTATCATGTAGATAGATGACGCCACATTGGGTCCTGGAAAGGGAAGCACCAGCACAGAAACAGGAGTAGAGCTAGGAACTGTCAGCAGTGGCTAGCAGGATTTTGCAGCTTTTCATGTCCTACCTTGCTTTCAATTGTCAGAAGTCAGGTATTGAGGGTATGAGACCCTGCCTCAACCAGAATAAGTGTGTAAGTTAAATACCTAATGAACAATACACATAAGATGAAGAATCTGCACAATAATCTACTTTGCAGCCATAGGTTTGAGAACAGTATTTGTTTAACAAGATTCACTTGGACTAAGAGTGAAACCAAGGCTGATACACCTTCTCCATTGGCAAATACTGGGCCTAGGACCATTTGCTTTGATTCAAACATAGGGACACAAAAATTCATAAGAACTATAGGAAGAAAATTCTACAGATCAATGGAACACTGTCCTGAACAATCAGAAGAAATGCATACCTCTGAAAAAGACAGACTAGAGGAAACTAAAAGTGAAAGGCATTCTAGATAGAGTATCAAAATAGATCTACAGTATGAACAATAGCTGAAGACAGTAAGGATAATTCATCTGAGATTAAAAAAACAAAAAATGAATTAAATAAAATAGAATAAAAAATAAAACTTGATAAGGAGAGCAAGTTTTCTGTTTGGTTGGTTTCTTTAAAATTTTATTTATTTATTTGAGAGAGAGACACAGCGAGAGAGGGAACACAAGCAGGGGGACTGGGAGAGGGAGAAGCAGGGAGCCCGATGAGCAGGGAGCCTGATCCCAGAATCCTGGGATCACGACCTGAGCCGAAGGCAGATGCTTAATGACTGAGCCACCCAGGCGCTTGGGAGCAAGTTATAGAATAAAACTAGAGTATAGAAGCCTTCGCTTAGGGTTTAAAACACATAAAATGATATTATATCGTTACGAATACTTAATGTGTTAAAAGTATAAAAAATTTTATGCATTGGTATATACACCAACTTCAGGACAGTAATTATCTCAGGGGCAGGAAGACAGAGAAGAACCCATCAGGAATGAGCAAAGAGGGCTTCACCTAGGACTGGAATAGTGTGAAATACTGTGTGCATGTGCATACGTGTGTGAGCGCATGTGGTATGTGTGTTTCTAGAGCAAACAGGCCAAAATATTAAATTTTGTTAGATGGAGGCTACATGCATGTTCCCTAGATTATCTCTATAATTTTAAGTATACTTGAAATGTTTTATAATTTAGAATTTTACATAACACGCAAGATTGTAAAACGAAAGTCAACTCTATGCTGTTGATAGATCTAAAACTGGCACCACCAGTTTAAAATCAAACAGATTTATCAGGTAAATGTAACAATTTTCATTTCAGACAGTAGAATTCAAAGCAAAAAAACAAAGAATTAAATGGGAAGAGGGCAGTTTTATATTAATATAAGCTACACAATTAAGATATCCTGAAAAACATAACATCCAAAGCAAGTCTGTGAGAAATACAAGTGGAACAAAATGAATATTTAACAGCCAACAGTTACTAGATCCTCACTATATATCATATTGTGCCAAGGAGTCACACAGAATATCTCATTTAATACTCATAGCAATCAAATGAAACCATGTATTATTATCCATTTTTTTCAGACAGAGAAACTGAGACTTAAAACACGGATGTAGGAATTTGCAGACCTAGGATTTGGGCCCAATCTGTCTGACTCAGAACCCATACTTCCTGGAACTATGACTTTCAGTTTCCCCAAGTTATAGTAACATTTCTCTCAGATTTTGATTAATAAAGTAGAAAAGAAATACCTAGACAATTCAAAGAATACAAGTTTCAGTTCAAAGATATAAACAAATTAGTACCTTGATATTAAATTGTGTACCTTACAGAGAATTTATCTTCTCAAGAATCAATGTAACATGTACAAAATCTTGAGCCAATTTGCAAATAAAGAAAAAGTAAAACAAAAATTGTAACTCACTTTCTCTGACTATAATCACCTAGTAATAAAATACAGTAACAATAGTTAACAGTAAAATAGCCCACATATTTAGAAATTTTAAAACATCTCACTGGGGGCGTCTGAGTGGCTCAGTTGACTCAGCGTCTGCCTTCAGCTCAGGTCATGATCCCAGGGTCCTGGGATCGAGTCCCACATCGGGCTCCCTGCTCGGCGGGGAGCCTGCTTCTCCCTCTCCCTCTGCCACACCCCCTGCTTATGGGCTCACTTTGGCTCTGTCAAATAAATAAAATCTTTAAAAAGAACAATAAAAAAATAAAACATCTCACTGAACTATTTGGTCAGGGTATATACCAAAACTGGAACTTTAAAACTACATAACAAAATGAAAATGAAAATACATAAAAATTAGTGAGCTTCTGCCAAGGCTATATTCTTTTTTTTTTTTTTTTAAGATTTTTACTTATTTATTTGAGAGCGAGCGAGCGAGCAGGAGTTGGGGGGAGAGGCAAAGGGAGAGGAAGAAGCAGATTCCCTGCTCAGCAGGGAGCTAGCCACCTGGGCTTGGTCCCAGGACCCCCAGATTGTGACCTGAGCCGAAGGCAGACACTTAACCAGCCACCAAGGTGCCCCTGCCAAGGTTATAGTCTAAGGTAAATCTATAAACTTAAGTAATTTATTTTTGTGTTCAAATTTTTTTTACAATAACACGTATCTGGTTTGTAATTATACTAAAACATTTAAATTTCATTATCAAGCCAATGTAAGAGTTAAGGAAGCCAAAAAAAAAAAAAAAAAAAACCACCAAACTTAAGGATAGTAAAAGGATAAAGCAAAGTAAGACAACATGAATAAACTTTTCTTTTGAAAATCACAATTGAATAAATCAAAAAATTAGTTCTTTGGAAAACAATTTAGATAAATATTTTCCTCTTAAAAATTCAATATTACAGGAGGAAAAAAGTATTCAAGGTATTAATATGAAAAAGCACAGATAGAGAAAAAATTTAAAACTTGTTTTTTTTATAATTTTGCAAAAGAACTCAAATTCAATAAATAAGTTTTTAGGAAATTATCCAAATAAAATCAAGGAGACATTGACTCCCTAAATTATCATGAAATAAACTCAAACTTTTATCAACATAGTACTTCCAAAAAAGACCAGTGTCTAAAGGTTTACCATGGATTTTTTTTAATATTTAAGAGTTGTAATTTCCATATTATTAAGCCCTCCCAAAGCCTTAGAAAACTATTATAGCTATACAATGCCCTTCATAAAATAACCCAGATTTTATAAACTGTCCAAAAATATACTCACCCTATAAAGCAATTTTCTTTATAAATATAGATGCAAAATTTCCAGATAAAATGCCAGTCTAGTGTTCAACAGCAAACATCCACTTGATACGAGATTTTTCTCTGGTAAGAGTGACCCTGACATTACATTATGAAACTTATTAACATAATATATTAACGGACCCCATAAGAAAGTCCAAATAATGATTTGTTGGTTCACAAACTGGCCCTGTACCTAGAGGGCAAGGAGTGGGCAGCGCAGGTTGGCAGGTGGCAGGTTTAGTAAGCAAGGGAACTTACCGGCAAGGCTTGTCTTGGGCTCCGCGAGTAGAGCACATCTCCGCACCCACCCGCCAGGATGGTAAATGTTTATATAATGGCCTTAACTGGGTTCAATCACATATATACGGTTCAGATGGTCACAATAACATCTTGTTCTCTCAAAGCTGCAACCTTGGGGCAGCTTCTGGTGTGGAGAAGGCAAGCTGAAGACAAGCCAAGGACACCCGGAGTGAGAAGCCTCTGATTGTCCGGATGTAGCTCTCAGAGTCACCCAGAGGTCACGTCCTCTCCTTGACCTCCTCCAACACTCCTCCCCTTATGACCAGCTCTCACCACCTCCCAATGTGCCGGGAGCAGGCAGCAAGGGGTTTCATTAGCCTGGAGGTGGCCCCTTTGGCAGCTCTCCAGCTGCACTGGAGACAGATCAAGATAATGATGCCCAAAATAAGTAACATTTTTTTTTTTTTACCAAGAGCTCTTTGATCCAAACCACTGATTTGTTAAGTCCCCTAGAGTTGGGGGGTGGGGGGTCGGATCACTCAGGGCATTTCTGTGTGTCATTAAAGATGTCATTAAAGATGATACATTTGCAGGGGTGCCTGGGTGGCTCAGTCATTGAGCGTCTGCCTTCGGCTCAGGTCATGATCCCAGGGTCCTGGGATCGAGTCCCACATCGGGCTCCCTGCTCGGCGGGAAGCGTGCTTCCCCCTCTCCCACTCCCCCTGCTTGTGTGTTCCCTCTCTAGCTCTCTCTCTCTCTGTCAAATCAATAAATAAAAAATCTTTAAAAAAAAAAAAAAGATGATACATTTGCAGACTTATCAGGTATGAACACACAGCATTCTGTTTGGAGTAATGGGTGTGTCCTTGCAAGACTGTAATTATGTCCAAGGCCATTCTGTTTTGGAGACATTTCAATGTTCAGTAATGATAGGTTTTGCTGGCAAAATTTGTTGAGTAAATTTAGTATGGGCTAAACTTAGTGTGTGCTATAGTATACTATGTAAATTTATATATAAATTGTGTGAATTTGGTATGTGCTCTAATGTCCTCCAGGCCAATGGAGGGAAAAAAGATGGCAGTTGATCATACCAGTGGAGAACAGAATGTGCTCACCTGGCCTTGAGGAGAAGGAGGTGGGCAATTGTTACCTTGGGGTGGATTTTCCCCTGTGTGCAGGGAAAACCCAGGGTCAGTGGCCCAACCACCCAAGTGGGGAGCCATGGCCAAAAATTTATACCACACAACTACTGGGTTCTCTTCAGGGCTACCCAACAAATACCTGGGCAGTTCAACCAGTCAACCGCTGCTGAAACAGGCTGTTGAAAGCACAATGGGCACCGCATACAATACCCACCTTGTGCAGGTCTTGAAGACAGGGAGAACTGCCTCAGGCTCTTGCAGGCTCAACCAGTCACTATCCTTTAATATGACAGAATGACTATACAGTTCCAGTGATAGCTCATCTTCCTGGTATAATTGGGTTGGGTCTGTTTAGAGTAATTTTTCTGTTGTCAACATAGGGATGCCTATGTGCTCAAAGGTCCATAACCTGAGGTAAGTCACATAAACCCATCCCAAATTTGGGCACAACCACCCATGGCTCTAATGGTGGTATTTTTAGGATACTTCTGGTCAGTAGTTTGATGGGCAACCTGTGTAGTTTGACTGACCGAGAAAGAATACCCAGTCCCAGTGTTATTGACAGTGCATACACAGGCCAGGTTTCTGGATCAGTATTGGTAATATCAGGTGGATTACGAGTACTAGTCCTATCTTGTTCTTCCCTAATGTGCTGCTTTAGGGCCTTCCAATCCCCTCCCTGGAGTGGTGATATCAAGTATGGCAATTCTGATGAGCTGTCCTGAGGGGAAGCTGCCCACACACCCAAGAGTTAGATTGATTTCTTTGTTGGGCATACGAGTGAGCCCACTGTAGAAAGGTATTTCCAGCAGGTGTCCATCCCATGACCGGACACCACAGGGGCAGCAGAAGTCTAAGGTCGAAAAGACATATTTAGTAGTAACTTATATGGGGAGATCTTCTCCTTCTATAAAAAATTACACTTGGGGCCTAGTTTTCAGATGTTAATGTGGCTGGAGCTTTAAGAATTTGATCTGGTTGTGCATAACATACATGTCGATCAGGGGAGGCAGGACTGTCAAGGATGAAGAGATGGACTAGGGGCAGGACATGCCTGACCAAGACCCTCACCTTCTCCTCTCTTTCAATAGTGTGTATTCCATTCCATGTATAGAGCATTTTAACAGGCTCAGCTTATAGCAGGACAATAGGTCCCAGTGGAAATTGAGTAGATTCCCTTCCCCTAGGGGTGCAAAGTAACCCACCCATCCCAGTGGGATGTTCCATTGCAAATTCCTGTAGACGCCATCTTTCCCGGGCATGATGGGGCTTGGTGTTCTCAGCAGCCACAGCACTGCACGTTGATTCGTGGTGAGAGTCCAGGTGATAGCTGTTTCCCACAATTTCCATATCTTTACAGCGGTGGGTGTTTTGCCAGGCATGTCAGTAAAACCACCTTGGCCAGGCAGACTGAAGTACTGTCCGAGGCTTTAATACATTTGAGTAATCCACCAGTAGCACCTGTTGCCGCATATGCCAGACTCGAGACTGCTGCTGAAACAGGCTGTTGAAAGCACAGCGGGCACCGCATACAATACCCACCTGGTGCAGGTCTTGAAGACAGTGAGAACTGCCTCAGACTCTTGCAGGCAAACTGCAATGTATTTCTACATATTCTGATCCCATCAGGGCTTACTCATTACCTCGGCTTCCCAGTGTCTAAACCGTGGAGTTAATCTCTTTAGAACAGCCCAACTGTCAGTGCAAAGGGTTAACTGTCAAGGCTCTCCAGTGGCACCTGCCAAACCACTCTGAGTTCAGTCCGCTGGTTGCTGTGGTTCATTGCATTTTCCACCCAGATGGTGTCAGTGTTGGACTGAATAGCACCTATAGTCTCGTGGACAGGTTGCCCTGATTAGATCCATCTGTATACCAGCCATCAGCAGGCGTTCCCCCCACTCCCTCTCTAGGCCACTGGCACTGCCCCAGGAATGGGGGCAGAATGTTTGGAGGATCTACATCCCCTACAGGGCCGAGTAGCGCCTGTATTTCGAGAGGCAGAGGGCTGGTGGACAGGGTGCTCCTCTGCTGTAAATAGGCATATCATTTGGTCAAAGTGGGAGTTTGAGCCATGGCAGAGCTGGGTCGATGGAACATATTCTCACCCACCCCTTAATAGAAGGGAATAGTTTCTCCTATTTCCTTATGCCCTACCCCCACCCCCAGGCAATCTACGTTGTTTGACAGTTACCACTCTTTATGGGGTAGTGTGCTCATAGGTTCTCAGTTGGCATTTCTCAGCACTGGTTTGATTACCTTAACCCAGGGACAGAATTTACCAATAGAGCTTTGCAGAGCTTGACCTTTTAAAATATCAGTGCTCCTTCCTGCTCCCCCCACTTTCTCTCAAATAAATAAATCTTTAAAAAATGGGGTGCCTGGGTGGCTCAATTGGTTGAACCACCTACTCTTGATTTTGGCTCGGGTCAGAACCTCAGGGTTGTGGGATCAAGCCCCCTGTCAGGCTCTGCACTCAGCTGGGAGTCTGCTTGAGATTCTCTCTCTCTCCCTCTCCCGCTCCCCCCTCTCTTTCTCAAATAAATCTTTAACAAAAATAAAATAAAATAAAATAAAATAAAATAAAATAGCAGTGCTCTTCAGAGCGCTTGGGTGGCTCAGGCGATTAAGCAGCTGACTCTTGATTTCAGCTCAGGTCATGGTCTTGTGGTCATGGGATCAAGCCCCGAGTTGGGCTCTGCCCTTAGCGCGGAGTCTGCTTGAGACTCTCTCCCTCTGCCCCTCCCCTGCTCTCTCTGTCTCTCAAATAAATAAATTAAAATATTTTTTAAAAATTATAAAATATCAGTGCCCAGTATGTTCTCTGCTATTGCAGAGATAAAAACCTCATATTCTCACACAGGAGGATATTCAGTCTGCAGTTCCCTGACATAGCCATTTTTATGCTGCATAACTACTGATGGCCCTGAGAGAGCCAGAAAACTTCTGAGGGTTACCGTGGTTAGAGTATGTTCAGCTCAGTGTCAACCAGAGTTGTCACGTACTGTTTATTTCTGGGGGACCAATGAGTAATGAGCTCAAAATGAAGGCCTCCACTCACGTGAGCTCTGACTGCCTCTGAGTGACCTGCACCTGGAGACAATCTTGGCCTACATCCTACACCTGAGGCATGGGAGGCACCCACCCTGAGTGGGACCAACACAGCATTGGATAGCCAGTCTATCTGTCTGGGTGAGGTCCTGGCAGCAACCAGGTCAAACCACATTTGCCTCCAGGTTACTTTCACCAGACCCTTTACAACTAATTGGGATAGCTTTTTGGCTTTTCCAGCTCCTTCTGTCTCCAGTCTTTTCCTCAGCCCATACCCATTCCCAGGGTTTGCCAGTTTCCTCTGGGTCAGCAGTGGATCGCCCAACATCCTAAATGTCTTATCCTACAACTGGGCTCAGCATGGATATCAGATTCCCATGCCAAGTGCTGAGGGCAAACTTGAGGATCTTGGCTTTTGTTCCTACAGTGAATGTAGCCCAATAACGGCCTTCAAAAATGGGAGCATAGATGGCCTGTCTCATTCCCAACTCCCTGAGAATTTGTTGTACCTCCTCTATAGATTTCCAAAGTCCTCCATGCCCAGGGCCATCCCCTCATTGGGCCTCACTCTCCCTGCAGGCTAGAATATTTCAATCTATAAGGGTGTGAGCACCTTGTCACCCCCAAGCATGCACACACTGCCAGAGGGCATAGTGTGGGGTTATGTTGCTCATTTTCTCTGCACCTCCTGCCCAGTCAGAGAAAGGCCACCACCACCCCCACCCCCCCCATATCCTATAGCCACACTAACCAGGCCTGGATACTTTCCCTGGCCTTCTGCTGGAACTTAGCAGCTGCAGCAGTAAGCTCAGTGGGCATATATTCTCTCTTCACGAACATTTCCTGAACCGGGGGGCTGGCACGACTGTTGCTGTCCTTTCACTTTCCTTTGTATTAGGGGTCAGAACAGCACCAGGGCCCAACTATCTAATCTGGAAGTTGTTGCCAATGCATTCACACATGAAACAGAAATTAAAGTTATAAGTACCAAAAAAAGTTAAAGTTATAAATTATCTTCAATAACAGGAGAATTTAGTAAGATGTCTCTTGGAGATAATTGTAAAATAGTAATTTAAAAGACAAATGTACAATATCAATCGCTTTCCTTTATAACCATGAAACTCCTTGTCTCCACACCATTTGGTAGTGTCTGCCCACATTGACCCTGGTTTTGGCTAAGCAACTTGCTTTGCCCAATGTGTGACTAGCAAACTTCACTCAGTCAGAACCTAGAAAAAGTGCTTGCATATTCCTACTTCTCGTGTCTCCTCTTCTTTGCAATGAATTGCAATGAATCTCTGCCTTTGCCATAAAGTACATCCCTGGGCTACGTTGGTGAAAGATGAAATTTATGGAGCTAAGTCGAGTCACCTAGTCATACCAGCCGAGGCTTCCCCAGATCAGCTTTCAGCAGCTGACCCCTGCACATATGAGAGTCACCTTACCTGGCCATCTAACCAACCCACAGCTCAGCACAGACTCATGAGGAAGTTCAGCCAAGACCAAACACCCAAGCTGGCCCACTAACTCTCAAGTAAAGTAAGTGCTTATAATTTTGAGCCACTCAATTTTGTGATTGCCTGTTAACCAGCATTATTATCACAATAGATAAATGATACACCAACTATTATGCTTAATTTATTTGAAAATCTGTTCATAGTAACTCCAAAAAATCTCTTTAAAAGCAACTGAGCGTAAGCCTAAAATGACATTTGACAATCTAACATGTAGACACCTGTAGAGAAGGAAAACGCGTTCCTTATTCCCTTCTAGGTTCTTCAGCTGGTCTAATAATTAAATTGACATACAGCAGATTAACAAGAGAAAAGCAGAAATTTAATTCTGTATGTTATAGGAGCCCATAAAATACAGAATACAGAAAATTTAATTCTGTATGTTATAGGAGCCCATAAAAACATGAGACTCAAAGTGCCTGAAGCAGGCAGCTTTTATGCCTTCTAGACAAAGATACAATACATTTGTGAACAATTGACAAGACAAAGGGGTTTGGGCTTGGGGTAGCAGATTACCAAAGCAGTAACAAGGTTTGTTTATATGGTCTTCTCAGCCTTAGATTCCCTACCTCTGGTGATTCAGATACCTTCTGCCTTCCTGGTAGAGGGTGTAGGGAAGGTACCTTCACATGAGAGACTGATTTTTTGCTTTCAGAGGGAAAAGGAGGGTCAGTGTCCTTCTTGCACCAGCTGTTTTTAAGTAAATATCCAGAACACACCACTGACACGTAGTAGTAGTAATAGCAGTAATTCATTAGCAGTAGTAACAGCATTCATATTTGAAATTTTAATTCTATCATTTCTCTATAATTATCTGATTTTTCCAAATTTTCCATAATTAGTATGAATCACTTCTATAATCAGGGTGAATTCATAAAAATAATGATTTTCTTTAAAAGCAGATTCTTCATCAACTGCATTTTGTCACTTTTTATCACAGATTTATTCTGGAATTCAATTTGATTTGCTCTGTAAATTATCTATAGCTGCTTTCACTTACCCAGGAATGGCTTTTACCTCTGAGTATGCAATGAAGCCATGGGGATTAAGGAAGGGGGCAGATTTTATAGATTCTCTGGTTTGAATCAGGAGGAGAACTCCCATGTTGACAAAAATCTGAAAAATCCTCCTGTATCAGTCACTGCGGCACAACAAATTACCTCCAACATTTAATGACTTAAAACAATGACCATTCAGGGCGCCTGGGTGGATCTGTCAGTTAAGCATCTGACTCTTGGTTTCAGCACAGGTCATGGTCTCTGGGTCTGGAGATCAAGCCCAGCCTCAGGTTCCCTGCTGGGCAGGGAGTGTGCTTGAGATTCTCTCCCTCTGGCCCTCCCCCGCTTGCATATTCTTTCTCTCTCTCTCTCTCAAATAAATAAATAAATCTTTGGGGGGGGGGACCACCATTTACTTGCTCGCATTTTGGGGGGTCAATAATTTGGGCAGGTCTCGGTTGGGATGGTTCACCTCTACTCCACCCGTGTTGGCTGGGCTCAGTCATGTGTTTGTATCAGGTCGCTGGTTGACTGAGGCTGCATCATTCTAGAAGGACTCACTCCTATGTATGGCAGCTGGGGCAGAGAGGAACTTTTGGCTTCGCACTTCATTTCTTCTCCAACGAGCCAGCAGGCTAACTGGGCCTCCTCAATGGTGGGTTTGTTCCAAGGTGGTGACAAAAGAAGCTGCAGGACCTCTTGAAGCCTAACCTCAGAAGTCATACAACATCACTTCTGCCATATTCTATCGGTCACGACAAGTCACAGTGCAAGCCCAGATTCAAGGTGTGGAGGGGACAGACTCCACCTCTTGATGCAAAGAGCAGCCTGGTCACATCCCAAAAGGGTGTGAGGAATAGCTGCCGTCACCTTTGCAAGCAACTTACACATCTCTCTTACTGTTTGTAATTTATTCATCCTTACATTTAAAAAAAAAAAAAGGTTTTGAATGCCTTCAAAGTGCTACATACTGTTCTGGAATAGCAGTGGACAAGACAGACATAATCCTTGCCCTTTTGGGGACAGTGGGCGGGGGCCAGGTACAGCCTCGGGGAAGACAGGCCCTGAGCAGTGATGATAGTGCTGTGAGTTGTAGAAAGAAGGACCAGTCAGAGAGAGTAGTGGAGTCCGACCCCATGTTGAGGGGGCAGGGCAGCAGCAGAATGCAGCCCGGGCTGGAGAAGAAAATCAGGCAAGACTGTTATTTCCTGTGAGAAACCATCAGAGCTTTCTACTTCCGGGATCTATTCGGTTCCTAATGCCTCATTTTACTATGTCTGTGCTGCACATGTATTTCTTTCTCCCTTGCCATATAATTGCATGTTTACAAAGTGAAAAAAAAAGAAGAAAACTTGGGGTAACTATTCCTTTCAAAGAAAGTCTAGGACAGTCCTGGAAAAAAAAAAAAGAAGAAGAAGAAGAAGAAGAAGAAATAACTTTTATGAAAAAGTAATACTTTTTTATCATATCAAAATCCTCTCTTAATTTGAGGAATTTATTATTAATTAAGAAAGCTGAGTTTTTCAAGTGCCTAATTCTGCCTTTGAGCTGCAGGCCTCCAGGCTGTAAGTTCCCAGATGTCTGAAGTAGGTTTTATCTGAAGTGTTTGCCTAGCAAAGGCATTTTCTGTGGCACAAAATGAAACCACAGTTGTGGCGTGTTTTGTTAGAAGATCCAAATCGATAAGCTGAGATGCCAGTGTCTGAAAACCTGGTGTGCCGGAGGTAATCGACTTATTAATCTATATATAGCCCACTGAGAAGAAGATTTAGGGGTTTTGATGGCTGTTCAAAGAGTGTTCGAGATGAAGAATCCTATGGGAGAAAAGATGGAACAGAAGAGCACGTTGGAGATTTGTCATACAGCTGCAGGAAAGCTCTCCACCAAAGTGTTATCCTCTTCCCAGCAGGTTTTTGGGAAATGTGCTTCTTGTGTTAAGTTCAAAGCATCCTACGATAGGTCTGTGAGGTAGACACTCCTGGAGGCGTGGTGGATGCTGTCAAAGAAAAGAGCAAACAGCCACAGTCTCTCTCAACAAGAAGTGCGGTCAGAGTTCAGAATGCTGTGAAACTTGTTAAGGATTATTTAACCAATGAGTCAACAGATATTTCTGAATCCCTATTATGTACTAGACACCGTGTCAGGTTCCGGGGATGTAATGTTGACAGACAGACCTCGTCCCTACCCTTACAGAGAGTATAGTCTGTTGAGCAGGGTGGATGGTAATCAGGCAATTCCAAAGCTAGGCAAAAAGAACTGTGATTGAGAAATACAAAAAACCATGGAAACGCAGCAACAAAGCACCCAACTTGAAGACTTCCTGACAGAAGTGGCCTGGAAGCTGAGGACTGAAGGATGGACAGTGATTAATCAAGAGAAGACGAGGACTCTGGTTAAAGATGGCATAATTCACCAAAATGAAAGTAAAGGAAGTTTTAAAATAAAAGACATAAATAAGCCCACGGGGGCAAAGAGAATGGGAAAGAAGGCGCCAATGAGAAATTCCAGAATTTGAAAAGCAGATTGACAAATGGAAAATGATTTAGCTGAATGGAGAGAACGGACTCCCAAAGAGCAGAGGGAAAAAAAACAAAAATCAAAGCCATCAATACTGCTAACCCCGTGAAGGCTCTTCAGTCTGTGGCCCTTGGCACGTCGGGAAGCAGAGGTGAAGATGGCTTTACAATGCACTGATTCAGACTCCGCTAAGAAGGACCTCGACCCCCTCCTCCACTCCGCCCAGCCCAGCACGTGCCTGTCACCTACCCTGGCTTCACCTTCCCTGGAGGAGGGTAAAACAAGGGTCTAGGCTAAAAACGCACATCCCAGCCCAAGGCAAAGACACCTGACTACAATCACGCCTCACACTGAATGGGGAGAGCCCCAGCTCTCTCAAACCACCCAGCATCTTAATCACAGACTTACACTCCGTATGACCAAAAGAGTCTTTTCTAAGGAATCTCAGCAACTGCAGAGCAAAGACAAAAATGGTGGATCTCTTTGAGGGTTCCCTAGTCAAATGGCACACGGCAAGGTCACCCTACAGTGAAGACTACAGTCAACAAGCATTCCCCACCTTCCCTGGGCACCCAGATTCCAAAGAGGCTTTTTATGCCCTTACTCTTAAATGTGAACAGTCAAGGATTCCTGGACATTGTAGGAAATCATCTAAAATGGAAAGCAGATATCTATTCTAAAACAAACAAATCAATCAAAAAAGCAAACTGATAGAAAAGTTGCAAGCAGAGAAGGAATCAGCTTCACCAAAAATTTCTTAATGTTCTCAGCAAAATAAGAGGAGATAGGAAATAATAGAGAGCAGCATCGTTTCACTTGCTCAAGCAATCAGTAAACTGATTCACACTGACCCCTTTCTTTCTCACACACTCCAGTATCCAATCTGTCAACAAATCCGATGATTCTGCCTTCAAAACCTATACAGAATTTACCCTCTTCTTAAATCATTCACTACCCCTGCCCTGGTCCAAGTGAGGCCCATTTCTCGCCTGGATTACAGTAATAGGCTTATAATCGTTCTCCTTGCTTCTATCCTTGTCTTAATACACAGCAGCCAGAGTGAGCCTTCTAGAACATAAATTAGATCATATCATTCCTTTGTCCAAAACCCAGATCAGCTTCTGCTTTCAGTCAGAGTAAAAGCCAAAGTGCCTTTCGGGGCTTAAGTGTGATCTGGACCCACCCATACCTTCTCCCCCACCCCAAGAAGTCCCCCATGCTGACTCCCTTAGTTCTCCTCCAACACACCAGGCACACATGGCCTTGGGGACTTGGCTTCAGCTCTTCCCCTTGCCCAGAACACTGCTCCCTCAGAAAACCCTTGGATAACTCCTTCATTAGCTTCAAGTCTTTGCTCAAATGTCACTTTCCCAGGGGGACCTGCAGTGCCCCACTCCCTCACACTGCTAACCACTCTCACTCTTCTATACACTGTTTTTTCCTTAGCACGTGCCACCTTCTCACACATGTCCATGGCCCACGGTCCATCCCTCTGCACTAGAATGTGAGTTCTTCAGGGTAGCACGTTCATTTTGCTGAATGATGTATTCACAGCATCTGAATAGATGGCAGGTAGGAGGCTGGATTCATTTCCTAGGGATGTTATAACAAAGTATCACCGACTGGGTGACTTCAACATCAGCCAGTTAGCGAGACACATTCAAGAATATGAAATGACATCAGTCTGACAGGAGCATGGAGCATAGTGCAAGGACTATTAATAGTGAGAGATGAACAAATGGAGATAGACACAGAGCTTTGTGAGCCATGAGGAGAGTCAGTTCTTTATCTTAAGAGCAGTGAGGAAGCTTGAAGGGAGTTGGAAATGTAGTCAGATTTGCCTCTTAAACAATCACTAAAACTGTGCAAATGAGAGAATATTTTGGGTATAAGTAGGCTGCAGTAAACCCAAGGACAGTTCTCCCGTAGGCCCCATGACTCTGTGAGCCCAGCTTTACTCAATGAACTGCTGCCTCTGAAGTCCCATTGGGACCAAACAGGGTCCCTGCATACCTCATCCAGCGAGGCTCCTGGTAACCATGAGCACAGCTGCTCTGGCTTTCAGGCTGAAACGTGTGAGGCCAATGGGCATCCAAAGACCCAGCATCCCAACGTGAAGCTGGAGTCATTAATCAAGACAGACACTCCAAACCCAGCCAACAGTCTATACTCTTCTTAAGATGATTATATGATCTGAGTAAAGGAAATAAGAGGATTTTTTGCATAAAATTAAGGAAATGAGGGGCAGTTGGGTGGCTCAGTTGGTTAAGCATCTGACTCTTGATTTCGGCTCAGATCATGATTTCAGGGTTGTGAGACTAAGCCCCACACTGGGCTCCATGTTGGGTATGGAGCCTGCTTGGGATTCTCGCTCTCCCTCTCCCTCTGCCTCCCCACCTCTAAAAAAAATTAAGGAAAGGAAAGCAAGTTGACATATCTTTATCTTCTAGGGTAGAAATGTTATGAGAACAAGATAAATCCAATATACATAAATTTCTTAAATGGCAAAGAAAAAAATGTGCCCAGTTGGAAAATGATGAAGACTTCAAAAAACATTATGTTTTAAAAAACCCCTGTGAAGTTTAAGCTAAAATAAATAAGGTGTGAGTTAAATATGTTGTAGGGTATCCAAATGGCTTATGCCTTCAGTAAACTGCTTACAATAGTCTGAAAATACTGGGAATTGGAAAGAGACCACCGAAGTCTATGAAAAAATGCCAAGACATTTTTACAAGCCACAAAACTTTCTAATGTACCCAGCTTTGCTTTCTCACTGAAAAGTACTAAGCAGGGAATGAGAGGACTCATAGAAAGCTTTTTAAAGCATCTAGAATATAATGGCATCATGACTAATATGCTTCAGCCTTTTATGAAGGGAAAAAAATCACATTGGACAAACCTGGGAGATGTTTTTTGATAGAACGCCAGAATTAATGAATGGAACACAGTAGGTGTTGATTTTATGTCATTATAAGTTAAGCCTTTTATTTTGCTGTCAAGGAATGAAAAATAAATATCAAACCAGTCTGACCTGCTCTCCTGATTTAACAGCTTAATTTCCAGAAATGCCAGTGAAAAATAGCACAAATGTTTGCCTAGGCCAATTCTTCTTTATTATAGTTCATCCATTTTCCCTTTTTCACAAGGAATGCAGCACCTAACAGAACTTAATTAAGTTTATATTTCACAGGACGAACCACATTGCCTTCTAAGAGGGCGCTTGTTAGAGGCATGTGAGGAGGAGGTGTCCTGGAACCCAGCCCATAAAAAAGCATGCCAAGCCCACTACAGAGTTCCATGGCATTCTTACACCTGGTGGCTAGTGCAACATGAACGATTATCCTTTTCACACACATAAGGTAATTGACATTGTACACGAAGTCAGGGCAGTGATGGGAACATACATCAGTGTCAAGAAGGGAATAGCATCTCTAGGAGATTTATCTTTAGCCCTAATGACACTCCCCCCTCCCCCCACATAGGATTGTAGTTTCTACATTCTTTCTTTTTCTACATCGAGAAAGGATGTCAGAAGGATTCTCCCTGGCCCCCCTTAAAAGTATTGAAGGCAACATGCATCATGAAATTCCCTTAAGGTAAAAAGGTACTTAATGTAAAATAGTTTATTCTGTTGGAGGATTTGATGTGTCAGAGCCTCAGGAATCAAGTTGTTGTAACAACTTGCTTGCTAATGTTTTTTGAGGAAATTGGCTTGACCTCAGCCAAGTGACCGATTCCCTGTCAAAGCTAAATGAAACATGAATGTTTAAAAAAGGATTTATATCAGGTATATAATTCAAATGGAAATAAAAGCAGGTGACATTTTTATGACTTCTCTGAGAAAGCAAAAATAGAAGTATGAACATTTCTGTTAGGATAGGGTCAATTGCATAGACAAATAAAAGCAAAATAAGAGTTGCTTAAGAAAATTAAAAGTTTATGTCCCTTTCACGTAAAGTCCAGATGTAGACAGTGCTGGTTTGGAATAAAAGCATCGTACATAGTGACATCAGAAATCCAGGTTCATCTCTCTGCTCTACCAAATTAATAAATGGCTTCAACTGTCAAGGTCCCACCTCATAGTCCAAAATGGCTGGTGGAGTTCCAGTCATTACCAATGCATTCCACACAGCAGGAAGGGAAATGAGAGAAAGGTGAAAAGGCTATTTCCCAGCCAAGTTCACCCCCTTTAATTAATCTTCCCAGAAGTTTCATAGAACACTCCTGCTTCCATCTCATTGGCAAGATCTTAGTTACATAGCAATACCTAGCAGCAAGGAAGGCTGGGAAAGAATCATCTAGAGATTTCATTGCTCTCCATGATCTAAATTAGGATTCAAGTAAAAGGAAAAGGTGGCAAGGGATGTTTGGGTAAGCAACTAGCTTTCCCTGACTCACTGGACTATTTTTTTACATGTTTATAAAATTTAACATGTGACTATGTAATAATGACAGAGAGCAGATTGCTGGTTGCCTGGAGATAGAGAATAGGGGTAGGACGAGAAACTACAAAGAGATATAAGGCATCTTTCAAGAATGATGGATAGTTTCACTACCTTGATGGTGGTGAGGTTCTCACAGTGCCATGCACACGTCAAGTTCCATGCATAAATGTATGCAATGTACCATACTGTAGTCCGAATGTTTGTGTCTTCCTAAAAATTCATACATTGAATCCTAATCCCCAGTGGTAATTGAAGTGGGGCATTTGGCAGATTATTACGTAGTGAGGGTGGAGCCCTTATGAATAAAATTAG
Organism: Mirounga angustirostris; assembly: GCF_029215605.1. Lineage (NCBI taxonomy): Eukaryota > Metazoa > Chordata > Mammalia > Carnivora > Phocidae > Mirounga > Mirounga angustirostris. Next base: position 87,796,010 of record NW_026991709.1, on the reverse strand, counting down.
CACCTTCATAAAAGAGACGCCAGAGGGCTCCCTGGCCCCCTCTGCCAGATGAGGACACAGCAAGATGGCCATCTCACCACACAATGAGTCTGCTGGGGCCTTGATCTTGGACTTCCAGCGTCTAGGACTGCGAGAAATAAATTTTTGTTCTTTAGAAGCCACCCATGGGCGCCTGGGGGGGTTCAGTCTGTGAAGCATCTGCCTTCGGCTCAGGTCATGATCTCGGGGTCCTGGGATAGAGCCCTGAGTTGGGCTCCCTGCTCCGCGGGGAGTCTGCTTCTCCCTCTCTCTCTGATCCCACCCACCCCCCATTCATGCACTCTGTCTCTCTCGAAGAAATAAAATCTTTGGAAAAAAAAAAAGAGGATGCCACCCTGTCCATGGTATTTTTGTTATAGCAGCCCAAACAGACTAAGACATACTGTATATTAACTATACCTATTAATTAATGCTGTTAAAACTATAAAGTGAGAAATCTAAAATAAAAAAGTGAACATAAGAAAGGAGAATACACACACACTTTTCAGAAAACCGTGTCCTAGTGCTATTAAAAGAATAATTATTCCCTCTTAATTTTGGAGTTGCTTTTTTAAATACCATTCCTGAGAGATTGAGAGATTCTTCTTGTAAAACCTGTGCACAGAGAGACAATAACTCTGGTATTATATAATCCAGTATAGTGATAATGCTGGTATTAGATAATCCACTGCACTGAGTCGTAAGTAAAGCCTGACAAGTATAACACCAGGCTGTGAGCAACAGAAAATGTCTTCCATTCACCAATTTTTTTTAAAAGTTTAACGCCTCACGTGGAATAGTAACTCATTAATTTTATTATCTTTGATTCTCCTTTTTGATTGCCAACGAGGTCTAATTATATGTAGGAACAATTATTTCTTTTACAGAGTGGGTAGCAGTGAAGAAACCAAAATTCCAAGGTTCTTATACCTCCTAGGGAGGAGAGAAGATAACTCTCCTGCATCCAGTGTGGCCCCTGTCCCTTTAACAACAGCAGGTAGGCATAGTCCCTGCTGCTGGTGTCTGTCAGTACTCTCAGCACCAACCACACTTGTATCCCTTGCCCACCAGGCCACACCCCTCCTCAGCAGTCCAGACATCTTCCAGGCCACACCCCTCAGAAATCCAAACACCAAGGGGAGGTACCTCAAGATCTGAGCATCAGCTACAAGGCAACCCCTCGTTGGAGACCCAATCACCAAACCCCTGAGGGTTCAGAGACCAGTCTATAGGCCCCTCCTCTAACCCCAAGCTCCAGCAATACCACTAGTTCTCTTTTGTTCCCTGTTCTCAAGGATAGCAGCTTCTTCCAAAAGTCCCTAATCTTGAAGTTACTCTATCATCCTTTTTTGCTCCTCCAAACTTCCAGTATCTATAGAACCAATTCCCTATATTTAATCCCCTCTGTTTGGAATAGCACAGCTTTCTTCCCTAGCTAGACTCAGACAGGTACATTTTCCCACAAACAGAAGATCTTCCATATCCTCTTAAAATGAGCTTAAAGGACCCATTTTCCATCACTACAGAGTCAACTAATAATTTATCAACTTTGTCGGCCTGGTGCTCCAGAAGAAAAGGGGTATGTGTGGAAGCCCTGCCACCAGACCAGCTCCACATAAATGTACAGGCAAGTGGCTGATGGAAAAGCACCCAAATGAGAACCAGGCCTGGATTCTCATCTGTAGCTGGGTCTCTGGCTCCCTGACCCATCAGGGACAAGTCCTCAAGCCTCTCTGAACTTGAGGTTTCTTATTTGCAAAATAAGAGGGCTCAACTAGATGATCTTTAACTTTCCTTCTAGTTTTTATTTTGGCAGAGTTAAAAATCCTTTTCTGTCTCAATTTCCTCACTGGAAAAATCTGAAAATCTGAAAAATAAGTGGTAATTTTACTCCTCTAGGAAGTTTGTTTTAAAGATACCACTTAATAGTTTTTATAATATTTGGAGGACCATTAATCTCAATACAATTCTTGAGCATCTCACTATACCACAAGTACTATACCAAGTGCTGAAGACGCAGAAATGAATAAGACACATGTCTTGCCTTTGAGGAATTTTCAATTTACTAAGGAAGACAGAAATATAACAAAACCCATAATGCTGTGTGATGCAAAAAGAAGAAAGTAATAAACTGGAAGGGAAGGGGGACTGGGAGACAGCTTCCCAGAGGAGGTGACATCTGAGTTGGGCTTTGAAGGAGGAATAGGCATTTGCTAGACAGATAAAGGAGGAAGGCATTCCTGCAGACATCACATGGCAAAGACAGGGGAGTGAAAGCTCATGATGTCTTCAGAGAAGTATAAACCATTCAACACTGTGGAAGCTTAAAGTGCATTGAAGTGGTGGAGAAGATAGGCGTTGAGGATGGCCATGCCATTTTAAGAGGTTAGACCTCATCTTATAGCCCCTGGGGACTACAGGGGAGTTTTTACAAGAGGACTGACATGGTTCCATCTCAGAAGAAGCAATGCTGACAGCAACATGGAGAATCAGTCGGGGCCCAGCAGCCCAGCTTCGAGGCTATGGCAGTCAGTCACCTGGGCCATGGATGATGAAGGCTGGAGCTAGGCAGTTGCAACAGGAGACGGCAGATTTGAGAAATGCTTTGTTGTGAAATCCAATGAAAACTCTCTACTCCTTAACTGACTTGACCGTTCAGCAGTATTTAACATTAATGACATGCCCTCCCCCCCTTTAAAAAGTCTTTTTCTTTAGGGTAAATACTTAGTAGTGCAATTGCTGGATCGTATGGTAGCTCTATTTTCAACTTTCTGAAGAACCTCCATACTATTTTCCAGAGTGGCTGCACCAGCTTGCATTCCCACCAAAAGTGTAGGAGGGTTCCCCTTTCTCCGCATCCCTGCCAACATCTGTCATTTCCTGACTTGTTAATTTTAGCCATTCTGACTGGTGTGAGGTGATATCTCATTGAGGTTTTGATTTGGATTTCCCTGATGCCGAGGGATGTTGAGCACTTTTTCATGTGTCTGTTGGCCATTTGGATGTCTTCTTTGGAAAAATGTCTGTTCATGTCTTCTGCCCATTTCTTGATTGGATCATCTGTTCTTTGGGTGTTGAGTTTAAGATTGGACATGAATAGTATCATATTTTCCTGGTGTTCCTCCAACTCTCTGGTCTCTCTCTCTCTTCCTGTGGTCCTGTCTTTCCTTGCCCAGTCCTTACATTTAATATTTCACAGGGTTCTATCTTTGACCCTCTTCCCTTCCCCCAATATGAACTCCCTGCTTATCCATATACTTTCTACACTTCAAATACTTATGACCTTCAAATAACTGTCTGATCCTCAGGCTCATAGGGCTGGGACATCTGTGAGCTCCATGAGGACAGGATCAATATCTGACTCACACAAACAGTGAGCGTACACGTGTGGGTGTAGGGATGAGTGCATGTGTGCATGCAGGATAAGAATACTATCTGGAAAGGATTCATACCAGTTAGTTGGTGTTATTTTTATGGGAGGAATGGACTTCCACTTTCTATTTTATATGCATATATTTGTTTGAATTTTCTACAGTGAATATGAATTGCTTTTAAAATTTTTTTAAATATGGGGGCGCCTGGGTGGCTCAGATGGTTAAGCGTATGCCTTTGGCTCAGGTCATGATCCCAGCATCATGGGATCGAGCCCCACATTGGGCTCCTGGCTCAGCAGGGAGCCTGCTTCTCCCTCTCGCTCTGCCTCTCCCTCTGCTTATTCTCTCTCTCTCTCTCTCTCTGTATCTCTGTGTCTCAAATGAATGAATAAAATCTTAAAAAAAAATCATTGTCTACTTTATTAAAAAATAAATAAATAAAATTTTTTAAAATATGAAGGAATTCTCTACCTTTCTCTCTTTCCCAACTGCTCCTGATGTTCATCATTTCTCCATGGCCACTGTCACATCCTCACCTGTAGTCCCTTCCTTCTTCCTCAGCTCTGTCCCCCAAATCACCTCTGAATCACAGGGTCACTATCACATCGCTCCCTCCTTAAAAACCTGACAGGATTAAGTTCACGCCTCAGAAGGATCCTAAGGGCTTCACAGCCTGGCCCCAGCCTAGGTCCCCAGCTTCATCTCCTCCTGTTCCTCCTCACCTGCTTTCAGGCACACAGACCGCATCATTCTCCAGACAGTAAATCCCCTGGGAATCCTTGAAGCTCCATCTCAGTGGATTCCCCTGACTCTTTCAAGCAACAGTAATCACCTCAATACATTGAGTGTAGCTCCACTGGAGCGTTTCTATAGTAACTTGTGATGCATCTGTGTTCACCATTTCACAAGAATGTGAGCTCCACAGGAGCAACAATCCTGCCTGTCCTTGTCACTCCAGTGCCTGGTTCCCTACCTGCCTCATGGTAGATGTTCAATAAGTGTTTATCAGATGAATAAGAAATAAATCTGTGGGCGCCTGGGTGGCTCAGTTGGTTGGGCGACTGCCTTCGGCTCAGGTCATGATCCTGGAGTCCTGGGATCGAGTCCCGCATCGGGCTCCCTGCTCAGCAGGGAGTCTGCTTCTCCCTCTGACCCTCCCCCCTCTCATGCTCTCTCTATCTCATTCTCTCTCAAATAAATAAATAAAATCTTAAAAAAAAAAAAAAAGAAAAGAAATAAATCTGTAAGTGTACTTGGGAAGGTGGTAGCAAGTCCTTTCGGCTTCCTTCTACCCCTCCTCTACTGTAGCCTGGTGTCCCATATCCAGGCATCCAGTGTGCAGAGTAGGACAGCAGCACTGCCATCAGACGCATCCCCGAAGCCCGGGCGCCGGACCGCACCACCCCGCAAGGTACCTCCTCCCTGCCAGGGTCTTGCTCGGTCACTGGAAAGCCTTAGGAGACCTGCAGGGATGGGGCCTTTGACAACTGCTCCCTAAGCACTCTTCTGTTTCCTTACCCAAAAACCGATGATGGGAACTGAGATGGGCCCCGCGGGGCTGGCCAAGAACCGAATGGGATAGTACAGGTGAACCAACTAGAACAGAGTCTGGGGCCCCGCAGGAAACCCCACTATTCTTCATTTCTCCTAGTATTGTTCTCTTTTTAAGAGATTTTTGAAAATAGGGGCGCCTGAGTAGCTCAGTTGTTAAGCGTCTGCCTTTGGCTCAGGTCATGATCCCGGGGTCCTGGGATTGAGCCCCACATCGGGCTCCCTGCTCCGCGGGAAGCCTGCTTCTCCCTCTGTCCCTCACCCCACTCGTGTTCTCTCTCACTCTGTCTCTCTCTCAAATAAGTAAATAAAATCTTTAAAAAAAAAAAAAGGAGACTAAATGTGAAAAGTCAAATCATAAGCCAGGAAAATATCTTTGCAACACATAACTGACGGAAGAATAGTAGAAAATACATAAAACATGCCTATAAATGAATAACAATGACAAAAAACCCTATCAGAAAAATGGACTGAAGGGGCGCCTGGGTGGCTCAGTCATTAAGCGTCTGCCTTCGGCTCAGGCCGTGATCCCAGGGTCCTGGGATCGAGCCCCACATTGGGCTCCCTGCTCCGCTGGAAGCCTGCTTCTCCCTCTCCCACTCCCGCTGCTTGTGTTCCCTCTCTTGCTGTGTCTTTCTCTGTCAAATAAATAAATAAAATATTTTTAAAAAAGAGAGATTTTTGAAAACAAGAAAGACCTTGCCATTTTTTAAAATGACTATTTAGTGAAGGTAACAGCAGGTGATAGAGGCTATAAGGGCAAAAGGTTTGGAGACAGAATCCAGCCTGGTGCTCTCGGGTCATTTTTCCAACAGCCCTACTTTGTCTCCTGAAATACCCCTACTGTCTACTGGACTTCCTCAAATACACCCTGTCCTCCTTGTAATGCTCTTTCTGCCCTTCCTCTCTGCCTCGCTAAATCTTACCCATCCTTCAAGGCCCCAGGCACAGGTCACCTCCTCCTAGAACCTGGCTCTGATTGCCTGAGAAGGAATTAGGTCTCTGTGTGTCTCTGTGTTTCCACAGACCTCATGCCCACCTCTCCACTCGCTTACATCATATTATTCTCCAGGCTCCATTTCTGGGTCAGCTTTCCCACACTAGAAAGAAGGGAGCTTTCTCAAAAGCATCAATATCTTCCTTCTCTGTGATGCTTAAGAGATCTGCTCCAGAAGATGAGCCAGCACTTATTTCCAAAGCCACAGAGTAAGTAAAGAAGAAATTAATTATAACTGACAGAAAGAATTTTAAATCTGGAAGTCGTTATTTGAGTTTGGAACAAGAAAGAGGCCCTTATTAAATCATTTCAGGGCACAGAGTGGCAAGAGATACTGTTAGCACTGGATGATGTGGTGGGAATTCCTGGCTCTTCTCTCTGTGTTGGAATTTAATTTCTGTCTTAAATAAATCTCACTCTCAATGGGGGTTTTTGACAGGCCCGGGGCCATTAATGAGAAAGAAAAACGCTGGAAACCTAATTATCAGCTCAAAAGACATCCAGGGACAGCTATGTGGGAAAGGGTGGGAAATCTGACTAGTGTATCTTTTGGGGCTCATGCTGCATCTAGGTGTTGCTAACTAATACCATTATTTTCCTCTAGAGCTGTCTCTAAGGGACATTTTAAAGAATGGCATTTAAACCGACCACAGAGTATAGTGAAGAAAAAGAGGTAACAAGTTTTATACAGACATCATCGAGAAGAGAGCCAGGTGTGCCAACGAACAAGATTACTCCTTCAAGCAAGGTTGTGCCTATGATGGGCAGCCTTTAAATTGAAAGATGCAGGTAGCCAGTAAGTACTTTCAGAGAAGAGGGTGGAAGAACCACTATCACAAAAATGGTTCAGATTCTATTACATTTTATTTGTCACTCAAAATAAAGACTTTAACTGACAAAAGCAAGCTTTCCACCAGATGACAGTGACTTTGCTGGGTATGTACTGGGCGCTGTGCTGTTTTATTGTTTTGTGTTTCATTGCCAGGTTTTATTCGTTCTGTCCTTGGAGGAGCCTGATTTCAGGGGCCTTCTATGTGCACAGAACCTTCAACAGCAGACCCTACTGTCTGATGATCAAATTGCCTCAGAAAAATTCTGGGAATTTCAGAAATATTTCACTCCCAAAAGACATGTAACAGTCTACCTTACTGGAGGGTAATCACATACATCAAAGTTCTTAAAACTGCCAGGCTTTAAGCCAGAAATTCACCTCCTGGGAATGTATTCTAAGAAAATTATTAAATATGTGTGTATAAGACCAGTCGTTGTAGTAATAAGTTCAAATGCCTTAAATATCTGACCATTATAAATAGCTTTAAAAAAAATATGATCCAGGGATGCCTGGGTGGCCCAGTCGGTTAAGCATCTGCCTTCGGCTCGGGTCATGATCCCAGGGACTGAGCCCCACATCGGGCTCCCTGCTCAGCGGGGAGCCTGCTTCTCCCTCTCCCTCTACCTGCCGCTCTGCTTGTGCTCTCTCTCTCTGTGTCGAATAAATAAATAAAATCTTTTAAAAAAATTATGATCCATTCACCTAATGAAATACTACAGCACCTAAAATTATTTATTAGTAATGGTATATTAAATAGGAAAAAAGGGTACAAGACAATATCTCATTCTTTTTGAGAAAAATAATACTGTGCTTTTTTATTTTACCTAATCAGGTCAGTGGGTCGGTCAGTTAAAAGAAAAAAATAAGTTAAAGTGGTAAAACACAAGTAATAAACATCTTGTTTTAACCTAAAACTCAAATGTACACTCCTCCACCAGTCATTTGATAAAGAGCCAAGATTAACTTATTTTAGTTGTGGGTCCACTTTTTATAGCTCTGCATCATCTGTCTTTATGTACCACACTGTCAAGTATTTTCAGTTTCAATTTCTTTAATTGGTGAGAAAACATAAAAACTCTTGTGAAGCAATCTAAGTCCAAAACACTTCCATATTTTTATAATTTTTCTCCAGTTCTGATGGTTGTCTTGCCTCCACCGAACTTGATAGCAAAAATTTAGCAAGTTGCCTTTTGAAAAATTTTCCCATACCATTGAAATTAATTTCCATAAAAGTGACTCTCTTTTCAAAATCAATTTTCATCAGTTTGCATAATTGAGATAACACAACCAGTGTAAACAAATTTGGGGAAAAACTACAACTGGCTCTTGATCAGTAGACAAGACTGGTGAGAAATAAATGCATTCTTGAAAGTAGTCTACTTGTCACATCAGACAAAAAATTTATTGAGGTGCCTGGGTGGCTCAGTCAGTTAGGCGGCTGCCTTCAGCTCAGGTCATGACCCTGGTGTCAGAGTCCTGGGATCAAACCCCTCTGGTGGGCTCCCTGCTCAGTGGGAGCCTGCATCTCCCTCTTCCTCTGCCCACCGCCCCCAACACACACAGGCTTACATGCACACACTCTCTCTCACTCTCAATAAATTAATGTCTTTCAAAAAAATGTTTTTTACTGAGCAAATGGAAAGCATTTAACCTAGCGTGTGGGTGTAGAGAAAGGTGGAAATGCTCTTCTCGCAGTTGTCCACACGGCTGGCCGAACAATAACCTTTCAGTTTCAACCTGTGCCGCCTCCCCAGGAAGCCTTCCATGATTACCTTGACCGTTCCTCCTACTCTTCATCACATTACCCTGGCTTTCTTCATAAAAATCATCATCATCTGTAACTCTCACCTACTTTTTGATCGCTGGTCTCTTGTCTCTCTTTACCAATAGAATATAAACTTGTCCATCCAATTGTTCATTAGTGCCTAGCACATTGCTTGATATGTAGTTGTCATCTGACATTTATTGAGAGTTTGTATGTATGTATGAATGCTTATAGTTTAAGTGATCTCGTGATGGCAGGAGGAAGAAATATTATGTCTCATCAGAGGAATACATACCCTTATCACCCACAGTGTAAATTGCAACCAAGTTAACATTAAAAAATAATTTAAATTATAATTGACAGCCCTATGCCGTTGTTGTTCTATTACTGAGCAAAGCATCCCAGGACTCTGATAAACAGAAACATCACAGACAGCAAGGGCATTGACAATTCTCTGAGAACTTCTCCAACACCACACAATTCCTGAAACATTTGTATTATTAACTTTTCACCCAGACAAGTGTAACCTAGAGAAAGCTAAGTATCTCATCTGATATGACCTCTCTTCCCATGCAATTCATCAATAGTTACAAATCAAATAAACTTAATTATTTCTAGCACCTCTCTTTTTACAGTGTGAAAGAACAAATTCAGGGCACTTTGAAAATTTCAAAGACAACTTTACATGCAAAAGATATCACTTAGGATTCGATTTTGCAAAGGCAAGAATCTAACTCACCATGAGTCCCTCATTACCAATCAGAAACTGAGCACAAAGGGCTCCAGGAGGCCATGGTACCTAGCTGGAGTAGACAGGTTTCCAAAGGTATTGTTCCAATCCTACCCAAGACACAGCACCAAAACTGTGGAAGACACTCTGCACCAGCCAACTAAGGAGATGATTTTATTCAGGCTATTGCCAGGAGGAGATTTATTAATGAGGAATGTCTCAAAAGAAAAAGAAAGGAGTCTGGGGTTTCACAGAGGCAGATGAACAAGACAATCATCTGCCAGTCTTCCAGGAGTCATGATGAAGGATGGGGTGGGTGTATCTCAGAACAAACAAGAGCAAGATGGTCCTTTGTGGTAACGAAGGACTCCCTCCTTAACTGATCTGTAGACTCCTCTGAGCAGTCTTCTTAAGTAGGTCTCATGCTTGGCCTGCTGACCCAGTTTCACAAGAATTCTGCTGAGCCAGTTTAGTAAGAATCTCCCCACCCTAACCAAATTCCTCTCAGTAGCTTTCCACCCACTGACCTTCTCACCCTGCCTATTGGCTATAAATCCCAGCTGCCCCTGTTGTATTAGAGATGGGCTCAATCTCTCTCCCTGATTGCAATAGTCTTGAACAAAGTCTTCCTTGACTGTTTAACTCCATCTGGTCCAATTTTAATTTGACAACAGTTAGCTGTTTCTGAAACACAGATGTGTGGTGTGATTTCTTAACTGTCACTGCTTTCTCTGGAAGCACAAGGCTCCTATAGAGTTTAACATTGTCAGAGGATATAATAAAACTGATCTTCCCCAGTGGTTTGCATCAAATAATTAAGTGCTTTCAAAATTCAAAATTCAAAGTTAAGTCTAACTTCCTTCTGACCGTGAGGGAAAGATAATTTTTTGAAATGTGTTCTTTGAGAATCCTACTCCGGATCAGACTATATGGAAGGAGTAATAAGATGATCATGATAGGATATGAGAGAAAATCAGCCCCCTCCCCAATCTAGAAACTGCTTGTCCCATTAAAAATTCAACTAACCTAAACTATCCTTAAGATTTCACCCCTTTGTGCAATCATGACCCCTTCATAGAATTTCAACGTCATAAGCTTTTTTGTTCTCCAGGACAAATAATGTGCCTCGCTTTATTTTCACACATGTATTTGACCTCTTTCCAAATATATATTTGACATCCTTTCAAATGTATATTATCAGTACCCCTTTCAAATATAGCCTTTTTTGAAAAGGTTTTTGGAAGTCAACTTACAAGTTGACTTATAAGTTCATCTTCCCTTCCCTGTTAAATGTTCCTTTGTCTCCTTTTTCCTACCTGAGTATCATGAAGCCCCATCTCTGCAACTGACCACAAGGCAAAGCTTGAAGGGTAGATTGAATCGAAGAGAAAGCCTGTCACTAACACAGGGAAACTGAAGGGACCCCATAAGGGAACAAAGTTTTGTTTTTGTTTTTTTCCTTTGCTTCTTTTCCAGTTTCTATTCTTGCTAGGATGTACACTGCACCCCTGCCCTACACATGCCTTAATGTATGTCCTCCTTGTGAAGGACGAAGAGTTAATGCTCTTTGGAGTCTTCCAGCACAATAGATAATATCTAAGGAAAGATAAGACAAAGCCATCTTGTGCCTACTCCAGATCACTGGTGCTAGACATATCGACACCTAGACCCTGTCTTTGCTCTGATCAGTTCCTGGATGCATAAGAGGACACATACACCAGACTAAAATCATCAATAAAAACCCCAAACCCCAAGACAGGACTCCCTTTTCTGCTTTCTGAGTCTCTAGGATGCTCCATCTGTATCTTTCTCTATAGATACCTTCGATAACTCTGCTTTCACCTCCTGCTAGCTTACATCTGATTTCCTGTGTGAAGCCAAGGACCCTCTTGGCTGGTCCTGCGGCCCCTCTGGGTCCTAGAACCCGGCCTGCCTGCATTATAACCTCAGGTCCTGTAAGCAGCAACACCATGTTCTAAAATTCTGAGTCAGGTGTGCCCCTCCCCACCACTACCTTATCGCTGCTGAGGTGAAGTTCTCTGGAATCTGGTAACATCTAAATCCAAGGTGATAGCAAATCCATGTCCAAAAAGCAGTTTAGGAATTCTAAATGTTAAGTTTCTTCTGATAATCTGAGTACGGTTCTGTCAACAAGGTTTGAACAAGTCCCTGTGTTTTAATATGACGGTCTTTGTTCAAGAACACAGCCCCAAATGATCTCCTGCCCCCTCCCCTCCCCCCTCCCCCTCCCTCCCTGTCTTTTCTTTTCCCTTTCCCTCTCGTCTCTCTCCCTACCTCCCTCACACACGCACGCACGCATCACACACACAGATGTATTTTTTTATCACCCTAAATCTGCCAGTCCATGACACGTCACACTGGCCCATCCTAATTGTTGTGCACAGCTTTCTGTCTCCTCCCACAGGACTGCAGGGTCTATCTGTCTGCAGGCAAAAATCTAAAGAACAGTAAGGAGAACCGTGGATCATTCATTACCAATGAAAACTTCAATTCTCCTCTTGCCTTTTCTTTCTGACATATCCTTCTTGAACTCTTCCCTGCTCAGAAGGCGCAGGAAACCGCAAGGCACAATTCTCCTTCACCATGCTTTGCACACAGAGCCGTGTGGGTGGGAAAGAACATTTCTTACTGAGAAAACTTTCCCTTGTCAGTAAGTGCATGATAATAGCACCTGCCTATTAAACAACACTCCCTTTCTGAAACTTTTATTCTACCTACAGATCATATTTTTGGATGAAAGTTTTGCTATTGAAGTAGCTGCCAGGATGTTACAGGCCAGTGTGATTGCAATTTACAGTATTTCATAAATCACTGCAAGATTGAAAACGCTTGTGACAAAGGCGGCTTTAAATTGACATCCTGTCTTTTTATGGGCATTAAAAAAGTTGAACCCATGACATACTTCACAGACGCATCCCCCTTCCTCAGCCAAAACGTCCCCACCTGGCACAGCCCTGGAGCTGTGACAGCGGAAGGAGGGAGAAAGAGATGTGCGGGAGCAAGCTACAGCTCTCCAGAGCATGCTCTGTAAGAGGGGAAAATGCAAACAGTACAAATGTGATATCCAGCATTTAGAACTTCTTAAAAGACAGGATCCTTGATCTAGCCCCTACCAGCAGCATCCATCTGTGAATTTCATCAGCCCCAATGAATCCCTACAACCCCACAAAATTTAAAGGAAGAGAAAATTAGATCAATTCTCCTTAAAAGAACCAAGAAATTTGCAATTTCCTTAATGGAACGCGCAAGGTCAAGCAAGGAGTGAATTGGGAACCTCGTGAGAAAATGATCAGTGCCCACTTTCTATTTTCCCTAGGCCATGGTTTCTCACTTTTGGCCACACATTAGAATCATCTGAGGTGCTGTTAAATTACCCCACTTTAGACCAATACAATCACACTTCTGGGGGTACAGCCCAGGTCTAAAAGTTCCCCAGGTGACTATAGTATGCAGCCAGTTCTGAGAATCACTGGCCCCAAACCAAAAAGGCAAGTGACACAAAGGAGTGACAGGCAAGGTGTCACAAACCAGGGAAACTAGAAACCACACGCGTGGGTATGAATTCAATGAGTGCTGTCGCTCAGCTCGAGCCAGTTGTTGCCATGAAGGAATCGGAGCCCACTGTTGTCAGATTTTCAGACTTATATCAGAAATCTGGATATTTTTATCACGAAATCTGACTTTCCACGGTTGAAAAATAACTCAATAGATAATACTATGCCACCTAAACAAAATATATCTTGGAACTACAAGTTAGCAACCTCTGCCCTAGATATGCTGATTTACACATCAAAATTTTCCATAAATAAAAAGACTTCACAACCGCCAACATAAGTGGCCAGGACGATTCTCTCAAGGCCAAAGGCAAGCTTAGTGGAGGAGAATTCCAATGGAACCCAGTTATACTGACCCAAGATATATAAATGTCAGCAACAAACATGGGAGCCATGGTTATCAGATGGCCCTCCTATTTTTCTGTTTTGAATTAAGTCTCCTCAAGTGAAAGGAAGAGAAGCAGCAGTTCTGCTGACCAGGGTGAAGGACCTGGCTTCCCCACAATGCTCTGGGGCCGTTCCCGTCACTGTCTGGTGGGACTCAGAAGCTCAGTCCCATTAACCCCAGACCTTCACTCGGCCAGCCGACGACGGCTGAAGCTAGTCTTTTATCCGCTTTTTCAGTGTTTGCTGACACAAGAGTCTGGGAAGTGAGAGAGGAAAGGAAAGGAGGACAGGCATCGGTCGTTCACCAGCTCTTCTAGCATGAAAGCAGTGACTAACACTAATTACGCCTCTCAGACCTCTGTTTGAGCAGACCTATTTTCTCTGTGAATTAATGCAGAGTGACCTACTTTTCTACATATTATTTATTATTTGGGCTGTTATTTTACCGATTTTGAGATCGTTTTGTTACAAAGGAATGGAAAAATCTAATACAATAAAACTCTTCTCATTGAAAATAATAAAGCCACATCACGAAATACAAATTTATATTTTTCCTTATAAAAAGATAGCATCTGTGGACTTCATTTCAGTTGTGGGAATTAGCTGAAGGTTGTTTCAGTGGATTAATAAAAACAAAAACAAATATAAATACATTAATGTTTAGACATAAAACCTAAGATAAAATAATAGATTGCTTTTCTTTTTAAAACTTGTTTGCTTATAATATTCTAGAGATATTTATTTCATGAAGGAGCACAATGTTAGTCTAACAGGACTATATATATTGTCTATTTATATTCCTCCTGTCCCATTTTTCATGTGCATTATATCATCTGATTTTATTATGCTTCATATTTTATTTATTCACTTACGAGGCCCTGGGATTTTATTTCTTGAAATCTTAGCAGAATGTTTACTAAAAAAACAGATAATTAAAAATAAAACCACACAGCTCACATGCACATTTTGTTTTATATGCAATTATAAATGTATTTTCAAGGCAATTTCAATGTCCAATTTCCACGAAGCATTTCCTTCTCCCCGTGCAGCACATACTCTAAGGAAATCTTAAAAAGAGGCTGTTTGCATAACTTTGGTAATTGCAAGCCTCAGAGATTCCACCTACCCAGGGATGCACAGGAATGATTTGCATTCTGGTAATGGAAATAACAGTATCTTTGAGGCAAGTGGGTTTCCCAGAAAAATATAATTGTCAAGGGATGTTGGAAGAGGGTGGTTTAGAAAGAGGTAGGGATTACTGGGATACAGAACATGGCCTGAAGGAGCTTTCATAATCACATTATGGCAGCCATCTTGCTTTCTCAAATGGTCTCCCACTGACCTGCCAGGAGCATGATGTGCATTGATTATCAATGCCATGTAGCTACATGGTGATGTGCTCACCACACAAATATAGAAAGCAGTGGGTGTCATTACCGCCAAGCTGCCCTGCCCTCGACCTTGCCACCTGCTATGAAAAAAACTGCAGCAAGTCTTCCCCAGTATGCCATTGTCTCCCCTATGAAGCCATTTGGAATGTGGAGCATGGGAGTCATACCTATAGTGGTGTGCCTTGCAATCTTCCCCCACCCTGTAGATTTTCCTGTGCTGGGAGGGAGAGATGAAGCAAAATGCAGAAACTTCATGAAAAAGGAAAATGTTTCAATCCATGTAACTTCCACCCCACACTAAGAAATTGGATGAGCTCAGACCCCACTGGCCTTTACCCAGCTCTTTCTTCCTTTCTCACCCCCTATTGAATAAATTAAAGTGATTCATGTTTGTCTTTCCATAGTCAACTCAAGGGTCATTGCCTCCAGGAAGCTCTCCTGGCTAGGCCTCCTCATACTCTCCTGACACCTGCTGTGCCCCAATGTGTCATCCCCATCGCATGATACCACAACACCAGTGTAGGGACTTGACTTGCCCAGTAGGCTGACTTCCTTGAGGGCAGTGACTGGGGCTCAACATTTCTGTGGCCCCAGTGCTTAGCCTAGAGTCTGACATACCTGAAAAAGTGCTCAGCAAATAGTAGTGTCTTGTTCACAAAAACAGCCTATCACTTACGCAGCATCTTAGCCCAATTAAGGTTGTACTCATTTGCCCAACAAACATTTACTGGTCACCTGCCTGTGGCAAGACTGGGCTAAATAATTGAACATACACGATTTTTTTTTAAGATTTTTATTTATTTTTTTGACAGAGAGAGACAGAGAGAGAGGGAACAGAAGCGGGGGGGAGGGGGTAGGAGAGGGAGAAGCAGGCTTCCCGGGGAGCAGGGAGCCCGATGCGGGGCTCGATCCCAGGACCCTGGGACCATGACCTGAGCCGAAGGCAGACGCTTAATGACTGAGCCACCCAGGCACCCCTGAATATACATGATTTAATGTAAAACTCATAGCCATCTTTCAAGAACTGTATTTTTACTCATAATTTACAGGTAAGTAAACACTCAAGATACATTTATTTAACCAAGATCGCACAGGCAGTAAATGACAGTGTTTGGATTTAATCCAAGGTATGTTTGACTTGAAAACCTGTTTTTCCTTTATCTCAATGCTAGTTAAAGCAAAAGAGTTCTCTATATGTTACCATTAGAGAAAATAAACTTAAATCTATGAACATAGCCTTCTCACCACCACCATTCTCTCTCTCCCTGTCTCTCCTACAAAGTTAACAACTTCATATGTTTGGAAGACAACTGCCCAGAAAACAAAGTCAACATCGCCACTTGAACTAAAAGTATTAAATATCCCACCAACTGTTTAGTGTTCATATAGTTTTATTTTGTCAGAAATACAGTATGTGGGGCGCCTGGGTGGCTCAGTCGTTAAGCATCTGCCTTCGGCTCAGGTCATGATCCCAGGGTCCTGGGATCAAGCCCCACATCAGGCTCTCTGCTCTGCGGGGAGCCTGCTTCTCCCTCTCCCACTCCCCCTGCTTATGTTCCCTCTCTCGCTGTGTCTCTCTGTCAAATAAATAAATAAATAAATCTTTAAAAAAAAAAAAAAAGAAATACAGTATGTGTTGCCATAAATTTGCTCACATATGAAACATAATTATGCTGTTTACCAACATCACAAACTACTGCCTTACACATCCCAGCAAGCCCCTAGCAAGCAAGAATCTGTGACCTAAAGGACATGTTACTAGTTACGAGCTTATTAACTGAAGGACATGTTACTAGTTATGAGCTTATCAACTGAAGCTCCAATATTTAAATCTACCTCTAAAAAATAATAATGAAAACACAAATATTTTTTAAAATATAAAATGAAAAAAAAAAAAATAGGATGGAGCCAGTTCCCTAGCTAAGGACCTTGATGCCTGTGCTGGGGATGGGGCAGGGAGGGGGCCTGGTCCAGCCCAAACTTCAAACTTGTCTCTGGTTTTGTGTAGACTACACCCTTAAGTCCCACTGCAAACAGCCATCAGCCTGATTTATTCAAGTTAAAAAAACAAAAACAAAAAACAAAAAAAACTTCATGTTTGCAAGGCTAAGTGCAAGAAGATGTAACAATCCATTTGTAAGGCCAGCGAGAGCTGCCATAAGTAAACCCAGGAGACTTTTCACATCAGAATGCTGTCACTACCACGATCAACTGATGGGACCAGATTGAGGAGGGTTTTTAGTGTTCAGAGAAGATGTCCTTCCCTCTCACAGGAACAGGTGCTGCTGCGCTTTTCCAATGACCCCAAATGGACGAAAACAAAGAAGTTAGTAAGCAGCATCTGTAGATGCCAAGCACTTGGCCAGATGGTCCTTCTTTATGTCTGGAGGAAAACGAGTCCTACAAAGAAGGGATGTAGGAAAGTTGTAGAGCCAAGAACCAAGGGAACCATGGCGCATTCTTACAGAAGGGAAAATTGAGAGACCAAAGAACATGCTCTCTGTGGCAAGAGGTAAGGTTAAGGTGGCAATAGCAACAAGTACTCATTTTATCATACATCTGACTCCCCACTGGATCCTCAGTATCTTGAAGGTAGGAACTATGTCTTCTTCATGTCCCCAGCAGAGTATGTGACTATTAGCAAACATTAAACAAATGAAGAGATGAATGCTTCTTTCATGCTCTCCTGGATTTTTGCCTTCTTTTATTTTTTAAGATTTATTTATTTATTTTAGAAAGAGAGAGAGCCGGGGGGGAGTGGGGGGCAGAGGGAGAGAATCTTTAAGCAGGCTCCCTGCTGAGCATGGAGTCCGATGTGGGACTCGATCCTACAACCCACGAGATCAGGACCTGAGCCAAAACCAAGAATCGGACACTTAACCCACTGAGCCACCCAATATTTGCCTTCTTTTTAATGCTTCTCTTCTCTGCTTACTGACCTGTGCCTCCTTATGAAGTCATCTTTATGAGTGGGACAAGAAACCATGAAGACAACTGTCTGAAGCACTACCTATCACTCATCCTTGTTGCCAATTCCCAGAGCAATTAGAAGAATATAATTATAAATGTCCAAAAATCTCTGAAATATTTCAAGCATCAGACATTCACTAATATTAGTAGCACATTTATTTAATTCCAAGCATCTTTCTGTGTTTGATAGATTGTAAGGAGGAATTTATATGAAATGAGACAGGGTACTTTATCCCCTATTAAAATGAATATAAATAGCTTATGAATGATGGTTCACTATAACAATTTGCATAACAAATGCACTTCACAAGGAACTGTAGAACAGGCACCTAGTGTTCTAAACTCGTGAATATTTGAGGTAATTAAAAAGAGCACAGAATGTAAATAGAAGGAAGGGGAGAAATAAATACTTCTGCAAAAGCTTGTCTGTAAACAAAATACTTAGAGTTGCTTTTGTGTTTTTCTGCTTTTTAATTCTTTAGCATGTTGTGATTTAAAAAATAATTATATAATACCTATATCTATCTAGATATAGATGTATGTCTGCCTGAAGTTTTAAAGCAATCTGTAAAAGAAACTGATAGCCAGCAGACCATATTTGAACAGGTTATTTAGTATTCTGGTCCTAATGGGTTCAGAACCTCAAGTGGAATACTCTGATCACACATGTTAATTTCATCCCTCCAATGAGATCTGGCGATGCTTAACTCACATGTTCTTGCAAATTGCTGGAAATGCAACATTCCCATGAAACAAAGTGACAGCTATGAAATTAAGTAGTGTAAACCAAAGACTCCAACAGCTACTTTAAACAAACACACCTCCAGCAGATTTCTCTGCCCCCACTCATGCAAATGGAATAGAGTCTTGTCTAAACAGCACCTCACAACTCTCTACATTCAATATTAGAAAATAACACAAATCTCTGGCTTTGTTTTACTATCTTTTCAGGGCCTTCTTTCCTTTCTTCCAGGAAAGTAGGGGATCAGGAACACGAGACTGGGGAAAGCCTTCCCCAGTCTACACACTGGTCCAATAACCAAAGAGTCATTGGTCAGATTAGGGTAAATCAGATATGAGCTAGCTATGGGTTTTAATCACAACTTAGAACTCAAAAAAATTATTGAAGAAAATGTATTGTGTGTCATTTCTAAATTATTAACTGAACTGATTATTTTAATAAGTAGAGTCCTTCAATTAAATAAAACAAATAGGTGTGATTTTAGTTTTGACCACCAATCCCTTCTCAGACAGAAAGATAAATTCTTCCTAAACAGGGATCGCTGGGCCAGTGTCTCTATTTTGTTTTTAGCTGCTTTTTGCACATCACTGAAAACTTGGGGGCTCCCTCCTGGATACACTCTCTGTCTGGGCTTTGTTGCCCTGGTTGGAAATCCTTACCAGCACTTACCCTTTCTCCTCTCCACCCTGCCTGCCCTGTTACATTGTAGCCTTCATGTGGTATCCTTGGCTACTGCTACCATTCTGCTCTGCTGGTTTCCACCAGGTCACACTTACTTGCTTTTTGCTGGTTGCATTCACTTTCCACATGCTGTCCACGTCTGCCCGAAGTCTGAACATCACTTCTCTCAAGACACCCAGGCAGATGGGGCCTCCAGAATTTTATAGAAAAGAGGCTTAAAGGTGGTAGTCTGCTTTGAACTTGAAGATGCATTTGCACTAGATATGTATCAAAGAAGGGGAGCTGATATATATTATGAGGGTTACCCTACAATCCCACAACCTCCCGGCTAAAATCTCCAGTGAATCTAACCCACCCAGCAAGCCACCTGCCCCCTGGCAGGCTGAAACCATCATTCATATCTTTCTTACATTCCCTATCCTAGTGATGGGAGAGGCTATTAACATCAGGGAATCTGGAGCTCAGGAATGAAAAAACCCTACTTTAACAAAGGGAAAGAATTAAACTTAAGCATAATATTTAACTCAGCAAACTTTCAAAATTCTTTGAATTCATTTGTATTCCCTCTGTATAGACTCAAACTTTCAGGGAGAGTACCTCAGCTGAGTCACCTGTAGAAGGCAAGTAAAAAAGAGAAGCTATTACGTTGAGTTTTCATGTGAGTCAAATGAGAGAACACATGGAAAGTAGACCTAGGACAGTTTTCTAGCAGAGAGTAAACAGTCAAGAACTTATTTTTATTCTATTAAAATGCAATCTAGTCATTTCATTTCTCCCACATTTATAAAATGTATTTATAAATACATTATACATATTACACATTATATTATATATATTATATTATATTATATTATATTATATTATATTATATTATATTATATTATATTAATTATACATAAAACCCCTATTAGGAGTTTTGTTGAAGTCAAATCCACGCAAAGCATAATAAAATTCTTTCTTGAAGGAGTAGGCAGCATTGCAGTAAGAATTTAACCCTTCCTCTGTCATCTGCGGTTTTGAGAGCAATAACTTATTTTTACCATGTGAAACCAATAGCCATTATCATGTGTTCCCAATGAGACCACCATGATACCCAAAGCTTCCATGTTTCCTGGAAGAAATTGCATCTCAAATCTCAGTCAGTCATGCTGTAAACATAGGAGTAGGAAGAAGACATAAGACAATGCTGAAAAAAAAAATACTTCAACGATGTTTGTTTTGAAATGGTTTTATTGCAAAATAAAAGGCATAATTCCCTCATTCTACCTGCTTTCTGGTGGTAAGGCAGGAATGGCACTGATTTTCAGATTTTTCTTTCTGTGATCACTATACACTGGCAGCAAATTTTTTTAAAGCCACCTTTATGTACTGCTCATACTCACATTACATCCAGAGGCTTCAGAATTTTAGCTATATGAAAGCCACTGCCCAGGATCCAGCAGACAGGCATTAAAGTTGACATTTGCAAACATCATTTTTTCACTCCCAGTTCACAGGCATTTTGACAAGAAGAAAATTCAAACCTTCACTCATTCTAGGGCAAACATTCTGAAACCAAATGATTTACATGGTAATGGGCAAAGGTTAGCTTTACCTATTTCATAGCTTCTTACCAGCTTCAGTCAGACCTCTGAAGTGTAACTACAGAAATCCTCGGTCTTTCTATATCCCCTGTGAATATATATGAAATAGGCATTTTCGTGATAACCTTTGAGGTCATGAGGTTGGGTTTCTGTACATGAGACCACTTACCTAAAAATGTATAGATACAGTAGAAATCCTTTTAAGTGTAAGAGTTTGGAAAAATGACCTACTATGCAAATAATGCCTTGAATGTTCTTTGATATAAATTTTTATACGTATTTAATATAACTTACATCTTCTGCCATTGAAAACTGCGGTACAACATTTCAATTGAGCACACACACACACACAAAAAAAACCCACTCAAATCCCAGAATGGCCAAGTGGAGAGCATACTCAAATAGCACCTTTGGATAGAGAGATGGAATTGTAAAAATGAAAAACCTATCTCTAAGAAAACTATTAAGGTGACTTTGGGGAGAATTTTAAAAAGAGAGAAAGATTATATTTAAGCTCATTTTCTATTTGTCAGATCAGAATATCTTCAGAATGTTTACATTTGCTAAGGGAAGCTGTTTATTGTTAAAGCTCATAATTCTGGTTTCATGGATATGGAAATGTCCCTGTTAGTCCAAAAGTCTCAACATCAATATTGCAATATCCCAACATACCTCCAACACCTCTAGGAGATGTTGCTAATTCACCCAGGCAAAATGAATTTGAGTTTACACTTTTAGACATGACGCTGTGAGGAAAATGACCTTAGATGAAATTCATTGCTTCAAAAGAGAAATTCTCAAGAAATCAACCCCAAGATAGATGACATCTGAGAACAATTGTGTTCATTGATACAAATACACCAAGACCTCACTTACAACTCCTGGAGACTGGTCTATGCCTTTCCTTGCTTTTCTCAGGCACAAGCTTAAACAACTTAAGGAAACTGCAATACAATAGTTTATCCCCTATTTCTATTTTTTACAGACCAAGAGCTGTAACAAGAAAAGTTCTTACCCCATGGTGCTTCAGTTGGAATACATTTACAAAATTAACTTTGAAAAAAATTGGAGTTGATTAGTTACATTAGATATTCTGTCAACAAATCCAACTCATCCTAATCAATCATAATTAACACTGATGTTTGATGAGAGGTACAAGTAAGAGTAGTGAGTTGATGTGCTGAGATGCCCCTCTAGGGAACTGGGTAAAGCGTCTCATTATCTTCCACTTGAAAAAGAAGTGTGTTTGCTGCTTTGGTCAAATTGGCAAAAGAAATATATGCCCAACCTCTCATGGATATAGGAATATTTGGTACACAATGAGCAAATGTAACAAGGTTTTCGTTTTCTCAAGGAACAGCGTGTAAATGTCAAATGCCAAAGTCAAATGCCAGCTAACCCATGCTTTCCATTATAGTGCTTCAGTCCAAGATTGTTATAGACTATCTCCCAGCAAGTGTAGCAATAATTAAATTAGCATCCTTGGAAGGCCTAGAATAACCCCCTAGATCACAGAGGTGGAGCTGGTCATTGTATTACCCCAGACATATCCTAATAACCCCAGCTTGGCAAGGAAGGAGTTTCTAGAATGATTTGCTCCTCATCAGCATGCAACAAGACCGTCTAAGCAGACTGGATTCCCTGTAACTTGTTTCCCGCCAAGAAAGAGTGCTGCCTTCTATATAACTCAGATTCATCAAAGCTTTACAAAACAGAATTTTTTTTACCACTGAATTCCTTGCAGTTCTGCTAGACATAAAGGAGAGAAACAGGACAGTATCTGGGGTTTCATCAGAGCTTAAAGATGTTCCTCCCGCCCCTTCCTGCCTCCCCCAGAATGGAGTTCTCTCTCACTTGGATTTCCTGTCCTTCTTTTGAAACTGCTTGGTTCTCATCTGCTTGCTCTTTCATTCTAACTTGCCTTCCTCTACTTCGTCACTGTCCACTTACTGGTTAACCACTGGTTTTCCCACCTCTTTGCTCTGCTTGCCTTTCTCCTCCCTCAACCTCCCCCAACCCTGATCCAAACTCTCTTTCTTCCTCCTTGAAGTCTTCTCTGGAACATTTGAGGGAGCTGATCATCCATGTTTTCCCCATGGTACCAGCAACACTAATTCTCTGAACTTTTCAGTCAACCTCTTCGGCTTATCTTCCTCTTCCTCTCAAACACAGATTCATCCCCAATGTGTCCCTGAGGCTCTTTATCTTCCTTTCACAGTTCTCTCCACTCACAATCCCTTCTATTACTACAAGTGACTATTGAAATCAAATCTCATTTGCATACTCCCTCAGGTCCCTGGTAGAGTACAAACAATAACATCCAGAAGAATGTATTTTGTTTTACCGTAACTAATATTAAAACATATTCTCATAGTAAAACAAATATAAATATCAGTTTGTACACTTAAGATTTTTTTCATTTAACTGAGTATTTGTCAAGCTCGGTTGCAAAGCGAAGTTAAAAATACACATATGTGTTGAAAAATAAAATGTAAAATTAAAATAAATTTTCTGAGGAAGCATAAACTCTCTGAGAAAAGTTGCTTCATATGCCCTAATTCTTCTCTCCCCAAACAACTATAGTTGGGCCCTCACATACTCTTGTTTCGCATTTTCCGTACCTTCATGGACACTTCCATATGGCTCTCTCACAAGACCTTCACACTCCATATTGAAAACTGAATTCTCATCCCCTCCCAAGCCTGCTTCTCTTCCTAGGGATCCTATCTGTATGAGCAGCACCACCAGTCTGATGGTGACCCAGTCTCAAACTTGATAGTATCGGAATTCCTTTCTCTTCTTGCCTGCTCACAGCCAAGCCTGCACGTTTATGACCATCTTTTCATCAATTTTCTTATCTCCATTCCTACCCTTACTATCCTTCTTCTAGCTCCTACTTCTCTTTGCCTCAAGCACTGCAACAGTATCCTAAACGATCTTTCTCTTTTTTGCCACCCACAGGTATAATACATGCCTCCTCCATATTGATCATTTCCACTCTCAAAAGCTTCCTGAGATTCCCAACATCTATTGAATAAAGATGGAACCCCCTAGGCTGGCCTACAAAGTCTTCCCCAGTCTGGTCATAGCTTATCTTACCTTTTCCTACGTTTATTCCCCAAAGGTGTTATATTCCCACAAAAACATTTTACTTGAGCTTTACGCCAACATTAGCATTTTTTCCGTATATCTGGGGGGAAAAAAACCAAAGTGAGGGTTAAACACTTAACTACAGGAACATTTCAATAAACAAAGTTTGGTTCTTAAACCCATCATGCCCCTTTTATCCAAGAGGGGTGCACTCCATCAGAGTGATGACATGTGTTAAACAGGGCATATCAGCTGCTGCAGAAGCAGAGAGGTTTAATTTCGCTTTAACTGTTACCCTCTTCCCGTGTACCGCACTGCTGCCTGTCCCTTGGGCCTATTGGATTTCCATGTATGTGTATTTCCTTGCTTCTGTGTGATCTCAGCAGGAATAAATGAACATAAGATATTAAAATGTAATTTGTTCAGATCTTTGCCTTTAGGGTGAGCACTAAGATGCTGCCATCAGCCAGAAAATTTGTGATCTAATTTGGAAGCAGTGAGCCATGCTGTCTTCTTTCAGACACTTCAGAAAGCTGCACTGAGTTCCCACTTTCCCATGGTTTTGTGAAAACTTTTCTTTCAAGCTATAAACAATGTTGATTTTTTTTTTTTTTCTCCACCTTACCATTCCAAGAAAGAGGAAAGGCAGGGAGTAGGAATTATACTCTTTAGCTGTCACTCTATTGAAATACCATGTTGCACAAGGAACGCACCTTAATCTCTCGGATTCTGCTCTATCAAAAACTCTCCCAACTTACCCACTTTTTACCAAGACATTTGGGAGGAAGCCTGTCCCTAGCCCTTGCAGACAGATTCCTGGGATCGGCACCGAACTGGCTTACACAAAGACTCTAAATTGACAGTTCTCATATCCTCTGAAAGAACTTTCTTACCCACGTAGCATTAGGTTGAAATCTTCAATACTATCACTAAACCAAGATCAAAGAAAGGTTTTTGTTTTTCTGTAGGAAATTTAGTTCCTCTCCCATCTTAGCCCTCTTAAAGACAGGTTGTTATTACTAGTTCATTGGTTTCTGCATTTTTTAAAAGATTTTATTTATTTATTTGAGAGAGAGAGAGAGCACGAACGGGGGTGGGGGGCGGTGGTAAAAGGAGAGGGGAGAAGCAGGCTCCTGGCACAGTGGAGAGCCCAATGCGGGGCTCGAACCCAGGACCCTGAGATCATAACCAGTGCTGAAGGCAGATACTTAACCGACTGAGCCACCCAAGAGCCCCGATTTCTGCATCTTTTAATTTAGTTTCTCAGCAAAAGAAAAGCATTTGTGGGGCTGTAAAAAATACCAGGTGCAAATTCTGGACTTTTTTAACTCTAAGGTTTAGTTAAGAAAGAAGTGAAAAGCACTGGACATGATTTCATTTAGAAGAACTCAGCATAGTGAGCAGTTGGATTAAATCCAATTTCAGAAAGAACCAGAAGCTACAGACAGATGAGCTGCGGAACTTCACAGACAGGATCTGAGAAGAGAGACTCAGAGCCCTTTTGGGGATTGAAGGATCCTCACACCCTCCTGCTGTCCTCCAAGAAAAAAGGTAAAGAATAGGTTTTAACTTCACAAATGAAATTTAATTCAGAAAGAGGCTAGTAGATTAATAGGCACATACAGAGAGGGAAAGAGTAAACAAACACTAACGTCTCCACACTAACTTCAGGGTAATACAATAGCAAAATGCTAGGCTAGCAGTTGAAAATCATGGCTGTTGGTATCTTCTTTACAAAAGTCTAGCAACTTCCTGAAACACAACTTTTTCACAATTAGATCTAGCAGAGAAAGCACTAGAATCCTCAGGTCTTCAGCATAAAAGTAACTGAGTCACACATTCATTGGCTTCTGTAGACATCAGCAAGATGTTTTTTATGAAGACTAATTGACTGATAGCTTCTTAACGCAACAACAAGGGACTGGAGGCTTTTAAAATAAGATGTTGCCTGGCAATTCAGACAGTAAATCTGACAGAAAGCAAATAACATTCTCAGCAAATGCAGTAGGCTTATAGACTAGCAAGCATGTGAGAGAGCAAAAGGGAGCATCTAAGGGCCCAGTGGCTGCACCTTTAAACAATGATAGTAAAGACATTGTCAGACATAGACACGCCCTTTAAAATTCTGCTCACCGCTCCATCTCATGTTTCTTCCAACACTGGGTCTCACTCACTCACTGCAAAGAGCAGTGTGGTTTGAAGGACAGAATGATGCCCCTGTGCTATACATTTACCTGTTCTAACCCCTCGATCTAATTTTGAAGAAAAATGATAAGGATCATGGTAGGGACAGAGTAGGCCTTTAATCACAGCCCAGAATGTGCATGTCTTTTCTTTCTAAATGCAGCATATTATAATGTTCTCCTTCCTGTAAGGTAGCAAAGATTCAGTGCAAATTATGAGAACAACTTTGCAAGCTTGATTAAAAGGCATATCAATTTCTAGGCATGAGTTTTATTTTTCAATCGCATTTTCCTCTGTGAAAACCTTTATTAGATTCTCAGCTCTAAGTGTGTTCTGACCATATAATTTAACAGAATGCTGCACTTCCATAAGCCTATTTTCATCATGCAGTCGATTGTTCATCATGAATATAAATATAATCCATAGGCTCCAACAAAATAGGCTACACTCTTAGGACTGCCTTAAAATAAAAGTTGTATAAATTGTCACTGAGAGTGACACAGCCACATTACCTGTATTTCAAATTGTACTGATTAAGTCTTTCATATACCCAACCCATTCGACAGAGATAATTAGATAGCATAGGAAGCTCTAGCATTATAAAATCAAAGAACGTTAAGTCTCATTTTAAGCTCTAAGTGTCAATCAGGCTCCTCTCTCTAATGTTTATAAGCCATGACTGCCACCTACTGGCAAGCGTTGGAGATTGCAACGTCTGACCGAAAGCCACCGACTTCATCTTAACAATCTAACCATGGCAGGATTTTCCCCTAGAGTCGAAAGGCACCAGTTTCTGTTGTTTTGTTTTGCTTCTCCAAGAGATTTTTTTTTTTTCTTTTTTGAAAGGAACGGGTTTTGAGGAGAAAAAACAAGAGGCAGAGAGGCATGGAATAGAAAACAAATACAAATGGAAGCTGTTTTGCTAATTTTTCTATAAACACCATAAATTCGTACGGAGAATGCCCTGTACAAAACAACACAATAAAGGTTCAAAAATCAAGGCGTTCCCTTAGATGAGGCCGAAGACATCAGTCTCTAGTATTTGAATGGTAGACTTTAGTCCTTGTTTTTGGACCGATCCCTGGGTGTGTGACACAGTCCTTGCCTTTAACCAGGTTGGAACAGAAGCATGGCCACCTGGCCCAGGTGAATGTAGATGAAGTGTTTGGTTCCGTGTGTCACGTGACTACTGCAGTTCCTCCACACGATGCAGCGACAGCTCAAACTCCTGAATATGGGCCGCAGTGGCCTTCTCTATATTTCTCCAACACCTGGGTAATACACTCCACCAAGTCCCGTTGCATTTTCTTGGGCATATGGCCATTTTTGATCCCAGCTTTTTGATGGCACATGGCTAACTTGGGGCGGGAGCGGGGCTGGTCAACTGAACCAGTCTCCTATGGGAGCGGCTGGCGATGCTCAGACTCCACAGGTGTAGCCATCCCTACCAAAGCCGTGGCCCATCTCTGAAATGCACCAGTTTCTTGTTAGCTGTATACCTTGACCCACTAGATGTTAATATTTTTGTAAAGAGGTCACACAGAAAGAGTTCTGGCTCTCCTCATTACATTTTACATCGTGTATGCATTATATACACAAAAGTACCTATGTTTCTGCACTTGTTTTTTTAGTCCATCCTCTCCTACTAGAATGTAAGCTCTGCAACAGCACAACCTTATTTTATTTACTAATGTATTCTACTGGGCCTAGAACAGTGCCCGGCACTTAGCGAATATTCATTGCTTACTATGAATAAATTAGCAAAATGATAATGTTGTTTTAAGGCAATATAGTATATTGGCTGATAGCCCAGGTTTTAAAGAGAAATGCTCTTGGGGCGCCTGGGTGGCTCAGTTGGTTAAGCGACTGCCTTCAGCTCAGGTCATGATCCTGGAGTCC
The DNA here is from genome assembly GCF_029215605.1 of Mirounga angustirostris. Lineage (NCBI taxonomy): Eukaryota > Metazoa > Chordata > Mammalia > Carnivora > Phocidae > Mirounga > Mirounga angustirostris. The sequence continues at coordinate 87,768,241 of NW_026991709.1, read as the reverse complement.
CTGGATCAAGTCCCGCATCGGGCTCCCTGCTCAGCGGGGAGTCTGCTTCTCCCTCTGACCCTCCCCCCTCTCATGTGCTCTCTCTCTCATTCTCTCTGTCTCAAATAAATAAAATCTTAAAAAAAAAAAAATTAAAGAGAAATGCTCATACGTTGAAATGGTGGCTCCCTTTTCTATCTTCTGTCTGTTAGATTTTTGTCATGTTTCTTAATTTGTGTAAGTCTCAGTTTGCCTGTCTACTAAATAGGGATGACAACACCACGGTAGCTAGAACAATTAAATGGGCAAATGTTTATATGTTATTTGGCACAAAGTGTATAATAATTAATATTATGACATTATTATTAAGTCATATCACACAAACAAGAGATTTTTCAGAAATTTAATAAAGGCATTAAGGAGTTTTATCTTCACTGTGCATGCTAAGAGCTCTTCTTTCCCCATCATCCTTATCAACCCTGATCTACATCAGACCTACAAAATTCTCCACTTCCACCAAGAGCTTGTTCCAAGATGGTATCCATGAAGTTTTAGCATTCAGAGTCATAGACCCTTAGGGCTGCTAGGAGTTTCAGTGATATTTAAGAAGTCACTATTTTGGAAATCTCTAACCATGCTCTGAAGCACTTAAATAGTTCAGAACTCCTTGGAGAGTTTGTAAGTGTTTTAATTTACATTACAGCTGATACTGTATTTCATGACCTGCCAGGGAACCATTTTGTACGTACAGGAAAATATCTACCCATGAGCACTTCTGTTAGAATGTTAGGCAAGCGGGCGTCTGGGTGGCTCAGTTGGTTGGGCGACTGCCTTCGGCTCAGGTCGTGATCCTGGAGTCCCTGGATCGAGTCCCTGGATCGAGTCCTGCATCAAGTCCCACATCGGGCTCCCTGCTCGGCGGGGGGTCTGCTTCTCCCTCTGACCCTCCCCCCTCTCGTGCTCTCTCTCATTCTCTCTCTCGCAAATAAAAAAAAAAATTTTTTATAAAAAAAAAAGAACGTTAGGCAAGCAATAGATTTCAGCTTTAAGGAACTCTATCATCTCATGTCATGTGAGGTCCACAAGTGGGGGTGGAGTTGCTGATCCACAGCTGGACAATATCGTGGGGAGCCCGTGCTATTATCGTGTTTAGTCTGCTGTCTACAATGCTGTTTTGTCTCAAGGCTGGTTCCTTTTATGGCCTTAGGATGCTTCTAGTACAAGTCTGGGCCACATGGTATGCCCTTCACATTCAGTGGGAGAGAGAGAACGGTTCCCAGAAGGATCCTAGGAGGGGGAGAGGGATTTTCCCATAAAGCCCTGAAAAACCATTTCTCTTGGCTCATTGGTCAAAATCCTAAAACATATCCATTCTCAAACTGGCTGACTCCAAAATTAACTGGATTGGTTTTAAAGTCTTAGATCAATCATGTTCCTTCCCTGGAGCCAAACTGAGGCAGCTTCCTCTGAATCTCATGGGCTGCATGAAGGAGGAAAGTCGACCTGCACAAAAATCCAGGATTATTAGAAAGGAAAAAAGAGGCAGGGCAGGCAGCTAAAAGTTCCCACTCTAATGAGCACACAGATATATAGTGGTCTGGTCTGGGAACATAAATGTCAGTATGCTGGATTGTTCCTGGTTTTAAAAAAAAAAAAAATTCAGGGATTTTTTTTTTTTTAAGGTGACATTTTCTGGCAGTCCACATACAAAGAATCCAATATGCTTCTACAGAAATGCTGCATATTTAGGTTTATTATGACATAAAACTTCTGTATACTTTTACTGAACAAGATATAGTTCAGGCAATAGGAACACAGGTTAAGTTAAAACTCTGAGTACAAGTGCCTATTGCTTTTCTGGGTTTCAGTTTCCCTACCTGTTAAATGAAAGATGGACTGGATGAGTTCAAAGGTTTTTCCCAACTACATTCTGTGTGTTTTACTCCATATCCACTGAAATCACCAAGAGAATATACTTAACAATTTGCATATGTTTTTATTCATCGTTCAAGTAAGTATTGACCTCTTATTATATGGACTCTACTTGGTATAGAACCGACAAGACTAACACAGCGTGAGGCAAGTTCTTGCCTTTCAAGATTTTATTATTTATTTATTTATTTGAGACAGAGAGAATGAGATACAGAGAGCATGAGAGGGAGGAGGGTCAGAGGGAGAAGCAGACTCCCTGCTGAGCAGGGAGCCCGATGCGGGACTCGATCCCGGGACTCCAGGACCATGACCTGAGCCCAAGGCAGTCGCTTAACCAACTGAGCCACCCAGGCACCCCAAGTTCTTGCCTTTCAGAACCTTCAGTGGGGAGAAAAGGCAGATAAAGAAAAGGTTAGAAGACAGAGCAACAAACAGTAGCAAGGCAAGCACGGAGTGGAACAGAGGAGGCGTGTCCTGGGCAGGAAGCGTGAGGCGAGGCACAGATTAGATTCAAGCCCCACCTGGGAGAACAGGTGTGATTTAGAAGATGGAACAGAATGCGGAAGAGGGGGATAAGCACACACTGCTGGTCAGCAATTGGCTTCATATGTTTATGAAACTATGAGCAGAGAAGATGGTCATGATGATGGACAACATTGATGATGACAGGGTGAGAGCTGCGGGCTACTGTGACCTACCAAGGGCAGTAGTAACAGTGTTTCATATCGTCTTCACAATAACTCTAAGAAAGAGGTGTCGGCATCTACATTTTCCCCTCAGCTTATCCTGCTCAAAGTAAAAAAAAAAAAAGGAGAGAGATACTCTCTGATGAGAAGACAAGTCCCTGTAACTTCAAAGAGCACACGGCCTTTACCACACCACCCCCGCCCCCCTCAGCACCCCCATGAGCCTGGAGTCAGGAAGTCGGAAAATCAGGCTGTGCTTCAGTTTATACAGGAGGGCCAGCTTAGAAAACCAAAAACATTGATGGCAAGGCTACATCTTCTTTTGTACAAATGGAAATAATTTTACTGATCTCACACCGAGGGGCGCCTTCAGGTGGAGAAGGATGCATAGTTTCAAATTTTCAAATTTCACAGGATTGAGGGGCTCTGTTGAAAGTCATGCAGTCCCTGGGTTGCTGGCTGTTGTGGGAGGGACGCACCGCTTGGAGAGAACACGAGAGATTCCTCACTGCCCGCCCACCCTTCACGTCCACCATACGGTCACCTCGTCACCTACAGGGTGACACTGCCAGGGCTATTCCGTTCAACTCAGCATCTATTTGGGGATCTCATGATGGTTTCTGGGGTCCAGGCAGACCGTGACACGCACCAACGCCCTCATCACAGGGATCCCTATCTATCATAGGAAGCACACAAATCTACCATAGGAAGCTCACTATCATCACAGGATACCGTGACTATCACGAAGCACACAGACACACACCAGCCCCATCACCTAGCCAGCACTGTTCAAATGGAAATGAAGTTCCTACCATGCTGCTCTCATTTCCAGACACGCTCCCCGGGAAGTCTTGTACCAGGACTGCTGAACTTCCTTCACCAGCCACCATTCCCTCCCCTACAATTATAAAAAATGCCTTTCGATCTGTGACCTGCATTTGAAAACTGACATCTGGTGGTTAGGGTGGTAATTAGGCATCATTTAAAAGTTATTTCTGCCTTGTTAACTGAGTTACTCTGTGATCAAATTATGGGATAATTTAGAGGAATTCAGGCATATTGATTGTATAATCCATAATGTGTGTAATTAATAACTACCCCCTAAAAGCTCTGTGTGAGAAATTGTAAGGATTCGTATTAGACAAAAAGTCAAGGTTTGAATGGTGCTTTCTTCTCAATGCCTTTCATTAACTACACATAATAGGGAAAGCTTTCAAAGGAGATGAAATCAAGTTTCAATGCCAGAATGTATCGACACCTTTGCACGACTTAGATCCCTAGTGGCCACAGACTGGTGTCACTTGGGAATCAATCTTCTTGCAGCGGGTGCTTAAAGTGTCATTTCTCTGAGATTGCACATCTTTGGGGGTACTCTGGCTGCTGGCCTCTTACAGCGTCACTCTGAGTTACAAAGGGGGCCCTACCCTGGCCGTGAGGAAGCCAACCTTGCAGCCTGGTCTATCTTAAGTTGCTGAGGCCAGCAACTTAATTAGCACAGGCTGTTTCTACCTTGTGCCTCAGTAACACCAACAAAATTTCTATTGGTTTTAGTAAAGGTGACAAGGGTTAGAGCTCTGTATCCTGCTATTTACTGGTACACTGTGTCCCCAAGAAAGACTCACACATACACACACAGACGTTATTTATTCTTTTTTTTTTTTAAAGATTTTATTTATTTCTTTGACAGAGACAGACACAGCGAGAGAGGGAACACAAGCAGGGGGGAGTGAGAGAGGGAGAAGCAGGCTTCCCCGCGGTGCAGGGAGCCCGATGCGGGGCTCGATCCCAGGACCCTGGGATCATGACCTGAGCTGAAGGCAGCCGCCTAACGACTGAGCCACCCAGGCACTCCGAAAATGTAGAGAATTTTAGAAATGTGTTATCTCAACAATTCTGTTATAAAAACTTTATTTTTTTATTTTTTTAAAGATTTATTTATTTGACAGAGAGACACAGCGAGAGCAGGAACACAAGCAGGGGGAGTGGCAGAGGGAGAAGCAAGCCTCCCGTGGAGCAGGGAGCCCGATGCGGGGCTCGATCCCAGGACCCTGGGATCATGACCTGAGCTGAAGGCAGACGCTTAACGACTGAGCCACCCAGGCGCCACCGACATTATTTATTCTTAACTAATATTCCTGCCCCAGACTCCTTTCTGTTCTCCTACTCTATGAATTGGACTGGACCTTCTGTGAGCCAGAAGGACAACTTGAGCTCTCTACTGCAGGCAAGCAAGATACCTGTTCAGTGGCTCCTTTGTATTCTCCCACTTTAGTGCTGTCAGGCCTTCAAAGAACCTAGGTGCCTGCACCGGAGCCCTGAGGAGTAAAGACAGTTGAACTCATAAAAGAAGAGATGTGCTAATTCAAAGAGAAGAGTCTGCCTGACCCATTTGTATATCAAAGGAAATGTGACCTTGTTTAGTATTTACACACAGGCTGGTTGGGCACCGGCATCAATTTATCATCCTTTTTCTCCATCTACTAATGTACCACTTGGTGGGATGGTCACTGATGTTTGTTGAGCTCAGGACTCTGCTAAGTGCTTCACATGCACTGTTTTATTTAATCATCAGAACAACTCGTAAGAGAAGTGCCATTGCCATCCCCAATTTACAGAGAAGAACCTGTTGAAGGGAGGCTTCAGTAAGCTACCCAAAGCCCACAGCTGGGACGTGGTGGAGCCGCCAGGTCTCTCTGTGCCTCAAGGACCCACCCAGCCTTATGCTTCCCTAAGAATTCCATTCTCCTGGACAAAAATGAGAGTTCCTCCTCCTTAGAGGAAGAATCAGGGAGAGATAAAGAGGTCTAAAGAGAAAGGAAGGCACTGACAACATGAAAAAAAAGACAAGATCATAAGAAGAAAAGATGGCCATGAGAAATCTTCAGTGGTGAGGGAAGCCAAAGACATCTTTAAAGTAAAGATGGTTACTGTTCAGTTGTAAATTGTTTCTCGTGCTGTGCTCTGTTCTGATAGAACGCCTTGTATTAGTTTTCTAGGGCTGCCATCACAAATTACCACAGATTGTGTGGTTTAAACAACAGAAATTTATTTTCTCACGCTTTTGGAGGCTAGAAGTCTGAAATGAGAGTGTCAAACAGGTTGATTTCTCCCGAGGCCTATTTCCTTGGCTGGTAGATGGTCATCTTCCTCTCTGTGTCCTCACATGGTCATTTTTGCTGGACATGCCTGTGTCCTAATCTCTTCTTATAATAACATCAGTCCTATTGGATTAGGGTCCACACCAATGATGTCATTTAAACTTAATTACCTCTTTAAAAGCCCTACCTTCAAATACAGTCACTTTCTAAGGTAATGGAGGTTAAGACTTCAATATATGAATGGGGAGGGGGGGAATAATTCAGCCCATAATATACACATACCCACACAACTCTTTACCTCTAAATTTTCAGTAGAAGTTGATTAGGTAGACCGTCTTGGATAAGAGAAAACTGGTAGAAAATTAAAAGCAAAATTGCCTTCCATAATTGATGAAAAAACAGAAGGGAAGACACAGGCCAGGAAATCAGATGCAGGGCAACAAATAGGAATTTAGCATAGCAGGAAACCAAAGGAAGACCTGGTAGGAAGTTTAGACCCCCTGCCCCTACTTCCTAGAGATACAGGAACTCCCAAGTACATGTGAGATGGGCTGTGAGTGTATTTGATTTGTTTGTGAGTATTAAAGGAATGATAACTCCTGAAGGCTGGATATCTTTGGGCAGCTTAGTGATGAATGGTACAACAATTTTTCAGTGAATTACCATCAAATCCCAATCTACTTAAATCAGATGTCAAGCAACCCTTTGTGATAGAAATGTAATCCCAATATTTATCTCTTGATTGTATTTATCTTTTGATTATCTCTTGATTCCCAGCCCAGTTTATCATCCCTCACTTTAAAACAGAAACTAGAAAGGATGTCATGTGTAGAGGAGGGAAGAACAGTGGGCATTTCCTTGTATGCAGGCAGCACAGTAATTCAAAATCAAATGTGCAGCTGGCCAGGAGATGAATCCAAGTGACTCACAAAAGCACTTTGGCTCAATCCTGGGTAATGGAATTTTAAGACAGAAATAACATTATTAAATCTCATAGCAGTTCACAACCAACATTTTCAATTAAAAATCACTGGGTCCTCCCAAACTTAAATAAGGCTATAAGGTTATTAGATAAGTTTAGCTAATAAATGGAGCTCCTTCATACTTATGAAAGTATCCTAAGTGATTTTGAAGGGACATTTCTGCTGACAGTGCAGAGGGAAAAATCAACCCTCTCTTTCTATTTCTGGGTGGAATGGCATGCTGGTGGGGCTAACAGTACCACCCTGCCAGCATGGGGCCATCTGCCAGCTGGTCAGTACAGCTGGGGAGCGTACACACCCTGAGGCCTATATCACAAGTCTCAGCTGGTCACCGACAAGGCAGACATGCCAAAGGCATATCTGGCAATTTGGTTACACTAAAATTCGATTGTATATGTGTGTGTGTGAATCTATGTAAGTTTGATGATACAAACCAATAGAGTCTATTGGCAATTGTTTTTCAGGCTGACAGTAAGCAACACAAATGTTCATATTAAGTTTCTCATCTTTTTTGGAATCATGTGGAGCAAATAAGGAAAATGAAGGACAGCCAGAAAAAGAAGAAAGGTAAATGAGATATTTTATAATACATTAAGGTGTGAGGAGTGGCACTGCACTTATACTAAAATACACATGCACACGTGTGCATACATGCATGCACAAACACATATACACACACTGAGGCTACTGGGAGTGAAGAGAAGAGATTTAAATTCCAGTTCACCCAATGCAAATTCAAGGCATTCTATCTTTATTGTTTGCTCCCAAAAGTTACAGTCTGGGCAGTATGACAAAAATTATGCAGACATAAAAATAGGAAGCTAAAATAAGGGAATAGAATTAGTGCCTGAAAACCTTAAAAAAACAAAATATTCATATCTTAAGGGGAATATGCAGGACCTGTTAGGGAAATACTGGAAAACACAAAATAGCAATTTTGTAAAAACCCAGATCCACAGGGTGCCTGGGTGGCTCAGTCAGTTGGGTGTCCAACTCTTGGTTTCAGCTCTGGTCATGATCTCATGGGTCGGGGATTGAGCCCTGCATTGGACTCTGCACTCGGCGGGGAGTCTACATGAAGATTTTCTCCCTCTATCCCGCCCCCCACTCACTCACACTCTCTATCTCTCGTAAATAAAATCTCTAAAAAAAAAAACAAACCCAGATCCATAATAACAAAATGGGAGGTTATATAGCTAAGTGATATATTTCTATGAGCAAAAAAAATTCCAAAGATGGTACTCTTGACATAGATATCATCTTATGGGGGAGGAAAAATAATTTTTCCTCTACCCTCTACCCTTCTAGATTCTTGGCTGAGACACCTCTGTAATAAGAAGGCAGATTAACAGAAGAAAACCAAACAAGTTTAATAACAAGTATGTCTCCTATATGCATGAGAGATACCCAGGAAAACTGAGTAACTCGTTGAAATGGCCCAGGCCATCACCTTAAATAATGTCTCCAGGTGAAGACAAAAGAAGATATTGGGGGGTTAGGAAGACATTTATGGGAAGTTACCAGGTCACAGAAAACAAGGATATGGTTGTTATGCAAATTCCTCAGTGCCTTCCCCTTTGATAAGAGTTTCTACAGACTTGGTCAACCCCCTTTTCCTGGTACAGAGGGAGATACCCTTAGAAATGGAGATTTCCCTTATACATGTAAGTGTCTCTTACAAAGGGGTAACTTCCACTGTGTCTGTTGTTTCTTAAAAAATAAACAGTCTTGGGGCACCAGGGTGGCTCAGTTGGTTAAGTGTCTGCCTTCAGCTCAGGTCATGATCCCAGGGTGCTGGGATCAAGACCTGCATCAGGCTCCCTGCTCAGCAGGGAGCCTGCTTCTCCCTCTCCCCTTCTCCCTGCTTGTGTGTGCTCTCTCTCTCTCTGTCAAATAAATAAAATGTTTTTAAAAAATAAAATAAATAAACAGCCTAAAATAACCCTTATGCCAAAGAGGCATATTTTGAGGTGGTATAGTCTTCTCCCCCTCAATCCATAATAATTATGATTCTTCTAGTAGTAGGGAATAAATGCTAACTCGGGCTAGATTCGGAGACACCTATGAGAGAGGGAGGGAGGGAGGAAGGGAGGAGGGAGGAGAAAGGAGAGAGAGAGAAGGACAATAGAAGGATTTTGTGCTGTTCCAAGGGCTTCTTTGGCAATTTCCAATAGTGCATTGATTTTTAACCTTGATTACATAATAGAATCACATGGGTGAAAGGGTTCAGAACAAGTTTCCCCAGAATGTGTTACTTTGGCATGTGGACTATTTTGAGGCAATCAAGATCCAGCAGATTCAAGAAAACCTTTTAACTTCCCTTAACTACCTAAAAGAATTTAGAGAGGGGACCTGGCCCAGAAAGAGATCTATTACCAATAGATAACTTTTTTTTTTGTTTAACCTGAATGACCTATCTGTATGGCAGAACTAAAATCTAATTACCGAACATCTGCTCTTCTTATGGCCCTGTGAGTCACCTACCTCCCCATTAAAGTCCCAGGCCCCTATCTCATTCCTTAGCTCAGGATGGCATATAAGCCTCAACTGCCCAGTTTATCCTTGAGTCTCATTGTCTCTGTGGAGGATTAAATTTGTTTTTCTCTTATTAATCTGTCCTATGTTAATTTGATTATTAGACCAGCCAAAGAATTAAGGAGGGTAGAATAAAAAGTTTTCATGGGAGGAGTTAAGATGGCAGAGGAGTAGGGGGACCCTAAGCTTGCCTTGTCCCTTGAACACAGCTAGTTATCAAATCATTCTGAACACCTAAAAAATCAACCGGAGGTCTGAGAGAACAAAAAGTGCAAGTCTACAAGTAGAAAAGTGGCCACGTTTTGGAAGATTCTTTAAACAAGCAGACCAAGGGGCGCCTGGGTGGCTCAGTCATTAGGCGTCTGCCTTCGGCTCAGGTGGTGATCCCAGGATCCTGGGATCGAGCCCCACATTGGGCTCCCTGCTAGGCAGGAGGCCTGCTTCTCCTTCTCCCATTCCCCCTGCTTGTGTTCCCTCTTTCGCTGTGTCTCTCTCTGTCAAATAAAATAAAAGAAATAAATAAAAGAAATAAACAAGCAGACCAAAACACACCCAGGATCTGGGGGGGGGGGGGGGTTGGGGGGTTTTGTTTTATTGGTTATTTTTTTTCTTCTTTTCTTTTCTAGACAAAATGATGAGATAGAGAAATTCACCCCAAAAGAAAGAACAGGAAGTAGGACTCATGGCCAGGGATTTAATCAATACAAATATAAGTAAGATGTTTGAACTAGATTTTAAAACAATGATTATAAGGATACTAGCTGGGCTTGAAAAAAGCATAGAAGACATTAGAGAATCTCTTACTACAGAGATAAAAGAAATGAAATCTACTCAGGCCAAAATTTAAAATGCTAGAACCAAGATGCAAACCCAAACGGATGCCATAAAAATGAGGATAGATGAAGCAGAGAAACAAATCAGTGATATAGAAGATAAAATTATGGAAAATAATGAAGCTTTTAAAAAGAAAAGAAGAGGGAAAGAAAGATAATGGTCAGAAAGATAGAGTTAGAGAACTCAGCAACTTATTAAAATGTAATAACATTCATATTCTAGGAGTCTCAGAAGATGAAGAGAGAGAAAAGGGGCAGAAGTTTTATTCAAACAAATTATAGCTGAAAACTTTCCTAATCTGGAGAAGAACACAGATGTCAAAAACCAAGAAGCACAAAGAACTCCCATTAAATTCAACAAAAACCAAACATCACCAAGGTGTATCACAGCTAAATTCACAAAATACACAGACAAGGAAAGAATCCTGAAAGCAGCAAGGGGAAAAAAGCACTTTGCCTACAAGGGAAAACAGATCAGATTCCTAGCAGATCGGTCCACAGAAATTTTGCAGGCCAGAAGAGAGTGGCAGGATAATTCAACTTGCTGAATGGGAAAAATATGCAGCCAAGAATTCTTTGTCCAGCAAGGCGGTCACTCAGAATAAAAGGAGAGATCGAGTTTCCCAGACAAACAAAAACTACAGGCATTCTTGACCACTAAACCAGCCCTGCAAGAAATTTTAAGGGGGACTCTTTGAGTAGAGAAAAAAAAGACCAAAAGCAACAAAGACTAAAAGGACCAGAGAACATCACCAGAAACACCAACTCTACAGGTAAGGTAACACAATGGCAGTGAATTCATACCTTTCAATAAGCACTCTGAATGTAAATGGACTAAATGCTCCAATCAAAAGATACAAGGTATCAGAATGGATTAAAAAAACAAGATCCACTTATATGCTGACTACAAAAGACTCATTTTAGACCTAAAGACACCTACAGATTGAAAGTGAGGGAATGGAGGAGCACTGGCTGGCACAGTTGGTTAAGCATCTGACTTTGGCTCAGGTGATGATCTCAGGGTCCTGAGATGGAGCCCCACATCAGGCTCCACACTCAGTGGGGAGTCTGCTTCTCCCTCTCCCTTTGCCCCTCCCCCAATTCGTGTGCTCTCTCTTTCTCTCTCTCAAATAAATAAATAAAATCTTTTTTAAAAAGAAGAGAAAAGAAAGTGAGGGGATGGAGAAACATCTATCATGCTATCAAGAAGATCTAACAATTGTAAATATTTATGTCCCTAACTTGGGAGCACCCAAATATATATATATATATTTGGTTATATATTGGAGATATATATATATATATATATAAATCAATTAATAATAAACATAAAGAAACTCACTGATAATAATACAATAATAATAGGGGACTTTAACACGCACTTACAACAATGGACAGATCAGCTAAGCAGGAAATCAACAAGGAGACAATGGCTTTGAAATATCTTGGACTGGATGGACTTAACAGATATATTGAGAACACTTCATCCTAAAGCAGCAGAATACACATTCTTTTCGAGTGCACATTGAACATTCTCCAGAATAGATCACATACTGGGTCACAAACCAGCCCTCAACAAGTACAAAAAGATCAAGATCATACCATGCATATTTTCAGACCACAACATTATGAAACTTGAAGTCAACCACAAGAAAAAAATTTGGAAGACCTCAAATACAGAGGTTAAAGAACATCCTACTAAAGAATGAATGGGTTAACCAGGAAATTAAAGATTAAATAAAAAAAAATATATATGGAAGCAAATGAAAATGAAAACACAACAGTCCAAACCTGCAGCAAAGGAAGTTCTAAGAGGGAGGTATATTGCAATACAAACCTACAAGAAGCAAAAAAAATCTCAAATACTCAACCTAACCTTACACCTAATGGAGCTAGGAAAGGAACAGCAAATAAAGCCTAAAACCAGCAGAAGGGAAATAATAAAGATTAGAGCAGAAATAAATGATATAGAAACAAACAAACCAAAAAAACCAGCAAAACAGATCAATGAAACTAAGAGCAAGTTCTTTGAAAGAATGAATAAAACAGATGAACCCCTAGCCAGACTTATCAGAAAGAAAAGAGAAAAGACCCAAAAGACCCAAATAGGTAAAATCACAAATGAAAGAAGAGGAGAGATCACAACCAACACCAAGAAATACAATTATAAGAGACTACTATGAAAAATTATATGCCAACAAACTGGGCAATTTTGAAGGAACAGACAAATTCCTAGAAACTTACAAATTACCAAAACTAAAACAGGAATAGAAAATTTGAACAGACCCATAACCAGCAAAGAAATTGAATAGGTAATCAAAAATCTCCCAAGACGGGCGCCTGGGTGGCTCAGTCGTTAAGTGTCTGCCTTAAGCTCAGGTCATGACCCTAGGGTCCTGGGATCGAGCCCCGCATCGGGCTCCCTACTCTGTGGGGAGCCTGCTTCTCCCTCTCCCACTCCCCCTGCTTGTGTTCCCTCTCTCGCTGTGTCTCTCTCTGTCAAATAAATAAATAAAACCTTTAAAAAATAATAAAATAAAATAAAATCTCCCAAGAAACAAAAGTCCTGGCCCAGATGGCTTCCCAGGGCAATTCTACCAGAGGTTTAAGGAAGAGTTAATACCTATTCTTCTCAAACTCTTCCAAAAAATGGAAATGGAAGGAAAACCCAAACTCATGCTACAAAGCCAGCATTACCTTGATTCCAAAACCAAAGACCCCACTAAAAAAGAATTACAGGCCAATATTCCTGATGAACATGAGTGCAAAAATTCTCAATAAAATAGTAGCAAATTGAATTCCACAGTACACTAAAAGAATTATTCACCATCATCAACTGGGATTTATTTCTGGGCTGCAGGGTTGGTTCAATATTCGCAAATCAATCAACGTGATACACCATGTCAATAAAAGAAAGGATAAGAACCGTATGATCCTGTCAATAGATGCAGAAAAAGCACTTGATAAAATACAGCATCCTTTCTTGATAAAAACCCTCAACAAAGTAGGGACAGATGGAACATAACTCAGCATCATAAAGGCCATATACAAAAGACCCACAGCTGATATCATCCTCAATGGGGAAAAACTGAAAGCCTTTCCCCTATGGTCAGAAACAAGACAAGGATGTCCACTCTCACCATTACTATTTAACATAGTACTGGAAATCTTAGTCTCAGCAATCAGACAACAAAAAGAAATAAAAGGCATCCAAATCAGCAAGGAAGATGTCAAACTTCCACTATTTGCAGATGACATGATACTCTTCATAGAAAACCCATAAGACTCACCAGAAAATTGCTAGAACTAACACATGAATTCAGCAAAGTCACAGGATATAAAATCAACTTACAGAAATCTGTTGCATTTCTATACACCAATAAAGAAGCAGCAGAAAAAAGAAGTCAAGGAATCAATCCCATTTGCAATTGCACCAAAACAGTAAGATACCTAGGAATAAACCTAACTAAAGAGGTAAAAGATCTGTACTCTGAAAACTATAGAACACATATGAAAGAAATTGAAGAGGAACAAAGAAATGGAAAAGCATTCCATGATCATGGATTGGAAGAACAAATATTGTTAAAAAGCAATCTACACATTTAAAGCAATCCCTGTCAAAATACCACCAGCATTTTTCATAGAGCTAGAACAAACAATTCTAAAACTTGTATGGAACCACAAAAGACCCCAAATACCCAAAGCAATTCTGAAAAAGAAAAACAAAACTGGAGGTATCACAATTCTGGATTTCAAGCTCTATTACAAAGCTGTCATCATTAAGACAGTATGGTACTGGCATGAAAACAGACACATAATCAATGGAACAAAATAAAAACCCAGAAATGGACCCACAAGTATATGGTCAACTAATCTTCCACAAAGCAGGAAAGAATATCCAGTGGAAAGAAAGACAGCCTCTTCAACAAATGGTGGATAGAAAACTGGACAGCATCATGCAGAAGAATGAAACTGGACCATTTTCTTACACCATACACAAAAATAAACTCAAAATAGATGAAAGACCTAAATGTGACAAAGGAAACCATTAAAATCCTAGAGGAGAACACAGTCAGCAACCTCTTTGACCTCAACTATAGCAACTTCTTACTAGACACATCGTTGGAGGCAAGGGAAACAAAAGTAAAACTGAACTATTGGGACTTCATCAAGATAGAAATCTTCTGCACAGTGAAGGAAACAATCAACAAAACTAAAAGGGAGCCTACAAAATGGGAGAATATATTTACAAATGACATATCTGATAAAGGGTTAGTATCCAAAATCTATAGAGAACTTATCAAACTCAACACCCAAAAAACAAAAAATCCTATAAAAAAATGGGCAGAAGACATGAATAGACACTTTCCCAAGGAAGACATCTAGATGGCAGACACATGAAAAGATGCTCAATATCACTCATTATCAGGGAAATACAAATCAAAACGATAGTGAAATACCACCTCACACCTGTCAGAATGGCTAAAATTAACACAAGAAACAACAGCTGTTGGTGAGGCTGTAGAGAAAGGGGAACTCTCTTGCACTGTTGGTGGGAATGAAAACTGATGAACAGTATGGAGGTTCCTCAAAAAACTAAAAATAGAGCTATGCTACAATCCAGGAATTGAACTACTAGGTATTTACACAAAGGATACAAAAATACAGAATCAAATGGGTACATGCACATAGCAGCATTATCAACAATAGCCAAACTATGGAGAGAGCCCAACTGTCCATCAACTGATGAATGGATGAAGAAGAGGTTGTATATATATATGCAATAGAATATTACTCAGCCATCAAAAGAATGAAATCTTGCCATTTGCAATAAGGTGGATGGAGTTAGAATGTGTTATGCTAAGCAAAATAAGTAATTCAGAGAAAGATAGATACCATATGATTTCACTCATATGTGGAATTTAAGAAACAAAACAGATGAACATATGGGAAAGGGGAAAAAAGGAGAGAGGGAAACAAACCATAAGAGACTCTTATTTATTTATTTATTTATTTATTTATTTATTTATTTATTTATTTATTTAATGTTATGTTAGTCACCATACAATAATACATCATTAGTTTTTGATGTAGTGTTCCATGATTCACTGTTTTCATATAACACCCAGTGCTCCATGCAATACATGCGTCCTTAATATCCATCACCGGACTCACCCATCCCCCCACTCCCTACCCCTCTAAAACCCTCAGTTTGTTTCTCAGAGTCCATAGTCTCTCATGGTTCGTCTCCCCCTCTGATTTCCCCCCCCCCTTCATTTTTCCCTTCCTTCTCCTAATGTCCTCCATGCTGTTCCTTATGTTCCACAAATAAGTGAAACCATATGATAATTGACTTTCTCTACTTGACTTATTTCACTTAGCATAATCTCCTCCAGTTCCATCCATGTTGATGCAAATGTAGGGTATTCATCCTTTCTGATGGCTGAGTAATATTCCATTGTATATATGGACCACATCTTCTTTACCCATTTGTCTGTTGAAGGGCATCTCGGTTCCTTCTACAGTTTGGCTATTGTGGACATTACTGCTATGAACATTGGGGTGCATGTGACCCTTATTTTCACTACATCTGTATCTTTGGGGTAAATACACTGTAGTGCAATTGCTGGGTCATAGGGTAGCTCTATTTTTAACTTTTTGAGGAACCTCCACACTGTTTTCCAAAGTGGCTGAACCAACTTGCATTCCCACCAACTGTGTAAGAGGGTTCCCCTTTCTCCACAACCTCCCCAACATTTGTTGTTTCTTGCCTTGTCAATTTTTGCCATTCTAACTGGTGTAAGTGGTATCTCAATGTGGTTTTGATTTGAATTTCCCTGATGGCTAATGATGATGAACATTTTTTCATGTGTCTGTTAGCCATTTGTATGTCTTCTTTGGAGAAGTGTCTGTTCATGTCTTCTGCCCATTTTTTGACTTGATTATTTGTTTTCTGGGTGTTGAGTTTGAGAAGTTCTTTATAGATCTTGGATACCAGCCCTTTATCTGTAGTGTCATTTGCAAATATCTTCACCCATTCTGTGGGTTGCCTCTTTGTTTTGTTGACTGTTTCCTTTGCTGTGCAGAGGCTTTTTATCTTGATAAAGGCTCAAAAGTTCATTTTCACTTTTGTTTCCCTTGCCTTTGGAGACGTGTCTTGAAAGAAGTTGCTGTGGCCGATGTCAAAGAGGTTGCTGACTGTGTTCTTCTCTAGGATTTTGATGGATTCCTGTCTCACATTGAGGTCTTTCATCCATTTAGATTTTATCTTTGTGAATGGTGTTAGAGAATGGTCAAATTTCATTCTTCTGTATAGAGCTGCCCAATTTTCCCAGCACCCTTTATTGAAGAGACTGTCTTTTTTCCAATGGATATTTTTTCCTGCTTTGTCAAAGATTAGTTGACCATAGAGTTGAGGGTCCATATCTGGGCTCTCTATTCTGTCCCATTGATTTATGTGTCTGTTTTTGTGCCATGTTGTCTTGGTGATCACAGCTTTGTAGTATAACTTGAAATCAGGCAACATGATGCCCCCAGCTTTGTTTTTCTTTTTCAACATTTCCTTGGTGATTTGGGGTCTTTTCTGGTTCCATACAAATTTTAGGATTGTTTGTTCCAGCACTTTGAAAAATGCCATTGGTATTTTGATCAGGATAGCGTTGAAAGTGTAGATTGCTCTGGGCAGCATAGACATTTTAACAATGTTTATTCTTTTGATCCATGAGCACTGAATGTTTTTCCATCTTTTTGTGTCTCCTTCAATTTCTTTCATAAGTGTTCTGTAGTTTCTAGAGTATAGATCCTTCACCTCTTTGGTTTGGTTTATTCCAAGGTATGTTATGGTTTTGGGTGCTACTGTAAGTGGAACAATTCCCTAATTTCTCTTTCTACATTACATTGTTAATGTGTAGGAAAGCAACTGATTTCTTTGAATTGATTTTGTATCCTGCCACATTAATGAATTGCTATATGAGTTCTAGTAATTTAGGGGCGGAGTCTTTTGGGTTTTCCACATAAAGTATCATGTCATCTGTGAAAAGAGAGAGTTTGACTTCTTCTTTGCCAATTTGAATACCTTTTATTTCTTTTTGTTGTCTGATTGCTGTTGCTAGGACTTCTAGTACTATGTTGAACAACAGTGGTGAGAGTGGACACCCTTGACGTGTTCCTGATCTTAAGGGAAAGGCTCTCAGCTTTTCCCCATTGAGAATGATAGTCACTGTGGGCTTTTCATAGATGGTTTTTATGAAATTGAGGAATATTCCCTCTATCCCTAAACTCTGAAGAGATTTAATCAGGAAAGGATGCCATATTTTGTCAAATGCTTTTTCTGCATCAATTGAGAGGACCATATGGTTCTTCTCCCTCCTCTTATTAATGTGTTCTATCACATTGATTGATTTGCGAATGTTGAACCACCCTTGCATCCCGGGGATAAATACCACCGGGTCATGATGGATAATCCTTTTAATGTACTGTTGGATCCTATTAGCTAGGATCTTGTTGAGAATTTTGGCATCCATATTCATCAGAGATATTGGTCTGAAATTCTCCTTTTTGATGGGGTCTTTCCCTGGTTTTGGGATGAAGGTAATGCTGGCCTCATAGAAAGAGTCTGGAAGTTTTCCTTCTGTTTCTATTTTTTGAAACAGCTTCAGGAGAATAAGTATTATTTCTTCTTTGAATGTTTGGTAGAATTCCCCAGGGAATCCACTAGGCCCTGGACTCTTGTTTTTTGGGAGGTTTTTGATCACTGCTTCAATCTCATTACTGGTTATTGGTCTATTCAGGTTGTCAATTTCTTCCTGTTTCAGTTTTGGTAGTTTATAGGTTTTTAGGAAGGTATCCATTTCTTCCAGGTTGCTTAATTTATTGGCATATAGTTATTGATAATAATTTCTGATAATTGTTTCTATTTCCTTGGTGTTAGTCATGATCTCTCCCTTTCATTCATAATTTTATTAATTTGGGTCCTTTCTCTTTTCTTTTGGTAAGTCTGGCCAGTGGTTTATTGATCTTATTAATTCTTTCAAAGAGCGAGCTTCTAGTTTCGTTGATCTGCTCTACTGTATTTCTGGTTTCCAATTCATTGGTCTCTGATCTAATCTTAATTATTTCTCTTCTCATGAGTGGCTTAGGCTTCATTTGTTGATTTTTCTCCAGTTCTTTACGGTGTAAAGTTAGTTGGTGAATTTGGGATTTTTCTATTTCTTTTGAGTGAGGCTTGGGTGGCTATGTATTTCCCCCTTAACACTGCCTTTGCAGTATCCCATAGGTTTTAGACCAATATATTTTCGTTCTCATTGGTTTCCATGAATTGTTTAAGTTCTTTTTTGCTTTCCTGGTTGACCCAAACATTCTTAAGCAGGATGGTCTTTAGCTTCTGAGTGTTTGAATTTCTTCCAAATTTTTCTTGTTATTGAGTTCTAGTTTCAAAGCACTGTGGTCTGAGAATATGCCAGGAATAATCTCAACCTTTTGGTATTGATTGAGACCTGATTTGTGACCCAATATGTGGAAGAAACTCTTAAAGGTAAAGAACAAACAGGGTTGATGGAGGGAGATAGGTGGGGGATGGGCTAGATGGATGATGGGTATTAAGGAGGGCACTTACTGTGATGAGTACTGAGTATTGTATGTAAGTGATGAGTTACTGCATTCTACTCCTAAAACCAATATTGCACTGCATGTTAGCTAACTAAAATTTAAATAAAAATTAAAAAAAGAAAAGTTTGCCTCCCCAACATGGGTATATTTGAAAGCCAAGCAATGCAAAGGCTCTACTCAAACAAATTACATTAGAATCCCTGGGGATGGAGCCCATGAATAAGTATACTTAAAAAGCTCCCCAAGGGTGCCAGTGTGGCTCAGGTGGTTAAGTGTCTGCTTTCAGCTCAGGTCATGATTCTGGGGTCCTGGGATAGAGGCCCTCATTGGCCTCCCTGCTCAGCGGGGAGCCTGCTTCTCCTTCTCCCTCTGCTGCTCTCCCTGCTTGTGCTCGCTCTCACGCTCGCTCTGACTGTGTTAAAATCCATAAATGAAATCTTTAAAAAAAAAAAAAAAAAAGCTCTTTAGCAGATCTCAATGTATAGCCAGGATTGAGAACTATTCTTTTGGGATGTTGGTATTAACATCATTCAATCTGAATGACTCTCAGGTCCATTGTTTTTAGTTTAAATTTGTAAAATTTCCAGAAGAGAGAATATAAATGACCTGGTTTACATTCAGAGGATACTACTGAAAAAAAATTAGCTATTGCCAAGAAAGCAAAGTCATATTGGGGATGGCAGCTGGGACTCCATGCCTATGGATCAGTTCAGCTACTGGGAGCTGAGCAGCCACTCAGAATATGTCCATTATACCGCCCATGAGTGTGATGGGAAGCTTCATGCTTAACTAATTCTCCCTTCTTCCCTAAGAACACACAGATAAAATGGCACCACAGAGTCCAGATTCCAGCAGGGTAGCCTGGATGAGTCCAGGATGTTTCATGCACCCTACCCAGTGCATTTATTCATTCAAACACCAACATCACCCAACAAAAGTTCTGCATTAATGAATATATAAGAATGGCTTGTTATTATTGTAACACAGCCAAGTTTCTGCTTCTGTTTACTTTATAATTGTATGTGAAACAGTAGTTTAAACAATAAAAGAAAAGCTTCTCTTAACGAGATAAGGATTTCCCAGACAAACGTACCTGCACCAGACTCCTCTTTTTTCTTAATAAATAACACAAAGATGAACTTTGTTCTGCATTTAATCCTAACACAAACTTGGAATTAAGGAAGTTCGAATGAACTTCTTTTAATGTAATAAACAGCTATCCCAGCTATGACCAGATATAAAAGGAAAGCACTTTAGTGGAATAATGTGTGGAATAACCTATTAGTCAAAAACATTATATGTACTTTCAAACACAAGCTTACGGAAAATTCCTAGAAGTACCCAGCACCAGGGAAAATTGGAAATCGGGGGCTGCTTTCCAGATAGCCACTGTTTTTAATGGATGACCAAACCAAAACTCAAAGAGATCATAAAGCATCTCAAGATAGAATGTGATGGAGAGGCAGAATGAGTTAGGGGTACATGAGTCACAACAGCCCACAGCAAGTTTGCATCAGGAGCCCAGCCCTGCCCCTGGAGGCTCCACCCAGTAGCTGTGGGATGAGCTGCTCAGTCTCCTTCACAACACCCTTGAATCCCAAACACATGAGAGTCTAGGTGTCATGAAGGAACAACTATATATTCATACCGTTTACAATGTGGTTGGGGAGAGGAGATAAAATAATGGAGACCTAAAGTGCCAGACAAAATATATAATGACTGTCCCACAACAATGGAGAGTTATCTTAGTTTGGGCTCCTCCAGAAGCTGAATTTGAGAAAAGGAATTCAAGCACAAGTACTTTGAGAGGTGCAGAAAAACAGCAGTATGGGATGGTAACTGAGACGGGGATGAGAAGGCAGACAATAAAGGACATGTCCACAAGCAAGCTATCCCTACCAGCAGTTGGGGCTCAACCCCAATCTGGGAGCCCGTGAAGGTCACCCATTAGGCTTATGCCACCCACAGTGAGGGAGGGGGGCATTTATACAGCAACTCTCATCAGTCATCCGTTGAAGGTTGCCATGGGGGAAACAGGTGTTAATACCTGGGAATTCAGGCCCACTGGGCATATGGGCAGACTGGCTGCAGCAGTCAGGAAAAGTCCTCAGCAAGTGAGACGTGTTCTGGGAATTGAATGCAGTTCACCTATAATGACATTGTAAGACTTGAAAGGATACCGTGGGTACTGACAGCCACTGCTACAAAGTGGAGTGGCATGGCGTGCCTGGGTGGCTTAGTCGGTTGAGCGTCCCACTCTTGATTTCGGCTCAGGTCATGATCTCAACGTCATGAAATTGAGCCCTGCTTCCTTCTGGGCTCTGCGCTCAGCAAGGAGTCTGCTTGAGATTCTCTCTCCCTCTCCCTCTGCCCCTCCCCACTGCACTTTCTCTCTCTCTCTCTAAAATAATAAATAAATAAATCTTTAAAAAAAAAAAAGTGGAGTGGCAAATTAGGCACCATGGATAGCACACTAAATGTGACCCAAGGATACCTATGTTTGAGGCCAATATCAATAATACCTACTCCTGGGGGTGTTGTGAGAAGCAGATGCAAATAGATGAACACTCTATCAGACAAAGCATAATTTGCACGGTAGCTAAAATCATCAACTGACAATTTTCAGAACTGAAGTACTATACCGAGTACTGGAAAAGGACATAGCCTTTGGAGTCACAGTCTTAGGTTCAAGTCCCAGATCTACTACTTCCTGACTACAGGGCCTTGGTTCAATGACTTTAAACTCTCTTATCTATCAAATGGGACCAATTAAGAACACCTAACTCATAATGTTGCCATGGAATTAAAGGCCCTTAAGCATGTAAACCATCTAAGACAATGTCCAACAAATGGTACAACTCCAAATGTTATCAATCAGTATCATCATCTTCCATATCACCATTAAAGAGAAATCTATATTAGGTCAGACTGCCATAAACAAATACCCTAAACTGGTTAGAAAATATATTTTCCCACAGATCTGGAGACTGGGAAATTCAAGAGCTGGGTGCTGGGCAATTCAGTTTCTGGTGAGAGCTGTCTTCCTGGCTTACAGATGGCTGCCTTCTTGCTGTGTCCTGACATGGCAGAGATAGAGGGAGATCTCTCTCTCTCTTCCTCTTCTTATAAGGCCACTAATTCCATCATGAGGCACCACGATTATGGCCTATTGTAACCCTAATTGTGTCACAAAGGCCCCACCTCTAAATACTATCACCTTGGGGATTAGGGCATTAACATATGAATGGGAGAGGGAATACAAACATTCATAATAAAATGTCTGAATGTCTACATAAAGTGAATACTAATACAGTAAATTCTGTAACAGTTATTCTCCATTGATGCATATTAAAAGGTAGTGTACAATGATAATAAATGGATAGTTAGAATAACAGAAAGAGAAGATTAGAAGGCAATGAGTGGAGATTATGGAGTGATTAAAAATTTTTTTTTCATTTTATGTTACTCTGTTTCCAGGTCACCTAAAAGTAAATGTTCAATGTTTTCTCCTTGTACACGGTATTGTCTGTGTTGCTTGCTAGTGGACAGCTAAATTACACTAGCAAACAAATGCAACCAGGAGAGTATAGTGTGTGCGAAACTGAAACCAATTCCTATTATGGCAAACCATTTTTTTTAATGTCTCCTTCTCCACTCTAGTAAATAGGACATAGAGAACATAATTGAATATTTGATGATTGAAAATCTTTCAGTGTCTGTGGGTTCTCATCAGTTCTCATCACACAGTCTGTAGGTGTACTTGTGAGATAGCAACAGATTGGACAGAATCGTTAATGGCCTTAAGATACTCCCAGAGGCTTTGTTTTATCTTTGTCCTTTAAAAAAATAAATACTTGGTATCAGTTTGGTAAAGATTTTGTGAATTTTCTCTATCTGATTGAGTTTAGGGGGATTTTGTTTACTGCTCTCTCAATGAAATGAGCTCTCCCTTTCTCAGCACACAGAGTGGGAAAGGATGAGAGGCTCTCTCATCATCTCCCTGAGCATTTGGGGACTAGATACGTTCTAGACCTGGAGAGGGAATTAGTGTGCCCAGCCTCTTGTCCAGCTATGGAGCCTATAAGCATTCATCTAGGGGAATCTCCTCCTAGATATGTTCTGAGTCCTTCAGTGAAGACTTGTTCATATGATCCATGCCAACCCCACTCCAACGGGCTCTGCTCTGGCCTCTCTTCCTTTTCCCAATTCTGCCCTTACCTAAGGGCCTCTCCTAAAGCAATGAGACATCCCAGGATGCAGTTCCTCATGACCTATCCTGTACAATCTCCTACCAGCTATATTCCAGAGTTCTGGAAGTTGTAGTCTGCAGATAGACCTCTTAATGGATATCAGAAAGGAGGAGTCTTGGGGGAAGTGTAGGAGATTTGGGAGACAGGTCACAGACATTTCTTGTTCAGAAGATGATTCCTATGCAAATGAAAACACCTACCTGATTCATTGACTGGGGAGGACTCTGAGTCCAGACTCAAGGGCAATCATTGGCCTTCATCAAAGTTTTCTCCTCTCTCTATAATATTCTGGTTCAGTGGGTGGATGGAATTTGTGAAGCAATTGAATGTTTTTCAAAATCGAATCCCAACCATGTTGCAGGAATAATTATCTAGCTGGACTCAACTATTTTTGTTTTCTTCTCAGTTTATAGCTTTGGTGCCAGCTTTTTTGTGGTTATTTGTGGTATGTTTTTTTAAGATTTTATTTATTTATTTGACAGAGAGAGAGAAAGAGCACAAGCAAGGGGAGTGGCAGGCAGAAGGAGAGGAGAAGCAGGCTCCCTGCTCAGCAAGGAGCCCGATGCGGGTCTCGATCCCAGAACCCTGGGATTATGACCTGAGTCGAAGGCAGATGCTTAACTGACTGAGCCACCCAGGTGCCCCTATTTGTGATATTTTAATTGGAAGTTTAAAGGACACTTGTCAGTTGCTTATCAGCTACCATAGCAATGCAGAAATACCAGAATAAGCATACTAAATTTCCAGTTACAGTGAAAGTTACACACAAGTTATCTAACCATCAGCCAAAATTGCTGAGAACACGTAAAATAGTGCCAGATTCTATGCATTAAAGTTCTTGCACTTGGCTCATGAGAAAGCCCTCAAAACTACCAGTTATTGAATCCAGCAGCCATTCTATTTTTTCTCCTCAAACAACCCAATTTTTAGGTGGGTACATTACAACCCAAAATAAGAGATTCATTTTTTCAGCCTTCCCTGCTGCTAAGAGTGACCATGTAACCAAATACTAGCCACTAAAAACTAGAAATACTGGATAGGACTTCCAGGAGTATCCCTGAAAGAGAGGAACTGCTCTCTTCTTCCATACCTCCATCCTGCTGCCTGGAATACAGAGGGGGTGACTGGAGCTCTAGCAACATCTTAAAACATGAGGATGAGGGGCGCCTGGGTGGCTCAGTTGACTGAACATCCAACTCTTGATTTTGGCTCAGGTCATGATTTCAGGGTCTTGAGATGAAGCCCCACGTCAGGATCCACGCTCAGTGGGGAGGGAGTCTGCTTCTCTGTCTCTCTCATTCTCCCTCTGCCCTTCCCCTTGCTCATGCCCTCTCTCACTCTAAAATAAATAAATAAATCTTTAAAAAGAAAAATGAAGATGAGAGTTACGTGCTAGCAAAAATAGAGCAGAGAGCCCGAGTCACCAAGAACTTTCTTGAGTCCCTATTCCAATCTTATATTTCTGAGTAACAAACCACCGAAAATTTGGTGCCATAAAACAACAGCAATTATTTACTATAATTGTCTCTCAGGGGTCTAGGGGTTGACTAAGCCTAATGGGTCAGTCCTCGCTCAGGATTTCTCACGTGGGCTGGTTTCATCTCGTGGACTTCCTCCCTCACATATGTGAAGGTTCACACTCACTATTGGCTGCAATCTGGACTGCAGCTATAAGCCAAAACACCTACACGTGGCTTCCCAGCGTGGCCTGGACTTCATTCCAGCATGGCAGCAGAAACAATCAAGTGTTGTATAGCCCCTTGTGACCTAGCTTCAGAAAACACAGTGTCACTTCTGCTACTCTCTGTTGGTTGAGGCAATTGCAATTTTGCCCATGTTCAAGGAGAGGTGTCTCATATTTACCTCTGGGGGAGGAGGACAGGGAATGGCAAGATCATAATTTAAAAAGAGCAGAAGATATTGTTATAGCCATCTTTGAAAGATACAATCTGCCATAACCCCATACTAGCCCTGAATTACCTACTTCCAGATTTATGTTATGGGAGAAATAAACATCTATCTTGTTTAAGCCAATGTTGTTATGGATTTTTCTATTATGAGCAGCCCAACCTGATCCTAACTGATACAGCTCCCAAGGCCATCACTCATAGTTGCTGTCCATTTACTTTACACACAACTCTAACCAGCTTGTTTCATCTAGACTCTCCTTCTAAAGAAGATTGATGACAACAGAAGAGAAAGGGGGGAAATGCTGTTAGAATCAAACCAGGCACACCCATAGCAACAAAAAACTGAGGAAAGAAAGTGAAAAGTCAGAAAAAGTCAACCCCATCACATTCAAGAGGCCCAGCTATCCGTGGCCATTCAGGAAAAAGACAGGCAGCAGTACATGAATCAAAAAACCCCCGAGATTATGAACAAATTCAGAAGAACTCAAGAATTAATGAGGGCCCTAAAATATTAAAAAGGATAGAGGTTTATTCAAGACAGTCCTATTAAAGATAATTTTTGTACATATTATTACTGAAGACAATCTCTGTGAAAAGATTTTCTTGTTGGTTTTTCAAACATGATTGCATATTCTTATTTTCTTACCTTAAGAAAATCTGTGAGAGATAACTTAATTCCCAATTCCATTTTTTAATTAAATAAAGGAACAAACAAAGAAAGCAGAAACGCATTCTTCATTCAGGAAGAAATGTTCAAATTAAGCTTAGGGCACTGGGAGTTTTGTACCTGGAGGGGTTCCTGCAGAGCGGCCTGTCCCTGTCCTGGGGGCACACCAGCATCCCTCCCCTGGTAAATGACACAACAGGTTCTTTCAATGGGAAAGCCCACAGTCTGCAAAATCACCCCGGTCTCCACCTTCCCATTTACAAACTAGAGTTAGCATTGTCTTTCACAGTTAATGATTCTATTTTGTTTGGGGCCTCAATATTTTTCTTGTTTTTCCTGCTTCTAAAACACCTTGGAATTAACCAATACTAAATTGAGCTTGGAAACTCAAAAAACGAAGTGTACTTCAGCTAACATCTTCCTCCTTCCATCAACCCCAAAGGGTAAAACATTTTTTTTTTTTGAGCTATGAATTTACTTCTTTACCAGCACTGTTAAAAAAAAAAAATAAGAACCCAATTCCTAGGCATATTTAAGTCCTTCCCTTCTTGATTCTATTTGGCTTTGCTGAAATTAAGTCTCTACAAACACTTCAGCCTTCAGAATTTTCGACACTTCAGTATATTCAGAAATAGAGTAACATTTGCCAAGAAAATGGCTCCTTTTTTATTGTTTCCCCGGCATCCACTGCACCACCCCGAAGCCACAAGGCATTGCTCAGATAGACTCCTACCCTCCTGTAGCTTCTATTTTAATGTGCTATCATATATTAATTTATCAATGTTAATTAAGGTCTTTAATCCTTCAACTTCTCTATTTAGGATACATCAGTGTGTCCACCACAGGAAAGATCTAGAGAAAGATGACTTAGCTTTGTGAAATGTTCAGCTGCTTTAGAAAAATCGTACCTGAATGGGGTTAAATCCGCATGGTTTTGAGTGAGGGCCGTGAGCTGGCTTTGGTGGCCTCGTACCTAAGAAAGGCATACAAGCTGCAGCTCTGAATCTGGAACTGAGGTAAAAGTTTTAAAAATCTGAAATCTTGACTAGCATGACGAGAGAAGGCCAAAAGTGTGGACAGAGGCCAGCTGTATGCCATGGGCTCAGTAAGAAGAGCAGGGACTGGGTCGGCTGCAAGTAGCAACTTCTTCAGAAACAGCTGATTGGTTTTATATATGAGATATCGTTAAAGTGTTACCTTTTGCATTTTCCCCTTCACCACAAATTTAATAACTTTATTTTCACTGCAGCTCCATCAATTTTAGTTTGGATGTGCTATGATTCACTTCCCCAGAGCGTTTGCATAATACATATCCCACAGGTTTCATTTTTGTAAATCACTGCTTTTCGGGGAGAAGGGGGGTGGATTCCAGGCGCACTGCAGCCTTTGAGTAGGTTTTGAGACCAAAAGGAGATTGCATATCCTGATGGCTCAGTTATCTCTGCTGTTGACTGAGAAATTATTTTCCCTATAACACTTCCGTTTGTATATTTGATAAAGTTAATATCTGTGAAATCAGTTAATTCTCACTGCACTCAATTATACCGGAATAGACAGAAGATTGACTTCCTGGTATTGACAAGAGAGAACTCTCAATGTCTTTTGACTTATTATCTCTGGCGTTTGGAAAGAATTACAATAACACATAAAATTACTTCACAGGGTATGTTTAGAGAGCAAAGAAAATTAATGGAGGGATGGATTCTTGGGGTATTTTTGCCTTTTGACGAAGATTTCTATTTCCTGTCAAACACTTTCTCTGAAATGAGCTGGAGGAACACAGTGTAAATTGATTTATCCGCACCTCAAGAAATACCTGAGTTTAGGGCGCCTGGGTGGCTCAGTCGGTTGAGCGACTGCCTTCAGCTCAGGTCATGATCCTGGAGTCCCGGGATCGAGTCCCGCATCGGGCTCCCTGCTCGGCGGAGAGTCTGCTTCTCCCTCTGCCCTTCACCCTGCTCGTGCTCTCTCTCTCAAATAAATAAATAAAATCTTTAAAAAAAAAAAAAAAGAAATACCTGAGTTTAATTGCCTCTGCAATATTTACGCTTACATAAATAATTCAATGGCAAATTAATCCAGCTTTTGTAATTACCTCCCATAGAGGCACCATGGCTTAGTCCCAAGGACTTAATTGCGGCTTGATGAAGGTATTTTGGTCACTACAACCAATAAACCATATAGGAATTTTTGAAGACATAAAGGAAAGAAATCCATAGCTTTCAAAACTAAGCTCTTAGGAAGAAATATGGTATTTGCAGTTGATCCTGACTGCTGTGGGCTGCAGGAAACATAGCTCTATTAATGAACTTTTTAAAAATACATTATTTTCCCACCTCATCCATGAGCTCATAGCACACTGGGTCCTTAAATCAGCAGTTGGGGGACAAACAGCTATCTCTTCCATAGTATTTGTTCATCATCTGTAGTCAGCCGACGCTGAGCCACCTGTCTCCCTTCACTTTGCTCCCTGTCAACTTCTCCCCAGAGCCAAAGCTATGGTCCCAGACACAGCTTTCGAGTTGAGGGGAGGCAGGTGAACTCAGTGCTGGCGTCTTACTGGATCCTTCACCAGCCAGGTGATAATTTGCTCTTTTTCCAAGAATTTATATTTAAAAAGCCAGGAGCCAACACCCACCCAAAAAAATAAAGATAAAAATCATACACCCTGTCATTTGCTACTTGGAATGGTAACTAAAATTGCCATTGAATTGTATAGCTTATTAAATGGTGCAGTTGCTTTATCTGCTTATCCTATCCCTAACTGAACTGGGAAGGAATTTGTGTACCTCAGTTGCATAGAAAAGGAAGTACAGGTTCAAAGAGGCTGATAATAATTTGTAGAGCCAAGCTCAAATGCAGATCTTCTCATCCTACCCTGCATGCACTCTGAGGGGAGGGACTTTGGTTCACTACTCTCTACCCAGACCTAGAACAGTGTCAGCACATAGTAGGTTCTCAGGAAATATTTGTGCAAATGAATGGATTCTAAGTCCCATGCTCTTTGCTCTGTACCCCATTGTCTTCCTGGGAAATGATACTTCCACACTCCACTCTCCTTCCCACATCCAGCCTGTCCTTCCAATTTCGGTGATCGTCATCTAGACTTCAGAACACACATCTCCGTCATAAAGCCTTCCCACATGATTCTGTTCATATCAAATTATCTCACAATTGAGCATCTCATCATGCCCTGTCTCACGTTGGCTTCTAAATGTATGTGGGTCTTGTCTCGCAGATCCTTAGGTCTCCGTTATTTCAGCTAAGACTGATGTGTCTGTGTTAATCTGCAGGTGGGAACCATTTGTACTGAAGATTCAATAGCTAAACAGCAAAATGTTGGCAAGGCAGCAAACTGAATCCTTTTAACTCTTGCTGCTCCAGAGAAGAGTGGATAGTGAAAGAGAAGAAGGAGACATAGAGCCACAGGGAAAGATTCTTCTAGGTCACAGTCAATCCTTTTCCTGCTAAAAAGCTACGATGGCCTAGGAGACCCCACCAGCCACAGAAGGAGGGAAGAGAATTCATTTTATAGCAAGTGTTTTGCATGGTAGAGTTATAGTAGACCTGCACCTTCCAGAACTTGTGCAGAAATAAGTCACACCACTTGCCTGATGGCTCCTGCAATATCCTAGTGAGGAGGAATCCATGAGGAACGCCAGCGCCAGCCAGGGGCTCTGCCTGTAAATTACTTTTAAATGTATTTGGGTTTGGGGGTGCTGTTTAAGTAAACAACTTGGCTTTTCTCGTGATGTAGATAAACTCATCCTCAGTTTTTATTTGCATTACAGAGGTAAGAACATTCTCAGGTGCACAAGGTTGTGGTCACTGTTCCAGTGCCTAGACTGAGCTGACAGACGAGGAGGCTGCCTGACAAGGCCAGTTCTTAAAACCCTGAGAGCAGTCTGGCCCTGGATGAGAACATGTAAGAAATCCTTGACTCAAGTGTCTTCCTTTTTCTCTGCACACTTCATATCTTGATCTGCAGGTGCAGAGAGACTTTGCTGGACCCCACCGCTTCCCTCCCCACATTCTAGGCTGGTTCCTAGTACCACCGGCTGCAGATATTTTTGACTAACTCTCTGCCTACATAAACATGCAGTGTCTTCCTACTCTACTACATCCTGTCTGCAAGGGACCTGGGGGCTCCCTTGGTCTAGCTGAAACTCAGGAGCCATGTCCAATATTTCTCTTTTATCCCCTTCAAGTGTAGGCAAAGGGCTAATGTTTGATATGTGTTTATCGAATAAAAGCTCACTCAAGTTTAAGTTTAGGAACGCATAAATACTTTCAAATGCTGAAATATAACAAAACATGGTTCCTTAACTTGTAACCTGTAAATGGATTTCACTGGGCCTCCCTTCAAATTGTATGAAAATTTTCATGCTGGATACAAATGTTCATTTTGCTGGGAGGAGCATAATTAACTGTTATCAGCTTCTCAACAGGATCTACTACCCAAAACATAGAGTTCTGCTATCAAAAACTCTCTAAAGACTCGGGGGTGGGGGAAGAAAGGCAAAGAGATCTCATCATTTTAAAAAATAGATGATGTTTCTGCAGAGTCAACAATCCTCTGTTATATGAGGCTCCTGTCTAGGATCGGGGGAGGGGAAGACAAAAGGGTGTCACTGCAGACCTGCATTTCTTCTAAATCAATATTTACAGGCTTTGTTACATCAGAGAACCCACTCTAATAGTCACATTTTGACGGTCATGGGCATAGCTTCATGTAACTACAGGACTCAGTCCGTCTAGAGAAAGCATGTAGCAAAATTAGCTCCTATCTAAAAAGCAAGGGTAAAGAGTCTCTTCTGAGAAATATTTGAGGGCTCCATCAATTCTAAGAGCCTCTCTTAGTCCTTTGATATTCAAATCATTCTCTTTTAAAGGGCCTCTCCTGCCATCATCACAGTTGATTTTGCTTTCTTCGGTTGTTAACTGGTCTAACTGCCAGATTCCCATTTCTCTTTCCCAGCATTGCTTGCAGGAAATCCCACATGTTTTGTAGGATTCACAGTTTCACATTTCCACCGGCCTTGTTTTTGCACTGAAACATGGGGTGTGATGCACTGGGTGGCTGGACACAAGGATGAAGCAGGTAGGGGTGTCTAAGAGCAGAGATTTTATAATTGGTCGGTTAATTAGTGAATATTTTTATGCAGCTATGTTCTACAACTTTGTCACTGCTGTGACTCACATAATAAATATTCAGATAATCAGGATCCCCCCCCCAATACATCAAAATGTTAACAACAGCGATCTCTATGTGGTGGGATTATGGGTAATAAAAATGATAACAGACATTAATTGAGCGTTCACTATGCATGCTAAGGACTTTACAAACATGACCTCAGTTAATATTCACAGAAACCCCCCTGAGAGAGCTGCTATTATTTTCCTTCTTTTCAAATGAGGAACCTGAGTTTTACAGAGGTTAAAATACTCACCAAGGTCACACTGGGAAGTGGCAGGGCTGGGATCTAACTCGGTGGGTCTGACTTCAGAGTCCAGACTCTTAACCTCCCACTTATTTGTACTTTCTTCCTTCATACAAAGAAAATTTATTACTTGTGACATAAAGGGGAAAAATTATTATTTCTTAAAACCACTGAGTAAAACTATCACCTTATACAGCTTTTCAAAGTCATATTCTCCAATCTGTTTATGGTCCATTTGATAAGTACCATCTATCAAAGCTTATTTCTCTGGGATTTTATTTGAAGTGGCACTTAAATTTCTTTTTAAAAATGAACATTTCAGTCAAAGGTTTTCAATCACTAACCACTGACTAGAAGCCTGTGGCATTTGCTGTTTGCAAAGTTCCTCTTTTGGTAAGAATGCTAACTCACCTCTTGCTCCTAAACTCAACACTTGATGTGGAACATTACATCAAAAACTAATGATGTAATGTATGGTGATTAACATAACATAATAAAATTAAAAACAAAAACAAAAACAAAAAACTCAACACTAAGCTCGCATAGAGAGAGCTAAACTAAAGAGGAAGGGCTAGAAACCGCATTCTGTTCTGCGGGGAACAAGAAAGATTTGGAATTTGTATTTAATCATTTGTTCAGTGGATTTTAAATATTACTTGTATAGATTTCCGTTCATTTTACATGTTATTAATATTAATGCTTTATTCATAATATTTATGTAGTAATGTGATTGTATTAGAGTTCTCCAGAGAAACAGAACCACTAGGATATATAGAGATATATATAAGAGGAGATTTATTATAGGAATTGGCTCACACAGTTATGGAGGCCAAGAAACCCACAATCGGCACTATCTGTGGTCTGCAGGCTGGAGACCCAAGAAAGCTGATGCAGTAATTCAGTCCAAGTCAATAGGCCCAAGAAGCAAGGGGAGTCAATGGTGTAACTCCCTGTCCAGGGGAGGGTAAGTCCCAGAGTCTGAAGGCTCAAGAACCAGGAGCTCCAATGTCCAAGGGTAGGAGAAGATGGATGTCCCAACTCAAAATAAAAGAGAATTCACCATTCATCCACCTTATGTTCTATTCAGGCCCTCAACAAATTGAATGATGCCTGCCAAACTTGGTGAGTGCAATCTTCTTTACTCAATCTACCAAATTAAATGCTAATCTCTTCCAGAACATCCTCAACACATACCACCTAGAAATAATGTTTTTACCTGCTATCTGGGGATCTTTGATTCCAGCCAAATTGACACATAAAATTAGCCATCACAGAAGTGCCTGGGTGGCTCAGTCAGTTAAAGCATCCAACTCCTGATTTTGGCTCAGGTCATGATCTCAAGGTCATGGGATCAAGCCCCATGTCAGGCTCTACAGTAAGCAAGGAGTCTGCTTGCGATTCTCTCTCTCCCTCTCCCTCTCTCCTTTCCCACTCTCTCTCTCTCAAATAATAAATAAGTAAATCTTAAAAAAAATTAATCATCATGGTGACCATGGATGACCTGAACAGCCCAGGCCCTAGGAAAACCACATATGTCAGGCTGTTCAAAATGTCTGTTAGGAGCCTTGAGTAGCCAACTATAGGATGGGAAAGATGATAAGAGGAGGAGCAGGGCTGGG
Source organism: Mirounga angustirostris (assembly GCF_029215605.1). Taxonomy (NCBI): domain Eukaryota; kingdom Metazoa; phylum Chordata; class Mammalia; order Carnivora; family Phocidae; genus Mirounga; species Mirounga angustirostris. The sequence goes on along the minus strand of NW_026991709.1, from coordinate 87,735,701 downwards.
GCATACTTCAACCCAATTTTGGGAATGATAAAGAGATAATGGAAAGAATATGGTCTCAGGAGGCAGACTAGGAAGGGCTAGTGTTTCTCCTCGGCACAGTGGTGTGGGCAGCAGCTCTGTGGCAATGTGGGTGGTGGCCAGTACAAAGGGAGCTTGCCCAAGCTCTGGTGCCTTCAAGACTGGAGTAGCTTGGCACATCAGATTCATATGTTCAGAAAGAAATAGCAGAATCCTCAGTGCCTTCCATGACCCTCTGTAGCAGCAACATCAGTCTTATTGAAGCCTGGTTAGATTTTTTTCAGTTTTCTTTCCAAGAAGCTAAAATACTGAAGACATATCTTGGACTGAATAAACCCATGGATGAAAGGACTCCAAAGGATAAAAGCAGGAATTTGATACTGAGATAATGGCCTCATTGGTACCGCAGGCTGGTGAAGCAGAAGTCCTAAGATATATTTAAAGAGCTTATGTGCTCTTTTATATGATTTCTCCACCTTAGTTTAATTGATCTTTATGGAACAGAAATGTAAGGGGTTTTTATATTTATATAATTAAGCCTATCAGCTTTGTTTATAATATTTTTATATTGCTCTCACATTAATAATAATTTAGAGCACACCCTGTATGCTAAGCATTAGGCTAAAGACTTAGATAATTTCATTCAACCCAACAATAGCTCTAACTTTGTTGCCCTTCACAACCAGGATAATAAGCCATTTTCATATCTTATAATTCTGTATTCTTTTTGTAATTTCATACATTTTTATTTACAACCTGAATGGACTAAGACCCCAGGCCCTATTGCATGGAAGTTCAAAAGACCTTATTTCCACCAATGAAATGTGAGCAGAAGTGATGTGTGCCATGTCCAGGCCAAGACTTTTTTTTTTTAAGATTTATTTATTTATTTGAGAGAGATAGAGAGTATAAGTGGGAGGGGCAGAGGGAGAGGGAGAGAGAGAATGTTAAGCAGACTCCCCACTGAGTGTGGAGCCCAATACCGGGCTCAATCTCACGACCCTGAGATCATGACCTGAGCTGAAATCAAGAGTCCGATGCTTAACCAACTGAACCACCCAGGTGCCCCCAGGCCAAGACTTTTTGGAAAAGAGTCTACCTCCTCCACACTTTATTTCCCCTTTGACCAGGTAGATGAAGAAGACAGAAGACAGAAGAAGAAGGCTATCCAGTGAACTTTCTGAAATAACGGATATATTCTGTACCTGAACTATCTCTTACGGTATCCCCTAATCACATGGGAACCTTTGATATCTGGTTAGTACAACTGGGGAATTGTGTTTTTAACTTAACCTACTCTAATACCTCTGGTAAAGTAATTCTAATTAATTTAAATTTGTTATGGAATTCATCAAATAGAGTACTTGTGGGTTGAGACTGAAAATACATGGGAAGGAAGTGGAAAATGTAAATGTTCCCTAAATTGGTAGGTCCGTTTGGCAGCAGTCAAATAATAGCCAATACTTTGGGAATCAACATACGGCAAATACAAAAAAACCTCACTACGGAAGGGGATGTCAATTTTATGAAAGGCAAGTCTATGAGAATGATCCATGTTTCATTATCCACCCTCAGGTTTCTCCAGCACCTTCCTTTAGGAGGACCTCTTGGCTCCTGGTTGCAGAGCCTGTGATTCAGAGTCAGAGCTGTGATTCAGGAGCCATATCATGGCTCCTCCTCTTATTAGATGAGTGACTGTGAGCAGGTCACCTCCCTGAACCTTAGTTTCCTCTTCCCTGTGCAGATCAGGGGTGCAGCATAATGTAATTGCACATCATTAGGATTCAATACGTGTAGCTATTCTCTATTTTTGGAGATGTCTCCACCCTCCTATGTAACAAGACTCCTTACATGGACAATGTCGAGTGCCACATGGCAACTTAATCATTTTTAAAACCTCAAAACTCTTTCAACTGAAAACAGCCTCATAACGTAACTGAGAAATATAAACACATTTTAGGAAGCAGATAAAAGGGAAGCTACTCCAAACAGTAATGTATTTGGGTCACTCCAGTTACAGATCAGAGAGATGGACGATTAATAGATCCTCCCAATAGGTCTTAGTCAGACAGCTCTCCTTGTTATCTTGGAAAGAGATTTCACTGCTTTCCTTACTTATGCTAATGGCTTGCGTAATAAAGTGCAGTCCCTTTAATCTTATAAAATAAAATTATTACGATCACAGAATGGATAACTAATGCCGGGCCCTCCACCTTTCTCCTATTTGTTACCTTGGATTTATGTGATTTGCATGCTTGTCTTCTGCTTAATAGGTAGATGTTGGACATGGCAGAAATCTGAATGACCTGAAGCTTTTTCCACGTGGTTCAGATCCAAGCTTTCATTCAAGTAAGGACTTCAAATGTTGAATATCTGGTGTGTGTCAGGTATCTACTAAGATACTGGAGGAGACCATACAGGACAGATGTCCTCAAATATACCCCGATGCAGCCCCACTTCTCAACTTCCCTGCAAATTGCCCTCCCTCTCCTTATTTGCTTATGGTTCAAAGTGATGAGGAAGGCGTCAAACAGTGAGGGGATTATAAAAGATGTTACCACACAGACAGAAGCTGACTGTATATAAGCATTTTTTAAAAATTGTTTCTCCTGTGAGCTGGGCTTTAACAACATACCGTGTTTGTCCATGACAAACTGCTTCCAGCAAGTTTTCTAAGATCCTTCGATTGATCTCCGTCAGCACGGCTTCAAGCCAGGGATCCTGAGCAGAATATAGCTTCTGAGGGGGTGGTACACAAAAATGCAAAGGCATGTGTGGCAAACACAGCTAGCTGTCCAACAAGTATCTGTGCTCCTTCTCCAGAGCGCAGGGTTGCTAAAGGAAGCAGCTGCCCAGCCGGGGAACAGTCACCCCCATCCGCACCCCCACCCCCGGAATCTAGACGCAGCCCCGTGCTTACTCCTACTAAGGGGATATAAACAGAAAGGACGTATGTCAGGTCCTGGACGAGACAGTTAAAAAGACGGTGAGCCTCCTCCACGTGCTCTCCTCTGGATGTCCAAGCTCGGGGTGACATTGGAAGTAATAGGTTGAATACTGTGAAGCCACAAAATAGAATAAGTCTGAATCCCTGAATCACTTGTCAGAGGAGAGGAGACTGCCTTACTAGGAAACACCCACACTGAACTATTTAGCAAGTGAGAAATGAACTGCATCAATGGCGGCAGCTGATTTACCTCAGTGAACAGCATGAGTATGAAAATATACTCAATACAATCCTATGTATCCTTTCCCACAATGGCATCTGACTGTGGGAGTGTACCTAGCTAGCAGAAACAATCATTTTCCTGCATCAGGCTGTAGCTAGTTCACACAAGTCTGGTGGGGTGTAAATTCGTCCAACCACTATGGAAAAGTGTTGGGCAAAATACACCAAAGCTGAACCTTTGTGTAGTCTATGACCAAACTACATGGAATTCCATCAGAAATGTGTACATATGTTCATCAAAAACATGTACTCCAACATCATCTATACAGACAATGAAATATTATTCGCCTTTAAAAGGCAGGGAATTCTGACACATGCTACAACATGGATAAACCTTGAATGATATTATGTTAAATGAAATAAGGAAGTGACAAAAAGAAAACTAACATGTGACTTCACTTATATGAGGTAACTAGAGTAGTCTAACTCATCAAACCAGAAAGTGGAATGGTAGTTGCTACAGGCTAGGGGAAGAGAGGTTTGGGGAGATGCTGTTTAATTGGTGTAGAATTTTAGTTTTGCAAGATGAGAAGAGTTACGGATATTGCTTGTACAACAATGTGAATGTACTTCACACTAGGATGGTAGACTTTCTGTTATGCATATTTTACCAAAATTAAACATAAAAGCAAAAAACAAAACATGTACTAGAATGTTCAGAGTAACATAATTCATAATAGCCAGAAACTGGAGACTTACCAAATATCCTCCAAGAGTAAAATGGATAAATCAATTGTGGGCTATTCACGCAATGGGATATTTATTATACAGCAATAAGAAATGCATGATCTGTGACATGAAATGATATGAAGAAATCTTGCAAATATAATGATATAATGTTAAGTAGAAGAAGCCAGACAGAAAAAAAAATAAAAATAAAACTATAGTATGATTCCATTTCTGTAAAGTACCAAAACAGGCCAAACTCTTCAATGTTGTTAGAAGTCAGGATAAGCATGTGGGGGTAGTAACTGAATGTAAACCAGGTGGGGGCAGGGAGTATTTCTGTACTATTATTCTATTTCAATTTAAAAGTTTTTATAACAGGACGCCTGGGTGGCTCCGTCGTTAAGCGTCTGCCTTCGGCTCAGGTCATGATCCCAGGGTCCTGGGATCGAGTCCCGCATCGGGCTCCCTGCTCTGCAGGGAGCCTGCTTCTCCCTCTCCCACTCCCCCTGCTTGTGTTCCTTCTCTCGCTATCTCTCTCTGTCAAATAAATAAATCTTTAAAAAAATAAAAAAATTAAAGTTTTTATAACAGAACTGTTGAGATAACACATTTCTAAAATTCTCTACATTTTCGGAGCGCCTGGGTGGCTCAGTCGTTAAGCGTCTGCCTTCGGCTCAGATCATGATCCCAGGGTCCTGGGATCGAGCCCCGCATCGGGCTGCTCGGCGGGAAGCCTGCTTCACCCTCTTCCATTCCCCCCTGCTTGTGTTCCCCCTCTTGCTGTGTCTCTCTCTGTCAAAATAAATAAATAAAATCTTTGAAATAAATAAATAAATAAATAAATAAATAAATAAATAAATAAATAAATAAAATAAAATTCTCTACATTTTCTCAAAAAAAAAAAAAAAAAACCTTACAGACGAAAGGGTAATGGGGAGCAGAATATGCCACTCCCCAGAAAATATGCCACTTTGGTATATTGATTATTTTGAATTAAGGTTACTTAAAAAGCAGCAGGTGCAAGAAGGGCTGTCTGACCTCCTCTGTCCCCCTGAAAGCGGGAAATAAGTCTCCCATGTGAAAGGGACATACCCCTCTACCAGGAAGGCAGAAGGGATCTGGATCACTGGAGACAGGGAATCTAAGGCTGAGAAGACCATATAAACAAACCTTGTTACTGCTTCACTAATTTGCTACCCCAAGCCCAAACCACTTTGTCTTATCAATTCTTCACAAATGTATTGTTTCTTTGTCTAAAAGGCATGAAAGCTGCCTGCTTTGGTCACTTCTTTGAGTCTCATGTTTTTATGTGCTCCCATATGTATGAAATTAAATTTTTCTCCTGTTAATCTGTCATATATCAACTTAATTATTAGACCAGGCGAGGAACCTAGAGGGGAAGAAGGGAAAAGTTTTCCTCCCTTACAAGGGGGAAAGAAGTCAAAATGCAGCCTTCTTGCCTTAGGGCAGTAGAACCTCCAAAGCAGATGAGGTAAATAAATTTTAAATTTGTATGTGAATGATCAACTCGAATTAGGACAGCTTAGAATTCCTTATAATTTTTAAACGGCCCACTTTATACAGGTTACCTACTTCCTCATCAAATTATCATTCATCTAGGAGAACCAACAAGAAATGTATTTAACAATTAAAATTCTATGGTAATTTCACACTCAACAATGCCTTGTGTTCATAATTTCAATATTAGATCTGATTGAATATGATTAAATATGGTCTGTGCCTTCCATAACGGGCTGTACCATGGATCTAAATTAACTCATTAGTAGCTAATGCTGTAGAGATCTTTCTAAATGCTAATGTTTAGCTGCCTTTGGCTCATTAATTAATTTAAAGATTGTATAATTATCAAAGCTTTTGATTCAAGTACATCTATCACTTTTTATTATTGGATAATGCTTATTTGCATGTGAGCATAAAAAATTAAATTATGTCATCCAAAGACAGGAGCAAAATATCAAATGATCATACAGGATCATTTACATACAATATGTATTTATTTGGAAAGGAAAAAACAAAAGTCGGAGGGGGATGTTCACTTGACCAGATGGGGAGTTGAGACCTTTTGTTACCAAAATAGGAGTGATGAAAACATAAGGAAGGATGGGGAAAGAGTCAATGTTAGGAGAACGTCAGTAGATACTAAACTCAGTGCACGGGAGAGAAGGGGAGTCTGGTTTAATTTGAAAATAGTCCCACCCTAAAAATCCACTCAGAGGAAAATCCAAGTCACTCTTTTGGAAACTGATCACTGGAATCTTCTTTCAAGGACTCTAAGATCACTGGAGGTTGCTTAGAAATCAGAACAACTAGAAATATAACGAGACATTTTTAGATATTTAATGGTTTTCTTACATACTCGGGGTGAGGATTATTAAGTGATAGTCACCTACAAAAAGGTGGTTTGAAATAGGTCTAGTATTCCTTCCAGGTCACTGTCATCACAAACTCAAGAGTCTTATCCTATGAACAAATTAATGTGTTATTCTCGTACTTAAGAGCAAAGGTAAGAATAAAGTACTGGAGGCGCTCTAAGGAAATGGAGAAGTGAAACTAGGAAGTGTTTTGGTAATTCCCAAACAGGAAGCCTACCTACTTCCCTATGATTTCCATCATTAGGAAATCTCATTGCAAATAAGGATAGCAGGGTGTGTACAGAGTTATAAGGAAATATTTTTTGACTGTAACTTACTGATTTCTCTACTAGTGACTGGATTAAGGGATATCACACACTATAAGTGTACAGCTCCCATGGGAAGACATCTGTGAGAGGATTTTAACCAGAGAGAGCCAGCACACACCAGATTTTAAGTGATATCTTCTCACAAATCTTTGATACCTTTTGGAGGGTTTGAGAGTGTAAAGGGGATCTCACCTTGATCATTTCTATTATGTTTGCAAATTACTTAGATGTATAGGAGGGATCACTAGGAACTAAATTAAGAGCTCTGGAAGAAAAAATCAAGATTGTGATTCAACCTGAAATCTACTGACCCAGATATGAGAACCACAGCAAGGAGGACTACAGAAGGCTTTATCTTTCCAACATTCTGTTGTGTCCTAACACTCCCAAAGCTGGACTTCCAGAGTCATGTCCAAAAATGAAAACCTATTGCTCTCATCTGAATGTTTGTATCTCCCCCAAAACTCATACGGTGGAAATCTAATCCCCAAGGTGATGGTATTAGGAGGTGAATCCTTTGCACTCATGAATGGGATAGTGGCCAGAGCTCCCCAGTCCCTCCTGCTGCTATGTGAGAATACAAGAAATCTGCAATCCAGAGGAGGGTCCTCATCCAACCATGCTGGCTGGCACCCTGATCTCAGACTTTCAGCCTCCATACCTGTGAGAAATAAATTTCTGTTGTTTATAAGCCACCTGATCTGTGATATTTTGTGACAGTGGCCCAAACAGAGTGACGTCCATTTTCCCTTATTTGTAGCAATGGCCAGTCAGGTCACACTGTGAGAAAAGTACCCATGTCTTCAGCAATCTAGACATCCAACTCTTTAGAACAGTAAATACTTGCCATATATTATGCAGAATATTTTCATGTATTCACTTAATAAATATTTACACATGAAGCCAACATGAAGTATGTATTAACTGGGATAAAGATTAAATTGCTGTAACAAAGAGTCTCTTAAATAAGATAGAAGTTTCTCTCTCAAGAATAGTATGTCCAGACTTACACAGGTTAGGCACACAGTGTTTTCTAATTGTCATTCCCCCATCCCCAAAGTTATTGTCCTCACCCACACTGCCACAGCTGGCTTGCTCCAACATCCACACTACAGCCTATGGGAAGAGTGAGAAAGCCCAAATCCAGGGAAGCATGCTTATCTTTAAGCTGCAGAGTATCTCAAAGTTATACATACTACTGCAGCTCACTTTTCTATTTGCCAGAGATTAGTCAGATGTCCACACCCAGCTGGAAAGAGAGTTGATGGCAAGTGGCAGTTTCCCAAAGCCCACCTTTCTGATCTCCCAAATATCCATGTAGATCCTTTTCTTCCTTCACACAGAACACGTTCACCCCTCCCCTAAAAGATGGGGTCAAGGTCCCATCCAACTACTGCACCCAACTGAAATGCACAATGGACAGTCTCCTCCGCCAGATCTGGATGCATCTCCTAGTAGACAAGTTACAGCTCATTCTCTTCCCCATCCCCTGCCTCACCCATCCCTGCACCCACAACATCCTCAATAAACAATGGTGGATAAGATAAGATATGCACAACAGACATTTCTTCTTAGAAAAGAGAAGAATCAAGATACACAGCAGCCACTGGTCCTTTGCAATGGTGGAGTCTTGCTGGGCAGTAATTACCAAGGGCCTTGCCTTGGCAGTGGGGTATTTTCTATAGTTAGACCTTGCTTCTGGTTTCAGGGAAGAACCCCCTTGTCCATCCATCCCCTGAGCCCATGGTCTTGCTTCTGGGTGGTTCTTCCTTGTCCACTGTCCCCCATGGTCGCATCTGAGCTTGAAGACATTTCTCTCTTGAGCCCTCCTTTGAGGGTACCCAATTCCTTGTAGACTGCTTCCTACCAATGTAGTCTTAGGAGTCTCAGGATTGCATTAGGACTGAAAAATCAGAGGCCCGTGGGCTTTTTGGCAATAGAAGTTGCTCAAATACATGATAGGTTTCTGATGTATTTGATTCTGGTCCGACTTAATGTGTCAGTAATCACCCAGAACTCTTTCCTGGGCATGATTTCTTAAGTGTGCTTTATTTCCTGGCTTCCATGTAACTATCACTCTCTCCCCACTTAAATGGCAAGTCCCTTGAGGCCATCTGACACAACAAACTTAATCCAATCTCTGTCGCTCGGTCTAACGCCCTTTGTTTGGTAGAGTATCAAGGGCTATGAAGAATACTCTTGTTAACACTTACCTTCTGCCTTTGCGGACTCAAAGCACTTGGGATTCTATCATACCCCAGCTCTTCCTGCAAACTGGCCAATTTTTGCCTGCACTCATTTCTTTCTTAAAATATCCTGTGAATAGCAGCAAAGAGCAACCAACACACAAATACGCTCACTCTGTCCAACTGCTTTCTCTATTACTAATGACTATATAGACACAGGATCTGTCTTCCACCTGATTGCAGAAGACAGTCTTACTAAATGTTGCCTTGACATCACAAAGTTCATCAGCTTTCCAATATCTGCAATTTCTATTTTTCTAGTGTCCACTGCCTAACACCTAAGGCAATGCCACATATTTAAGATTCTTTGTAATGTTAAGTACTGATTTCTGTATTAGTTACAATAAAAAATGACACTGCAAAAACAGGCATCAAAAACCAGCCTGGTAGGTCAACATAGCAGGGTAACTTCAGGAGTTCATTCAGGAGCTCAAGCCCTTTCCATCTGTCGTTCTGCATTACCCTAGGGCACTGCCCTTCACTACGGAAGCTGGGTCAACACGACATCAATGTAGCAGCCTATGGAGAGGGGAAAAGCAAAGACCAAGGACAGCAGCTTTTTCTTTTTTTCTTGAGTGAGAAAGTACTTAGAAGTTACACATATCAATTCTACTTGTGTCGTACTGGCTCAAATTTCATCACGTGGCCACTAAATGAGTGCTTGTATGAATATTGGAGAGGAAGAGAAAATGCCTGGGGATATCATCTGACTCCTTGTACCAGAGAAAGGAGCTAGGAAAGCTGGCTAAACCCTGTAGGAAAGCTGTACAACCTGACCAACCATATCAGTCAAGTGTCTATCTTTACTAAGTTTAGGGTAAACAAATTATTCCCAAGTATGCCAATTTTTAAAACTTGCATACCTAGATTAGCAGAAAGTTTGGTCATTCCCAAGGCCACTTCCCATGTCCCCAAATCCCCATAACCATTGATTCACATCCCAAGTTACTCTTACCATTACAAATAAAGCCAAAAACCAAATACATCTTCCTGTGACTAGAAGACTCTACAATCGTTTGCCCAGGTACTGACTATGTTAGAAGCTGACTACCATCTACCCCGTTGATAGTGTTATTGGTGTCAAAAAGCAGATACTTGCCCTTGTTATTGTCCTTAGCATGACTCCAGCAATCTGGGAGCAGCTCAGCCCCACTCCTAAAACCATTTGAGGCTTCTTCAGGCCAACTCATTCCCAGTCCCAGGAAGTAAGGAAGTCCTTCCCTCAGCAATGCCCACCTCTCACCATCTCCGGAGTTACATCTGCCCATGATGAGTGATAATGATAACACCCATCAGTTGTCATGCACACTGCAACCTGGACCCTAGGGCACCAATAAGACCAAGATAAAAACATAGTCTGACATTGGCACGTCCCAAAATCTGTGCTATTTTTCTTATATATGATCATTTTGTTACAAAGGCATTTTATTAAGTAAGCTTAATGTAGGACTCAGGGGGAAAATCTCTTTAAAGGAAATTTCATCAAATCAGAATGTGGATGCTGCATCCTATGAGATCAACTACTCACCCTCTTTGTCTAACCATACTGCTACAAGCAGGCTGTAGTTAACTAGTGAGGCTTCAGAAAATAATCATAGATTATTCAAGTAGTCACTGGGTATTATTAATTTATCATACAATATGTGTTGAATACCTATCTCTAGCTACATAATAGAACAAACTTTCTACCTCCATATCTATGCTAAATGAGAAGATGAGGAATCCACACACGAAAAGATTCTCACCATTTAGTGAAATCAAAATACACGATAAAGCTAAACGTTATCAGATTTCTGACGAATCAGTCAACAGTAGAGCAGGGAAGCTTCAAAGAAGTGGCATTTGATCAGGTCCTTGAAGGATAAAGTGTCTGGGTAAGCAGAGATGAGAGAAAATAGCCATGAAGACAAAAAAAAAAAAAAACCAGAAAAACACCACCGTGCTGAGCCCTTAGGATGGACACTACTTTAGGTTCACATGGAGACATTTTTGTCTAAGTGAGTGGTGGGAGATGAGGTTAGGAAGCAGAGGAGACTAAACTTTGGAGTGATTGCACCTCTAGCAAGTTTGAACTTTACCCCTGTAGGGAAGGGACATGGAAGGTAGAATGAGATAGGGAGACCAGTGAGAAAACCAAACATAAGAGACTTGAAATAATACTAGGGTGTGTACAGTTTTATTACTCAAACTTTAAACTGTGAGGGAGGAAAAATGTTCTTTTTTCCTTCTACCCTTCAAGGTTCTTGCTGGGCTTTGCAAGCAAAGATCAATTAACAAGAGAAAAGCATACAAACATATTTAATATACGTTTCACATGACGAGGAAGCCTTCTAGGCAGTGAAACCTGAGGGTGTCTGTGCTACTGATGAAGAGAGGAAGGACCTGGGAAGCACGATAGGACAGAAGTGATGAAGGATAGTTGGAAGAAAGGCAGGCAGGGACAAGGGGCCCCCACCCTAAAAGGAAACCACCCTTAAAAGGATTTTACAAGGAGCCCTCCACCCTTTCCCATGTGATAGATGAAAAAAACTTGATTGGGTGACAGGCTCATGGAGGGTTAATCAGATTAAAACAGCCCATAAAACCCCTAGATTTAGAAACTCCAGTGGCAACCGTCTCTGGTCTCCTCCCTCTTTGGGAGCTTTGTACTGTCACTCAATAAACTTTGCTTTGCTGCCCACCACTCTGTCTGGTCTACCTCTTCATTCTTCAAAGTGGCGTGATCAAGAACCGCGGGCACCAAAGGAAAAGAAATCCTATAACAAAAGGGTAGGATCCAAGAGTAATAAACTGAGGGAAACAGCAAGTCCTGTTTGTTCGGATTCCTCTGGGCATTGCTCACTAGTCCTAGAGATAAGGATGCTCCTTCCCTGTGGGCATAGGGAGGGCAACTCTCCCAGCAGGTTCTTCTGACCTCCTTCAAGGAAGAAAAGGGAGAACAGAGAAGGCTTCCAGCACCTGACATTTCTCAAATTCCTTCAGCTTAAAATATTCAAATGCCCGGGTGCCATTTATGGAGTACATGTCCTGAATCCTATCAATATCTTCAGAACTTTGAGTATAAAATTATTTTCCAAATGTCAGTTCTTCTGTAAACATAGGCTAATTTCCAACAGAAGGATTTTGGCGTTTATTTTGTTTGTTTTTTTCCTTTTCTTTTCAAGCTGCCACTTGTTTGGGGATCTCTGGAATTTGGCTCTTTACAATCAATATAAGACACATGTATACCTTCTAGAAAACTAAGATGCCAACTTTTAAATATTGGAAGTAATATGATGTCATCAAACTTACATTTCTCAATTGTTTAATAAGTACCTACCAGGTGCCAATCCTAAAGCTACGTTCTGGGGCTACAAAAATGAGTGAGACTAGAACTGAGTCCCTATGTTGACAGAACTTCCATCTAGCAGGCAAAAGACCCTGAAAGAGGACATGACTAAGCAGGGCCAGTACTTCTCTGACATACCAAGTACTTGGTGCTGCCAACCATGTAGAAGGCACCCAACCCCCAGGGAGAGGTCAGAGAGGCTGCCTGAAGAAAGCTGGATTCATTTCCTATTGGCGCCGTAACCAAGTACTACAGAATGGTGGCTTAAAACAACGGAAATATATTCTCTCATGGTCTGCAATCTGTAAGTCTGAAATCAGTCTCATTGGGCTGAAATCAAAGTGACAGCAAGGCTACGCTCCCTCCAGAGGCTCCGGGAGAGAAGCCCTCCCTTGCCTCTCCCAGCTGCTGGTGGGGGCTGCAATCTCTGGCATGTGGCCCCATCACAACTACCTGTCTTTCCACAGTCACGGTGCCTTTCCCTCTACTGTCCCTGTCAAGTTCCTTCTGCCTCCTTCATATAAGGATGTATGTGATGGCATTTTGCACTCCACCTAGGTAATCCAGGATAATCTCCCCATCTCGATATCCTTAATCACATCAGCAAAGTTGTATTTTTGTCATGTAAGGTAACATTCACAGTTTCCAAGACTTAGGATGGGGAGTCATTATTAGGCCTACCATATAAGTCACTTTTTAGGTAGGATTTCAAAGATATTTGGGACTTAGCTTCTGTGTTCTCTCTGTCTCTCTCAGTGTAGTCTTGCAGGCTTGCTTTGAGCTAAGACACCCATGTGTGCAGAACATTTCTCAGGGGTTAGATGCACAATATGTGAAAACTGAATTATTTTTTTAACCATAAGCACAGTGCTATAAACTGTATGTTTGCATCCCCCCAAGACTCCGATGTTGAAATCTAATCCCCAATATGATAGTATTTGGAGGTGGGGCCACCTGGCCCATATAACGAGAACACCCTGGGCCTCACATGATCGGTTCAGTCTTCTCATCAGGCAGGACTGAACACAAGCCCAGCCAGAAAGGACAATCCTGATGGCACTGGTTCTGGCCCATTCACTACCCGACCGATTGCTGGGCCCTTGCTCCGCCACCTCCTAGGGGATTAGGTGACTTAATATTCACCTCCACACAGGCATGCCCTGAAAAATCTATTTTCTAGCCAAGCTTTTACAATAATGAGGCCTGACGCTGCCTCTTCCCTCAGATTTGAAGCTCTCCTCATCATTTTCCCTGGCTCTGTAAAGTTACATCTTGTCGATCTAATGACTTTACGTACTTGTTTTTACTGCACGATCTGAATTCAGATCCATCTTTCTGGCTTTTGATAGGCCACATGTTTGTCATCAATAGATTTTTGTTTCCACTAAATACGGGACTCACGGTGGCAATTATCCAAGGCCATAATCAGCTGAAGTGGCAGCAAAGTGTTTAAGTGAGAATAGCAAAGTTGTCGAGTTTCATTAATATGCACATAAACACGGTGCCCTTTCCTCCCTGGGAAGTGCTCTGCCTCAGACACCTGGGTGTGCACACAGACAAATCAAGTACAGTGAGTGATTCTTGTATTCTCTTACAAAAACACCAAGGAGGGGAGCCTGGGTGGCTCAGATGGTTGAGCGTCTGCCTTCCGCTCAGGTCATGGTCCCAGGGTCCTGGGATCGAGCCCACATTGGGCTCCCTGCTCTGCAGGAAGCCTGCTTCTCCCTCTCCCACTCCCCCTGCTTGTGTTCCCTCTCTCTATGTGTCTCTCTCTGTCAAATAAATAAATAAAATCCTTAAAAACAAAAATAAAAACTATGACCTTAAAAAAAAAAAAACAAGGAATTTTATATGCTGCAACATTGAACTTGATCGTTAAAAACAACAAAATGTGCAATTTAAGAAGACACGAAATCTACTTTTAAATGCACGGGAGTATTTGTTGCTGTTGATTTTCTCCTTTCTGGAAAACAGTAAAGTAATAATAGGAAAAAAAATACATGAAAAACCTTTCCCCTAATACAAGTTGAAATTATTCCATATCTTGATTTGTAATAGGGAGATTCTTTCACAGAAAAGGTAAATCAACTTCTGCATATTCTTTAGGTAACAGGAAGAAAGAATCCTGGTTTGGCTCCCTTCCCTCCATTATTTTTAATACTCTGATCTGGATGTGTGTTTTGTCCAGATAGTTAAGTTTGGTGTAGGGACATTTAAAGGATCTTGGAAAATGTCACAAGGGACATAAGCAGCTCAAAAATAAATGCTGGAGTAAAAGTCATTGTAATATCGTATGGTTAGCATTAGAATTTGGATAAGTATAGGGTGTTTTAATTTCATATTTACTTAGGCTTCTGTCCCTGTGTTCAGCAATGAGTGGTGTACAGCTGTGGCTGGAATATTGTTTTGGGATCTTAAGGGACTTCCCCCACATCCCCATCTTTTTCTTCATTCTTCCAATAGTCAGCTGTGTACTAATTGCCGCAGGAGAGAATTCTTTGTTTTTCAAAAGGCTTATGCCCCTTAGAGAATTTAAAGAGGTGGGGTGGGGATGGGTTCTGGAGAAAAGTCCTGGAAAGTTTCAAGGTTAAATTGTTCCTCTAGCTTGGTGGAATTGGAGCTCAAAGTCCGATATGAAATTAAATCATAGAAAATAAAGTCTTAGTTGTACCTTAGTTGGGGAACTAATAATCATATTCACCACATAATGAAAGCTAAACAATTCTTCAGTTCAGTAATTAATTAACCAATAGAGTAAGAACACAGGAACACCCAGAGAGAAGTGTGACTTTCCTGAGAAAATGAGGTGAAAGTGTGTCCTCAAAGACAACTGAAGGTGAAGTGGGAGTTGAGATGGCGTCCTGCAGAGAGAAGGCAGGCCGAAGGACAAGAACAAGTCTTGAGATCAAAGGACAGAAATCCCTTCAAGGTGGACGAAGCATGGTCTATGAGAAGGGGGTGACACTGGACAGGTGGACTCTGGCCAGATCCCCAGGGCAACCAAAAGCCATTTGAAGGACTGTAGCTATTTTTCTGGGCCCCGCAAAGAGCCCTGCTCCCGCTGTAAGCCTCTGCTGGCCCAGATTTCAGGAGGCTTTCAGAACATGGGCCTCACCCTCACTGGGACTAGGACATGTGAGTAAAAGATGGCCTGGTTTCTGACCTCATTGGCCCCCAGCTAGGCCTGTGCACAACCCCCGCCCACTTCCCCCTGCCTCCCAGCCCTTC
Source organism: Mirounga angustirostris (assembly GCF_029215605.1). Taxonomy (NCBI): domain Eukaryota; kingdom Metazoa; phylum Chordata; class Mammalia; order Carnivora; family Phocidae; genus Mirounga; species Mirounga angustirostris. The sequence continues at coordinate 87,720,282 of NW_026991709.1, read as the reverse complement.
CCTGGCTGCGGGCACCTTCTTTTACTTGCGCTGGTCTCTAACCTCACTACTCTTAGGTTGACGTTGGCACCCCCAAAAAGGGGAAGCCCGGCGACTACGTATGTTGCACTGCCCACAAGTGAGGGCGAGGGGTCCTTTCAGATGGCTGTCACACACACCCCGGTGAGCCGCCTCACATGACGAGGGCTTGAGCCTGCCCGACTGCCCTAAAAACAGCCAAGGGGATTTCAGTCAGTCGGCCCAGGGGGAACCAAGGAGGCCTAAGAGAAATTGTAACTGTGTCTCTGCAGCTTTATAGAAACAGTTGCTTCACGTCTCCATCTTTTTTAGAGCAGGCATCTGTGCGGAATAAGTGCACATGTCTCCCAGGGAAAGAAGAAAACTACCATTTATCAAGCTGCTCCTATGTGCATTAAGCACTTCAGATAGACGTCGTGCCATCAAACCCTTATGGCAGCCCTGAAAAATCAGTGTTCTTATCCCCGCGTAATAAATGGGAGAAAAGAGAGCATTAAAGAAATTAAGTATCTTGCTGAAGGTTGTCCAGCGAGGAAGACGTCCACCTACGTTTCAAAACCAGTCGTAATCACAGAAATACTCCGTGTACCGAAGCACGCTGTCTCCCTAGAGCAGAAAGCTCCGGAAAGTTCTGGGCTTTCGATTCAGGACTGTAACTGCACTCTTCTTTAGAGAGAGTTTGTTTGGAGGTTCTAGCAGGGGAGCGCAGCTACTCGTATACCCTTGACCGAAGAACGGTCCTCCTCTATCAGGGAAGGTCGTCCTCTTCGACCGAGCGCGCAGCTTCGGGAGGGGCGCACATGGAGCAGTGAGGGAGGAAGGGGACACCCGCCTAGCCAGCCAGATCAGCCGAATCAGCCCTGGCGATCAATGGGGTGACAGATGTCGCAGCCAGATCGCCCTCACATCCTACACTCTTCTTTAGAGAAAGATGCGCTGCACACCAAGGGAGGGGTGCCTCCTCCCTGTTGAGGCTTTCTGGAACGTTCTAAGATGTCAGTACTACCTAAACACAGAGTGTCACCCAGCCATTGTGACAACACCCTACATTTCCCCCCTGCCCCTAGGAGAGCAGTACAAGAGCTCCTCCTCTTGAGAACCACTCCAGTCAAAGTGAAAAGGAGAACGTAAAACATTTTGAGTTTATTGCTGCTGGAGTATCAAAATCGCTATCTGTTTTTAAAGTGGATCTTTCTTATAATCATTCGAGACTTATCTTCTCCATCTTGTGGTCACTGAAATGTCACTATACATTAACGATCACCATCCAGGTTTTTCGAGGTGAGCCCGGAAGAGAAAACACTAGTAGCGGCCCCAGCAACGGGGATCTGCAGGGTCTGGGCAGAAGGACCTCAGACAGCTGTTAACACCACTACCGCCACCACGCTAACTCATCTCAAGGCCACACATTGAGATGCCTCCCAGCATGTATCCACGCAAGGCCATGAGCTGCATGGCCCAACACTTGAGCACCCTTGTAATAGAGTGCTATGAATGGAAAAATTACATTTTGGACTTAAGTTATTCTTTTCTAAGTGATTCTGCATAAACATTGTGATCCCTGGATAGGTAATACATATTATTTATTTCCACTATACAAAATTTTTAAAAAACAGAATTTTAAAGACCACAAGAGTTGCTTGAGGTTATTCAAGTTATTCCTTTAAGAGCCAGATTTCCACACTACCCTGCTTTCAGTGAATAATTAATTGGAGAAAATCTTCACCAGGACCGAGTATTAACATGTGTATCTTTGCTCACTGGTTCAACTTAGGAAGTAAAAAAACATTCATATATGTACCATAGGTTCTAGTCCCTGCCCTCTGGAGTTCATATTTTGTCCTGTACCATGGTCTCAATATTTATTAACATTGTTAAATATTTATTTACTTTCACCTGTTAAACTTTGCATAGCCTTCACTTAACCCGTCTTGGCCACAGTCTTTCCAACTATTAACAAACAAAAGAAACAAGAAAAACACCAGCTGTTAGACTTAAAAGTTATCTCTCTATTCTCTCCTAATTCTAAAATCTTTGTCCCAAGGTCATTAGAAAAAAACCTGTCATCTTAACTTTCTCATCAAAACACTTTACCTTTTTTAACATTAACTTTTCTTAGGTTTTCATTTTTAAGATTTATTTATTGAGAAAGAGAGAGAACGTGAGCATGCGTGGATGCAACACACACATGCATGCACTCACACTGGGGGGAGGGGCAGAAGGAGAGGAAAAAGAGAATCTCAAGCAGACTCCCCACTGAGCACTGAGCCCATGGAAGGGCTGGACCTCATGATGGTCAGATCACAACCAGAGCTGAAATCAAGAGTCCAATGCTTAACTGACTGAGCCACCCAGGCGCCCCTCTTCTTAGGTCTTTAAAATCACAATCTTGATGTTTCATTTAGGTTCATAATCTCAATATCGATGCAAAACGTATTTTTAATATCATCCTTAATGTATTGTCATTATTTTGTAATTTACTGTTCTCATTGTCTTTGTAAATACACAAAGAAGCTACTAATGGAGAGTAGTTTGAAGTCCAATAAGCAATTAGGTTAACCTACCTTGATGATAACCATGATTCATTTTTCTCCAATTATTAAAGTTTTTAAGAAGTTGGCTAAATGACTTTCTTTTTTTTAAATTTTATTTTATTATGTTATGTTAATCACGATGCATTATATCATTAGTTTTTGAGGTAGTGTTCCATGATTCATTGTTTGCGTATAACACCCAGTGCTCCATTCAATACATGCCCTCTTTAATACCCATCACCAGGCTAACCCATCCCCCCACTCCCCTCCCTCTAGAACCCTCAGTTTGTTTCTCAGAGTCCATACTCTCTCATGGTTCGTCTCCCCCTCCGATACCCCCCTTCATTTTTCCCTTCCTACTCTCTTCTTTTTTTTTTTAACATATAATGTATTATTTGTTTCAGAGGCACAGGTATGTGATTCAACAGTCCTACACAATTCACAGCGCTCACCATAGCACATACCCTCCCCAATGTCTATCATCCAGCCAACCCATCCCTCCCACCCCCACCACTCCAACAACACTCAGTTTGTTTCCTGAGATTAAGAATTCCTCATATCAGTGAGATCATATGATACATGTCTTTCTCTGATTGACTTATTTTGCTTGGCATAATACCCTCCAGTTCCATCCACGTCATAGCAAATGGCAAGATTTCATTCTTTTTGATGGCTGCATAATATTCCATCATGTGTGTGTGTGTGTGTGTGTGTGTGTGTGTGTATACCATCATATATATATACCATCACATATATATATACCACATCTTCTTTATCCATTCATCTGTCGATGGACATCTTGACTCTTTCCATAGTTTGGCTATTGTGGACACTGCTGCTATAAACATTGGGGTGCACATACCCCTTTGGATCCCTATATTTGTATCTTTGGGGTAAATACCCAGTAGTGCAATTGCTGGATCGTACAGTAGCTCTATTTTCAACTTTTTGAGGAACCTCCATACTGTTTTTCCAGAGTGGCTGCACCAGCTTGCATTCCCACCAACAGTATAGGAGGGCTCCCCTTTCTCCGCATCCTCGCGAACATCTGTCATTTCTTGACTTGTTAGTTTTAGCCATTCTGACTGGTGTGAGGTAGTACCTCATTGAGGTTTGATTTGGATTTCCCTGATGCCAAGCGATGTTGAGCACTTTTTCATGTGTCTGTTGGCCATTTGGATGTCTTCTTTGGAAAAATGTCTGTTCATGTCTTCTGCCCATTTCTTGATTGGATCATTTGTTCTCTGGGTGTTGAGTTTGATAAGTTCTTTATAGATTTTGGATACTAGCCCTTTATCTGATATGTCATTTGCAAATATCGTCTCCTATTCTGTCCGTTGTCTTTTGGTTTTGTTGACTGTTTCTTTTGCTGTGCAAAAGCTTTTTATCTTGATGAAGTCCCAATAGTTTATTTTTGCCCTTGCTTCCCTTACCTTTGGCAATGTTTCTAGGAAGAAGTTGCTGTGGCTGAGGTCAAAGAGGTTGCAGCCTGTGTTCTCCTCTAGGATTTTGATGGATTCCTTTCTCACATTTAGGTCTTTCATCCATTTTGAGTCTATTTTTGTGTGTGATGTAAGGAAATGATCCAGTTTCATTCTTCTACATGTGGCTGTCCAATTTTCCCAACACCATTTGTTGAAGAGACTGTCCTTTTTCCATTGGACATTCTTTCCTACTTTGTCGAAGATTAGTTGATCATAGAGTTGAAGGTCCATTTCTGGGCTCTCTATTCTGTTCCATTGATCTATGTGCCTGTTTTTGTGCCAGTACCATGCTGTCTTGATGATGACAGCTTTGTAATAGAGCCTGAAGTCCGGAATTGTGATGCTGCCAGCTTTGCTTTGCTTTTTCAACATTCCTCTGGCTATTCGGGGCCTTTTCTGGTTCCATACACATTTTAGGATTATTTGTTCAATTTCTTTGAAAAAAGTGGATGGTATTTTGATAGGGATTGCATTGAATATGTAGATTGCTCTAGGTAGCATTGACATCTTCACAATATTTGTTCTTCCAATCCATGAGCATGGACGTTTTTCCATTTCTTTGCATCTTCCTCAATTTCTTTCATGAGTATTTTATAGTTTTCTGAGTACAGATTCTTTGCCTCTTTGGTTAGATTTATTCCTAGGTATCTTATGGTTTTGGGTGCAATTGTAAATGGGGATCAAATCCTTAATTTCTCTTTCTTCTGTGTTGTTGTTGGTGTATAGAAATGCCACGGATTTCTGTGCATTGATTTTTTTTTTTAATTCTGATGTTAATCCCCATACATTACATCATTAGTTTTAGATGTAGTGTTCCATGATTCACTGTTTGTGCATAACACCCAGTGCTCCATGCAGAATGTGCCCTCCTCAATACCCACCACCAGGCTAACCCATCCTCCCACCTCCCTCCCCTCTAGAACCCTCAGTTTGTTTTTCAGAGTCCATCGTCTCTCATGGTTCGTCTACCCCTCCGATTTCCCCTGCTTCATTCTTCCCCTCTTGCTACCTTCTTCTTCTTCTTCTTCTTCTTTTTTTCTTAACATATATTGCATTATTTGTTTCAGAGGTACAGATCTGAGATTCAACAGTCTTGCACAATTCACAGTGCTTACCAGAGCACATACCCTCCCCAGTGTCTATCACCCAGTTACCCCATCCCTCCCACCCCACCCCCCACTCCAGCAACCCTCAGTTTGTTTCCTGCGATTAAGAATTCCTCATATCAGTGAGATCATATGATACATGTCTTTCTCTGTTTGACTTATTTTGCTCAACATAATACCCTCCAGTTCCATCCACGTCGTTGCAAATGGCAAGATCTCATTCCTTTTGATGGCTGCATAATATTCCATTGTGTATATATACCACTTCTTCTTTATCCATTCATCTGTCAATGGACATCTTGGCTCTTCCCACAGTTTGGCTATTGTGGACATTGCTGCTATAAACATCGGGGTGCACATACCTTTTCGATCCCTACTTTTGTATCTTTGGGGTAAATACCCAGTAGCTGTGCATTGATTTTATATCCTGCCACTTTACTGAATTCCTGTATGAGTTCTAGCAGTTTTGGGATGGAGTCTTTTGGGTTTTCCACATAAAGGATCATATCATCTGCAAAGAGTGAGAGTTTGACTTCTTCTTTGCCAATTTGGATGCCTTTTATTTCTTTTTATTGTCTGATTGCTGTGGCTACGACTTCTAGTACTATGTTGAATAGCAATGGTGATAGTGGACATCCCTGCCATGTTCCTGACCTTAGGGGAAAAGGTCTCAGTTTTTCCCCATTGAGAATGATATTCGCTGTGGGTTTTTCATAGATGGCTTTTATGATATTGAGGTATGTTCCCTCTATCCCTATACTCTGAAGAGTTTTGATCAAGAAAGGATGCTGTACTTTGTCAAATGCTTTTTCTGCATCTATTGAGAGGATCATATGGTTCTTGTTCTTTCTTTTATTAATGTATTGTATTACACTGATTGATTTGCAGATGTTGAACCAACCTTGCAGCCCAGGGATAAATCCCACTTGGTCATAGTGAATAACCCTTTAATGTACTGTTGGATCCTATTGGCTAGTATTTTGGTGAGAATTTTTGCATCCATGTTCATCAGGGATATTGGTCTGTAATTCTCCGTTTTGATGGGGTCTTTGTCTGGTTTTGGGATCAAGGTAAGGTGGCCTCATAAAACGAGTTTGGAAGTTTTCCTTCCATTTCTATTTTTTGGAACAGTTTCAGAATAGGTATTAATTCTTCTTTAAATGTTTAGTAGAATTCCCCTGGGAAGCCATCTGGCCCTGGGCTTTTGTTTGTTGGGAGATTTTTGATGACTGCTTCAATTTCCTTAGTGGTTATAGGTCTGTTCAGGTTTTCTATTTCTTCCTGGTTCAGTTTTGGTAGTTGATACATTTCTAGGAATACATCCATTTCTTCCAGATTATCTAATTTGCTGGCATAGAGTTGCTCATAATATGTTCTTATAATTATTTTTATTTCTTTGGTGTTGGTTGTGATCTCTCCTCTTTCATTCATGATTTTATTTATTTGGGTCATTTCTCTTTTCTTTTTGATAAGTCTGGCCAGGGGTTTATCAACCTTACTAATTCTTTCAAAGAACCAGCTCCTAGTTTCGTTGATCTGTTCTACTGTTCTTTTGGTTTCTATTTCATTGATTTCTGCTCTGATCTTTATTATTTCTCTTCTCCTGCTGGGTTTAGGCTTTATTTGCTGTTCTTTCTCCAGCTCCTTTAGGTGGAGGGTTAGGTTATATATTTGAGACCTTTCTTGTTTCTTGAGAAAGGCTTGTATTGCTATATAGTTTCCTCTTAAGACTGCCTTTGCTGCATCCCAAAGATTTTGAACAGTTGTGTTTTCATTTTCATTTGTTTCCATGAATTTTTTTAATTCTTCTTTAATTTCCTGGTTGACCCATTCATTCTTTAGTAGGATGCTCTTTGGCCTCCATGTATTTGAGTTCTTTCTGACTTTCCTCTTGTGATTGAGATCTAGTTTCAAAGCATTGTGGTCCGAAAATATGCAGGGAATGATCCCAATCTTTTGGTACCGGTTGAGACCTGATTTATGACCTAGGATGTGATCTATTCTGGAGAATATTCCATGGGCAATAGAAAAGAAAGTGTATGCTGTTGCTTTGGGATAGAATGTTCTGAATATATCTGTGAAATCCATTTGGCCCAGTGTGTCATTTAAAGTCTTTATTTCTTTGTTGATCTTTCGCTTAGATGATCTGTCCATTTCAGTGAGGGGGGTGTTAAAGTCCCCCACTATTATTGTATTGTTGTCGATGTGTTTCTTTGCTTTTGTTATTAATTGGCTTATATAATTGGCTGCTCCCATGTTAGGGGCATAGATATTTACAATTGTTAGATCTTCTTGTTGGATAGACCCTTTAAGTAGGATATAGTGTCCTTCCTCATCTCTTATTATAGTCTTTGGTTTAAAATCTAATTTGTCTGATATAAGGATTGCCACCCCAGCTTTCTTTTGATGTCCATTAGCATGGTAAATAGTTTTCCACCCCCTCACTTTCAATCTGGAAGTGTCTTTGGGTCTAAAATGAGTCTCTTGCAGACAGCATATCGATGGGTCTTATTTTTTTTATCCAATCTGATATCCTGTGTCTTTTGATTGGGGCATTTAGCCCATTTACATTCAAGGTAACTATTGAAAGATATGAATTTAGTGCCATTGTATTGCCTGTAAGGGGACTGTTACTGTATATTGTCTCTGTTCCTTTCCGGTCTATGTTACTTTTAGGCTCTCTCTCTTTGCTTAGAGGACTGCTTTCAATATTTCTTGTAGGGCTGGTTTCATGTTTGCAAATTCTTTTAGTTTTTGTTTGTCCTGGAAGCTTTTTATGTCTCCTTCTATTTTCAATGACAGCCTAGCTGGATATAGTATTCTTGGCTGCATATTTTTCTCATTTAGTGCTCTGAATATATCATGCCAGTCCTTTGTGGCCTGCCAGGTCTCTGTGGATAGGTCTGTTGCCAATCTAATGTTTCTATCATTGTAGGTTACAGATCTCTTCTCCCGAGCTGCTTTCAGGATTTTCTCTTTGTCTCTGAGACTCATCAGTTTTACTATTAGATGTGGGTGTTGACCTATTTTTATTGATTTCAAGGGGGGTTCTCTGTGCCTCCCGGATTTTGATGCCTGTTTCCTTCCCCAAATTAGGGAAGTTCTCTGCTATAATTTGCTCCAGTATACCTTCTGCCCCTCTCTCTCTTTCTTCTTCTGGGATCCTAATTATTCTAATATTGTTTAGTCCTATGGTATCACTTATCTCTCAAATTCTGCCCTCGTGATCCAGTAGTTGTTTATCTCTTTTTCTCAGCTTCTTTATTTTCCATCATTTGGTCTTCTATATCACTGATTCTCTCTTCTGCCTCATTTATCCTAGCAGTTAGAACCTCTATTTTTTTTTTTTTTTTAAGATTTTATTTATTTATTTGACAGAGAGAGACACAGCGAGAGAGGGAACACAAGCAGGGGGAGTGGGAGAGGGAGAAGCAGGCTTCCTGCTAAGCAGGCAGCCCGATGCGGGGCTCAATCCCAGGACGCTGGCTGGGATCATGACCTGAGCCGAAGGCAGACGCTTAACGACTGAGCCACCCAGGTGCTCCTAGAACCTCTATTTTTTATTGCACCTCATTAATAGCCTTTTTGATTTCGACTTGGTTAGATTTTGGTTCTTTTATTTCTCCAGAAAGAGTTTCTCTAATATCTTCCATGCTTTTTTCAAGCCCAGCTAGTATCTTTACAATCGTCATTCTGAACTCTAGTTCTGACATCTTACTAATGTCCATATTGATTAGGTCCCTGGCAGTCAGTACTGCCTCTTATTCCTTTTTTTGAGGTGATTTTTTCCATCTTGTCATTTTGTCCAGAGGAGAATAGATGAATGAGAGAACAAAATGCTAACAGGGTAACAACGACCCCAGAAAAATATACGCTGAACAAATCAGAAGAGACCTTCCAGAAAGTGGTCGCTTTTCTGTTCAGAGTTGCTATTCTTTTCCTCAATCTCCTGTTGAGTTCGTAGGTGTTCAGAATGGTTTGACCCCTATCTAGCTGAATTCCTGGGACCAGACGAAATTTAGGTTTCCTACTCCTCCGCCATCTTGCAAAAAAAAAAAATCCTAAATGACTTTCAATAAGCGATACCTAAGGGTAAGAAAGGGAAACCGACAATAGCATAGTTTCGACTTACAGGAACATACCATTCTGCTGAATTTGCATAACAGTAACCCTAGAAAGCATAACCTAGTAAATAAATCAACTGATCCAAATTACTTAAACATTGGTTTTAAGAACAAAACCAGTAGATATTTTCATACATTTTTTTTTCTAAAAAGGCAAGCGCTGCCATAATCTCAGAACCTCAGTCTTTCCCCGACAAATAACAATATTGAACACCTGCAGGGTGTGGCACAACCTTGTATGATACTGGTTAATCCTCAGAGAAACCCTGTTAAATTTGCATTGTGCTTCTCATGTCACAAAGGAGGGGGCAGTTTCTTAGAGGTTAGGTGAAATGCATAAAACTCCACTCACTCAAACCCAGATGCTCCTTCCTCCCTCTGCCACTCAAAGACCACAGCTCAGTAAACCAGTAAACCGGGGGAGAGTTGGCCCAGCCTAAGGGCCCCACTGGTGCAGATGTGAACAGCTGATCATGCAGCAGTCTTTACCCTGTGAAGATAGCAAACACCAGACCTTACTGACTCATCAGGACCTGCCACATTTACTTGTTTGTTTATTTCTTTGATCTTTCTTTCATTCAACCTAAAAAATCTTTAAGAGAACCAACCATGTGCCAGGTACTCCTCTATACGTGTGATACAAAATAAATCAGTCCAATCCATTCAGGCAGGCAGTTACTTAGGCAGTCATTCATTCAAAACACTTCCATAGTAGGTTCTGGTTATAGAAACTGAAAGGGAATGGTCCCCCTAGGGAGGAGTTTGTGGTTTTATAATGGTCCCTCTTACAGTAGTCAGCTTGGTATTTGTAATGAAGAGGCATCACAGGTTTCATTTAGAAGGACTTGCCTCCAGGGGCGCCTTCTTCAGCAACTTCCTTCCTTCATACTGAGTGATCATGCAAGAATTCTCAAATTGTTCCATTCAGATTGACTGAGAGGTTTTCTATTTTCTTTCAGCTGAATTTGAGAATTCAAGAAATAATCTTCAATCTAAAGAATGCTAATTTCGTTTTGGAACACAGCACTGAAAATGAAGCAACATCATTTCAGGCTATTTGTCTAAAATCCTGTCATTACCTGTCAAGAAGCAATTTTGGAGAATTTCTTTTAAAGGAAAGCAAGGAATTTGTAAAAATGTTATCAAGTTATGATATAAACTTTAGAGGGGAAATATTTTAAACAGGTTGAGATGATAACCTCACTGAATCTTTCTGCCTATTACTGTTTACTAGAATGTGTCAAAACCAACTGATTAACAAAGTATAACTTACATTGGGACTTCTATTATATTTCACAGTTGAAGATTTTTTTAAATAAGTTTCATTTGTCATGGGATTGCTACGAGATATATACACAAAAAACAACTCTTATTCTTACTCTTCCTCAACATAGTTGAACATGAAGCAGTTTACTTTGTGAATGCAGCATGAATGAATGACTTTCAGGTAAATTAACAGCAAAGCACCAGGAATGAATGCCATTCAACAAGTGTTAAAGAAACAGAATTTTCTTTGTTTTTTAATAAAACTTAATTTCTGACTCTGAGTCATTCTCCAGCCTTCCCCATTCCACAAAGTCAGAGAAAAAAATACCCTAGTACTTTATAAAGTTCCCATCACCCTCCTTCCTTGAGAAGTACTACAGTCTTAGGGCCTCCTGGTATGCCAAAGCATGGGAGGGATGTGTTTTTCAGATAATCCTTTATTGGTGCAAGAGATTAGGACATTTTTTGCAATTTTATGGCCCCTTTAGAATTGGAGATTCTCTGCTACCTTCTTCTTGGAACATGGAAATCTTTTGCTTGGCTGCACAGGTCCCATCTGCCTAGACACAACTTGGAGCTAGTACCCTCTGAATTTTGTGGAATCCACAGTAATATTGTCTGGAGGCAGGAAATGGTCTTCTCTGCTCTTGGAACCCACTGACCTTTCATTCTTCTCTCTCTGTGTGTGTCTCAATCTCTCAGTCTCTCTCTCTCTCCCTCCCCTTGAGCTCCCTAGCTCCCTGCCACTAACTGTGGTTTAGAGAAAATCCCTCTCCCTTCATGTTTCTTTGTAATACTCTTACTATGACCAAAACCCGTAAGTTTTCCTAAGGACTTGAGTGTTTTAGTAACAAAATTCAGAAAGACTTGGAGAATATTTCTGTTTTCTGCCCTGCCATATGTCATCCCTGAGATAATGAACAAAAAGTTAGCTACCTGCTAGATGAAAGGAAGGGTGGGCATAGCTCAGTCTTTCTAAATATTATCCAGCAATAGCAACAGCTCCTTAGCAGTAGTAGGAGGAGTGATCTCTAACCCTGTATTTCCCAACATCTTATTTTCTTTAAAATAGATTTTTTTAAAAAAAGGGAGAGAGAGAGAGAGAGAGAGAGAGATAGTGGGGTGTGATAGGCAGAATACTGACACTATGAAAGATATCCACATCTGAATCCTCAGAACCTGTGAATATGATATGCTATGGCAAAGAGGAATTCAGGTTGCAGACAGAATTAAAGTTATTTATCAGCTGACCTTAAAATAGAGATGACCCTGGATTATTCAAGTAGGCCCAATGTAAATTAAAGTTAAAACTGCTGGTTTCCAGTCCCACAGGTAAGGAACTTGGAAGTTATTGTTTGGGCCTAACAAGTAAAAAGCTGAATAGACTGAAAAAAAAAAAAAAATCAACAACTCTTCTTGGATCCCTAAGAGAGGTGAGGACCTAGGGCAAACCTCTATCTCCAAGATCAAGAAACACACAGTGTGCGTAAAGGGAGTCATGTTTATAGAAGCAGAAACTCAAAAGCATCAACAGCCATGGGATCCAGTGCCGGGGTAGGAAAACCTGCACTGTAATTGATGAATTGCTGGAAGCTCAGTGAGGGTTAGTCTGACAGTTAAAAACTCTGGGGAGACCCAGTCATAGGGGGGCTCCCACACTTTTATGCATTTTACCTACAAGAGCTCAACTAGGTTCTCACAGTAAAAATCAGACAAAAATTCCCTTGTGCTTCTCAAAGAGGGAGGGACAAAAAGAAAACCATTTTGAAATACATCAGAGCACCCTGTTCTTTTTAACGAGGCCTGACCTCAGAAGAAACTAGGTAACCGGAGCCTAACCTGCTAGTGTATTATCAGAACTGAACTGACTTTGGGGAAGGGAAATACCTAACCCCAGTCAGCCCTAGCCCTCTTCTCCTACCTCAAGGGGCAGGAAAAGACTGAAAAACACTTGTAAGTTCACAGTGCCAAGGCATAGGCTCATTAAAAGATCGAGACCTGGGCGCCTGGGTGGCTCAGTTGGTTAAGCGACTGCCTTCGGCTCAGGTCATGATCCTGGAGTCCCAGGATCGAGTCCCGCATCGGGCTCCCTGCTCAGCAGGGAGTCTGCTTCTCCCTCTGACCCTCCTCCCTCTCATGCTCTCTGTCTCTCATTCTCTCTCTCTCAAATAAATAAATAAAATCTTTAAAAAAAAAAAAAAAAGATCGAGACCTAATCCTAAGACTGTTGAATGCTTCCCCTCCCCTCACACTTACACCACATTACTAAGGGCTTATTTATAGTAGTCCTTTAACCCAGTGCATAATGTCTGGCTAGGAAGGAAACATTACAAAGTGTACCAAAAGGCAAAAAGCACGATATGAAGATAGTGTGACTATCATCAGACATGACTGGGCTATTGGAACTGTCAGACTGAGAATTTAAAACAACTATTATTGGGCGCCTGGGTGGCTCAGTCGTTAAGTGTCTGCCTTCGGCTCGGGTCATGATCCCAGGATCCTGGGATCGAGTCCCACATCGGGCTCCCTGCTCAGCGGGAAGCCTGCTTCTCCCTCCCCCACTCCCCCTGCTTATGTTCCCTCTCTCGCTGTGTCTCTTTCTGTCAAATAAATAAATAAAATCTTTAAAAAAAATAAAAATAAAAAAATAAAACAACTATTATTAGTAATATGCTAAGGGATCTAATGGATAAAGTAGGTAGCATGCAAGAACATATGGGCACTGTAAGCAGAGATGATGGAAATTCTAAAAAAGAACTAAAAAGAAATGCTGGAGATCAAAAACACGGTAACAGAAATGAAGAATGTCTTTGAGGGGCTTATTGGTAGACTGGACATGGCTGAGGAAAGAATTTCTGAGCTTGAGAATACCTTAGTAGAAACCACCAAAACTAAAAAGCAAAGAGAACAAAGACTGAAAAAAACCAAAACAGTATATACAAGGACAACTACAAAAAGTATAACATATGTTTAATAGAAATATCAGAAGAAGAAAGAGACAGGAACAGAAGAAATATTTGAAACAATAAGAACTGAGAGTCCCTCCAAATTAATGTCAGACAACAAACCTTCTCCAGGAAGCTCAGAGAATACCAGGAAGGATAAACGCCAAAATAAACAAACAAACAAAAACAAAACAAAAAAACTCAAACAACAGCAAAAACAAAACAAATACACCAAGGTGTATCATTTTTAAACAGCAGAATCACAATGATTTTAAAAAAATAAAACATGGAAAAAGTCAGAGGGGAAAAAAAACCACTTAATCTATAGATGAACAGACAAAGATCCAAATTCTCAGAAACCATGCAAGCAAGAAGAGGGTGGAGCTAAGTGAAATTATGCTAAATGAAATAAGCTAATCACAGAAAGACAAATACTGCATGGTCTCACTTATATGTAGAATCTAAAAAAAAAGTCTCACTCACTGAAGCATAGAGTAGAATGATGTTTATCAAGGGCTGGGGAGTGGGGGGCAAGGGGATATGCTGGTCAAGGGAGCAAACTTTCAGTTGTAAGATGAATAAGTTCTGGAGACCTAATGTACAGCATGGTGACTAAAGTTAATAATACCACATTCTATATCTGAAATGTGCTAAGAGAGTAGATCTCAAGTGTTCTTATTACACACTCAGAAAAGGTAACTATGTGAGGCAATGGATATAATTAGCCTAACTGTGGTAATCATTTCACAATGTACATCAAAACATCATGTACACCTTAAAAATATACTCTTTTTCTTTGTCAATAATACCTCGATAAAGCTGGGAAAAAAGATGGAGAATGCCAGAGTGGATCAAAAAATAAGATCTAACAATATGTTGTCTGCAAGAAACCCACTTTAAATATACACATATAGGTGAAAAGTAAATGGATGGAGAGAAATATACCATGCTAAACTTTATCAAAGAAAGGAGGAGTGGCTATATTATTAATTTCAAACAAAGCAGACTTCAAAGCAAGGAAAGGTAACAGGGATAATGAAAGACATTACAAAATAATAAAAGGGTCATTTCTCCAAGAAGACATAACAATCCTTACCCAGTATGTACCTAACAAAAGAGCATCAAACTACGTGATGCAAAAACTAATAAAAATACAAGGAGAAGTAGATGAACCCACTCTCATAGTTGGAGACTTCTGCTATCAGAGATGAGCAGATGTAGCAGGCAGAAAATCAGTAGGGACACAGTTGAAATCAAAACATCATCAATCAACTGGATGTAACTCACATTTATAGACAACTTCATCTAATAGCAGAATCACATTCTTCTCATGCTCATATAGTAAAGCCACTTTGGAAGACAGTTTGGCAGTTTCTTACAGAACTAAACATATTCTTACCATACAATCCAGTAATTACGCTCTGTGGTATTTACCAAAAGGAGTTGAAACTGCATATCCAAACGAAAACCTGCATGTGTATGTTTATAGCAGCTTATTAATAATTCCCCAAACTTGAAAGCAACCAAGAGGGCTTTCAGTAGAAGAATGGATAAACTGTGGTACAGACAGACAATCAGCACTAAAAAGAAATGAGCTTTTCTTATCAAGCCATGAAAAGACACGAAGGAAACTTAAAATTACTAAGTGAGAGAAGCCAATCTGAAAGGCTACATACTGTATGATTGCAACTATATGACCCTCTTAGATATAACACCCACTGCTGATTGTTTAAAAAATGATACATTGGACTTTATTAAAAAAAAATAACAACTTCTGCTTTAGGAAGACCCTGTTCAAATTTAAAAAGTATCTGATGAAAGATTATTAAAAAAAAAAAAAAAAACCTTCTGCTTTAGGAAGACACTGTTCAAATTTAAAAAGTATCTGATGAAAGACTCCTATCCATAACATGAAAAACTACCAAAATTCAATTTAAAAAGGAAACAAACATCTCAATTGAAAAATGAGCAAAAGTTTTGAACATAGACTCATTCACTTGTGGTGGTAACAAAAAAAATGCTACAACCACTTGGCAAAACAATTTTTCTCCCCACTCCTATTCTTTCACCCAAATGAACTGAAACTTTCTGTTTACATAAAAACCTATACAGAAGTGTTTATAGCAGTTTTATTCGTAATTGCCAAAAACTGAGAATAATCAAAATGCCCTTCAACAGGCAGATGGATAAAAAGCTACGGTACATCTATACAATGGAATAGTAATTGGCAATAAAAAGGAACGAACTACTGATTCACCTAACAAAATGGATGAATCGTAACTGCGTTTAAAAAACTGAAAGAAGGCGGACTTCAAAGGCTACATCTATTATCTTAATTTCCTTTAAATGACACCCCAGAAAAGGCAAAACTATAGGAATAGAAAACAGATCAGTGAGTGTGGAAGGAGGGGGAGGAGTTGACTACAAAGCGGCTGTACCTGGGAATTTTGAGGGTAATGGAACTGTTTCTCGGTGGCATTTTGATGGTTGGTATATAAATGACTAGGCATTTGTGAAATGCATATATTTTACACTACAAAGAGTGAGTTTTACTGCATGCAAATTAAAAAATAATTCAACTACGATGTCAGGATGAAATCCAGGCTGACACTGAATTCATTATATTACAAATGTGTGACATAACATCATGGAAGGAGTGGGGGGTGGGGGGGAGGAACTTACCCAAGTAACTGTGGAGCAGAAACCATGGCTCGCACTGGCCCTCCAGCTGGAAGAGGGTTCCGGCAGCTCTCCCGCGCTTTGGCGGAGTTCTAGAGCTGGATCTTTTATGTGCCGGCCGGTTGTCACTGTCGTGGCCAAGGGGAGCAGAAACGCTGCTCACTGCCGCCCTCCAGCCCAGGCAGAGTCCCAGTGGCTACCCCCACCCCCCGCCCAACCCGCCCCGGGCAGCTTGGCTGGGTTCTAGCGCTGGTTCCTTTATATTCTAGTTGCCTTTAAACTGAGGCTTTTCTTCTGTACCCCAGAGCCCTTAGTCCTGCCCCACACCGCAGTTCCCAGGGTGGGAAGTGGGGTTCCCCTCATGACGCCCACTCCCTCCACTGCATCTGCCCTTCGCCCTTGCCCTTCTATCTTCTGTGGTGCAAGAGCTGTTCAGTCAGCCCTCTGCTCTTCTTCAGGAGGACTTGCTCTATAAACAGGTGTAGATTTGGTATAAATAGGTGTAAAATCAACAGGTATAAATTTGGTGTGTCCGTGGAGGAGGTGAGTTCAGGGTCTTCCAGGGCATCCTGGTAGCTCTAAATAACGTTAAGAAACACTGCTCTGACTAGATTCCGGAAGGGTAAGGAACTGTACACAAAGCCACTGTATTATAGTTGATACATTCTGTTTTACATAGGGACACAGGTTAGTCATTGTGCAACTGCTTTACCTGTATACTAAGATGGAACAAATAAGTAAATAAATTCTAGATAACCAGAGATGCATTACAAGAGAGAAGTGACACGTAATCAAGGGGGAAAGGCTAGATGAACCAAAATGGTGCTGAATTAGAGTCAGAGATATCAGTGTGAACTAACGTTTATTTTAATATATATAAAGATAAAGATGTAAGCATATATGGGTTAATATACGCACATATATTTGTACGCAAGCTCTAGCCAGTAAAGGGACCTAGTAACATTGAACACACCTAAAGCCCGCGTCTTATTTTCTAAATGCCATTTTCTCCAGTAAAAGGAAACAGCTTTTTGAAGAAAAGGCTTTTTCTGTAGCTGGGGCAGGGAAAATACCAGATACACTTCAAATATCTTGAAGTGTCAAAAAGTGGCAAAGCACTTTTTTTAAAAAATGATAAGGCATGTTGAAAGGGCATAGAAGCAGAGCTGAAAGACCCCTCAATGGCCAAATAAGGAATATGTGAGCAACAAAATAATGATAGCATTGGATTCTAACCTAAAGAACAAAATAAGTATCGACAATTTGATACCAATTTCTCAGTAAAGGATTAATCTTGCCTGAAGAGAGCGTTGGCCTTTACCACCAACTCTTAGGAGGTAACTTCTCAGCCCTCCAGTGTCCTGCCTGATAAAAATGTCTTTGTTTACTTGGAGGCCTTGGGCCTGCCAGATAATCTATGCTAACAATGTTATGGGGGGAGTGCAGGCGGGGGGGGGGGGAGGGGGGGGGCTTTGGGTCAGACAGTATCAGCTCAGCTTTGAGAGGGGTTGGAAACTATGGCCAACCACATGGGTAATCAACTATGTATATGTGACCCAACCCCAATAAAAACTGGACACCGAGGTTTGAGCAAATTTCCCTGGTTGGCAATACTCTGTGTTGCCACACATTATTGCTGGGAGAAGAAAATGCTGTTGGCATGACTCCACTGGGAGAGTATAACTGGAAATTCTGCACTTGGTGTCTCCTGGACCCTGTCCTATGCACCTTTTCTCCTTGGCTGATTTTAATTTGCTATAGTAAACAACTGTGAAGGGGCGCCTGGGTGGCCCAGTTAAGTGATCCAGTCTTGATTTCAGCTCAGATCATGATCTCAGGGTCCTGGGATGGAGCCTGCAACCAGCTCCACACTCAGTGCAGAGTCGGCTTGTCCCTTTCCCTTCCCCTCTGTCCTTACCCCCACTCGCTCGTTCTCTCAAATAAATAAAATCTTCGACCTCAGCCGCAGCAACTTCTTCCTAGAAACATCGCCAAAGGCAAGGGAATCAAGGGCAAAAATGAACTATTGGGACTTCATCAAGATAAAAAGCTTTTGCACAGCAAAAGAAACAGTCAACAAAACCAAAGGACAGCCGACAGAATGGGAGAAGATATTTGCAAATGACATATCAGATAAAGGGCTAGTATCCAAAATCTATAAAGAACTTATCAAACTCAACACCCAAAGAACAAATAATCCAATCAAGAAGTAGGCAGAAGACATGAACAGACATTTTTCCAAAGAAGACATCCAAATGGCCAACAGACACATGAAAAAGTGCTCAACATCGCTTGGCATCAGGGAAATCCAAATCAAACCTCAATGAGATATCACCTCACACCAGTCAGAATGGCTAAAACTAACAAGTCAGGAAACGACAGATGTTCGTGAGGATGTGGAGAAAGGGGAACCCTCCTATACTGTTGGTGGGAATGCAAGCTGGTGCAGCCACTCTGGAAAACAGTATGGAGGTTCTTCAAAAAGTTGAAAATAGGGCTACCATATGATCCAGCAATTGCACTACTGGGTATTTACCCCAAAGATACAAATGTAGGGATCCAAAGGGGTACGTGCACCCCAATGTTTATAGCAGCAATGTCCACAATAGCCAAACTGTGGAAAGAGCCAAGATGTCCATCGACAGATGAATGGGTAAAGAAGATGTGGTATATATACACAATGGAATATTATGCAGCCATCAAAAAAAAAAAAAAAGAAATCTTGCCATTTGCAACAACGTGGATAGAACTAGAGGGTAGAACTAGAGGGTATTATGCTAAGTGAACTAAGTAAGTCAATCAGAGAAAGAATGTATCATATGATCTCACTGATATGAGGAATTCTTAATCTCAGGAAACAAACTGAGGGTTGCTGGAGTGGTGGGGGTGGGGGGGATGGGGTGGCTGGGTGATAGACACTGGGGAGGGTATGTGCTATGGTGAGTGCTGTGAATTGTGTAAGACTGATGAATCACAGACCTGTACCTCTGAAACAAATAATACATTATATGTTAAAAAAAAAAAAAAGATAGTAGGAAGGGAAAAATGAAGAGGGGGAAATCGGAGGGGGAGACGAACCATGAGAGACTATGAACTCTGAGAAACAAACTGACGGTTCTACAGGGGAGGAGGGTGGGGGGATGGGTTAGCCTGGTGATGGGTATTAAAGAGGGCACGTTCTGCATGGAGCACTGGGTGTTATACACAAACGATGAGTCATGGAACACTACATCAAAAGCTAATGATGTAATGCATGGTGATTAACATAATAAAATAAAATTTTAAAAAATCTTTAAAAAACAAATAAATAAGATAAAATAAACAACTGTGAGTATAATGGCTTTGCTGAATTCTGGAAATCCTTTTAGTGAATTATTGAGCCTGAAGTTTGTCTTGAGCCTAAAGTTTGTCTTGAGGACCCCCCAAACTTGCAGTTGATGTCAAAAGTGAGGGTGGTCTTAAGGGATTACCACATTTTGCACTAATACAAATAAGTTATTAAATAAATCAACAAACAAAATGTGAGAAAAGGGACAAATCTTTGCAGAATTCCAAATAATGAATGTAAGGGGGACGAGGGAAATAGAAAATCACTGTTAAAACACTACAGTAATAACCGATGCAGGCAAGATCCACTGATGAATGTGGAAACAAGGCGGCAACACTTAGAGAAGCAGGTGTTTGCACAGCTTCAAAACATCCTCCCAAATGCTGTGGTGGTTTCAGCGTATGTCCATAGATTATTTGACACTCTTTCCTTTAAGACGTGGAGCTTAATTTCTCTCGCCCTTGAGTGTGTACTGGAATTAGTAGTAATTCAGTTCTAATAAATAGAATATGAAAATGAAAAGAAGCTACTGACAGTGGGGAACACTGGCAGACCCTATCCTTACCAAATTATCAAAATTCCTATCACCATAAATCATATTGATATGGTGTATCCCTTGCAGTGATGTGATTACAAGGAGATTTAAACTTTGCTGTATTCTCCCCCAAAATCCATGATGCCATTCTGATGAGAAAACATCAAACAAACCCCACTTGCAAGGCATTCTAGGAAGGATTTGCCTAGAGTTCTTCATAAATAACAAGGACAGGAAACGGGGAGACTAACACAGTGTCACAGATTGGAGGAGACTGTCGTGACTCAACGTGGTGTGCTGAGCTGGATCCTGGAACAGATAAAGGACATTGGTGGAAAAGCTGAATAAATTCCAGTTTTGTTCAAAGTACCATGACAATGTTAATTTCTCAGTTTTGATAAGTATAGCAAATGTACTACTCTGAGGGGAAGCTCCCTTATTGTATGTACTATCTTTGTAACTCTTCTGGAAATTTAAGATTATTCAAAAGACAATTTTTTTTTTTTTTTTTTAGACTGACCATATCAAGTGGGTAAGGATGTAGAGCAACTAGAACTCTCATACACTGCTGGTTGAAATGTTAAAACAGTAAATAATACACCCAATTTAAAAAAAAAACAGTTTGGCAGTTTCTTAGGAAAATAAACATACACATAACAGTATGTCCCAGCCATTGCACTCCTAGGTATTTACCCAAGGGAAATGAAAGGTATGTCTTATACACAAATAAGTCTTGTACGTGAATCTTCATAGCAACATTATTAGTCATAGTCAAAATGTGGAAACAACCTAAACGTTCAAGAGGTTACCAGTTATTTATGGTATATCCCTACAATAGAATACTACTTAGCAATTAAAAAGAATGAAACATGGATATAAAATAATAATGCTGAGTGAAATAAGCTCAGCTATCCCCACCCCTAAAAAGAGTACATAATGACTCCATTTTTAATAAAATACTAGAAAATGTAAACCAATGACTAGTAAGAGAAAACAATTCAATGACTGTCTAAGAATGGTAGGGGCAGGACAGGGAGGGCTAAGAGCAAGGGGCTTCTGAGGGGCGAGAGACGGTGACAGGTAGGTTCATTTTGTAAGTATAATTGTTTACAGGTGTGTACATAGGTCAAAACACATGCTTGTATAATTTAAATATGTACTTCATCAATTAGAGCTCAACAAAGCTGTTTTTAAAAAGAATGACATGAAAAAAATGTTTTGATATATTAACTGAAATAAAATCATCACACAAAGACAAGGGCAGCATAATCCTCTTTCAAACAAAACTGACTGGTTTGTGCTTCCAAATGCATAATTAAGTGTCTAGAATATTGTGTAATTAACAGACATTGCTATAGGAGAAAACGCCCGGGTGAGTCAGAGGAAGGGGAGGAAAGTGAGCATGCTACCCTAACAACTCCCAAATCTCAGCGGCTTGATGTAACTTTTTCTCTTTCCTATTTATGCTACATGCCCTGTGTGGGTCAGCAGGATGCCCTCATTCCTCAATGAAGTGGCTTAAAATACATGCTCATTTTAGAAAATTTTAAAGTAAAAAACGCTGGGCTGTGTGTAAATAAAGAGAATATCACAGGTGTAAATTTTATCTAGCTTTGAGCAGGATTCCTAAGTACTGCTAAGTGTAGTCCTTTAAGCCGGAGTACTTAGGAATCTTGCTCAAAGCTAGATAAAATTTACACCTGTGATATTCTCTTTATTTACACACAGCCCAGCGTTTTTTACTTTAAAATTTTCTAAAATGAGCATGTATTACTACCACAAGGGGAAAAAATTTACACAGAAGAAAAGGTCTATGTCTGAAAGACAAATGTGACCACTCAAAAGCAGAGTGCTATTTTGACCTTGCTTAATGTTTCAAAATTGAAGTCTAAGTGAGATAATTGAAATGGAAGCCAAAAGAAAGTGAAATGTGAAATGCTATGTCTTTAGAAACTCAGTTCTTAATAATGATGCGTTTTCTGATGTTTTTCTATAAATAATAGATCACAAAATGGATGTTTGGCACAGAGTTGCTTTTAAAAGTGCACTTTCCAATTCTTGACAGTACAAAAAAAGAAAAATGTAGTAGACACTAAGGACAAGACATAAACAAAGGCTGATAAAGTAACACAAGGGAGCTGATCACACAGACACGCACGTCACCATTATCACCCAACTGGGGTTTCATGCAAAAAACCATGGCATATTTTAAGATAGTCCATCCTAACAAAATACAATTGTAAATAAGTTTGTTCAATAAACCACTTCCACATTCATGTCCGTAATAGCAGTGCTTTGCAAATCTAATTACAACCGATTATTTTCAACAAACTACCCTGTCAGACAAACGTTTTTTTTTCTGGCACGTTTGTAACAGCAAAAATAGCAACAATAATAATCATGCCATGTACGAAAGCCTACCTTGGGCCAGTCACTGTGCTACAAGATGTATAGGACTGCTAACCCTTATAACCGTCTTGAAAGCAAGATGTCTTATATGGATGTTTCTTACAGATAACAAAATCGGTGTTCAGATGTGAAGCAACTTGTTCAAGGTCACAAATCCACAGGAAGAATGTGGTGTTTTCACTCGGGATGTCACCTTCACTAGGAGTGACTTCCCACTCTTGTCAACACCTCAGATTAACCAAAAAGCTATTTTCCAGGCACTGTTCTAGGCTCTGGATATGCAGAGAGAAGTACAGTAGCCAGGTTTGCCTTTCAGGAATTCAACCTAAGGAGGAGCACAGAAAACAACTAGCCAGGGTTGTGGAGAGAATGCTGAGAAAGTGGAAGGGGCACCTGAGCCCCTCCGAGTGGAGGCAGGGGCAGAAGGAAGTGAGCAATGAGCAGGTGGGAGGCTTGGCTTCCCGGAAGCACTTGGCTTGGTGGAATCTAAAAACAAGAATTAGACAAATGAGGAAGGGGAGAAGACATTCCAGGCAGAGGCAGTTAGGTGAGTCAAGGGGAGAGGAAACCTTACAGGAGGTACATGCCTTTGTTTCAAGTATGGCCAGACAATAATGTGACTGAACACGGGAGATCGAGCCTCCTCAGCTCCTTAAAGTCACAACTGCTAATCAGAACACCACTGCATCCCGCCATTTAGCCTGGATTCCAAAGCCCGCCTCCTCCTGGGCACTGCCACACGTTCCCATGGACAACTCGAAGCAACTGTTAACTCTACGACCTGTTCAGCAGGTCCCCTCATTGCCGCAGAACTGTTAAATCTCTCCCCGGAAGCCTCCATGCCAGGCATACTTACTCCAGCTACCCTTGCCTTTAAGATAGGCTGTGATGGTTCCTTCCAGACACATGGAAACCTTCTGAGATACCGGAAACCTGAACTTCCTTACAAGTGTCACCCACACCTGTCCCAGGTATGTCCTGACTACAGGGCCCCATGTTCTAGAAGTACTTGGGAGTGCTAATCCTCTAGCAAAATGTGCACTGCTCAATGCTCCTTGGCGCTATTAGTCTGGTCACCTCCTAAGATATCCGTCTTCCTGGGCCTGAGAACTAGTGGAGAAAAGTCACACGATGGCGTCGATTGGTGCTGCTGGAGAGCCATGGTTACAGATTTCAGCTGGGCCTGTAGCAAGGCTCCACAAAATATGAGTAAGAGACATATTCAAAATTCTAGTAAGGTTTTTTGAGGTAAAGGAAAATGTGAATATGTGACTACTGTGATTACTAGGGTTTGCCATGTTCTAGGGCAGATTCGGAAGTGATTAATACCTAGGTATATCGTGAGAAGTTACTGAGTTTCAAGGGCAAAGAATCCTTGGAAATCCAGGTATAAAAACATTACCTATAAGGAGGCAAAACCATGTTGGCCTTGGCCTCAGCACAGCAGCGGTGACTGCTAGAAGATGGGGGAGCGCCACCTCAGTGGTTCTCTAGTTTTAGTGGGAATTAGAAGCTTCTGGAGAGCACTATGGACCTTTCCTCCATACGCTTTCTGATTTAGTATGTCTTGGGTGGACTACCACTTGTTCTCCTCCTGGGAAGTCTGGACTTACACTTTAATGCTGATCAGCAGAGAGAG
Organism: Mirounga angustirostris; assembly: GCF_029215605.1. Lineage (NCBI taxonomy): Eukaryota > Metazoa > Chordata > Mammalia > Carnivora > Phocidae > Mirounga > Mirounga angustirostris. The sequence goes on along the minus strand of NW_026991709.1, from coordinate 87,696,215 downwards.
GAGAAAATACGATGCAAGAACAAGAACAATGTATCCAGTATTCGTTTTGTGTGTTTGAGAGAGCACAATTCTCAAACATGCAAGGTTTCAAGAGAGAACTTGCTAGCCATAGTTGAAGACAAAATCATTCCAATTAAAGGACAGATCCACATAAAGGACTCAGTGGTGAAGAACCCTAGTCTCAAACTGAGACTGAAACAGTAAGAACTGAACTTACTGCAGAATAAAACAGCTGTGGTTAAAGAAGACAAAGGAAAGACAACGGAAACTGTGTAAATCTCAGCATGAGGGGATGGGAACTTCTGCTTCTCACATCATCCTAGCATCCTCTAGCAGCATCACCACCAGGAACCAAAAATGGTTATACTTTTTCTCATGCCTTCCTATGTGCTGGGCATGGTGCTATAAAAACTATGCATCATCTCCTTAATTCTTACAACCTGGGGCAGGTAACTGTTATTCCCACTTCAACTTAAGTGCACAGAGTGGATATTTTGGCCATGCTCACCCAGTTAGATTGGTCAGAGCCTGAGATACTGTGATGTTAAGATTGGCAGGATTACTGTTTTATGAGAACCCTTTAATAACCAAGCATTTTACTATGGTCTTAATCAGTAAGCTGGAGTATCTTTTGGGGACCTCTTCCTCCTTTCCTCTACCTCTACCACAACCAGCAACTATGTTATGGGGTCTCAAGATATGTTGTTCAGGGAATTCAAGAGAGATGTGGGGAAGGGAGATGTGGTACAAAATCTTCCATTTTGATTTGGACCCTAAAGTACTTCTTTTCAAACTTTCACGTGCATACAATTTACCTGGGGGATCCTGTTACATTGCAGCTGGCCAATTCATTAGGACCTTGTGTGGAATTTGAAATTACTTCTAACAAGTTTCCAGGTGAGGCTGCTGGGCTATTTTGAGTAGCAAAGCCCTAAACCACAAACTCCAAACCAGGTTCTCTTGAGAGCTAACTGGTTGGTAGCAGTAGCTCGTGTAGCTATTAATGAAGAGGTACTTTGATTCATATATGGTTTCTTGTGTAAATGCCTTTGGAAACCTAGCAGGGGTGAGGTTTGAGACACACACACAGTGATTGGCACAAGTTTCCAACATTTACGAGTTCCTGTTGTTAACGGAAGTAACATGTCTATCATTAACAAGTGAAAATCGAAACAAACCTCTTGCAGTGAGAAGGGAAAAAGTGCTTCATTTCTCTGCCTTTCATGGTAAGGAAGGCCAATGTTTAAAGTAATAAGCGGAGGTGAAAATACACACTATTTAAAATTATAATAACAATTATTACACGAGTGACCTATAACAAGTAATTACAGGTGCAAAGTGGATCACAGCCATATTGGGTGTTCCAGGACAAACAGCCAAGTAAGCTCTCCTAGTCTAGGAGGTCAATAGCCCAAACTATTAGGTACTCCCTACCATTAAAAACACACTACCTTGAGGGGTGCCTAGGTGGCTCAGTCGGTGAAGCGTCTGTCTTCAGCTCAGGTCATGATCCCAGGGTCTTGGGATCTAGCCCCTCGTAGGGCTCCTTGCTCAGCAGGGAGCCTGCTTCTCCCTCTGCGTCTGCCTGCCACGCCCCCTGCTTGTGCTGTCAAATAAATAAAATCTTTTTTTTTTTTAGAAGATTTTATTTATTTGAGAGAGAGAATGAGACAGAGAGCAGGAGAGGGAGGAGGGTCAGAGGGAGAAGCAGACTCCCTGCTGAGCAGGGAGCCCGATGTGGGACTCAATCCCGGGACTCCAGGATCATGACCTGAGCCGAAGGCAGTCGCTTAACCAACTGAGCCACCCAGGCGCCCAAATAAATAAGATCTTAAAAAAAAAAAAAAAAAAAAACCCAACACACACTACCTTGAGTAGCAGCAAGTTCAGGTGCTTCTTCAACCTAATTCCCTAATACTTCACAAGAGCAGAACCTATTTTTCTCTTGCTCACTATTATATATTCAGTGGTAAACACACTTCCTGGGACATACTCTAGATACTCAACAAATATATATACGCTGAAGAAAATCTTAAAAGAAAACCCGAGACTCAAGAAAGTAGTATGTATAAAAATGGCATTTTAAGTCCTAGAAAAAAATGAATGTCTGCTATTCTAACACATGGACTAGGAATTTAGCTTCCAGCAGTATTAGTAGATGTCATTAAATATTCTGGTAGTTCCGTGACATTTATAATCAGATTTAATTTATGTATTTGGCTCTATGGCAGAAACGTTCCATGTTTAACAATCTTAGTCATACCCTCTAATGTTTAATGACTAGTCAAATGGGCTTAAAAATTCGTTTTCTGCTAACTCCTGTCACCTGATTGTTTATTGGTCTAAATTATTCTCTTGCGCCTGTATGCACACTGAGTAAATAAACAAACTTTTCCCAAGAAATCTCCCTTGTACAAATTCCCAAGGGACTCCTTTTGAAATAAGACTCAGTCAATGCAGAAAATGGGTGGATGGTGAGTTTTAGTCTTTGTAAGTGCCTATTAACCAGTGTGTGTCCATCAGAATCAGCTGCTCAATCTTGTCTTTACAGATACGCAACTATTTGTTTACTGCGCTGCTGTTTATAACAGGAAACACTGAACAAGTAAATCTACGTTATAGGGGGCTAAATTATGGTGTATAATATAATGCAACCATTAAAAGTCAAAATAATGGCATCGTATAGTGCACTTGACACAACCAGGCACAATTCTCTAAGGGCTTAGGTATGGTAACAATTTTCATCTTTATAACCAATCTATGAGCTAGGTGCTATCACATTTTACAGATGGGAAAATAAGGAAAATAGCTCCTTAGATTGAACAGTTACACAGCGGAGTTGGGATTCAACCGAGGCCATCATGCGGAATTCATGCTCGTAGATCCTCTACGGTATACTCTACATCTGCAGCATAGGGAAGTACCTGCTTTGGTGGGACAAAAGTCTGGTGATTTCAGTGAGAAAGTTTTTGAAATCAGTGAAAACTACAATTACATTTTTCTTTTTTTTTTTTTTGAGTATCAAAAATGTTTGCAAGGACAAAACATTAACAGTGGTTTCCACTGAGGAACTGGCTGGGAGTATGGAAATGGGAATTTATTTCAATTTCCTTACAAGCATGTGTTTTATAATAAATATACAGTATGCCAGTTACACAACCCCTTCCTTCCCCAGCCCTCCCCACCCCCATCATCTATGACACACAAACAAGCACAAAAAAATGCACACATCCCTATGCTATCATATTAGCCAGTAGGTTTGGGGTAGGGCCAAGTATTTTATTTTAAAAAAGGGTTTTAATGGACTCCTGGTTAATCAACATTGTTAAAAAGTTTACTTACCTCTAATTTAGTCTGGATTTATCGTAAGACATCATTTCCTCCAACACCACATTTGCACAACTTCATACTTCAGCTTATTTCCATACACTAAAATATTTTATCCACTTAAATGGAAATATTTTAAAACATACATACATAGCTACATTTTCATGTGCCATTCAACTTCATTTGAATTATTTGATGACTCTAGGCCTTTATGATGATATCCATGCTAAATGTGCTATTCCCTATCCTCTACTGAGGTATACTGCTCCTCAGGTACCCAAGTTGGAAAATTAGATAATGAACCTGGTCAAGTAGTGTATGTAAGTTGAGTCAATAAGAGCTTATGTGGAAGAGGACTGGACAGTGTATAGATTTTTCAAAATCCTTTAATTTGAATGTATGAGATTCTGACAGCTGATGTTTTCAAATGTCTCAGACTGAGTTCAGTGTGACTGTTTTTAATGCAAGAGTTTGACTCCTTCAGGTATTCCCTCAGTGCTTTAATTCCTCTATAGTAGTCAGGCCCAGTGGCCCTCCAAAGTATGCTTTTGATATTTCTGGTAGTGCAGTATCTCTTAAAGCAGCCCATTCTGACACTGGATTAGTATCACACCAACTTAAAAAAAAAAAAAAATAGAATTGTATTATCTTTTTCTGTGTAGATTCCATCCCACTGATCCTAGTTCTTAAAATGTGAATTGTTTGCATAAGTGATCATACAAACCCAACAACCAAGAAACATTAATAATTGTCTTCTGTACTTTACTAAACACTTTGTGTTTAATATATTTTAAATTATAAAGAAATTACAAGGAACTCCTAAAAAATTTAATACAAAAATATTACATGTTAGGACAAATAAGCATTGAGATATGACATTTAAGAAGAAACATGCAGAAAAAGTAGCATAGGGTTAACATTTCATTGTTGACAGAGAGCTTTGGTACAGCAGAGAAAAGCACCATAAATCTACTGTCCATAGTGTCTTTTCCTCCACTGCATTTCGCAAATGAATATATTGGGGAAACAGTAAACTTTCATCTGCTGCTGTATGTAATAGGTGAGAAATTTGATCTATTGCAAAGTGTAAGAACTATGAAATTAAAAATAATCCCTTCCACAACTACTGAAACTGATTTGGTTTTACCTTTAGACGGATTATAATCCTTAGTAGTCCAACACTTTCTGAAAGTGTAAAATGCAGACTATTATTAATCTATGCCATGCAATAAAAGTTAACCCTTTGAAAATGAAAGACTGTCAGACAGTCCTAGCAACTGTAAAAACTTATCATTTAATAAAACATGACAAGTCTATGCCTGTGTTTCCGCTTAAGGAAATGAAAGGGAAAGGCAGAAGACCTGAAGAATGTAAGTTTAAAAAACAAAACAAAAAAACCCCCCAAAACCAAGAAAACAAAAAATGTGCTCAATGATTCTTTGAAAAAATGTCTCTAAGTAACTCTTAAGAGCTGGGATTAATTAAAACCAGAAGGTGCCTGGTATTGTTCTTCAAAGATTATAAGGTTTGTTAGCAACATAAGCAACCAGCTAAGGAAGAAAACTATTAAATTAGAATAGGTTTATATGAAGAAAAAAATGTCACTAAGGAAGTTGAGAGTCCTGCCCTAAAATCTTCAGCAACATATATATACACACGGTTTTGTGCTCAACTCAAATGAATCTGAGGTCTCTTTTAGTTTACGTGAGAACAATGTCCTTTAAATACAGCATTATTTTCCAAAATAATTCGAAAATGATTGTTACTTCTTAGCTGATTAAATGCTCTATTATTCTTTAATAAAAATAGTAAATAATCCCTTCATTTAAAAAATCTCATCTCCTGTGACAAGTAATAAAATAGTAAAATTTGTAATTTTATCTATGGGCTTACTTTAAAGTATCTATCTTAGAAAACAACACACTTACGGAAAACAGTGGTTTGGGTTCTGATGGCAGTTGTTATAACTGATTAAACACCAGTGTGGGAGAGAATAGACATGCTATATGTCATGAAGGCTAACTCAGAGCAAAAAAAGTTTATTCTACAATAGAACATTGGAGGAGTAAATGCAATTAAAATGTAAACAAGAAATTGTAAACAAGAAATAGCATCCCTCTCTCTTTACTTGACTAGTAAATAGTCTATACAAACTACATAGATATCAAAGGTTTCATATATGTACACAGCCAACATAATATCAAAATATATTTTATTCTGGACCTCTTTCAGATCTGATTCAAATTACAGTTGTCAAAGCAATACAATGCAAAGGGAAACCGCAACAACAACAACAACAACAAAAATGTGCCTAGAAAGGATAAAAGGGTCATTGGGGACAAATCATTGTGATGTGGAACCAAAGTACATCGTGAGTGTAATTAACATGGTCCAGGACAGCAGAGAACATCTGGATCAGTCTTCCTTACACAAGGATCATGAAAACTGAACAAGAACGTTCTTTAACACGTACAAAAAACTGTCATGGGCTGGTTTACACTTTTACAACAGTTTTAAGTTAACTGGATAACTGAAGAAATGATGCAGACATTTTAATCCAGTGCTATAGGTAGGCTCACAGAATTAGACCCAAAGGATTTGCCAAAATCAAAATGAGAACATCATAGCTACAATGTCAAAGTCAGGAAAGGAGAAAATTGCTTCTGTATTTAGGGGTCACAGAGCCACAAAATGCAGTCTGTGTTTGCTTTTAATGAGATGGCTAAGTACATCGGACTTAGATACAACATGCAGAATGTTTTCTTGAACTTATGCAGAAACTCCAAAGAAAACATCGTAAAACAGTTTACTAGGAAAGAAAAAGATGCCCTAGTTATTCACCCTGCTTCAACACTGTCAACGTAAAGGCAGAAATAAAAGAATGCTATTAATACTTGAGAACTGATATAAGACATCAAATTTCTAAATCAGTGTATTAAAAAAGTGAACACTTCCTCTTTTTTCTCTCTCTTCTACATTTAACTAGAATCATGTTAAAAAAAATTGATATTGAATGTGATACTTCAGAGCTACTACTGGAAGGAGTTAATTCGTAACTTCCCTACCACCCTCCTTCCATCCCTGCTGATTCAGAAGGAAAAACAAAAACAAACAAACAAAAAAACCAACCAGGGTCTCTTGTAGATTTGCTGCTATTCCCCAAAATGTTGGCATTTGCTGCCATGCCACAATGTTGGTCCACTGAAATAGAATTTCTGTGGAAACAGTCAACAGTAATTCACCAAACGCAAGCACCACCCTTAGCATGTGAGAGTAAATGCAGGTTCTATAGAAATGTACAATGTGCTTAAGATGATGAAAACGGTTTTGAAGAGAGTAAACAGCACTGCATTTGAGACTTATTTTTCTGCTTACCTAGTATAATTTAACATTTTTGCTCACATAAGGACAGTCATTTGTGATTCCTTTAAATAGCAAAAATGCATACTCCTCTTCAGGCCTCTATGCAATAATAGTTTACATTACTCTTAACAAAATCATTCTACATAAACAGATAGCTCCTTAAAAATAGTACTCTCTCATTAAATCTAATTTGACAGAAAGAAGTCTAAGGAAAAAAGGAGTGCTTTATAAGTGAAAAAGTACAAATCTTTGGCCTTTCTCTTGACATTTTTATATGTCAAAAAGCAAAAAACCTTCACGTAATTCAATCTAGTAATTACTTTTTGCACCATAATTTGTTTTTTACACCACAAAAGGAGGCACTTTCAGTATCTGTAAAAGGTGTTTAATCCTAAAACATACTTACCTAGAGAATTATTAATTAAAACAGAATTCAATATACTCTAAAATCTATTAGGAAATTAAAAGTCACCACTTCTAAAAGTCGTTTGAAAGTCAATGATGGTACCTGATCAGTGACAGAAACGGGGATTGGAACAGATACAAGAACGTATGGGATTTCCTACATGGAGAAGAAAAGAGGCTCTTCCTGGATGAGGTGTAAGAGCAACAGCTGCTCTTTCCTTATTCTACCTTAATCAGTGAGTACTCTGTTCATGCAAGTTTTCCTTTCTGTTTTTCCTTGTAAGTTTCGTACAGCGGCTTATACAACGATACACAATGAACACCACGGAAAATCCACTGCAATCAGCTGATCTTCAGGAGTAAGCACTCAGAAAAAAAAGGAAGGAAAAACGAGCCGAGAACCTCAAATACAGAATTATGCAGGCCGTGAAACGTGGTCTCTTACAGTCAAGCTGCTGCTCACATCAGAGGCAGTCTTACTGTCGTCCGTGGGGGCAGCATCGTGGCACATCAGCAGGCAGTGATGACGTCAAGGACAGCAGCAAAAACAGGCAACTGCATGCGCACAAAGAACCCAAGCCCACAGAATGGGTACCCTCCCGGGAGGGTTTGTACTTAAGAGACCCAAGACTTCAGGATAATAAAGCTCTGTGTTTATAATCTCTTATATGTCCTATTGTGGCTACTATGCTTACGTAAAATAGCTAAAGATTAAAAAAACAACAGCAACAAAAGAAAGGAAGGAAGGAAGGAAGAAAAGGTGACAATACCATCAAAGTGTAGCTGTCTGCTCTGGTAGCTGTAACTGCAGAACTTCTGGACTACCTCTTAATCAGCTGGGGGGGCGAGTCAGTAACTGTATGCAAACGAATAAACTGTCCATATCAAAATACAAAAGTACTATCAGTAATCACCTCTGACTTTCAGATTTAAATTCAGTGCAATTGACAGATGCATCACTAAAGGAAAATGCAGCTTAAACCTACTCAAAACATTTGTGTCTATTCCTGGGAGCACATTTAAAAATTATTGCACAGATTTTTAAATTTTTATTTATTTTTTTTTTTTTAAACAACAACAGAGGTCAACCACAGATGTGGACCTCTAGCAATAAAAGCAGGATTTCAAGTGCCAGATACTCAGCATGTTAGGTTTCCTACGTAAGTCACAGGGTAATAGTTCTAAATATCTATAATGTGATCCCAAACCCCAAAACCAGCTGGCACAAAACCATCATGAATGACTGCCTCTCTGCATGGAAGTCTTAAAAAAGATTATTACAGTATCATAGTCCCCACTAACAATAACTGGGGTACATAGAACAATGTATTGTGAAAGTAAGTGTATTTATTCTCTTTACCAATAGCAAATGCTATCCTACCTTAGTAAAACCAAGACTTGCTTCAATCAATGCTGTTTTGTAATGTAGCAAAACAACAAATGCTGAAAATCAAAGCTGCGTTACTTGGGTTAAATCGCTTTCTACTTCCACTTAGAACACAGGTTAAAATTTTAGAAGTAAAGGCCTCAAAACAATTAGTGACGGAAATAGTGTTATAAATTTGCTAAGCTTAATAATAAGCAACTCCTTAATTAAAATCTTTGAGATATAAATTTGACTATTCTCTTCAAAATGGACACTTGTGGATACTTACACTAATCATGACAAACCCCGTTAGTCACACGTACAAACACAGCCCCATGCCATCATTTGCAAATTCTGTGTATTTTAGCTTCTAGTTGCATGAACACAAGAGGTTTGCTCTGATACCTATATCTTTCAGAAAATACTTGATATTATAAACAGAGTAAAACATGATATAGTAGTGATTACTGAGAAAAAAAAAATAGCAGCTTAAATCTATCCGTATTTGAAAAAAATGTAGTCACAAGTACCACGAACGCAGAATAAGAGCAGCAGGGAGCTTAGTGCAATTATACTTTTTTTTTTTTTTAAATTCTGAATCACTGCTATTTAAAAACACCTTGAAGCAAGTCTTTTGTTTTAAAGATTGTTTTTAAACTAAGGTAGCAAACATTGTGCCATGTAATGGCAGTGTTATATGCCGTTATCTTGCTTTGTATAAAGAAAAACAACATGAGAGATTTTTAATACTGGAGTTTGGTTACATTACATATTTAAGCTTCTACACAGAATGATGGACACTTTGAGAAGCTAATCCTTATCCAGAAACATTTTAATCTCTTAAAAAACAAAGCAAAACAAATAAACAAACAACAACAAAAAAAACCCCAAACCTACTTTGCTCCTTTTCACAATAGTGCACATTTTAACCATAATTTAGTTATGGCTACAAAACATCAGAAGATTTTTTTTTTTTTTATGCATCTTCTCTATGGTATTAAAAAAAAAAAAATTGTGCCCTTCTAGTCTTTAATTGGCAGAAATATGTCCCAAAAAAGAAACTATTGCATTTAAGCCACATCACCAAAAAAACAAAAACAAAAACAAAAAAACAAAACAAACAAAAAAAAACAGAGCATAATATCCTTTTACTGATGTGTCTTACAGATTGACATGACCAAAAGCCATATAGTTTTCATTCAATTTCCAATTCCCCCTTCCACAACATGCACCAACTGAATATATGCTCTGGGAGCCATAAAATGTACCAAACATCTATCTCTTCAAAAGAATGCATTAAAATATTTTTAAGAATTTTTTGTTTAAAAGGTGAAAAAAATATAAACAAGAAACTGATTCACTCCCTTACTTCATGCATCCATAAACTAAACCAAAAACAAAGTTTAAAAGCAAGAACAAACTACTGCTGCGAGTTTTTGTAAGTCCATTTTCTCTGTACATACAAACTGCTCAACTACCGAAGGGAAAAAAGAATCTAATCCATGGTGTCTTCTGATTCAAAGGGGAGAAACAAGGCTGTCATTAGTATCCAAAAACTGGTACACATATGGGCTGCTCTTATAACGCATATTTCTTTCTCTCTTCTGTTTTTCATATCCAAAACTTCTAAATGCTATTTTAGGGGCACAGCAGATTAGATTCCAGCACTTGGTGAACAGAATTCACAAGCTGTGACAAAATTCTGTCATCTTCAGGGTGCAATTTTGTTTATATACACTGTATGTATATATTTCTTTTAGATTTGGCTGTAGTGGACTGGCCATGGTTCAAGTGGGACTATAGCAGTACATGGGTCAGGGACAGTCATTTTGGCTATGTACACATTCATAGTCGGTCCATGGCTTCCAACTAGTAGCGCTATTTCCGAAGGTCTAATACACAAACCTGTAAGAAATTAAAATAATCAACCAGTGTGTTAAGAATTTCATTGTACATTTTTAGCTTAACATTTCTATAGTACAGTTTGAAATCTATTTTTACTTTCTAGTTCACAAAACTGGTAAAGCAACAATGATCATGGCACTGGGCACTTAACCAAGAGAAATCAGACAAATCGTCTAAGAGATGGAGGAAACCACTATGGGCTAACACTATAAAGAACCATGGCTAAAATTTTGAAGATCTACTCTCTGTTGATTAAAAAATAGAAAAAAATATGCTCAACATAGACCATTTCCTAGCTTTTGGGCCTAAATGAAAGCAACCTCAGATTATACTAAGCTACAGCTTCAGAAAACAGCTAATGGCTAACACCCTCTCCATTTCCCCTTTGCCTTCAGAGCTTTGGAAGCCAAAACTAGGATTTCTATAAAGAGTTGGCCAACCTCATCCTGAAAGTCTCTCAGTATCACACATTCCTCAATGCAGGACTCAACTGCCTCTACTCCCCCTGCCCTGGGCCACCAACACTCTTCTGCAAGGAAGACAAGGTAGAAATAGGCATTAAAAATGCAAACCTCTCTCAGCGTGGTATTGTTCTACGCTCAATTTCATTAACAAAGGTTTACATTAAAAAGAACCATTTCTTGGTTATGAAGATACTCTTTTGGCAAACACAGCCTATATTTTGTTTACATTATTTCAATGAAATAAACATGAAAAATATACAACCTCCAGTAAAAAAGATCAATGCCATAATATGTATTTTGAAAAGAAGACTTTTGTAGTCGCAACCACAATAAGCCACATTTATTTACTACGCTTACACACCCACCCCCTTGGAAACACTTCATTCTACTTACTGAACCATCTGACGCACTGGCTCCAACTTTGTCTCCTGCTGCATTCCAGCAAACTTCAAAAATTCCACCTGTTCCCCTATAGCTGTGAACTAGAGCACCTGTCTAAAAATGAAAACACAGATTCTTAAAAATGGGAACATATATTATTAGGAATCCAAATTATTGAGGTAAAATATTATATGGCATTATTTCTAGCAATCAGAGATGGAATTTAGCTTTGACTCCAAAACAAATTACAAGTTTTCAAACACTAGAAATGCGATGATGATCCTTCTATAAAATGATAAATAACACTTGCCTGATCTCAACAGATCACACACACACACACACTCAAGTTTCTCCAGTATTGATAATCATTCTTAGCTATCTTTGGCCTCTCTGATACAGTTAACAATGGAGTCAAACATTCAATGTATGACTTGAAATAAATTTTTGTTGTTGTTGTTGAAGGGTGCATGAGTTTGGCTAACATGTAGAGAGACAAAATGAAGTCTGAATTTCTTTGATAAAATATCCTAAAGAGAAAGTACAATAAACTAGTAAAGACAATTCCAGTGTAAGTCTGTTAGTTACTCTATATTTACTGAGAAGCCCCTAAACTAGAGGAGATAAAAAAAAAAAAAAAAAAAGGAAACCAAAATTATTCAGCTACCCACTGAATAATTAAAACTCAGTTAAAAAACATATTCTCCTAGGAAACCAGTCATTAAACAGGGCAAAGATCAGAGGCTCTGCGGTGAGAAACTGGAAAACAATGAAAAATATGCTTCTGGTTTTCTGCCCTGACAGGGCGGAGAAGTTATCTCTCAGCTTTATGATAACCTAAAAAGGTCAAACCAGAGGTAGCAGATCTACCTAAAAACATGGCAGCAAGACATGTACATTGTAAATACCTCCTCGGACAGCCAATCCTAATTTACTTACTAAGCCAGAACTCTCTTTGCCCTTGCTTTCCTCTTCAAAGTCATTCGGCTAATACTGCAGAAACCATAGGTGCACTGCTACAGCTGATCACATCAGAAAGGTTCAACTGTTTTCTTCCCCCCACCTAAAGTTTCTTACAATTTAAAACATTAATGAAGTGTGAGTATAGTGGGTTGTGAATGTATTTCCACGGTTAATTAGGAGAAAGGAGTGGCACCAACAAAATCTAAAATCTGTTGATGTACAGGAAAGTAAAAATCTACGGGACAGTAAGCTCTGGGGTTTAAAAAAACCAACTTTCTTTCCAAAGCACTTACCAATTTCTAAGCTCAAATTAGGCTATAATTGAACCAAAATAGCATGGTCAACAAGCTAGAGCTATAACACTAACAAAAATCAGTGGATTAACAGCAGTACTCAAATCTGTATATATATGTTCAGACCAGACTTCAACAACTGACCTGTGAAATGCTTAGGTAACATATCATATGGATGATAATCCAAATGAGGAAAGAAAAAACTAGATTTATATATGACAAAAAGGCAATGACTGCACTAAAAACTCACTAGATGCATCTTACGATTTTCAAACTTAAAAAAGTAAAATGGTATTTTTTGATAACACAATAGTGATACATCTAAATAGCATGGATAGTTGCTCAAATGCCCCTAAGAGCCTACCAGTATCCTCCATTAGAATCCTACATTTCTATACCCAAACGGAGTTAAATAAGTGACTGAAAATGTATACAACAGGCAGATTATCTATAGATTATATTTAGAAAGTCTCTGCTATTCAATCATAACAAAAAGATTAAAGGGAAGTCAAGGGGAAACCTAAACTATTAAAACTAGTAAGAGAGCTCAGAGAGGTGGATGGATTCAGTTTCAATATGCCAAAATTTGTAATGTTCCAAACACAAGCAACAACCAGTAAGTAAAAGGGATGTATTTTTAAAAAGACGTCATTCATGGCTAACAATAATATCCATAAGGCACTTCAGAATAAATTAAGAAAAAAGATCTTCATAAAGAAATCATAAAACTTTAATGAAGGGAGAAAAAAGACTTAATGAGGGGGGATCTATAAAGTTAGTTATTAAAACTATGCTAATGATGCAGGTATATACAAATGTCTATCAATGCGGTACAAGAGAATCCATAAATAAACCACAATAAGAATGTGGTATATGAAAGAAGTGGCATTATGAGACAGCAAAGGGGTATATAGTGTTGAAACAACTGGCTATCCATTAGAAATATAAAATTAGACCTCTACCTCAGATTATACATATAAAAATCAATTCCAAGGGGGTTAAAAATATAAATTAAAAAATAAAACAGTGAGTATAAAAATGACAATGTTAAAACTTCTATTCATAAAAAATGTCAGGAAGCATGAAAGAGAAGTTAATAGTTACTTGTAGGGGATCAAGAAGAAAATGGGAGCTCTAAGACTTCCCAGTGGATACCTTTTCAGTGTTTAGAGGGGACCATTTGAATGATAACTTGAAAATGATGCTTTATGCAGAACAGTCTGACCGACTATGATGATCAGCTACACAAAAAGAAAGAGCTTACAGTAACTGATTATGGGTGTACTACGACCACCTAAGACGTGATCACTGATGGGGCGGGGGAGTCAAGCGACTGCTACTAAAAAAACAGTACGTGGAGCATAAACACTAAAAAGGTTGAGAAGATGAAACAAATTACAGCAACTGGCTGTTTTCTCCATTTTTAGGAAAGGATCTCTCTATACTACTGTCCCTACAAAGGTAGTATAGTTTTAAGTTTATTCCTGATAAATCACTGTGTTCAGCCATAAAATCTTGTCCTTTAGTACATTTTATTAATTGCTCATATATAGCTCCTTCAAAAACAAGTCTTTCAGAAAATAAAGAAACTACATCATTTATCTAAACATGCATCTTAAACTCTCACATTTTAGGTCAGCAAACTTGAAAAAAAAATAAGACAAGAATCTAAATTTATTTGTAAATTCTGGCCTACATTAGGAAAATATTAACTTCAACTGGCTTCAGTCTTTGTAAATTAAAAAAAAGTACTCATTTAAAAACTAAGGATTGAACTAATGTCATAAAGGAATGACAACCAAAAGAGAAAAGAGAATTTATATAGGCAAGTGCTTCTCAGTAACTATGAAAGCAGGTGATGATTTAAATAACTGAGACATACCTGTGTGTTCCAGATGTGCACACATTTATCAAAAGAACCACTTGCCAGGTACCTGCCATCAGGACTGAAAGCCACACTGTACACAGGCTCTTGGTGTTTTGTCAAAGTATGGATGCAAATTCCTCGGTCTACATCCCATAATCTAACAGTAGAATCGAAGGATGCACTGACAAAGGAGGCAACAAAATTGACTTTATAAGTAATGAAATACTCCCATGCCCCACCCCCAATCTATAACGTCCAGCCATTTCTAGTAGCTAGCCACAAATTCCTTATGAGACGCAGATTGGGCTGTTAGGAAGCAAGTGTTCTGGAAGCAAAGCTATATAGGAGAAAAGGAACTTTAAGGGCATCTCCGAGTCCCTGAATTGAAAAAACAAAATGAGCTAAATTCACTGTATTCCTTTGCTCTTTAAATAATTCTTTTATATTGACTGATCCATGGTTCTGAACAATGTATTGACTATATTTTTATTTTTTTAATGCTGAAAAAACTTTATTGCACTATACCTCAATTACTTGAGTTTTAATCAATATCTGATATCATCAGTAAATATTTGATAACTCCAGATATAAAAATCCATTATGGCCTGAAATAAGAATAAACTCCAAGTTTAAATGTTCCCATCAAAAAAACAATCTTTGCAGGATACATTCCCATGTCATGGAATCTTTCCTAACTCTGTCGTTATTTATTAGAAGCTTTTTGTGTGGAAGACTCATAAAAGGAAGAGTGAAACATAAATATTACCTTGCTAACATAAGGTTGGCATTTGGATTATTTGTCCCTGGCCCTGTTGGACTCCATTTGATAGTATAAATTTCTTTATTATGTGCTTGCAAATCATGGACACAATTGTCTTGTTTCATACTCCATATCTGAGCAAAAAAGAAAAACATATGTAATTATATTTTCCCATACAAAGGATACATTTAAAAATACTACTGGGCCAATCTAAAATATCAGCAGTATAACCAGAACAATGATTACAGATCAAGGGAATATTTGCAAAGAAATTAAAATGTAGAATATATTTAATATTTATCTCTCTTTTAAAAATGACAAATTAGCTTGAAGTCCTTTCCAAATGTTCACTATTCTGAGGCTTCAAGATTGAATTAGCTGTAGTTCTAAGATTAACTCTGAGAGCTTCAGATGGTACAAACTTCAACATTAGTAAATCCCTTGGGTAATGATCCTAAAATGTTTAAGGCATTAGTTTTAACACTGTCCCTTAAATAAAAGATGTAGATTGCAAATTCTTCTTAGGATTTAGAATCAGAAAATATTTTGTAACAGAGAAGGGCAAATAGATAAGCAACGTGCAAATAATATATTCCTGTATGACACTAAAACACAGGCAACAAAAACAAAACCAAAAAGCCAAATGGGACTATATAAAATTAAAAAGCCTCTGCACAGCAAAGGGAACAATAAAGAGACAAATGACAGAATGGGAGAAAAAATATGCAAACCATGTATCTATAAATAAAAGGTTAATTTTGAAAATATATGAGGAACTCCTACAACTCAATAGCAAAAACCCTAATAATCCAATTTAAAAATGGGCAAATGACTTGAACAGACCCTTCTTCTAAGAAGATATACAAATGGCCAACGGGTATATGAAAAGATGCTCAATGTCACTAGTCATAAGGTAAATGCAAATAAAAACTACAGATATCATTTCACATCTATTAGGATTTTATTATAAAATAAAAAAGACAATAAATGTTGACAAGGACGTGGAGAAATTAGACCACTTGTAGTACATTGTTGGTGGGAATGCAAAATGATAGGTGCTATGAAAAACAGTAGGGAGGATATTCAAAAAAATAAAAACAGAACTTTCATATTATCCAGCAATCCCACCTCTGCGTATTTATCCAAAAGAACTGAAATCAGGGTCTTAAAAATGTATTTGCACTCCCTGTTCATTGCAGCATTAGTCACAAAAGTTAAGATATGGAAACAACCCAAGTGTCCATCAATGGATGAATGGATAAAGAAAATGTGGTATTATATACAATGGAGTATTTATCATTCAGCCTTAAAAAAAAGGAATTCCTGAACTTAAGGACAAATACTGCATGGTTCCATTTATATGCGGTATCTAGAAGAGTCAAATTCACAGAAGCCAAGAAAAGAATGGTAGCTGCCAGAGGCTGAGGGGAAGAGCAGAGGGGGACCAGCTAAATGACAAATTTCAGCTCTACAAATCTACAATATTGTGCCCATAGATAACAATACTGTGCCGTACACTTAAAAGCCTGATTAAAAAGATCTCATGTTAAGTTTTGTTACCATAATAGAAGTTTAGAAAATGACTCATACAGAACCATGAAAAATAACAAAGCAATAAGGTTAAAATGATGAGTAGAGAATAATTAGCTTTGCTTGAGTTGAAAACCTATGTGTACAGAGGTAAAGAAACCTACACTGAGAGTACTTCTGGCAAAATCATTCAATAAAGACATGGGAGTAAATCTTGCCAAACACAAACACACATAAAAACCCAACTGCCAACAACAACAAAAAGAGCTCACAAAAATTAGGTGTGTTTCACATGTCTGCAATGTACCTAATAAGAGATAATGCAGCAAACCCATAATGTTTTTGGATCCTAGACATTTCTAATTCCATGTAAATAAGCCCCCAAAATATGTTTCAAAACTTACTTCATTTGACCTTTCAATAGCACTGCCACTGTTAACCACTCCTATCCATCACCCTCCCTTGAAACATTCTTCTCTGAACACTCTCCCTCCCTTTGGGTCATTCCTCCTCAGTTTCCTTTTGGAAGCTTGTTCCTCTTGAGCTGGTAATTATTGGGAGTTAAGTTCTTAAGACTTTCTATTTCTAAGGTTCCCCTCATTCCTTACTCTGTCCTTTCTCCCTATACAACTTCACCCAAGTCTGTGGCTCTGAATGACCATCCACCTGCAGAGAAGTCCCAAATGTTTATGCCAAGGGTAGAGTTCTTCTTGGAGCACCAGGCCCACCCAGCACCTCCACCTGCCTGGCTCAAATCACTGTTCAGGTTTTGCATGATCTTCTGACTCCTGTTCCTTGTTCTCAGAATTTGGCTCCACTACACAATATCGACCCATCTCGTTTCTCCTTTAAAACTCTGACCTTTCATTATTGTTAGGACAAAAAGCTAACACTTTCTAATCCAAACTTCTCTAACTGCTCAGTAGACTCCCCAGCCACTGGCCTTTCAACTCCACATACGTGCCATACTCTGTTCCACAAGGCTTTCATTTTATGAGTGCAATGCACGTGCATGCAAAGTAAACTCAGACAAAAGCATTAAGAAAAGCCTTTTTACTAGCAATGTCTGCAAGGGAGCCCAGGCTTGAGAAAACTGAATGACTAAAAACCCAGCAGGTATTTAAGGGAAAAACCTCACCAGGTTACCAAGATTACATTTAGTCTGTTCACAGGAGGAAAAGCAGTTTTCCCTCATGATTCCTGCATCTTAAGGGTCACCACATCCGCAGTCGTGGGCATTGCAGAGTCAAGGATAAAATTATTTTCAGGAGTTACTATGTTGCAGGAAAGGGCTCAAAGCTTCATTAATACTGGAGATTTGTATTAGGTTGTTCTTTACCTCAAAATGCTTTTTTTCTCTAAATGTGATGTGCACAGGTGCAAGGTGTTAGCTTTGCTTTTAGTCACACTGACAAGAAAAACATAAACCCATGTCGAGCTGCTGATGCTGGGATGTCAGCAAGGCTCACTCACCAACTAAGCATTCTCTGCTATAAGATCAGCTTCCCAGCAAGGATGATATACATTCACACCACAAAATCAAATTTATACAATTCACAGAATTTCAGCAAAATCCACGAATGCTACAAAGATCTGTTACTTATTAGTCAAATTTTTACATGTGCAAATAAACTTTAATTGCACCAGTATATGACCTTCTAGAAGTGAAGACAAGTTAAGACAGCAGGTTTCTTAGCACCACAATTCCTATCAAACACTCTTTTAAGTAGAATTTATTTGCTGTATTTAAACACTTGAAATACTTTACAAAATAAAATATAAAAAACAATGATTCACTATTAAAAAGTAGAGTTAAATCCTGACCCAGGTTTAAGCATTCAAGGAACTATAAGAGACATTCTAAATGATCTAAAAATGGCCAGAGCAGCCATTCTTGGTGACACCTCCACTGCATGTCTCCCCACTATTCGAATTACCTTCAAAGTCATGTCATCAGAACAGGAGGCCAGAAGATTGCCAGTTGGGTCCCATTTGATAGCATTTACTTCATTCTAAAAATAACAGTAAATATTCACATTTTCATTTTATAGACTGGATTGCTCTTTGGATCTTAAACATACATACTTCCAAACCACTCTGTAGTATTACTTATTCATCATAACCACTTTAAAAGAGGGGGGAAGGCTACTCACCGTGTGTCCCTGGAATGTTTTAATAGGTCTGTCTTGTCCTAGTTTACAGACATGAATGCACATATCTGTACTACAAGAAGCAAAGGTGTTGTTGCTCTGCCAATCAACATCCAGTGCTGGTGCTGAAAAGGAAAAAGGGCTAGGTTTGCATTCATTCCACACGTACTGAAAGCTAGGAGCTTTAGTTTTAAACCATGCTCGGACGTTAAGTGTGGTAACAGGAACTTAAGCATTTTACTTTATAATTTTTAGAATTTTTAAAAATGAAGGCATCTAAGTATCACAAATATTAAATTTCCGTTCAGTTGTCTCTATGTGAGACACAGCCTAACAGAAAGTAACGCAGGTGACTAGGCTTCCTGAGAGCTTCCTCTATGAATGACTAGCACTGCATTCTTGGTATCGCATTTGTAAACCTTTAAAAGTGATGTTATACTTCCTTTTATTTCTAAAATTCTCTTGAGTGTTCAATGGACAAGGGAGCTTGGTTCTGCCACTCCCTAACCACTGGGCCCCAAGCAAGTCATTTAACCTCTCATGCTATTTTCCTCATCTAAAAAAAAGGGGATAAAACCTTTAAGCTTAATACACAAGGATACTGTGAAGATCAAGCGAGATGGTGCGTGTGAAAAGGACTTTGTAAATGACAAGTTAGACAAATGTTACGCTGAATAATTTCCAATCCACCCATCTGATAAGTGGAATATTGCAGATGATCACAAATACATTTTCTTCTGATTCTTGTCAAATATCACTTAAAACCTACGTCACTGAATTTAAAACCTTAGACACCCAAAAGCTGGCTATTAATAGTTACTTTAGCTCTGGTATGACTGGAGAGTCTGTCTTTTCATCTCCCCCTGCCGCACGGTGCAAAGGCTCTCTAATTAGTAATGCAGATTAACGCAGTGGCAGCAAGTAACTGGGTTAGGCAACAGAGCACACAGCACCGGATTTAGAGCAGTGTGGACACGATGGCCCATTAGCCAAGGGTAGTTTTTGCGTTTCATTTGGCTGGGGGCGAGGATCAAAAGACAACACAGGATCAAAAGAAGACCTATGAACGTGAACATCATACAAAACTCAGATTTTAGTGTCCTTATAATAAAATTTCATTAAAACCTAGACAAGTTCATTCGGCCACGTATCATGGCTGCTTTGCACTGCAAGGGCAGACCAAACTGGCTCCAACAGAGATCCTGCAGCTTATCAAGCCGAAAAATGGACGTTCTGGCCCTCTGCAGAACAAGGTTAGCATTCAGAGCAAACACTAAGAGACAAGGGGGAGACAAGAAGTTAAAGTGAAGCTGTATATTCCCATTATTAGAGATATAAAGCATTTAATGAAGGAGGTCAGAACTTGTGTGTATGGGAAAGAAAAAACAAACCACTTCCTCATTGTTATGTATCCATCATAGTAACTGGCTGTTTTCACACTGAGCATATTACAAATAGGTATTCTGAGCACCGTTAGACTGATAAGCCAAGCGAGCAGAGTGAGGAGCAGGCTGTATTCTACTACCTTCGTAGGCAACAGGCCTTCAGAGGTGTCTGCACGCTCCCTCCTTTGCAGACCCTCTTTACCTGTGCTCTGTGACGGATTCCCAGTTTCTGAGTGTTTTGGTGATAAGGGCTCCCAGGGTAAACTTCTTCAGAGAATTGCCTTGTTCTGCTGCTGTCTCCAACACCACCACCCACCCCCCCAACCCCAGCCAAAAATGGCTAGTACCCAATGGCTGGTGGTATGTAGCTGGGTTTGGGGGAAAGAGGGGGAGATTCAAAAATCTAGCGTGTGGTTCAAGATGAGAAAAACTCCAACGTGTAATAAACACTCCAAAGCCCTGCCTGGATCAGGTTGAGGCTGGGCCCTCTTCTCCATCCTAATCCCTACAATTCCTCACTTGTTTCTCCTGAGAGTGTTTCCTTAATAAATCACGTCACTCAAATACTTGGCTCCAGGTCTGCTTCTGGGAGTATCCAACTTAAATCAGCCAGTAAACAAAAGCACAGGCCAACTCTGATGAGCATTATGTATGAACTCTACTGCTGTGTGTACACATCGCATCATCTTAGATGCATGTCGATGACTGTCCTGTTCATTG
This sequence comes from Mirounga angustirostris, assembly GCF_029215605.1. Taxonomy (NCBI): domain Eukaryota; kingdom Metazoa; phylum Chordata; class Mammalia; order Carnivora; family Phocidae; genus Mirounga; species Mirounga angustirostris. The sequence goes on along the minus strand of NW_026991709.1, from coordinate 87,675,339 downwards.
TCTGCTTGTTCTCAGGGCCATTCCTTACCACACTCTGTCTTGCTATGCTCTACACACAGTGGGTGGACTCCTGCAAATTACATATCCCAGGTTCCTGGGCCTACTGGTTTCCAGATGGATTCATACAGTGGGAGACACTGTCGAGAGCCCAAGGTCAAGAGAAACAGAGAAGACAGGCAATTTTGCTCTCCTCTCTCTTTTAAGGCTGGGTGTCTGGCAGTGGCAACAGTTACTCCAAGGTGCCTGTTCTTGCCAGGCAGTTCTTGTTTCTCCCCTTCTAATTCCCACTGGCAAGAGGGATCCTGCCTTCTCTATAGTCTTAGGTTTTCTGCAGTTCCTACACTCCGGGGTACCTGAGAGTCCTCTGGTTTTCATTCTTTCAACACCTCTGCAACTGTTTCCTTGTACTAAGTTCCCCTTCTTGGACAACCTGGTTTAGATTCTGTTTTTGTGCCTGGAATCTGACTCAATACCTACTACACTTTCATTTTGACATTAAATACTATTACATAAGATATCATTCCAAAAATAATTTTAATAAAATGTTTCTTTGATAAATAAATGGTTCTAGTGTTAGGTGGTGGGGGAAAAAGCCTGAAAAATCTAATATACTTAGAAAACAATTGAAAGTATAATAAAATGCTACAAAGAATGCCAAGAATCTGTCATGATGCATCAGGATGTTAATGTGATGCAGAGCTGTCTGCAAAACAGGAGATGGGAGGCTGAGAAAGTGAGAAGTGGCATTCAAACAAATACACCATTAGGTTCAGAACAAAACAAAACCGTAGGACCAAGTAAAGCTAACTGGGGGAAGCTGGGGAATGCTGCAACATGAGTTGTATGATTTATGCTTTGTGATACACCTGGCTCATAAAATACAAGGGTTACAAAATTGGTGTAATCTAAGAATACCTGCGTCCTTACTTTGTGCTTACTCCTAAAATAAAAAGAGTCTAGGTGATGCAAATTCTTTAGGAAAGAAATACATCTCTATGGGCTGGCTCAGTTGGAAGAGTACAAGACTCTTGATCTTGGGGTTCTGAGTTCAAGCCCCAAGATGGGTGTAGAGATTACTTAATAAATAAACCTAAAAAAAAAAAAAGAAAAAGAAATACATCTCACAACAAAATGCACTTTTATGTAAGTGATATGTAAGAGGTGTGTTCGCTATTACTGATCTCATTTTATACACGATAAAAAAAGACTAAAAAAAGTTAATTTGCCTAGGGTTACACAATCTTTTAAAATCTTGGAGCTAAGATTAAAATTTTTGTGTCCTACTATTTTTGATATATTTTTGTTACCCCCTCCATCCTTCATAATTTAAAAAGGTAACAAATGAACCGAACCTATGCAGTAAGGAGAGAAAGACATTTATTACCCATCTGCATTTTTTTGGAAACCACTTTACTGAAATATAAATCACATACTATAAAATTCGTCCATTTAAAGTGTACACTTCAATGGGTTTGGACATATTTTATTATTAATTTTTAAATACTGTGGTCATATATAACATAAAATGTCATTTTATTAAGTGTACAATCAGTGGTATTAATTATGCAACCATCACTATTTTCACACTTTTTCATCACCCCCAACAGAAACTCTGCAGCCATTAAGCAATAACTCCCCATTTCCAAGCCCCCACTCCTGAGAACCTCTAATCTTTACTTTGTCTCTACGAATGTGCCTGTTCTAGATAGTTAATAAGTAAAATTATACTATTTATTTGTCCCTTTGTGTCTGCTTTATTTCACTTAGCATTATGAATATAAGGTTCACTAATGTTGCAGCATGTGTCAGAACTTCATTCCTCTTCATGGCTGGATAATAATCCACTGTACGTGTAGACCACATTTTGTTTATCCATTTGTCCATTGATGGACACTGGGCTGTTTCCCCCTTTTGGCCACTGTGGATAATGCTGCTATGAACACTGACAAGAATCTGTTCAAGTCCCTGCTTTCCAGTCTTTGGGATGTATACCTACGTGTAGAATTGCTGGATCATAATATGGTAATTCTATGGTTAGCTTTTTGAGGACCTGTCCTACTGTTTTTCCACAGTGAGTGACTGTACCATTTTACAAACCTACTAACGAAGTATAGGGCCTAATTTCTCCATATCCTCATGAACATTACTTCTTCTAGACATACAAATGGGTATGAAATGGCCACTTATTGTAACTCATCTGTAATCATGATTTATGCTTTATGCAAGAGTGTATACGGGAGACAATTTAGCACAGCAATTAAAATATAGTAATTTAAAAAGCATGGTAGACTTCCATTTCTGGTCAAGATGGAAGTAGTAGGGACCAAATTTACCTCCTGCCGAAAAAAAAAACAAGAAAACTTACAAAATATATGAGATAATAATTCAAGACAGTAGACACCAGGCAATAAAAGACAGCGGTTCCTGAGAAAATGGGAACCAACCATCAATGTGACCTTTTACAACTGCCCAAGCTTACAATCTGGGGGGAAAAAAGTCCAGGTCTTGGCATAGGGAAGAGGAATCTCTAGGCAGAGATCAATAAATTTCCTGAATGAAGAGACAAAGCTAAGAATCTAGGGAGACTAAGGCAGCTGGAATTTATAAGACAGATTACAGGAAAAGAGAGAGCTAGAGAGCTACGCACAGAGACATGTCACTTAGTAGTAATTAGAGTAAATTTATAGCACTAAATATCCATATTAGAAAAGCAGAAAGGTCTCAAATCAGTGACCTCAACTTCCACATTAAGCAAATAGAAAACAAGAGCAAATTAGATTGACACTGAAAGCATGATACATAAAAGAACAAATAAATAATTTATGGAACTCATCAACATTAATAACTCCTGATCTTCGAGGGATATTGTTGTTTTGTTTTGTTTTCTTTGAAATAGAGTTGACACAGAGGGATACTGTTAAAACAATGCAAAGACGAGCCAGAGACTATAAGACAGCATTTGTAAATACCTGATTAACTTGTATCCGGAATACATAAAGAACAGAAGAAAACAGTAAATTAAAGATCCAAAGATCTGATCCGATATTTCACCAAGTAAAATCTACAGCACGTGACAGGATGCTCTAACGTCACTGGTTATTAGGAAATGCAAATTAAACCACAATGGGATATTAATACCCACTTATTAGAGTGGCTCCAGTTAATGACACTGACCACTTATCAAGTGCTGGCAAGGACGTGGAGGGACTAGAATATCCACTGTTGCTGAAAATGTCCATCAGTATGGAAAATGTAAGCTTTGGAAAAACAGCTCGGCAGTTTATTAACAAGTTAAACATATACCTCCCATGTAATCTAGCTATTCTATTCTCAGACATTTGCACGGGAGAAATGAAAGTACAAGTCCACGCAAAGACTTATACATGAATATTGATAGCAGTTTTATTTATAATAGCCCCCCAAAATGGAAACAACCCAAATTTGCTTTAACAGGTAAATGGATAAACAAACTGTGGTGTATCCACACAATGAAATACTACTCAACAATTGAAGCAAATGCTAAATTATTTCTCAGAGTGAAAGAAGCCAGACCAAAAAAGTATGATTCCATTTACATAATGTAAACTAATTTCTGGTGTGGAAGACCATGGGTGGCTGTCTAGGGATGAAGGGGAGAGATCACAAAGGGGCAGGAGGAAACTTCTGAAGCTAGCAGGTGTATTTGTTGTCTGCAGTGTGGTGATAGTTTTGATGGTATATACATGTCAAAACATATCAATTTGTACAATTTAAACAGGTATAGCCCATTTTATGACAATTATACTTCAATAAAGCTGTTTTAAAAAAACAAAAAGCATGGCAAGAAAGAATATCCTAGGTGAAAAAAAAGCTTATTTACTTGTAAAATGACTTCAATACCACCGACCTCATCAGGTTGTAGTCAGGACTAAATGGGATCATGTATACAAAGAGCACCATCTCTTACACAAAGGTGGTTTCCGTTATATAGCTAACTTATTTCGAATTTGCATTACTCCTAGCAGTTAGGAGAAACTTTTGGGTGGAAGAGCCAGAGGCCTAAGAGAAATCTATATGGGTAAGGACTAGAAACAAAGGTGGAAGTAAAACAGGTCAGCTAATGTGTAAATGCTTATTAATGTGGTAAGCCTTAATCAAGCTGAACTGTTTAACAAGATGCTTGCACAATTACGTTACCCAGATACTACACAGTAGTCATCTTGTACCTTATTTGGCTTGTTTATTCACATTAATTGAAAAAGACAAAAAGCCAGAATGTCAGAAGTTGCTTCAATTTTAAAGGTGATGCTGTGCCACTGGCTATTTGTGAAAAAGGATGTTACCAAAAATTTGAAAATAACCAGTTAAATTTAGTCAGCTTTCAAATCAAAACTCTTCCCGACTGTAACAAAATCTTTGAAGAAGCAGTGAAATCAAGTAGTCCTACTGTTCTAACTTAGCTGACTCCTGAGCAGCACAGGGGTTAGGCCCTCTCACATGCAGCTGAAATCCCGCACTGAACCTCTGATTCCCCCAAAACTTAACTAGTAATAGCTTATTGTAGACTGAAAGCCTTACCATGAACAGAAACACTCGATTAACACATATTTTGTATGGTATATGAATTTTATACTGTATTCATATAATAAAGCTACAGAAAATAATAAAAAAGAAAATAAATTTACAGTATTGCAGTTGTATTTATTGAAAAAAAAAAAGCCACATATGTAAGTGGACCTGCACAGTTCAAACCTGTGTTGTTCAAGGGTCAACTGCAGTTATTAGGCATCTTGTTCTAGTTTAATAATGATCAACAGGAAACTCCCTGAGAACAGCCTGAGAAGAGAGCAGGTACTAAAATCCAGCTGTCTCTACCCATCAGGTTGTGTAGTGCATGCATGGCTCTGTATCAAGGATAAAGGAGCACACTACTGGGAGGGGGGCAGAATTATTGTATTTAAGTATCAAATTATTTTTTAAAAGAGAAATCCATTTAAAGTACCAAAGTTCCAACAATGCTGGGAAAGCCTATTTTTTTAAGTTCATGTGCACAGGAGGACTGATGTAGAAACAGGAGTCCAAAATGAGAAATAACACCTAAATTTGTATGAGTTTATAAAGTTGTATTATATACATTAGTTTTACCTAACAAATAGGTATAATTATTTATCCTTCATTTATAGAGAAAATGAGGCTCAGAAAGGTTAAATGACTTGCTCAGTCTTAAAGCTTGTTAAGTGGGGTGGAATTGCCATTCAAACTTAGACCTCCTGATTCAAAGATCTATGTTCCTACCATTAGATAATACCAACCTAATTGCACTAGGCTGCAAATGATTTTTTAATGGTACATTTCACAGAAAACGTTTGATGATCCCCTGACAATTAACAATCTGAAAGTCATGGAACATCAACTCCTCAAAGGATTAGTAACAAGACCGATATTTGATATTTCAAGATTTTAAATGAATTACATGCTTTTAAAAGTTTAATTAGAAAAACAGAAGCACCAGTTCTCATGTAAATTGTGAAGATTTACCCGAATGAAAGGGAAACTGTTGCTTGGCTTCACCGGTATGTGCATCCCAAATAATCGTAGTCTGAGATTGAAAAGAAAAGAAAAATTGTATTAAGAGGTTAAAAGAAGCTCATCATAGGTGCATAAATTAGATGCCTAACTATGTTAAAGCAATAGGAAATGTCAGACTGAATTTTACTTTAAACATTGACTTTATCCCCAATAGTACAACGAGGGTATACTCCATTCTGAGGGGGAAAATGACTATTAAGTAGTTTCATTTTTCCCTGATTTTTCATCAGTCAACTTACTTCAAGTAATTATTAGTTGTCTACAAACCACCAGACATTATATTACATTGCTTAAGAAACTCAACTGCAATAATGTATTTAATGCAAATTTTTTTTTAGCTATTAGGAGGCAAATTCTTGGTTAATAAAGTCATTAACCAATTTTCAATATTAAGATTTTTAAAAGCTCACATTTACACATATGGGCAGCTTGAATTTTGACAATATTTAAAACAATGTCTTGTATATTATACCCAAGTATGACACATAAATCTGAATGGATATATTCATAGTTCCTTTAAATACTCTCCCATCACTAGTTTTATAACTTTGGGGATGTAAAGTATTATACAGTGGCAGAGGTTAGTAATAGGACGTTTCCCTCCTATTCCTGGCCTCCTTTATTTTTCTTCCTTTTTTTTCTTCTCTACTTTCATTTCTGACAACTGACTCAGTTAACAAGCGTACTGAGCATATCCTTTGCTGGACTGAAATCATCTTAGACCTGTATTCATTTTGGGGGGTATGGTAGAGGGGATGACCTAAGAAAACAAAAGGCCGTATTTTCAACCTTTCCATATTTCCCGGCCTAGTTAGGTGGAAAAAGCTTCAATGACCCTGCATTTTTTACATTTTCAATTAAGCACCAGGAGTTCAGCTAACAGACTGCCTCTAAGATTTCTCAAGGAATCACTCCGGAGCCATTTTCATGGCTGAGGTAAACTAGAAACTAGGGAAAGAAAGCAGAGTATGGGAGGTATGACATCCGCTGTTCCAGCAAAGATGAGTGGTCACAAAGATAAAAGATCAATGGCATTCTGATGAGTAAACTGGCGAAGGAGCTGACAGAAAACCTAAGAGCATTCCCACTGTCGTCGTGAATCCATACTTGAATTTCCCGTAACAGATGCTTTACTGTTTACAGGAGCGGCAGGAGAAAACACGAATTCCAGGTATACTCTGTAACACACTAACCTTTGTAAAACCTAGTTTAACGTTCTTTTACCTTGTCCACTCCAGCACTTAGGATGAAATTTCCTTTCTTATTCCACTTTAATGCAAATATAGGGCCCTTATGCTGTCCCAAGGTGCTAGCAAGGTTACCTAATATTCAAAAAGAAAAACATGAAAATTACTTCAAGCTTTATAACTTAGATCAATAACAACATATAAAAAGAAAAATACTTCATTTACCATCTTTAGTCCATATTCTGGCAAATCCATCGTATGAACCAGTTGCTAGAAGTGTACCTTCACTCTGTCAGAGAAACACACTTCCTTCAATTATATAATCCAGAAAGGGCATTTAATTGTTATTTGACTATTTCCACGTTTAAACCCTAGGAAGAGTAGATCTTGACATTCTCTGCTTCAAAATTTGGGAATGCTACCAACGACCTACAAAAGACCCTTCACTGCTGTGAAGCTAGTATTTAACCAGCATCTAGTCAGTGTGGGAACCTTATATCCAAATCTCAAGAATGGCACGAACTACTCTGGAGCAGGACCAACACCACCCTTACGCATGCTAAGGTCTACGGTATTCTCACAGATGCACATGACTCGAGATGGGAGAAGGGGGGTAGACTAGGAAGGACACCAAAATCACAATCTTAAAATGAATTTAATAGAGTCAAAAGCAAAAATGGCTGGGGCGCCTGGGTGGCTCAGTTGGTTAAGCGACTGCCTTCGGCTCAGGTCATGATCCTGGAGTCCCGGGATCGAGTCCTGCATCGGGCTCCCTGCTCAGCAGGGAGTCTGCTTCTCCCTCTGACCCTCCCCCCTCTCATGTGCTCTCTCTCTCCTCTCATCCTCTCTCTCAAATAAATAAAATCTTTAAAAAAAAAAAAAAAAAGCAAAAATGGCTAAAACATTTTGTTATGATTAGAAGATTTTATATGGTCCTCCCTCTAAATCTTTTACTGTCTAAATGAAGCTTATATTGTGTATGAGCCAAACAATATTGCCGTTTCAGATGATCAGATACTTAAATATCATTGAGTGTTTCTTTCCTTTGTTAATTCTTTCTCAATATGAAATCCTTACCAATTAGGAGGGGGAAAAAAAAAAAAGAAGCCAGAAAAGAGTGTAGGCTGACTTTATAGTTAATGAAGTGAGTACAATTGCCTGGAACTACTTTACCGCGAGGAGAAATCCATACCAATTTCTCTAATCTTATATTCCCTTGCTGTGCCTGGCCTTGATGAACGGTACAACAGAAGGACAGATCTACGGAAGTGCAAGTTACAGAGTGCATTAAACACACTATTGCTGGGATTAGTAAACACTACTGAAGACACAGAATGAAATCCTGCCTTACTCAGTGCTTTTGTGATGCTTTTTGGAAAGGGAATTGGAAACAAGATTGCCCTTTTTCAGACCTCTCAAGCCACTCAGCTGGGCAGGTAAGTGAAAAGCAGATGCTGGTATGGTAATGAGGGTTGTAGACTCAGTCCTGACAAAATCTGGTTCTATCTGAGGAAGAAGGAGCCGCGCTGAAACAAACAGCAAAAGCTAATTTCCAGACTCTGCACAATGGAAAGTTTCCTTTAAACTACTGGACCCCAAATGTCTTAAAAGAACCATTAATCAAGGATAATGTTTTCCCCTTTGGATTCAAGTTCATAATGAATAATATATGTTTGAAAAGTCCACACTTCTGAAAACTGTAACTTGGAGTTGAGAATCACCAAGCTCAACAAACATTTGTTAACTATCCTATTCAGTGTAACCTGTAAATTTCATTAAGTTAACTCACAGGTCTCTGAGCCAAATAGCATATCAAGGTGGTAAGGCCTCTGACTTAAGATATAATAAGGTCCCATATATTGAAAAGATAATTCTTAGTCCTGACCCTACAACCAAACAATACCGTGGCATGCTAAACCTTTTTCTCATTTTGGTAACTGCTATCTTCATAGGAGGGAAAGAGTAAATACATTGCTGGAAATCTTATAAGGGAACACTAAAAACAAAACAAAACAAAAACAAAAACAAAAACAAAACCCTAGCTATTTGTTTTGGAAGAATTTCATAGACACTGAGAAATTTAGCTAGAGATACCGTTTTTAAAGACAGCTCTCTTTCGCTGGAATGAGACTTGGAAGATCCTTTGGAAAGCCGCACAAAAGTTGTCGAATAGAGGCCAAAGGAGGAAAAGAGTGTTCATTTGCTGAGGAAAGAATGGTGAGTCCCATGAAATGCTCAAGACGCTGAAGTTGTCTAAGATGCTTCTTACACTTGAGAGAGCAGGTAAAAAATGGATGCAAAGTCACAAGGAAGGAAAAAAAGGCCACATGGAATAAAGGAAAAGATATAAGAACTTTCAAAATGCGAATTTTCCACAAATTAATCATGGGAATGGACACAAACCAAGCTGCTTATCACGTACGTGAAACTGAAAGGGTGAAGCTTTACGGATGAGGAGCTCAAACTTTCTGGTCAGTCAGAGCAGTGAAGTGATCTCTGGAAGATGTGGAATGACACAGCACCCGAGAGCTGCAAGATTCCTCCAGCTAGAATAGAGCTTGGAAGTAACCTAGACTAACAGTCCCTACCAGGCAGTCAGCAGTGAAGTTCTCATCAGTCCATACAAAATGAGAAAAACAAGAACATGCTTTTATTATGGAGATTTCTCCTAACCCCCTAGCAAAGGGCTTAGTCGTTAAGGACTTCATATGTGCCTGCTGTTGATTTTCACCTATTACCTCCCTTAAGCAGGCACCATTACCACAGTTGTACTTTACAGCTGAGGACGAAGCACAGAGTGGGCGACCACCAGCTGGACAAAGGTTCCGCTGCAAGATAAACCGAAGAGCTGCTAGCTGGACGGAGGTCTGACTACTGGAAGGCCAGTCGCTGTTTTTAACACATTTGAGGATGGCGAGTCCTAGTTTGTTGTTCTTATGAGTGAAATTCAAAAGCATCTCAGCAAATGGACAACCCCTGTTTTAGTCTGCGGTTCAGAGAGGTTATGAAGATTAGGAACTAGATTCACCGTGGATAATACAGTGATACTCACATTCCAATCTAGGGATGTCACATCCTTGTTGCTTGGGACATCTTGCCCTCCTTCTCGTATACAATGTCTAAGTACTAACTGTGTGGAGCCACTGGTGCTATTTTCACTAAGGTTCCATATTCTTGCTGTTGAGTCTCCAGACCTATAAAGTATGCAACATATTTTAAGTCCTCAGGATATTCTCAAGTATCCCAGAATCAAAGTAACATATTGATATGCTCTTATTAATAAGGCAAATAAAAACTAGACTCTCAGGGATTTCCATTTCCAATTATTTTCCTTAGTCTCCACTTTGGGGACCCTAGGCACTTTTCTGAAGAAGTAAGTTTAATTAAAACTTCTGAGACTATGGGAGCACCTGGGTGGCGCAGCTGGTTAAGTGACCAACTTTTGATTTTGGCTCAGGTCATGATCTCATGGGTCGTGAGATCAAGCCCTGCGTCAGGCTCCACACTCAGCAGGGAGTCTGCTTGAGATTCTCCCCCCTTCCCGCAGCCCCCTGACTTGTGCTCGCTCGTTCTCTCTCTCAAATAAATAAATCTTAAAAAATAATTTCTAAGATTATGTTATGAATAAAGATTTACAGAGGCAAAAGGACCACAAAGCAACAAAAACATGAAAACATAAGTAATGCTTTTATAAAATGTGCAATAGTTCAGTACGATATTTTTTAAATACATTTTAGTTTCACTTTGAGAAACATACCCCGATGCCAAGAGATCACTAACGGGGTTCCAGGCACAGATGAAAACTTCAGATTCATGGCCCCGTAACACAACTGCTTTATTAGGAGGGATTTCAACATCCCCATCCACTTCCATCATATCAGTATGATTATCTGTGTCATGAGAAACAAGTGGAAAATGCCAGTTAGGTAAGTAATATTACAACATCCTTGGGGGGGGGGGGGAATAATTCTTAATCAGCGAATACCTGCCTTAAAATATAAAAGTCTAACTTTTTTTTTCCGCACCTATATCAGGTAATGGTGAAAATAACTGTACATGAGAAATAAATTCCCATCCTTAGTTAAGTATGACCCTATAATTTTTAAAAGATGTACATGAGTATGTGTTTGGGGTGGTGGGGAGGCGGTGAAAAAGACTTGCAAAAAGGTTAGAGCCAAACAAGGCTAAAATGATAAAGTGGTCTGAATTAAATATAATCCATGTCAACACTGAGTTTCTGCCAGTAGGGGCTGCTGATATCATTCATGTAACATGAGAGCTGCCTTTGTATCTCCATGTCAGAGCGTTACTGTGTTAATGACTAGTATTACAAATTTTCTTTAGAAATCAAATGCAAACAACAAAATTTATCTAACAGTAGAAAATGGTTTCTAAATATGTAAAGAAGAAAATAAAATCCATGAAAGTAAATCTAGCTTCTTGGAGCTTCAGAAGTAAGAATCTGAATTGTGATACAAGTTAGGGAAACAAGTTGGCATAAATGAAACAGATGATGTTACTTCAGTCTGGAAGATGAGACATCCACATGAAGCAAAATTACTTTTGCTGCAAAGGAATTTTTAGAAATTCTTTCCGCTCACTTGCTATAGTATGTGCTCCATTCTCCTCCCCATTGGCTGTGTTTTCTCCATTTTTTGCAGACCCCTGTTGGTTTGTGGCGGCTGTGGAGGTGGCAGCAGCCGCTGCTTGCTGCTGTGCGAGCTTATCCCTGTAAGCTTGCTGTCTTGTCTGTACTACATCAGGCATTACGGCGTCTATCAGGGACAGAGACTCTATCGGCCGACCATCAAACAAGGTACCATCCTGGACGTGGAACATTTTGAGAAAAGAAACATGAAAGAGAAGACATTTAGGGTGAAGCAACGCAAAGAGCTGTTTAAATTTTCCTCCTCCTCATCTAGTTCATACTGTGAAATATTGCACAGAGAAAGCCGAAATACTGAAAGGAATAATAAAATGCAGATCCAGGTGATAAAAAGTTATTCGTTAGATTCCAAAATTCTGTCCAGGAAAAGTAATGACTATTATGAAAGAGTTCATACAATGGTAGGAGACTTGGTGCCACATTAGAATAAACACTTCTTTACAACTAAAAACTTTTAAAATAGCTTTGTTGGACTCAAAAATTTCTTGTGATTTGATTCAAGTATTAAAACAAGAAACAGGCGTCAGATATTCTGCCATATAATCATCTCATTTTACTAATGGTGAGATGGAAGCACAATCAGGTTTAAAGACTTGCAGAAGTCACACAGCCAGTCAATGGCAACGGAGATCTCCTGACACTATTCCTAGTGTGACCTGAGCGAGGACCAACAGCACTACCATCACATCTGGTAGCTTGTTATAAATGGAGAGTCAAACCTACAGAATCGAAATATCTGAAGGGCTCAGGAATCCATGTCTTAACAAGCTCTCTAGGGCACACTACCATTTGAGAAGTACCATCATAACTCTTGAGACTGTGCTCTTTAATTTTATGGAGTTGCCGTAATTTTCCAAAGCTCCTCTCATTGATATTAGGAAGCTCACAATTAATAAAAAGTTCTCCAGCAGGCACAAGGAGATAGAACAAGTCAGAAATAGAAACTGGGCAAATGAGCTAGGAATATGCATGTGTAAGGCCCAATTCACGTAAGCTGGTAGATACTACAGTGGGGTGATGGGTGCTCTGAGTTACAAAAACATGGCACATCTTTCTGAGTTGTCAAATGTAAGGAGTATCTGAGGAGTAGGAGAATTTATTTTAAGTAACTTAAAAATATTAATACCAACAGATACATTGTAGAGTACTATATTAAATCTATAAGACATTTATTTTTCAGATACCATGAGACTAGTTCTGGCCACTGATGGAAACTGTTTCTCACCCTCTGCAGTAAAAGATACGCTGGGACAGAAAGTACTAAACGTCAACGAGGACACAATATTAGTGGATTTTTCCGTTTTGAAGAGGAGGAAACTAAATAATGAAGCCAGAATTAGTATACTATATTTATAGTAATAAATAATAAATAAAACCACGGATGCTTGTTTTAAAAATACTTGCAAAAGGAAAGGGGAGCCATGTTAATCTGTGAAATGAAAATAACATAAAGAGCCCCACATGTTATAATTCCTGACCATATATGAAATTTTTTAGCTAGACCAGGGTTTGCAAACTTTTTCTTTGAAAGGACAAACAGTAAATTATCTTAGGCTTTGCAGAACATAAGGTCTCTGTCACAATTATTCAATTCTGCCATTGTAGCACCAAAGTAGCCAAAACAATATATAAGTGAATGAGTGTGGCTGTGTTCCAGGCAAGCAGGCAGGATTTGACTCATGGGTCATAGTTGGCCGACACCTGAATTAAACTACCTATATATGGACCTTATTAGATAGGCAAAAGTATCAAGAGTTGGCTTCAATTATAAACTGCCTTCCAAAATCAGGTATAACCAAATAACCCGAAGTTTTTTAAATTTTCAGACCGTCAATTGTGGTCTCAGCATTTCACAGCACAATGTTGTTGTTTTAAAGAAAATTATTTCTTCTTATTTACTTATAAAACCAAAGAAAGGGAAATAAACTAGAACTAATGGTTCTTATAGTTCGGAGTCAACAGGCCTTGCCTGTTCAACCTGTGACATAAGGAACACCACCCTTCAATTTTGTTAACCTGGTGAAGCTGAAATCAGATAATGAATGAACAAACAAGACAGCAGATTTAAGGACAAATTAAAGAGTAAGAGTATTTGAAATAAATTTTCCTTACCTCATTAATACTAACTTCTGCCTCTACATACTGTAGACCTTTCTGGATGATCGAAATCAATGCAGCAGGTGGGACAAGGGCACCATTGATGTTAGACTGACTGATATGGCTTTCTATACCAAAGGTAAACGCTGAATGAGAAAATCCTAAAAGTAGAAGAAAAGGTGTAAGAATTTATTCTCCTAGTGGCAACATGCTATAGGACACAAATGAAAGACCTCTGTAATCTTTCAAAATTGCAATCCATCCATCTGGAATCCCAGACTGTTAGCTAAGGTTAAATATGTTTTTAAACAAAAGAAATACCAAAATCCAAACATATTAACTTTTACATATTTTCCTTTTCACTTTAATTACATAAAGTATGATATAAAATCTCTAGTACATATAAAATTTAGCCATGGCACATAACTATCCTCAAAGAATAGCACTGAACTTTAAAGCTAGGCCGGGGCAGTGGGATGGGGGGGGTAGTCTTTGGAAATCATGTGAGTCGATTGCTTCACTAAAGATAATTTAGGCCAAGATAAATTAAGGTGACATTTGATATTTCTGTCAAACACAGTATAAATCCAATATTTTGCAGGGTTTTTTTTAACTTAGGAAATAAAAAGCAAACTAGAGTTATAAAACATGAAAATTTTTATGCTTAAATCTCACTGTATGTATGAGTTAAATGCAAAAAAAAAAAATTTAATAATTCTTTGCCACCTAGTGATAACCCATCTAAATGAAAGCTAGCAAGTAAATCACCAGTTTCTATCAGCAATTCTTTAGTTTTAATTCGAAATACTTAAACCCAAAATATGTAATAAAAATCTATGTCGGTCTCGCTTTTTATAAAAGTTAAGTCTAAACTCAAAGATTAAATTCTAGTAAAATGATAAATGCATGTGCACTTATTCTCTTTACTAAAACATCCACCAGAGCTTATCATTAAATAGTAACTGTCATTAATGTATTTTAAACAATTCAATCACATTATATATATAATACGAATGTTAAGAAACTTTCATGCTAAGTAAACTAAATGAATATGGGCTTACTTGTGTCTTAAATGGATTTAACCCATGTAATAACTATCCCAGTCTATCCTAGTTTTTTAGTGCTGACTCTGTGTCTTGTTGCATTTTGTGCTTCCACTTAATTTAGGGTTCTGTGGCACTTATGAACAGTCTAGAATAAAGTACTATGGACTCACACAAAGCTAGGAAAGATTTTAGTCAGTAGACAAAGTACACCTAAGCTGGTTTTCCTCATGGCTCCTTCCTCCCCTCTTGGAAACACCTGGCCATTCCACTCCTGCAACCCACAGTGAGAAGTGTAAAGACATTCCTTCTAAGTCTTTGATTTTAACTCATGATTTTGCCTACAAGCACAATCATTATTAAACACATTTATGGTTTTCAGCTTAATCTGAGCTCACAGAGATTTCTAAGAAACATAGTAATGAAACTAAGAAACATATCAACGAAAAAGAGCATCATTCTGCATTGCCCCTATCAGGAAACCCATAACTACTTGAAAATGAGTAAATTCCAGATTGCCAGGGTAGAAGGCTAATAAAGGCTGGGAAGGATGGGGAGAGACGGTAAAAGGTAAGGCAGTGAAATCCATAAGCAGTGAGGCTGCAGAGTCCTGTTTTCAATTATATGCCCTTCCCTAAATAAATTTTGCAGTAAGTCATAAATGGGGAAAAAAAAGCTAAACAGCCAAGTGGCTTAGAGATTTACAAAGACTTCAAGATGGACAATATCATTTATGGAGGGTCTCCACCATGCACACATATATAGTTTTATTATTTTATAATCTGAGCTTACAGATGGGAAAATAGCCACTAACAGGATAAGGATTTATTTTTTTAAGTTTTTATTTAAATTCCAGTTAGTTTTTTTTTTAACTTTTTTTTAAGATTCTATTTATTTATTCATGAGAGACAGAGAGAGAGAGAGAGAGAGAGAAGCAGAGAGAGAAGCAGGCTTCCCTTGGAGCAGGGAGCCTGATGCGGGACTCGATCCCAGGACCCTGGGATCATGACCTGAGCCGAAGGCAGATGCTCAACCATCTGAGCCACCCAGGCGCCCTAAATTCCAGTTAGTTAACACACAGTGTAATATTAGTTTTAGGTGCACAATTTAGTGATTCAACATCATACAACAGCCGGTGCTCATCACAAGTGCGCTCCTTAGTCCCCATCACCACCCCCCCACCCACCTCCCCTCCAGTAACCCTCCATTTGTTCTCTATACGTAAGAGTCTGTTTCATGGTTTGTCTCCTTCCCTTCCTATGTTCATCTGTTTTGTTTCTTAAATTCCACATATGAGTGAAATCATACAGTATTTGTCTTTTGCTGACTTATTTTGCTCCATCCATGGTGTTGTAAATGGCAGGACTTCATTTTTTTATGGCTGAGTAATATTCCATTGTGTATATATACCACATTATCTTTAAGAGGATAAGGATTTAAATTCATTCAGAAACCATGGAGGTGACCACTACATTCCGTTGCTCCTACTGAACAATTAAGTTAAAATATGGTCAAGGATAAAGCTAAGACAGAGTGAGCTCCTGTTTACTGATAGAAAATGAAGGATGACATCACTGTTCTGTTTCAACTCAGGGTGTTCAAAAGAGGTGTCAGTAGTGCGTGAAACATTAAGACATCTTATTAGCAACGTTTTTCAAGTGTTTTGATTTTCGTAAGACTCACAAATTTTAGCAAAGTCCAGGACTTCTGTACCCTCTAATGCATGAGTACAATTTAAATAACCAAAACCATCACATTTAGACCCCGTTAAATTAGAGTTCATGCTTATGTCCAAGAATATCCTAAAAGTTGCAGGCGGAACAATGTCGATTTGGGGCTGGCATGTTGTATATCCCAAATTTATTCTACCAGACCAGGAGAGAAGCTATCCCAGGTGCTTACATCCATCTCAAATAGTAAAAAACAACTCTGAAAGGGTTATTAGCACTGTCTGGACACTTCACACTAATGTCCACCCTAAAAAAGGTCCACAATTAAAAACACTCTGCTTCAATAAATGTTGAATTCAACTGTAATTTTTAAATTTCTAGTCATAGCATTACATGGCAGTTTAAAATCATTATATTCAAAACTACTTTTCTTGGGGTGCCTGGGTGGCTCAGTCGTTAAGCTTCTGCCTTCAGCTCAGGTCATGATCCCAGGGTCCTGGGATCGAGTCCCGCATTGGGCTCCCTGCTCCACGGGAAGCCTGCTTCTCCCTCTCCCTCTCCCTCTGGTTGTGTTCCCTTCTCTCGCTGTGTCTCTGTCAAAATAAATAAATAAAATCTTTAAAAAAAAAACAAACAAAAACACAACTACTTTTCTTATTCCCCTCCCTAAAACTTCATTTTCCTTAGAAATTTGACCTTACTTCATTACACCTGAAAGTCATCCTAACTTTACCTTGGTCCCTAGTGCTCCACCATTCACCAAATCCTATCAATCCTACCTCTCTGGTCTCTGTCATCAGCTTTCCTTTTCTGCTAGAACCTGGTTTAGTCCCCATCATCCATTGCCTACAATTACTACCCTAAGTTCCTCTTTCCCCAGCTCAGTCCATTTGCCACACTACAGCTAGGGCATTATCCGTGAAACAAAACCAATCACATCACTCCTTACTTGGGTTGGGCACTTTCAATGATCCCTTTGGCCTTCCTAATAAAGGCCAAACTTCTAAGTATGATACACAGTTACCTTTGTAATCTGACCCTACTTATCTCTCCAGACTCATCTCCCCAATTCCATGCCCCCTACACTTCTTCCCATTACACATTAAATTCAAGTGATTGCCAATTATATGTAGCACCGTGAATATGCTATGCTATCTCGTGCTTTTGTATCTTATGTGTTCCTAAGTTCTTTCCTCCTATTTGAATGGAGGGCAAGTCCCTTCTTTCACTACCCTAGAGGGGGATCTTTCTCTGCTATGTTAATCTATAGTTTGTTATATGTATGGTATTTACCACACTGAATGGTTACCTTGTGTGTATGTGTATGATGCTAGACTGGGCTACTTGAAGAAAGAGGTGATGTCTAGTAAATCTTTTCATTCTGGAAACCTAGAATGTTACCTAATTTAACTAATGCTCAATAAACATTTGTTAAATCAGAATGCAATTCTACTATAACGTATTTTGGCACATCAGAAAATCTATGAATCCAAAAATAAAAGCATCTGACTTAACTCTTCCCTAAAAAACATACTAAAACTTGAACCAGGTTATGCCAAAAAACATTTCCATTTATCTGTAAATACATGTGCAGGAAATAGTTTTTCAGGGGCAGCTTTTGATTTACATAGTAGAAGGCAAAAGAGATTCATCTAAATCTGTGAGATGTTAAAGACTGGCTTGATTGCTTAAAATAGCATCCCTTCTTTCCAGGAGTAAGAGCAAATCTGATATAAATAATACCTATGTAATCAAGTACTCTACAAATTCGCTAGGGTGATTAAGATTTGGGAGGTAGAAAAGAGATTCCAGAAAGGAATTAAGGCTAAAAACCACGAAAGTTCAGTATACAGTAACTCAGGAATAAAGACAAGCAGTGGCCAGGGAGGCGTGGTAACTCAGGAGCCCACGACACCACGCATGGTTCCCACATAAGAAACAAGATCACAAAACAACTGTTTTCTACATACTGCTTGTTTCAGGGAAGGCGTTCCCTTGGGATGACAGGGGTTGTGTTCTCAAAGAGGTATTAGACCTCCAGAGCAAGCCAACTCTCCTTTGCAAACAGACTACAGGAACATGAAAATGGGCCTGAACATCACTGCTATGGTACAGGGTGACTGAACAACAGCAACAACACACAAAGCTTAACTATTACCACGACACAGTCCAGGAGGAAAATCTAATAATCCAAGATCCTATTTAAGCTTCAGGTAAAAACAAAAACAAAACAAAAAACAAAACAAAACAAAACGCCAGAAAATTATATCCCTGCTCCCATCACCACAAACTCCCTTGTCCCCAAATCCATTTCCAACTGTGTCCTATAGACGCAGATTTTTGTTTATTCTAAAAAGTTCCATACTTACAGGCTTAAAGATTTTAGAAAAGGTGAAAAGAAGGATGGGGAAAAAATGCTAGAGGGGATCTTGCATGCTGAAGATTTAGACCCAGTACTTACAAAAAAAAAAAAAATAATGGACAACATGGAAAAGGAAAAAAAATTACAAAACTAAACCCAAGTGCAACTGTTAATTTTTTTGTATTTCCTTTTTCTCTTTACACATTGTTTTCCTCCATCACAATATAACACACTGGGCTACACAATTCTGTGCCCTAATATTTTTAAGGGCTGATTTTGCCCTTAAAATATATATATAACCATGAACATTCTACATGAACTATATTTTCTGAAATAAGTTTACTATCATACTATCTGGCGAATGAATGTACTCAACTAGTAAATTATTCATCCCATCGATGGAAAGTTTAGACTTTCTCAATGTTTACTACTTAGGAATGTCACCTCAAATACCTACATGTATAGGCTTTTGCCAGATATGTATGTTTTTTTCTCCTTAGGATGGATTCCCTCAAAAGTTGAGGGGGACATAGGCATTTTAAAGGATGTTTTCATAATTACACAATTGCTTTGCCCCCAAATTATGCAAATCTATAGTGCCATCAGCAATTTATGTTTCCCTATGCCCTTATTATTGCTGGCTATTCCTGGAAAAAATAAGCAAGAAGATTACTAGTAAGACTGAACAAGTTCTCTATTTGGTAATTATTAAACGACATTTGTCTTTTAACAAGCATGTCAGCAGTAATGTGTAAATAGGAATTTTCCTCTATCAGCAAAAAAATAGTCATTCAGCTTATAAAAGAGAAAAACTGATTTGGAAGTATAAAATTTACCATTATTTTTGACAAGTACTTGCTGTTTATCGTTAATTAGTCATGTGTACAAGAACTATGTGAGAAATCCATGTTACTGCATATTTTATTTGATTACAAAGCAAAGTGTATGTATATTTAACCTGCATTTCTGTAGCCAACCAATTACTCATAAAAATGAAAAGAAAGACTAGAGGTGGACATACCCAATCCTGAACTCGCCTCATTCCAGGCCTTCATGGC
This sequence comes from Mirounga angustirostris, assembly GCF_029215605.1. Taxonomy (NCBI): domain Eukaryota; kingdom Metazoa; phylum Chordata; class Mammalia; order Carnivora; family Phocidae; genus Mirounga; species Mirounga angustirostris. The sequence continues at coordinate 87,655,688 of NW_026991709.1, read as the reverse complement.
TAGAGGCACTGAGAGCCAGTTTAACCTGACTCCATTCAGTTCGTTGTTCAAGTCTGTTTATAAGTGGGCACCAGGAGGAGGATAAGGAGGAAGGAATGTTTATCTAGCCCAGTTACCTTTATCTGAGTCAAGAGAAACTACACTGTCATTTGATTGCTGACATTTTCTTACCCATTGTAGGGGTTAATACCGAATCTTTAAATGAAAAAACAAAAACAAAAACAACAAATAGGTTCTTTGGTGTTACAGGATCAGAACCTTAATGTTATACATAAACATTCGGGTTAGTTTGTGCCTACTACGATATGTGTAGATTTCTAAATTAAGTGTGTATGCTCTTATAAACAAATAATAGAACATCTGAAGGAAGCACCCTCTCAGAAAAAGTGGAGTAGTGCAAGGCCTATATCCAGAGAGACTGAAATATCCCCTTGAAAAAGTTAGTGAACAGTGGAGAGAGGTGAGGGTTGGGAGAGACAAGCTGATCTTTCATAACCAAATGCTTTAAGCTTATATACATCATCACCTTTTCATAAACCAAGACTCTATGGCAAGATGAACATCAGTTCTAAAAACATGAGGATTTTAAAAAATGATAGCATTCAGAATCACAATCTAGAAAATAGCTCATTAATAAGGACACACGGTTCCTGCATTTTCCAGTTAGTCTTCCATCATAAAATGCAACTGTTTCACAGCATCCAATACTAAGTACACCATTCACCGAAATGCTGAGCTTTTAAACATATCATAGATGACAGTTTTATCTAGAATCAAGAATTCTCCCCCAAACAGAATATACATTTAAAGCAAAATAAAATTACATCTTACACAAAGCAACAAGAAAAAAGGTGGCACAAGTTCACAAATAATTGCTGGTACAATTTCTCTAGAAAAAATACACTAAACCTAGGAATAACTAGAGAAGACTCAATGCAATGGGAAAAAAAAAAAAAAAGTTCAAACCACCTTAAATCTTTTCAAATTAACACTGTATCAAGTTCTGTTCCATATGACTTAGCTGTACCCCTTAGTGCTTATTCTGCACATGGTTGGTTGATGTGAGTTATTAGGGCAATCAAATTATTAATGCCCTCGGGCGAACGCTAATTAAATGGAACATACTGAATAATCAAGTCAACCATTACTTACGGTACTACACTGTCAAATACACTCAATTTTCAAGTTTTCTCAAAAGAGAAAAAAATTTTATTTCCTAGAAAATTTTTGTTGACTATGAAAGCCTAAGTCTAGTTCATTGAAGTACAAAATGGTGATGACCAAAGTAACTTGTTAAGAGATAGAATTGAGAAAATAAAAAGACATCTTACAATAATATATACTTTCCTCTTAATTAGCTTAAATGAGTAGGGGAGGATGACTTATTTCAAACAGAAGCCTATAAAACATTTGAGGCTGAATATCACAATGTAATCCCTTTTCAACAAGCAACAAGTTTTATGGATGAAGAAAAAAAAATCAGAAGTTATATAATCTGGGGAGAGGAGATGGGCTTTTAATATATAATATCTTCTAATGCTGATAATAGTCATCATAATAGGATGGTCATCTCATAGTATAAAGTATGTAAAACAATTTAAGGGGTTTTATTCTCACTGGAGATGGATACCATAGTCCAGTCAACATTAAACAGTGTTTACAGAGAACAAATATTAGAAGTTCTTACTGGAAAACATTATTTCTAAATTATACATTTATCAAAACAGAACAAACTTTCATAAGGTGTATTTTGGACTTTCTCCGTGAGAGGTTTTAGATAATGAGACAAGCACGAAAAAATTTTACTTTCCTTAGTGGTGGTCTTTAAAAACCAGTCCTGTGAAGGTCTTTTCACAAATACTTTCTTTGTCATGATTACTTTTCTTCCTACCTAGCTCCTAAACCAATTCAGTACTCCAAAATACACCAAAATACACCCAGAAAAGGAATTACTGGATTCCAAAATCAAATCACTTGCAAAAATGGCCATTTTTATGTATAGTTAGAGATCAGAACCAAGAAACAACTTTCGGAATAAGTCACCAAGTGCTGAGATGGGCTAGATTCTGAGCTCTATCTGAAACTTGGTCTGAGCTCACAAAACTATCAATTTCCTAAACTTTTTCCCATCTCCTACTTCTGGAAGTAACTTCAAATGCATGTCTCATGGTATCCTTTATGATATAAACATGCCTCATCATTCCTACAAAATCCTGCCTATAAATACAAATACACCTCTTTTAGTGGCGCCTCCCTAATGTTTAGTAGGAGGTATTCTCACACTCCAAATCTCAATATGTACACTTCATGCTTTCTACTTTATCTCGAAGAGCTACTAAATATAATTTTTCTTTCAAGAATTTTGTGAACATGCTACTTGTACCTGTTGTCAACTTTCTTGTCAAGTTCTAATTGTCCTACAACTAATAGGGACCAGTGCCTTTCAAACTTTATTATGCCTAAGAATCACCTGGGGCATTTGTAAAATGCAGATTCCTGGGCCCCACTCGCCGTTCTCTAAGTGATTCTGATGCAGGTGGTCAGAGGATCAAACTTTAGAACTCTGGTATAGGCAGTTCTTAAATTTATGGCAAGTTGCATTTCTAGAAAAACTGCCATAAGTCAATGTCATTAGTTGAACCTGATTTTCCCCTATAAACCATAATGTAAATAGGAAATTACAAATTTAATAAAGGGACTGGTGTTCACATTTTCAGAGATGTGGCTTAACGTTGTACTTCACTACGGATACACCGTGAAGTATAAACCTTTCTAAATACACAAAGCACAACTAAGAACACAGTAAAAAATTATAAAGGACTTACTATGATAAGCAGCAGTCTACCACACAAAGTTTTATTCTTAATATATAATTCTTGCTTTATTTTTACTGCAACATGGAATACCTTAAAATGTGGAATTTCAAAGGATTTTCTCTGAGAACATTAGCAACTTCAAGAAGACTTCTGGTAATATTTAACCACTGGATACTCTTTCAGAAATTAATCCAGAGTATTATTTTACTGCCCCTTTTACTTGCTGTATTTTTTTTTTTTTTGTAGCAACATAAAACACCAATTTGTGGACTTCTGTTTGCTAAAAAAAATCTGAGTGTTCATTAACATCCCTAACTTCACCTTGCCCCACTTCATCGCAGTATAGGCTGAACTACAGGATGCTGCTGAGCTATTCCAACTGTTTCTTATCTCCAGAAACAGCAGTTTCTTATGATTCAACCTAAGCAGTTGCCTTTACAATACACCTACAAGCCATTACATACATTTCTCATCTATTGGCCCTTCACAACGTTTTCTACTTTAGTGTCCCAGGTCTCAAAGCTCTGGCTTAAATGGTGGTCAGTTTCAAAGGCATAGAAAGCAGGAGTTTGTTTTGACCCAACAATTCTTTCAATTTTGGCCAAAGTTACCAAGTAACAATATCAAGGCATGTGCATCTGTCTTATATATGTAATAATCACAAGGTCAGGTCACTACTTTCTCCACTTCATTAATCATTTTAATCTTGCTCAAAATATTCAATGGATATTGTCTCAGGAACTGCCTTCAATACCAGTTGACTAGTTGAAAAAACAAAACAAGATCTATTCATTTCGAAGCTTCAGAACAAATTATTCTGCCTTAGTTGGTTACTTTTCGTTTCTTTTCTTTCTCCCTTTCTGCCCTCATTAGACATCATTTTCTCAGCTGTTTCAGGCCAGAGAGAAGCAGTGATGGTGCCTGGGAATAGGAAACCCCCAGAACTGGAGTGAAGATGGCAACAGCTCAGCGAGCAGGGGCATCTAAGATCTAAGGCCATGTTTGCACTCCCTGCATAGGAGAGGACAATGACTAAGCCCTATCAGAAGAATATCGTTTCAAAATCAAAACTGAGGGCTCAATTCCTGCTCCCGGCCTTCTGTCCTCCCTCACGTGCGCCCACCACAGTTAGCCTTTTACACATACACTATGCCTCACCTTACTACTACAATGTCCCAACTTTAAGTTATGATTTCTAAAATTCAACCTCTCCAGCTTATTTTCAACTTCCAAATGGCTCCATATCATGCTAATAAGCTGCACTCGCCAGTGCTGTCAATCTTTCGCAGGTCCTGTGCCCCATCCAACTCAAGTTTCTACTTTTACATTTTCCTGCTTAACCCATCCCACATTTTCCCTTGTAGTTTTCCTTCTGTTTTAGGACACCTCTTAATCTGTTTAAAAATGAACACTGATTTACTTAATATTTATTACAAATGACCTCCAATGATTTAATTTATTAATCACCGCCAATAAACATATTAGTAAGAATTCAGGTCAAGGATAAACTAAATTGATAGGGGTAATGATTATGAAAACATTCTGAAAAAACATAGCTAATTTAGTTTCAATAACATTTAGCTGAGGATTCTGAATATACATTATCAAATTGGTGCTATCTGAAAGTTTATATGTTCCTACTGACCGTGTGCAATCTCATTTCATAACAACTTATAAAAAATGGTCTTTGAACACTGAAAGCCAAACCACTTGTTAACAAATATTTGCCTGAGATGATTCCAACATATTTGAAAGAGTCAGAGAGTTAAACCATGCAGTAACACATAGCTTTAAAATGGCAGTCCAGACATTAAGGAAACATACAAAGTTCAACAGTTTGGACTGATACAAATTTCAAATGCATAAAAGGTTATTTTGAGAATATTAAAATAATTTGAGGCCTATTTACTTTATGAAAGTACTCACCTGACTCTTGCAAGTATCTATATACCAAGAAGTTGACCTCATCACTGCTTATACTCATCTTTATTCCCACTTAAACCATGAGGTCACAACACAGGATATAACCCTAAAAATAAAACAAAGTTAATTAAGTATTTTCTCAATAAAATATTTTTAAACAAAATGTAAACAATGTTGTAAAAACCATTTGATTTTATTATAAATGATGTAAAATGAAGGTTCTATATAGCCTAATGATAGATTATATAACCAAAACATGGCTGGTCTATTTTTCTGCAAGATAACATATTTGCAAAAAAGGTTCAAAATTTATAAAAGGCCTTTAGCATCGTATTTTATATGACTATATCAAATAGCATAAAAAGTTGTTTCCTCTTTCTCCTTAATTGTAAAAAAAAAAAAAAAGTACACTTTAGGAATCAGAATATTATTTATTTAGGAAAAGAATGATTTTAGACCACTGGGTAAGGAATGAGCCATCTACACTGGTTTTATCTACATAATTTGAGAGGATTTGAAGTCTCTGTTTTCTCAACATCTAATCTGCAATGTTCAAGTTTCAAAAAGATCTAGCTACATGTAAAGCAGAGAGGTGGGAATACAGTTTTCAAAACCCAAATGATATTCTCCTAATGGACATACTTAAATCCTGAATTTAGAGGGAGGGAGAAAAGGAAACGGAGACCTAACTTAAATATGCTCTCATTATACTTATCTGTTCTCATGTCACAGAAATTATTTAAAAAAGAAGTCAGCAAACATTTTTTGTATAGAGTCAGGCAGTAAGTATGTTAGGCTTTGCCACCCATACACAGTTTCTGTTAAAACCACTCAACTCTATGGTTGTAGCACAAAAGCAGCAACAAACAAGATGCAGACAAATGAGTCTGGCCATGTTCCAATAAAATTTTATTTATGGATCCTGAAATTTGGATTTCATATGATTAAGTTGGATCATAAAATATTTCTCTTTGGACTTCTTTTCAAGCACTTAAAAACACCACCACCACCTTTCTTAGCTTGTGGTCCTTATACAAGGCTAGTGGGCCAGATCTGATCCACAGACTGTGTACTTTCTTGGTCCCTTTTTTAAAAGTATAGACTGACATCATTCAGTAAAGGGCTATCTAACATTATGTGCCTGTGTTCACTGTCCTGCTACATCATTGGTCTCTTTATGATGCACAGTTCACGGGATATTTAAAAGTCACAAACTGTTAACAAACACCTGAGTAGGCTACTGTGTGAGGGGAACTGCTCCTGCCCTAAGTTGTGGAAAAAGTGGTGACTAAGCACATCAAGCTTCTGTCATAGAGAAGAACAAAGACAAACAAGGAAGTAATAACAATTTTCCAATGACTCACACAGAGGAAACCCTAACCAAATTTAGTAGTCTGGGAATACATCTTGAAGAAAGTATCACTGGTGTTTAGACCTGGAAGGATGGAGGAGGAGAGGGAGAACACAAACGACTGTAGGAGGAAGGCAGGGAGGGAAGGCATCCAGTGAGCAGTAATAGTGGAAAGGCTGGATGAAGAAAGAGAAACAAAACATGGAAGTAAGGCTCACAACACAAAAACCCTGTTCTGCGGGGCCTTGACAGCATCACTTAGAGAAAATATACTGACAGGTTTTAAGCGGGTAGCAGAATGACCAGACCGACACTGTATAAAGACCATCCTGGCTCTGATATGTAGAAGAGACTGGACAAAAATGGACTGGAGTAAGAGCTGAGGTAGCAGGATGTTGCAGGGACCTAATGGACGAAGAAAACCTGGGGTGTGGCACTGAAGTCGGGGAGAGAAGTACAGGGGTTCCAAAGTGCGACCAGCTGGACACAGGAATGAGGAGAACCAAAGGTTCTCTGAGGAATCTGGATCAGCAGTACTTCCACTTAAGGAAATGCGTAACCACAAAGAAGAGTAACAATTATCTTCATAGAAAGAAAAAGGTACTCTCCCATAAAATTAACTCAGGGAGTACAATTAATAACCTGAATGTTTGGAATGATAAAGGTAAATACTCTTTTGATGATTTTGGCTCAGGACATCTTGTCTAGGACCTACTACTATGGTACATTAGGTGATTCATGTTTTGGAGGATATCTTGCTCAATTTTATCCTGACCCACAGTAATGTGTAGCAATGTGTCTGGCACACACAGTAGATATTAATCATAGTCAATTTTGAAAGCCTGTTGAACTGAATGATTTTAAAAAAACAAAACAAGTGGGGCGCTTAGGTGGCTCAGTCGGTTAAGCCATGAGTCTTGATTTTGGCTCAGGTCATGATCTCAGGGTCATGAGAATGAGCCTCACAGGTCAGGTTCCACTGGGCGTGGAGCCTGCCTGGGATTCTCTCTCTCTCTCTCTCTCTCTCTCTCTCTCTCTCTCGGCACCTGCCCCATTCTCACATGTGCGCGCTCTCTCTCAAAAAGAAAAACAAACCTAATCCCACACCATTATAGAATTATAAGAAATTAAATCATAATTTGACCAATCATGGATATCTGTTCATAAGGGGAACAATTCGTCACTACTTTATTAACAGGATTTCCCAAAATGAGATGTGCTAGGTGAACAAGTGAAACAGACTGACAAAGAAAACAGAGTTAAGTCTTTTTTTTCCCTCTAATATACCATTCAGTTCAACATTCAAATACTGGCGCTGAAGTACCTAAGATGCACAGGTTTTCAACAATGCTTGGGCCATCAACGTCTCAACTTAAAGCGGTGATCAGTGATGCTTCAGCATTACCTAATACATTCCAGGGCAAAGAAAAATACAAACCAAAATGACGGAAGTTATTGTCTATAAATGTTCTTATAATAAATACATATTGCTGGTACATTTTTTAAAAAATCATCACAAAGGGCGCCTGGGTGGCTCAGTTGGTTAAGCGACTGCCTTCGGCTCAGGTCATGATCCTGGAGTCCCGGGATCGAGTCCCGCATCGGACTCCCTGCTCAGTGGGGAGTCTGCTTCTCCCTCTGGCCCTCCCCCTCTCATGTGCGCTCTCTCTCTCTCTCTCTCAAATAAAAAAAAAAAAAAAAAAAATCACAAAAAATGCCCAACAAGTAGAGCAGAAAAGTTCTTATCTGTTCAAATTGCAATTTTTTTTATTCCACTGATCAGAGCGTTATATCAATTTCTGGAATCAAGAGTAACATTTTTTAAGGGAAAGGGGTAAACTGTTCAAATTTAAAAGTATTATTCCACCTGTAGCCCTACTTCAGTTAGCTCCTACATTCCTATAAAGAACCTTATTGTTGCCCACGTGTGTTGCTAGGGCAGACAAATCTCTATGCTGAGAGTAGGAATAGACAGATGAAATAAGGTTGGCCCATGCCTTGCAGAGTTCAGTTAGTGAAGAGAAACATACAAAGGTAGCACTAAAGAAAAAAGATTTGTAAATTTAACGCAATCTGTACTAGAGGTTTCAGTCCCAGTTGCAATAAAACTACATAGAGTCTACAAAGATTCGAGTTTATCCACTTTCAAAGACACTTAATTCTGGAGTATGACCCTTTTAAAATTCTAATTTCAAAAAGACACCTGAAAAGAACAGGACATTGGACAATGAAAAGAAAACACTAAGACACTCCTTGCCTGAAAAAGTCAGTCTTCACTTTCAAAACACCTTAAAAGCCTGTGTGCCAAAGAGTGAAATTAGACTGCCTCCTTAGTGGACTCACTGGCTTTGTGGAACTGCTCCATTTTGGTCTGTTAGCTTACACAGCTAAGGTGGGTCCTCTGTAATGTGATGGACTCTTCATCTGGCCCAGGTGAAGACCAGACATTCAGATACTAGACATCATTCATTTTCAGAGGGTATACAAGAAGTCTTACCCCTGCATCTCCGCCACTGTGGTACCTTTCAGTACAACTATTTTCAAACAAGATCACAAAACAGCAGCGAGACATTCATCCAGTCTCTATCCTGTACCATCCTGGTGTCAGACCTGCTGAGGTTATCATGGGTAAAATAAGTCCTGCCCCTCAAGGAGCAGATGGACTATTAAATAAACAAGACATTCAAAATAAATAATGTTTCTAAAATCACAAAGCAATTTTTAGGGGGAGGGGGAAGGGCAAAGGGAGAGAAAGAATTACTTAAGCAGGCTCCATGCCCAGCACAGAGCCTGAAGAGGAGGCTTGATCTCATGACCCTGAGATCATGACCTGAGCCGAAAACCAACAGTCGGATGCTTAACTGACTGAGCCACCCACATGCCCCCCCAAAGCAATTTTTGTATGTTCTGCCTCATCATACTTATTTATCCTTAAATAGTAAATGACTGAGTTCTAAAAAAAGAAAAAAATTAAATGCCTTTGTACTTTTCCATCCTAGCTCTCAGAATAGCCTATAAACTCGTAAGAGCTTTTATTCAAAATACCTATCAGTTACAGGCAATCAGTTACTTAATTCAGATCCATAGCTATATTCGTCAAAAGTAAATATAAAAACTAGTCTTAACTAATATTTAGCCAAGTGTTTATATTAAAAGTACACTTAATATTTTAAATGTTCAGTATAAAATATTTTACTTCAGAACATTATAGACAATAATTTAACAACTACTACAAAAAACAGGACTGCTGAGACAAGTTAGCTAGGATTCATTCAACTGAGTACGTACAGCACTTTCAGCATCAGAAAACTGAGTTCAGCAACACACACTGAACAATAACTGCCCCACAAATTTAATCATCTCCTAGCTTCTCCTAGGAAAAAGATATATTCTTTTCTGAGTCCATTCCTGGAGCAAGCCAGCACCCAACTATAAACCTGTATACATCATTTTAAATTTAAAAGAATGAAAAGACAGGGAAAGTTATGAATAGAAATAAAACCAGTCCTGCCTACAACACATTATAAGGAGATCTGGAAACCCTTTGCATGATCCAAAATCAAATGTTTAATTGAAATTACTTTATCTTCCACAATGTACAGTGGTGGCATATTATCTCATAACAGACATACTAGCTTAATTTTTGAGTTGCTCAACTATTTGGATGATCCTAAACCTTCCTTCCTCTAAGACTGCCATCAGGATATTTAAGCTTAAAGTTGTTTTTCTTTCATTTCTTTTTGGTAGGTGTGCAATAATAAATAGTTCTCAGACTCAGGAATAGTCTCTACAAGTAAATAACTGGACCAAAGGGAATAAATGGTTATTCTGACTTTTTTTTTAATAAATTGAAGTGTTGCTGACACGTAATGTTACGTTGGTTTCAGGTGTATAACATGGTGTACATCATACTACGCTCACCACAAGTATGGCTACTATCCGTCACCATACGATGTATTACAATACTGCTGGCTCTACTCCTTATGTTGTACCTTCTAACCTTGCGACTTACTAATTCCGTAACTGGAAGCTTGTGCCTCCCACTCTCCTTCACCCATTTTTGTCTGTTCCTCTTACCCTTTCCTCCCATGGCTATTCTGATTCTTACTGAATACCAACAGATTGGGTCCACTCAACAGAGCAAACCAACTGATGACGGCCCCTCTAGCTGAAACATTAGGAAAATGTTCAATTTCACGAATAATAAACATAAAAACATTCTGGCCATAACACTAATAAAGATTTAAAAATATTCATTATCAAATTTGTGACAAAACAGAAAATACATCTGTAAATACAACTACAAATATCTGCCACAGTTGTTTATTCAAAAGATGAAAAAAGAGCAACAATATTAAAAGCTGCTAAAAGAACTTTGATGTTAAAAATAAGAATTGTTGGGGTGCCTGGGTGGCTCAGTCGTTAAGCATCTGCCTTCAGCTCAGGTCATGGTCCCAGGGTCCTGGGATCGAGCCCCACATCGGGCTCCCTGCTCAGCGGGGAGCCTGCTTCTTCCTCTCCCACTCCCCCCTGCTTGTGTTCCCTCTCTCGCTGTCTCTCTCTCTGTCAAATAAATAAAATCTTAAAAAAAAAAAAAAAAGAATTGTTTTGGGGCACCTGAGTAGCTCAGTCAGTTAAGCGTTTGACTCCTGGTTTCAGCTCAGGTCATGATCTCATGGGTCGTGAGATGGGAGACCCACACTGGGCTCCATGCTCAGCGGGGAGTCTGCTTAGAGATTCTCTCCCTCTGTCCCTCCCCCAACTCCCTCATTCTCACACACATATACGCAGGTGCACGCGCGCTCCCTCTCTCAAATAAATATATAAATCTTTTTTTTTTTCAAAGAACTGTTTTATATTGGCAGGTAACTGTACATTCTGTACAACTGTACATCCAAGGTAACTTGGACATTCTGAGTTACCTTTCCAAATAAATATTAATGACCCATAGGTGCTCAAGGTACTTGTTATGTTGGGGATGGTATGGTGTTGGGAGATCATCTAGAAGGAAGGATATGTTAGGCTTCTCTGGATCTCAGCAGCTGAGAACTGCTGAGTGACTATAATCAAGAAGATGGAGAAAACTGTGGCTTGCCTCTTGCAGCCTCCACTGCCACAGTCTGACAAAAGACACCATTATTCCTGCTTTCCATCTGGAGAACTACTCCATTCCCAACCCTGTGGTTTAAATGAGATGGACCTCCCAGTCCAAAGGAAGGCGCTTACTTAATTGCTTAAGTCAACCAGCATATTTTGTATCTTCAGCTTAGGGCTGACACCCACCCCCACATATACACATCACACTCCCTCTGCCCCACCTCAATCACTCCTGGTAAATGAAATGCTAAAAGACATTTGCTGGTTTCTAGGAAAGACAACCTCCTCCTTTCAGAGAGGAGGGGGCAGATAACAAAGACACTATGTACCATCACAGACATTAGAGCAGAGATGAGAAAGAGAGAAGGACACCAGAGAAGAGAGACATTAATAACTATGTTATTAATGACATCAAGTTATCTATTAAGCAACTGGATTAAGTACTATCAGAAACTAATTTATCGCTCTAATTCAGTTAAAGAAGTCAAAAATTAATTTTACTGTCTAACCCAATTTGAGACTTTTCAGTTGCAACCAAAAAAAGGCAGACAAATAGGGGGAATTATCCAAGAGATGTTTTAAAACAAGAAAATGACTAAAATTAGTGATAGATTATATCTGAAGAAATAAGAAAAAGAGGGGGCAAAAGTCACATTTTTTCGAATTGTTTCCAGATTAGAAAGCATGAAGAATTACCCATAAAAATGGGGTGCCTAGAGAGCACAGCCCTCTGGAGAGTCACACTTTATATGTGCTGATTTAGAGATAAAACAGAGGACGTTCCAGCAGAAATGCTCCAGAGTGGTTAAAATATTACAGCTCATGTCTTACGGAAAGTGGTACCTCTGATTCTGTTTCCCTACAGGAACAGATTTTTCCTAAGTTACATCTATTATTTTGGGGTGATAAACCAAATCCAAACAAATGCAGATGAGATACAGCTGTGGCAGTGGGGTAGTGATAAGTGAAAAAACACTACAGTGGTCATGCAATTAACAAAACCTAAGAGGGGAAAAATGCACTAAAGCACTACTAAGTCAAAACTTGGGGTGAACACTTCCAATGCACCAGGCACTATGACATGGTGCTGGAGATGTGGCTGAACAAAAGCTAAACGAAGTAGACCAGGACCAGACCTTGTGACTTACAGGTTACTGTGAACAAAACAATACTAACTTGGATAAGAAAAAATACAGAAAATTATGAAACCATAAACCTTAAGGCTGAGGGAATAGGTAAGCAGAGGATGTAAAATCCCAGTGGCTTACAGGTTTCTGTAATAGGCACAGTGTTGGAAGAGCATCTTCCTTTTAATTCAAATGTCTGACGTGTACCAAGTTACCTCTGCTCCTATGTGTGTGCAAACTGCTTCTCATTCATTTGAGTGTTAAGGAAAATGAAGCACAAGAATATTCGCAATTACTGAGAAATTCCTACGTGCTATGTATGGAGCGAAGCACTCTACACATGATTTAATTTCCTCTTCAGTATTAACTTCCTCATTTTAATGTCATATGAGAACAGCACTTCTATATATGTATTTAGAAAGGTTATTAAAATACTAAACTTTCCTCAGTACAGAAAAAAAACACATGGAAAATAGTATGGAATGTATAACATATAACATAAACAAATAAAATAATTTAATGGCTATGAAGAATGAAAATCCTTAGCACTAGAAGGTCCTACAAAATTGCTAATTCCAAGATGTGACACATATTGCCAAGGCCTCGTGTACAGTGCAGGCTGTCGGCGCTCAGCTTAAACAGACTATGCTGTGAATGGCAACCCTAGGTGGTCAGCCAGCCACTGCAGTCACAGACGACACCAACACCCTGCTAAGCAGCAGCTTCTAGCCTCACACAGAATCATGTATCAAAATTACTTTGCTGGGTTTGAGTTCTCAACCTGCTATGGAGCAAAGGAGATAAATAGTTTATTTCAGCAAAGTAAAGTCATGCTGCCATATTACCCCGAGTTACCCTAGGAAACTCTTGTCAAATTGTCTTGCTAAAACCAAAACACACTGCAAAAATACATTATCATAACTAAAAAACAAACAAAAACAAAAAACAAAGTGTGGGGGGGGGGAGGGAAATGAGAAAGAGGAGAGAAATTAAATCAATTTACTCATTAGCAAAGTCATGGTGCTTTACTACCATCTTATGAGCTGAACTGTCCGTAGAATTCATATGTTGAAGACCTAACCCCTCTAGTACCTCACAATGAGACTTTATTTGGGAAATAGGGTCTTTAAAGAGGTAAACTGAGGCCATTACGGTGGACCCTAACCCAGTATGACAGGTGTCCTTATATGAGGAGGGAGAGACACCAGGGATGCATATACACAGAGGAAAGATCACGTGAGGTCATAGTGAGAAAGAAAGTAGCTATCTGCAAGCCAAGGAGAGAGGCCTTATAAAGTAATTTATCCTGCTGACACCCTTGATCTTCAAATTCCAACATCCAGAACTATGAGAAAATAAATTATCTGTTGTTTAAGCCACCTCATCTGTGGATTTTGTTATGGCAGACCTAGCAAACGGATATATATCCATCACCACCAATTCTTGAAAACTCTGATCATTCATCTGAAGCCTTTAAAAATCATTGATGTTAAATTCACAATCGTTAGGATCTGCCTTTCTGAAAATTTGCCTCTATTTTCAGGAACCCATCCTGTTCAAAGACAATGAGATTAACAGGATACATTAATAACATTTTATAATCATCTGCACCACAATGCCCCTTCTCCTTGAACTGCCCCCTCCTTCCCACCATGAAACACTCTCAGGAATAGCCCTGAAAAATGCATTACCCTTAATTTCCTGCCTCATTAAAAATAATTATAATCCTACAAATGTTAGGCAATAACACTGCTATATGTATAAAATATGGTACAATGAAGGAAGGTATCTTAAGATCTAGCTTTGAAAGTCATTTGTAACACAGCTTAAAATATGTATTAAAATACATTCTCAACTTTTGCCTTGCTAAATCTTATAAGGTTTCACAAAATTTTATTAGACTAAATGAAATCATGTTTACCAAATTACTTTTGTAAACTAGAAAGTGCAACATTAGGATTTAGAAACAGATAATCAAGAAAAAAACAAAACAAAACACCAAGTTCTAAATGAAACACTTCAGCCTATTTTAATATAATACTAACCAAACTAAAACAAAAACAAAACCCAGTACAACAAAATCAAATTATCTGGCTGATTTCTTAAAGCAGCAATGGCAAACAGCCTATACACGTGTTTATGAATTAACCCTGAACTACAACTACAGTTTGTCAAACACTTTAACGGTATCCTTTTAAAGCTTCCTGTGATATTAAGCCCAAAGAAAGGCAAAGAAGTATGTTTCCATAACACAAACAAAAATTCTACCACTATCACATCAGGATAAATGTTAAGTTTAAACTATATTTTTAAAGACCCAATCTCATGAGATAAATTTTACTCACATTATTAAAAAGGAGAAAATATCCTTTTATAAACTTAAGTATAATTAACATACAGTGTTGTATTAGTTTCACATATACAATATGATTCAACAATTCTGTACTCATCACCCCAATTGTACTCTTAATCCTGCTCACCTATTTTACCCATCCCCCCACCCACCTCCTGCCTAATAACCATCAGTTTGTTCTCTGTATTTAAGAATCTGTTGTTTGGGGCACTTGTTTGGGGCACTTAACTCAGTCAGGTAAGCATCCTACTCTTGATTTTGGCTCAGGTCATGGTTTCAGGGTCATGAGATCGAGCCCCATGTCGATCTCCCACTCAATGGGGAGTCTGCTTGAGATTTTCTCCCTCTGCCCCGCCTTGTTCGCTTGCACCCTAAAATAAATCTTAAAAAAAAATCTGTCTTGTTTGTTCATTTGTTTTGTTCTTAAATTCTACGTATGAATGGAATCAGATGTTGTCTTTCTCTGACCTACTTCACTTAGCATATCCTCTAGGTCCACCCATGTGGTTGCAAATAACAGGGTCTCATTTTTTTATGGCCGTGTAATAGTCTACTATCTCTTCTTCTTTATCCATTCATCTGTCAATGGACACGTGGGCTGCTTCCATATCTTGGCTATTGTAAATAATGCTGCTAGAACATAGGGGTGCATATATATTTTCAAATTAGTGTTTTTGTTTTCCTTGAGCAAAACACCTATACTGGAATTACTGGATCATAGGGGTTTGGTTTTTTTTGTTTTTTTTTTTTTGAGGAACCTTCATACTATTTTCCACAGTGGTTGCACCAATTTGCATTCCCACCAAAAAGGAGAAAACAGCCTTTTAAAATAAGCTCTGTATTTCATTTGATTTATGTAAGTTCTTTTCTCTTGAGGGGGAGGGCATTTTTAATAATCTGAATATAAAGTGCTAGTAAAAAGTCTATAGCATCCTCAAGAGAAACAAATGTAGCTTAAATTTTTTAAAAAAGGTGAACAAGATAGTTTGTGAAGGGAAATTAGCAGGTGATGGCATTTTACCTTCTAATTTTGGCACACAAGCACCTTCCAGTAATTTTTCTAAGAGTGTAAAAGGCTAATTTCTTCTTCTGTTAATAGTTATAGGCACTTTTTGTGCTATGAACATTTTTTCTTTTGGTTCTTGTTGCTTGTTTTCCTTATCAGATTAATGGTCACTTAAGTTCCAAAGCTGATGACTCTTAAGAAATTAAAGTATGGGGGCGCCTGGGTGGCTCAGTTGTTAACCGTCTGCCTTCAGCTCAGGTCGTGATCCCAGGGTCCTGGGATCAAGCCCCGCACAGGGCTCCCTGCTCAGCGGGAAACCTGCTTCTCCCTCTCCCACTCCCCCTGCTTGTGTTCCCTCTCTCGCTGTGTCTCTCTCTGTCAAATAAATAAATAAAATCTTAAAAAAAAAAAAAAGAAATTAAAGTATAGTGATAATAACTTAGAAGGGATAAACTCCTAAATTACCTTTTTTTTTTCTTTCTTGGTTTCATTGGAATCCAGAGCTCTCAGATACAAATTAAAGATAACATGACAAGGAAATAAGATCTCAGATAGCCTATATAATTTTAGATAAAAGATTTGAATCTTCTGGGCCTTTGTTTCCTCGTCTATAAAATGAGGAAACATTAGATGGTCTCTTTCACTTCTAAACTTCAATGACTAGAGTCAGTACAAGTACATAGGGTATTATGCATGAATCTTACAAGCCAGCAGAGTTACCAGATCACGCAGTTATTTCTAATAAAGCATTTTTAACAAATTTTTAAAGATTGTCAGATCTCAGATGGACATCTCCAGGAATCTGGGAAAGGGGAAACAAATTCACTAAGAAACATTTAAGTATTATGCATGATGCTTATTAGGACCAACTATCTTTTATAACACTGACATATATAAAGACTCAGGCAAATGATATATCAAACCAATTATTCATTAGTAATTGAGATTTCTAATGTCAATCATTTATTTCAACTGTGAGCTACACCAGGGGTCTAAAAACTATGGCTTGTATGTCAAATCCAACCCATCACCTATTTTTGTACAACCCACAACATCTTGGGTTTTTTACAAAACACAGAATGGTTTTTACAGAACATTCTTTTTAACAGAACATTTGCCACTGATTTGACGACAGGGAACACTAATTTTGAATCCCAATTAAGTGATATTAAGTCTAGGCAAAGCTCTCAAGAGGACAGAGAAGAGTAAAAAAGCATCCATTATGTGATGAGTCAACCCTGATTTAAGTTAAACGGACATTAAAACTACAGGCCCATTTCTTTTTATACCCAAAAGGTCTCTGATGAACTGCCTCATAGTCCATCGATGTGGACTTCAACTTGCCACACACATAAGAGGTTGTTTACACAGATGTCAGAATTCTAACATCCCTTTAAAAGATAAAACTACACGACTCCAAGATGGACTCAATAAATACGTGTTGAATGATTAAATAAATTATAGCCAAGGTATATTGACAGAGAGATGAAGAGGACAAGAAATTAAAACACTAAGGGAACAGAAGATAGGCCATATTTTTTTTTTTATTTTATTTTTAAGTAATCTCTACACCCAACGTGGGGCTTGAACTCACAACCCTAAGATCAAGAGTCACACACTCTACCAACTGATCTAGCCAAGCACCCTGACAGGCCTTATTTTTGGTACATCTTTTTCAATTATTGAGCAGTAATCAGTCATAGGACTTAAGGCAAACCACTGTCAGTCTGGGAAAGAAAAGTCAGGTATGGAAATGAAAATCAAGAAGCCAGTTCCCTCCCACTAGCAAGAAAAGCTTGGAGTTTGTCTGAATGGGAACCAGTATAAGAAAGTTAACAAAATTTTCCCAATTAAAACAAACTAACTATTCTAGCTTTGGAACATACATGCAATGAGAACATAAAAGACTGGAACATAGCTAAACTTTAAAAGGACAATCAGGGGCGCCTGGGTGGCTCAGTCATTAAGCGTCTACCTTTGGCTCAGGTCATGATCCCAGGGTCCTTGGATCGAGCCCCGCATCGAGCTCCCTGCTCAGCAGGGAGCCTGCTTCTCCCTCTCCCACTCCCCCTGCTTGTGTTCCCTCTCTCGCTCTCTGTCAAATAAATAAAAATCTATTAAAAAAAAAAACAAATAAATGAAAGGAAATCACATGAATGAATGGAAACTTGGTTTAAAACTGATCTGTTACAGGCAAATAAAGAGAAGAAGGTACTAGGTATAATGAATTCAGAATTATAAATAAATGCTACTTATAATAGTATTTATGCAATAGTTTATCAGACAAGGACTAGCTATTCTCTGGTTCTTAAAAGATGAGGGGTGGACTAAGTAGACAGAACTAAGACTACTGAGTCCTAAGTGAATCAAAACAAGTGTCCATGGATGGGCCATATTTGCCAAATTATCTGGTAGAGCAAAAGTAAAAAATGTGCAGAAGATTGTTCTCTTAGTAAAAATGTATGATTAATATATCAAATGTCCAAGTATGGGGGAAAAAAGTATAAGATGAGATCAACATTCATCCCAATAGGCAATAAATGCTTGTTCAAATCAAGTGAAGACAACTTAAACCAAGTTTAATACTCAGATAACGGATTGGTACACACATGTACCAACACACACCCCCCACAAGCCAGCTACCAGTAAACCTGGGAAGACAAAAGGCAAAAGAAAATGGAGTAAAAATTGATGACAGATATGAATGGAGATAGGCTTTGCAGTTTTACTGAAAACTGGGGGAAATCCACCATGAAAGTGTCCGAGGTCAATTTCACAGGGTGAAAGAAAACAGTTGGCAGTACTGTCCTGTAAGATTTTTTTTTTCCCCAAAAAACCAACAAACAAAAAAGCCCACATAGGAACAAATGAAGTACATCACTCCATAACCACACTGAGGCCCTGCAGCGTCCATCCTTTGTAAGTACTCGACCCAGTCAGGCTACAGACTAACTGCAAAGACAGAGTTTTAGTACCATCTTATTAAAAAATATTTCTTTCCATTTCATTGTAAATGTACTTTCATGCTAATGCTGTTCAAAGTGCTCAAAACTAAAAATTAGATTTGCTACCTTTATCCTGCCCATAACAAAGTTTGATTGTTTTTTTGGTATGCAAATTAAGTTTCAAAGTGAGGTATGTAGACCCCCCAGGGTTCCCAAGACTTTAAGAGGTCAACAGGAAAAATGATTTTTATAGTACTAAGACATTACTTGCCTTTTCCACAGACCTGACTTACACACTGATGTTACAAAATGGTAGTGAGTAAAACTGCTCATACCCTAATGCAAATCAAGGTGGTTACATCTTACTATCTTAGCAGGCATTTTATTCTTCACTATCATGCTCTCAAAAAAAACAAAAACAAAACCCACAAAAATCCTTCACTGAAGAATTTCCTTGAAAGCAGGAAAAATGCTTAAGTTTTATTAAAATCTCAACTTTCAAATACACATCTGTTTAATAACCTATATAACAAAACATTAAGTACACATAAAGCACTTCTGCTGTGTACTAAAAACGATAGTTGTCTCAAAGAAAAGCACTGTGCAATTATTTGAATTGCAAGTTGAACTAGCTACTTTTTTCATGGAACACCATTTTTACTTCAAAGAACAACTGACAAAGTATGGCTTTTGAGACTGCGAATTTGGCAGACATTTTCTTGAAAATAAACAAAGTGAAACTGTCACTTTAAAGAAAACAACTAGCAATATTTGTTGGCAGACGAAAACCTAAGCTTTTAGGAGAAAATTAGGATTTGGAAAATTTATCAGCCACCATGAGTTTAAGAGCTCCCCAATACTCAAAAACTTGTCTGACGAGATCAGTGGTGATGTTAATAACTGTTTATACTGCATAATGAACATATGGAAAGTCTACACAACTCAGTGAATATTTTTCCAAACACCAAAACAAAATTATGCATGAGGAAATGAACTATTCTAAGTTCAAGAGAGACCAATGGATTTTAATGTAATAGTACAAAAAGTTCGTAGATACAATTTCAGATCTTGCATAGTAACTAATCATTAAACTACCTACTTGAGATTTGGTAGTATCAAAGAAAATATTCAAAATCATTTGAAAAATAAAATTTTATTTTCATTTTGAAAAGTACCAATTATGCATCTTTTTAAGGCCAGATTTTATTTTTCCTAGATTTTGATTATAACAACATATCCTAACACGTGAATGCAGAAGCAAATATGAGAACCCAGCTATATTCCAGTAAGCCAGGGATTAATAGAAATTTGCAAAAATGTAAATCAATGTCATTCTTCTCATGAAATTTTTTTTGAAATTCTTGGAAAATACTTATTTCCCATAAAATATGTTGTTTGTGTTAACATGTTATAGATGGGTTTGTTATGTTAAAATGCACTGGTAACAAAATTCCATAGTTTTAATTTCTGGTGCAGCAAATACTGACAGCTATAACACACATAACAAAAGTTCTCTGAGTCATTAACATAACAAGAACATAAACGAAGAATATATATCTGCTGGTATAAAGACTGATTCCTTCTTGGCAATTTTAGTGCTAATCTTTTTTGGCAATCTTTTTGAGAAAAAGACCTCTTAAGCCATGAATAATGTTCAGATTGTAACATGATATAAACCTTGTTTGATTTATTACGTTCATGTTGGAATACACATAGGTATCCAGCAAGTTTACATTTAATAAACAAAAAAGGTACGTAAGAAGCCATAAACACCCTCATGCAAAAGTTCTACTTTCGACAAAACATATGGAATCTACTAAATAAAATATGGAGGAATAAAAATGACACATTTTCTGAGACTGTAACTCTGTAATGAAGCTGGTCTCTGTTTTGTAGCCTTTATCTCCCAAAGGAATACATTCAAGACTAGGTAATGACAGCCTCCTCTATTCCATATATATGGAAACAAATCATGTAAAACTTTGGCAGTACAGAATCATTCCAATCACATACTCAATCTATTAGCAACATGAGAAATAAAGAGAGGGGGCTACTTGAGCAACCAATTTGAAATTCTTTATGGTCAATTTCCAGGTTATACCTGGTACAATTTCCACACCTGTTCCTCTTCATTCTGAGGACACAAAAGAAAAAACAGGAAATGTAGGGAATACAGAAAAGCTAGGGAGTAGAGACACATCTGTGTTTAATCATGGCAAATAAGTAGTCCACACACTGTTACCAACTGTAGCAGTAATTGCTGTGAATACATGAAAAGAAATTCAAAGCATAAAATAACAGCGCTTCCGTTCTTTCTGAAGTCCTTGTAACACATGCCATTGTCACCCTTTTGCCAGGTAGAGAAACCTAGGACTAGGCAGAAGTGCTGCATAAAAACAGCTCTCCCTAAAATCTCCTCTCATCCCTTTCCCCTGGACTAGTCCCCCTACTCAGGACACCCATACTTACCCCTATTCTACCAATGAAACTCTCTGCCTTGACAACTTCTTCCACCTTCCCCTGAACCCCACCTCTGACCCCTACACTCTAAAACCAACCAAGCCCACTGCCCTCCTCAAACAGTGCTTGTACTCTAGGGTTTCTACATGAATTCCTCAACCCTCACGACCAAACACATTTAATCACTTCAAGCCAGGACGACAATCTTAACAATCTGACATAACAAAATGTTAATGAATAATAATGGCTTAGTGTTCTGCTTTCCAAGAAACTTATATACAGCAAAGGCATAAATACATCTCCTTAACTCGGTTTCTCAAATTTGAGTAATACATTAAGTGCCTTTGAAAATAAAAAATTTTTTACCAATTCCAAGGTGTTTGATGTTTAATGTAAACTACAGGATTAAGATAAACATAAATAGTGCTACTTTGTTCCAAAGTGGCCGTTCAGATGATCTAAAATGGACTGTTTAGGTATCCCCCCCTTAATCCTAGTGGGATGCATTCTAAGGCCCCTAGCAGATGCTTGAAACAGCAGATAAGAACCCTAGAGATACTATGTTTTCCCCTATGCATACATACTTATAAGAGAGTCTAATTTATAAATTAGGCACAGTAAGGAATGCTTACTAACAATATGCTATACTAAGAGTTATGTAAATGTGGTCTCTCTCTCCAAATATCTCACTGCAGTGTAATCACTCTTCTAGCCATGATGTGCGATGATCAAATGCTAGGTGATGAGATGAAGTTAAGGGAATGATGTAGGCATCATGACATAGTGTGAGGCTACTCAAGACCTTCTGACAACACTCAGAAGAAGGATCATGTGGCTGCTGGACTGTGGTGGACCACAGGTTACTGAAACCATGGAAAGAGAAACTATAGAAATATAGAAATAAGGAGGGGACTACTGTATTATTTTTAGACTAGCACATGGCCAAACAAAAAAACAAAAAATATTCACAATTTAAAACTTCCCATGAAGAAATTACTAACCCAGAATACATCCATAGCTATTGAATGTCATTTACTTTGTGAACTATCAGTGTGAAAAAAGTGATATAAAGTGGAAGACTTGAAAACCAAAAAGCAATGTTTGAGGAGGTGGATGTTTCCATGTCCTTCAATTTATCATTCCCAATACAATCTTGTAGAATGGCCAACAATGATTTGAATAATTATACTACTTGTATACTTCAGGAAATGCAAGTCTATTTGAATACAGATTAATTTTTCATTCATTTGCAACTTAGGTAATACAATTAGAGTTCAACTTTCAAATGCAGATATGCATGACTTAGAAATTTTTAAAATTTGGTTTTAATACA
Organism: Mirounga angustirostris; assembly: GCF_029215605.1. Lineage (NCBI taxonomy): Eukaryota > Metazoa > Chordata > Mammalia > Carnivora > Phocidae > Mirounga > Mirounga angustirostris. The sequence goes on along the minus strand of NW_026991709.1, from coordinate 87,633,277 downwards.
AATAGACATCTTATAGCAACTTTATAAATAATCTTTTATATATGAAGATGAATATAATCACATGTCTAGCCAGGCTGGCAAGAACAAAGAATAAAATACAGCAATTTTTAAAAAATCATAATAGACCAAGGCACAAATGAATTTATAGCAGGGGATGTGGAGGTGAAGGGGAGTATATTATCTACAGGCTAATAAAAGCTAAATGAACACAAAATTGTATGTGTAGGGAGGGGTGGGAGAATATCTAAGCTAGAAGGTTCGCCCAGTGGTTCTTCAAAAACACTGCACATTAAATAACCTGGGGAGCTTTTAAAAATCCTGATGCCCATGTCACATCCCACACTAATTACACCAGAATTTCTGGAGGTGGGAGCCAGATACAAGTATTTTTTAAAGATTCTCAGGTAAATACAATTCACAGCAAAGTTTGGGAACCTCTTGTTTACCCAACTGAAAGCATTCTAATAATCTGCAAAATAGGATAACTTAGAGCTCTCCAGATCACAAAGTACTTCTCAAAATCCTTATGTCCTTAGTTTCCTAGAGCTGCCTTAACAAAGCACCATGAACTTGGGTGCCTTAAAACAGAAAAGTATTGTCTCATTTCTGGAGGCTAAAGTCTGAAGTCAAGCTGTCGGCAGGGCCTCGCTCCCACCAAAGCCTCTACGGGGGTGGATCCTTCCTTGCCTCCTCCAGCTTCTGGTACCTCCAGGTGTTCCTTGTCTGTGGCAACATAACACCAGTCTCTGCTTCCATCTCCACATGGCCGTCTTCCCTCTGCGTCTGTGTCTTCACGTGGCATTTTCCACTGTGTGTGTGTCCATGTCCAAATTTCCTTCTTATAAGGACACCAGTCACACTGGAATAGGGCCTACCCTTATGACCTTATCTTAATTACATCTGCAAAGACCTTATTTCCAAAAAAGATCACAGTCACAGGTACCAAGGGTTACAATTTCAACCTATTTTGGGGGGAACATAATTCAATCCATAACACCTAACTTTTAAAACTCTCCTAACTAATAAACTAGAAAACTTACTGCTATATGACTTAATGTACAATTCCAGCTTCGAGAGAACAAACTCAAGTATGCTACACCTTTTCAGAGCTTAAAAGGACAACAGATGTGAAGGTACTCTAAACAGAGCATCCATCTTCTTGTATCCCTTCAGCAGCTAGACTACTCCATTATTAAACAATAAAGATTACAAAAATAAACTACCCTCAAGCTAGTGTCTTCTTGCCCTGGCTGCCAAACTTCTGTTTCAAGACACCATTTCAGCAAGTCCAAAATTTTTTAGTCTGGCAATAAATTCCCTTCCAATACCTACAGTTACAGCTTCTATTCCCTCCCACACTCTTACAATCAAGCCTGACTGCACTGTGAAACTTTCACTGTATTAGCTATCGATATTGCAATTTACAAGAAAAAATACATATATTTGGTCATTCGGATGACCAAAAATGTGTATTTCTCATATATATTTGGTTTTAGTCCCAGTTTCCTAAGAGTTCCCAAAATCCTTGGAACTTCACTAGTGGCAAAGGTGTCTCTTGGTATGTTGATGAGGTGACGTTGGCACCACACCTAAGGATGGGGGCTGGTTGTCAGGAGAACCAACCTTGTGTTTAGAGGGTTGGGACTTTTCAGTTCCATACCCTCCCAGTTGTGGGGAAGGGAGAGGGCCTGGAGCTTGAATCAATCACCAGTGATTTGATCATGTCTGTGTAATGAAGCCTCCATAAGAACCCAAAAGGACAGGGATCAGAGAGCTTCCAGGATGGTAAACACGAGGAGACTGGGGGAAGAGTGGCATACCTGGAGAGGACATGGAAGTGCCACGCCCTTTCCCCTCATGCTGCCCTGATGCATCTCTTCCATCTGACTGTTCCTGAGTTATAGCCTTTCATAATAAACTGGTGATCTAGTATGTAAAATGTCTGGAGTTCTATGAGTTGCTCTAGCAAATTAACTGACCCCAAAGAGGAGGCCGTGGGAAGCTCTGATTTATAGCTAGTTGGTCAGAAGCACAGGTAACAAGTTGGGCTTGTAACTGGCATCCTGAGGGGTCGGGAGTACCAAACCCATAACCTGTGGAATCTGACACTATCCCTGGCAGACAGTGTCAAAACTGAGCTGAATTCTCAAATACCAGTATGGTCACTGAGGACTGTTTATTTGTGGGAAGGGAAACACCACCTCGCATTAAAAACTAAGTCTCAGAACATCAACAAAAGTACCACAAACTAGGTGGCTTACAACAGAATTTACTGCCTCATAGTTCTGGAAGTCAGAGGTGCAAAATCAAGGCTTTGGCAGGGCAATGCTCCTGAAGGTGCTAAGGAAGGATCTGCTCCAGGCCTTCCTCCTAGCTTCCTTGGCTTATGGATGCATTACTCTAGCCACCTCACCATGTCTCCCCTAGGACTCTTCACACTGTTTTCCCTCTATGTCTGTGTCCAAATTTCATTTCTATAAGGATACCGGTCATACTGGATTAGAGCCTACCCTAATGACCTCATTTTAACTTAATTATCTCTGTAAAGACCCTATTTCCAAGTAAGTTTATATTCTGAGGTACTGGGAGTTTGGATTTCAGCATATGAATTGTGGATGATACAATTCACCCCGTAACAATCATCAAGCTGAGAAAGCCCAGGATTAGTAAATATAGATGCCATCATTTTACCCCTTCAAAAGTGTAGATGGCAGGTGTAGATAAAGGTTAACAAAAGCCTTTTCTCCCTGACGTTCAGTTATCTCCTCAGCATGCCCGTCAGATAGATAGATAATCCCTTTAAAACAGAATTCAAAACAATACTAATTATGGTGACTATGAAGGCATCAATATACAGGGATCAATTTAAGTGACTTTATGTGGGCGAACGTATTACTGTTGAGAATTCAAATCACTCTTCAATTTTCCTACAACTGAGTTATTCATCCCCACGCCAACAACTGGACTGTGGCCATGTGACATGCTTTGGCCAATGGAAATTGAGCAGATGTGGTACATACCACATCCAATCACAATTTTAAAGGTATTACAAGTGTATGCCAGGTCTCCTGCTCTTTAATCTTGCCAAAAGAATGAGCATGTCCCATATACTGGGCCTGCTCTAAGAGCCTGGATCACCAAGTGAGAAGACACAGAACAAAGGCACAGCCAACCAACATTATCTACGTTTAAGATAAACAGAAAATAAATACTTTTTTAAACTAGTAAAGTTATTTGTAGTCATAAAGAAAACTAATATACCTTAAAGCACTATTCTGACTGCACATAATCCCTAGGGACAAAAAAGAATCACAAAGAAACTTTAAATTGCTTTCAGCAGTCTTCAAATTTTTCAGAAAGAAAAAATATATACAAATAGAGAGGCAGTAAAAATTGTTTTGTTTTCTCTTCATGATGTAGTGCTATAGAAGCTGGCTACATCTGGAGGACGTAGAGCAATATGCTAGGAAGGTAAGAAGTGAGGAGCTCAATGTGTCACACTGTGCTACAGAACAATTTGTCTTGATGCCAAATATGTTTTGACCATTTTATTATGAAACTCGTATTTGACGGAACTGAATACAAAAAACTAAAATTATTTTACTGTTTATAATACTGATATATTTTCAGTAAAATCCATGCAATACCATCAAGCTTTAAAGCCCTATAGTTATACACATGAATTAAAATATAACTAGGAACTTGTGATTTGTTTTTCTCTTACTAAAAATATACATTTCCTAGGCCTAAAACCACCTACAAGCAATTAATGGCAACCTCGTATTAGAAGCACTCTATACTTGGATTATAGTCTCTAAATAAACACTGTCCACTAAAAGGAGTCAAAACTCCCTACAGGAATAGCCAATTTCAAATGGGCTGAAGCAGGAAGCCTGGAACATCTTGTCATGCAAGAAAGCAAGGAGACTACCTTGACCACTCCTGTCATGTTGAAAGGATACAGAAACAAAGTGAATTAAACCACCTCAAAAAGAGATTATAAAAATTAAAAATAAAATTCACATCACTGGTCACCTTGAGAGGTTACTAGAGTACCACCAATTCAGTATTCTGAAAATTGGTAACTAAAACATTCAGGCACATACTCTGCCTTTCTTGTGCAAGTTCTATTTCAGAGTATCACAATACTTGATTAGGAACAGTAATTTACAGAATTCCAGCCAATCAATGCAAAAACAATGATATAATTAGAAAATAATCATTCCTATCCCTAAGAAAATAATGAATCTAAGCAACGCTTATGAAAGGTGCTAAGCCCAGTGCAACTGTGTAATGGGTGGATGAGGCTAACAACAACTGAATCAACTAATTGATATCACCATCACTGAAAGTGACACAACCAGATGGTTTATGCCTCATGTGGTATCATGCAAATGGAAGAAAAAAGACTTCATGATCAAAGAACCCAAAGTGAATTTAATCAGGTTTCCAACTACCACTTTACAGAAATTCAGGACAAGAGTAAAATATGTTAGTAATACAAGGATGCAGAGCCAAATTCAGAATATAGGAAATTCGACAAGACAAATGAATCACTTTCTCATACCAATATGTGGAAGGGGCTTAAATTTAGCCAACCAAAAGCAGTATGCAGACCTTATTTGGATTCTGACAAAAACCAACCATCTAAAAAGGTCATTTGGGAGAGAAAAGAAAAACAAATTTTTTTAAAGACTTTATTTATTTGACAGAGAGAGACAGTGAGAGAGGGAACACAAGCAGAGGGAGTGGGAGAGGGAAAGGCAGGCTTCCCGCCCAGCAGGGAGCCCGATACCGGGCTCGATCCCAAGACCCTGGGATCATGACCTGAGCCGAAGGTAGACGCTTAATGACTGAGCCACCCAGGCACCCCGACAAAAGAAAAAATTTAATTCCCTTTACCTCTTCCTGTTTCTCATAAGGCTTGTATCTTTTGTGGACCACGGTACATGAAGTCTAACCTTTTCTCTATCTTAATGGGAAGGGTAGGGGCAACTGTAACAATGAGGGCAGTAAGTATAAGACAATAAAATGACTTATTTCATACTCCACATGTATCCCAGTAGTCTTCTAATCCTTACTTTGTTTAAAGATTAAGATCCTCATTTGAATATAAAATCCTGGGCTTGACTCTGTTCTGGAAAGTAGCTTCAGAGAAGATGACTTTGAGTTCATCGAGACATAATCAAGGGTTTTCATCAAAAATATATATACCATTTAACATCAAACTGCTGATCAATTTAGTGTTTCTCAAGCATAGATATTAAACAGCCTTCTTCCTTCAACATAACACAAATGTGTACTATGTACTCAAATAAGTAGTTTTTTTAAAAATTTTATTATGTTATGTTAATCACCATACATCGTTAGTTTTTGATGTAGGGTTCATGATTCACTGTTTGCATATAACACCCAGTGCTCCATTCAATACATGCCCTCTTTAATACCCATCACCAGGCTAACACAACCTCCCACCCCTCTCCCCTCGAGAACCCTCAGTTTGTTTCAGAGTCCATAGTCTCTCATGGTCCGTCTCCCCCTCAGATTTCCCCCCCTTCATTTTTCCCCTCCTACTATCCTTTTATTTTTTTTAAACATATAATGTATTACTTGTTTCAGAAGCACAGGTATGTGATTCATCAGTCTTACACAATTCACAGCACTCACCATAGCACATACCCTCCACAGTGTCTATCACCCAGACACCCCATACCTCCCACCCCCCACCATTCCAACAACCCTCAGTTTGTTCCCTGAGATTAAGAATTCCTCATATCAGTGAGATCATATGATACATGTCTTTCTCTGACTTATTTCGCTCAGCATAATACCCTCTAGTTCCATCCACGGTGTTGCAAATGGCAAGATTTCATTCTTTTTAATGGCTGCATAATATTCCATTGTACATATATACCACTTCTTCTTTATCCATCCATCAGTCGTTGGACATCTTGGCTCTTTCCATAGTTTGGCTATTGTGGATATTGCTGCTATAAACATTGGGGTGCACCATACCCCTTCGGATCTCTACATTTGTATCTTTGGGGTAAATGCCCAGTAGTGCAATGTCTGGGTCGTACAGTAGCTCTATTTTCAACTTTCTGAAGAACCTCCATACTATTTTCCAGAGTGGCTGCACCAGCTTGCATTCCCACCAACAGTGTAGGAGGGTTCCCCTTTCTCTGCATCCTCGCGAACATCTGTCGTTTCCTGACTTGCTAGTTTTAGCCATTCTGACTGGTGTGAGGTGGTATCTCATTGAAGTTTTGATTTGGATTTCCCTGATGCCGAGCAATGTTGAGCACTTTTTCATGTGTCTGTTGGCCATTTGGATGTCTTCTTTGGAAAAATGTCTGTTCATGTCTTCTGCCCATTTCTTGATTGGATCATTTGTTCTTTGGGTGTTGAGTTTGATAAGTTCTTTATAGATTTTGGATACTAGTCCTTTATCTGATATGTCATTTGCAAATATCTTCTCCCATTCTGTCGGTTGTCTTTTGGTTTTGTGGACTGTTTCCTTTGCTGTGCAAAAGCTTTTTATCTTGATAAAGTCCCAATAGTTTATTTCTGCCCTTGCTTCCCTCGCCTTTGGAGATGCTTCTTCTTCTAGGAAGAAGCTGCTGTGGCTGAGGTTGAAGAGGATGCTGCCTGTGTTCTCCTTTAGGATACTGATGGACTCCTGTCTCACATTTAGGTCTTTCCACGATTTTGAGTCTATCTTTGTGTGTGGTGTAAGGAAATGGTCCAGTTTCATTCTTCTGCATGTGGCTGTCCAATTTTCCCAACACCATTTCTTGAAGAGACTGTCTTTTTCCCACTGGACATTCTTTCCTGCTTTGTCGAAGATTAGTTGATCATAGAGTTGAGGGTCCATTTCTGGGCTCTCTATTCTGTTCCATTGATCTATGTGTCTGTTTTTGTGCCAGTACCATACTGTCTTGATGATGACAGCTTTGTAATAGAGCTTGAAGTCCAGAATTGTGATGCCGCCAGCTTTGCTTTTCTTTTTCAACATTCTTCTGGCTATTCGGGGTCTTTTCTGATTCCATACACATTTTAGGATTATTTGTTTGATTTCTTTGAAAAAAGTGGATGGTATTTTGATAGGGATTGCATTAAATGTGTAGATTGCTCTAGGTAACATTGACATCTTCACAATATTTGTTCTTCCAATCCATGAGCATGGAAGGTTCTTCCATTTCTTTGTGTCTTCCTCAATTTCTTTCATGAGTATTCTATAGTTTTCTGAGTACAGATTCTTTGCCTCTTCGGTTAGATTTATTCCTAGGTATCTTATGGTTTTGGGTGCAATTGTAAATGGGGTCCAATCCTTAATTTCTCTTTCTTCTGTCTTGTTGTTGGTGTATAGAAATGCCACGGATTTCTGTGCATTGATTTTATATCCTGCCACTTTACTGAATTCCTGTTATGAGTTCTAGCAGTTTTGGGGTGGAGTCTTTTGGGTTTTCCACATAGAGTATCATGTCATCTGCAAAGAGTGAGAGTTTGACTTCTTCTTTGCCAATTTGGATGCCTTTTATTTCTTTTTATTGTCTGACTGCTGTGGCTAGGGCTTCTAGTACTATGTTGAATAGCAGTGGTGATAGTGGACATCCCTGCCGTGTTCCTGACCTTAGGGGGAAAGCTCTCAGTTTTTCCCCATTGAGAATGATATTCACTGTAGGTTCTTCATAGATGGCTTTTTGATATTGAGGTATGTACCCTCTATCCCTATACTCTGAAGAGTTTTGATCAAGAAAGGATGCTGTACTTTGTCAAATGCATTTCCTGCATCTATTGAGAGGATCATATGGTTCTTGTTCTTTTATTAATGTATTGTATCACACTGACTGATTTGCAGATGTTGAACCAAACTTGCAGCCCAGGGATAAATCCCACTTGGTCATAGTGAATAATCCCTTTAATGTACTGTTGGATCCTATTGGCTAGTATTTTGGTGAGAATTTTGGCATCCATGTTCATCAGGGATATTGGTCTGTAATTCTCCTTTTTGATGGGCTCTTTGTCTGGTTTTGGGATCAAGGTAATGGTGGCCTCATAGAACAAGTTTGGAAGTTTTCCTTCCATTTCTATTTTTTGGAACAGTTTCAGAAGAATAGTTATTAATTCTTCTTTAAATGTTTAGTAGAATTCCCCTGGGAAGCCATCTGGCCCTGGGGTTTTGTTTGTTGGGAGATTTTTGATGACTGCTTCAATTTCCTTAGTGGTTATAGGTCTGTTCAGGTTTTCTATTTCTTCCTGGTTCAGTTTTGGTAGTTGATACATCTCTAGGAATGCATCCATTCCTTCCAGGTTATCTAATTTGCTGGCATATAGTTGCTCATAATATGTTCTTATAATTTTATTTCTTTGGTGTTGGTTGTGATCTCTCCTCTTTCATCATTCATGATTTTATTTATTTGGGTCATTTTTCTTTTTGATAGGTCTGGCAGGGGTTTATCAATCTTATTAATTCTTTCAAAGAACCAGCTCCTAGTTTCGTTGATCTGTTCTACTGTTCTTTTGGTTTCTATTTCATTGATTTCTGCTCTGATCTTTACTATTTCTCTTCTCCTGCTGGGTTTAGGCTTTATTTACTGTTCTTTCTCCAGCTCCTTTAGGTGGAGGGTTAGGTTGTGTATTTGAGAACTTATTTCTTGAGAAAGGCTTGTATTGCTATACAGTTTCCTCTTAGGACTGCCTTTGCTGCATCCCAAAGATTTTGAACAGTTGTGTTTTCATTTTCATTTGTTTCCATGAATTTTTTTAATTCTTCTTTAAATTTCCTGGTTGACCCATTCATTCTTTAATAGGATGCTCTTTGGCCACCATGTATTTGAGTTCTTTCTGACTTTCCTCTTGTGATTGAGTTCTAGTTTCAAAGCATTGGGGTCTGAAAATATGCAGGGAATGATCCCAATCTTTTGGTACCGGTTGAGACTGATTTGTGACCTAGGATGTGATCTATTCTGGAGAATGTTCCATGGGCACTAGAGAAGAATGTGTTTTCTGTTGCTTTGGGATGGAATGTTCTGAATATATCTGTGAAATCCATTTGGTCCAGTGTGTCATTTAAAGTCTTAATCTCCTTGTTGATCTTTTGCTTAGATGATATGTCCATTTCAGGGAGGTGGGTGTTAAAGTCCCCTACTATTATTGTATTGTTCTTGATGTGTTTCTTTGCTTTTGTTATTAATTGGCTTATATAATTGGCTGCTCCCATGTTAGGGGCATAGACATTTACAATTGTTAGATCTTCTTGTTGGATTGACCTTGTAAGTAGGATATAGTGCCCTTCCTCATCTCTTAACTATAGTTTTTGGTTTAAAATCTAATTTGTCTGATATAAGGATTGCCACCCCAGCTTTCTTTTGATGTCCATTAGCATGGTAAATAGTTTTCCACCCCCTCACTTTCAATTTGCAGGTGTCTTTGCATCTAAAATGAGTCTCTTGCAGACAGCATATCGATGGATCTTGTTTTTTTTATCCAATCTGATACCCTGTGTCTTTTGATTGGGGTATTTAGCCCATTCACATTCAGGATAACTATTGAAAGATAGGAATTTAGTGCCATTGTATTGCCTTTAAGGTGACTGTTACTGTATATTGTCTGTGTTCCTTTCTTGTCTGTTACTTTTAGGCTCTCTCTTTGCTTAGAGGGCCCCTTTCAATATTTCTTGTAGGGCTAGTTTCATAACACAAATGTATAGTATGTGCTCAAATAAGTAGTTTTAAAGAAACAAAATTCTAAGGCCGTGCAAGGAGAGTGAGTGTTTTTCTTCTCTGCTCTCAACCTCACTTGTTTCTTGGAAAGGGAAAGCATTTAGAGAGAAAAGAGGAAAGCGTCTACACCCATAGACAGCAACTTCAGAATCAGTTTGATTTACTCCAAAAATATTAAGAAATAAGTAGTAAAGCTTTCTTATTAGAACAGCGAAACCCCTTGATTACCACATGGTAATGATATTTAACCTTTGTTTTTTATCTCAATTATGTAACTACCCCCCCCAACACAATTTTCTCGCACAGTTCTCTAAAACAGAAAGGAAAAATTAATATTCTTTCAAAAATATATGAAGTTCTGGGCGCCTGGGTGGCTCAGTCGTTAAGTGTCTGCCTTCGGCTCAGGTCATGATCCCAGGGTCCTGGGATCGAGCCCCACATCGGGCTCCCTGCTCGGCGAGAAGCCTGCTTCTCCCTCTCCCACTCCCCCTGCTTGTGTTCCTGCTCTTGCTATCTCTCTCTGTCAAATAAATAAATAAAATCTTTAAAAAAAAAAAAAATAAATGAAGTTCTGCTTGGGCCACTGATCTCAAGAACATCTGACCTCAATTAAAATAGCTAATGTTATAATAAGAGTTACTGTTATAATAAGAATGTTATATATAAAATGTTATAGTGAAAACGAATACATATTAAATTAGAACAAATAAGCATTTGAATCACTATGTTGTACAAGTGAAACTAATGTAACAATGTGTGCCAACTATACAATTTAAAAAAAGAAAAAAGAATGTGAATTGAGTTATATACATTTTTAAGACTAAAACTGTTCCCACAAGTCACATCTATTTTCACTCTACTACAAGGTGTCTCAGCATTTTTATAGGTGCTCTATTCACCTAAAAGCTCAAAATGTAAATTATAGTAAGTGTACAAATCAGGAGGAAAGTAGTATTTTTGGGGGTCTGCTGATATAAAATTAACTGCTAACTGATATAACCTATAAAGAATCACAGGCGTTAGAGCTGAGTGGAACAAGAGAATTTTTCCCTTCCTGTTGTAGGTTGCCCAGATTAATGAAAATATCAAAGCAATTACATGTAAATAATCACTGTCTTCTTAAAAAAAAAACAAAAAAAAAAAACCTGATTTAAAAGACTAAAAGGGATGGCTATAGCACCAGGTATGAACATTATGGAAAACTGAACCCACTGCAATAGTGCCTATGCAACAGATGAATACAAAGCATCTGCTATCATTTCCAAAACTTCTATAGAGATTTGGATTAGGAGAGGAAGAGCAAGAAGATGAAACAAAGACCTCCACCTGTCTAGTCTGTGTCTGGTTACCTGATCAGATGTCACTGGATTATCTTATAAAAAATTTTAATCTATTCATGGCCAGCAGGTAGGAGTATGAAATTATTTCCCTTTCATCTGGTTCTGTGTTTTAAAAAAGCATTCTGCGCTGAAACTCAAGACTGCCAGAAACTAAGAAACTAAAAGAATGTTCCTTTTTTCCATTATGTAGTGGAAATGAGTTCACCTTTTTCTTGTCCCTGCTTATATTATTAGTGGTAAAGGAAACTGAGGGCAATACTTAAACAAAGAAAAGTAGTCAGAGATAACAGCAACAAATGAGAGGATTCATTTCAAAATTGTTTTTTGTTGATATAGATCACTGCTCTAAAGAAAAAATAAACACTGGATCATACAATGTGTGGTATAGACGAGATTTTTCAAACACTGGTGACTCAACACTCTGTGAATGACAACTTACGCTCATTAAAAAAAAAAAAATGCAAGCTACAGGACAGCAGATACTTGATCCTTGTTATTCACTACTATACTTGTGCCTGGAATATAGCCCGATTCACAAAAGGCGCTCAATTATTATTTGTTGCAAACAGTGAATAAAGCTCTTTCTTTTTTTTTTTTTTTTAAAGATTTTATTTATTTATTTGACAGAGACAGCGAGAGCAGGAACACAAGCAGGGGGAGTGGGAGAGGGAGAAGCAGGCTTCCTGCTGAGCCGGGAGCCCGATGTGGGACTCGATCCCAGGACCCTGGGATCATGACCTGAGCCGAAGGCAGTTGTTTAACCAACTGAGCCACCCAGGCGTCCCAAACCTCTTTCTTTCTACTAGTCAGTAGTGTTTTAAAAGATGAGAAAGATAATCTTCAATGACATTCAATGTTCCTTCTCATCCATTCCTAATTTGATCTCCATTAGCTGCACAATTTTGATTACTTGTATCTCCATTTCATTTTGGCCAAACCCTGAATATGAAAAAAGAAAAAGGCCCACCACACTCATTTCTAGCCAACCAGTGGTCCTTGCTTACTTAGTATGGTATTATCAAATTCACCTTTGGCAGCTTTTTCAAAGTAATGTCATAAACTTCATGACAACCCTGAAGACTCTTAAATTTCAGCAAATCAGAGGTACAGCCCACGCATGTATATTTTAACAACTTTCTCAGGTCATGTAAACCATGACTTGTGCATCATGCCACAAAATTCAAAAACTTCGCTATCTTTGAATCTTGTAACTAGAACACACACACACACACATACCTCTCTTTTACTGTAAACTCCTTAAATCTTTGATCTACTCAGTTTCTAATCAAACAGGTTTTCATGGTCATCTCAAATTACTCATACTTCTCAGTATCCTTCAATCTGTCATCATACCTCCTGACCGTATCTATTTTCCCTCCATTTTGATGCAAATCTACTGATCTGACATTTCAACAACAAATGCTCGTGACATTCAGCTCAAATAGTCTTGCTAATTCCCACTCAAGCCCTGTCACTTATGTAAACCCCAAACCATAATGGTATCTAACATCATTTTGCCTCTCTGAGCCATTTGGAAATCATTTTATTATGTCTTTAACTTCCTTATCAAATTTTCCATCATGGATTTAAAAAAAAATTTAACTTCCCTCAAAGAACCCATCTCACCAAAAGCCCCTCAATCTCAGGTGACTTCACTTCTTTGGTAAAAGTTTAGCGCTTCCTTGACTTTTTGTTTACTTCAAAATCCTTATTTACTTTCTGAGGAAGTAAAAAAAAGATACAAAAGAGAAAAAAACTGTACCATAGAATCTGTTGGGTCTTCTATGATATACTACCATATAATGAGAAAAATTACTAGTCTTTCTTTAGGGAATTTAATACAGAGGCTAACAAAAACAATAGCTTTTCTCTGGTCCAATAATAAGCACCTTTAAATACAGACAAGAAAGTAAATATTCCATTTACAAGAGCAAAAAAAACTATCAAGTATTTACTAAATTTATATGACTAAATGTAGTACTCTATTGAAAGACACAAAGATCTGAGCAAAGGAAAAGAATGGATTGGTCTTGTATTTGTGTTGCAACATGTGACCATCCACCTAAAAGAAAACAAAAGTGGGCACACGTGTTTTACAACAGACAAAATAAATTCCAGACAGATTTAATACTTGGATATTTTAAATAAATGCCATGTGTGCATGTATCTATACACACACACTTCACGTACACATCTTAACACTGACACTACACGTCTAATATAGAGAGCAGAAAAAATCCTTTTAACCGAACTAGAAACTCAAAAACTATACAAGAAAAGATAGTTGTATCTGAGTACATAAAGACTTGCTAGTTTATCAAGGAAATACATATCAAAATGGTAAGGAGTAAAATTACACTCACTAAAATTGGTAAATATTTAAAAGATCTAGAATGCCTATTTCAGACAGAAATGTGGAGGAAGGTTATTCCCCTGTATTTCAAGTGAAGATGTGAAAAAACCTTTTGAAAAACAATTTGTCAACCTCTATTACAAGTAAGATTAGACTGAATCGTTAAGAATTTGATATTTTGTTGTTGTTGTTAAAATGGTCAGTCAACAAATACACACACCCTACAACCTAGAGAAATATAAGTTCCTAAGGATATTTATTTTAGGAACACTGTTTAGTGGGGAAAAAGGAAAAACAAAGAAATAAAGTAAATGTTCATTAAAAGAGGAGTACCAAGACTGTAGAATATATATTCATAATATTCATGTATTACACAATCATTAAAAATAATAAACTGTTGGGAGGGACAAAAGGAAAGAGTTTCATCTTATGTACAAAATGTAAATAATCACATTTACACATTTAAGTATAATGTATAAAAGAAAAATGTTTGTAAAATTATTTTTGTTATTGTTAAAGTTCTACTTTTGACCTTTTGAACTTAAAACACTTTATTAATCACCGCCAAATTCAATGGGTTTTCATACTCTTTAATCTCCACTCCTGACCATTTTCAGCATTTAAGAAGAAAATGAGAACAGTCTTTGAACTTCTAACAGTTGGCTTCCTGACTCTGCCCTCTCTCCTCTCTTGAACTGATTTTTCTTCCTGCCCTAACATATGTACGGCTGACTTCTTTTTAGCCTTCTGATATTCTGTCTTCTGTCCCAACTAATGATCTCAAACACTCTAAAGAATGAGAAAACCACCATCTTTCCTATTATGTGCCACTCCACACATCGCGATCTTTCCCACTCAAGGAATCCAATTCCAGTTGACTGACGCACACATCTATTTCTATGCCTTTTTGGAATCTCAGAATTCAGTATTATCTGAGGCAACTTATGTCCTATACTCCCAAATTTGTTTCTCCTCTTGCCCATAACTATCACTGATTCTACCATTCACCACACATGAAACTTGATTCTACCATTCGCCACACCTGAAACTTCAGTATCATGTTGGATTAACTTCCTATCTCAGCTCTTACCTGCAACTTTAGAGTCTGTCTCCTATTACCTGTACAGCACCACTTTCAGCAATGCCTTTCTTTCCACAGTACCTGCCACCTGTATTACTACATTAGCCTCAGAGTCTCCTAGGTCTCTTCCTATTATCTTCTGACACCAAGGCATAAAACATAACTGATTATATCATATATATTTACTGCTACTTAATAACTTCCACATTTCACTCCAAAGGGATTAGCCAGGCACTTAAGTTCCCCATTCTATGATCTCAAAGTATCTAGCCATACAATATCTTTTGAATTTACTCTACCCATCAGGTACATATATTCAGGTCTATCATTCTAAAACCCCTGCTTTTTATTTAGCTCTTTGTTCCAACTATAAGTGCTGAAATTCTTCTATTCTTCAAATGTCATCTCCTTATGAAGCCTATTCAAATACCAACATCACAGTTGGGTTTGGGGATTTTTTTTTTCCTTTTTTTTCCTCTTCTGAAAACTGGGCAGTAGCAAAAGATTATCAGACTAGAAATCAGAATGCTGATGGTTTCTTTCAAATGCTACTGCTTTTGACATCTGGATATTAAATCAAGCTCCTGAGCCCCAGTTTCTTGTTCTGTAATACAGAAATAAAATTAACCGACACACTTCACAGGTAGGTAGGAATATATGTAAGACCATTATAATTTAATGCTAATGCTGTCATCATATCAGCTCTTATATTTGTTTTTAATATTTAAAAGACAGTCTACACTTTACATCTAGCACCCAACACAGAGTAGCTATTCAAATGTATTTAAAAAAAAAAACTTCATGTTCTAAAATATAGCACTCCCATTCCAGCATGAAATATAATCCATGCACAATTTATGTATACTTACACACAGATTTAAAAAAAAAAATCCACAACCCTTCTTCCCACACGTAGGTTTTCAATAAAACTGTTGTCACATGACATTTCTGGACCTCTGATTTAGTTCACCTGAAACCCAATTAGTTATCTGGCAGGTGGGTAGGGACCCTTTAAAATGGCTGATAAATAACTAAATAGTCGAAGAACTCCAAAAACTTTACAATATGTACTATGTAAGTGATACAAAGTATCTGTGTGAGGGGACTGTGATGGTGGTATGCTGTCCAATCCAACAAATTTATCCAGCATTCAGAGTTGAGCATTAGTGCTTTAGTTTACCTTAAAATTGCGAATGTTGACATCATGGTTATTTCAGTGACATAAGACAACAGATTTAAAAAAATGACTATACAAGAAAAACATGTTAATTTTCATTAAGCTGAAAAGACTTTGTTTTTTTCCTCTTTCACAAAAGCAAAATTAATGATGGACAGTGTTCATAAAAATTCAAAATAAAATGGAAAGGGGAGTAGAAATGACACGTTAGTCTTATAGAAACCTATAAATCATATACTATGAGAACCTGAAAGTCCTTGAGTTACCCCTGAAAACCATGTTATATCTTAGAGCACGTAATATCTTACACCAGAAAACAAGAAAACTACCTAAAATTAGTAGGGTCTTGTCTGAAGGACACAAGAACCAATGTGAACAAGCACTCACTAGCCAAAAATGGGAGAATCTGAACATCAATACAAAAATAACTCAAAAGTCTAAAACGCAAATATGCTTATTTAAATCCATGAGTTCACAGGATAAGCCACTGTTATCACAATTATGTCACACCACTGGCTAATATTTCTTGGCATGTTATTACTTCACAAAAAAACTGCTCTCCTATCTAGTATCACATCTGCTCTTAGACGTCATATCCACATTCTTGTACATACCTGCAATTCATTTTTTAAATCTAAATTTAAAACTCTACAAAACCATCTGGTCCTATACTTTACCCTACTGCTGTTACAGTAAGGCTTCAGCCTTCCTAAGAGTCTAACTCTTTTAAAAAATAATGGCTGAATGCCAAGAACAAGCAGCACCAAAATGAAGTCACAAGCAACTGGGCTATATTATGGCTTAAGATAAGTATGGGTAAAAAAAAAAAAAAGGAGAGAATGAGTTAGACAGGAATGATGAACAGCAGTTGATGAGTATCAAATCACTGTGTGTTCATTTAAAAAAAAAAAAAAAAGCTCACCCTGTATGTGATGTTGCTGAGTTCCATAAACAAACATCAGGCAGCATGATGTAATAGAAAGAGTCCTGGACTGAGTGAGGGGACCTCTGTTCTAGTCCAAGGCCTCAGTTCCTCATCTGTAAAATGAGGGTGCTGAATTAGATATCTGAGAGGGCTCCTCTAGTTTTAACATTGAGGGAGTCTATGGACAAATTCAAGAAGAAGCAATAAAATGTAGGACTTTTGTTAACAGTGAAGTTTAACTGTTAACATTGGAAACAGTGGGTGGGAACAGAGATGAAAACAATGTTCATAAAATTTTGAACTTCAAAGAGCAATTACTTTATAATTTTTAACTGCTAAAAAGGTTTTTACAATATACCAGCCTTAGTAGCATTATGAAATTAGTAATGAGGGACCAAATTATGACCTGAAAAACCCTATTCACCTTTGGCCAGCCAGACTGCCCAAGTAAATCTAGAAAAATACTGCAGAAACACCTTTGGGCTAACAATTACATTAAGTGATGAAGTGCCTCACAAGTGTCCCCAATTAAGTAACTGAATAAAAAGTAAAATGACAAGAAAAGTGATTAGAGTAAATTAAACATTTAATTTTAACATGCAATAAAATAATTATGCTTGTGATAGCCTTTTTTTGTTAATATTTTCCCTATGCGTAATTTTTTTTTTTTTCCTGCTTAGCTCTCAAAATAGAACCTGGCTTCTCCTCCTGACAGAACTAATTGAAATAATTCTTTTCCCAATGACACTCAGAAACATTTAAAAAGTGTTAAGTTCTCTACACTGAAAGAAATCAAGCTTCTACTAGTAACAACAGAAAGGCTCTGGTGCCTCAAAAAATTGGTGGTTGCCTAACTGCAATTACCTAAATAACATTAATTGCTGGTCCGAGTAAATCCTTCAGGGTCTAATAAGCTGAATACTACGTTTTAAGTTCCTACATCAGCTGACATTCCACTATTTATTTATCCCTTATGCTGATGCCACAGTTCTTACGTGGCAGACTTAAAACTCCAGGGATGTAAGAACCAATAAACCTGTCTCTACAATCAAGAATCTGTCAAAAATCTACTCTTTTAAAGAATGTAATCTGTACCTTTTAAAGGATGTAAAGATACAATGAAACAGTCGGTGAAAAAAAAAAACTTAAAAAAAAAACACCTTGTTTTTTTAAAGCTTGTTTTATGCAAATTACCTAAAGTGATTATAAAATAACTTGGCATACAAGCAATTCCATTAATGATTCATTTGAGCATTTCACCTTGGCAATATATTGCCTAATAAGTTATTCAGAATCACTAATAAAATTCTCTCTGGTTGGTAGAAACAAAGGCAAAAATAAAGCAGTCTTGATGGTAATGAAATTTGTTCTTGGCTAGTCTTAAAATGGTTGTGATATCCATGTATCTTTGAGATAAAAAAAAAATCTGTGAAACAAAATTTTCCTTTACAATGAATTTATTTTCCATTTTAATTTAGGTATTTTGATTTACAATCCTAATGAGCTGATTAAAATACCTTACACTTAATGGTAAACAACAGAAATCAGGATGGATACGCAAAGCATACTTTAGGGCTCTATTTTGAGCATGAGCTGTTTTCAGCAATTTTCTCCATCTACCTTACCACCCCCTCCATGACTTTTTCAGAGAGACTTAAACACTTAGATTATTTACTGAATACTATTAACGATAAAATACTATATTTTAGCCAGTATTATACAGATATAAACTAGCTCCTGCAAAAATTCAGGACTGAACTACTGTCTTGGGTAAATATTCTCCTCTAGGAAGGGTTGGCACCAAGATCAGCAGCAGCTAAAGGAGAATTTGAAATTTAAATAACTAGTTGGTATGTTGCATGAAGCCCACTGATTGTTCCTAACTAAATTTCAATTTGTAGAACATAAACACATCTGTAATTCTTTCCACCACTTATAGAAGTCATCACATAGTATAATTTGCTCAAAGACCAAAATACCTCATTTAGTTATCAATAATACAGAATCCTTGGAACAATGTAAATGGCTATACCTGGGCACAACATAGCAGCACAAGTGCTTTGAAAAAGTTATAGTACCTAGAAATGGCAATTCTTTTTATTACTGCAATACAACTGGAGATAAAAAAGACAAAAGACCAAAAATAAGTACAACTCAGACTATTTTGGTTACTAAGAAAATATGAAGCCCTTATAACATCATACAATTTCATATAACTTTTTATTTTCTAAAATATATTTAATAACTGCTTAGTTTTGTTGGAAATTCCTGTTTCAGGACTGGGGAAAAAAATAACTGCCAATAAAAAAGAAACTGAGTTGATCAAATTAATGGCTAAAAATCTCACATCTCATTATTACAATTTTTAATTAATAATTTGTAATTATTTTAATATTAATGTTTTACTTTTCTCTCATCCTCACCTACTTACAGTTTATTCCGATATATACATTTTAAAACTCTAGCCTATCAGAACAGATTTCCTAAGGGTAAATAAGGATAGGAAATGAATTAGTATTTTGTAAATGTTATACTTAATATGGGGTATTATATTTTAACGGCATTACACTTGTCTCTCAAAAATGTTATAAAAGAACCACAAAATTCTGGAACAATGATCATTTGCCTTTTAACTCAACAAGTCATTAACATACTATTACCATAAAATACAGATTTTTAGAAACAAATTCTAATTTAATCTGGCTAACAATTCTAGTATAAAAATTATTCAGCTTTCCTCTTTCGATAAATGAATACAACATACTTAAAAAAAATGTGTCCTAAGTCAAAATTCATAAATGACAACTGGCCATATTTAAAAAATGGAAAGAGAATCTAATAATTGCCTCTAATGGTATTTTCAAAAACTTGTTCAAAATAAGCAACCCAAGGGATTCCATCTCACATTAATCATACTTGACTCCAAGCATACTCTAATTACGTTTGCATCCCCTCAGACCTTATGTATTATAAATGATCATAATGAGCCTTTGCTATATCACTGTGACGTAATCAAGTTATTTGTGTGGGTATGTTTTGTCTTCTCACTTTTATTGTTCATTTTTATTTCTGTATCGTTCTGCATCCTATAAAGTTCAGAGCTCAGTGTACAGGCACAAAAAATGCCACTCATAAATCTTTTATTTTCAAATTTAAAAAAGTATCAATTTTGATTGTATCTACTAGTAACAACCTATTAACAAACAGGAAACTGATTTAGAAAAATACTACCTACTAGTATTTTTGTAACATTTTATTGTGAAAATTTTCATACATACAGAAAACATTTTAAAAACTGTACTGAAAGTATTCCCATGGCCACCACTAGGATTTAGAATTAACATTTCCTTCTATTTGTCTTACCATTCTCCCAACTGATCTTAACTTTTGAAGTATTTCAAAATGAGCTGCAGATCCATATACTTTCCCCATATACACTTCAGCTTCTGTTACTAATTACAGTGATGTACTTAATACAGTGTTTCAAAGAAAAAATTTACATAAAATACAATGGATAGATATTAGGCTTACCACTCGATATACTCAAGTAACCCAAATACCTAACAGGACACAGGGTATTACCATCACCCTAAAAGTTCTCATATGCCCATTCCCACTTAATCCCTGTCCCCAACACCCATGCACCCATTTTTCTAAGCCCTGCCAACCACTTGTTTTTTAACCATTAGTTTTGCCTGCCCCACCCTGACACACAACAGGTAAATTTGCCTTTTTTTTTTTTTTTTTAAGATTTTATTTATTTGACAGAGAGAGACACAGCAAGAGAAGGAACACAAGCAGCAGGGGTGGGAGAGGGAGAAGCAGGCTTCCCGCCGAGCAAGGAGCCCGATGCAGGGCTCGATCCCAGGACCCTGAGACCATGACCTGAGCTGAAGGCAGACGCTTGACTGAGTCATCCAGGCGCCCTAAGTTTGCCTGTTTTTAGTACATCATAGAAACGGAATCATCATTCTGCCCCATTTTTTTTTAAAGATTTTATTTATTCATTTATTTATTTGAGAGAGTGAGAATGAGAGGGAGGAGGGTCAGAGGGAGAAGCAGACTCCCCGCCGAGCAGGGAGCCCGATGCGGGACTCGATCCCGAGACTCCAGGATCATGACCTGAGCCAAAGGCAGTCGCTTAACCAACTGAGCCACCCAGGTGCCCCATTCTGCCCCAGTTTTATGTAAGGCTATGTTCACTCAGCATTCTGTTTCAGAACTTACTCCAAGTTGCTGCAGGTATCAAGACTTTGTTCCTCTCCACTGCTCAGCAGTATTGTGTTGTATGTACACAGCAGTTTATCTATTTTCTTATTGACAGACATCTGAACTGTTTCCAGTGTAGGGGTCAGCCACACATTTGGCAGAGTTTCTACACAGAATCTGGTATTCCACCACTGTGGTTCTTTCTTCCCTCTTCCTCCTGCTGGACTCTCATTCACTCTACAGCGGCTGTGGTATTTCTCAATTTGATCTGATTCCTCAAGCCAGTAAGACTGCAAACAAGCCAAGAGGAGCCTGCCTGAAGCAAACACCAGCAAGAGGAGAAACTCACCCAAGGGCCATTCCCTTTTAAGAAACCACTTCAAGTCCAGTTCCTACTTGTTTCTGTTTGCTCTACAGTGTCCCCCATGTTTTTCCACAGATTGTCCAGTGGCTGTGCTCACAATCTGTGGGATGATTTGACTAGGAGGAGCCACTGTTTCATTTTTAAAATTATAACTCCCTATTTTTCCACTTGAAAAAAAACTATTATCGACAAATCTCTTTGTGGGGTTTTCCCCCCCTCCTCAAGAGCTTGACTGATGTAGTCCCTTTTGATCCAAAGAGTCAAGCTAAACCAAGAAAAGGCCTTTGGGAGTGGGAGATGATGACAGCTGAAGGAGGGAATACTGTAATTCTGTCCAGTCCCAAAGGCATCCCAAGACATGTATGCAGAACACACCCAAAGAAGCCAAGGTTTTGAGACCCTTTGACATAAGCCAGTCTTCGGGTCCCACACTAATCCTGACGGGTGCATGCAAGGAGGAGGCCCAAAGCAGCACAGCAAAGGCTGTGAACACCAAACTGGCACTGGGCGCTAACACTGCCCGTGCGACAGACAAGGAGAACTAAGCACGAAGATCACCTGTTTGAATTACAAAACAAAGCCCACAACATTCGTAAGATACAATCCAAAATTATTAAACATACACAGAATCAGGAAAATCTGACCAATTCTCGAAGATTATCCAATCTTAAGAGTTACCAATCTTAAGATACCAATCTTAAGATTATCCAGATGTGAAAATTATCAAACAAAAACGTTAAGGTAGCTATTTTAATCCATCCTCCACAAGGTAAAGGTGTATACTTGACAGGAAAGACATAAGCTCTCAGAAGTACAAAGTATAAAAAGAACCAAATGGAAACTACAACTGGGAAAAATCTAGGGAAAAAAATGATTTGACAAGGTAACAAGTACAAAGCAAACACTAATAACTGATTTCCCAAGAAAGAAAATAACACAGATAAGAAAAATACCTAATTATAATAAAAGAAAAATTTCCTGACATTTTTCATCTTTAGCACTGAACAGTAAACAAAACACAAAACCTAGACTAAAATGCTTTAAGCCTTATTATTCTATCTCCTCCTGAGCTCCTGTGCAAGCTCGCATGATTCATCTCTGAAAAATATTCTGATTCTCTATAATTTGTATGATACAGAATTTTAAAGAATGCTGGACTACATGAGGCCATCTGGTTCAAGTCTTGGTTCTATAACTATGACAAAGTATGTGAGATGGCATCACTTCTCTCAGCTGTAATTCCTTATTTGTAAAATTAGGACCTACTGCGTGAGGACAACTTAGCTTTATGATGAGTCCTGTTGTTAAAGAAGGCAGGTAATTATGTTCTAACAGGACACCTGGAGGCCAGCAGTGAGGAAGTCCAGCCAGCTGTGGGGAACGTTAGAGGCCTGCCCTGGCCGCACTCCACATGAAGCCTGATCAAACCAGACCAGCCCAAGATGGCGGATGCCACCACGGGGAAACCACTGACCCAATCAGGAAGAAAATTCAGGAAACCCTGCATCCCTGCCCCACGTAATGAATAGTTCACCCCCTAGTTAACAATCCTCAATAAAAGATAGAAACCCAACTCCACCCCAGTCTCCACCCCTCCCCAGGGCGTGCAGCCCATTTGCTCCAGTTTCCTCCCATCCCAACTCTCACACCTCCAAAGTGTGTACTTTCACTTTAATCAACTTTTCTTGTTTGTGTCATTCGTCCCTGTGTTGTGTGTCTGTCCCTGAATTCTTTCTTGTGACAAGAACGTTTGGTGACACCTTAGCAACACAGGCTGGGTCTCTCCCCCAGTTCACCCCCCCGTTCACCTGGCAACACCATGATCTAATTTTAGGAATGCTCTGATGGTCACTCCTATTTCCCCAGGTCTTAGCATTAGCCAAATTCTTCACTGCTCTGATGACTTGTTTCTGGCAGATAAGGAGAACCTACAGGTCAGGCAGCTATGACTAGCAAGGTCTAGGGCAACACTGTCAACAGATATACAACATAAGCCACAATGCAAACATTGCGTAATTCTGAATTTCTAGTAGTCACATGAAAAATTTAAAGAGAAACAGGGGGCAATTATTCTAATAATATTATTTTACTTGACCCAATAAAATACATATGATATGTACACATTTAACCCAAATGTGATCATTTCTTGTAACCAATATTTCAAAATCAAAAGTATACATTGTCTTCAAAATCTAGTATGCATTTTACATTTACAGCATACCTCAAATATGACTAGTCATATTTCAAGTGCTCAGTATCACACATCACCAGTGGCTACAGTATATACTGCGGGTCTAGATGCGGAGGTGGAAGGGCAGGGGAAGGGGGACACAAGGGCAAACAGGGCCAAGATGTCTGGATGAGTCATAGAGTGCACATGCGTGCACACGCACGCACGCACACCCACACACACACAACTATAGATTGGTGGTGATAAAAAGGTCAGCCCTACATGGCAGGTAGATCAGGGAAAGTTTGATTTTGAAATAAATTTCCAGCTCTACTATAAGTAGAGCCCACTCTAAGAAAAAAAAGAAAAGGTAGATAAATGACTTACATATCATTTCAAAATACCTGAATTTAAAGTATTTCTTTTTATGAAAGCTACTGTTTACTTCATCCTATCCACAGCTGTGGGGAAGAAATACCATGTAGGGAATATATTAAAAGGCATTATCGGGCGCCTGGGTGGCTCAGATGGTTGAGCGTCTGCCTTCGGCTCAGGTCATGATCCCAGGGTCCTGGGATGGAGTCCCACATCGGGCTCCCTGCTCCTTGGGAGCCTGCTTCTCTCTCTCTCTCTCTCATTAATAAATAAATAAAATCTTAAAAAAAAAAAAAGGCATTATCAAACAAAATACATTTCTCAATTAAATGGTTTTTAAAGATTAGTGAAGGAAACACAAAATATACTTCAAAAGTATACAATATTCAAATCAAATGTTTTATTGTGACTTAGTTTCTGAATTTCAGCCAAAGTATCAAATCCTTCCTTTGAATGAAAATAACAAAAAACCTTAAGTAAATTTACAAATACTGAAACCTCTACGTATTTTTAAAAGAGATATGTCTTTTGTTTTGAAGGACAGTGTAACAATTTTATTCCTTGTTTCTCATGCAAAATAAAGGAAAAGTGGTCCTTTTGAGAACCTAGGGTTCCACCCCAGTTTCATCTTGCCACAGTTCCAATCTTCTCAGAGGTGCAGACGTTCTCAACTGTGGAAACAAGACCTGGTTCAGAGCAGACTCTACAATTTATTATCTACGTGATTATAAACAGGAATAATGGATTCCTCATCTATAAAACAGAGATACTAACAACCCCAAAGATTACAAAGACATTTAAATAAGATATTTACTCTCTATCACAGAACATTCACTACACCTTCCATTTCTGGTCTGATTTTTATGTACTTTTATCATTTTTCAAAAAACTTTTAATCAAAATGTCTTTGTCTCCTACACATTTAAATTATTTCTATGTAATCTGTTCTAAATTCACAAACCCTTATGTTCCTAAGTCATTTTTTAAAAGTATCAGATTATAGGGGCGCCTGGGTGGCTCAGTCGGGTATGCTTCCGACTCCTGATTTTGGTTCATGTCATGATCTCAGGGTCATTAGTTCATGCCCCGCATTGGTTCCGCATTGGTTCCGCACTGGGCGTGGAGGCTGCTTAAGATGTCTGGCTTTCCTGGAGTCTCCCTCTGCCCCTCCCCCACTCTCACTCTCTTAAGAAAAAAAAGATTATAATGAACTCAAAATGATCCCATTAAACGTCTGACTGGAAATAAACATCAAATCAGACTGTCCTTTATACAATACAGTGAAATAAGAACTATAGCGTCTTTTTCTTTTTTTAAAAGATCCTCCTTATAGGAGGAAAACAGTAATCACAGGGAAGGAGAGAAAATAGTCATTGTGAAGATCTCTGTTCCAATGAATCATGGGAAAACAATCAGAAGGTATGACTGAAAGCAACTGGCTTAAAAAGGGCAGAACATGGAGAAGAGAACAAACAGTGCCTATTAAAACCAAAAATTCCTGTCTTTTATATACCAAACTTTACTAAGTTAATTTCTTTTGGGAGCAAAAAATTAGAAGTAACAAAAAAAATGCATTACTATGCATTAGAAAGATGCATGGATTAATGAAAGGAAGGAGGCATGGAAAAAAACAGAGACTCCTAATGGTTTCATTACACCCAAGAAACTTGCAATAGCCTGTAGTTTCAAATTTTATGGCTATATTGCTAATATGAAAGCATGTGGCCCAACCCTGAATGTGTTAGAATCTAGTAAGACTGAATTTAACAAGTCTGGGCAGTCTGAAAAGTTGGAAATACTTAAAAATAAGGCCATAAAAAAATCAGGGATAGGATACTTTTTGTTTTAACATTATTCCATCAACCACCCATCCTTCTACCTTTATGTGGGTTTTAAATTCTTGCTCTCTCTCTATTCTGGGTTCCGTGAGATAAGAAGAGAGCTAGAGCCAGGTTTTGTTTCTGGTTGCATGGTGCCTATATTAAGAGCTTATGGAAGCAACACCAAAATTACATGAAGCATGAAGATAAAATTTTAAGTAACAAGAGCAACTCACTATAACAAGTTCTACAACATTTAATATAAGGCTTAAATCCATGTAAGAATCCAAGCTTTCTTTGACT
The DNA here is from genome assembly GCF_029215605.1 of Mirounga angustirostris. Taxonomy (NCBI): domain Eukaryota; kingdom Metazoa; phylum Chordata; class Mammalia; order Carnivora; family Phocidae; genus Mirounga; species Mirounga angustirostris. Next base: position 87,607,435 of record NW_026991709.1, on the reverse strand, counting down.
TTCAGATGATAGATAATCACAATCTTTCAGGTCCCATTTTAGTTATAGAAGCCTCACATAGCAATCATCCAATGGTAAAGATACAGGGGATCAACTCCAACTTGTATGTGCTCTGCTTTTCTGAATTATCTTTTTTTGTTTTATTGATAAACCATACATTTTCAAAGAGACAACTGCTCAGACATATACAAAGGTATAAGCCCTTTTGAAAGAAATTGAGCCTGTACGTGTTTTCAGCTTCATCCATTAAGGGGAGGGGGGGAAACCCTAAAGACTAAGAGTTTTTCAGTGCAACCATTTTACTACTGACTTGAAAATTAGTTCCCCAGAGGCATAAATTCGCAACCAAGAGAAAATACTTCACACAATGCCATATATATGGTAATGCTATTCTTTTTTCACATTTAATAATGCCACTTCAAAATCACAGGACAGTGAAAGATGATAAATAAGGACAATGAACTTTTCTACAATGAAAAGAACAAATTAATTTACAGATGATATGACTAAAAAGTAGATAGTAAAGGGAGGGGGCGCCTGGGTGGCTCAGTCGGTTAAGCATCTGCCTTTGGCTCAGGTCATGATCCTGGGGTCCTGGAATCGAGTCTCACATCAGGCTCCTTGCTCAGTGGGGAGTCTGCTTCTCCCTCTGTCTGCCGTTCCCCCCCAACTGTGTGCTCTCTCTTTCTCACACAGAAGTAAATAAATAAAATCTTTTAAGTAAAAAAAAGTAGATAGTAAAAGGGAACAGATCACTGCCTCTTGGAAGCAACTTCTTGGGATGGTCACAACTCTTTGGGGCCTTATCTTCAATCTAGCAAGCCATAACTTTTATCAGTTCTCTTAGGATAATCAAGTTCTAGGAGAAGAGATGTTAACAAAATACACTAGAACAATATAAGAATGAGAAGAATGATTTCCTGATTTACACTGAGAAATCTAACTGCAGCCTGGAATATTCACTGATGCAACAGATGCTAGTGGTACCCAGTCCACAACTCCTCACTACTCAACTTTGCTGAGGAAGTAAGCAGCTTCTTTCCACAAACACCTGACGGTCATCTCTGGCCACAGGTTAGGTCAGGGAGGAGTTGCTGCGGGGTTCATGTCCTCCCCACCCCAGAGCATAACTCCACAATATGGAATGGGAGTTGGTAGACAAATTACTCCAGCTTCACTGCCCCTGGAGTGCAACTCAGAGGCATGTTCTATCCTGTCTCCCAGAGGTACCCACAGGGTGTGAGCCCCAAATGCCCACAACATTACCTACTCTTTAAGGCATCTGTCCTGGCCTCTTTATCTCTTCTTACTTCCCCACCACTCCCCACACCCACAGCAACTTTCTGGGTTCACTTTTCAAGTAAAATAGTTCTATCAAGGGTCTGATTCCATTGAAATCAAATCTAAGACAACCGGTCAGCATGGTTCTTTTCTTAGTAGGAAAACCTCACTGTTAAGCTAAATTAGGGGCGCCTGGGTGGCTCAGTTGGTTAAGCGACTGCCTTTGGCTCAGGTCATGATCCTGGAGTCCCTGGACTGAGTCCCGCATCAGGCTCCCTGCTCAGCGGGGAGCCTGCTTCTCCCTCTAACTCTCCCCCCGTCATGTACTCTCTCTCTCTCTCTCTCTCTCTCATTCTCACTCTCTCAAATAAATCTTTAAAAAAAAAAAAAGCTAAATTAATTTTAAGAAGTTGTGGGATGACTACAGAATCAGAAGAGAAAATAGGAGGTATGAAGGATTTGTCAAAAGAGTTGACAGATTTTCTTGAAAAGAAGTATCTTTTGAACAGTTCAAAGAAAAAGATACATAAACAGTTCTAAACATACAAAATGATGCAAATTAGAACTATAGTGAGATACCATTTCTCATCTATCAGATTAAAAATACACACACACACCCCCACCCTAAAAGTTCTGACTATACACTGTTTGCAAGTGAGTAAGCAGGCAACCGCATACATTGCTGGAAGGAATATAAAATGCCGTAATGTTTAAGGGAATTTGGCAAATTGCCTAAAAAAATAATGGATATTTATGATCACACCTAAAACTCCCATTCTTGAAACAGAATGGTACATCCATATAATGGACTATCACATAGCCATGAAAAGGAATGAGGACTGACTATACAGCATTATAAGATGATCTCCAATATAAGTATGTACATGGGTTTGCTTGTATTTTTTTAAACTAGCACTATAGATAAAAACCAGTTATCTGGAAGGGGAGTAAGAAAATAAAAATGTATCTTATTTTGAAGTAACAAACATTTTATATATAATTACAGAACAAAACTAAATCAAAATACTTAAATTCTAAATACTAAAAATAAAATGAAATAAACAGACGTGACTAGATAACAAGATGGCAGAAAAATCATACAAGTGGATTTACTTTGAGTACTGTAAAAACAATACTTTGACTGTAAGCCTCAGTGGGACATAGGACAAAAAAGCAATTTTTAGGAATCATGTTAGTGGTACTGGTTTAAATAGAGAAATATATATTAAGATAAAAATCAATATTATATATAATAGTTCTATATGATTTTATAAATTTATCTTATACATTTCACTTATATAGTCTATATTTTATATTTTAATACATTTATGCTATTTTCTATTACATTTATATCTAATAATACGTAATATTATAAAATATAAAAGAAAAAAGTTTATGTAAAAGCCAACTTAAAAAGGCTCCTTGGCCAAGACCATTTGAGCATCATAATAAGAATAAAAACTGCAATGCAATAAACATATAAAATATTTAAATCCACGAGCTCAATGACACTTAAAACCCTTGATATAATTAGGATATCAACATCTTGCATGTTCTCACTGAAATAAGAGATCTAAGCAGTGGTCAAAAGTCACCTAATATCACAGACAAATATGTACGTCTTAAGGACCTCCTTATGAAATATTCTGTCACCCTGACACCACAAAATAAAGAAAGAAAAACCTGAATTAGATTAAGCTCTTAGATATAACTACTGATTTGCAAAAAAGCACAAGGGAAAGAGAGGCTTTTTACTATAGGGATGCAATTAACAATACACAGAATGAGGAAACCTCACATGGCAAATAAATTAAAAGGGAAAAAATGCAGCAAGTAAAGAGGTAGAAGAGTAAGATGTACATACCAACCAAATATAATATGTATGGATTTTGTAGAAACACCGTTTATGAGCAAATGAGGAAAACTAAACTAAACGGCTATTTAGTGATATTAAGAAATTACTGTCATGATCTCATATCCATCAGAATGTTCATTACCAAGAAAGAAAGAAAAAAGGAAGGAAGGAAGGAAGGAAGGAAGAAAGGAGGGAGGGAGGGGAGAAAGAGAACACCACAGAAAATAAAAAGTGCTGGAAAGAATGTAGAGAAAAATCAGAACCCCTGTGTACTTTTGGTGGGAATGGAAAATGGTTCGGCCACTCTGGAAAACCATATGGAGGTTCCCATATGATCCAGGAGTCTCATTTCTGGGTATATACCCAAAAGAAGTAAAGGCAGAATCTTGAAGAGAGATTTGCACACACATGTTCAATGCAGCATTATTCACAACAGCCAAAGATTGAAGCAACCTAAATGTTCAATGATGAATGAATAAAGAAAATATGGTATATGCATATAACAGAACAGTCAACCTTTAAAAAGAAGGATATCCTGTCACATGCTATATGCCACAAAACTGATGAACCTAGAGGACATTATGCTAGGTAAGCCAGTCACAAAAGACAAATACTGTATGATTCCACTTATACTGTATAGAGTAGCTAACATCAAAAACCTAAAACCAAAATTAAAATAACTGTTGCCCGCTGCTGCTAAGAGGGGGAAACGGGAGGTTTTTGTTCAATGGGTATCAGTAAGATGAAAAAGTTCTAGAGAACTCTTGTACAACAATGTGAATACAGTTAACACTACACTTAAGTGTACGAACTGTGCACTTAAAAATATTTAAGATGACAAATTTTATGTTTTTTACAATTTTTCAAAAGTATATTTAAATCCCTTTTCAATAAAAAATTATTGTCAATGTTTAAAGTGTGACAATGATATTGTATATATTTTTAAGTAGTCTGTATCTTACATAGATACATACTAAAATATTTATCAATGAGGGGCGCCTGGGTGGCTCAGTCGTTAAGTGCCTGCCTCCCACTCAGGTCATGATCCCAGGGTCCTGGGATCGAGCCCCGCATCGGGCTCCCTGCTCTGCGGGAAGCCTGCTTCTCCCTCTCCCACTCCCCCTGCTTGTGTTCCCTCTCTCGCTGTGTCTCTGTCAAAAAAATAAATAAAATCTTCAAAAAAAAATAATAAAGTATTTATGAATGAAATCATGTGATACATGTATTGGCTCCAAAATGACTGGGGGGAGGGGGTGGAAGGAGACATAGAACAACGTGGTTAAAGATGACAAAATTGGTGACTACTGCAGCTGGGTGAGAGTTCATTATGCTATTCTGTCTTCAGTGTACGTTTGAAAACGTGCACAATAAAAAGTTAAAATAATACACGCTTGCTGGCCAATGGATTCTATTAATACAATGAGATATTTACAGAAAAGAGTATGCAACATTTATTTAGGAAAGTAGCTGTAAATCGTAATGATGTAAGGTGCAATTAGAGTTAAAATAACTTGTACCTAGGTAAGTGAAGAGTAAGCTAAAAAGAATAATATGAATCCTTCATCCTTATATCACAAAGTTGAGGGTGGGGGTGGTAGAGTTAAGTTGTACATTCCCACAAAGCATTCCTTTATAGCATTTTCAGGGGGAAAAAATATAGGATACTACATAGCACAGGTTTCACTAAAAACTTGGGCATTTCTCAGGTTCATGAGAAAACTATCACTGTGAACCAATACCTATAAATGCATTAGCACATCATGCAAATGTGTACAAATGGCTGTGGTGTCCTCAGCTAGACCACAAGCAAGTTTGCTGGGATCTTGGCCTTCTTCATCTCTAACACTAACACTTATTTAGAACATAATTGAACATAAATTTCTGCGATCATCACTTAAAAATGATTTCAGGACTTCTCAACGAAACTGACAAATGAGTTGAAAATAATCTGATTTGAAATACAGTCTAAGAGCTGTTCCAAAAACAACACAATGTATAGTCTCTGTGAGGGGCACGCTGAAAAATTCACCTGAAGCACTTAGAAGAGAGAACCACTTGCACAACACCTGCACCTCAGATACCCAAGAGGCCTTCACAACGGATTCTCAAGGGGGACATGCCATAGATTAAGGCTCCAACAATCAAGAAAACCAACGGGTTTCAAATGTGAACTTCAAACATAAAGCCCAAGGGCAGGTAATCCAAATGATGGAGTTGATTTACCACAGAGCTGTTTCTTGCATGAGAAACTGTAATGTTCCAAAGAAAACAGCAGATTTAACAGTGGTTAATGAGTCACCCAAGCACCTTAAAGAACCCAGCAAGGGTCTCATAAATTAATGAAGAACCATGGATCCTTCATGCTAGGTTAAGGCCGTACAAAAAATTCTTATTTTCTTCAACATTCCCCATTAACTGCTGAGAGAAGGAACAGGGAGAGGAGATCTTCCTCTTAAACAACATACTGACAAGTCCATCTTTAAAATGAATCATTTCCTAGGAATATGTTCACAGGTGACTCATCTCACCCACCTATCCTGCTTCTAGTTAATTTTTAGTAGCTTTTATTTCAGACTGATGCATCTACTATTTCCCACCAAATTCTATGAGCCTTTATCAGTTTCTATAGCTCCTTGATTTAATGTTTAAAATAAAAATTTGAGGGGCGCCTGGGTGGCTCAGTCGGTTAAGCGGCTGCCTTCAGCTCAGGTCATGATCCCACGGTCCTGGGATCAAGCCCCTCATCGGGCTCCCTGCTCAGCGAGAGCCTGCTTCTGTCAAATAAATAAATAAATAAATATCTTTAAAAATAAATAAATAAAATAAAAATTTGATTAATTAAAAATTTTAATAATGTACTATAGAAAATATTTTGAAATAGATTATCGTTAAGTAATTAATTCTAAAAAACCCAAAAAGTAAAAATTCATTCTTCTACATTTATTGAACCCTAAAATACATACCAATACCATTTAGGTAAGGAATTATTTTTTGTATGGGAGAATCATTCTGATTTTAGTTAACAGTAATGAGATCACTTAGCCTACAGTGAGAATAAACTTTAGAAATCTGTCCGATTTTATCATCTAATTTTACAAGAGTTTTTGCCAAAAGTCATCCAAGACACACGCAGAAATGAAAGCGAATCTCAACTCCTACAGAGTGGTTTTGTGCTGTATAACATAGTTCACAGATTGTTATTCCACAGAGAAAGGTTTCTAAAATGATCTTTTTAAATAGTAAGAATGGTTCTCCTGAAAATCATTCACTCTCTAAAAACAGGTAAAATTTTAGCCATTTAATTGCCCATTATCTATAAATATTAAGATAAATACAATATGCAAAAATACTATTTTAAGTAAGATGATTGACAAAAACACAAGAGCTGTTATTGAGCCTAAGCTTTAGTTTAACAAGAAAATTGTACTCACAAAATAGAGCCCACTTGTTAAAATACAAGATTATTGCTATATAATACTTTTCATCCTGGCAACCATAGCCAAGAGGTTATAAAATCTATGGATAATGGAAATCTGCAAACTATGGGTTCACCCTTTTCTTTTTTAATTAAATAATCAAAAATTACTTTAAGTGCCTTACATTACACATATTTTTTAAAACATTTCTTTACTCCAGGGCATAGATGTAGTTTGTCAAACTGTGAGAAACTTTAAAGATTCTTGATAGATGCTTACAAATAAGAGAATAATCAAAAGACCAATTAAAACACTAGCATTGGGAGTGGGAGGGATTCTTACCATTGGCAGTGCATTGATGTGGGGATGTGCAATTGAATATCCGGTACCGCCAATCACAAGTTGCTGATGCTGAGAAAAAGGAAAGTAAAATATTCAGTGTGCCCTAAAACAAGTTCAGCTTAAGAAATTTCCCATACCCAATTTTCATGTCTCAAATTCTATGTACGTCTGTAAGGTCCCCATCACCAGTGATTATCCTTCTGTCCCTCAACCACTGTCATCATGAACAACAGCAGCAACTTTTGAGTAGTACGTGGCAGGCACTGAATCTTTACAACATTCCTCTAAAAGGCTGACACAATGAATAAAATCAGACTGGAAGAGATGAATTTGCACAAAGTGTACACTCACCCCCATTCAACTTAACTTGTGCAAATACTACTGCAACAGGGCCCAGGATAGTGTGTTCATAATCTAGGCTCATGAGCCATAAAGACTGGTATCAACTGACCTTCTACATATTGTTTAATAAAGACAAATGCATGATTGATTTCAAGGTTCCATCTCTTCAGAGTTTACGTTTTACAGAGTTTACCCAGTCATCTGAATTGCTAAGCCACAGCACGTTATTTTCTGTGAGCCTTGTGTGTCAATATACGAGGTGTTTTTCGCACACCGCGTCACGGCAGCGGCTCTCAGGTGGAATGCTGACCACGGCAGATTCCCCCAGGTGCTGGGCTCGAGCACAATTTCACACGAGAGGGCAAGCGGATGCCACAGAAAGAAAGCAGGAGCTTTACCTCCTATACCTCACTGGTGAATTAAGTCAGTAAACACCAAAAAGATAACTAAGCAAATACACTGAGTAACTGGAGAAAGAATTTAATCCCTTGAAGTTTGCTCCTCTCTGATTTTATCTTTAATTCACTAGAACTCTCATTTGTGCTCACTGCACACTCCGTGGCCATACTAAACTTCAGTGCCACTATAGCACTTCCAGGTAGGCAAGTTATAATACCTAGGAATTAAAATAATATTTATTAAACATGGCACACACACTGAAATTATAGATAGCTCCGTCAACACACAATATCCCACCAGTCACTGGTACTTCAAGACACTGGGGTGACCACCAAGGTGTTCTGGCACGAGACACTTGTGAAGTAGCTGGAAGACCCTTTCTAACACCTACCAAAGAAATGTTCTACAGACATCATGATTGAGTCCAAACAAATCTCCACTAGGCTCTGTTTACCTCTGGGTTATCTGTTACAAACACCAATTGTTCTATCATTAAGATTTCGTGAATTTTTGAGTTATAAGCTATATAGGGCTACTTATTACCCAAAAACTGGCAGAGTACCCTTATCAGAGAAAAGTTCTGGCATACATTCATTCTACTTATTTATAAATAATTAACATGTGCTACTGAATCACATACATTTTAAAACACAGAAAACAAAAGTAAAAAAAAAAAATGTGTGCCTATATGTCAAATATCCTTCTAGATAATCTCTTATAATTTTAACCATCTTCTAAAATTATTAGATTGTGGCAGGTGAAAAGCTCATTCCAGTGGTTTAAGTATCAACTCTACCATTATCTTGTTTCCTAATCCTAGTCACTTTTCTTACATTCACATTTTTTCTTTTGCAGAAATCTTTAAATTATTAGTCTGTTCTGTGGGGTCTGATTGAAACTAGATAATATAAGCCATAAATCTATGATCAAACACAAGTAAACTTACAAAAGTAAGCTCAGACACATGGCGAGTCCCAGAAATGGAGTGAAGGACTGGGAAGGCCACTGCTGCTCCGTGGGGCTTCCACTCTTCCAAATCCCTTTATGCGCCACCTTAGATAGGACTTTCTGACATCGGACTGAATAAGGGTACAAATTTGAACCCCTATGTTAAATATTAATAATTAGTTTTTAAAATTTAAAAAGGAACATAAATAGACTAATAGAGCCCTGTACCCAAATGGATACTTGTTTTCACTACTAGAGTGTATACACACATACCACACAAACTCACACAAATCTACCTTTGGAAAATTCTAAATTAGATCATTCGAGTTGCTAGTCTTTCTGTTCCTCCTCTGCTTGATTCTCTTCTCTTACTTTTCTGTGATTAGTGAGTCTTACTTTCATCACACTCATACAGGTCTTTAATCTCAGTTTTCTCCGATTATCCTTTCTCTACTTTTATTTTCTTCATTGATTCATTTAGCTTTTCCTTCTAGAGTATACCTCCTTAAGGGAAAGGGTCATAATAGTAACTTAATAAACATTTAAGTGGTTAAATAAATCTCTCATTCTAGGATTTGAAGGGAAAATAAATCAGTGGAAAACAATATGTCAACAGGTATGCCCATTTGCACATTACGATACAATCTGAAAAATTGAGGAATTACCTTTTTAAAAAAAATTTATTTATTCCAGAGAAAGAGAGATTGAGTAGGGGGAGGGACAGAGGGAGAGAATCTCCAGCAGACTCCCCGCTGAGCATGGAGCCCGCCGTGGGACTCCATCTCACCACCCTGAGGTCACGACCTGAGCTTCGAAACCAAGAGTCAGACACTTAATCGACTGAGCCACCCAGGCGCCCCAAAACAGAGGGATTTTGAAAATATTTTGGTTTCTACATTAGCTGTTTTCCTAGTCAACTCATTTAGCCATGCCCTGGTCATTGTGGAGTGCATTTATAAAGCATATCACGTAATTCTTCAGTTTACGAAATAGATTATCTGAATTTTAAGATAGAATTATATATTCTACAAAAGAATTACAAAAATCAAAGGTGTATTTAAGATAATCTGACAAAATGTATATTAAAACTATTTGTACTAAGGTAATTCAAGTCATCCAAAAAAACCAAAATATGTATCCATTACACCTGCCTTTATAATCTCACTTGCCCCACATCTCCTACGCTTACCATAGCATGTCACCGGAAGTCCCTCTTGTTTTCTGCACACTTCTGCTGCCATAACATTACTCATTCATCTACCAGAAATTTCCTTCTACTATCGTTCTGGCCACAAATCTAGCCCATCTCTTTCAAGATTCAGCCCAAATCAGCTTCCTCCCTTGATTATTTACCCCACTACCCACTGAGACACATATGAGCCTCCTTTATTACAACTGTGTAGTGCCTCATTCTCTTATCATGCCTCCCCTACCAGACTTCTTGAGACCAGGGACTTATTTGTTCACCTTGCTGTACCACAAAAGACCTAAGAACAGTGAACAGAAAATACACAGTTCTTAAGACCCATAAGTTGACTAAGTTATTACATTATTCATGATATAATGTGGGAATAGGTACATACATATTTGAAAATAAAACACAACAGAGACTGTATTACAGCACAAATAAATCATATTGGTAAGGGAGAGCTTAACAGTGGATTTTTATTTTAAAAATGTTTAGGCGAGCCTGGCTATAACCAGTAATTTTAGTACCACCTCCAGGAAGTGGCAAATGAAGGCTGATATTTTGCCATTAAAACAAAATTCAAGAGCATGTGATCAGTCACATTATAAAATTAGTGTAAAACTATCAACTATTTCGTATACTACATAAACTAAATCCATTTGCTTTACTTCTTGTGATGCTATAAATGTTGGCAGGCTTTGGTTTTGTGTCCGAAGCTTTGCTTTTACGATCTATATTTCAGAACATTTTACCTGAAGTAGATGAAGTATTAACTTTAGAATAGGATTTTAGCATAGAAATAGACACTGCTAACTCAGCAGACATCTTCTAAAATCTACCCACTACACATAATTAGGAGAAATTTGTTTTTTTAAGATGCAAAAATCCTTTAAAACAGTACAACAGTTTATTCTGACTGATCTTCAAAATTACTACCCTGCAATCTCTAGAAGTAAATTTATTGATTTATAGTTTCCTGAAAAGTTAATGGATTATGGGTTTTTTCCCTCAGGAAAGGTACAAGCCAAACAAACAAAAATGTGCCTATAATTTAAAGTAGCAACATAAATCTAATCTAGAACCTAGTTGCCAGAAACAAATTCAAGAAATTGTACCTGGTATCCTTAACAAATAGAAATTACAAATGAATTTCAAAATTTGTGGAGAATTTGGGGAAATCATTCCAAGAATTAAGAGAAAAACATAATAATCCTAACATAATTAATCTGCTCAGAAAGATGTTTATTAAATGAACTTCTTGGCAAAAGAAAGTCACAGATAAAGCCCAAATTAAATTGCTTAGCACATGACTGAAAACACAACAAAAACTGATTACCTGCAACTGGAACAATAAAAAAAAGAAAAAATATTTGTAAAACAAAACTTTCAGCTGAATCTTCTCAATTCCACTGATCTGTTTCACATATTAGTTGTCTTCCTCCACATGGCAATTTCTAATAACATACTAAGCATTCATTCATCAAGGCCTCCAAGCAGCTAAATGTCTGCGCTGTCCTCTCCCCATTTTTATTTCCCGCCCAATCCCGTACACAAATAACATTCTAGGAATCCAAATGATGAAGCTAGTGGTAAAGGGGAAAGAGCTGTTAACAGCAGGAATATCCTACGGAAACCAACCCTGAGACCAGATTGAAAGCCAGAATGGTCAGAACAGTCTGCCACCACTGGCTATAATTTTCCACCACCCTTTGTTATTTAGGGGACTCAGGAAAAATGGATTCAAAAGCTGTATATTATGATCCCAATTTCCTAAAAATTAGATACACTCAATACCACAAAACTACATCAAAAACAATTTAAACATGCACTGGTGTCTAATCATCCTATCATTACTTAGTTCAGTTGAGTTAATTTCATTGGTAGCATCATGCGTGGTTGAATTCTGTATTAAATTTATACAAAAAAAAATACTGTGCAAGAATAAGACAAATAGCTATCAAGTACCCTGAAATTTGCCTGCCAGAGGGTAAGCAATGCAATCAAAGACAATAAAAAACACAAATTCTCTTATAGTAAGCCACAGAGTTTTTAAAATTAAAGTTTGGTTTGGGCAGTTTCAAGTGTTACTGAAAGTCAAATTTATTTTTCAGGCTCTACATCTACCCATCAAAAGTTTCCAGCTCACTAACGTTCAAAATGTGAAGACAATTTGAACATGTGAAAAGGCTTATATTCAAACCTGAGTTCTGATACTAGAAAGGTGATATAAAAACATATGGATAAATACACACTAGTGTCAGTTGCTTTAAAAATAAAAGTGAATATATCAAAGTAACTGTAATTTCCTTTTCCAAAACTGATACTAAGTTAATGGTGCAACTTATAGTTTATGATGCCTTAAAAATATGACAGACCTGACACTGTTTTCTTCTTAACACAAAGCTGCAAATAGCTCAACTTTTTATTTTTTAAGTAGTTTGGGAGAAAGAAACAAGTAGAGGGGTGACAAAAGGCAACAGGAATAGCATCAGGATCTAAGAAATAATAGGATGCCAAGAAAAATCAACCTTTGCCTATGACCGCATATGTAGATAGGTAGGTACCTTAGCACTTAACAAGTTAGAAGAAAAAAACTGATATAATTCCTGCATCTTCCCAGGTTTCTCATTCTTCCCAAGGGTTAAATATTTGATTCAAGATACCAAGAATTTGAACAGCTAATTAGGACAACACAAAAATCATTCTGCTCAACAATGTATTCCCAGCAGAAATGAAACAGTTCTGCCAAGGATGCTGGGTCTTTCATTAACCATCCTAAGAAACACCTTTCCAAATTCTAACCTAATTGTGACACAGTAGGTCCCTCACTCAGATTTAATTGGTCTAGAGTAGAATCTGCACATAGCTGCATGAAAAGCTCCCCCAGGTGATACTAGTGGGGGTTAAAAACCACTGGACTTTGTGGCAAGAAAGTCAGATGCCAATAAATAAACTATGGGCGGGGGTGGGGGGTGGGGAGGCATGGAGGGATCAGTTCTTTCAAATATTAGCATTGCAAAGTGACTAGTTCTCAGAACTAGGGCGGGAACCATAGTGTATCAAGTAAATTAAACGTTTTATTAATTTGATTTTAAGGTTTACAATAAGAAACAAAAGACAAATTCAACCTCTCTCCCCAAAAATGAATTAGAAAAGAAAGGACACTAGTGAGGTCATCTTAGAAAGAGACCCAGAAAAAGACCACCAAACAGAGAAGTTATCATTTAAAAAAGCACAAAAGGAGCAATGCTGATACCTGCATTTAGATAAAGAGTCTCCCTAGTGAGACTCTGGTACGCGTGACAAAACTGTAAGTAGTAGGTAGAAATTATAGAAAGGTACTTTTTTCTGCTCAGTATGATGGAAAACTGTCACACAAATCAACTGAAATGTTCAAACAAAACCTGGATCTATCACTCAGCACAGAAGTTACTATGGCGGCACATGGTGAGGGGTCGTACGTGTGCCCCGTCCAATTCCTTCCAACTCGGCATTCAAGTGTGCTATTAGGGCCTTCAGGAGCCTCTGTGGCACCTGTATGCAAATTAAGGCTCCAGGAGGACGAATTAGGAAAACAGAAAAAGAAAGGCTCTACCACATGGTACAGGGGGTTGAAGAGCCTCTATTGTGGAGCCACACAGACTGGACTTGACTCCCAGGCTCCGAAACTTAGCATGCTAGCCCAAAATAAATTGTTGTAAGAGTTGAGTAACTTAGTATTTGTAAAGTGCTCAACAGTGCCTGGCGTAAGATTCACATGCAATCACTTTTAAATAATATATATGAGTAAAAGGAGCCCTTCCCTCTGAAATGACACAGTGCCATACCAGAGAAATGGCGTGGCTGACAGCGGGGGCCCGGATGTCAGCGCCCACTCGTTCCCTTGGCTGCGCACTTCTATGCAGGGCACAAACTGCCCATCCACATTCTGCTGTGCGAGGTGCTACTATGACTGAAGAGTCCCGTTACATTAGGTCTCTCGTGAGTTCACGTAACAGCATTGCCCCTCAAAAAAAGCAATCATTGATAAAACTTGTTAGAACAGATCTGGAATGTGCCCAAACATGGTGGTTGTCCTGTGTGACCAACAAAGTCACAATGAACACACCTTACTAGTGTTACAACACCGAGTGATGAAATGAACACACCTGACCCTCTCAGTGAAGCAGAGAACCTCTCAATCACACTTGAAAACTAATCTTCAACTTTCTCTTCGTAATAGAAAAGGATAAGCTTCTTAACTTTTTATAAAAAATTAAGAACATGCCAGCAGATAATTACTTAAATGAAAATTGTCATTCTGAGGCACCTGGGTGGCTCAGTAGGTTAAGCTTCTGAATCTAGATTGTGGCTCAGGGCATGATCTCAGGGCCATGGGATGGAGCCCCACGTGAGCTCCTGCTGGGCTTGGAGCCTGCTGGGGATTCTCTCTCCCTCTCCATCGGCCCCTCCCCACTTCTCCCTCTTCAAAAAAAAAAAAAAAAGTCATTCTGAAGTCTTTTGAGCACAGAGAAAATGTAGGTACATTAAATTAAATTAAATTAAATTAGGGGCACCTGGGTGGCTCAGTCGTTAAGCATCTGCCTTCGGCTCAGGTCATGATCCCAGGGTCCTGGAATCGAGCCCCGCATTGGGCTCCCTGCTCCGTGGGAGGCCTGCTTCTCCCTCTCCCACTCCCCCTGCTTGTGTTCCCTCTTTCGCTGTGTCTCTCTCTGTCAAATAAATAAATAAAATCTTTTTTTAAAAAAATTAAATTAAGTTAGGTATTAGGCTGAGAATTTTAAAATGTTGTATTTCTATCTACTGCTGAAGGATGTAAAAGTCACTCTTACATGTCTTTACTAAGAGTATTTCCTTACAGATTTTCACATGAAAAAACTTAGAAACTGGCTGCTTTGAGTTCATATTTTTAAGATTGTTATAATCTAGAAAGTACCAATAAATGCTTTGCCTTCAGAAAATCAAAACAAGCTCATTCAACTACCATGTTTCTATCAAAAAAAAAAAAAAAACCAACTCAGAAATACCGTCCTTTAAGAAATCAGGGCTATCCTGTCTCTTAATATAATTCACTCTAAACATATGATAAATGATATATTTGTAATTCTAAAAAATGTCAAATTCTTATCTGAGGTTGGTTTGCCAAATTGGTTTACATTTAACTTTTTCACCAAATTTAAAATGAAACATTTAAACAAGAAAATATAAGCTGTGTTGTCAGCTTGATCCACTCAGGACACACAAATACCGAGACAGGGATAGGGATACACACACACACACACACACACACACACACACACCCTCTCTTTTTCTCTCTGTAGGGGTCATGAAAGGAAAGAACATCACCTTTCTTAAGTAGTTTCAATTTATTTATTTCAATACAGAACACCACTCTCCTCTCCCTGCCTACCACTCAAGTTATAATAAAGTACAAACTGCAACTATATGAATACTACAACTGCTTAATCTAACTTTTTAGCCACTCCTCAGCAATGGTCTAGAGGCTGGCAAACTATGACCAAAAAGTTAAATATTTTTGGTTTAGCAAGCTACATGGTCTCTGTCACAACTACTCAACTCCGCTATTATAATGCAAAAACAGCCACAGACAATACATGAAGGAATGGTATTACTTTTTTCAACAAAACTATTCATACACACAAACACAAAAGGGTAACAAGCAATATACTATGTTGGCTACTGAAATAATTCCCAAAACCACCCAAAATTCTACGATCCAGGATGAAGCATAAATTTACTAGATTAAATGAGCTAAAGATATATTCAAAAAAAAAAAATCAAACTAACCGACAAAGTAAAACACAAATTATTCAAGCATTCTCCACTAAAACTATATAACCATTCCATTGGAAAGAAATTTTCTAAGGCATTCACATATCATCTTATGTGCATACAGAACAATGAAGTTCAATAAAGAAAAAAAGTATTAAACCTTGAGTAGTTCTCTGTGATCTTCAGACACTTAAAAGACAGTGGAAGTAGAATGGAGAGAACAGCTGTTCTGTTTAAAAGTTCAGTTCTTTCACATCATATTCATATAACCATAAGCATGCCCTCATCTGTAAAATGAGGCTATTATATAATACTATACTCTACAGGGACGCCTGGGTGGCTCAGTCGGTTAAGCGTCTGCCTTCAGCTCAGGTCATGATCCCGGGGTCCTAGGATCGAGTCCCGCATTGGGCTCCCTGCTCCACGGGGAACCCGCTTCTCCCTCTGCCTCTGCCTCTCTCTCTCTCTCTCTATCTCTCATGAATAAATAGATAAAATCTTAAAAAAAAAAAAAATACTATACAGAGATAGTGTATTTGATAGCCTGACAAGCATGAACACAGAGTTCAGTTTATTGTAAAACAACAACTATGATTTAAAAACAAGAGAGCACCAACCCTATTAAGTCCCTAAAGATGTTTTCACACATAATTACTACCAATAATTAGCAGCTAATTATAAATGCTCAATTTAAAAGTACACAAAAGGGTTAAGAATACTACCTTATTAAAAGATAAATTTAGGTTCCAAGGGAAAAAAAAAAAACTGTTTATGACTTACCATGAGATTATAAAAATAGCAATGGGAAGTATTAAAAAAAAAAAAAAAAAAACCCAACAACAAAGAAAGAGAACAATGAAGGCACAGAGTAACAGACTAGTCCTAGAAATAAACCCTCTTCACCAAAGCAAACGGAAACAGGAAAACATGTTTGCCGTAAGTTCTAGCGAAACTAGCTGATGTTCATCAAGGAGCTGGTGAGAAGAAATGAGAGTTATTACGCATATTTTAAAGTAAGAGAAAATGAGCTTGTATTTTAGCTTTCTGACATAGTTTTATGAGAACTGGACACCAAAAATCACTTCTATAATGTGAACTAAATGTTATTGCAAAAGATTTTTTGTATTTTTAAACAACCCTAAGTCATAATATAATTAAAAGATAAATATGGGAGAGAAACAAACTGTATATTTGTAATTATTTTTAAATCAACTTCATAAAACTATCCATAGACAGAATTGCATTTATTTTTTTTTTTTAAAGATTTTATTTATTTGAGAGAGAGAATGAGAGAGAGAGCGAGTACATGAGAGGGGGGAGGGTCAGAGGGAGAAGCAGACTCCCCGCCGAGCAGGGAGCCCGATGCGGGACTCCATCCAGGGACTCCAGGATCATGACCCGAGCCGAAGGCAGTCGCTTAACCAACTGAGCCACCCAGGTGCCCCAGACAGAATTGCATTTAAAACAAAATGTCAATTTTCTTATCTTTTTCCCAGTTCTCTAATATCGAAGCAACCAAAGATTCCATCAACAACAAAGGACTTACATACTAGAAATGATCTCTTTCCATTAGTGGAGCTTTAGTTACTCAAGAAAACAGAAACCGAAAAGCCAGATTCTGTGTCAGGGGGTTAGGAAGCAACGTAACTTAAAGCCTACGTGTTCTCTCTCAGCCAAGTTCGATGGCAGAACTATCTTGCTGTTGCTTTTACTGACTTTAAGAGTTACCCCGCTACAGACAAATAGAACTGCGGAGGGAGAGGAGGAAAAGAGAGGGGAAGAAAAGTTTTATCAACCTTTCTACTAGACTGTTACTTTTTAAAGTTAGCCCTTTATTAACAATGGAACAAAATTCACTAAAATACATCAATAAATAATGATCTTTGCCCTGGCAGAATTTGAATTCCAGAATAATTTAGAATTAAGTGTTATGTAGAAGGTGACGAGCTATGAAAAAAGAAAAAGCCCAAGTAGGGTGAGGGATTCAGGAGTTTTTTGTGAGAAGAAGGTGGTGCCCCCAGGTTGCAGGAGTAAGTAGGATGCTCAGAACCAGTTTGCATATCAAGTGAGAGCTGCAAGATATCAAGAAGCTAGTGCATGTTCTCTGTTCTGTATGCAGGCAGTCAGGTATGCAGATGTGCCTTACCTTACTGTTGTCATCTTAATGTCATTTTCATGTTTGTTGGAAGCCATACCTGGAACATCCATATTTACCGAATAGATCATATATGTTTGAATTACTCTAATTTTTTCTCTGAACTATCTGTTCTTGCCTATATCTCCTGTATATGATAAAGATGTAATTCTAGGATAAATATTAGGCATTATAAATAACAGGTTTATCTAAATATTTAGCATTCCAGGGGCAGCTGGCTGGCCCAGTCAGCAGACCATGAGACTCTTGATCTTGGGGTCGTGGGTTTGAGCCCCGCACTGGGCATGGAGATTACTTGAAAAAAATCTTTTTTAAATAAAAATTAAAAATTAAAAAATAAATTTTTAGTGTTATAATATAATGGAGGTCATCATAAATGTTATCAAATGAGAAAGAAGATACGCTAAATTAAAAAAAACTCTTGTAGGGGTGCCTAGGTGGTTCAGCTGGTTAAGCATCTACCTTTGGCTCAGGTCATGATCCCAAGGTCCTGGGATTGAGTCATGCAGCAGGCTCCCTGCTCATGTGCCCGTGCACTCTCTGACAAATAAAAAAAATAAAATCTTAAAAAAAAAAAAAAAAACCACAAAAAAAACTTTTTAACTGTAACCCAGGGTCTGTTTAGTCAAATTATTTTTCATACAAGCATTCTTGCACAGTTAACATCAAAAAGCTTTGAACTTTTTCAAGACACAGGATACCAAAAAAAGAAAATACAGAAAAAAAAGCCACTGAAATGGAAAGTCTGGTCACTTAAGTTCTAGTGCAGTTTAGACACAGTCTCAATTTTTAAATATCCATCAAATGCTTACACTGTGCCTGGTACTGCATATATTTATCTGCCATCACTACCTTAAAATACTGAACTAGGTAAAAATAACAAAACACAAATGTGGATACAGACCAAGACTTCCTCAAATGCTTAAGAACCATTGGGCTCCCCTCCACACACAAACACACAGTGTTTAATATTCTTGAGTAGAACAAAAATAAAGAGACAGTGAGACTAGTTTATGAAAATGCACAAACCTAGAACTATAAAGATTAGCTGAATTTGTTTCAATACCTTGTTTGGTATCCATTGTAAATTCCTGGAAAAAAATTAAGCTATCTCTATAACTGTGCCTATTATCATACCTAAAACATAATTCTGGATTCCAATCAGTTTTAAATGAGAAATGAGTGGTGACGATCTGTGGAGATAGGGGAAGGGCACTCTTCTTCTTAAGAAGGAATGTAAGCCAGAAATTGTTTCAAGAATACTATGAGGAGGGCCACCTGGGTGGCTCAGTGGGTTGAGCCACTGCCTTCAGTTCAGGTCATGATCTCAGGGTCCTGGGATCAAGACCCACATCGGGCTCCTTGCTCAGGAAGGAGTCTGCTTCTCTCTCTCTTTCTGCTTCTCCCGCACCCCCGATAAATAAATAAAATCTTAAAAAAAAAGAACACTATGAGGAAAATAATCTTTCCCACAAAGAGGATGAAAATCTGTTGTGTGTGACTGTTCACTGGCCTCTCGATCTCAAGTCAGGGCTAATCAATGAGATAAAAAAGAACTCTGATGACTCAGGCTGGATTAGACAAACTCACAAAACCTAAGAAGGCCACTGAGTTTACTTAGAAATCAAGGATATAGGACAGGAAAAGACTATCTGGTAGCATGAGGCCAGCCGTATCAGCAGAATATGCAATCCAGCTACTGTCTCTGCACCTCTTCCTCCTACCACCACTTCACTGCTCAGCTAGGAAGGGGCAAGAACTCACAAAGCATGTGGAGGCTACCAAAGCTTAAAAACTTCAAGCTCCACAGAGGGACCAATATCATTTTGAGTTTCATGGGCCTAACTTCCCAGGGACCCAACCCATCAAAGGACATGCTGTTTTAAGAACGTGCCACACCTTCCCTCCACATAGGTACTCCCAGTCCAGATGCAGCTCACCAGGCAGGGGCCATGCTGCCACACCCCGGTCTTGGCTGGTAATACTGCCGGACATTCCACTTTTATCTTTTAAGTGAAACACCACTAAAAAATTGAACCAGTTTTTTACCCACAGAAGGAGAAAAGGTCTGGTGAACACTTTCCTCACAACACACCTGGGTCCTCATCCCTACTCTGCCTCAAGGCTGTAAGTGGTCTTGGGCCTGTAATTTAAAGCTTCTATGAGCCTGATTCACCTCCTATAAGCAATGACTGGGTTTGACTGAATTGAACTTGAGAAATACGGCAACACAAACATAAAACCAAACTAACACACTACAAAAAACCTTACAAATAGCAAAGAAAATCTCTTTTGATGATATGAAGGCTAAAGGAAGCTAAAGAAAAGCAGTCAAGTTCAAAAGGAAATTGAGGCCCAAAGGTTAAATATTCTTATCTGAAATAACAAAATATGAAACTCTGCACTGCTTGCACACTTAATATCATTTAAATCTTATAACAAGCTGTACAGTATTGTGTCTGTTTCAAAAACTAGTTAACTAATGCTCAAAGCAGTTCCTAGACCAAAACCAACAATTAATGAGGGGTCAAGTAAGCAGACATCAGATGCCAGGTTAAATTCTTAACCACTCTCCTCTAAGTCTCCTGAGTCTTTTTTCAAAGCTTTTGCTTCCCAAAAGTTTCCTTTATTCCAACATGACCAAGATTTTTTCATGAATGTTATCACTTAGGAGAAAGAGATCTAGATCCATATTCTCTTACTGCCACAGGTAGGGCAGAATCAGTACAGCCAGGATCATACGCACCCACCAGAAGACAGCTTAAGTCCACCAACCAATAAATACTTTTTGTCACCCATATTTACCCAGCTTCCACATACTTTGGACTTAGAATATTTCATACAACTAGTTCTTGAAATACCATGTGGATTTAATTATTTAAAAACAGACAGATACAGATATCAGTAACTTCATCTGATGAGAATTTGGTTACAATTTATTTAAATTACGTATCAGTACTCATAAGAAAGCACGGAATTTTAAAATGCATAACCCTCGTACTTTGGAAGTTTACCAAAAAGTCTTGGAAGGCATAAAAGCACCATAGCCATTTCTGCAGCAAATACTGTTACTTTTGGCTTAATCTTCATTACCCAAATCAAAAGCCTGAAAGTCATCCTTGATTCTTCCCTCTGTCTCCTTTGTCAGCCATATCAATCACTGGATTTGGTCAATTCCTTTTCCTAAATATCTCTACAATGCCTACTGGTTCCTTGAATCCTACTACCCACAGTCCTCAATCTCCTTCCCCTACAACTTTGATGAAATCTAAAGCCCAAATTATTTTTAACAGGCATGCATCCCAAAATTTATAATGGAACAGCACCTGATTATCTGAAAATTCAGTTGTTTTTAAATTTTGAAGTGAAAGAGGCAATAGTGGGCCTCTTTGTTGGGTCACTGCTTAATTAGCTATTTACATAACTATTTAGTCGCCTTCAGCCTCCCACCTAACATAATGGCAATTTTGTTCACAGCGGCAACATGTCCACAGCAACGCTTTCTTGGCCTTTCTGTGGCTAGAGGTTAGCATGTGAAACAATCTAGTTAATAAGATCTAAACAGAAATAGGGGTGGGGACAGGGGCTCCCAGACACCTCAGCATGGGGGGCAGCTAGGGAAGCTTTTGTTTTCCTGAGAACAGATAACAAATGCAGCACTTCTTCCCATTTAAACCTGATGCCTCCTGAAGCAGTAGCCATTTTTCAACCAAGGCCTGATGGAATTCCTCACACTAAGAACAAGGGAATAAAAAAAATGCAACTTCCTGCCTCTGGATTTGTTTAAACTAGTGTTTTCAGTTACTTGAATCCAACTGGACATCATTTTCCCCAGAGAGGTCTCCAAAGCATTTCAAAGTTACTATGTATACGCTTAATTCATCTCCCATCCTAAACTTGCTCCTCTTCCTATATTCTCTACATCTGGGTATGGCTTCATCCTCCCAGCGACCCAAACTAGAAACATGGCTCTTTCTCCTCCCTTATATACTACAGCTATAGCTAATCAATCATCAAAACACCATTACTTCCTATCTCTAGGGTGGTACCTCACAAGTACGTCTTTAGTTCCCTGTGCCTTCATGACTTTGGATATGCTACACCATCTGGCTAAATTTTAGATCACCTACATCCCACCTAAGCTCTATCACCACTGCAAATATCCAATTTATATGTCCATCCCCCTTCACTAGAAGGTACAGATCTTGAAAGATGCCTTATTCAGCTTTACAACTCTCAATGCCTAGAACAAAGCATATGTGATATAAATGTACCCCTCTCATAAAAAGGCTAGTGGTTAAAATGAAGACCTTATCTGCACAGTACTATAGAAATCAATGACAATAAAATTGTTGGGACTGTTTTTCACTCCCTCACAAACTAATTTCAGGAAGAATGAAGTCAAATGTTAGTTGATGCAAACCATATCTGAAACCCAGGATATTGGAAGAATAATTTTTGTTCCAAAGGTAAACAATAAGAACTATGGCCAACTATTTGACAAGCTCTTAGCTCTGAAATATTTTGTAACCTAAACACGTTATCGTAATGAACTCATCTTGGTGAAACATTTTAATGCTGTACTACTGTTTAAAATGCACAAATTTAAAAACATAACAGTTATTCTTAAAAGGCGTAAGTTTTGCTTTTTTGGGGTACATAGTTTGATTCTGATCCCATTGAGTACTTTAGGCCTACAGAGTAGAAGAACTGGGAAGGCAAAGGAGAACTGAATGAAGAGGAAGAAGTATCAGCAGCTGTAGTTCACTGAGAAAGGCTTAAGGTTTGCTCTTTCTCCCTCACTGTTCTACAGACAAAAACTGGACAGACTGCTTCAAGGAATCAGACGGCTTACAGTAGGCAGGGAGGATGCCTTTCATTATCAGTTTCTGACCCTAAGGTCCTAGGAAGAAAGACAAGAAAGATAGACAAATTTGCTCTACTGGCATTCTAACACTGTGGGGAAATAACATCTGAAATATAGATGTATGTCCCTTATACCTTTACTGTAATGAAGTTCTTTTGCATTTTCAGATCATCTAGATTTATTGGTGGCTACTGTGAAATTACATCTCTATCTCATACCTCCTTAATATTACTTTTACTTTTTGCTCCCCACTCTCCAACAACCTGAATATTGCATATCCTTGCTCTCCTCTAACCACACCAAATCTTCTACTCTTTCCCACGTGTATTTAGTAATACTATGCTAGAACATTCATTTGCAAACTTCACGAAATGGAAAGGTCATACACAAATGTCTAGTTCTTTACAATTACTCAATTACATTAGTGCAATTCACTTAGTCAGTAAACATTTACATTGCTTTCCATTCCACAGCTTCATCCATTATTTACCAAATTCTAGGAATTAAGGTGGAAGAAACCATACAAAGAACTACACCAGAACCAAATGCAAGAGTACTGACTGCTCCATTTACTGAGCACCAGACAGGAGGCTGCTTATTTAATTCTCTTAACCTGTTTCTTCATCTGTAAAACGAGGATTTTAACACTATCAGAGGGATATTGTTATGAGAACTAAAAGAAGATAATGCATATCAAGCATGTAATCATACCTAAACTATAAAAAGCACTTAATTAATGGCAGTCATTATTTTACCAGATTCTGAGTATGATGGGACACACTGAGCTGTCCTTTAAATAAACTATCAATCAGTACATCCAATCTAAACGTCTAGAATGCTTTACTTTGTTTTCATGAATGTTAATGAACAGTTTATTTCATAAAATAAAAATGCAGCTTTGTTTTAAAACAGACTGCTACCAGCAGTATAACATATCCTGTCTAGATTAAATACTGGATATAAAATAAGAAAAAAAAAGGGGGGGGGTGCCTGGGTGGCTCAGTCGTTAAGCGTCTGCCTTCGGCTCAGGTCATGATCTCAGGGTCCTGGGATCCAGCCCCGCATCGGGCTCCCTGCTCAGCGGGAAGCCTGCTTCTCCCTCTCCCACTCCCCCTGCTTGTGTTCCTTCTCTGGCTGTGTCTCTCTCTGTCAAATAAATAAAATCTTAAAAGGAAAAAAAGAAAAAAAAAAAAGAATTACTGGACAGGAAAGCAGGAGTGGGTCAAGAGTTTGGCCTCTAAAAAATAATGCTCATTTTTAAATTAACACCACAACCAATCATCTATAATGGGTACTGGATAACCCAATGTCCATGTTTTAAAAGAAGTATCAGTTTAATATTATTATTCCTACACCCTGGCTTCCAAGTAGTAGCTGAGAAGCTATAAAACTATTGCCTAAACAGCAACATTGCATTCCTGAGAAGGATACTTCCAGTGATAGCAAATAATGGGTAAATTTAATAAGGCTTTCATTAAGCCTTCTCCCTAATTACACCGTATTTAAAAACAGTACCTTTATTTTGGTTTTGAATGTCATATAAATTACTGAATATCTGTGTAGCCTGAAATTATTTTCCTTCTAAACAGAATATCAAAAAAAAAATTAAAACATTAATAGGAAATAACTTGCAGTTTCCCATTCCAGGAAATTCCTTATAGGCAATGTAAGCTCTCAGTTCTCCCTAATATTTGCTGCCCTGGACAATTTAACATGCTCTATAAATTCTATTAATATGCATCTTCTCTAGTGCAGTAATAAAGATGTTAACAATCTGAGTCAGTCTAACTTCAAATTCCACTAGTACAGTGACTAATTTTCTAATTTGAAAGAAGTCAGCAAGTCCCACTTGGAGCTTTAATAAATTCCACTTTATTTCCATGTTATTGATTGGGAGAAATATATAGTAAAACTAGCTATTTCATTCAAAGGGCAGAGAACCAGTACTGAAGAGCAGAACGGGTTCAGCATAAGATGAATTACCAACCAAGACCACTAAACATTCTGACCCCATCAATTTGCTATTTTTCATAATGTGCAAAGTACTAAGCAGTCAGAAACTAGAAGGCTAGAGTCAATGGCCTTTTATACATTTCTTACAATATAGTATATAAATTTTTAGCTTTTTCCCCCCCTCGCTTATTTTATCCATGTTCTGAGGCAGAAAGTCAGGACATTATCGTAGAATATTCAAGTGAGGACTACCTTAAGCCACATTCTAAGAAACTGGTTCCATTCCAGGCCAATATAGAAGGCCTGTTCTTTAAAAGCCATTTATCTTTTCACTCTCAAGTGTTCTTCAACATTCACTCATTCAGAGCCTAGTTAAGGACCACAGATTTTACACTGTAAAGGGGAAAAGACAAGTGTAGTTATAACCATACTATACATGCAAAAATAAACTTCTAGAATCGCTTCAAATTCCAAGTCCCCAAAGAATTCTCTGAGTGGAGAATGACTTGGCAGAGGCTAAATCTCCTTTAAGTCCAACTCTAGTCAGAGATGTATTCCTAGACTGAGGTTAAGTCTACAAGGAGGACACAGAGAAATACTACTTTTGGCAAAGAGATCCTAAAGCTTATAATTTCCTAATAAGAGCACTAGGGATATCTTTGGTTCTAATATTTGGTCTTTGACCCTGGTTTCTGACAAAGCGCTCCTAAATGCCTTGGAATTTGCTGGGGGTTAAGAGTGCCTTTTTTTATGAAGAGGCAACTCTTGGTGGGATCCTGGCTAACTTCAGGATGAGGGTTGAGCACCAAAAAGACCAAGCCATGATTTAAAGCTGGGGAACTGTCAGCCCCACCCACCATTCTTCAAGAAGAGGAGGACTGGTGACTGAGTTCATGACTGATCATGCCCTATATGATGAATCCTCCATAAAGCTCTCAAAAGTAGAGATTTCAGGGGCGCCTGGGTGGCTCAGTCGTTAAGCGTCTGCCTTCGGCTCAGGTCATGATCCCAGGGTCCTGGGATCGGGCACCACATCGGGCTCCCTGCTCAGCGGAAAGCCTGCTTCTCCTTCTCCCACTCACCCTGCTGTTTTCCCTCTCTCGCTGTGTCTCTCTCTGTCAAATAAATAAAATCTTTAAAAAAAAAAAAAAAAGTATAGATTTCAGAGAGCTTCCGGATTGCTGAACACATGGAGATACTGAGGGTAGAACTGGCAGCTAGAGCATGGGAGCACTGCGCCTCTTCCCCCATACCCTGCCCCATGCATCTCTTCCACCTGAATGTTCATTGATTTATTATACCATTTTGTTATGAATTGGTAAATGTAAGTGGTTCCCTGAGCTCTCGCAAATTATCAAACCCAAGAGGGAGTCATGGGAACTCCAACTCACAGCCAGTCACTCAGAAGCCAACAACGTGGAACTTGCGACTGGCATCTGAAGTTGAGTCCTGTGGGACTGAGCCCTCACGCTGTGGGATGGGAGGCTAACTCCATGCAGACAGTGTCAGAACTGAGTTGAATTATAGGACACCCAGCTGGTGCTGTGGAAACTGCTTGGTGGGAAAATTATTACCACACATGTGGTGATCAGAAGTGTCAGAAGTATTATGTGTGTTTGTAAAGGAAAACACAGAAATGTTTTTCCTGACAGTTCCCAGTATTTCTCCTGCCCAATAAACCTGTTATTGCACTCTCATGTTTTATGCCAATCTAAACAATTTTCTTTCCCCAGGCATTATTTAAAGAACACATATTTCACTAAAACATTATCAAGGACACTCATTTTAAAAGTTGAAGAGAAATAATAAATTGTGTCTAAAGCTAATAGATGAAGATATAAACAAATGTTTAATGATAACCACCAAAAGAACCAAAACAAAGGTATCTTAAGCACGGTTGTCTCCTGAGAGTAGGACTAGTAAAGAAGCCCCATTTTTTTTTTCATTTTATTATATGCAGTCATTACTTCTGTGGTATTAAAAAAAAGTACTGAAATTTCTGATTTTCTAGGTCACCCAGGGCCAGGAAATAAACTTCCTTTATGCAGATAAGTAATTTTGCTTTTTGCATACCCCCATCACTGGGTGTATCTTTGATAAGTTAGTAAAATTTAATGTAATTTTTAGGTAGAAATTAGTTAAGTATGGGATTTTACCAAATAAGATTTAAATTTTCAATAATCACCAGAATAAATAAATTTTAAAACTGCTCGCTTTACTCTTTTTTTTATATATATATTTTATTTATTTATTTGAGAGAGAGAGAGCAAAAGTGGGCAGAGGGGTAGAGGGAGGAGCAGCCTCCCCACTGAGCAAGGAGCCCGACACGGGACTCAATCCCAGGACCCTGGGATTATGACCTGAGCCAAAGACAGATGCTTAGCCAACTGAGCCACCCAGGCACCCCCGGCTCTATTCTGTTAAGGCTAAAAATCTGGCCATGGTATTGTCATCCAAAGGCATGACTAAGACTCCTAGACAAAATTTAAATGTAGCTTGTCATACTCACCCTTTCACTGATTAAAACAAAGCACATAAACAAAAGGAGAAGGAGAAAAGGTATAAGAATAAAAACTTTAGGGGGCGCCTGGGTGGCTCAGTCAGTTAAGTGTCTGCCTTCGGCTCAGGTCATGGTCCCAAGGGCCCCGGGATCGATCCCCGCATCAGGCTCCCTGTTCAGCGGGAAGCCTGCTACTCCCTCTCCCACTCCTCCTGCTTGTGTTCCCTCTCTCACTGTGTCTCTCTCTGTCAAATAAATAAAATCTTAAAAAAATAAATAAATAAATAAAAACTTTAAAGGATGGGCGCCTGGGTAGCTCAGTTGGTTAAGCCACTGCCTTCGGCTCAGGTCATGGTCCCGGAGTCCTGGGATCGAGTCCCACATCGGGCTCCCGGCTCAGCGGGGAGCCTGCTTCTCCCTCTGACCCTCTCCCCTCTCATGCTGTTTCTCTCTCTCTCTCTCAAATAAATAAATAAAATCTTTAAAAAAAAAAAAAAAACTTTAAAGGACTTCATTTGTAAATCCCCTTACTTAATAGGCTTACTTTCATGTTATGCTTTGAAATACCATTATCTCCTTCATTCAATTTGATTACTATTTATTGAGTGCCTACCATATGCCAGGTACCATTTCAGATGCTAAGGACAGAACAGTAAGGAAACGCCTTGAAGTGGGGGGGGGGGGGGGGGGCAGATAAACAAAATGAGCACGTCATACTAAATGGCAACTGTCTTATCTCAATTTCTTAACTTTTATAAAACCAAGAGATACTTATGTTTACCACTAAAAACAGGATTTTCTGAAAGCATTAGCTCAGAAAGACCTGGATTGCCAGGTTTTTGGGGGAGAAAAAAAAAAAGCAGTTCTATGGATCAAGAATATAATAACTACTCTACCCAATTAAGTTTGTTCCCAGAACCTGTTTCAAATATGGTCCCATCCTGCTTATTTCTCCAAGGAATAGCTGGATTCATATATAATTAGGACTTCCACGGATTTTATTTATACACAGGTAAATAGATATGGATCACTGCCAGAAGAAAAGTTATTAATCCTGAGGCAGAGAGATGTACAGAGAACAGTTATTCATGTACTGTCTTTACTGCCACATGATAGGACTGTTGAAATTTATTCTGAATAGACAATGGTCATATACTGCATGGTGATACACAGTTGGTCTAGATCCTGGTCCAGGCAACACTGGCTACCAATTTCGCATATTGTTTTATTTATACTTCGACTTTCCTCCAAGGTCAACTGCCATACTTGAGTGACTGCGTCTGCAGAAGCTCCAGAATCAACTGACATGCAGAAACATTCCAAAGACTCTTCAGGCCTATATACCCAATAACTGGCCTAGAACTCAACCTCACCCATTTTCTTCAAGGTCATTTTACTGCAGTACTGTAGTTGCCCTTTCTTTCCACTAAGTTTTAGTATTTCTTACATTAAATTTCTGGGAGAAGAGAATTTGAGGTATCTTCCTCTCCAACAGAAAGCCCTTAGGCTCCCTACAGAAACTAAGCAAAAACCATCACCCCCACCCCCCGCAAAAAACGTTGCACCAAGTAAATCTAGTTATATTCCAAAATGCGTCTCACCAACCTTTATTTAAATAACTAAGAGGGTCATTTTTCTACTCCAACTCTAAATGCCACACATAATTATAAGACCCTACTTATAGAGCTCAGAATCGATAACCTTAATTTCTCATTACTCTCCAAAATGCATCACTCCTTAACCTGATACAATAGGTTTATTTCTAATAGTGCCTTCTTTAATTTAACATGCTTGTCTAATGATTTTCCCTTTCCTCTTCCTCCCATCAAGAGCCTACCCATTTTTCAAGACCCACCTCAACTCCTTCCTGCTGAAAACCTTCCTTCCCTCACTGCTCCAACCTATCAGTGATGTCTCTCCTCTCTGAAAATCGCTGGTAATATGCCAAACACAGTCCAGACAGACAAAACAATGTACCTCATGTCATACAACTAGCCAATGGCAAAGGCTGGACTATAATCTAGACATTCAAACTCCAACTCCAACATTTTTGTTTTTACCAATCTCCTCACTCTAACATTATTTCCTAATCTGCCCATATCCCCTCACACTCCAGAACTTCCAATGGATTCTTCATACCTACATGGTTTATCCAAAGTCAACCATTCCTTCAAATTACAGGTAAAGTGCAATCTTCTCCACTCAAATTTTTTTGACAGTTCTAACTCATACTGATTTTCCTGTTTTCCAAATTCACTATATTTTACTAAATAACACACAGTGTAGCCTCCTTTTACTTTGCATATATTATCTCATTCACTTTCCCAAACTTGAAGAAATGTATTAGCCATATTTTACAAACGACTCTAAGATGTTAATTTGCGCACCTTTATATATTTACTCACAATACAGCTAAGATTTAAAACTATGTCACCACCTTCAAAGTCCAGGCTCTTTAAATATAGCATACTGTAATTTTTTTTTTTTTTTTTTAACACACACACAATGGAAACTATGTGGAGATAATGGACAAGCAATTATTTCCTATAACTAGAATTCAGGCCTCACTCTTGATAGTTGGCCCAGAATTACTTCAATTCTAACCTAGACCTTTTTCTTGTTATGTGACTCCATACTTTCCATTCCTTTAAAACCACAGTTAGGGCGCCTGGGTAGCTCAGATGGTTAAGCGTCTGCCTTCGGCTCAGGTCATGATCCCAGGGTCCTGGGATCGAGTCCTGCATCGGGCTCCCTGCTCCTTGGGAGCCTGCTTCTCTCTCTCTCTCTGTCTCTCATGAATAAATAAATAAAATCTTTAAAAAATAATAATAAATAAAACCACAGTTAACATAATCTGACTCTGTTCCTGAGGAAACAAACTCAAACTGAAGAACATTCTTTAAAACTGTCAAAGTAAAAGTAATAAAACACAAAGAGAGGCTAAGGAACTATGCCAAATTAAAGATTATTCAATGTGTGATCTTGGCTTGGATCCTCAATTAGGGCAAAACAACTACTAACAAGATCAACAGGACAACTGTCAAAATCTGAATATGGAATATATTAAATAATATGTTGTATCAATACCGTATCAGTGTTAAATCTCCCCTGAATTTGATCAGTGCACTGTTATGTAAGAGAATATCCTTGTTCTTAAGAGATACAAGTATTTAGAGGTAAATGATTATAATGTGTACAACTTATTCTTAAATGGCTCAACTAAATTATAAGATAAATAAAAATGACAAGAGATGATTAATAATATAAAGCAAATGTGCAAAAATATCAAAAATTGGTAAATCTATGTGAAAGGTATGTGAGAGTTCAAATTTACAGAAAACGTAAAAAAATATATTGTTGAGAGGAACGGGTGGGCATACAGATGAGGGACTGGCAAACTTTTTCTGTAAAGGGCCAAGAAGTAAATATTTTAGGGTATGGGGGCCATACAGTCTCTGTCTCAGCTACTCAATGCTGCCACTGGAGCACAAAGACAGCCTATAAATAGTAATTTAATGAATGGGCTTGGTATGCTTCAAAACACTTTATTTACCAAAACCAGGTCTTAGTTTGAGATCTTTTTTTTTTTTTAAGATTTTATTTATTTGACAGAGAGACAGAGCAGGAACACAAGCAGGGGGAGTGGGAGAGGGAGAAGCAGGCTTCCCGCTGAGCAGGGAGCCCAATGGGGGACTCAATCCCAGGACCCTGGGATCATGACCTGAGCCGAAGGCAGATGCTTAACTGACTTCAGACACCCAGGCGCCCCAGTCTGCAATTCTTGGGACAGGTAAAAAAGACTGACGACTGACCATG
The DNA here is from genome assembly GCF_029215605.1 of Mirounga angustirostris. NCBI lineage: Eukaryota > Metazoa > Chordata > Mammalia > Carnivora > Phocidae > Mirounga > Mirounga angustirostris. The sequence continues at coordinate 87,576,579 of NW_026991709.1, read as the reverse complement.
AGCTGATAAATATAAACTCTTTGCTGAGAAATCTTCCCATATGTCAATCTTTCTTCCCTTCCAGAAAAAAAGTCCCAATTTGACTTTACACCTCTTTCTTCTTTCAACCATTATCCTTTACTTCCAAACAATGTGCCATTTTTTTCAACCAGACTAAATTCAGGTAGATTGCAGTCCACCTGCATTAACTTTCTCTTTAAGCTCTTAACTCCCTGAGGGAGAGAGTCTTATCTGGTGATTAACATAAATTTGGTGGCCTAAGAGGATTAGGCACCATCTTTCATCAATGGCTCTGAATTCAAGTCTCGCTTTGACATTTGGCACAGGGGAAATGAATGGAATTTCTACAACCCCACTGAGCCTATTTCTTGAGAGATATAAAGAAGGCAAGCCTGTTTTTGGTAAAGCTGCTGTCACATCCGATTCACCTTTAGATTTTACAAGTTTTTGTAACTAAACAAGCAGAATCTATGAAAATGCAAGTAATGAAGAGTCATAGATTACTGGAAACCTAGAATGAGATAGGGATTGGAAGAATTACAAAAACCACCTCAGCCCCAATCCCCCAGATGGAGAAATGTGGGTAATACCAACATTCCAATTAATCTATGTGAAGTCAAAATTGTGAAGTACACTGGAAACTAAAGCAGGATTAATATACTAAGTTTTATTCTATTAATAGAAGATGCACTTAAATTACAGTATGTCTGTGTTGACAAATTCACCAAAATTCTCTTCTGGGCACAACTCTCAAATTTATTTACTCCCTAATACCATGCCTATTAAGTGAAATACATTCTATTAGGTGCTATAGGGTACAAGTCAAATTATTTCCTCCTCCTCTAAAATGAGACCTATAAAGACACAGAACTTCTATACAAGACCGAAGTGCTGAACACTGTAAGACTGTGTCAAAGCACCTAGAAATGCATGAAAAGAGTGTCAGTCCAGGTTGGGGTAACAGAAGAGGTGAGATGACAGAACAGACAGAACAGCATCAAAAAGTTCAGCACATCTCCTGAAAATTACCAAGTATTGACCCAAAGTCCTTAATACTGTGATGACATCTGCCTCCAACACAAATGTCAAATTTGGCTCTACACATACTAATTTGAACTCTTGTGCACTTGAAGAAGATCTCTGACCTAAAAGGTTAGAACCTAAAATACTGCAAGTCCACCACCAGGGAAGGCAGAAAGATATAAACGTTAGCAAACTTTAGATGGTACATTGAAAAACAAGCAAAAAAAATCTGGATAATATGCTTTAATTTTTTTTTTTTTAATGTATAGTAACTTCAGGGGAAAATTCATATATACTAAAAATAGTATTTTCACATTCTTAAGCATAAAAGAATACACACATTAAAAAACATTTTAAATTTAAGCCTTAAAAAGACACAATTATAGAAGACCTCTTCATTTTAATAGATTTGTACCAACTGCTCAGTCAGGCATACCTGTACCAACATCATATAAAGAAAAAAAGCTTTTGTTTGAAGCCAAGCATTCCCAACCAAGATTCCACGGTATGCTCCAAGTGAGATATTGAAATAATCTTTAAAATAATGGGGTGGTTGGCTGGGTCAGTCAGTAGAGCATGTGACTCTTGATTTTAGGGTTCTGAGTTCAATCCCCATGTTGGGCACAGAGCTTACTTTAAAAAAAAAAAAAAGGAAGGTAAAACCTCTAAAGTTGGGCAAACAAGATAAATACTTAAAACATGGAACAGGCTAAGCTCAAAAGTTTTTCTCTAAAGCTCATTCCAAAATCTCACTTCAAAGAAATAAAGACATCTGATTTTTTCATGTTCCCAATTCTATTTTGAGCATATAGTGTAAATCTTATCACTAAAAGGTCCTTAAATTATTTTGCCCAAAGGCCAGGTATTTAAATTCTTTTTGCCTCAATCAGCTTATATAATGATCAGGTTTCTTCCAAACCTTAAGACATGATTTAAATACAGTTATCATAAAAGTATAAATACACGGGCGCCTGGGTGGCTCAGTTGGTTAAGCGACTGCCTTCAGCTCAGGTCATGATCCTGGAGTCCCCGGATCGAGTCCCACAACAGGCTCCCTGCTCTGCAGAGAGTCTGCTTCTCCCTCTGACCCTCCTCCCTCTCATGTTCTCTCTCATTCTCTCTCTCACAAATAAATAAAATCTTAAAAAAAAAAAAAGTATAAATACACACTAGCACACTTTCTCCTTTTTAACAATATGTACTCTTCTAAGAGATCATTTACAAAGTTAAGAACATAATTCTTTGAATCAGGAAGGGTAACTTCTAGATTTTTCTGAAAAGAAAATGAAATTCCATTTATACTATCACAATTTACATTTTCCTGCATTTATGCAAGCTTTCTTCATTCCACAATCTACAAATCACAACCATGCCTAAATTTAACATTAGACTAATACTCTTACTACAGTGCCTCATCCCCACTGTTCATTATGTTTTCCAACAAGGTTGGAGATGTGCACACACACATACACAAAAATACATCCTAACTCATGCGATAAAACTAATTTTCAGGATAATCCATGATAATGTTAGCTAATCAAAACCTATTTTCACTCACCCTCATTCTCCTACTTGACAGAAGTCTGGAAAAGGATGAACCCTGAAGAGAAAACCCTTCACAACTATGAAAGCAAACTACAATAGGAAAATAGAAAACCTTCAACAAACTTTATTCTATGCAGAAATCCACTCTGTAATTTAATGACAAAATGACCCATCATTCAACTTCTGCTTGAGCTCCTCCAATGTTGAGTGCTTCTGTCTAAGTAAGGGTGCTATTTGCTAAATTATTGGACAGCTCTAATTGTTTCAAAGTTCTTTCTTCTCTAGGTTTCAAATGTATTTACCTGAATTCATACTCAGAGCTTCTGGAGCCATATACCAAACAAGTCTAACTCTATTTTAAATGAAAATCTTTAGCTACTGGAAGGACTTTCTCCTAGTCTCTCACCCCCAAGTGTTCTATTTCCCATTTTAAAAAATTTGTGACATAACAATTACAAAAACCTGCTCCAGTTTGTGTCATTCTAAAAATATGGCTCCTAAAACAGAACACAGTGCTTTATTCACAGCATCTTTTCAACAGTTAGTAAATTTATTCCTTTTTGGACAGGGGCCGGGGGGAGGGGGGGGAGTATCAGTAAAACTCAGAATCTCTTCAAAGTGCAAAAAAGATCTAGAAAGTATAGATAAAAATTCACAAAAATCTGTCACTATAAGAAATGGGTGCTGGTACAGATATTCACATGCAAAAAGAATGAAACTGGAACCCTACTTCATACCATATAAAAAGATTACCTCAAAATGGATCAAAGACCTAACTAAGCGACTCTGGATTAGGCAATGGTTAGATAGGACACCTAAAGCACAAGCAACAAAATTTAAAACCTTTTCACTCCAAAGGACACCATCAAGAAAGTGAAAAGCCACAGAAGAAAATTTTTACAAAACATAACAGACTTGTGTCTAGAATATATGAAGAAATAATACAACTCAATAATAAGGCAAACCACCTAATTTTAAAATGGGCCAAGTATCTGAATAGATATTCCACCAAAGACAATATACAAATGGCCAATAAGCACATGATAATACCTTCAACATCACTAGCCATCAGGAAAACGCAAATCAAAATCACAAGAAGATATCACCTTCACATCCACTAGAAAGGCTACCAAAACAAAAGGACAATAATAATGGTGGTTGAGGGGTGCCTGGGTGGCTCAGTCGGTTAAAAGTCTGACTCTTGATTTCAGCTCAGGTCCTGATCTCAGGGTCGTGGGATCCAGCCCCATGTTGGGAGGAGTCTGCTTGTCCCTCTCCCTCTGCTCCTTCTCATGCTCTCTAGCTCTCTAAAATAAATAAAATTTAAAAATAATAATAATAATGGTGGTTGAGGATTGTGGACAAACTGGAACCCTCAAACACTGCTGGTCAAAATGTAAAATGCAGCCACTTTGTAAAAGCCTGGCAGTTCCTCAATTATTAGATTTTAATTAGAAATAATGAATTATTACAATTTCAAAACAGATTAGTATAAAACTGACAGGTGTCATTAAAAGATTCCATAAAAATAAAAAACTCTATCAGGACATGTTTCCTTCCTATATATCCAGTGACCACAATACCTCAGTTTTAAATTCTAGGTGACAATAAAACAGCAAGTGTACTTGATGTGCCAAGGAGATGTACTAACAATTTTCTTTATAATTACCACTGACAATTAAAATAGCCCCCTAACAATTTCCAGATTTCCAAGTAAAAACATTACCCTTCAAACTGACAAAAATTTTATAATCAAAGTAAAGTAAGTTGGAGAGTAAATGGGTGATTATCATTAATAGCTTCTAGAGAAAGATCACATACAAAAAAAGCACATATCAAATAAAGCTGATACATTTTTTTCAAAAGGTAGTAATGGACTATAAACGCTCGGCCCTCTCACAAAAGGTTAAGGCTTGTTAAAGCAGATTGCCGGGCCTTGACCCCTATTCTTTTGGATCCAACTGCTAGGCCTGGGGCGGAACCAAGGATCTGCATTTCTAACAGGGTACAAGGAGCCTCTGATGCTACCAGAGACCACACTTTGAGACCTACTCTACTATACAATCCTGAATCACACAGCAACATTCTTCTGAGAACGAAAGTTGTAATACTACAACTGTTGGATTGTAATCCAACAATCAACTGTCAAACATCGTTAAACAAAATAGGTTATGTAATAAAATTAAGACACATCAGAGAAGCTTTTTTATCTTTTGGAGCGTTGTCTGCTCCAATTGGTACATGCTACCGTTAACATGCCCATAAGCTATCTTTCAAGCCCTTGATCAGCTCTACTGCATCCATGAATCCTGCTCTCATTCTCCTAGCTGGAAATTACTGCTTACTCCTTTGACCTTAAGTCCTCACTTGTACCACCCATAAGATAATGATTGTCTGCTATATTATTTGTTCAGCTATCTGTATTCAAGACTTATCTCACCTATTAAAGTTTCATGGTAGCCAGCAACCATTTTTATATGCCCCACAGCTCTTAGCACAGGCTCTCCAAAAATACTTAATAAAAATGTGTTCAGTAAATAATTAGAATTAATAACTTTCATTTCATCCCCGAAAAGAATGAAGACACAGTAACCAAGCTTTCACAGAGAAATGAAGTCAAAATCAAATCCTTTGTAAATAACATCATGTTAAGTTATAATATTTAACAATTTAGGTTCAGGTTTTTTAGCTGTAAGAACACTGGATTGTGAGGTTCAAAACCTAGTTTCAATGGTAATTTACAATATAAGCTCTGAGTTGATCGATTAACTTACTCTGCTCATAAAACACATTCACAATCCAAAACTAGGCTGTTTTAAACATTAATCTGCCATAGACAGATTACAATCAGTATGGGACCTGCTGCCCATGTGTAATTATTTCTGTAATGTATTATTTACATTAAAGTATCTGTTTCATGGCATGTATTAGACATGCTGCCCCCTGACCTATATAAAGATGCTCAGTTTGCATACATAGTTGCTACAAATTTCCTTGAAAACAAGGTGTTATCACCATTATCACAAAATAGAGCAAAGAATTCAGCAACACTGTAAAAATGTCTTAAATTTTTCAGTATCATGAACTTTAATCCTTCTATATTTCTACACAATTCCATTATATTAGTTTTCATCTGTCTGCACATCCTTTACACCATGTCTAGTATATAATAAATAGGTTCTGAAGAAATACACAAAACTATTCCTGTCCTTCATGACTTTGCACAGTCCTCCTCATAAAGCTCATGAGACTATTAAGATCCACATTTGGCAATTTAGGGAAGAAATGAGATCCAGAGCAGCTCCATGAACTCAAGTCCTAAATACATGAAAAACATACCATTTTTGCAGTTCTTAATCGATGATGGACTCCAAGGTCAGAATGAACAATAAAGAGATCATTTTCTGAAACATATCAGGTCAATTTAAGGAGCTAGGGGTGGGCTGTCTGTTTAAACATATACTGGCAGTCCTCATTTTGTATGGTAATGTGGTCATAGAAATGACCATCTGAGATGAAACCAAGCAAAGTGACCTTAATCAGTGGGACCTGTTCCATGACCTTTAAAATTATCAAAACATTAAAAACTCTTTTAAAAACCTTATCAAGTAGTTTGACAACATTTGTCTTCTCTCACGGTATAACATAATACAGAGCATCTTTTATATTTTATACACATTGGGGAATTGTCATATTCCTTTCTGAGTTGGGACCAGCTTCTAACATTTTAGCCCTTGCACTTTCAAAGGTCAAGAATGTCTCTGAAAAATTCCCATTAGTGTGAAGTTTTTTTCCAGCATCACTTCCTTTGGAACATCATCCTTTTCATCACAACCACTTTCCTCATTTGCCCATAAATTCGTTGAGTTTCTCTGACCGCATATCTAGAGTCTCTTGAACAGTGATAATATTTTCTTCTTATACCCCATTTGTATTTGACTCATTTCAGTCAGCATTATCATTTTTCATTTTTTTGTTACACTTGCATCTTCAGTGACATTAAAGTGTGATTTAACAAAGACCTATTGAGGAAAACAATATAATGGTAGAAAAAAATTACATAACTTTTAAAAATCTTCATGTAGGGTGCCTGTGTGGCTCAGCTGGTTAAGCGTCTGCCTTTGGCTCAGGTCATGATCCCAGGGTCCTGGAATGGAGCCCCACATCAGGCTCCCTGCTCAGTGGGGAGCCTGCTTCTCCCTCTCCCTCTGCCCCTCCCCCTGCTCGTGCTCGCTCTCACGCTCTCTCTCTCTAATAAATAAGTAAAATTAAAAAAATAAAATAAATAAAAATCTTTATGTAGGACCATCATATGCCAAGTCAAAAGGCATGACTAACTAGAAAATAGGTACAACTCCTATCCCATGTAAAGGGTTAACTTCCTTTATATAAAGAGATCCTAAGAAAATGATCATCCACTCATGGATACAGAAAAACAGCTTATAGAAAATAAAAATTTTAAAGCTTGAAACATGAAAAGGTGATCAAAAAAAGCTTAAAACATGAAGATTCTCTCTTCGTAAGAGAAGTGCAAATTAAGATTTAACAGAACTTCCGATACAACTTGGATGAATCTTAAGATACAATGCTGAGCAAAGAAGCCATAAATAAGGACACATACTGTATGATTTCCAGGAACTATGAAAATAATTGATGATGTGAAGTCAGGATAATGGTTATCTTTCCAGTGGTTGAGAGTAATGACGGAGGTAGTGGTTACACAGGTGTGTTTAATTTGTAAAATTCATCAAGCTATATTTTGTGCCTTTTTATGTATTATGTCTGTTATATTACAATGAAAAGCAGATCTTTAAAAAAAAAATACAAGATAGCATTTTTCATCTACCAGCTTGGTAAAGATAAAAAGTGCTTAAAAAAAAAAAAAGTGCTATAACACCTTGTGGTGTTACACTTAAATACTGCTGCTAGGAGTGTCCATTACTGCTACCTCCATGGAGACAATCTGGCAGCGAAATGTTAGAATGCACATATCCTTTGATCCTAAAAACTCACTGTGGGGAATTTATTATTCAAAACATGCTTGCATACATACAAAATAACTTACATAAACTCCTGCAGCATTCACAAAATAAATGAACAAACTACTATCCATCAATAGGAGCCTGTTATAGTGACATATTATCCAGTCAAAAAAAGAGAACAAACTCTTCAGCACTGATAAAGACATGATCACCATGATATACTGTTAGGTTAAAAGGAGAAAGGGGGGAAAACGGCAAAAAACTGTATATAATATTTGGGGGGGGGTGCTGAGAGAAAACATTATAAATTTGCTTGTATATAATAATCTAGAAGGATTGTATATAATAGTCTGGAAGGATACATAAGACAATGCTAACACTGAATGCCCCAAGGAGAAGAACCAAGTGGCGGGGGGGGGGGGGGGGGGGGGGTGCGGCAGATATGAGATTTTTTCATTGTATATACTTTTGTTAACATTTTAAACTTTGAGCCATGTAAGATGTTCAAATGTTCAAAACAAGGAGTTAAAAAATAATTACCTAAATGGGAAGCAAAACTAGAGACCCATAAAGAGATGATCAGAACCTAGATTTATAAAAATGCTTACCATCTCTCAGAGAAGTACAATCTAGAAATGTTTTAAAAGGCTAAAATATTTGGGATTTAGATAGACTGTAAAATGAGTTAAATTACTGAGGCTTATTGTGAGGTCAGAAACACAGTAGCCAACATAAAACTATGTTTCAGAGAATATAAGAAGCACAACTTATCTGGAACATCAGGAGCATCCATCTCAAGGTATCTACTTGACTAGATATCTAGTAAAAGAGGTAAGAGAGTTCTAAATACTTAAGTACAATAGGAAACAGAGAAGACTAAGCACCAGATCAGCAAGCTGTAAGGGGCAGAACTTTGACTTTTTTCTCATCTATATTTCTACCATATGTTGAAAAGTTATCTCCTTAGCATTCACTAAAAGGTACTTGCCATTTTCTACTTCTACTATGTGGTATAATGAGAAAACTCTGGTTTTGGAGCTCTAATGACCTAGGTCCACATCCACCTGTTCCATGTTATTACTAAGAACAGCCCGGAGCCTGTAAAGCCCTGAGGCTTAACTTTTGAGCCTCAGGTTATATTTCTTTAAAATAGGGACATTACTGTCTACCTTGTGGTATCCTCATAAGGATTACAAATAATGTATGTAAACAACAACAACTTAGGGGGCGCCTGGGTGGCTCAGTGGATTAAGCATCCGACTCTTGATTTCAGCTCAGGTCATGATCTCAGGGTAGGGAGATGAAGCCCCACATCAGCGTCCGAGTTGGCCATGGAACCTGCTTAAGAGTCTCCTTCTGCCCCTGCCCCTCCCCACCCCCCACGCGTGAACGTGCACATTTTCTCTCTCTCTCTCTCAAAAAACAAAAAACTTAGCATAATTTCTGGTGAATCAAAAAAAGGTAGCTTTAACTGCCTTACCTGCTTGTAAAAATACAACAAATTTTTTTTATGGGAGACAGTTCAGAAAGAGAATTTTTTGTATGTCCAACTCTTTTTCTCAAAGACACATGGCGGGGCGCCTGGGTGGCTCAGTAAGGGGAGCTCAGTGGGGAGCCTGCTTGTCCCTCTCCATCTCCCTGTCCCACCCCCCTGCTCATGTTCTCTTTCTCAAATAAATAAAATCTTTTTGAAAAAAAGACACATGGCAAAATACACAAAAAAGGGAAACTATCTTATTTGCCTAATCCTGAAGACCCTTACAAGGGAGTCAAGGAAAGATGAAGGAATAACAAGAAGGGGAACATTCACTGTGTCCTGACCTCAACAATGCATAAAGTACCTGGTCCTTACAAATGTAAAAGTTGAAAGAAAAGAAAAAAGAAAAAGACCTAAATGGGAAAAATACTTTAGGACATTGTGAATATTCACTGTTAAATCTTACACACATTAAACAAAATCATTCATCTCTTCAAACACAGACAAGATTCCTACTCCACTGGCATTTACATTTTAGTGGAAGAGAAAGAAACAAACTTGTAAGCAAAAAGCACTCAGAGTAACTCCAGCAGGCCTGGAATTTGGCCTGATTCAACTGTTGAAATAAAAGAGGTACCTTCATGACACCGACGCCTAGTCAAAGCACAACACATGCTGATTAACAACGATGCCTAGAAACCATGGGTCCAATGAGTTTTGGGCTATTTGTACCTGCTTGTCAGCACTGTTCGTTGTTAACAGTGAGACTGAGAGCTTGCACCTGGTTTTGCTGACCCCCAGAGGACTCCGCCAAAGCCTATGTGGCCAGCAGGACATAAGAAGTCCCAGGTGATGGGGCGCCTGGGTGGCTCAGTTGGTTAAGCAACTGCCTTCGGCTCGGGTCATGATCCTGGAGTCCCGGGATCGAGTCCCGCATCGGGCTCCCTGCTCAGCGGGGAGTCTGCTTCTCCCTCTGACCCTCCTCCCCCTCATGCTCTCTCTCATTCTCTCTCTCTCAAATAAATAAAATCTTTAGAAAAAAAAAAAAAAGAAGTCCAAGGTGAGACTCCCCAGGTGTGAGCTCCTTGGTTTCATGGTGCTTCTTGCACACATCAGTGATCCTGGTCTGCTAGAGAAAACATGGCCAGTATGACCCCACAGAGGGAAGACGAGCTGGAGTCCACACTTAACCTCTGCAGGTCCACTGCTAGGAGGCAACCTTTGGTTGTGATGTGTCACCTTACTTCAAGGCACTTGCTGTACTGTACATCCTTTTTCAGCAATAAATTACACTGATCGGCACTGTGTTTTAGGGTCCTGTGAGTCTCCTTTAGCAACCAAACCCTACCTCCCTGCCACTGTTAGCAGAACAAGTTAAAAAAAAAAAAAAAAATTGTAAGTAACTGCTATGGAGAAAATAAAACAGAATAATCTGATAGTGAAAAAATATACAGACAATGGGATTAGGAAAGATAGCCAGGAAAGAAGGAAGGGACATTATGAGCTGAGGTACAAATGAGAAGAATCCAAGCAAGTGCCAACCAAAAATAAGACAATTCCGAGCAAGTATACAGGCTCTGAGGGGCAAACAAGTTTGACTGGATCAAAAGATAAGTATGGCTAGAGAGGGGTAAGCAAGGGTCAAACAGCAGAAAATTAAATTGAGAAGTAGATGGTACAATCAGAGAGGGCCTTAAAAATCTGGATTTCAACTAATTTGATAGCTTTCCAACTGGCCTTGCTGCCTCTATCTCCTCACACAGCCATTCGCCCTAATTCCAACCTTTCTAATGCCTCTACAGGTCTGGATGATCAATATGGTCATGTAAGTTCACAGCTTAAATGAATCAAAAATCCCTGGGACGGCATTATCTTTACTATCTCTTCTCATATCACATAATCTCAAAATATGTGCCCTAAGTCCTAGTTACATACCATTCCAAAGTTCTGTTCACTTTTTAAACCAGATGTGTGTCCACTAACACACTCTACGCAGGATAATGATTAAGGACCAGACATACTGTCTTTCTGGAGTTTGAATAAAATGCATACAGCCCTCCACAAACACAACATACAGTTACACTGTACTGGACATCTGCTGGTTTTGGCTGCCAGTACCCAGTCTCCCTTCTGGAGCAGCACTCGAATTCTGCTTTAGAGGAACCACACAGCTTCTACCACAGAATCTTGGTTGGAATTTAAATCAGAGTGCCTTCTCCTCCTCTGGCCAAAGGCTAGAAATATAACTCAAGTGAGACGAATCAGACTCCCTCCCAAATATCTGAACGTAAAGAGAAAAACCATAAAGGGAAATAATTTGAACGGATTATTAACCACTGCCAAGTCAGCTGATTCCTATGTCCTAGATCCCTTGTTCATTTGTTTCGCTTTGGTGAACCACCACTTTCCTCTTTTTAGCTTCAGTATCGAGTCTACTTCTGTTGCTTAGCTTCAGTATCAAGTCTACTTCTGTTGCTTATAACCAAAAAACAAGGAGTCAAGAAACCAAGAGTGTGACAGAGGTCAGCAGACAATCCAGCAGAAATCACAAAGCAGAGTAGAAGAACCTGACCTAGTCAGGGAGAGAACTGAGTTGTAACAACAGAACACTGGACTTGGAGACCTAGTCTTACTGCTACTGGAGGAAACACATGAGAGTTCTGTTATATTGTAGAAGATGTGCCAATTATCCATGAAGTCAGAAAATGAAATCAGTTATGGTCAAAACAGAACTGCACTTCTCTGAAACACCTATCTCTGCAGCTTTAAATAATTCCTGTTTTTCCTTATCTCCTTTCTGTATCCTTAAGGTAAAACCCCATATAGCTAGAGGTAATTTGAGGGATCCTGTTCCTTGAAACTTTAAAAATAAAGGCATACCTGTACTTGCCCAACTCTAATTTCCTCCATTGGGTTAGTATGCCTCTTATATACTCTACTAACATCCTTCTCACCAGTAAGGCAGTTAAGTTACGTCTAGGTGTCTCTGTATTAATAAAATGTTACCTACCTCCCTAAAGGCAAGAACATTTGAATCTCAGTGCCTACTCAATATGACAGGTGGTGTATATATAGTAAAAATAACGAAGATAATAAAACCTGATTTTTAAATATCTACTATTATCCCTAGCACTGCTAAGGACTTTGCATTTATTTTTAAACCTCATAATCAAGTTAACTAGATATTATTATTCCCATTTTACACTTGCAAAAACAGACTCCAAGAAGGAAACTACCCAAGACCATAAAGCTAGAACCACCTAGGTCTCCTGAATCCAAATCCCTCCATTTTCCCCACTATTCTAACAGATGAGGATCTAAATCAGGGGTTTTCAACCTGCAGGTCACAACCTATTAGTGGATCATGAAATAAAGTTAGTGGACCATACCCTTCGTGCTAATGAAATAGGCAATGTAAGTATCACATGAAGGGCAAATATTGTTCCATGAAACTCTAATTTCAGTGTCATATACACACATGTACAAGGCTGCAATGTAAATGCACGTCTTAATGTGGACTACAGATCAAAAAAGTCTGAGAGCCACGGACATAAGCATTGTCTTTATTGCAGTTGTATGCACTGATCTATCATCTCAATTTTTCATCAAAGGCCTAATGTTTAAAAGCATTTAGGCAGTAAAACCCTTCACCTAACATCTTCAAGACATTACAAAAGCAAAACACAACAAAAGCAAATGAGGTTTACGAGGTGGTAAGGTTATTTGGGACATAAGTACCATGTTTCTCCCCCTCCAGCAAAGTTTATGCTAAAAACTGCACTACACATCCATATAAAATGGTAAAGAACAAAAATGAGTTAGCTGTTCTTTCACTCTTTTCCCCCAGGCTTTTACTAAATCATTTTCAAAAATGTTTCTCTGCTTTGCTATGCTTCACTAGAGGTAACAACCCAATTTTATCAGTTTTCTGACCATTTTTATGAGTGACTGAATAAATATTATCCTATATATACTGTCTCCTAAAAAAAGATGGCTTTACTCACACATACAACACTCAGAAGGTGATGACCAGCAATGTCACTATGGTTATGCATGCTTTCTTCTATAAGAAGCCATATGCCCAGGGAACAGCAGTGAGCATTATGGCATAGACTGAAAATTAAAATGTGTTTTGTTACTAGGGGGAAAAAAAAGATTTAATAATTCTTCTAAGGCACAAAAGAAAAATGTGTTTGAGAACTTATCTACCTTTTAAAATCAGTCACAGATTAGTCAATTATAGCTCAAGGTAGCAGACTAAATAAATTTATCTTTCTCCTCCTTCCCAAGGTCCCCCCTGAAAGAGCAGGAAAAAGATTTAAATTAAAATGAAATGATAGTACTGTGGCAAAACAAGAAAAGATGTCACTGAATAATCATAAATTTTAAGGAAATCTGGCCAGATAGAAAGTAGGAAAGACTGGATTAACAGGAAAAAAAAGAGGAAATCACATACACGACACCAAAATCTTTTCAAGGACATGCCAGGGAAGTTCCAAGTTATAATCAAACTGATCACAACTACAAGGAGGAGGAAACAACTAGGGTTCTTCATTAGGGTGCTGCATTACCTTACTATGGATAGATGACTCCCCCTCTTCCTCTGACTTGCAATCAGAGACATGGTGGTGGCACCTTTTGCCTTTAGGATAAAGCCAAAGAACTGATCTCTATGAAGTAGGCATTTCTGCCTAGGTTAGTCTTACTGTGAGAGTAGCCAGGCTTGAGAGAAAAGCAGAGCAGCAAGATGGCAGGCATATCAGACCTCTAACACAAAAAGGGAACTACTTAAGGGGGTTGAGGGATGCAGGTGAAGAAAGAGGGAGAAAGGGATCAATTTCTTAATACCAGTTAAGTGAAATCTATCAAAGCACTCCCCACCTGCAGTATTTAAAGACACTATAATTATCCAAGTGACACCTCATACCTCCCCGCCCCCCGCTGGAAAGGGCCTAGTCCGCTGGTCCACACCTAATCCAACTTCACAGAACCTTCCACACCAAAACTACCATTCATGATGGAGGCCTGGAGGAGCACTATACCCTGCAGCAGACACTTCAACTGCCAACACTAACCAAGATTCACTAAACACGTGGAGAAACCTAACAGAAGGAAATGGAACAAAATAAACAGAACTGTTAACAGAGAAAACAGAAATCCAGGAGAAAAATGGGCATGACTAAACACCACATTATTTATAATATAACGCTGAAGCAATTTACCTTCCTTCCAAGGTAAAGCAAAGCAAAAACAAAACAAAACATGAAAGAAAAAGAAAAAATACAAAGACAAAACCCCTACAAACAAAAAGGTAAAATATGTAAGAAAAAATTAAATATGAATTAAGATCTAGGGGGTCCAACACTTCTCTCAAGAAGACATACAAATGGCTAACAGACACATGAAAAAATGTTCATCATCATTAGCCATCAGGGAAATCCAACTCAAAACCACACTGAGATACCACCTTACACCAGTTAGAATGGCAAAAATGGACAGGGAAAGAAACAACAAATGTTGGAGAGGTTGTGGAGAAAGGGGAACCCTCTTACACTGTTGGTGGGAATGCAAGTTGGTATAGCCACTTAGGAAAACAGTGTGGAGGTGCCTCAAAAATTTAAAAATAGAGCTACCCTATGACCCAGCAATTGCACTCCTGGGTATTTACCCCAAAGACACAGATGTAGTGAAAAGAAGGGCCACATGCACCCCAATGTTCATAGCAGCAATGTCCGCAATAGCCAAACTGTGGGAAAGAGCCGAGATGCCCTTCAACAGATGGATAAAGAAGATGTGGTCCATATATACAATGGAATATTACTCAGCCATCAAAAAGGATGAATACCCAACTTTTATATCAACATGGATGGGACTGGAGGAGATTATGCTAAGTGAAATAAGTCAAGCAGAGAAAGTCAATTATCATATGGTTTCACTTATTTGTGGAACATAAGGAATTGCATGGAGAACATTAGGAGAAGGAAGGGAAAAATGTGGCGGTGGGAATTGGAGGGAGAGATGAACCATGAGAGACTATCGACTCTGAGAAACAGGGTTTTGGGGGGGGGGAATGGTTAGCCTGGTGATGGGTATTAAGGAGGGAACGTACTGCATGGAGCATTCGTGTTACACGAGAACAATGGATCGTGGATCACCACATCAAAAACCAATGATGTATTGTACAGTGACTAACATAATAAAATTTAAAAATAAATTATAAAGAGGTGGATATATTAAAAAAAAAAAATCTAGGGGGTCCAAGATCCACTTACACAAAGCACCCACAAGTGGAGAACAGAGGTGGAGGGAAATTAATTTTTAAAGGGGGTGGTGGGTTGGGGGAAACATGGTAAACTTTCCAAGAGATAAAGATTCAGTCATCAGGGTGCCTGGGTGGCTCAGTTGGTTGGGCGACTACCTTCGGCTCAAGTCATGATCCTGGAGTCCAGGATTGAGTCCCGCATCGGGCTCCCTGCTCAGCAGGGAGTCTGCTTCTCCTTCTGCCCCTTCCCCCTCTCATGCTCTCTCTCTCTCCCCCTCATTCTCTCTCAAATAAATAAAATCTTAAAAAAAAATTTCAAAGTGAAAAGATTCAACAAAACAAAAACATAACAAATGAAAATAGACCCATAACTAGACAGACTCATGCTAGTAAAATTCCAGAATACCAAGAAAACTGCCAAAGAGAAAAAGAAACTAACATTCATCTTCTCATCAGAAATACTGGATGCTAGGAGACAGCAGAGCAGGGTCCTCCAAGTTCCAGGAAAAAAAATATGTTGAAACTAGATTCCTATAACCCAGAGCTTCCCCTCCACATATGCTACAAATAAACAGGTTACCAGAGACCTCTGCTGCAAGCAGTTTCACCCCCCAAATAGTATCAATTTCTATATACATGACATAAAGGAAAAGCAAAGCACTGCTCTCCCTAGTCAGATTGCCATCGAGAGTCAAAATAAAGACGTTTTAGACACCAAAAAATTTAAATTTTTACTTATATGAGAAAACAAAAGAGGATACTCTTGTCACTGACAGTGGGAAAGTCTCTTTGAATAGAAGTGTAATAACAGTATGATTTTCCTTTCTCATAAATATTACACAGTAAATAACCACAAAAATTACTAATTCTTTTTGTTTCTAAAAACATCCTATAGCAAAAAAAGGAGATATAGAACTAAGTAGTTGCAAAGTTCAATCTGTACTCTGTAGTAATATTTAAAAAGCTGGAAACAGGAAGTATAAGGAAGAGTAAATGCACTAATTTCCTCAAAACTTTCATATTAGATGTGCCTCGTGGTTAATATATCAAGAAATAAGAATCTTTAGTATAATTTATTATTTAAAGTTACTACAGCAAACAAAGCCTGCCTCCAGGAAATAAGACTGGGAGGAAATAAGGAAAAACAAAAGAAGAAAGACATTATTAGTTTTCTTCACATCATTCTGTATTGTTTGGAGCTTTTTCTACCACATGTATGCATTACTTTTAAATTTAAAATCTGATTTCTAAAAAGTATGGTACAAAAAAAATTATAGTACTAGATAGTACTTAAGAATAAGATATATATTTATGTGAAATATCCACAATATACAGAACAGTACGCATAGGATCTCAACTACTACTAAACTCTACTAAACCGTAAATGTAAATAAATCATATTATATAGTTTTTACATATTTCATATATTTATTTGAATTGTATACATATGAAAGAACACACACCAAACTGTATAAATAACAGCTGTCTCTGGTGAATGAGATGAGATCAAACTGAGGTTTTTTGGGTTTTTTTTTTTTTTTTTTTTGAGGGGGAGAGAGAGAGAGAGTTTAGGGGAGGGAGAGAGGGAATGTTAAGCAGGCTTCACACCCAGCACGAGCCAGGCACAGGCTCAATCTCACAATCCTGACAGCATGAGCTGAGCTGAAATCAAGGGTCAGATGCTTAACCAACTGAGCCACCCAGGCGCCCCAAACTGACAATTTTTACCCGTTGCTTCACAATATACATCTGTTCTACTTAGTTTTAGCACATTCATTTTTGTAATATATATGTGACATATAAAAGATAAACCACTGTTGGGAAAAAAAGCAGGGTGTTCAAGAGGTATGTGCACACCTGTGTCCATAGCAGCATTGTTCCCAACAGCCAAATTGTGGAAGCAACCCAAATGTCCATCAAAGGATACATGGAAAAACAAAATGTGGTCTATACATATAATGGAATATTATTCAGCCTAAAAAGGAAACGGACACATGCTACAACATCGATAAACCTTGAGGGTATAATGCTAAGTGAAAGAAGCCAGTCACAGACAAATACTATAAGGCCACTTACATGAGGTGTCTAGTGTACTCAAAGTCACAAAAAGTAGAATAGTAGTTGCCAGGAAATGGAGGGAGAGGGAAACGGAATTGTTTAATAAGTACAAAGATAAAGAGTTCTGGAGATTGGTTGTACAACCATGTGAATATAGTCAACACAACAATTAGGTTATATGTATTTTAACACAATTTAAAAATAAGCTTAAAAAGTGAAAAAATTAAAATATAAGGGATAAATTAAAATGAAAACTTGCAGCATCTGGGAGACAGTGTCAATCCTCATTATTCATGGATCTCATATTTGTGAAATCTGCCTACTTGCTAAAATTTATATGTGACCACAAAATTAGTATTTGCAGTGCCTTTGCAGTCTTCAGACTTGTACAGAACAGCAAGAAACCGGAGTTGCTTATTGTGCACATACCCAGCAAATAACATGGCATTCTGCTTTCTTGTTTCAGCTCTCGTTCTATAAACAAATGTCCTTTGTGTGGTACATTTAGTGCCGAATTTCTGTATTTTGTGCTTTTTTGCTGGTGATTTTACTATTTACTATTTTTTCAGCACCAAGCATAGTGCTAAAGTTTTGTCTAGTGTCCCTGGCTATGTGACATGCCTTATGGAGAAAATGTGTGAGAGATGGGCTCCGTTCATGGAGAAGTTATAATTCTGTTGGCCATGAAGGCAATGCTAATGAATCAACAATACATATAAAATAAGAGGTCTTTAAACAGAAACACATAAAACAAGGTTATTATTGATCAGTTGATGAAAATGTTGTGACCAGAGGCTCACAGGAACCTCATTCTGCATTTCCCCTAGGAGGGTATGTGCTAATTCAGTGTTCACAACTTCAAAAACATAACTACTGCAAATAATGAGAATCTTACTGTAATGATCTACAAACTTTTTAAAAAGGAAAAATATTGTATACAAAAAATACTGACATATCACTCCAATTTACCTTTAATGTATTTTTAAAAATTTTAATGGCCATGAAGTTTTTTGGTTTTTTATAATACATGAAGTATGGGAGGGAGGGGTATTTACTTCTAAATGAAAAAATAAATGTCAGCTAATCTTTGTGAATACTTACGATGTGGCAGACACTACACTAAGCACTTAGTGTGAGAAGTGCTTAGGTCAGGGCACGCACACGGTAAAAGTTGAATAAAATATTGGTTAATATTATTTATATCACTAAATTCTGAAATCACTGAGGTGATGAGCAAACCTTCAAGGTAATGGGAATCTGATAATGTTACCTAATCTAGTTGAGCTTGAATGCAATAAGGAAACAATCATATAAGATGGGCTTCTGATAGTTTTTTCAGACTATGGCAAAATTAAATTACCAACTGCGGTCATCTGTAATAAAGTGCCTTTAAAACAAGGCTTTGGGGACCAAGTGGAGACAGCAGTGGAAAGCTATGAAAGACACGAGGTGGATACCCAAGGACAGTGGAGGAGGACACTGCTTCTAATTGGAGAGTTCAAAAACAGGAAGCGACATATTCACAGTGTAAACTGTCAAGTCAAGGCACTGGCAGAGAACAAGGCAGTTACTGAGCATGGAACAAAAGAATTTTTCTCCTATCTCAGAATAAGGGTCAGCAAACGTTTTTTCTGTAAAGGGTCAGATCGGACATTATTTTAAGGCCCTAAGGTCTCTACCTCAACTACCCAACTCTGCTGCTATGAAGTGAGAGCAGCCATAAACTATCGTAACAAGCGGGGCGCCTGGGTGGCTCCGTCGTTAAGCGTCTGCCTTCGGCTCAGGTCATGATCCCAGGGTCCTGGGATCGAGTCCCACATCGGGCTCCCTGCTCGGCAGGAAGCCTGCTTCTCCCTCTCCCACTCCCCCTGCTTGTGTTCCTGCTCTCGCTATCTCTCTGTCAAATAAATAAATAAAATCTTTAAAAAAAAAATAACAAAACTATCGTAACAAGCCACTGTGGCTGTGCTCCAGGAGATTCTTACACAGTACGGGAAAATCTGAACTTCATATAATTTTCACTGACAGAATATTATCATCCTTTATTTTTTTTAATCAATTAAAAATGTGGAAAAACATTTTTAGCTTTGTGGAAAAACAAAAACAAGTGCAGGCCACATTTGGCCTGTAGGCTGTAGCTTGTCATCCCTGCTCTCGCATTGTCGTGACCAAAACGCATAGTCTGATTTTGTTGACTGCTTAATTATAACATCAAGTGGTACCAAACAAGGTTAAAGAAACAGGAACCTAGTGGTTATCAAACTGGTTTGTCTGCTAGAATTGCGGAAAGTCCCTAAAATCATAATATTAGGACATCCCACCATTATCCTGTAAGATCTGTACTAGAGAGAAGAGAAATTACAACCTGCAGCCTAAATATGACCCCCCATGGTTTTGAAAATAAAGTTTTATGCAAACACAGACATGCCCATTTATGTATTATATGGCTGCTTTGGCACTACAATGGCTGGCTTGGACAGTTTTTTCAGAGACTACAGCACACAAACGCTAAAACATTTCGTATGTGGGCACCCACTGAGAAAGTTTGCTGATCCCCAACCTACACAAATAAACAACTCTAGGTATGGCACACGGAGGCTGACAGAGGGGACACAAGCCACCAAACAGAAAATCACAGCCTCTCCAAGTTCCTAGACCCAGGGCCTCTAGAATGAAGGTAAGGCAAAGTACCCTTTAGACACAAGTACTGTTATTTTCCTTTTGGCTTTCCACAAAAGAACAACAGCCACTTATCACGGTAACCATGCACCTGAGAAGGGGAAATACACTGACCTTTTTGGGACTATAAAACCTAACTCTTAAACTAATCCCTGAGGACCTCTTAGATAGCACCACTGTGATGTATGTGTCAGAATAAGGGATTATAGTATTCATATAGTGTACCAAGTTTTGGCCCAAGCCCATTTATCAGAGAGCAGATCAATCCCCCATCTTAGGTTATTTCTCCAGGTGCTGAAAATGTAACTGAAAAGGGTAGTCCCAGCTGACTACCAACTGACAAAATCCCACAATGATGCCATGATAGGTGGAATAGTGGGGTAATACTGGATCAGGAAAGTTCGGACATAAATCCCTGGAGCACTCCCTCCAAACAAAACATTGCACTCCTGGGGGAATTATCAAAGAATTACAAGATGCAAGGGTTGCAATTCCTAGCAGATATTCATTTAATGTAACTGTTTGGCTAATGTGGAACACACAACTGTTCATACAGAGTAACTGTATTCTAAACTTAATGACTACAAGCACAGATGGTAATCCAAATCTGATCTCTAGCATAGTACCTGATACGCAGCTAGAGTTCTGACAAATGATTCCTCCATTTCTACAAACAGAACTTCAGAAGCAATTAGCTTTCATTTGGGTGGGACAGCAGTAGATATTCACTATACTGCCTGAATCAAAATCAAGTTCTAGCTTTCATATGACCTTGTTTCACCATCCCACCGCACATCACACTGGTCCACTACACTGATAAAATTAAGACCTTGTGAAATAGCAGTACTCTAGATGTCTTAATACGACATGTATGCCAAAAGACCAATAAAAAAAGTCCCAAGAAAAAATAGGGTCCTGCCACCACTACTTAGTTCTAGGAGCCAATGGAGTGTGGCAAGTCAGAACATCCCCTACACTTCCTACAACAAAGAAAGGAGGAGAAAGCTCGGTGGGCGCTCACCGGAAACAACATATACCAATATACACACACGTCTCTATTTACTGAGCGATCTGAAATCCAGCAGTTTTAAGTATGGCCCAGAGGAAGGGAAAAATTCTGTAGCCAGTCTAGGATGCAAGGACAAGTAGCTATGCCACATGACCATAATGAACTCTGGCTGCAACGGTGCTCCAAGTGTCAAGAGATCAGTGCCACAAGGAGTATTAGCAAACCCTTCTAGGAGAATCAGAGCAGAAACCGCTAAGAGTTTCTATGGCAAAACCATATCTTCATCATCAAACCAAGACTGTCTTTTGAAAATAATTCTTGTACTTTTTATACTGGTAGAGAATGAACATCTAGCCACAGGTAACTACAAAACTTGAGTTGCCAGCAATAATTATCATCTGATCCACAAAGTCAAAGCTGATGTGACAGAAATACTCCATCATCAAGTGGCTGTAGTGTATACAGAACAAGATTCAGGATGCTTGTGAAGCATGAGCAGATGGTTCACGTTCTCAGTGTGCCTACTCCTCATGCACTGCTATTTCTTCCTCAAACAAGGCCTTTCTACTACATAGGAGATGCTCTATGATTAGCTAATTGAGAGAGAAAAAATATGAGCCTGGATTACACATGACTCTGCATTACATGCTGGTTATCACCCAGAAATGGATTCTTTCAACCATACTCCTGCCCCATCTGAAGTAGGTCTTAAGGAAAGTTTAAAAAAAAAAAGAAAGAAAGAAAGAAATCCTCCCACTGGGTAATACATCTCATAGTCCGCATTATCGAGAAAGGGAAACACAGTGAGATTCATACTAATTCTTAAATGGGGAATATTGATATGGCTAGATTTCCAGGTCAAGTCCTTACATGACACAGGTATGCAAAATAATTTAAGGAAGAGAAGTATGGATGCGTGGACTGACCAAGTGTGAAAATATTTCTGTCCCATGTGAAGGCTCACCAAAAGTCCCTGTTGTAAAGGAGACTTCCATAATCATGTGGAATCATGCAAGACACAATAATCCATTTTTTGGAAGCCAGTCAAAATCTTTCCCCAGTAACCTCAATGCCTAATTAATATCCTCACAAAAAATAACAGTCATAAATAACAAAACAGTCAACAAATAGTACCAATTTGTATTTCTCAAGAAGAGTGACTTAACTTACTGCCAATGTGCTAGCTCTCTCTAGGTTATGATGTAACAAACAATCCCTTTCATTTACAACATTTACATTTGCAACGGTTCTTAAACATTTTGGGCTTATAACCCCTTTATACTCTTAAAAATTGAGGATCTCAAAAAATTTTGGTTTATATGAATTATAGCTACATGTACTATATTAGAAATTAAAATGAAGAATCTTTAAAATGTGTATTTCTAGTTATTAATTAAAATAAGCCAATTACATGTTAATATAAATTTATTTTAAATTCAACTACATTTTCCAAAAGAATAAAGTAATAAAGTTGTAAAAAATATATATATATACATTTTTACAAATCTCTTTAAGGTCTGCCTTAAGAGAAGATATTGGGTCATCCTACCTGTTTCTGCATCCAATCAGCTGCAATGTGTCATTTTGATTGAACTATATATGAAGGAAATCCAAACTCAATCTCAAAAGATATGCAGTTGAAAAAGGAAGGAATATTTCATGGTTTTTTCAAATAGTTATGAATATTATTTGATTCTATACCAAAACTCAACAAGTGATAGTGTCTTGAAAATTCACTGAAGTGTGAAATCTTCAACCCTATCAATGAACTTTTCATAGTTGTTACATTAAAATCCAGTGGTTTGGCAATACAAATGGATTTTTTACTCATGCATTAATCTGTAACATCATTCATTCATCAATCATAAATATTGGTCCACTGAGTTAGGTAGATCTCCCAAATGTTGGCATTTCACTATATAGCACCAAGATTTTTTTTTAATTATATTCACGACTATCATTACCAAGCTCATCAGAAAAAGCCTAACTACCTGGAAACTGTCAAGCTTACATCATCTGATAATCTTCCAAAATTCTAATTTTCACTTGAAATTTCAGATTTTATCACTAGCAACAAATACTGCCAGTTCTTTTCCTCAATGTAAAATGCTTACTTTGTTCACTTGAGAAAACGTCTGTCAAATGCTCATGTTAGAATAACGTTAGTGAATCACTGTTTCAAGTGAAAATGATAGTCCATAACTCAAATAATTAATTTCACAAGTACTTTTCTCTTTGACAATCAGCACACTTCAGCATGCAGAACTGCTTCTTGTACTTTTCCTGTTTCATCAGAAAGACTTATTAAAAAAAAAGTACAAACTCAGGATCAAGATGTTTTTCAATTAATAACTTTTACTGCTTCATCAAAGACAGTAAGTAAAACTTTTTTGTTTACTATAAAAATGTGGTGATAAAGAATACAGTATGAAGCAACTGCGCTGATTTTTCCTAAGGCACCAGCAGTTTTCCACACTATCACTTACCCATAACAAGGTCAAGACCGTAAAAAAGGCACCTAAGTATTATTACTAAAACAATTTTAACCCTTAACGGGTCTTGGGTTCAATAAACACTTTGGGGCGCCTAGGTGGCTCAGTCGTTGAGCATCTGCCTTCAGCTCAGGTCATGGTCCCGGGGTCCTGGGATCGAGTCCCGCATCGGGCTCCCTGCTATCCCCCTCTCCCACTCCCCCTGCTTGTGTTCCTGCTCTCACTATCTCTCCATCAAATAGATAACTTAAAAAAATAGAAAAATAAACACTTTGAGAACTGTTTTACAAGAACAAAAATGTATGTCTCATTTTTGTTCTGTTGGCTTTGGGTTGGCTACAGATGCCTTCCTCATCCTGGGATCCTGGCAAAAGAATGAGCCTTTATCTGGCACCTGTTTTTCTTGTGGCAGAGGAAAATAAACAAAAATCAATTCACAAAATGGCTCCTAAAGCTTCTGCTTAGACATAACATATACCACTTCTCGTCTTCTATTAACCAAAGCAAGTCCCATGGCTAAGCCTGGTGTCAATGGGAAGAAGTACTCCTCCCACAGGTTGGAACTCTGCAGAGAGCAGCCCACTAAAGAAGAGAAGCAAATATTTTTAGATAATACAATCTACCATAAGCAGTAACTATGAGTCCCTCTCACCTCCACACCAAGGAGTATGTTATTCCACAGTGGACAATAGCCACCTAGTAGTAGAAAGCAGAGAACACTCAGGATCTTTCCATCATGAAAGAGCTTATCTCCATGAAATAGACACTGGTTTTTGTAAGTAATCTTATACTGGCTACACTGGAAACGAGTCCATTATTTATAACCTTCTAGTTTTGAGGGGAGAATAAGGTTTAGTCTCTAAATAACCAAGTCACACACCAATTTAGAAAACAAACCTTTCATTTAAATTATAGGTTTTAGGAAAGAGCTTGTTATAGTTGTTTGAAGTTTAAGTACAGCTGGAGGTACACATGCTAATGGGGGACAAGTACACGTCTACTGTTGTGGACATCCATCATATTACTACTAAAAATTTAAACAATTTTTGGGTATTTCTACATTTTATGGTCTACCACCTAATGAATTAATGAAATTTCTAAATTACTAATACCATTTCTCATGTAAAAATTAGAACTTAAGGGGCGCCTGGGTGGCTCAGTTGGTTAAGCGACTGCCTTCGGCTCAGGTCATGATCCTGGAGTCCCTGGATCGAGTCCCGCATCGGGCTCCCTGCTTGGCAGGGAGTCTGCTTCTCCCTCTGACCCTCCTCCCTCTCATGCTCTCTGTCTCTCATTCTCTCTGTCTCAAATAAATAAATAAAATCTTTAAAAAAAAAAAAAAAAAATTAGAACTTAAAATTTCCAAAGAGACATAGTATATTATTCTATTTCTAAAATATAAACCTCGAAGAAACTTCGACATGGACATAAGCAATGAGTAGAACTTCCATTTTTGCTCATGACCAAAGCAACAGCCATATTTGGTTTTTGATGGTGGCAGCAGCAAACCAAGAGTTCCTATAACTGAAAAGCACCAGAGCCAACAGTAATAGCACCTGTAATCAAGCTGAGTATCTAGTATTTACTGCTCAGCATCAGTGACTTACTCAAATCTAGCTCTGCTGTATCGCTTTAGAAATGTTCCCAGAAGCTTGGACTCAAGTCTGTATCTCTAGCATTTCCCAAAGACTCTGGAAGCTACTAATATTCTTTAATAATTCCCCACTCTGTTCATAATAGCCAGGGTGGGTTGTTGTTTATAATAAAGAACTGTAATTTATAATATTTATATTATTCTCATTTTATATATAAGAAAACTAAGGCTTAAGATAGCTAGCTAATGGGGCGCCTGGGTGGCTCAGTTGGTTAAGCGACTGCCTTCGGCTCAGGTCATGATCCCGGGATCCTGGGATCGAGTCCCGCATCGGGCTCCCTGCTCTGCGGGGAGCCTGCTTCTCCCTCTCCCACTCCCCCTGCTTGTGTTCCCTCTCTTGCTGTGTCTCTCTCTGTCAAATAAATAAATAAATAAATAAAAAATCTTTAAAAAAAAAAAAAAAGATAGCTAGCTAATATGCTGGTAACAGGTTCCTAAAGATCTGAAAGCTTATTTTACTAATCTCATATTCCACTAATTCCATAATTAATTACTTAAATAGTATAAGACAGAAATCAAAACAAACTTAACATCATTCTTCTAAAAACTATGGCCCATGGGCCAAATCCAACCTGCTTTTTGTACAACCCACAAGCTGTAAGAATAGTTTTACATTCTTAAATGGTTGGGGAGGGAGAAGAATGTAAAAATCGTATTTCAGTGTCTAGTTTAAGTAAAATGTTACTGCCCATTCATTTACATATTGTCTATGGTAACCACAAACAAGCTGACTTGAGTGGTTACCTAAAATATTTACTATCTGACCCTTTATGGAAAAAAACAGTATGCCAACTTTTGCTCTAAAATTGTTCTAAATAACTGAGGAAATGCCAATGTAGGCAAATCTCCAAGCAGGAATATATGTACTTCTATCATTGTTGATTACCTACTTTGAGAAAATGAGACCTGTGGAACTGCACAATTTACCCCATAATTAAAGTTAAACCATAAAGTCCCATTTTTTTCTCACCTACCTCTACCATTGCAAGGGTAAACATTTGACTAGAAGTCAGTGTCACAAAAACTACTTTCAGGACAATCAGAATGCATGTAACCAAGAGCCAAATGTGCCTGACTATTCATCTCCTTTAGAAATTGGAAAAAAAAAAAAAAAAATCGCAGCAAGGCAGATTTTTAAAAACTAACTGAATTTTCTCTTTGAGGGGTAGGAGGATGAGAGAATAGGATTCAATAATTCAGAAGAGGAAAAAATAAGTGTAGTGTCAAAGGGGTTGACACTTTAAGCAGGGTATAGTCCTCAAGGCAAAATGAGTCAAAAGAAGAGAAAACTCACAAATGACTGGACCATGCAGCTGTTAAGTAATGCTCATAGCAGGGTGCCTTGTCTGCATACCAAAACCCAGGGCTCAAAAGTCACTAGGTCACTAGAATTGAAAACTGACCAGTCCCTGATTCTTTCTTCCTTTTTCAGCAACTACAGTTACCTAGCAAAAAAATAACAACTAATAATTTGACCCTTTGAAGATTCTGATACTGTTTTTCCCTCCCGTATAGTTCAGTGTTTTTAAAAAAAAAAAAAGTCTCCCATTTACTGGTAGTATTCCCACCTTTATCTGATATCCACAACCCCCACAAGGACTGGCTCTGTGTGTAAAAATACAGGCCATATATAAGTCTTTGTTCAAGTGCCATGAGGAAAGCAACCAACAAAGTAATTGTGTAAGGATTCTTCTACATAATCCCAGTTAAAGTAGGCTGGCAGTGGAGTAGAGAAAGGTATTAATTAATGTGCTGCAACACTCGAGGTTTTACATTACCTTCATTTAAAAATTAGGACACAATATTGAAGGAATCTGTCAGAATCTCCATTTGATCTCACTGTATAATGCAAGTCCACCACTGATGAAAGACTCACTAATATGAGTTGGTTGAGCAGAACTTAAAAGTCATTCTGTCCGAGAAATAAGATCACATATAATGTACTTGTTTCTAAGATAGCTCAGAAAAACCAATAATAATAAAACAAAACAGGAACATAGAATCAGATGTGATGCTGATTAAAGATGCTGTTCAACTCCTTTATTATACAGATAATGCAGCTCTGGTGAAGAGAAAATTGGGTCACCTGCCCAGCATTACTGTGGTATTTAAAATCAAAGCCGTGGGGGACCTGGGTGGCTCAGCCAGTTAAGCATCCACTCTTGATCTCAGCTAGGGTCTTAATCTTAGGGTCATGCGTTCAAGCCCCACATTGGGCTACATGCTGGCGTGGAGCCTAGTTAAAAAAAAATTAAAAATTAAAATTAAAATTAAAATAAATAAAACCAAAGGAGAAAAGAGAGCCAGATCTTTTGACACTTAAAACCATGTATTTTCAGACTACAGCACCTCCACTTATGAAGTGTTTTTTAAGTATATATGTCTCAATATAGCTTAATTTTATCAGTGTGTCTCAAAAACAGTATTAAAAACCAGTTTCATTATATTCTCTTGGTGATGGTTTACATAAAGTAGTAAATAGGCTGAGTGTGAAACCAGCTATACTCCAGAATATCTGTGATATATTCCCTGTCTCAGGTACGGTGAAATCTCATAATAATTTTTCACCTCCTAAGAATAAAAGGAATTTTCCCAGTAGATACAATACTTTTTGTCCTAAATGCTGCTAAATACAATTTGTTCTATGCTGATTCAAACAGATAACAATATGAGGAAATTTCAGGAATAAAATTACAATTATAGCAAATTAAAAGTTTATTTAGATTACTCAATTCAATTGGCCTGGCTGTGTTGCAAAATTTCTTCCAAAAATGCTCCCAGCTATCATCCTCTTTTTCCAGTCTACAAGACTTTTAAGTTGCTATACTCACTCTGGATGATACACCTTATTTCTCACTCCTAGACCACTACCCCTCCTCTCTTTGGTTTCTCCAGAGCCAAATGATTGACTACTTTGAGCCCCATTCTACTCTAAGCTTTTGCAGAAAACTTAGAAGACTTATCCATATTTAATTTCCCTCACCTACTCAGGCAATGTTGACCCTGGTTCTACATATTTCGATATTTTCTATGGAGATCTCTGTAGCCATCATTTATAGAGCCTCTTCTGTGTCTGACATCCCATCCCATTTACTTTGCTCTTGATTAGCCCTAATCGAACTACTATTGCTTCCATCTCCCTCTGTTCTTTTTCTGTTTTCTTAATCTTTTTTTTTTTTAAAGATTTTATTTATTATTTGACAGAGAGAATGAGAGAGAGAGCACATGAGAGGGGGGAGGGTCAGAGGGAGAAGCAGACTCCCCGCCGAGCAGGGAGCCCGATGTGGGACTCGATCCCGGGACTCCGGAATCATGACCTGAGCCAAAGGCAGTCGCTCAACCGAGCCACCCAGGCGCCCTCTTTTTCTGTTTTCCACACATCTTTCCTAACTCTGTTTAGCTCTTGCTCTTTACAATTCCCACTCTCACATTCCTATTCAGCTGACGCTACCCTGCAGAAGCACAGTGCTTGAAGATTTGGTTTGCAATCAAGACATGTAACATTATTGTCTTTTATGGACCCAGAGAAAAGATAAACTGATCTGACCTGCCCAGTGCCTCATACTTGATTAATGGCAAGATTAACATCTAATACAGTATATAATTCTTCACCAGCCAAAAATTCAACTTACCTAGAATTAAATCAGCCATGGTTTCAAAAGTAATTAAGAGAATTATAGAGAATTCTAGAAAAATGAATAGAATATTAAATAAAAATTTAAAACTAATGCATAATAAAATAAAAACAGAAAAGTAAATGGAAACAGGAATGAAGCTGATGAACAAAACACTTGCTCAAATCTTAAGCTTTCCCAAAAAAAAAAAAAAAAAAAAAAGAAATGGCCAATAAGCACATGAAAAGATGCTCAACATCAGTAGGGAATTGTAAATCAAAGCACAGTGAGATACCACCTTACACCTGTTAGAACAGCTACTATCAAATGAACAAAAAAGAAACCTGTGCATCAAATTATACAATCAACAGAGTGAAAAGACAACATAGGGAATGAGAGAAAATACCTGCAACTCCTACCTGGTAAGAGATTAGTATCCAAAATAAAGAACTCCTACAACTCAACAACTTAAAAAAACATAAATAATCCTATTTTTAAATGGGAAAAGACTTGAAAAGACATTTCTCCTAATAAGATAAACAAACGACCAACAAGCATATGGAAAGATGTTCAATATCACTAATCATTAGGGAATTACAAATCAAAACCACATTATCTCACATCCATTAGGATAGCTATTATCAAATAATAATAATGACAACGTACCAGCAAAGAGGTGGAGACAATGAAACCTTTGTGCACTGTTGGTGAGTATGTAAAATGGTAACAGTCTCTATGGAAAACAGTATGGTGGTTCCACAAAAAATTTAAAGTAAAATTACTGTATGATCCATCAATGCCACTTTTGAGTGTGAAAGAACGGAGAGCAGGGACTTGAAGACCTACCTGTCCACTCATGTTCCGCAACATTATTCATAATAGTCAAAAGATGGAAGCAACCCAAGTGTTCATCAAACAATGAATGGATTAAAAAAAACATAGTCTATGGAGCGCCTGGGTGGCTCAATCGTTAAGCGTCTGCCTTCGGCTCAGGTCATGATCCCAGGGTCCTGGGATCAAGCCCCACATTGGGCTCCCTGCTCTGCGGGAAGCCTGCTTCTCCCTCTCCCACTCCCTCTGCTTGTGTTCCCTCTCTCACTATGTTCTCTCTGTCAAATAAATAAAATCTTAAAAAAAAAAAAAAAGTCTATGCATACAATGAAATACTACATAGCCTTAAAAAGGAAGCAAATTCTGATACATGCTATAACAAAGGTGAACCTTGAAGAACACTATATTAAATGAAAAAAGCCAGTCACAAAAAAGACAAATACCATATAATGCCACTTAAGAGATATCCAGAGTACTCAAATTCATAGAAACAGAGGCCAAAAGAGTGGCTGCCATGGACTAGGAGGAGGAAATAGGAATTGTTATTTAACGGATATAACTTCAATTCTGCAGATAAGAAGCGTTCTGGAGATTGGTTGCACAATCACGTAAATTTACTTATCAACACGACTAAAAGGTATACTTAAAAAATACACATGGTGATGGGGTGCTCGAGTGGCTAAGTCTGTGAATGTGAAGCATCTGCCCCCGGCTCAGGTCAAAATCCCAGCGTCCTGGGATCGAGCCCTGCGTCAGCTCCCTGCTCAACGGGGAGCCTGCTTTTTTCTCTCCTCCCAGCTCATGCTCCCTGTCCCTATCTCTGTCACAATCTCTCTCTCTCTCTCAAGTAAATAATATCTTAAAAAAAAGTACACATGGTAAATTTTAAGTTGTATTTACCACAACAAAAATAATTTTAGAAGTTAAAAAAAAAAGGGGGACGCCTCGGTGGCTCAGTTGGGTAAGCAGCTGCCTTCAGCTCAGGTCATGATCCTAGGGTCCTGGGACAGAGCCCGACATTGGGCACCTTGCTCAGCGGGAAGCCTGCTTCTCCCTCTACCTGCTCTGCCTGCCACTCCCCGCTTGTGCTGTCTCGCTCTCTGAAAAATAAATAAATAAAATCTTGAAAAAAAAAAAAAAGTTAAAAAAAAAAACAAGTGTTGGTGAGGATGTGTGAAGTGGAACCCTTGCACACTGAGAATGTAAAATGGTGTACCCACTATGAGAAACATACAGTATGGCTGTTCCTCAAAATATTAAACATTGAATAAGCCATCTGGTCCTCAAAATATTAAACACTGAATTACCATTTGATCCAGAAATTCTGGGTATATACTCAAAAGAATTGAAAACCGGGACATTTGTACACCAATGCTGACAAAAGCATTACTCACAGTAACCAAACGGTGAAAACAACACAAGTGTATATCAGCAAATGAATGGATATACAAAATGTGGTACATACACACACATAACTAAGTAGTATTCTGTCATAAAAAGAAATACTTTTTCATTGGTGATCAGCAAACTTCCAGTTATGAGATAAATAAGTTCTGGGGATGTAACACACAACACAAGGACTACAGTTAACAATACTGAGTTGTATATTTGAAAACTGGTAAGAGAGTAAATCTTAGAAGTTCTCACCACAAGGAAAAAACATTTGTAAATATGTGAAGCAACAGAGGTTAACTCACTGTAATAATCATTTCATAATATATATTAAATTATTATGTTTAATAATAATTAAACATGTCAAATGTTAAACTAATACAATGCTTATGTCGATCATATATCAATAAAGCTGGGGGGAAATGTTACACTTACATACTTTGTACTTTATCTAACATAAACATTATACTAAGTAAAATAAAGCCAGGCACAAAAGAAAAATAGGAGGATTCCATTTATGTAAAGTACCTAAAAACAGACAAATTCTTAGACACAGAAAGTATAATAAAGTTTATCTGGGGTAAACGGGATTGAGGAATTATTCTTTAATGCATACAGAGTTTCTGTTTAGGATGATGAAAAAGTTCTGGAAATAGATCATGGTGAGGATTCACAACATTGTGAATGTACTCAGTGCCACTGAATTGTACACTTAAAACCAGTTAAAATTATTGTCTATTTTACCACACACAAAAAAAGGTTTTCTAGAAGAACCTAAACATGCTAAAAGATCAAAAAAATTCACAGCCAGGGCGCCTGGGTGGCTCAGTTGGTTAAGCGACTGCCTTCGGCTCAGGTCATGATCCTAGAGTCCCGGGATCGAGTCCCACATCGGGCTCCCTGCTCGGCAGGGAGTCTGCTTCTCCCTCTGACCCTCCCCACTCTCATGTGCTCTCTCTCTCTCATTCTCTCTGTCTCAAATATATAAATAAAATCTTTAAAAAAAAAAAAATTCACAGCCACAGGGACGCCTGGGTGGCTCAGATGGTTAAGCGTCTGCCTTCAGCTCAGGTCATGATCCCAGGGTCCTGGGATCGAGCCCCGCATCGGGCTCCCTGCTCCACGGGGAGCCTGCTTCTCCCCCTGCCTCTCTCTCTCTGTCTCTCACGAATAAATAAATAAAATCTTTAAAAATAAAAAAAATTAAAAAATTAAAAAATTCACAGCCACAATAACAAGACAGCACATCAATTCCTGTTCCTTAAACCCTAAAGACATTTCTGTCGTAAGTCCTTACAGAAAGAACGCCGGTATATAATGAGCAGCATCTTCAATAATATAAAATTTGTATATAACAAATCCTTAACACACATGAGTAGTGGATCTCAAGACCTTCATAAAATTTCTGAATACAGATACAGGCTCACAGTTCCCAATTAGGCCACTAAAACACCCTACAGGGCCAGAGTGAACTCACAAGGACAACACAAAATATTTTAAGTTTGAGGAGAAAATAGTGATACCCAGAATCTATCAGAAGCCACAATTCTGCAAGACTTAAATTGATTTTTAGAAGTTAGATGCTTTTTTAAATGGGGGGTCGGGGGGGCAGAGTGATCTGTGTGAATAACAACAAGCAACCAATTTGGAGTTGCAGAAATAAGGTGGAAAAGAAAAAAATCTTAAAACTTCTTGAAATTCTATTAAAGTATAAATCCACAGATCTAAGAAACTCAAATAAACCCAAGCAAAATAAACAGAAAACTACACAATTATATACAGAAAGCTATGCACACTATCAAATTGTTGAAAACCAGTGAAGAGAAAAATCATAAAAGCATCCAGGAAAAAACAACAAAAAAGGAACAAAGAACTGTAGACTTCTCATCAAAAACTATGGGAGGAAGAAGATAATGGAAAGACTGCTTTAAACGGCTCAAGTAAAAAGATGACAAAACATAATTCTATATTCAGTAAAAATACTCATCAAAAAAATATGAAAAACTGGCAAACTAAAGCTGACAGAATTCCTTACCAACAGACCTGACTAGCAGAAGTTCTTAAGCAAAAAGAAAACAACACAACACAGACAGGTAAGCACTTTGATCTACCCAAAGAATGAAGAATGCCGGAAGTGGTAAATAATGCGTGCAAATATAAAGAACTTTTCATCTTTAAGTTTCCTGTAAAATGTAAGTAACTGTTCAAAGCAAAAATAATATATCCTTGAGTTTGTAACACCTCTGGAAATAAAATGTAAAGCAGTAATAGTACAAAAAAGGGAGGAAAAACTGACTACCGTAACAATATACGTGAACTGCTATAATTTTACTTGAAGACACACTGTGAAAGTATGCAAAAAGTAAACTACAGGATAGCCACTAAACAAACAAACAAAGGTATGGCTTACAAGCCAATAATGAAAACAAAATGAAATGCTAAAAATTACTAAATCAACAACAAAAAAATGAGACAACAAAATAACTAGGTAGTATACTTAAATTCAACCACATTAGTAATTACATTAAATGTAAATGATCTAAATCCAATTCAAAGACAAACTGTCAACCTAGTTTAAAAAAAAAAAACCCAATTACATGCTGTTTAAAAGAAACCCACTTTAACTATAAAAATACAGATTAAAGGTAAAAAAAAAAAAAAGAAAACATACATGCAAAAATTACATATAAAGAAGCTGTAGTGGTTACAGTGATATCAAACAAGGTACTTTCATGAAAAGGACTAAGGAACATTTCATAATGAGAAAGTGGTTAATCCATCAGAAACACATAAAAATCTTAACTGTGTACACCTAACAACACTACTTGGAAATAGGAGATATGAAAGCTGGGAGCACTTTAAGGAGAAACAGATAAATCAATTTGGACATTAACACTTTTCACTCCATAAATAATAAAAATAAACATAAAAATCATAAGAATATAGAAGATCTGAACACCTAACCAACTTGACTTCAATTCGCATTTCAACAGTATAGAGTAAGTGCAAACAGAACATCACCAAGATAGACCACATGCAGAGCTACAAAACAGATACAAATCTAAAAGATTTAAATCACAGAGTATTTTCACTAACCACAAAGAAAAAACATGTACAAAGTTTTCAAATATTTAGAAATCAGAAAACACACGTCTAAAATAACTAATGAGGCAAAGGGGTAAAAAAATCACAAGGAAAATTAGAAATCATCATTAAATGAAAATGAAAGGGACTTATCAAAAATTGTGGGATGCAGTTAAAACAGCACTTAAAGGGAAATTTATAGCACTAAATACCCTATTACAAAAGAGCTGGCATTTGATATCACAGATCTAAGCTTAAGGAGTTATAAAAAGATCAAATTAAACTCAGTAAATGGAAGGAAATAAAGTAGAAACAAACACAGTATAGAGAAAAAGCAGTGAAACAAGCCTTTGAATAAGTCAATGAAATTTACATACTTCTCCCTAAACTGATCAAGACATATATTGCTAATCATAAGCAATGAAAAAGGTAATTTAACCAGATTCCACACTCATTAAAATAATAAGGATTTTAAGCCAGTAAGTTATGCAATTAAAAGAAAAAAATCTTGGAAAGACACAAATTACCAAAATGACTCAAGAGAGAAAATCTATACTGTTGTATCTATAAAAGAAATCTAATATATTAAAAACCTTACAAAGAAAACTCCAGGCCCAGATGACTTTTCTGGTGAATTGTATCGAATATTAAAAGTATACCAAATCTATATAAATTCTGAAAAAATACGAAGGCAAACATTTCTCATTTCCTGAAATTAGCATTACCCCAATACCAAAACCAAAGACAGCAGCAAAAAACCAAAAACTGTAAGTCAATTCCTCATAAACAGACAAATCCTTAATAAAATATTAGGAAATCAAATTAATATATAAAAAGGATCATACATGACAACTCTGGAATGCAAGCAAGGATGATTTCAGATGTTAGACCAATATAATCCATCATATTAACAAAACAGAGAAGAAAACACATATATGATCATCTCACAATAGATGCAACAAAAACCTGACAAAACTCAATACCCATTCACAGTAAAAATTCTCAGGAAAGCAGGAACAGAAGAAAACATCCTCAATGTGATAAAGAGTATCTGAAAAACCTGCAGCTAACATCATAATCGATGACGAAAGAATACTTCACCCCTAAAACTGAGAACAAGGCATGCATGTCCTATATCACCAACACCTATGTAACATCGTACTGGAGGTACCACTCAGTTTAAAAAAAAAAAAATCGACAAAGGTGCTAAGGTCATTCATGGTGAAAGGATAAGTTTTTTTTCAACAAATAGTACTGAAACAACTGGGTATTCACATGGAAAAAGAAATGAATTTACCTCATCCCATACACAAAAATTAAATCAAAGTCTGTTTGATCACAGACCTATTCCAAAACTTCTAAAAGACAACATAGGATAAATTCAAAAAGCACAGATCATGAAATAAGAAAATGTATAATCTAGACGATCAAATTTAAAACTTCTACTCTACAAAAAAGAATAAAAGAAAAAGTAAGCTATATACTAGAAAAAAATATTCTATGTAGTTCTGAAAAAGGACTTGTACCCAGAAAATACAAAGAAAGCTACCACAATAATATGAAGACATATAACCCATATAAATAACGAGCAAAATATTTAAACCATTCACAAAAGATACATGAATGTCCTCAACAAAATGAAACAACACAGGAAGATAATACTACAGATCAATTAGAATGGCTAAGATTAAAAAGGCTAGGAATTCCAAGGTGAAGAAACTACTGGTGGGAATGTAAACTGGTACTTGGAAAAGTTTGGCAGTTTCTTATAAAACTGAACATACACTTACCACTTGACCTAGCAATCCCACTCAGAGGTAAGAAGAAGTGGAAACATCATGTCCGTACAAAGACCCGAACACAAATATTCACAAGTAGCTTCACTTCTAATAGCTCACAACTGGAAACAATCCGAATGTCCATCTATAGGTGGGTAAATTTAAAAAGCACGATATTTCCACAGGATGAGACTGTAGTTATAAAAAAGGAACTAATTACTAATACAGGAAACAGCATGATGAATCTTTAAGGGAGGGGGGACACAAAAGAAAACATCACAGAATGTTACTTTTTACTGCTGCTGCAACAAACTTAGTAACTTAAAACAACACAAATTTATTATCCCAAATTCAGACACAGGTCAAAATGGATGAAAATGTGTGAGAGCAGGACCATATTCCTCTTTGGAGGCACACAAAGGAGATCATTACTTTGACCCTTCAGCTAAGAGGCAGCCTTGGCTCCTGCACTTTCCTTCCTCCATCTTCAAAGCCTGCTTTTTTGCTAAACTGGATCTCTCTGACCATTCTTTCACAGTCATCTCTCAGACTATGGTTATTAAGAATGGAATGATTAGATTAGACCCAACTGGATAATCTTCCATCTCAAGGCTCTTAACTTAATCACAGGTTCCGGGGATTCAAGTATGGACATCTCTGAAAGGCTTTTATTCTGCCTACCATAAAATGGAATGGAATTTCATTTACACAAAATTTAGAAGAAGCACAACTAATCTGTAGTGTTGGAAAGCAGATCAGCAGTTGCCTGGGATGGGAGTGAATAGTGTAAATGATTGCAGCTGGGAACAAGGGAATGTTTCTGTAATGAACATGTGCCTTGGCTTGAACTGTGGTGGTTGCACAGATATAGATATCTATATCTATCTATATATATGTATTTTTCAAAACTCAGTGAATTAACCATTTCAAATGGGTTTATTTTATTATATGCAAAGTACAACTCAACCCACTTTATTTAAAGTCATAAATAATATTTTTACCTGGTGTTTTATTTTGGTTACATTTTCTCCCCAAACACTTTAACAGGTTTGCCCATAGCCTTAATCCTCCAACCCGTCTTTCTTATATACCTTAAGTTCCCACCATGGCACTGTTCAGTAAAACACTTTATGACTAGGGAAGAAATAATATTTACCACTGGAGAACTAAACACTTTTTATACATTATTTCTAAAGAAAAACCTGTTGCAAATTCCAGAGCAAATATGGGAATTTATAACAAGGCCACAATACTGGCAGTGATATATTCCTAAATTACGTATTATATGGTAATGACTAAGAATCCTGTGTGCTGCCATGGTGTTACTTCTAGGAGACCATTCAGAAGCAGTTAACTAAGAGGAGCTAAGAAGCCAACTAACCTGTATGTGGAAGTGATGAGGAAATCATCTGTAGCACTTTAAACACTGACTGAGCACCACTACCTTCAAGAAAATTGGACAACCACTAACAACCTTAAGGTTCTACTGACCCCCCAGATTAACCTAACTTCCTGCAATGACACTAAATTAATATCATTCTTCTACGCACAACTCAGTACAAATCATGAACAGGAACATCCATCCTATGGGTCACACTTAAACTACTGAGACCACTAAAAGTACTTATCTCCCTGCCTCCAAAACTATAAAAGCTATGAAAATACAATATGGTCTCTAAAATTAACATTCAAAAAGCCTCAGTGTAGAGATATCCTGTTAGAACCTTAGCTCTCCTATCCCAAAATGTAAAAAGAAAAGGAAAAATTTTTTTTAATTCTTGTAGTAACAAGAATGTTTTTCACTTATGTGGCACTCAGTTGGATTCTCTCAAAGGGAAAAAAAAGAGGTATCAGTCTCCATCCCGGGTTTAAAATGCTAGGCCTGATTCCTCCTACTGAGGAAAGTAAACAGCTCAGTTCCAAAACTGAATGAACAAGCTTCTTGAAATTATATCAATTCTCTAATGCTAAAAAGATTCCCTCTAAAATGGTAAGTAATTTACCACTCACAGTACAATTTAGAGCACCAGTTTATGAAAATAAGGACCCTCTATTTTAAAATAGAGCACATTCAATGCTGTTATGAGAAGTGCGTGATTTATTAAGAAGAAATACTATATAAAGTCAATATATATAATTTACACACATATAAATGACAAGTCTGATCAAAATAACTACTTGAAAACACAAAGACATAAAATTCTCATCACATTTTAGCAGCGTGAATTCTTACATCCATTCTCTCTTCTTTCTTTAAATAAGCATTTATAACACCCCTTCCAAGCACAAAGGTACAATAGTCCTTAACATTCTAGTGGGAAAGGAGAAAAAAAAAAAGTCACCCATGTAAATATATAATCAGCGGTAAATATTAGGAAAAGGTACGAGCTCCTGTGACACCAAGAAAGCCCTCTCTAAACAGGTAACACTCCTGCAGCAACCTTGGTGTAGAGGGCTTGGCTAAGACTGAGGATGGCCATTCATGCTTTTACGACAAGCTGTGCTGGCCCCAAACTCAACTTGCTATGCTGCTGAGTTTCAAAGACAGTAGTTATACATCTTCATAAGGACTCAATATTTTGTTTCAGTAAAATTTAGTATGTTTATCTGTTAAAATTTTCAAAAAGCTTTATCAGTAGGTCAAGGTCATTGATCCTACCCCCCCCCCCCCGGTCATGTATCTAACCTCATACTTTAGATCTCATTTAAATAATATTTAGTAGTGGTTAAAAGCTGGTTAGAGAGCTATAATTTGTCTGTGACGCCAAGTACATTACTTACTCTAAGAAAGAAGGAAAAATATAAGGCGGGGAGGAACAAAAGAGTGCTTTTCTCTAGGAGCTTAGACAAATAACATATAAATTAAAGAGCTGATGGATGCCTTGTTTTGTGGATTTGTGGAGCATGTAAGAAGTATCTGGTCTACAGAGAGAAGGGAGAATGAAATAATGTCCAGCACAGATTCCACTGATGTTCCCAATTCCAGCATGTATCCCTGCACCAAGTTCATGAGATACTTTCCAATAAATTCTCCTTTTTCATCAACCTCTCAATTACTGGGTTTTATTGAAAACTCAAGAGTCCTAAATCAAACAAGTCTGAAGTCTACAACATTCTAGAATCCTTAATAAAGTTATAAATGTATAATTAAGTACTAAATAAACAATCAAAGCCAGTTAAATAATCTTATATACATACATACCCACAAACACGCCTAGGGATTTTATTTGCTAAATGTTTATTCAACACCATACTTTTCCTTTCATTAATATTCTAAGATATGATTTGCCGTTTTTCTATTCTGCCTTCCTTTATCTCGATAACCCCGCCAGTTCTTGCTTTCTCACATTTCTTGTGGTTATTTTAGCTAGTCTATGTGCCTTTTTTCTTTTCCCCTTACATACCAAATCCAGCAACTTTGTGGAGAAAAACCTTGAATACATAGTTGGGTCACTCTTTTAAACCCAAAGCTAGAGAAAAATAAAATAAGCTAGGTCAACCTAATTGCAAAGTCAGCTTAAGAGCACAGCACCAACAGTTTTTAGTTCTTCTCTAGATTCTTTTAAAAAATGCCCACCCCCCTGTCCAATGCAAACTGGCGCAGCCACTGAGGAAAACAGTCTGGAGGTTTCTAGAAAAGTTAAAAATAGAATTACCCTACAATCCAGCAATTGCATTACTGGGTATTTACCCAAAAACTAAAGAAAGAGTAATTCAAAAGGATACATGCACCCCTATGTTTATAGCAGCATTATTTTGTACAATAGCAAAATTATGGTAACAGCCCAACTATCCATTGATTGATGAATGCATTAAAAAGATGTGCTATATACCACATACACACAATGGAATATTATTCAGCCATTAAAAAGAATGAAATATTGGGCGCCTGGGTGGCTCAGTTGGTTAAGCAACTGCCTTCGGCTCAGGTCATGATCCTGGAGTCCCGGGATCGAGTCCCGCATTGGGCTCCCTGCTCAGCACGGGGTCTGCTCCTCCCTCTGCCCTCTTCCCTCTCGTGCTCTCTGTCTCTCATTCTCTCTCTCTCAAATAAATAAATAAAATCTTTAAAAAAAGAATGAAATATTGACATTTGCAAAGACATGGATGGAGCCAGAGAGTATTACGCTAAGTGAAATAAATCAAAGAAAAACAAATACCATATGATTTCACTCATGTGGAACTTAACAAAATAAGCAAAAGAAAAAAAAAGGAGAGAGAGGCAAACCAAGAAATAGACTCTTAACTACGGAGAACAAACTTAGGGTTACCAGAGGGGAGGGGGGTTGAGAAGATGAGTAAAATCGGCGATGGGATTGAGAAGTGCACTTGTAATGAGCATTGGCTTATATATGGAATTACTGAATCACTCACTACACTGTACACCTGAAACTAATATTACACTGTATATTAACTAAATGGAATTTAAATAAAAACATAAAAAAAAAAAAAAAGTCGCGCTCTCCCACTCCCACCCCCA
This sequence comes from Mirounga angustirostris, assembly GCF_029215605.1. Lineage (NCBI taxonomy): Eukaryota > Metazoa > Chordata > Mammalia > Carnivora > Phocidae > Mirounga > Mirounga angustirostris. Next base: position 87,536,219 of record NW_026991709.1, on the reverse strand, counting down.
ACATTCTTCAGGTACAGAAAACAACACAGAAACACACTAACAAGGCAAAAAGTGACTCAGGAGTCCTATTCTAAATATGAAAAATTAAGAAGAATACTTTAACCAATTTATTTCATCTATATTTATCCTCTCATTTACCTGGGAAAGTAGTATATAATAGGAAAAACTAAAGGTGTGAGTAATTAAAAAAAAAAAACTGGTGTCGGTTTAACAATATTTTCCTATTTTATGGGACTACACAAAGTAACATATCTTACATTTGATAGCACGTTAGATTAAGATATGATAACCTCAGAATGAAGAAGGCCTTTCAAAGTACACCACAAAATTCAAAAGTACTTTGGAAACAATGAAAATTCTGATCAAAAAATTTTCTTTAACATCTACTTATTGTAATTTTTGCCAGGAAATCAAAAGACATATTGCAAACCAGTAAAAAAAAAAAAAAAACAAACATATTTGCAGACACGTATTACAACAGGCAGATCACATCTAAAAACAAAACAAAACAAAAACACCTCCAAGATGGGTCATCACCCAGGTCAAGAACATGTATCAACAAATCAACAATGAACTCATGAAAACACACTCAACATCAGCTGTCACCAAGAAAATTCAAATTATAATCACAATGAGAAACCACTATACTCCCACCACCAGAATGGCTAAAACGGACAGGACTGACAAATATTAAATGCCAGCAAAGATATGGAGCAAGTGCAACTCTCAAACATTGCTAGTGCAAGTACAAATTGGTACAAACTGAGGAACTGTTTCCCAGTATCTACTAAAAGTCAAACACACACATACATATACCCTATAACCCATCAATTCCATCTCTAATACCCCAAAAAGAAACACATACTTAAATCTTCCAAAACACAAACACACACACACACACAACACACAAAGGAATAGCCCAAAGGTGGAAAAACCCAAATGTGTGTCCTTCCACAAAAAAATAAGTAATAGTGCTATATCCACATTCATAGCAATGGAAAAGAAAACAAGCCTTGCTCGACACAACAAAGACAATGACTCTCAGCTTTACTAATCTATGCTCCACAGTGGGTACAGGCCAATAGAGTGGTCTCTTTCGGTGGGGGAGAGCCTGGGAGAGTACAAAGGAGTCTGCTGGATGGCAGGAAATGTTCTGTATCTAGATCTTGTTAGTAGTTATACGCATGTATACTACAGTAAAAATTCATGGACATAACTAATTTACGGTAAGAGAAACGAAGAAAGTGATTACCTGAAGTGCAAAGAGAAGAAAACTGAATGAAAGAGGGGTCTGAAGGCACTTCTCTCTGGGTGATGGAATGTTCTAAATCGCAACTGGGATGAATTATATGGTCATGTAAAGCTGTCAAAACTCACCAGAACTGTACACTTAAAATCTGTTATTTTTATTGGAAGTAAATTATACCTCAAATAAAGTTTACAAAGTTATACATTTAAAATGTATGTACTTTTACCTTATGTAACTATGCCAGAATAAAAAATGGTGGGAGAGTCCAAAAGACAATATAGCCCACTAAAAGAAATGACTCAAATATACAGAAGACACTCAGCCTCACTCAAAATAAAAAACAAGCGGCGCCTGGCTGGCTCAATCAGGGGAGCACGTGACTTAATCTTGGGGTTGTCAATTCTAGCCCCACATGGGGCATGCAGTTTACTTTAAAAAAAAATTAGACACTAAAATACCATCTCAACTATCAGATTAGGGAAGAGCAAACCTTTGGCAACACTACACCATACTGGCGAGAGTATGGGCAAAGAGACTCAAGTTGGGAGTAGGAAGCCCCTGTGAAGTCCGTCTGGCAGCAGTTACCTACTTACAAATGTACACATCATTTGATCCAGCAGTTCCAATTCTAGTAATTTATCATCAGATAGCCTTGCATGCATACACGATGATACATGTACCAAGGTTATTCATTGCAACACTGTAACCGCAATAGACTAAAGCAACCTAAACATCCACCAACTGGGGAAACCCGTTAAATTAGGGTATATCCACAGAATAAAATACCTTACCACCATTAAAAAAGAGGGAAGGCTCTTTATGTGTTGATTTGAAATCCAAATATACTAGTGAAAAAAAGGAAGTTATAGCAATGACTACATTTGTGTTTATAGCAATTATCAAGGAGAGGATGTAAAGCATATACTTACTGGCTTTTTTACATAACATATAGTATTTCTGTGGAACGTTACAGAGGAAACTGATAACACTGGTTGACTCCAGGAAAGTAACTGAATGATATGGGGTCTAGGGGAACAAGAGAAGAAAGAATACTTTTGCCCAGGTAATACATTCACATTATTAAAAACTCAAATCATTTTTGAAGCAGTTATCAGCTTCACTTCCTATACATCACTTGCTATACACACACAGTCGTATAAATGTGCAAAATGTACAATGATCATAAATTCTCAAAAAAAAAAAAAAAGGCACCTTAATCTGGCTTAAAGTTATTTTGTTGTTATATTTTCAATCCTTAAAAAGTATCCAGTATGAATTTTGAAATGATTTTTGAAATGAATTTTGAAAGAGATTTTATTTATTTACTTGAGAGAGCAGAGCAAGAGAAAACACAAGTGGAGGGGGGAGGGGCAGAGGGAGAGAAGGGAGCCTGATGCCTGGCTCCATCCCAGGACCCTGGGATCATTATCCAAAGGCAGATACTTAACCAACTGAGCCACCCAGGCGCCCCTCATTAATCTGAATTTAAGTTACTACAACAGGAAATATCCAGCACTACTTTGTCCAAGCCTGAAAGAGACATATACCTCTAAGAAAGTATACCTAATTATCCCCATAACCAGTTAATCATCTTAAACTAAGCAATTAGCTTTTTATCATTCTGTCCTCTAACCTTCCACAAAATTTGCTTTCCTTTACTATTTTAGTATTCTTGAACCCTAAAACTTGAATGCATGTTTACATACACACACATTATATATGTCCTTTCAACAAAATGAAAACTCCATTTCAGTTGTTAATGTAGTGATGGTCTTTACATTTTTTTATTTTTAATTTTTTTTGAGAGAGAGCACGCACACAAGGTGGAGGAGCAGCAGAGGGAGAGAGAATCTCAAGCAGCCTCCACGCTCAGCACAGAGCCCGACACTAGGCTCGACCTCAGGACCCTGAGACCATTACCTGAGCTGAAATCAAGAGTCGGGCGCTTAACCAAGTGAGCCACCCAGGCAACCTTACATTTTACTATTTTCTTAGATAATACTAATCATTAGTCAACAGAGGAAAAAAATGGGCATTTATCACTTCAGTATGTTCAAATTTCATTAAGAACTGAATCTCATGGATACGAATTTCTTTACAGACTTTAATTCTAGAGTTATATATTGTATAATCATCAGTCTAAAGAAAAAATAATTATAACCACCTTGCAACAAAAAAAAGCTAAATCTCCAAATCTTACAACTATTCATGCTTAAAAAAAAAAAACCACTATTTTGACATGTTCAGAGTAATAATTATTTTTTTAAAAAATCAAATTCATCTTTCAATCACATTTCTCCATGAAACATCATTCAAGAGTCAAAGCTAAAGAGACATGCCATATATGTTTAATAAAAAAACTATCTGAAGTAATTCTACCACATTAAAACATGCTTCTCCCTCTCTCGCCCTCTGCTTGTGCTCTGTCAAATAAAAATATCTTAAAAATAAAATTTAAAAAAATTTTAAAAATTTGGAAATCATGCACTGCATGTACACTAGGCAGTGCCACTGTGCAACCAGTTGCTGTTATAATCAGACCTCAACAGAGAAATGACACAGATTTCTAGTAATGGAGTGAGCATACAATTTTTCAGTTGATAATATACAGAACAGACTGCACATATATCCACATAAATGTTTTCACAAACGAATCCCCACCCTTTCCTCACTAGTCAAAAAAACCAGCAGCTCTAGAGGACGTAAGAGACCAAGATCAAGATTGCATATGAGCAATGAACAAAAAGATTAGGAAGTGTAAATACCCAGTGGCCACCTCCTTAAACCCCTCTACCTAATCACTTTTCTTCATTCTCTTTATCACAGCCCAGTGAACGCCACGTGTGGTCCCCAAACCAGCAATATCAGCATCAGTAGTATTACCTGGCAATCTACTAGGAATGTAAATTCTCAGGCTCCAACCCAGATCTAGTGAATCAGAAACTCTGGTGGTACAAATGAGCAATATTAAAATATGTGTTTTAATAAGTTCTCCTAGTGATCCACTACATCTGAGAACCCATCACAGTTCTTAGTTAAGATGTTCACTTTTCACCTCCCATCAGGCAATAGCCTCTTAGAAGTCAACAGATCCTCCAAGGTGCTGTCAAGATGGTTTGATTACATGAACTTCCAACTCAAATTCCTTCAAAAGTCCCTCAACTTTCTAATGCCTTAGTTTACCTTCAAGACTCTCATGATAGAGATCCTGCCACCACTTCCTCCCATCCCCTCCACCATCACCCCTTATAGCTAGGTGCTCACCTCTAGATCTAATTCATAAATTATTAATCCTAGTAGTCTTTGCACTGCTATTCCTCTTCATGGAATGGCTTCCCTTCCTCCTACCTTTCCTCTACCTCCCCACTCAATACCACATCCAGCTAAGATGTAGTCATTTTCCAAGACTTGCTCCATTCTCCACCTGGCCCAAGAGTGGGTTAAGAACTCCCTCCCCTATGCTCCTAAAAGCAACCTGTGCTGTCTTGATTGAGTTATTATTTCCTGTTGACTTGTAGATCCTGGACTGGATCCTGAACGGGGAAAAAAAAAAAAAGGGGAAAAATTGGGGATATCCAAATGAAGTCTGTAGTTTAGTTTAATATCAATGTTAATTTCTTACGTTTGCTAAGCATACCACAGTTATGTAAGATTTTAACACTGGGGAAGCTGAATGAAGGGTACACAGGAATTTTGCACTATCTCTGCAACTCTTCTGTAAGTCTAGAATTATTTCAAAATAGTTTTTTAAAAAGCAGTATTTATGTAATTTTAATTAAACAGTACTTAATTCAGATCAACTTCCCAGTTATCAAACTGAGATTCTAATGACATATTAATGTAAAACCTTTAGGGGCGCCTGGGTGGCTCAGTTGGTTAAGCGACTGCCTTCGGCTCAGGTCATGATCCTGGACTCCCGGGATCGAGTCCCACATCGGGCTCCCTGCTCAGCGGGGGGTCTGCTTCCCCTTCTGCCCTCTTCCCTCTCGTGCTCTCTGTCTCTCATTCTCTCTCTCTCTCAAATAAATAAAATCTTTAAAAAAAAAAACCTTTAGAAAAGTTTTGAAAATACATAGTGATTAACCTAAAACTCCATAAAAATTACACTCACTAGAAACTTCATGAACTAGTTACTCTATACCAATCTATTTTTATGACTATTCTCCAATAAGCACCTAATTTAATTATCCCTTGGTTAAGGTATCATGATGACAAGGGAATTCCCCATTCCCATGCAGCTATTCCACCCCCCCCTCCAGCCCCATGGCCTGGTGTTGCCCTCCAGTTTCTGTCCATTAGCTATTTGGATTATCAAATTAATTCCTCATCCCTACAGACTCCCATTCCTTATACCCCACCCCTGTTCTCCACAAGAGAAGAAAGCCAGAGAAGAAAATTTGGATGTTTAACTCTTTTTAGTATCATTCTCTCTTGAATTTTCAAACACTTTAAGAATTCAGAAATGTGGACCTGTTTGCAATAGCCTCAGAATTATGTGGTGTCATTCTCACCCATCACACTACCAGCTCAACTTTCTCCCATCCACGGCTAAGCCCCTTTCCCTCGCAAACCATCAGCTCATCCTTCATGCACTACATCATCAGGGCTCAAACATAATCCTGCTGTTCTGCTTAAAATCTTCAAGAGTTTCCTGTCACAGAAGAATGTCCAAACCCCTTAACACAGCAAAGAAGTCACTTCATGATATGACCCCTGCTTACCTTTCCTGTTGGTTCCACTCTACAATTCACAAACCGTATGCTAAACATAAACCAAACTTTTCCAGAAAAGACCAACCTGTTTGGCATCTTTATGGTCTCCTGTTATACCACTCACATATCTGTTTTTCACTGTAAATTCTTTTAACAGACACGGACCTTAAATTAGTAGTTAATGTGGGCAATACTTCACATGTATTTTAGTTAAAAAATTACTCACATGAACAGCATTTTCTCATTGTACTTAGGAGACATACGTTTAGTGCAATTTCTAAAATGTGTAGCACACAAAGAGCAAACCTAAACTGCTAAAAAAAAAATTACTGGCTATGACATTCAGCAATCATATAATTAAAAGTAAGGGCATTAAAGAAAAAACTGCATCAAATTTTTTTACTTTGTAGCTCATTTTGAAAAGATAAATTCATTTCAACACCCGTATTAGCCACAGACAGAGTACATAAGATTACCATCACATGAGGAACCTCAACTTTTCATTTTAAAAAATGATATGTATTTGAAAAGGTTAACAACAAAGTATGGGCCAGTTCCAGTTAAGAGAGAAATTTAAGTGACTATCACGGGTTAATGGCACAACCTTCCCAAGTATAAGTGGACACACATTTTGGTGTGGTAGATGGGGAAAAGAGGCTGTAGCAGCTCCCCGGTTTACTCAAATGTCATTCCCACTGCCCTACCCCCACCCCCACCAGGTACTTGGAAACACCCATAGTTTCTATATGGCCTCTGGCCATGGTGGGCACCTTCCCAAACCAAACTGATCAGTACTACTAGAATTTTCCAAATGAGATAAAGAGGTAGTCCCTCTTCTACAGCGGGGGAAAACAAAGGATAAGAACTCTGGTACTGACAAGTTACGTTTTCCACCATGTGAAGAAAGTCAAAGTCGTCTTCTTTTTTTTAATATTTTATTTATTTGACAGAGAGAGGCACCGCGAGAGAGGGAACACAAGCAGGGGGAGTGGGAGAGGGAGAAGCAGGCTTCCTGCCGAGCAGGGAGCCCGATGCGGGGCTCAGTCCCAGGACCCTGGGATCGTGACCTGAGCCGAAGGCAGACACTTAACGACTGAGTCACCCAGGCGCCCCAAAAGTCAAAATCTTCTGTGAGACAATGAAACTAACCTCACACACACACACACACACACACACACACACTCTGTCAGCAGAGATTTCTGTTAGCATTCAAATGCTCTGGTTCCTGTTGTGCCTGAAGCCTTCCAGCCTCAATGCTCTTCCCATAGTTGAGTTACATCAATCCATTTTGGGAGTCTATGTGTCAATGAATCCCCCTTTTTGGCTTAAGCTAACCTGAACTGAGTTTCTATTGTACAACTAAGAGTTCTGACTCATACCAACTTGGTGAAGCTGGCCAAGATTAATCACAACAGAGTATCACAGGTAAATGTAACTAAAGGCAAATTGTAAAATCTTCTTAACCATATATATAAAATACAAATAGGAGTATCTAGCTGTCATCATAACTTAAATGAAATACGTATTTTCACTTAAAAATAAAGTGTTAATTTCTTAAAATCTAACATTCATTATAACAGAAGCACATTTTCAAATTTGTTCATCAATTATCCATTTACTTGTTTTTTCCAGATTGATTCAAATACCTTCTGTAAGTAGTTCCTCCAAGAAAAGCATACAGCACTCACATATGTCCCTGGGCTTCCAAATGGTAAATACCAATGTAATAAAGCCTCTTTCGACCTTCCCCTAAATGCTGACTTTTAATGAGTTATTTCCAGTATACTACTGTAAAGATGAACCAGGTTAAAGCTATCAGCTGGTTACAAAAGCATTTCTGAGAGAACAATTTGCTCAAATATTTACGAACACCTACCAGGTCCTGTTTTATGCCCTGGAGTGACAAGACAGAACCTGTCCCTGTTCTCATGGAGTGTATGTTCCAGAGATGAGTAAAACAAACAAACAAAAACAATGATCAAGGCTATTTCAGAGAGGTTAAGTGCTATGAGGAAAATATAAGGGTCTTGCAACTGAAAATGGCTAAGGAGTGAGCAACTATTTCAGTGTGACCTCTCAGGTGGTAGCACTGGAACTGAAATCTAAATGACATAAAAGAATTAGCCGTATGACAATCTCAGGGCAAAGCCTGAGGCAGAGAGCAAAGCAATTAAGGCACTGAGACAGGAACAAGCTTGTTCAGTGGGAATGGAGCTGGTATGGCCAGGCATAGTGAACAAGGGGAAGAATGGTGATGTGAAACAGGATAAGGATTGTGAGGTGGCCACAGGGCAGATTAGTGGTAGTGGTCCCTCACAGCCTAAGGAAGGACTTTCAGATTTTACACGGAGAGTGATGAAAAACCCATTAGGTGGGGAACAGGGAAGAAAACGGACATTTACTAAGCACCTTTTATAGTGCCAAGCAAAACAGTATATATCAATATTTCCACTGTGTATTCTATAAAACAATATATGCATTTCTGTAAGTTATACCATGTGCATTTATCATATTTATCAAAGCTCATTAGTATGCTGTTACACACAATCTAAAAAAACAAGTCACTCTTCCTGTTACTACCAGTTCTCACTTGCAGGAAGTCACCTCTACGTTGATTTGTCAGACCAAATGAACCAACCAATGTTATCTACTAGCAGAACACACTTGAGTCATCGAAAAGAAAATGCAGGAAGGGCAAACGAGACTAGAAGAAATAAATAAGGCAACCAGCTATTCATGAAAGTATATGACCCAAAAAAGGGAACAAACCAAGTAGAGGAGCACCAAATTAGAAAACATACCCACATTCAAGAAGCGAGGGTCTAAGGATACAAAAGATTACATTATCTACTGAAACAACTTTCCTGCAGACAAGTAGACAAAGGGTAATGCAAAATCTTCTAAGATAAATTCTCTGTTCTTCTCATTTCATAATACCTTGCCTGTTTTAACAACATTTCAGAGAAAAGTGAAAATAATCTTTAAGTGCACCACCCTTGGTAACTTTTTTAATCTGTTGATGAGGGGCATCTGGATGGCTTTATGGGTAAAGCATACAACTCTTGATATGGACTCAGGTCATGATCTCAGGGTTATGGAATTGAGCCTGTGTGGGGCTCTGAGCTGCATGTGGAGGCTGCTAAAAGATCCTCCCTCTCCCACTGCCCCTCCCCCACCCAGTGTGCGAGACACACTGGCTCAAAAAAAATTGTTGATGAATTTTAAAACTTTCACTTACAAATACAAATTATTTATTAAATTATCACTGAAAGACTATGTCAAGCACTGTACCAGATGCTAATGATAAAGACATGTGAAACACAACTGTCCTCAAAGAAGGCCCTGCCTAGTGAGACAGGAGCCAACAATTCAATCAAGGAGAGGTCTGTGCTAGAAACAGATGATTAGTGGTCACAGGCCAGGATGTCAATTTAAGACTGTCACTGAAAGAAGCTTAATCTTCAATCAGATGATATAACTTCATTCAGCCAACATGCTGTAGTATGTCAGTTTTTAAACTGTATAAAACAATCTATCCAAATTTCTTTAATGAAATGTAAGAAACTGAGTATGATGGTTATTCTTTTGTTAATAATTACTGTTCTGTTTTTTTAAGATCTTATTTGTTGAGAGAGAGCGCACGCACATGCACGCTTGCAGGAGCAGGGGGAGGGGCAGAGGGAGAGGGACAAGCGGACTCCTCTCCAAGCAAGGAGCCAGATGTGGGGCTTGATCCCAGGACCCTGAGATCACGACCTAAACCAAAATCAGATGTTTAACCATGTGAGCCACTCAGGTGCCTCAATTACTGTTCTTTATGAGACACATTCAGAGTTCTTAACCCAGAGCTGTTTGCAGATTAACCTCAAAAAAAAAAAAAAAAATTCTTATATTCCCTTTTATTAGCAATCAAATTTCCTTATCCTTTGTATCTAACTTTGAATGCATACTTAACAAAACTGGAGGATTAGAACTTCAGAATCCTAATAGAGCCTCAGAATACTACCTAAAGAAATTAGCACCAATAAATGTGCTACGTTCTATCATTCAAAATGAAAATTTATTTCTAATTTTGATTACTGATTCTAAATCCATAAAGCTTAGAGAATTAAATTTGACACTACTTTAAACTAGTATTTTCTAAACTCGGTAAATAAAATCATTATCACTTGTAAAATAATAAAATCAAATTAGAAGTTTATAAAAGCATGTTTTTAAATGAAAGATTACAGAAAATGACTGTGCACCAGCTATTAAAACTTACTTCAGTATTTTTGCACATATACATATCTTGTTATGTCATATATTTGGAAGTCCAAGTCAAAGTTTGCATAACATGTAGTATGTGTATTTGAAATAATTGATCCATACAAGCAGCATCCACTGGAGAGCCAGAGCAGAGTCTGATCAAAGCAAAAAGACTTTTTTTTTTTTTTAAGAAAAGTAGTAACATTTTTTTCTTGAAATACCAAGATATGACCAAACTCAATATAAAATATTACATAAAGTGACATATGTATTAGAGACAAAACACAGTACACATTCTCATTTTAAATTTTATTTTTATTTAAGTAATCTCTTACACCCAACATGGAGCTCGAACTCACAACCCAGAGATCAAGAGTCACATGCTCCTCCAACTGAGCCAGCCAGGTGCCCCCACATTCTCATTTTAGAGAATTAGAGCAACAAAAGCTCAGTCACCAAATGTAGTTGTAGCCCTCTGAATTGGAAATTCTAGCCATCCAGGCCTCTGCAGTTGCCACAGGAAGTCACGAGAGGTTTACAGAAGGAGTGTCACTTTTCTGCCCCTCTCTACAGCTGTTGCTGCTGCAGCTAACAAAGCCACCAAGTAGTAGCAAGCATCACTGAGTACTTCCTATGTGCTGGGCCCTGTGATAACTGCTTTACATATATTCACATTTTAATCCTCACAACTGCTCTATAAGGAAAGTATTAATTACTCTTTATTTCCATTTTTCACAGTGGAAACCAAATGGAATGGTTACAAAATTTTCCAAAACCATACAACTAATAAGCAGGGGTGACAAGCCAGGTATGCCAGGCTCCAGAGATTCTCACCACAGTAACATACTACATACAGTAAGAGTTAATTACCTAAGATCAGGCACACACCCTACCTAGCCCTCTTATCACCAGAGAGGCAATACTCTCATGAAAGCAGGTCACACTGAAACAGAATTAAATGTACAAAAACAGGTGCCACCTTTCTCTTGAGATTTTCCAGCTTAAGTTGAAATGATAAACACAACTAGAAGGCAAAACCTTTTACAGTAAACTAAACAGCCAATGAACAATTAACAAGTAACACCAACTGCAACCTAAAATGGAATCAGAATTGAATTTATCTGTCTCCTTTGTGTCAGCAATACATACATCTAAATTCACAAGTCATGGCAGGATCTGTGCCATATCAGAAGCTACAGTCCCACAAATCCCATTATACCAAAGACTATCACAATTATTAAAAATCAACTACCGAATTTTAAGAAACACAATTCTCACCAGATTTCCAAACCCCTGGCAAAACACCTTTGAAATCAGACATCTATATACTTCTATACAACCAACATCTCCTTCTAATATTTGCATTGAATTAATTCCTAATTACCGACCTTTGGATGGGACTTGGAAATCATATCACTATCACTAAGTACTTCAACTGGTCTGATGACCCAAACATAAAGCAGAACTAACAGCTTGTAATCAGTCAGTGGCTCTAATTTTGCCAACAAATATGAGAAATAAAAATAGGTATTTGCAGAAATACACACAATTCCAGCTCTTTAAAAACTGTCTGAAAGCATGGGAAAAAATAAGTTTTCTCTCTTCTTCTGATTGTCCAATTGAAAGAAACAGAAAGATTAAGAATTCCTAACTGGATCCCTTGATTTTTCAAAATCAATACTTTTTAAAAATGGTAATACTAGCATTGCAAAATTCAGTTCAAAAGATTATACATGAAAATAAGTTTCTCCCACATCTGACCACATGATTGCCCCATCCTAACCCCACCCCCTAGTCTCCTGTGTATCTTTCTGGAGTCATCCTAAGCATATAAAACATACACACATAACTCATACACTCTCCCATGTTTGTGTCCTCGTTTCTACTCTTCTCCCATTTTCTAAGCTAAAATGGCAGCAGACTACAACATCTTCTGCCCCTGTTTTTTCACTTATTGTATCATTGAGAAAATCCTATAAATACTAACAAAGTCATAAACATCAATTCTAAACAAATCTGTAAGAGAACAATTCACACAAAACATCTCTCACCAGATGTTAAAACTGGTGACCTCTGCTAGCAGGACAGAAGGAAATTCAAGGTCAAAGAAACAACCCCACCCCCCATGAGAACATGTTAGTTTTTAATACAGAATAGGAAGACTATTTTCCTGACACAGTAACAGACTGCACTCCACTCCCAACCTCAGTCTAAGATCTCACAAATGTACGTTTCTTATTAATGAAGACAGAGAAAGGTGATTTAAAGAAAACTCATCACTTTAGTGGGAGAAAGTTTAAGTACACAGTATATCACATTTTTATATAAAAAGGTGCCAAAGAACACTACTACAGCTACAAATAGCATCTAAAAATTCACTCATGTATGATAAATTCTATCCCATAAAAGAAAAATTATACAGGGAAAAAAAAAAGACATTAAGGAAATTCATTCATATCTATTTCCATTACCTTATTTCAGAAACCCAAAGTAGATGACCCAATTGCCTTATACTGTGAATTACTGACATCCGATAGCCGAAGAACAGAAATGGAACAAAAATAGTATACACTCTACCCAATTAGCCTGTTCAAATTAAGGGAAAAGCATAAAACATCTCTTGCTAACCCAAAAGCTGTATTCTATTAGCAGTCGAAGGTAACTAGCAAAATACACTATTACTATCACTTCTCTGGAAGTGTTTGCTTATGCTAATGCCAAATGCTTTCTATTACTCTATGTAAGGCTATAGATTTTTAGCCTTTAAATACTTTAAATAAATTTTCTATGTAGATCTCCCTCAAAAACAATTACATAAAATTAAATGAATCTCAATTTTAATACAAGAATTGACGATATACGTTTTGCTTGAATAAATGCTCTAACTTTACATAACACTTCACATGACCATTCTTAGTATGCATTTCTAGAAACTAAATGATTTACCCATTTAACTATGGCTTTGCAAAAAATGATACAAATTCATTTGTTTAATACTGAATCCATGTTAAAATGCTACCCATCATTCAAGTAGATGCACAGTAACAAAAAAAGCAAACATCCACTTAACAACTGATTACCTCATTACAATGTCCTATCACAGTGTGCTGAAAAGGACACAATGAAAAAAAAAATGAAAGAAAAGTACTGATACCACCTTTGATCTCAGACAAAATAAAGAAGATATCAAGAAGTACACAGATATCTAGTTCTTAAAAAGTAAAAATTCTTCACTGCTTTTGTTTTAAGGTAATTGAAAATTTTAAACATCTCACTGAAAAAAAAAGTTGAGGAGTCCAGAGTACAATTTCATATAAAGAAGAATTACTCTATTAAGATACTAGAATGACCATCTCTGACCTGTGCTTTCCATGCTCTTCTGTTCTACCTCCTGAAAGAAATTTACAATCGCTTAACAGGAAAACAGGTGGCAAACTCCCCAGTTTAAACATTCAATACTTACTCTTCCTCATTCACTGGTCAAATTACTCATTTCACATAAATCGTTTCCTTAATCTGGATACTCTATGTTTACTGAAATTTAATTGTTGATCTTTCAACATGACCTTTACAGTTTGATTGTATTAATTCTAAGTTAAGAATCTAAGCTCTCAGAAAGCAGGGTAACAACCAACTCATTTTGTTTGATGCAAATAAAATCATGCCGAAAAGCTCATACTTTAGAACTCCAAATATTAAAAATTTCAGAAGTATGTAATACCAAATTAGTCACCTGAGAATAAATTACCCAGGTTGTGTAGAACTGATATGGCACAGCCTTACCATAAAAACCTACTGAAGAGAGATGGTTATGATGACTTTCTTCTGGTAGATTAAACCCGCTTACACCATATAATAGATACACTCTACCGTGAATGTTAATACCCTCACAGTAATGACTCACATGAGACTCCAATGTGGTCAGAATGCTGTCAAACAAAGCTAAAAACACCATCTTACTTAGGCACACTACAGAGAAAATAATGAGCAAAAAAAGCCAAGGAGATTAAAAAAAATAAAGTCCAAAACCTTAAGTTTCATTATAACAAATGTAACCAAATAAAGCCAACCTGGTGTGACAAGATTCCCAACCAGACTAGGTTCTTCACCAATGTCATGGCTACAATTCCAGGATTAAGAGGACAAAACTATCAATTTTCATTTCATTGTAAATGTTGATAAAGTTTTTTTTTTCTTTCTTGTCAACACTGGCAGCATTAAAACTCAAATTAATAGTTAAGTGCTACCATAGTACACCTAAACCTTGAAGGCCTAATTCAAAAAGAAACTTCTGCCACATCAGCAACAGTGTTAGAGGACCTGTCACTGCTTATTATTTAACATGGACCCCTGTAGAAACAATCCATTTTAACACACAGATGGTAAGGTACAAAAATCAAAAATTCTGCTAACACTGTAAGAAAAAAAGTCTTTTCCTTCAAGAAATGGAACATGTAGTTGGGGCTATGGACGGGACACAAACCCATGAAACAATGAATAATTATGGAGTTTGTGATAGTCACTAAACAAAAGCGAATCTCAATGAAGAACTATCCTGAGTCAAGATGGCCAGAAAAAGGTTCAGCGAAGTAGGACTGAAACTAGACTATAAAAAGGACAAAGGGAAGGAACAGCATGAGTGAAAGCAGAGGAGTAATGGCAAAACTGCAGTCTCCGTTAGGCAGGCCAGAATCACAGTTGGGGAGGAGAGGGAAATAGAGCTGAATAGGTAGAAAAGAGCCTTAAAAGCCCCACTGAAGCTTATGAACTCTATCCAGTTAGCGAAGGGAAGCCATTACGGGTTCTCGAGCAAAGGAACTGACATGATGAAATCAGTACTTTAAATAAATTACACTGCCAAGAAGTTACAGAAGACAGAATGGAGAAGAAACGCTGCACAGAGCAACCCACTAGAAAATTAATGTAATGGGCGCTTGGGTGGCTCAGCTGGTTAAGCAACTGCCTTCGGCTCAGGTCATGATCCCGCATCGGGCTCCCTGCTCAGCAGGGAGTCTGTTTCTCCCTCTGACCCTACCCGGTCTTGTGCTCTCTCTCTCAAATAAATATCTTAAAAAAAAAGAAAGAAAATTAATGTAATAACTCAGATCTAAAACCATTCATTCAGTCTTTCATTCATTCACAGTGAGGACCGTAAACTGCTAGTTAAGAACACTGGCCTATAAAAATCAGACACGTTGGGCCTAAATCCCTCTGTGCATCCCTTACTCCCTGAGCCTAGGTTTCCTAGCTCTTAAAATCTGGGTATCAGCCACTCAAATTGTCAAAGTCCTTGTCAAAGAAGCTGTGTAGGCCTCACACATAAATTATATTAGTAGTTAACATTACTGCTGAATTAAAAATGGGAAGTGAACATAAGACAAGGCTTACAGATACTTCAGAGCAACAGAACTTTCAAATAGAACTGACTTGACAGCAGCTGAAAATATAGAACAAGAACACAGATGAAAGGTCAAGCCTGGAGAAAACAATAACCTACTTAAAGTCATCACGCCAATCTAAAAAGGAGATCCTAGGTGTACTGGTTGCTCCAGCCCTGAAAAACAAAATTCCTTTATTTAAAGAGTTGGAAAAGGTTTCAAATGGTGCAAGACTTAAGAAGTCCATGCCCAACTGACAAAAGAACAACAATAAAAGTCACCCAAAAGACCCAGCACTGTGCCTACACAATGTAACTTGAGATCGTTCCTACTTGGCGTTAAATCCAATCTAATCCTTCAAGGTAAGCCTTCAATCACAACTTCAAGAGTAAATAACATTAAGCTAACTTTATTTCAAATATTTTACTCAGGAAATAAAACCGCCAAATGTTTTCTATGAAGTGTCCCCACTAATATAAACAACAAGCACATAAAATGTAATACAAAGAAGCAAACTTCAAATCCAAACCCATCATCATCATCCTGAACAGCCTACATTTCCATGATGCTTATATGTCAAGCACTATTCTCAGCACAATTCTCTCAATCTCAACTTTACGAAGTTGACTGTCCCCATTACTCAGAAGAGGAAACGGAGATAAAGACGGAGTTACTCTCCCAATGTTGCATAGCTAGTAAGGGATGGAGCCTGAGTTTGAACCCAGGCAGTTTGCCTCAAGGACCCCTGATGGACCATTATGCTACACAAAAGCTTTAATGTGATGTTCTTACACAAGTTTTCAGGAATACGTACTCGGAAAGATAGTTAGGCATACTCTTATTTGCTTTTCCTTCTTCACTGTAGGCATAAAACCATATTTTCTTATTTCTGCTGCCAGTACTTGGGAGAGGTTACTTCACCGCTGTCAATCTTAAGACAGGAAACACAGCAGTTTGCAAGAAGACTGCACCTTATTAAATGGTTCCATAGTTAAATACAATAATGTTTGAGTCCTATGAATTCCATTTATCCATGCAATTACTTGACCCAGTTAGTAGAGATGCCCAACTTCAGAATTATAAATTTGATTAAAAACGCTAATTTTCTGCAAGGACACTGACAGACAAAACTGACAAAACAGCTGGAAAAATGTGGCACAGCTACAGTCATCTAGAAAGAGCACAGACTAGGGTTTAGACAGACCTAGATTTGAACCCTAATGCATCATTTGATTGCTCTGTGGCCTTGGACAAGTGAATTAACTTTGTACCTCTCTGTTCCATTATCTGCAGAGTTCATAGGATTAGCCTGAAGTATGACACAGAAAGCACCTCACACCTTTCCTAGAGCATAACCCAAGTGAAGTCCCTTTCCTCTGGCTCTTGGTTACAGGGTAATTAATTGTACTCTTCTGGAGTCTAATCCCATAGGTGGTGTATAGTAAACCTCTCCAGCATCAGTTCTCTCACATAGCTAAAACCCTCAAGTTTCTATTGGCGTTAGGAGGTACCACCATGGTGGTCTCCAAACTGGACCATACTCTTACTTAACAGCCCTTGGTCCTAACCCTTCTATACTATGGGAACGTATAAACATCTTAATATTACTGATTTCTTTTTTTTGCATTTCAGTTAACTGTAGATATTATTCATGAAAGGAGTCAAATTCACATGTACTAGAAAAATACAGTCCCGGATGGTGTCAATATTTCTGGCATCTCTCCCCTGACTTACTGTCCTTTACATTCCTCTAACTTTTATATAAAAAACACAGGAATTGAATAAACCCAACAAATTATTTCTACTAACTTCATCAAAGTGCATCAGGTCAAAAATTCTTTGTAGTAATACTGTGGGAGTTAACTTGTACAAGTAGAATTCCTTTGTCAGCTATTCATTTGATAAGGTTGTACTTATATTTCATTGCTATATATGAACAGATATATTTATTCAACAGGTTGTTGTTCCAAAGGTCCATTAGTCACATCTCTTTTTATCAGTAACCCCTGTATTTATATTAAGCTTTTGCCCTTTCTGCTTATTAGCTTGAAAGGCCCCCAGAATTTAGTTACTTCTTATTCTCTTGGTGGGCACATTATCAAGGTAATCATGATAAACCTTCATTAGATGTTGAGAACACAGTAACAAAGTCCTGGACACATGTAAAAAGTTATTTTTGTTTCTCACTTCTTTGAGGCAACCAATGCAAAAATACAAGCTCCACAAAGGGCCACACAATTTACCACATGTGTCTCCCGTATTAATAACCAAAGTTGGTATCTGACAGAAGAAAACAATCTTATAAACTGATGGTGACCCTTGCAACAATTTTTAAGCCATGAACAAGTCCATTAATTAAGTTCCGTAACAGTAAGGAAAACTTTCTCCACATACATTTGTTTTAATACTCCATACAGTATAGCATTTTGCTCTGTAAGTCTGAATCTAACTACTCAAACAGCACAAAAAAAAAAAAAAAGTTATTTGTGGATTTAATAGTTGTGGTTACATACATCAAACAAGGCATTACAGAAAACTGGGAAAAAAAATCATATTCCAAACAGGCAGGAAAACACGATTTCAGAGCAAAAAGTATAAACACACATCACATGCCTAACCACTCTCAGGCATATTTTCTTTCCGCCACACATCCTCCACAGGTAAATGGTAACTATGTCTAGAACCCTCAATGATGATCTCCTAAGCTTGCTTGTCATGAACTCCCATGATACAACACAACAGACACAGTTTTCATGGAGACAAAGCTGCGCTATTTCCCTAGACTATAAACTTATTAAAATGGTGAGAACACACAGTCCCAGGAAATAAGGATTACTAAAATACACCAATGTAGCACAGCTCTTATTTAATAAAAATGAAAATGAACCACACTGGGAAAGCCAAAAAGTCACTTGCTGTATCTTCAATGTGTAACCAGGATATTTTTTATAATTTGCTTTAGTAAGGAGATGAAAACACCACCAGGGCCTTATATTATCCAATCTGATAAAGGAGTCTTTAGGAAAAAAGGAGGCGGCAAATGATTACTTAATTACATGGGGGGGGGGGGAGATAGGCAATTCAGACTAAAAATAACCTATCATTTCACCCACCACATTTTATTAACAAGCTTGTTTAGGACAACAGAAGGTTCTTTGGAAAACAAGAAAACCAATAGTAAACTTCCCTAAGTCGGCTGTAAATGACATAGGTTCTAAAACTCCTCACCTTGGTGCCTGCACGGTCCAAGATTTTAAGTATGAAGTAAACTCCAGATACTGAAAAAAATCTAATTTTTAACTAGTTTCCGACACTTGTCATTTGTAATCACCAAATTATTTTAGAGAATGTTATTAGGTAACCTAGTAAAAGGAGCATTCTTTTAAGAGCCATTACAACCCAAATTTTACATGAAACACACCATTTTCACAACCTAAATTTAATCTCGGTTGCCACTGCAAAGTGATGCCTCTTTCAGCAAATTAGGAACTTCCAAAAATACTGAACATGTTAACACATGCATGGTTTCCCTCGAGCTGCCATTTAAGATTAATAATTTCACTTGAATAAAAGTCTGCTTCTGTTAAAAAAAAAAATGACATCGGTTGCAAAGAGGAAGTTACCGAGAAACCACCCTCACAACGTGGCCTTTACACTGTCAGAAAATAATGTGACTTGGTGCCACCCAAAACTTACCAGGAAGCTGGCAATAACTTTGCCAATTCTACACTTCTGAGCCCAACTTCAAAGAGGCTCTAACAAATACCTCCTTAAGACGATAAAGGCGCTAAGTTACAAATAAACACGTCCCGGAGTGCGGCCCGGCGGCGCGCGCCCCTCCCCCGCCGGCGCCCCCGCCCGGGACGCACGGCCCCAACAGCCGCCCGCAGCCCCCAGCACGCCGGCCCGGGTCGCCGCGCCTGCACCGGGGACGCGCCCGGGGAGGGGAGCAGATTTCCATTGCTAACAGGATAACAGGCACCGAAAAGATCCCTCTCCTCTGCTAAAAATAGGCTATAAAAGAGTCGGCCTCATGATGGCTCCTTGATTCAATTTGCTGCAAATTCTTTCCTGAAAGCCTCCCCCCACACACACACACAAAAAGGGGGTGTAGATGCACGAAGGGTGGAAGCGGGGGAGAAGGCCGAGGTGCACATTTTCGGGGACAACATAAGGGTGAGGATCCCCCGAGATCAGGAAAGGGTAGGGGTGGGCAGGCACGTGAGCATTTCAAAGAAGCCCGAGACGAAAAAGGGGGGATGGGGCACCCTAAATGCCTTCCCTGCCTCCCCCTCCCCCACCAAAGCCCCAGCTCCCCAAAGGGCCAAGTTGAAAAATGCATGTTCCACTTGCGCCCATCCCCCCGCGGCCCGGCGCCCCCCCGGCCGCCTCCGCCCGCGCCCCCAGCCCCGGCCCGCGGCCGCCCCCACCCCGGGGTCCGGCCCCCAGCGCTTACCTGGAAACGGTGGCCTCCGACGCCGCTCCCCCCTCCCGGGAATGGAGGCACAAGGAAATTCCCCTCCTCGCCGCCGCCGCCGCCGCCGCCGCCTCCAACCACCCCCAAAATAACCCCTCCGGGGGGTGAGAGGCAATTATAACCCCGGCGAGCGGAGGGCGCGGGGGATGGGCGCCGGGCGGGCGGGGGCGGGGAGCGCGGCGCGGGTCCCCAGGTGGCGAGCGGAGGTGCTCCCGCCGCGGGGGGAGGGGCGGGGGCGCACGCGGCCGGCGGCGGGGGGAGGCGGCGCGCGGGGGAAGGGCGCGAGCGGGGAGAGGAATTGAGGCAGAAGGTAAAAGCTGTTACTAAGGGAAAGAGCCAAACGGTTCGGAGCAGCCAACGGCTCAGACACTCAACACTGGGGAGAGAGGAATGGGGACCAGCCAGGCACAAATGAGCTCGCGAGGCCCGCGGCGGCGGCGGCCGCGCAGCAAAACAAACCCGAGCGGCCTGCGCCGGGCGGGCGCGCGGGGGAGGGGCCGGCGGGGGAGGGGCGCCGCGGACGGGGGGGGCGGGGGCGGCGGCGGCGGCGCGGCGGGGGGGGTGGGTCCCCTCCGCCGGCCTCGCTCCTCTCGCTCCCGCCCGCCCTGGCGGCGCTGGGGGCTGGAACGGTGCGGCGCAGTCTTTTAAAAAAAATAAAGACCCGCAGGCGCTGCGAGGCGCCGCCGGGGCACTGGCCGCCCCACCCCCACCGCCGCGCGCAGCCGGGTGCGGGGCGGCTTGGGTGTTGGCCGCGCGGCCCGAGGCCCGGTGGGGGCGGGGAGGCTCTCGCCGTAGCCGGAGTGGAAAGGCCGGTTAAGTTTCCGGGGGAGGCCCGAGGGGCTCCCGCATGTTCGGGGGCAAGCCTGTCCCCATGGGCACCCCGGGCTGCGCGGCGTGGCTGGCGGGGCACACCACGCGGTGGGCATGTGCAGGGGAGCGCGACGCAGGCATCATATGGGCATTTGTTTGTGAAAAGATCTGCACACACCTTTGTGTGCATAAATACATATGTTTCTCGGAAGCGTACCTGGAAAGGGGCTTTATCTGTAATAAGCGATTTTCAGAATGTAATCCAGAGCACGGGATCTGTAGAGAAAACACACGCACACAAGAAAAGGTTTTTGATACTAAACACAAAGCTGTAATTGAAATGTTTATGCCCAAATGTACTGTGAATCAAACATATGGTGGTATTTATCGTCTGGTGGGTCTGTTTGAAAGGTTTGGTCGATCAGTTCTCATTTCACAAAAATAAAATAATGTAACTAAATGTTTACTAAATATATACCTCTACAGCAGCATTGACAGTAGAAGTTTATCCACTTTGTGTACTTTTTGCATGTGTGTACCACATCAAAGCAGTTTATAAAGTATAACTTAGATGAGTGATAATGGGACAATATGATTGAGGAAAAGAATGCAGCGGGTTGTTTTTAAAAAGGGAGGCGCCTCAGTTTTTAAAACATATTGTTAATCTTTCTAAGGCCCTCAGAAAGCAGCGGGGTTGGGGGTCTTAGACCTTTGCATAATCCTAGGATCTTCTTAAGATGTGACCTGAAAGAAACCTTTTTGTCGTTTTGGGTTGTTTTTGTTTTTGTTTTTTTTCAGTTATTGCTGTCTTCAAAATAAAATATTTTGCAGACTTTTTAGGTGAGGGGCTCTGTTTTCATACTTTCGTCACAAGATTTGAAATAGGTGTATTCGTTATTTTAAAGCATAGTCTTTTCCTCTCAATATCAAAGACCTAAATTTTCACACCGATGAGAAAAAAGTTCATTCCAAGTAACTTTTACACATGTGGATTCCTGGTGGACTAAAATGCTCACTGATTAGACAGTGACTTTTTTTGGCCAAGGTCAAAGGTTCTTTCCCCTTGTGCCCTGGCTTGGGGTAGGGTGGGAGGGTGGGTTGGGGGAAAGCTGCCAGAGGCTTTTCCTGACAATGGGGGGAGGGGGGGACAGAGGAAAGGGAGAGAGATTGGAAACTCCCTCCCAACCACCAGAGAGTTCAAAGCATCTCCAAGGTTTGTCCTTAGAGCTGTTTTCACATATGAAAGAGAGAATGTTAGATTAAACAATGTCACCTGATGGGAATTTAGATAACTGAAGGTTTCCAAAACACTGTGTTGAGTGTACAGGGAAACAGCACAAAGAAAGCAAGGTTTGCATTTCAGTAAGATTCTAAGCTGAGGCTTATTTACTGCACAACCAGCACCTTGGCAAAGACTCTTACTTCAAGAAGTGATGAGTATAGTATATTTTTTTTATATATATTTTAAGTTTTGATCAATGACACATGTATTTCACTAAACATCCTCTCTTCACTAAGTAAACTGAGTACAATTAGGGTTCATTATCTGAGCCACCAAATGAAACAAATGTATAGTCCTAGCTTGTTTTTGAAGTGTCACTTTGTGCCACCATGCATGGGTCTTCTCTAGGCAATAGCTACTATAAAGTCAAACCACTTTTCCTGGGAATGAAACCTCCCAACTTCACTGATTTCTTAATAGAGTCATCTCCATACCTGGAGCCTCAGGCTTATCCTCCCTCAAAATGACCTCTACCTTTCTTCCGCAGGGGAGGGCCTACCTTCCTTCGGGTAACAGGGTCCACGTCTTCCAGCCAGAAATTCTTTTTTTGTTTTTAAGTTTATCTTTTTTTTTTAGTAATCGCTACAACCAACGTGGGGCCTGTAGTCACAACTCCGAGATCAAGAGTCACACCCTCTTCCCCAATGAGCCAGCAGGCTGCTCCCAGCCTGAAATTCTTAAACCCTCCACCAAGCTGCCTCCTTTCCCAATGAAGTTATTATCACAATAATAATAATCCACGTGTTTGTTTACATCTTTGTAGTTTACAAGGTATCTCTGTGCATAAATTACTTCATGTAAATATCATAATAACAATTACCAAAGGTGGGACCTGTGTCATAAACTAGTTCCAGTAAAGTACACCTCTTCTGCCATGCTAACAAGGCTTTACTTGAAGTACCTTTGGACAAAAAAAAAAAAAAGTGCTAAATGGGAAAAGTCGTGATTCCCCTCAGGAAGGAGTTTTATATGAGACCATATTTTGATCACTTTGAATTACATCCTGGAACCTATCTGAAATGACAGGGTGGCCTCAACATGAAATGTTCAGATAAGTGATCCACCATAAAAAGGGTCACATGTATTGTCACCCCACCCTCTAATCATTCCAGCATATCCAGTACACATGATCAGAGGTCTCACCAAAATTCAAGCAAGAACTAGGCACAAGAGTGAGGCAAAGACAAAGAAGTAACTCTTGTTACTAATTTTCAGTGCTTTGTCCTAATCTTAAAGCTCTCCTTGTGCTTTGAATATAAATGTTAATATGTTTCTAGAAAGGAGAAATTATGGTTACTAAGAAATTTTAAAGTAAAGAGGCACATTATTAAAAAAGTTCGCTTGAACTCTTTAGCTAATTACTCAACAAAGAGAAACCTCATACCAGTAACTGTTACCAGAAGTTACGTATATATTATAAAATGACTAAACAAATCTTGACTTGTTTTATTTCAGTAATATCACACCCAAGGGGGTGTGGTATGGCAAGATAGCCTAACCTTTGCAACTTTCCTTACCCAGGAAATAGAACATTTTTAAATTAAGGTGGTTTAATCCCAAACCTACAAAATCTCATTACTACATATGTTTTTAAAGCCACCATGTATTAAATTGTTTACATTAGTTGATCTATATAATTAAAGTGTTCAAAACAAACTTACTAGCATGAAAAAGATATTTGATACCAAAAATATTATCCTGGCAACTATAACTCTTTATATTCTTACTCACCCAGGAACTCCGTGGCTTTCTGTCTGCAGCATTTACCCCCAAGCATCTTGCTGATACCCTGTGATATGTTTCTGTTTCATTTTGACTCAATTTGTGCAATTCTTTGTCTGTGGTTCTTCCAGCTATCAGTTTTTGCCATCCAGACTGATGCACATCTCAGCCACACATCTCAAGATCTCAGCATACACGCTCCTTTTCTCCATCTGTGCTTAGCATGCAACTTGTGACCTTCCCTCATCAGTGTGAACCTTGTCACAGTTTTCCATGACTCTGTGACCTGATTTCATTACAACAATGAACTTTACTTGGGAGTCTTCATTTAAATTACAAAAGCAACACACAACCCTCTTACAAGTATTTATGCCTCTCAGATAAAGGATATAGCAGGTTGTATCCTGCCTTTGTGATTCAGTCAGAATAGAAACCCAACCACACACAGAGAACATTGCCATAGCCATCACTTGCTTATACTGACCAGCCTTGTGCTTCCTCAGGGCAGCACTCACCAAGACTCTGCCTCATGTTGATGGCTTTGCTGTTTTCATTCATTCAACAAACATTTATTGAATGTTTAGTGCGCCAGACACTGTTCCAGAAGCTGTTTACAATGAACCAAACACAGCTGCTACCCTCATGGAACGTATATGCCAGTCTTGAGTCTGGTAAGGGTTGGAAGGACAGACAGATATCCCAAAAACATATCTGGATTAGACTATAGTTTGACTTCTCTAACAAAGGTAATATAAAAATGGCTTAAGCATGATGAATGTTTCTTCTCTTATGTGGCCATTCAAATGTAAGCATTCCAGAGCTGATAAGGTATCAAGGACCCAGATAACTCTGCTATCTCCACACACATCTTCTACCTGTTGACCTAAGAATGCTTCCCCAGCTCCTGCCATCACATTAGATTCCAGGCATTGGGCCAGAAAAAAAGGAGAAATAGAGGGCCCATGACTCCACTTCAGGGCTTGTCCTGCCAGTCACACTTACCACTTCCCCTCACACCCCATTAGCCAGGACCTGGGCACATGCCCATACCTGGCTGCTAGCAAGTCAGGTAAATGACAGCTACCGAGCCTAAGTAAAAGAAGGTGGGGAGAGAGTTGAGTGTATGTTCTTTTTAGAGAAGGCTGCTCAGTTAAGGTGACATGTGATCAGAAAACTTAATGAAGCCAGGGAGCAGGGGAGCGGGCTGGGGGGTGGGGATGCAAATATCAGAAGAAGGAGCATTCCATGTAGAGGGAATATCAAGCACAAAGGAACAGAGGCAAAATCAAGGGTGCTATATTCCAGGAATAAAAATGATGCCAGTTGACTGGCATGAAGTAAGCCAAGGAGTAGCAGGAAAAGGAGCCAGGGGCCTGACGTGAAGGGCTTTTTTCTTCTTGTGAGATTGAAAGGCCACTGGAAGGTTTTGAGCAGAAAAGAGAATTGATCCAGCTTCTGTTTTATTTTTTTTTTAAGATTTTATTTATTTATTTGACAGAGAGAGACACAGTGAGAGAGGGAACACAAGCAGGGCGAGTGGGAGAGGGAGAAGCAGGCTCCCCGCTGAGCAGGGAACCCGATACGGAGCTCTATCCCAGGATCCAGGGATCATGACCTGAGCCGAAGGCAGATGCTTAATGACTGAGCCACCCAGGTGCCCCACAGCTTCTGTTTTAAAAAGACTACTAGGCAGAAGATCAACTGGAACAGTGCAGCAGTGGAAAGGGGACAGGTAGTTAGGGGCCAGTGCAGAAATCCAGTGGGGGGATGGTAGCATGGGTGATGGTGGCAGGAGCCTACCGGAAGAAGCTAAACTCCATGTACATGTTAAACAAGAGAATCCAGATATATTTTGTGGCATGTCAGAGAAACAGAAGAGTCGAAGGTGATTCCAAGATTTGAGACCAAACAAGAATGGAGTTGCCATTTACTGAGATGGAAAAGGCTGGGAGAAGAGAAAGCTTAGAGAAAAATCCAGAGGTTTATTTTGGAGTTTGATGTGGCTATCAGACATCCTGGTGAAAATGTTGAATAGGCAGCTAGATATACAAATCTGGTGTTCAGAAGAGGTATCGGAGCTGGAAATACAATTTTGGGACCTGTCAGTAATGATATTGGAAATCCTAGGTCGAGATACCATTGACTAGAGGGTGAGTATAGGAAAAGAAAAGTTCTCTGTTCCCTTCATTTGGCTCCTGCCCCAAATGTTTTCTCTTATCATCAATGCTCCTCTGCTCTTAATGGGGTCAGAAGCCCAAACATTTTATCATAGGTGGATGTAAAGTGACATTCTCTCTGTGCAAGGGTGTTGATGGACACCGTAGATTATATTAATCGGTACCATTTATTTAACTTGTTGCCAAGCACTTGCATGTTTGTTGTCTCCAACTTTCTCAACAACCTGAAGCAGTAAATAGTATTATCTCAGGTTGATACATGAGGAAATCAAAGTAATGAGACCGAAGAGCTTATCTAACATCATACTGCAAATGGCAAAATAAGGATTTGAACTCAGGGCTATCTGATTGCAGCATCCGTTGTTCCACCGAGTGAAATTAAGCAGTTAAGGCCAGAAAGTGCAAGTGTTCGCTGAAAAGCCCTTCAGTGAGTGAGGAGAACAGAGAAATGCAAAGTGGGAAAAGGGAGAAACTGCTTGAGGGGAGGAACCCTGTCTTACTCACATTTATATGACCCATCATTTCCTAGGTCAGAATCTCAAAAAAAGTTTATTGAATACAGATGTGGTTGTAATCAATCAATTGGATTCACTCTTTGATACTCTTAGTGTGTCTACTGATTTCACAGGAAAGATTTTTGTCCCACTTGCTCCCTACCTCTCATCACCATCGCCCCTGCCACCACAGAGCAATTTGGGTCTGGAATGTTCTTAAAGACAAGTTTTGTGGTCAAAGAAGATAATATACAGTAATTCAATTTCATTTATTACAAATTTGAAAACCTACTTTTCCTTGAAGCTTTGAATTTCAAGTTGTATATCTAACTCTCCTTCTAAGGAAATATTTACAATTTGGTTAATTAAATTCCTTTGAATTATTAAACTACATTTATACGTTTAATGTATTCAATTTTCTTTTTAAAACACTACAGTGCTCAACAAACAAAAGAATCACAAGTAGTTAAGTAATGCCTATAAATATGATAAACTAATTATAAAATATGATGAATCTTAAGTTCTCTTGAACATTGCAAAAATGTTTACAGATTTAATAAAATTCTCATATCTTTTCACTTGAAATCACAAACCTAAATCAATTACAGATCCATGTAGATGTTTTGAATTGGCATCACAAGAACAACCTGTTAGGCATTCTAAAATGTCAAATTATCTTTTTTTTTAATATTTTATTTATTTGACAGAGAGAGACACAGCGAGAGAGGGAACACAAGCAGGGGGGAGAAGGAGAGGGAGAAGCAGGCTTCCTGCGGAGCAGGGAGCCTGATGCGGGGCTTGATCCCAGGACCCTGGGATCAGGACCTGAGCCAAAGGCAGACGCTTAACGACTGAGCCACTCAGGCGCCCCTAAAGCCACTCAGGTGCCCCTAAAATATCAAATTATCTTAAACATTACAAGTGTTTAAGATACCAAATACAAATATGCAGAAATTATTTCCAAACATAAAATAAAAATAATAGCGGGGTGACTGCATGGCTCAGTCAGGTAAGCGTCTGACTTGATTTCGGCTCAGCTCATGATCTCAGGGTCATGAGAGAGAGCTCTGCGTTGGGCTCAGAGCTCAGCGTGGGGGGGTGGGGGGGGCAGTCTGCTTGAGAGTCTCTCCCTCTGCCCTTCCCCCAACCCGTGCTTGTGCACGCACATGCTCCCTCTCTCTCTAAAATAAACAAATCTTGGGGCGCCTGGGTGCTTCAGTCGTTAAGCGTCTGCCTTCCGCTCAGGTCGTGATCCTGGAGTCCCGGGATCGAGTCCCACATGGGGCTCCCTGCTCGGCAGGGAGCCTGCTTCTCCCTCTGACCCTCCCCCCTCTCATGCTCTCTCTCTTTCTCTCTCAAATAAATAAATAAATAATCTTAAATTAAAAAGAACAACAAAGTAAACAAAAGAGGGAATTAAAAGTAAAACTAGGGACGCCTGGGTGGCTCAGTCGTTAAGCATCTGCCTTCGGCTCAGGTCGTGATCCCAGGGTCCTGGGATCGAGCCCCGCATCGGGCTCCCCGCTCAGCGGAAGCCTGCTCTCCCTCTCCCACTCCCCCTGCTTGTGTTCCTTCTGTCGCTCTCTCTCTCTGTCAAATAAATAAATCTTTAAAAAAATAAAAAAATAAAAGCTTTTATAACAGAATTGTTGAGATAACACATTTCTAAAATTCTCTACATTTTCGGAATGCCTGGGTGGCTCAGTCGTTAGGCGTCTGCCTTCGGCTCAGGTCATGATCCCAGGGTCCTGGGATCGAGCCCCGCATCGGGCTCCCTGCACCGCGGGGAAGCCTGCTTCTCCCTCTCCCACTCCCCCTGCTTGTGTTCCCCCTCTTGCTGTGTCTCTCTCTGTCAAATAAATAAAATCTTAAAAAAATAAATAAAATAAACAAATCTTTAAAAATAAAAATACTAGGGGCGCCTGGGTGGCTCAGTCGTTAAGCGGCTGCCTTCGGCTCAGGTCGTGATCCCAGGGTCCTGGGTTCGAGCCCCAAATCAGGCACCCTGCTCAGCAGGAAGCCTGCTTCTCCCTCTCCCACTCCTCCTGCTTGTGTTCCCCCTCTCGCTGTGTCTCTCTCTGTCAAATAAATAAATAAATCTTAAAAAAATAAATAAATAAAAATAAAATAGAAATAAAAATACTAGTATTATGACTTGAATTTATCTCCTTACTTAATGCTTTCCCGAAGCTAAAAGAAACTGATGCAATAAGTAAACAATGCTACTGGCCCAGGGAGTTAGGATGCCTTTAGAATGGGCTGAGTGGCTTATTGTCCTGAGAGGTTCTGGCTGGAGATGCAGACATCAGGGCAGTATTTCTCACAGCTGATGAGACATGCTGAACCCTCCTAAATGACAGCCAATGGGAACTCCACGTTCTTGCTTTCAAATGGGTGGCCTTGCCATAGTTCATATCCACAGATTCTGGCAGCACTTACTTCTTCCAAACGATTGGATTCTGTACCCCCATGAGTAGATTGCCAGCACACATAGCTGGAGTCAGTTTATCTACTATTTCATGTTATTCCGAATTGTTTTCATTCTATTTTCTTTTCTGGAAGGACTAAAATTCTTATAGAAATTAACTTTGCACACTCTCATGTCTGTGACTGACTGTAGTTCCAACCACACACACACACACACACACACACACACACACACACACCCCTTATTATAGCCATTAGAAAGTGAGCAGACTTAGCTTTATGAGAATGCCCCAAATGCCCTGAGAGGTACAGCCCTTTTTTTTCATTTTTAAAAATAGATACTATCGGGGGCGCCTGGATGGCTCGGATGGTTAAGCGTCTGCCTTTGGCTCAGGTCATGATCTCAGGGTCCTGGCATCGAGCCCCACATCGGGCTCCCTGGTTGGCGGGGAGTCTGCTTCTCCCTCTCCCTCTACTGTTCCCCCTGCTTGTGCTCTCTCACTCTCTCTGTCAAATAAATAAATAAAATCTTAAAAAATAAAAATAAAATCTTAAAAAAATAAAAAAATAAAAAATAAATAAAAATAGATACTATCATATCCTTATGTCCAGATTTCTCAAACTGTGTTCCACTCATCATGGATGCATAGCCTTTGCTTTTGGGAGTAAAAGATTCCAGTATTAAGGAAGTTTGGGTAATCTCACATGTTAAATCCATCTTCTAGAGATTTGCAATGTTTATTAGGATATTAAAGACTGAGATACCTTGCAGTATGAAAATCTTGTAAACCCAATGAATCTTTTTTTCTCTTTTTTTAGTAGGCTCCACACCCAGCATGGAGCCCAGTGCAGGGCTTGAACTCACGACCCTGAGATCAAGACCTAAGATGAGATCAAGAGTCGGACACCTAGCCGACTGAGCCACCCCCTAGAGAATCTCTTTTATAAACACATACCTTTTAAAACTTGCCACAGCTAGCATTCTGTGGAACACTGGTAAATTGTGTTTGGATTTAGTCAGAGGTTTTTATTTTATTTCTTGATCTCTTATTTTTTACTTTTGGGAGGTCAAAGCTCAGATATACAACCAAATGTGCTTCCTAATATTTCCCTTCCCCTAAACTTATCCCACCCAACCACAGACAGAACTGAACAGTTGCAGCCCTTCTCTACAGGGGAAACTGCTCACCCAGGGGGTAAAGGGTTGAGAGAAACTGTGTCCTGTGGCAAGTCCCCACCAAAAAGAGAGGGGAAGTCGCTGAGCACCTTGTGCTCACTTCCTTCCCACAATTTTGTAAGTCACCTGTCCTTTGGGGACAAAGGCCTGCAGAGAACTCTCCCTGGGGGCATGGTAGCTCCCTCGCCCTTCTACAACCTTCTAATATTTCAATCCTCTTTGGGCAACAAACTGGGAAGACTGTACCACCCAGTAACCAGGTTGTTATTGGAAAAAGTAAAACAAATTTGATTTTATACATATTTAGTGACAGTATAACAGCCACAGGGCTAGTTTAGAAGCCCGAGGAACCTGGTTCTAGATGCAGCTCTACCCACATTACTGTGTGATATTAGACAAGACTTCAACCAGCTCAGAAACTCAGCATCTTTGTTGATAAAATAAGGACCACGTTAACAATATTGCTCGAGAGTGGATATTGAAAATATTTACTAACCAGCTCTACATGGCCATGCCAGATCATTCTGCTAACTGGCAGTCTTGCAGCTCAACTCTTTCACTCAGTCCACATTTAGGGGTGCCTACCACGTGGCAGCCATTTCACAGGGCTGTTGCATGGATCTAATTAAACAATGTTTGTGAATCAAATAATGTTTGCTCACCACCTCCGTACAGAAGCAAGGGATTTTTAGTCATTATTACCCTGTATAATAAAGGTATAAAGAATAAGGAAGATGGGAAGCCTCTTAAACACATTTCACCTGTTAACAGTCTTGCCTACCTTCTGGGGGTAGCCCGACTAAGTTTGAGAGCAGACAGCACTTTGAGCAAGAGCCTGAGAAAGTGAAGACCTGAGCCAAGACCAGCCCATGACACAGCATAACCTCAGAATATCAAATAGTAGTAAGAGCTCGCACTTTATTGAGTACTTACCATGTGTTTAGGCCTTGTTCAATTTTATACAGATTAACTCATTTAATCCCAGTCACAGACATATGAGTGAGGAACCATTATTATCCCCTGTCCACAGATGAGGAAGTTGAATCACAGGCTGATTAAGTGACTTGCCTGAGGTTTCCTAGCTCGTAAATATCAGTTTCGTTTTCATCTAGGTGGATGAGTTCATGCCCTTAACCACCACTCCATATAGCAAACGGATCCAAGCCTGGCAGGGAAGCAAACTACTATAGGGCTGGAGTCAGAGAGCATTATGGGTCACAAGCTGAGCTCAGAGGTCCTGGAAAGCCTCTCCTAAGACCACAGGTTTTATAACTCAAGGAAGTCCCAAAAAGCAGACCTCTTCGCTGCTTTTGCAGAGGATATACAAGACCCTGGGTCTCCAGAAGCTTCTGGCTGGCAGGAATGCTTGCCTCCGGGCATTAAGAACTGGGGTACAGGTATCCCTCACTTTTCAAAGTTCATGTTACATCTCTCTGCTTTTACAAAAGACCTCCGTTCATACCCATTTTCACTAACCAAAAGAAATCCAAAGAGAGTTTTCGGTTTTACAGCAAAGGCAAAAAGCAAAAAACCAACATTCGCCGTTTGTTGTGTAGCAAGTTCTTCTAGAAGAGCGCACAGCCCTAGCAGAAGAGCCGCCCCACCAAGCTCTTTCCCGGGGAACTACACTCCTGCATCTCAGCGTCAAGCTACCAGGTCACACTGTGTTGGTGAGCGTCTGTGTTTTACCTCCATTTATTTTGTACAGCCATTAGCAAGATGTGCCCTAACGTATCAGAAAAACCTAAGAGAGGTGTTTTTTCGTGTCTGGGAATGTTCGAATTTTTTTCCATATAAATTGATGGTAATTGCCTCTTTGCTTTATGCCACTTTGGTTTATGAACGTTTTCCTAGGAATGCTCTACTTTAGGATAGCCAGCAGAGAAACCTGTACCCACAGCCTGAGGAGGGGCACCTCCATTCCATAGCACAGTGGAAGCCAAGGGAAGTAAGAAGGAGGAAAAGGAGAGGAAGAAGTGGGGGAGCAACTCTTCCTCCAGCTGGGAAAAGGCAGTCAGTTCAATGGGTTTGCCTTTGGGTGGGAGGATTAGCTCTCATTGCTGAGTAAATGAACCTGGAGCTGAGGGCTGGGCTGGACTTGTTTCTACCCAGGAGTCAAAGAGGAGTGAGGTCAGAGAAAGGGAAATGGGAAGGCTCTGAAGCTGGGTGGGCAAACTTTCCCTATAAAGGGCTAGTTAGGCTTGGCGGACCATATTCTTCTTTGTCGCTGTTGTTGTTTTCTGCCATATCTTTAAAACTGTATTTACCATTCGTACCTCAGGCTGTGGCTGGATTTGGTTGCTGGTTATACTTTTGCCAACTCCTGCTCTAAAGAAATAATCTGTAAACCTCACTATTTTCCCTGAGTTTGACCCTACCCTCCTCTCCGGGGTTGCCCATTTAGCCCGAATGAGGCCCCAAGGAGTTGGAGAGATGCCCTGGCGAGGAAAAGGCATATAGTTCTGACGCTGGTGATGCTTTGTGAAATCTGAAGTATGTTCCACTGAGGAGCTTCAGGACTTACTCTTTTTGGCAATCTGAAGGTTTGCTCTGGGGATTTTTATGCCATGCACAGCTGCACACATGAGCAACTCTGCAAGAATTCTGTTTCATGCCACATTCCATTTGGAAACTTATGCCTAAGACAATATTGCAAAGCAATGAAACTCAGTGTTGCTCTATTTGAGGGAAAATGGAGGAGCAACCTTTCCCACTCAGTACCCCAAAATGGAATATCTCAATGTCTTTGGGAAGAACCTACCCACAGCAGGAAGAAGCTGTACTTTTTTTTTTTTTTTTTTTTAAGTAATCTCTATACCCAACGTAGGGCTTGAACTCACAACCCTGAGATGAAGAGTCGCATGCTCTATCGACTGAGCCAGTCAGGTGCCCCAAGAAACTGTACTTTTTAGTAAACGTGACTCTCAGTTATAATGTCTTCTTAGAGAGCCTAGCTATACAATAAAGAAGTTCACCTATAAAAACAAGCATATATAATTTTGTTATTAGAGAGACAGTTCATTGTCTTACCATCTGCCCAAAACGACCTGACACAAAACAGTCTTCTCTCCTCACCTTGAACTTGAACTGCGAGTCACTAAAATGACTTTTAAATGACAACAAAGCCTTGGTTTTAAGGCAGGGAAGTGGGGAGGGGAGGGTATTTATAAAACACTTTTTGTTTCTCACCTAAGAATTGAACAGGAAGCCATGGTTTCCAAGTAATTATTAGAACTTTCCAATACATTTAACATGAATTAATGTGTCAGAGAGACCACTTAAAATGGAATAGAGGGTAAGACTATGTTATGGGGTAATAAGTTTTCAATAGGAACATGAAGTTTGGGGAAAAAAAAAAACCAAGAGATCAGGGGCCAAAACAAATGCCCAGTAGGGCAGTGTTCTTTCACCATGGCTTAGACACCTGAGATGAGCCACTGGCTGGGCAGAAAAGTCTTGGAAACTATTTTACCCATCCCACCAACCCCTGCTTAACAGCAACTGTAGGAAGCACCTACTGAACTCTTGCATTTCACCTTCCCTGGGCAGCCCATTGAGATCTCCCTGATAAGGATTCCTGTGTTGACCAAGGCATGCCACCTAGACTACATATTAACCAAGAAACCATAATAAGAGAATTGCCCCACAACAAATTTTAGGAACTTGATCCTTGGAGGTTTAAACTGATCAATAATGATCTACTTGGAGTGGTCTAGGTAAATTCATACTTGGAAGCTTTGAAATAAATTTTATCTTGGACATCTCTTTAAATCCTACGAATTGATTAAATATACATAAACAGAGAGACAGACCAAGTAGCAGTATCTCTCATCCGCCATAAGCTCCTAACTCCCTGCTTCCTTTCTGCTTTCCTTCAAAATGTTTGCACAAAGCAGCTTAAAAACCTTGAATGCCCAAACTTCTCTGAAGCCCAGATGCATGCACCCTTTTGACCCTGGGCTCTGTGTTGCAGCCACATTGAGCTTCTTCTGGTTCTGCACATGTGCTATGCTCCCTCCCACCACAAATTTTCAAGCTTTGGGGACTGCCCCCTCCCCCCATGCGGCATCCCCTCTCCTTAGTTAACCCGGTACTTCTACTCCTCCTCCAGATCTCAGTTCAAGCATCACTTTCTTGGGAAAACTTTCCTGACCCCTGGACAAGATCAAATCTCCCTATTATTCAAATGGTCTCTTTACAACAGGTTTCTGCCCCTTTACAGTGCTTATCACAATGGCCGTTTTGTATGTTTCTGTCTGATTATTTGATTTACAGTCTGTCTCATCCACTAGACCATGAGCTTCTTGATGGCAAAGATTATGCTTGTTTTATTTATTAATGAACAAGGCACAGAGTAAGCATTCAAGGTGAGCTTTCATTATATACATCTGGAACAGTAGATCAATGCTTCATTTGGAGTCTTTTGGAATGCTATCTACAAGTTTACTACTTACAAAATTGACACACAGAAAAATTAACCAACGCATAAGTATGATGCCAAAGTACTCAATCAAATTAATAGAAACACAAAAAAAACTATTAGATAAACCTGGCATATTGTTCTGAAGGGTCACTTTATTCGTGGGGTACTGTGGGGAAGCATTTTTATAGCATAACAAAGAGATACTATAGAATTGTAAGATAAAAGAAAATGTAAAGACCTTTGAGCTGTGGGCAGAGCATTTAGGACATGCTCTTCAGACTTAACCCACCCCCATTCTTAACTAGCCTCCAGGGGCACAAGGTCCACCATTAAGTATAGCATAGTGGGAATGTTGACAAGTGCTTAAAAAAGAAGATTATAAAACACATCCTAAATATGGAAAAAGGATTCCTTTCTCTCTAATCTTATTAAAATGTGAGATTAGAATATTAATAATAAGTAATATCCATGCCCACACCCTAGCAATTTCTTAAGCCTAAATCAGAATGTGGTAAAACATTGTTTTCTAAAGTGCATAGTCTCAGCTTTAAATATCTCTATCTCTATCTATCTATCTATCTATCTATCTATCTATCTATCTATCTATATTTATATCTCCCTGATTTATAGAGGAAATATTTGAGCTAGTAGACTGATATAGAAATCTCAGTATTATCATAGACAGATCAGCCTTGCATCTAGTAAACACCTTAAATGAGCTGCCCAGCTTGATTTGATGTAAACAGGGACCTAATAACATACAAGCAGAAGTGTATAAAAGGCCCACTATAACCAAAAATTTTAATAAGTGGTATTTCATTACTTTTCATGGATGTGTGCCAGAGAAATTGGAAAATGCCAAGAAAAGCAGGACTGGTATTTAGGGCTCTGGCCAGTTTTGGATTTGAATTCAAGTATTTGACCTGAAAGCTCCTCAAAACTTATGCTTTAAGGACAGTGCTGATATCTGGAACAGACATCTCAATTAACACACACACACACACACACACACACTCACTCACATACACGAGCAAGGAAGGAAAAGAAGAGTTTAGGGAACGGATTAGGGATTCTTTTCTTTTCTTTTCTTTTCTTTTTAAAGATTTTATTTATTTATTCATGAGAGACAGAGAGAGAGAGAGAGAGAAGCAGAGGGAGAGGCAGGCTCCCAAGGAGCAGGGAGCCCGATGTGGGACTCGATCCCAGGACCCTGAGATCATGACCTGAGCCGAAGGCAGACGCTTAACCATCTGAGCCACCCAGGCGCCCTAGGGATTCTTTTCTTATATGTGGAGATTATTTTCTTTAACCATGGTCCTGTGATTCAGCATTCATAAAATAAATCATTTACAATTTGAACACAATAACATCAGGTTCCTGCAGAGCTATGGAAAATGACTTGTGGGAGCCAGTAAGAAATAGGGAATGGAACAAGTATATGGGGCCTTTGTTCTATTCCAAGGGGTTGACAATCCTTAGAAGGCTTATAACCCACTGTTTATGACTTGTTCCCTTCCACCCACGCTTCCTCTCCAGGCTCCTAATACCACTTTGGACTTCTTGTGTTATCTCAGGTTTTTAATTCCCCTGCTTCCTACTGTTCTCCAATCAACTACCTTCTCTGTTTATGGGGACCCTGAGAAAGACTGGCTAAGGCATGGTGGACCAGGGCATTTGTCACCCAAACTGACCTGGATTCTCCTATGTGACTAATTATTTGGTCATCATGGATGTACCAATTCCCTCTGCTGGCCTTCTGTGCCCCAACCCTGACTGGTCTCAGCCACCTCAAAGCAAGCTTCTAGCTAGGTGCAGGCTATGTTCTCTCCTCTAAACAATCAGGGCATGGCAGAATTTGAAATTTGTCTTGATTGTTCCCAATCTGAATATTTCCTCAGATCTATCCAGTGGTACCTACTTCGTGCAGCTTCATTTCATCCCAAGGCAGTAGGGAAGCCAGGCCACCAACCTACCTTCCCCCTGCCTACGTCCTCAGATCACAATACTCCTACTGCCCTTCCAGCAGCCCAGGACATAGGCACAGGGTAGGTGGAAGCCCTGGCATGTATCCCCACCGTTAGGCTGAAACTGACTTCTCAACTGGATCTTGCCAACCCATTTCCCTGGAGGCACGGCTTTGTTTTATCGCTTCCAGGGCAGGTATCTCAGCAGACCTACTTTCTCTGACCTGCACTGCCTAACTTCTGTCCTTGTTCTCCCTCCAACTCTGCCCTCCCTCTTCCCCTCCCAGATTGTCACCGAATTTGCAGTTCCTCTGCTTGGGCATCAGCTTGGATTTTCAGCCCCGACTTGGGTCACTTGCCTGAGTCCGCTTTGGGCTGAGAGGGTGCTAGGTGCCTACTAACCTTTCCTTCACCTCCTGTCGCTCTAGCCCTTCGCCGCCCCAAGACCTTCCATTTATGTGTGCGTACACACACACACACACACACACACTCTCTCTCTCTCTCTCTTTCTGTCTTTTTCTCTCAGCAGAGGAAATATCCAGATCACTTGTAGCATGGCGAGGGTATGAAGATTTCCTTTCTATTAACAGGAACTAATACTGATGTCCATGGAATAGTAATGGCAATTTTATCCTCACAGACAGCTCCAGGGAGGGATATAAAGAGCTAGGTAGCCAAAAGCAGGCTTGCCTTTCACCATCATCCATAGAGCTCTCCCCACATTCCCAACTTCCTGACTTCTACCCATTCCAAATCCCTTTAACGCTGGGCAGTTCTACTCACAAGTATGAAAAATGTCGCTTCCTCTGAACAGGAAAGAAACCTAATCTCTTCCTCATGTGACTAACTTCCCCTCAAACACCTACCTAGGCTCCCTCACCCCATCTCCCAGGACAGTTCCTTGTCATTCAAATGACTGGCTCCAATGCCTTAGGGGGAATCCAGTGTTTGCTATGCAACTTTCCTAAATGCCACCTTCTTGGGAAGAATCTTCCAGCAGACTGTAAGCCTTATTAGACACTGAAATGAGTTATGGAAGAAGGTTTAGATTCTCACTCCTGGGAGGTCTTTAAGAGCAGGATGGATTCTCACCTCTCTGGGACGATTATGTGGGATACTGCTAGTCAGCTAAGGGGATAGACCAGCTCATCATCAATAAATAATATTTATTAAGCTCCTGGGGATTCGTGATATTGTGCTAGACTCCGTATATATTAAAAGATACTTTAAAAGACACAGCCCCTACACTCAAAGAAGGTTTTAACTAATGAAATAAAAAGTTCATATAAGGTATAAATAACACAATGAAGATCAACAGTTCTTTAAGTTTCAAAGCATGTAGGTTTCTTGTTTTCTTTCCTTTTCTTATACTCCTTAGTTTGGGTTTAGGACTAGGCAGAGCAAGATTGTGCAACGAGCAAATTTTTCTAGCTCATATTTTCCAGAGCTTGTGAATGATGCAGAATGTGAGCAGATATCAGAAGAATTAAGTGGGGCAGAAAGCACAAAGTGGCCTCAGTTCTCTCATGCAGAAAGCAAGAGGCTGCTGGGTTTGATCTCAAAGGATTCTTCACTTTCTAACACCCTGGGATTCTAGGTCAAGGAGTAATTAGGGTCAAGGGGGAAAAAAGGAACTAGAAGGCAGTAGGAGGAGAGCAAATTGTTGAATATTTTCCATCAGAGCCATAAAATAATATTGGCCAGGGGTCTATTTGAGGTCAGATTTTTAGCCGACCAAGAAGGAGAGCCACAGTATCATAGGAATGCCCTCTGTCTCGAAGCGCACATTTACATGCAGACGTAGGACCATCCCACGCCCTTTAGCTAAGGATGTGACCCTACACGCTGCAGTCTCAGATCTGTGCTGTCCAGAATACCCAGAGCCCAGAAAGGCCACATCAAAGTTGCATTTATTCATTAATTCCCAAAAGAAAGTCTTTCTGGACTACCTCTTTTGTCCTTGTCATTCATGAGAGCAGGGCTACTGAGGAACTCAGCCAGCTTACGTAGGTCCTTTGTGCTCCCTCTGGGTAGACCAGTTAGAACTAGATACACCTTCCTCCACTGGGACCTCGCAGGGTGCCAGGGTGCAGGATGTGGCCAGAAGGGCAAGCCAGGCATTAACCTCCAGTCATGCTACTTGTGCTCGGTCCTACCAAACAGCACAGCATCCCTAAAGGTAATGAGAAGATTTTGAAATATTCTACCTATGTATGTCTCTGTACAAAGCAAATAACCGATTCAGCGTGCCTTGTGATTTTTCTCTAATTTCTCTGCATTTGGAGAAATGTGAATGGACCAGATTTTATCATTATTTATTTCTGAACATAATCCTTTTTTACCACTAAAAGAACAGCATGGACAACTTTTCCCTCAATCTTCAGGAAAGCTGGTGTTGTGTAAACTAAAAGTTGTTGTAATGTAATCTTTGTGTTCAGTTTGTTGGATATTTTCCCCTTCCAGGAATATACAAGATCTAGGGTGTCGTTAGTTATGTGGCTCTTTCAATTCAGTGAAGATCTTTGGCTGGACCCACCTCTTGTCACTGGTATCTAACCAAAACCTGTGAACCTCAAGTCATGTTTCCTAGACTATCCACATCTAGTGGCTACATTGGCTTTATTATTTATAACTAAAACATGTAAGTTGAATTCACATAGATAAATAAATGTGAAGTGTAAATTTAGTTTTCCAATAATTTACTCCAGTATTAACTGCTATAATGAAGGTGAGTGTTTAGCTTATTTCACTGAAACTAGAAAAAAAAATATATATGCCCGAATTGATCAGTATATAATTAGTCAAGTCTTCAGTATTATTTAGTCAACCATTTAACCTATTATATAATTCATTAAAAGTTTAAAGTAAAACTTCCATGTTATAATTTTATCTACTTCTTAACATTTTAGGCTTTCAATGCATTGCACAACTAAGTTATTTTCAACATTAAAGAGTTGATCTATTTTTTTAACATGTAAATTCTCTTATAATGCTAAGATAAAGCTTTTTTACATATTCTCTCATTAAGGGTTCTATTTTAAGTGCTCCTACAATTTAGGAGAAATATTTTTTAAAATATAGAAGGATTGATGATGAAAAAAAAAAAAAGAAGGATTGATGATGGTCATTCATTCAAGGAATGAGTTCTCTTACCAGAAGCTCAGCAGATATTCCAATTTTACTCCTTTGTAGTCGGTTGTTAAAAGTTGCTAGTTTTAGGGGCCAAATCCATGCAAAGGAACTCTTGGCGTTCTTGAATATACCTGGGAGAGAGCAGAAGAGAGCAAAGACTCCTTTTGCCTTCTGAGGCCCCTGGGATCAAGCTGAGCCAGTAAATGGGAGAGGAGTGGGGCTGGAGCTCATTTCCTCATGAGCTGTATGGCTTTGAACAATTCACTTAACCAGGATAAACATTTAGTCTATTTGTTAACTGAGGATAATATCTACCTTGCAGAGCATTTGTAAATATTTTAAATATTATATATAAAAGATTAATCATAATGTTTTTCACAGTAGATGTTCAATAAATGGTAGGTGTGCATTTGAGTACTTATCTTGTTTTCCTCCATCCACAGACTATAAATTCCTTGAGAATAAGAATTATGGAGAGTTGAAATCACAGAATCTGGGGTGACCTGGGCCCTTTCTTCTCTGACTCCACATCCATTGTACAACTTGTTTCTCTCTCTCTTTTTTGTTTAGAATTAAATACAAAGTAGCAGTTCATCTGGTTGTTTCCTTTACCCTATCAGAGGTGAAATTATCAGAAAAACAAATTACTAATTTATTAGATACTTTGCTCTTAGCAGCAAGACCTCCAAATGATACCCTCAGAGCTGAAACCCCTTTACTACTTACTATATCTTGCTCATACTCATTTTACATTTCACTGAGGGAATGTGAAGCTACAACATTTATGCTGTTAAGGCAAATTAATTTTGCCTTATCCCGGGCAAATATTGTATTATTGAGATAGCACAGTCATAAAGTATCAGCTTTCTCTGTTCTATTCCCTTTCTGGAATTCTCCCTCAGACTCAGATTCCAGTGTTCAAAATCCTTACACTTGTTCTCATCCAGCCCTAATGAGAAAACAAGACTATTCTTTCATTCAGGCGTATTTCTAAAGATGAGGGGTCTTTTCTTGCCTCAGGCCTGGGCTTACCCCACTTTTCCTTTGATTCAGTTAGGAATGATTTCAGTTGTAAGTAACAGAAATCCCACTTTTATAAAATGGCTTTTAAAAATAGAAGTCTTCTTTTTTTCCCCTCAACTCATGAGAAATGAGCTCCAGCTTCCCTTCTTCCTCCTCCCCCATCTTCTCCCCTCTCTCCTTCTTCCTCTTTACAGCAAGCAACCCAGGTCCACAATATCAGGGTCACGATCTCTGTTGACATGTCCTTCCTGCTAGTTCCCTTCAATCCCACAATGGCTGCTGTGGTTAGAGAGGCATTATACCTGATTTCAGGCCAGGAAGAAAACATGGAATGGTACCAGTGTCTGTCTTTCAGACGAAGGAGACAAAAGCAATCCTAGAAACCCCAGGAAACCTCAACTTAGATCTCATCAACCAGTATGTGTCACATGGACATGTCTAGCAGCAAGAATACTTGGGAAGGTGGGTATTTAGCTTTTCCAGACTCTAGTGAAAATGGCAAGGCAGCTTAGAGTGACCCTTGGTCAGCCAACTAACAGCATCTACCACAGCTTTCCACTATAAAGTGGTACGATTTGACACACCAGCTTTGCCAGCATTTTCCTAGACCTAAACCATTGTTATCTATGGTTCTTCTCGAGGCTAAGGACACCAGAAAGTATTGTAGACAGCAAAATCTGATACCCACTGTCATGGTCTTTGTCAACCTGTGTTTTCTAAACTTACCAAATCAAAAGAATCACTTAGAATACATATTAAATAGAAGTACACATTCCTTGGCTTTTTATCAGAAGAGCCTAATTTAGTCGGTCTGGAGAGAGAGAGAGTCGGGAATTTATATTAAACACACACACACACAGACACCAGTGGATTTTTTTCTTATCAAACAAATTTGAGGACCGTTGGTCCACAGGATATCTCTGATTATTCTTGCTCTGGTTATAAATATGCAGCTTCTTAGGACATTATCATGAACAGAGTTATATGAACAGAGTTATATGTCCTCATATTCTTTCTTTTAAATATTCCTTTCATAATGTTCCTCTCAAAATGTTCTACTCTAGAAAATTCCTTTTACCCCATCTCTTCTGTCTCCAAGGCTTCATTGCAAAGACCTTTCCATCTCTTTTAGATCTATCCCAGTCAAACCATGGCCCCATCCCTCCCTTTTATTGCTTAACCCCCAATTTCCAGTACAGGTCATTATGTCTTTTTCTTCCCAGTTTTACTTTGTTACTTCAGACACATCAGTCAAACTCTTATAAAACATTATCATTTTGCTACAAAAGTCACGTGATCTCATTAAACATTTAAAAGAAAAATTCTCAAGCTCCTGTGTTTGCATGTAACCACATCTATTCCATATAATGCTTTTCAGAAGAGGGGAGTGTTGTCTGCATGACCAGTACACAAAGACATGACACAGACAATATGAGACATGGAGTGAGATGAGATTGTTGTGGGCTGAAGGGTTATGGAAAGCATAGAGTAGAAAGAAAAGCTGCTCTGGATCTTGAAAAATAGGCTGGGTTTGGAAAGGCAGGAAAAAAAAAACAGAGAGAGAGAGAGAGAGAATTCTATGAAGGTATGAAAGTGGGCATTGCTCTGTTG
Organism: Mirounga angustirostris; assembly: GCF_029215605.1. NCBI lineage: Eukaryota > Metazoa > Chordata > Mammalia > Carnivora > Phocidae > Mirounga > Mirounga angustirostris. Next base: position 87,493,913 of record NW_026991709.1, on the reverse strand, counting down.
TTCTTCCCCACACTTCCCTTCTAACATATGCTATACTTTACTTGTTGACCTCTCCCTGCTAGAACGTATGATCCATGATGCGGGGATTTTGTTGTTGTTATTTTAACTTTTAAATCTTCAGTGGGGCCTAACACAGAGTATACTCAATAAATATTTGTTGACTGAAGAGCATGTGAATGCATGAATGGTAAGATCAGCCTGATGGAAGCAGTGTTCCAATGGGGTTGGGATAGAAAATGCAGTTAGGGAACGCCTGGGTGGCTAAGTCGGTTAAGCGTCTGCCTTCAGCTCAGGTCATGATCCTAGGGTCCTGGATCAAGTCCCACGTCGGGCTCCTTGCTCAGCGGGGAGCCTGCTTCTCCCTCTCCCTGCAGCTTCTCCTGCTTGTGCTCTCTCTCTCTCTCACACAAATAAATAAATAAAATCTTTAAAAAAAAAAAAAGAAAATGCAGTTAGTCAGTTGTAAAAATGTTGGCTTTGAGACAAGAGAGGTTGGAGTCTTCTTTAGACGATGGGAGAGAGGAAACATGGAATTCCTCAGCTCATCTTATTTCATTTCCATATTTAGTGTAACTACTCTAAAGAAATTGGAAAAGGAGATAAAATGGCAGAAGCAAACATGGATCCTTTCTTGGAAAAGGATGATGTGCTGATGCGCGGGTTGGTGAGGCTCTAAGCTTCTTCAGTTGGCCAGCTGCACCTCCAGGGGACAGGAGTGAGTCAGGTGGTATGCTGTTGCTGTGACACTAGAATATTCCTGGACCCAGAGACCATATCTCTCACATGTGCTCTTTTATCTCCATTCTTGCCATTTTGATCCTAATCCACAGCCTCTCTAGCCTTACTTGTGATTTCCTAAAATTGTCTCTTAAAAGGTTTCCCTACTTCAAGTCTCTACCTTCCTCTTTTCTTTCCAATCCCATCACACACTAACACAAAGTCTTTTCTGTCACATCAGTGATACCACTGTCCTCAAGGACTGCTTTAATGATCTAATTTTCCTCGTTAAGGACTATAATAGATCTCTAGTAAATAGCCATTTAACCTGTTCCATCTTTAGGTCTAGCTTTCTCTCCCTTTCCTTGCCCCTCTCCAACTCTCTCCAACCAGTATCAGTCTTCTCTATACATATTCAATACTTCTATTCTAGTCAAACAGGGCTATTCACATTAATTTGGTAATACACAAATGGGCTAGATATTGTCTATATGTATCTGGCCCCCCCTTTATACTCTTGTATCTCCCCTGTTTTGCAGGAGCTAGAAACCTGGGAACAAAATTTTTCATATTCCATTGCCAGTAGGGTTTCAGCTATAATTTGGGCTCTGCCAAATAAATGTATTGGTGAGGCATTTGGAAGGCAGAAGAGAGAAAGCAGCCATCCTTGGCTTTTTCCTCTGTTGATGGTGACGGGTAGCCTTTGTCATTTCAGCCCCTGGGGCTCAAGAGTTTGAAGTCAGCAGAGTTTCCAGCAGCTTCCAGACTTTAGGAGGCAGAAGCTCTTTGATGCTCTATGCAAAAATATGCTGGGCACCATCTTGTTCACCAAGAAAGATACAGAGGGAGAAAATAGTAAGACAGAGTAAAAATAAGCTCTTATTCACACACTTCATATGCCTCAACTCTCCCCTTCATTTTAATTTGAGATTGGAAGCAACATAGTGAAGGGACTTATGGGACACCAAGGTATTTTTAAATAGTAAATAGGTGTTGACCATCAGACAGGAGTTTTTTTTTTTTTAATGCCACTACTTTTATCTATGAACCAGGACACTTGGCACATCAGTAAGGATAATAATATATTATAATTGGGGCTTAAGAGATAATTATATTAGATGATTAAATGCTTTTAACATCATCTTAGGGTGATGCTTCTGTTCTGTTTTTCTCATTTGGTATTATGTTAATATTATAGGAATTTCAAATGTGTTACTTAATACACATTGATCTAAATAGGAAAATTAAGGACAGATACTTTGGATTCTTGATAGGTATATACTAGGAAACATTTAAAAAATGTATTGGATTTCAATAATGATCCTGCTTTAAAATGGAAAATAGAAAGAATTTTTCAGATAATTAGATAAAAAAATACACTCACAGATGTATTTAGATATTTAAATAGGTCTCGAAGGCTTTCAAGAAATCATCCCCACATTTTGTTTTCTTTTTCTTAAAAGTTGAAATTAAATTTATTAATTTATTATTAAGTCCACAAAGAATATATCATACATTCACTTTATAAAAATTTGAAACGTACACACCAAGCAAAAGTCCCCCAGGAAGCGTTTCTCCTTCTCTGAGAGATAGGATATTGGCTGACTGACCCTTGCGATCATCTTGCTTCCAACCCCTTCCACCAACCACATTATGCCAGTGTTACTTTTATTATAACAGTGTTACGGTCAGTAACAATTTTCTGTTGGTAACTTTTTGAATCTTTTATAACCTTAGTTAAGTCTTAAATGCTTTGTAAGTTGATTCTGAAAGATGAAAAGTAATAAGCAGCACTTCCATTATCTTGACTGTAAATATTGTTCACTGCAGAGATAAACAATGTTATATACTTCCTTCTGTACTGTTCCAATGTCACAACACTGGTGATAGTTAGAATGCTACAATTGAATTCTCCCTATTCTAGTCTACCAATTGCTCAAAATCATGCTACATTTAAAAATATTAGCATCAGACCTTTTCTTATGGAGTTCTGTTTTTATTTTTCCTGGTGGGTTTTTTTTTTTTTTTTAAGATTATTGATTTATTTATTTGAGAGAGACAGAGAGAGAGAGAGAGCTGAGCACAAGCAGGGGGAGGGGCAGAGGGAGAGGGAGAAGCAGATTCCCCACTGAGCAGGGAGCCTGACACAGGGCTCAATCCCAGGACCCTAAGATCATGACCTGAGCCAAAAGCAGATGCTTAACTGATTGAGCCACCCAGGTGCCCCGTTTCCTGGTGTTTCTAATTACCTTTATCTCACTCTTTTTTACTGCTGTGTGTGATAGTCTATGACATAGATGCACTGTAATTTATCTCATGTTCCCTATTGTTGAACATTTACGTTGTTTTCATTTTTTCCCTACTATGTATAATGCTTTTTTTTTTTTTTTTTTTTTTTTAAGATTTTATTTATTTATTTCAGAGAGAGAGAGAGCACAAGAGGGAGGAGCGGGAGAGGGAGAAGCAGACTCCCTGCCGAGCAGGGAGCCCGATGCGGGACTCGATCCCGGGACTCCAGGATCATGACCTGAGCCGAAGGCAGTCGCTTAACCAACTGAGCCACCCAGGCGCCCTATGTATAATGCTTTAATGAACATTTTGCCCACGTAGTTTTGTGTACCTACAAATTTGTAGAGGATAAAAATCTAGAGGTAGAACCGCTGGGTTAAAGGAATGTACATGTTAATAACTACCCAGTGCTCTTCAGAAAAGTACTGCCATCTACATTCCACCAACATTATACAGAAAGGTATAATTCTGTACAATGTTTCCAAGACTCTTCCTAATCATGTTGATTTTTGCCAATCAGAGGAGTTTAAAATATCTCATTGCTGTTTTAATTTGCTTTTTCTTGATTATTATCAAGGTTAAGTGTCTTTTCATAAATTTAATGGCACTTGGCATTTCCTCTTAATGTGGTGATGGTGTTGGGTTTTTTTTTTTATGTTTAGGATTTCTTATATGTTTTTATCATTAATTCTTTTTTCTTTTGGACAGGTTGAAAATATATTCTCCCAGTATATCAATTTTCTTTCAACTTTGTTTGCAGTATCTTCTGTCAAAGAGAAGTTTGAATTTTCCTGTGGTTAAAAAATCAATCTTTCTTCTCTATAGGTTTTGTACTGTGTTTTGCTTAAGATGGGCTTTCCTAGCCTAAGGAAATACGCATATGCTTTTGTAAGTTTGCAAATACTTGTATAGGTATTCTTTTTACATTTAGCTCCTTAACCCATTGAAAATGTTTTGTTTGTATACAATGAGGTAATTTCCTTCATTCTGCATGTGTGTATAACAAATTGTGTACAAATTCTCCAACTCATGAGTAGAAAGAGATATGATAACATCCTCTCCCCTGTGCCTTTTTAATCATGTCTCCTCAATTCTTATTTCTCTCCTACCCCTAAGGCAGCACTGGTCAGTATGGCATGTTTCAACAGGACTTTCTAAGGTTATTAGCAATTCCAGCACCTACTAAATACCCATTCCTTTCTCTCTATGGAAGACATTATTGAACTCACCTATATCCAATTCTCTTCTGGGTACACAGAAGACTAGTTATCAGATCCCATGTAATTAGTTGGGGCCGGGTGATTGGTTCTGGCCAATGACTTCTGAGTGGGAGTGGCATATCATGTATATGTCACTTCAGGCAGATGTGTAAAGTCCTGCTTGACCTTGCAGCTTTTTTTCCTGAGTTCTACCTTGGGATGGTGGGGCCACATGGAAGCAGCCTGGGTACGGAGGCACTGCATGGAGGACAGATACTCTGCTAACGTGCTCACCTTACATCGGACATGTTGTAAGTGAGATATAAACTCTTTGTGTGTTAAGCCACTGGGATATTTGGGCTTGTTTATTATGACATCGGAAGGCAAATGAGTAAAGAATGACCACATTTTTTTTTTTTCCCCAGTCAACATTGATTCTGCTCTACTTTATTTTTTTTAAGTCAACAGTTTGAAACTTTGGCACTTTACCATTTGAAACAAATCATTTGCAAAATACCTTGCAACTGATTTGAGAAACACTGATATCATTTATTCATTATTTAGGCATATATATATATTGAATACATACCCAGAACCAGTCTTTGTGAATAAAATGCAAATACAAGAGACCCAGCCTCTCTCCTCAGGGAGCTTGGCCGTCATATCAGAAGAGGCTGTGCAGGATGCTGTTATGGGTATGGTTGCAGCATCAGGTGCCCTAAGTGAGAATCCTGGCTCTGCCTCTCATTAGCTGACTAAACTTAGGCAAGTTAATTAACCTTTTACTGCCTCATTTTCTCATCAAGAAAATTAAGAGTAAATCAGTTAATTTATATAAAATATTTAGCACAGGATTTGACAAACAATAAGCACTCAATAAATACTAGTTATTATCGCTATTTTTTTTTTTAAAAAAGATTTTATTTATTTATTTGACAGAGAGAGACACAGTGAGAGAGGGAACACAAGCAGGGGGAGTGGGAGAGGGAGAAGCAGGCTTCCCGCTGAGGAGGGAGCCCGATGCGGGGCTCGATCCCAGGACCCTGGGATCATGACCTCAGCCGAAGGCAGACATTTAACGACTGAGCCACCCAGGTGCCCCTAGTTATTATCGCTGTTGGAACCATGAGCCTGGACTACATCCAGATGCCTGAGGGTATATGAAACTGTACCCTCAGAATATGGAGACAATATCACCAAATCCCATCCCCAACCTCGCAGTTTGCCTCATGCCTCAGCTTGGTGTACCTACCATCAGAAAACTAGCAGAAAAGTCCCAAGACAGTAAGAAGCAGGGATTATGAAAAGCACCTTGTGCTGTCATCCCTCTATTTTTAATGTTTAATTTTTAATGTTCCAGGGCATCTGACTTAACCAAAGATAATGATCTATTTTTAGATGGCCTATAAAAGTGTGATAAGTCTAGTTTATGGACTCTGAAATCCTCAGCTTAAGAATATATTATAAGAGGGAGATCTGGCTGGCTCAGTTGGAAGAGCATGCGACTCTTGATATTGGGGTCATGAGTTCAAGCCCCATAGTGGGTATAGAGATTACCTAAATAAAACTTTAAGAAAAGGAATAGATTGTAAGAATGTTGTATGTTTAGCTTATGGATACATATCGCAGATGTAAACATATACTTGCAATTGTGTAAACACACACACATTTAAATGTGGCACTTCCTATAGAGGGTGTTAGATTTGTCTTGAACCCTGCCTGAACTTAACATTTATCTGTTACCCCAAATCACAGAACTAGTCAGTAGTAGAGACAAGAATCACGAAATCAGCAAATGCTCTTTCCATCACACCCGTCTTATAGAAGAAATAGCCACCTTTGACTTACTAGAGCTGCAGTCAACACAGAAAAGAGTAATATATTGCCCATGCACACATTTTTATTGCTAGACCATATAACCTTATCTTCAACGGAGGTTTCAATATTTTCTCTGTAAATACACTCCACTTCCTTCGTATACCACTATAGCTAAATTATTAATAAACACAGTAGAAAGCAAGGTCTTTGGTAGAACTGTAGTTCTAATATTAGGTCAATTACAGAATCTCTCCTTTCCTCCTATAAAAAACTGCTATTCATTTGTATTATTATAACCCCTTCTAAACCACCAGTCAAATCCCTAAGGGAAAGGGAAACTAACATTTATTGTGATACTAACATTTATATGTTAGGAACTGTGGGAGAGTCGTCACATAAATACAGACTTTCAACAAATACACAATTAATTTAAATATACACATTATGCATAGTTTTATGTCGGTTTTACAGGACACACACACAAAATAGCCCACAGAAAAGTGGAAAAACCTGCAACCTTCTCATGATCTTTATTCTTGTTGAGGTGAACTTTGGTTCAACAGAATCACTGAACAGTTTCCTCCAAAGCCATAAAACTTCTGGATTTGTATGCAAGTGTGTTGTGTGTGCATGTTGATTACAATCAGTATGTGGTTGTTGTCAAAACATGTGAACTATGATTAGCAAACCTTAGAAAAATGTCCACAATTTTACTTCCACCAAGAAAACCACTCACTGAGAAAATCACTGTCAACATTTTTATGTATATCCTTCAGATTTTTTTCTGTGTATGCATATATCTTGTGAATATATTTTCATGTCTCAAGTATACATCTATATTCTTTGTTAAAAACACATATTTTCCCTAGTACCATAACATGCACTATACCAAATATCGTGTTGGTTAGTAAAGATGTTTCTAATTTTCCACTATCTTCATTATCCTAGTGGAATGGCTGAATCAAATCCTCTGGAGCAGATAGTAGGCCTATTCAAGGGTCAAGCATGTAGCTGGGCGGTCTGTACTCAATGTTTAGCCCGCGGTACCTTCATTCCTCTCTTCCTCAAGCACAGTAACATCAAAGGAACATGGATGTGGATTTCAGTCTCATTTCTGGTTACTAGTTAGAATAATTATTATCCATGGGATAGAGATACCTGGATTTAAACCTCAATTTTAATTACTAGTTAACTTTATGAAAACCATTTCAGATACTCTAACATGGGAAACTGGACTAAAATGAGGGGCAACAGGTCAACTGATCATCTGAGTTACCTGAGAAATTTAATATATATTTCTGGGTCTTGACTTAGAACTCTCAAATCTACGTCTCCAGGGCAAGACTTTGGAATCTGCATTTTTAGAAACTCCCTGAGTACTTCCAATGCCTTGCAGGCTGGGACCCACTAAAACTTAGGTTACATCTCAAGGCTTCTCCTCTGCTGGAACTATTTCATCCCCTTCCCTCCTCATCTCCCTGGGGTCTCATGCAGTTTTCTCTGCAGCCAGGCAGTTTGTATGTAATAACACAAGGAAAACAGGGAGATAAAGTTAGTTAAAAAAATGAAGTTCTTGAATCATTTAAAAAAAGCAGATTAAGGGGAGCCTGGGTGGCTCAGTCGGTTAAGCATCTGCCTTCAGCTCAGGTTATGATCCCAGGGTCCTGGGATCGAGCCCCATGTCAGGTTCCCTCCTCAGCAGGGAGTCTGCTTCTCCTTCTCCCTCTACCTGTCCCTCCCCCCCAACTTGTGCTCGCTCTCTCTCAAATAAATAAATAAAATGTTTATTAAAAAAGCAGATTAAAACCAAGATAATAATATAATCTTACTTCTGCCTCTTATTAGCTTTCCTATTATTTAAGTTATTAAAATGTTGGTTTAAAAGGATTCCCTCCCCAAGTTCCATTCTATTCTTTTTCAAAGCCTGATTGAGACTTTTCTTGGTGTTCAAACAGATGCCATCTGATAAATGGCAAGTGGGCTGTTTAGATTATAATTGAAGAGTCCAAAGTCACTTATAGCTCTGAAAATCTATGATTTTATTTCAAATGGTCTTATAGATGCTAGAAAAATACACACACACTGTTGGCAGGTCCGACTCCAACTCTGTGGGGAACGTGCTAACATAAAAGGTTTATTGAAATTTAGGTCTTTCTGGGAGAGTAAAACATAATATACTGATTCAAAGGTACAGTCAACCAATAATAATTTAGAACACACAGTTCGTCTAAGATCTGTTTTCAGCTGTTTTTGAATATCAGTTCAATGGAGCTAATATAGAAGGCTGAGAAATCATATGTAGTATTTTCATTTTTCATCCTTAAATAAGTGCAGATAAAATATTTCTAACTCACCTCAGTTTCATACTAATCTTTACATCTTCTACGTAAAAGGAATAAAGCCAATAAATCAGAGAGAAACCTTAGAGTCTATGTTATATTTTAAAAGTAAATAGTAATAGAATTTAACTTTTCTTTATGACTACAGTAAAATGAAGATTGTATCTATTAATATTTAAAGGAAAAAAGAGAAAACAAGGATTTTGAGACCTAAAAATGTATCATCTTAAGTGGAGAAAGCTTTATTATTTCAATTTATCAATTAAGACGTGTTTAATCATGAGATTCTAACAAAAATATGAGCCTTTCATTCAGAGATCATATTACTATGATAGTATCTATATCATACTACTATGATGTGATAGCATTTTCAGGGGATACTCACAATGAAAATGAATTAACGCTTTTTATCAACTATCAGCCCTGTAATGGGTGATTATAAGTGCTCAATATTTGCTTCTGCACTCTGACTCTAATTTACATCATCTGATGCACCAAACCATTTGGCCCAGAATCAGCAATAAGCTGAAATCAAACTATTACAGTGCCGAGTTGTTTTCTGCATTGCACTTTACTTAAAATGTACGATCCCAGAACCGAAGCACCAAAGGTTACTATTACTGAGAGTCATTTATCTATAGCTTCAATAACAAAGCTAGTATTAAATATAAAACCATTCACAATACTGTTCAGCAAAGAAAGCATCATTAAAATAACTCCAGGGCTCCAATTTAAGCTCACATAACAAAAAGAAACCTTGAATTGGAATTGTCTTTATAGCCTCAATGTACTGTTTGAGGAGTTGGGAGTGGAGAGTTACAATTTAATTCATCCTCCGTGGGGAGAGAGAAGACTGTCATGAAGTTAAAAAGCTGTAGAACAAAGGTCCTTCTCCTTTGTGAGGGGAAATGGTGTTTAATTCCCCCAAAGCTCAAAGATCTTTGTTAGTGAACAGAGTGGAGAGGAACCATGACAGCTTTGCTCCTTCCTCCCAGAATCCTGTGGGGTGAGAAAGAAGTAGCTTGGTTGTGAGGTGTAATCACATACGCCGATTTATCATTGTGTGTGTATTTTTCTTTTCCACGAGACTGTACATCTCTTGTGGGAGTGATCGTGTATTTTTGGCGTCTCTGGGAAAAGGATCTTGAAACACAGAGAGCCCTCTTGCGGTGAGGATGACCTTGATGGGTTTGGCATTGCAAAGATGGGCCTGAAAGTTAGAGTTTAGAAGTGAATTTCACGAAATTCAAACTGCTGTAGTCCATACTCCAGGGAGAAAAATATGATGTTCTCATATTTGGGGCAGTCATCGACGGCAGAGCTTTAAGGAATAGAAAGGTTCTATCGGGGTTGAGGATTGTCTCTCGTAGTTTCCTTGGGTGGAGTAGAGCTGAAGAGAATGTCGCACAAGATGTCTGCTCTTCTCTTTGAAGCGCCACGGACCGGACAAGGTAAATATGCCTGTACTGGTCTTGCTGTGCTCCCAGTGTGCAGTAAAGTCAACTGAATAATGAAAGTATTGTGAGAGTGGAATTGGCAGGGGGAGGCGGGGGGCATGGAGCAGAGCCTGCATTTTATGTTTAGTTGATGCTGCTGAGAATAAAGCAAGCTCTTGAGAAATGGCCAGAGTACGTTTTAGTTCTGCAGAACCAAGAGATCAGTGCCGGAGGTGAGCATAGGACTCCGCCTTCAGTGCTAAGCACTTTATTAATACTAGCTCAGTGAATCCTCGCAAGCCTAGGAGGCACCTAATATTCAAGCTCCAGTTTACAATCGAGAAAACTGAGGCAGAGAGAGGACAGAAAACTGTCTAGGACTAGTAGCTCATAAGCCCTGGGGCAGAGATTCAAAACCAGAGTCGGGCTGGAAAGTCTGAGCTCAGAACCACCACTCCATGCTATCTCTCCTCTTGGAAGCCTCTCCTTCCCCTTTCCACCTCAGAACGTTATGTACTCAAGTAGGGTTTGCCTAAAATTTCCACAGGTCATAGCTCTTTTACTTCTAGGTGGCAGGTACAGGTGGAAATAGAGCCTCATAAGCATATGTTTCTGTCTTAACAGTTAAATTCCAGAAGCCCGGGGCACCTGGGTGGGTCAGTCAGTTAAGCACCTGCCTTCTGCTCAGGTCATGATCCCAGGGTCCTGGGATCGAGCCCCTCATCAGGCTCCTTGCTCAGCAGGGAGTCTGCTTCTCCCTCTGCCTCCACTCCCCCTGCTTGTGCTCTCTCTCCCTGACAAATAAATAAAATCATAAATTCATTCATTCATTCATGCACGGGTTCATTCCAGAAGGCCTTAGTCCATGTTGGATTAGAGTAAAACAACGGAGAGAATTCTAGGCCCTAATAGCAGCCCGATGGAAAAGATAGGCAGGGGCGCCTGGGTGGCTCAGTCGGTTAAGCAGTTAAGCAGCTGCCTTCAGCTCAGGTCATGATCCCAGGGTCCTGGGATCAAGACCCACATTGGGCTTTGTTCAGCGGGGAGCCTGTTTCTCCCTCTGCCCCACTTATGCTCTCTCTCTGTCAAATAAATAAATAAAATCTTTAAAAAAGAAAAGATAGGCAGGACAGCCTTTTACCCTTACCTTGCAAATCATGTCCCATTCATTTATTCATTTTATTCAACCAATATTTATTAAATCCTCTCATAAGCCATGAGCTACAGTGTGCGCAGCATAGACAGCTCTCTTGAGTCTTGTGGCCAATAAGATATGCTTGACATACTTTGATTCAAGATATACTTGAATTAAATATGTTTACAAGTAGATAATTACAACTGTGTAAGTTCTAGGAAAAAGTATAAGAGTGTAAATGTATAGAATGGGGAGTGTGAGTGACTGAAGACTCATGCAAGGCTTGCTTTCCTAAAAGGGTGACATGTGAGTTAAGTCAGCTAAGTAGGAATGAAATAAGTAAAGGGAGGCATGAGGGAGAAAAACATTTCAAGCAAAAAGAACAACCTTTTGCTCTTTAGGGGGAAGGGTTTGGTGCTTCAGAGGCCACTGAAGAAGGCAAGTGTGGCCGTCACTCAGAGAGCAAGGGAGGAGGAGGTGCAAAAATTAGAGAAGCAGAGAGAGGATCCTAAAGAGGCTCGCAAGCCACACTGACAGTTTTGGTGTTTATCCCAAGAGCAATGGAAATCCAATGAAGGCATTTTGAGCAGGGGAAATAGCATGATCAGATTTTCATTTTAGAAGGATCATTTTTGCCAACAGATTTGAAGGGTTCATAGTGGGAAGTAGATGGATCAGTTCAGGGACTAGTGCAATCCTCCGGGGGTATCTACACTTACACAGCCGGCTGCCCCATCTATGTGTGAGCTTGTTCTTGTCAATGTCCCTTGAAACTCAAGAGACAGTAAGACCTTTCCAGACTGACTTCAAATTTGCTTGTTTTGGCGTGGCTAGCCTATCTCTCCTTGAGGTGAGGACACATTTAGGACTCCAAATATAACTCATAAGAAGGTAGTTTGCAGTTATGTCCTCTTTCCCCATTATAATTTAAGATTGATAATGTGGAAGCAGTGAGTCTTATAGAGGGCACCTAGATAACTTTATTCTGAATAAAAAATTGAAAGATTGTATAAATAGATCATTGAATATAATAAATATTTCTGGTACCCATCAGTGGAAGGAGAAAGTGTGTAAGAAATCATAAGTGAAACGAGAGGCAATTCTAGAGTTCCTTGTTTGGGGGAAGGAGTAGTATTTTTCAGACTGGGTTCTGGTAATCTCATCTGGAGTATTTTTCCTTTTTCATTCATGTAACAGTCCAAGAATATCATTCCAGGATTGGTATGAGGGGGCCCCTCAGATTCAGGGACACTTGTTCCTACCTTGTTGATTATCTGTCTCTAAGAATTTGACCTTAGTAAGGTTTATGCTGGTTTACTAGCAAGCAAGAAGGTGAAATGGGGAAGTGAAGATCAAACCTGTTCCCTTTAAGTGTACAATCCACAAGTTGTGCTCATACCCCATTGGCCGGAACCTGGACACATAGCCAAGGGAGACTGGAAAATCTAGTCTGTTCCTCGTGGAGGGAAGAACAAATATTAGGGACGGGCAGCATCCTTACCCACAGAGCTGTGGGAAAAATGAGATCACATCTATAGAGTTTACTGCTTATTGGGGGGAAAAAAGACATTAAACAAACAGTTTGCAAATACATATTTAGTTATAGCTGTATCATGTAATTACTATAATTATAAGTAAAAATATAAGTACTGTTAGGGTCATGAACAAAGGAATCAAATCTAATCTGCTGGAGGGGTAAGTGTGGGAATGAGGGTCCAAGGAACACTTTTCTGAGGAAATAATGTCAAAACCAAGAAAGGCCTGAAGGAAGATGAGGAATGAGGCAAGGGAAGAGCATTCCCCAGCAAAAATAATCAGGAAGGTACATGGTACATTTTAGAAACTCAGAGACTATAGCTCAGAGAGAAATAAGGGAGAAGGAAGGTCTCCCAGGAGACGAGAAGTAGCTGGAGGAAAAGGAAAGTGGCTGGAGATGAGTGTGGAGAAGAAATTCAGTGAAGGGTTTTACTAGAGGAGTAATTGATTAGATTTGCCGTTTTCAAAACATCGTCCCAACTTCAGAGTGAAACAGATTTGGGACAGACCAGGACCAGATGCAGAGACTAGGCAGTAAATCAAGTGGAGATGGAAATCAGTGGAAAGATCTGAGGTATTCCACAAAAGCCTCAGGAGGGTGACTTTTCTGAGTTCTTGTATGTCTGAAAATATCTTTATTCTACCTTCATATGTAGATGCTGGTTTGACTTGGTTCAAAAGTTTAGACTACGAATCATTTTTTTCTCAGAATACTAAAGACATTATTGTCTTCTAACAATCAGTGTTGCCAATGTGAAATCTGATTCCAGTCGATCCTTGTTCCTTTGTAGGTTGTCTGGTGTCTAAATTGAGGATTTTCTTGTTTTCCTGAGAATCCTAAAATTTCACCAGTATTTATGTTGGAATTAAAAAAAAATTTTTTTTCATTTGTCCTGATTTCTCCACAGCCAGTGCTACTCATCATGTGAAGCCTCTTGACTTTTCTTCAGCTCTGGGAAATTGTATCTTCCTTCTATAAAAAAATCTTCCTCTTTATTTCCTCTTTCTAGGACTTCTGTTGATGACTGCTGGAACATTTCAGTTTTCTGAAATATCCTACTACTCTATGATATTTGAGATTGCCTGACCTTTTGGGCTAAGAAACATTGCTTTTGATCTTTTAGTTTACTGATTTGATCTTTAACTGAGTCTATATTCCATATTTATCGCACCTATTGACCTTTTAATTTCAGAGATATACTTTTCTCATTTATAAAATAAAGATGGTTTTTTTGGTTCTTTTTTGGAGGGAGGGTAAGAGAGAACATCTTAAGCAGGCTCCACACCCGGTGCAGAGTCTGATGTGGGGCTTGATCTCAGGACCCTCAGATCACGACCTGAGCCAAAATCAAGAGTCAGACATTTAACCAACTGAGCCACCCAGGAACCCCAAGGTTTTTGTTTTTTAAAAATCAACTTAATAGGGGTATGATGTACATACAACAAAATAGTCCAATTTTAAGTAGTTAGATGGGTTTTGACAAATGTATACACTCACGTGTATAGAATATATACTACTCCAATCCAGATATAGAACATCTTCATCACTTCCAAGTTTCATTGTGTCTTGGCATAGAAAATATTCCCCCATTCTCCTCATACCAGGCAACCATTTATCTGCAATTTATCACTATAGATTGGTTTTGCACATTCTAGAACTTTATATAAATAGAGTCATATAATATGTAGTCTTTTATATCTGGCTTTTTTTTTTTTTTTTTGCTAATCATAATGCCTGTGTGATCCCTCTATGTTGTTGCATATAGCAGTAATTTGCTTCTTTTTAGTCCTGAGTAGTATTCCATCATATGGATATGTCACAATTTATTTATCACCTTACCAGTGGAAGAGCATTTGGGTTGTTTCCCGTTTGAGGTTATTATGAATGAAGCTATGAACATTCATTTGCAAGTCTTTGTGTGGACATACGCTTTTTGTGGACATATGCTTTTATGTCTCTTAGGTTAATGCCAACGAATGAAATTGCTAGGTTGATGTTAAATATATGTTTAACTTCATAAGAATCTACCAAATGAAGGGCGCCTGGGTGGCTCAGTCCTTAAGCGTCTGCCTTCTGCTCAGGTCATGATCCCGGGGTCCTGGGATTGAGCCCCGCATCGGGCTCCCTGCTCAGCGGGAAGCCTGCTTCTCCCTCTCCCACTCCTCCTACTTGTGTTCCTGCTCTTGCTGTCTCTCTCTCTGTCAAATAAATAAATAAAAAATCTTTAAAACAAACAAACATAAGAATCTACCAAATGGTACTCCAAAGTAGCTCTACTATTTTGCATACCTACCAGCAATGTATGGGTGTTACATTTGCTCTACATCCCCATCAACATTTGTTATTTTCCAGGCTTTAAAATTTTTGCCATTCTAATAGGCATGTATGTCATTATAATTTAAGTGTGCATTTTCCAAATGTGTAATGATGTAGTGTATCTTTCTGTGTGCTTTGTGGACATTCATATGTCTTCCTTGGGATACCTGTTCAAATCTTTTTGCCCATTTTTAAATTGAGTTGTTTGTCTTCTTATTGATTCATAAGGATTCTGGTTGCAAGACCTTTATATGTGTTGCAGATTGGTTTTCCTTATCTGTGGCTTAACTATTTATTTTCTTATTTCTTGGTGTTTTCTGAAAAGTACTATCTTTGGAAGAATAGGAAATTTTAATTTTCATGAAGTATTTATAATTTTTTTCTTCTATGGTTAGTGCTTTTGGTGTATGATGCAACAAATTATTCAAGGTTCTCCCCCCTGCCACAATTGGAAACATAGGTATCCAGTTGCTTCAGCAAACTTGCTGATAAGACAATTCTTTCCCTATTGAATTACTTTGGCACGTTTGTAAAAATTGAACTGATCATATATGTTTAGGTCTATTTCTGGACTTTCAATTTTGTTTTATTAATCTATATGTCTGTCTTTATGCCAATATCATACTTTTGCTTTGTAGTAAGTCTGGAAATCAGGTAGTGTATGTCCTCCAATTTAATTTTTCAAAATAGTTTTGGTTATTCTTGGTCTTTTGCATTTCCATGTAAGTTTAGAATCAGTATGCCAATTTATGCAAAAAAAATCTGCTAAAATTTTGATTGAGATTACATTAAATTTATAAATAACTTTGGGGAGAATTTACATCATAACTGTATTTAGTGTCTTGCAAGCCATGAAATATGGTATATCTTTCTATTTATTTAGGGTTTCACTAATTTCTCTTAGCAGTGTTTTATAGTTTGTAAAATACAGGTTTTGCATATACTTTGTTAAGTATCTTTTGTGTTTCAATGCTACCTTAAATGATATTATTTACATTTCATTTTCCCATTATTTGTTGCTAGTATATGTAAATGCAAGTGAATTTTGTATATTGACCTTGCATATATTCCATCATGGCCATAAGTGGAAATTACCCATCTGTGGTAGATTCAACATGGTCACAGATTCTTTGCTATTCCTTCCAGTGAGAGGTGGACTCTCATTCTCTACCTTTGAATCTGGTGTGGCCTTAGTTATGCTTGACCATTAAAATGTGGGCAGAAGCGATAGTCTTAGATTTCTGAGAAACCCTAGGTCCTAAGACTCTTTCACTTGGGTTTCTTGGAATAGTTGCTCTGGGGAAGCCAGCCATCATGTAAGAAGTTCTACTACTCTGAGGCTGCCATGTTGAGAGTCAACTTGTAGGTGTCTGGTTGACAGTTCCAACTAAGTCCCTTCTTCCAGCCACCCCCACCAAGCATTGAATAAATCTGTCTTGGAAACTTTAGCCCCGTTTTTCTGCTGGCTGCATATGATCAAGTGACCTCAGTTGATGACACAAGGAATTGGAAAATCATCCCACTGACACTTGCCCAATTTCCTGACTCACAAAATGGTGAAATAGAGTAAAATGCTTGTGTTTAGTCACAGGTTGGTAGTTTGTTATGCAGCATTAGATATCCAGACATTGCTAAGGACATATTTCAACTTAGAAGATTTTTTATTTGTTTGACAGGTAATTTTCCTTAGGTTGATTTTTGGTAAGTGTTTTCCCAAATGTTTAGTGGTTCTCAGTGCTCTTTGAGGATTGGGCAGGGCATATGATTAGGCAGGGTCTGTGAATAGCTTGATTTTGGATTTGAGGGTAGGGTTCCCTATCATTTTTGGGCAACTTGAAATATCTGGCATTCTTCACTGCTTTTCTGGTCCCAATTACATCTTCTTGGGTCAGAAAACCCACCTTAGAGAACAAAATCTGAATATTCTGTACTGGAGACAAGTACCTGATTTATCTATTCCTTTTTCTTTCTTTCTTTCTCTCCTGTCAAAATGGAGGTTTGGAGTAACTTCATTGTTTTTCTTCTTTCTCTAGCTCCAACACTCATTGCATTCGTACACTAGGCAGATTGTTTGCTTTTGGTGGTGGTGGTGGTAGAGGGGCAAACAGAGTAGCTCCCCTTTCCCACTTTCAGGGGAAGAGGAAAAGCTGACTCGTATGGCTTATCCAAAGACCACAATTTAATGAATTACTCTGACACTTGTGCTGAAGTTACTTCGCTTTTTATTTTTCTTGCCTCTAAACATCCAGTATATCTGGAATGATCTTATTTTTGCAGCGGAGTTATATTATATTCATACTTAATTTTTCAGAATTCCAAAACATTACAGGAGAAACATAAAAACAAAATTTTAAGCATGATAGATGATTTTGCCTGTCATTCTGTTCAATCAGGTTTGTCCCAGAACATGCAAATCTCAGATGGGAGATGTGTGTCTGTTGTTCTTTCCACCATATTTGGCATCCACGCGCCTCTTGTCCTAAAAGCATTCACTACATTTATTGTGATGATAGTGCTTAGAGGTATAGCTTTTTTTTTGTAGCATGGCTTCTAAATGTAAGGTGTTTAACCAAAGAAATATAATGTTCCAACAAGGAAACATCACGTGTGCTGGGTGCTTCTGAGATATTTTGATTGTTTGCAATGTGGCCCCTTCTCAAGAGCTTTTCAGGGATAGTTTTTCATTTATTTATTTTTTTAAATAGGTAACCGTGCAGTTTTATAAAGATGATTGTATTGACTGGAAGACAACACAATTTCAGGTACGCAACACATCTTCCTTACCTGGGAGTAGAAAAGATATAAGTTGCTGCTCCATCAGGACACTTCTGGGGGCAAAAGGCACAACAGCAATCTCCTTGTTGGAGTGACAGCGTATGTACTGACGTCTGCCACAAGGTGTCTTGCGGCCGGTAGCACCCCCTGTTGACAAAGAGAACTCTTAAAGGTTTTTAAGAGGTCTTTTTGCCATTACTCAGAGGTTTTCACTCCCTTTTGATCACTCTCAACTGTTCTGGAGACTTTGGTTAAGATTCTAATGCTCACCAGATGCAAACCGACTCGTGACCACCCCAGCACATTCCTGAGTGCTTACTGTAAGAATGGATGAATTGGAGATCAATTTCTCAGGCTGTTTTTCCAGGTGTTCTAAGCCCCTAGCAGACCTGGTCCTCCTGAAATGATTCCCAACATAATACATGCATATCGCACTACATTTAAATATACAAATGAGGGCAAGTGTGAATAAAGCCCTCTTCAATGGTGATTTTGATTGGAAACAATTTTTATAAACTGCAAATTCACTTAAATACTCCTCTCCTGTTTGCGTTTTAGGCTGGGTGGAGTTTTTGTTTATTTTGTTTGGGATTTACTGGCTCTTACTCCCCTTCAATTTCCCATTTGCTTATTTCTTCCTCGAATTTCTGGTTAGGTGATGGTATAATTATTTTGGTTGGTTTTTCAGCACAATTATCCTTTATAAGTGAAAGTTAATCTTTTCCCCCCATAGACTAAGGAATTTGGGAAAAAGAGGATAGGGAGTATTTGTTTCAGTCTGTCATCTTGTTCTAAAGTGTCATCTTTTTGGTGTTGATGGTTTTGTCTGGACTCCTAATTTTTGGCTTTCCCACAAGGACTTTGGTGTGAGTGTCTCGCTCCTCTCTCTGCTTTTTATAATTTCAGGTAGAATTACTGCACTAGTTCCTGGTATTCTGTTGAAGGCTGTTACTGACCTACCCAGTGCCCCAGCATAGGAGAGGGGTCTTGGGCGAGGCCTCCTTCCTGTTCATCTCCCCAGGCCCTTGTAGGGGTGGGTGGCCGCTCTGTTGAGTGTCCCCGAGGTGCCACTCGCCCTCATTCTCAGCTCTACACGCACAGGTCTCCAGTTCAGTGCTTTGAACAGAAATCCACACCCAGGTAAGCTTCATAGCCTTTGATGTGCTTTCTCTGTGTCTAGAGCTGCCTCTTCTCCCACACAAACTTCCACTTTCAGTTTTTGTCTCATCATTTTCAGGTGTCCGTCCAAATGCCACTTCCTCAGAAAGCTCTTCCCTGACTCCCCACTTACTCTGGGGCTCAGGAGCATCCTATACATTGCCTTCGCCACCCTGATTTCAATTTGTAACCATTTATTTATTTGTATTATGATTTGATTGCTGCATTTCCTGTTTGAGAAACCTAGAATCATGTCTCTAGGATCATGTCTGTTTTGCTCGTCATGTTCTTCTCAGCTGCTAGCCTGGTGCCTATATGAATTGCTCAATGAGTAAGTGAAGTGCCAGTAACTCTTCAGTATTATTTTTTGAATGAAGACCCTGGAATGATGAGTGAGACTGATGCTTTTTCTTCTTGGATTTCTGACATTAGTAGTATGATAGCACAAATACTTACATTTATAGCATGTAACAATATGCCTATAGCTATATGTCTATAGCAGAAAATAACAACGTATGTAGAAATTAGATAATGACAATTCTAACATGGAAAGTAGCTTAAAGATTTCTTAAAGTATATATTCTATCCTAGTAGGATTGCATTTAACAACTTTAACTCACCTACATGTTAGTGAGTCACTATTTATAAGAACATTACAAGAATCTTTATTTCCATTCCCTAGGCTTCATTAAGGACATATAACAACAGTGTAAGTCATGGTTCTTTAGGCAACCAGCATATGGTTACGTTAAGTCAACTAATATTGATATAATAGATACCATGGATTTGAATTAATTTGAACTTGCTTTATGAATTTGTAGAACAGAACATTCTCCCTTGCATTATATAGATACAATAATAGTACACGGGGTCCACTTATATTGTTAACTCATTTTATGCTCTTAAAAATCCAATGGTATTTTGGTTAGGGTTCTTAGTAAAAAACAAGTCTATTCTGACTAATTCCATCAGCAAAATGTATGAGGTAAATCACAGCATTGGAGTTACTACGTGTCCCATCTGTTCAGTGTAATTCTAGTTTAACCTTGACATTATTAATAGCAGCCCCTTCCCCTCCCAAATGTGTCTTAGTTCAAATGGTAAACCATAGGGTTCCTTACACAGGAAGAGCTGGAAAAATAAATTAAGCTTCCAGGAAAGATATCTTGAGGTACACCACAGAACTGGACTAATGGGGGAGCTGTGGTTTATCACCACCATGAACTCCAGAACCACGCTACAGATCAGTTCCAAGGAGGGCCTCCATCTCTGCCTCTACCTCTGGTGCCATTCACACCATCGAAAAATGAATTCCCCATGCAGATCCTATTTTCCCACATGGCAGAAACCAGATAACATTGTGCTGTTTGTAAAGGAATCTGTAAGGATGTAGTTTCTGGGATTCCACCTGGGAAAATAAGATTTGCAAAATAAGAAACAATCAAAAGCAAGATGAGTATTGAAAATGTTTTGAGCAGTCAAGAAAAACAGATGTCACCGTTTATCTGGACATATATCCATTTTCCAGACTTAAAACCACAATAGCAACAAAAACTATGTTCCCACCCAATAAAGTGACAATTTCTCATATAAACGACATCTTTGCCCTCTTCCCAGATAAGGAGACTCTAAGATTCTTTATTTAGTACAGTCTTTTTTAGGTCTAATATATGTAATGATGGTTATGTTTCCTCAGTTCTGCCTTGATATTTTTAATATGTGGACTAAATTGTAAAGTAAATACTATTAAAATGTACTAAATAAAGCAAGGATAAAACAGAAAATCTGTTATATTTTCTGCATATTGTCTTTAGTTGATGTGCATAGCTTTCTTCATCAACAACTAACCATTCCATATTACTTTTATCTTTAGCTTAGTATTGGCTCAGTTAACTGGGGTTCTTTACTTAGGAATCTTATTCCTTATGGTTTGAGCCCTTGGTGTTTCTGCATCTATGAGGGTGCTCTAGCTTTCCATTAATATTTGCTAATGCACACAGAAATACTAAGGAGCACCCTATGGAAATCCTTGTGTTAAAGAAATATTTCATGTTTACATTGTATAGCAGTAATTATTTTTTAAACATGCTTAACCCTGCAGCCAACATAGTAATCTTGTCTGCTTTGTTAAGTGGTTTGAGACCCTGTTGTGTCTCTTGGTGAAAGTATTCCTTCCTTGAGTACTAAGATCCTTAAACCAATGTAGTTGAAAGTGGCAAGGATGTGAATTAAAATTTATATTAGTGGGCCATTAAGGGAATAGTGAGAAGTGTCACTCCCATTTTCACTTCTTGGTTTCTAAGCTCATATGTTCTGGCCATGGCTGAAAAAACACTATGCATTGGTTACTATTTTATAGATATACTGTATTCTACAAGATGTCATCTTGACTTTGTAAGGTATCTCCTGATAGGTACCCAAACTAAACCTATAACAAGTGATTTCACTGATTTATAAATCCAGTTCTTCTGGTTGGAAATCTTAATGCTTTGTAAATGCATCAACCTACTGTCCTAATAATTTTGCTATAAAATAAGATCCCTAGTTGGAAGTGATGTTATGTGAATTATAGTGACAGCAAGTGAGCATTTGGTAAGTCCACAGATGGTGTTGCTGGCAGAAGCTCGGTAGACAAGACAGACAAATCTATATCTAGAATGTATCAATTTCAGAGAGGACAGATTCCAACACTCACCATGTTGGAAGAGGCCCTATGTAATTAACCTGCCATCAGGTGGCTGGTTATTCCTTTTGGGGTATGGGACCATATGGCAGGGCTCATGTTTGTTCAGTGGTGCTTTCAAACTGGGCACTCAGCAGAAGTAATATCCAGACATCTGGGGGAGAGGAAGTCTAAGTTGTTAAGCTCATGCATAAACTCTGAAACAATGACCACTTTTTCTCATGAGCTATTTATGTATATTTATTTATATTTATATGTATTTATAATTCAATAATTACTGCATAGCTATCGAAAGAGGTTAACAAATCCACATGGCAGGTTATCTCGTCCAACCATCTACTGAAAACTTTCTGTATAAGGTGTCAGTCTTTTTGTGTATTAACATGGGACACAAACTTTCTCAACTATAGAATACTCTAAAAGTCTAGATTGGTCTTTGCTCTAATCTTTTTTTATCACTAATTCTCCAATCTTATTCTTCCCATATCCCAGACTATCCAATGAAATTATTAGCTATTGTCCATAAATTAATGTAGACCTGTAACTTATCTCCCTTTCCAGATAAGTGGATGATGATGTATACTGTTTGAAGTTCTGCCCTTTGGGAATATTTATTTTTCTACACTGACCATCAGGTCACCTCTGAGTGAGATTTGCATAATGTAGCAGTCCACTTCTGTAGGAGGGGTGATTGAGCTGCATTAAAAGGGACAAGGAAATACTGCTACATGATGTGGGCCAGAAGAATATATAGAGGTTCCTACAGGGATCTTCTTAGTATTGTCATGTCCAATGGAGTTGATAGTAAACTGCGTTATTTTTCTTCCCAGTCACCTAGTCATAGAGCTCTCTTAATGAAGCAGAGGTGTGGTTTGAGAGAACACCAGCAGCTTGGCAGGAGTAGATGCACTGAGAATATGAGTCATCTACTCTTCCAACTTGTGTTGTTAGGATCTACTTGAGCCTGTTCAAATATAAACAATTTCCCAGGGATGATGGAATGCTGCAAGGAATAGCTGACTAGAGCTCAAGAGATGAGATAACACATAGTTCATGGTGGGCTGCCTAATTTCTATAGTCTCATGGCATACTGCTTTCAGACATTCAGTCTCTATCAGTGTCCAATAGCAAGCCAAGGGTTTCTCAAAAGGAAAATGCTGTACCTACTGAAAAAGATACAGTACTTTGAAATTTGAGGATATGTTTTAAAGTATAGATCTTCTAGAGAATGTTCTATTGCTCTGCACCGCACTCAAAGCTTGAAGACTTCTGGATGATCAGTTAATTATTTGGAGAAGCGTAACCAAATGTCATGTGTATTTTCTACAAAATACAAGAGTTGAGCAAGCACAGCTTCCCTTTCTTAGTGATAGGGGATGTGTAGTGCAATACTTTTCTTTCATGTTGGTGGTGACATTTCGAGAAGTTCTGAGATCATTGGTCTGTAGAAACTTCACTAAAGTAATAGGTCTCTGTATTTTTCATATCTTCTATTTTTTTTATATGTATGTGTATATTAGGAACATGTCTAGGGTACTTACTTACTCTTCTTGTGCACTGGGTTGCATTAGTGTAAAGTCATCAGTTTATAGACCACTATGATGTCCTGTGGACTAAATTATGGCACAGTCAGTGAGTTCATATTGCTCTTAGATGGTGAAGCCAGTGAAGGTGTGCATCTGTCCCTGCCAGGTGAAAACAAACTACACCTAGTGTTTTCTATTTATTGGGACAGAGAAAAAAGCATTGGCCAGATCAATAGCTATATTCCGGCTACTGTCCAGGGGCTGGATTGATTTTCTCTGCCAAATGATAGCATCCTTACAATGTGACAGCCCAACTAAATGTAAAATAATTCTTTGTCATTGTGCAAGATCCATCTTTCTTCTGCAAAAGCCAGATAGGTAAATTAGATAAGAATATGATAATAGTCAAATGGTGACCATTAGTCTCTATGGTTACCCCAGGTGTGTGGTACTGCCTTTGATTCAACACTTTGAGAGTGTAGCTACCTGTTGGGATTTACATTTGGTCATTTTTACCAAAATGTAAGCTTTTATTATGGGAGTCAAGGGCTAATATGGGGATTTCGCCAGTTGCTGAGTATTTCTATTCAAATTCTATTTTGAGAACTGGGAAAATGTTAACAAGATAGTTTTGTGGAAGTCCCAGATCCACTTCAAGAGTGACTAAGTCTACAAAACTCACTATCAACTGCCCCCCATTAGCTTATATTTTGACCAGTGGGACATAGTAAAAACTTGGGTTTTCATAGACTAATTGTAGCTCAGAGCCAATGTTCAGTCATCTCCAAAAGTGTTTTTCTTTTTCTCATTCTTGCAAAATGGCTGCAGATCCCACTGGAGAAGGCCAGGAGAAAGATTTATACATCATTTATACATCATTTACATATGATGTCATCTTAGGGTCTTTTCTCAAGGATTTTTGGGGCTCCCTCCTTCACTGGTAGGCTTCCAAGTCTGTGAAATGACTCAGATCTGGGCACTGATTATTGGGTTCAGACTCTATCATGGCAGCTCATTTTATGCCTTTGTCCTTCATAATTCTGAAGCTTTTACTGTTCTGTCATTGTTTACTTTTGTTTTGTTTTTATATCAAAAAGGATCTTAGTGCGTTGCTTTTATGTTTTTGTACTGGGGATCCCTTGACCAATTAGCACTGTCAAAGATCACTTTCTCATGAATCATATGATTATTGTGCTGGCCCAGTTGTCTGTTACCATAATCATGTTCACCTTGTCTTTTTTTTTTAATTTAATTTTATTATGTTATGTTAATCACCATACATTGCATCATTAGTTTTTGATGTAGTGTTCCATGATTCATTGTTTGCGTATAACACCCAGTGCTCCATGCAGTACATGCCTCTTTAACACCCATCACCAGGCTAACCCATCCACCCACCCCCTCCCCTCTAGAACCCTCAGTTTGTTTCTCGGAGTCCATAGTCCCTCATGGTTCATCTCCCCCTCCGATTCACCTTGTCTTTTGAAGTTAAGAACTGCTACTAAATCAACCAAAGATCTGCTAATCAGAGAGCCCATTTCCATGACAGTGTCCCTTGTCCACAGAGAATAGCTCTTTTCAAAGATGTTGGCTCTCACCAATGCGCTGATGGTGTCGTGAAAGGATTTTCTTCTGGGCTCTCTTGAGGACCATAGTGTGTGTGTGGTTTGCAAATTATAAATATTCACCAACATTCTTATTCATCCCAAATCTTTATATTTCTTCCTCTTTATAATGTCAGACAACTTTTTTCTTTTTTTTAAAGATTTTATTTATTTATTTGTCAGAGAAAAAGCACAAGCAGGAGGAGTGACAGGCAGAGGGAGAAGCAGGCTCCCCGCTGAGCAGGGAGCCCGAGGTGGGACTTGATCCCAGGACCCTGGGATCATGACCTGAGCCGAAGGCAGATGCTTAACCAATTGAGCCACCCAGGCGTCCCTGTCAGACAACTTTTACATCTTCATTTAGGGAAGACCACTACAGAATCCAGATTTCAGTGAACCAGTTCAGCAGAACTTTAACTATTTGACTTAGCATATTGACTGTAGAATCTTAAAAAGTATAATCATATCAGTAACTCAGACCAATCTGAATTTATGTTCATTTGCCTTGGTGCGGTTTCAGTTACTAGGGCTGTGTAACAAGCTACTCCAAACTCAGTGTTGTTGTTAAGCTCATGCATTCTAAACATTAGGAATTGAGAGGGTTGAGAGGGTATGGTGGGGACAGATCATGGTTGTTGCATGATGGTCTGAGGCCTCAACTGGAAATATTCGAAAGCTGGGGTGTGGTGGGGAGCCAAGTGAGGGCCTGCTTACTCACCTGTTTGGTGATTGATGCTAAGCCTCTGCTTGGGAAGTCAGCTGAGACCATGGGTTAGGAACTCACATGTGGCCTCTTCCTGTGGTTTCTTGGACTTGCACACAGTATGGTGTCTAGATTCTAAGGGTAAGCATTCCAAAAAGAGAGCTAGGTGGAAACTATTGCTCTTTATGACCCAGCCTTGAAGTTGTATAACTTTACATAACTTCACTTTTCCTACAAGCCCACTCAAATTCAAAGTGAAGGAATGAGAAAATTCAACTCCTGATGGAAGGAAAATCAAAGGGGAGTATATGGGATGGAAGATATTGTTCTGCCATTATTGGAAAATCTGTCCACTTCAAGCATGTTCAAAATCCATTCCCCCATGTATTTGCCAGGTTTTGGCTGATTTAAATAAGCAAAATTTTGCTTGCTTATATGTGTGTAATATTCATGTCTACAAGCTTTCTCTTTTCTGGTTTCACTTTGTAATAAGCCTCTGGAAGTTTCTATTATAAGCCTGTAGGCCATGAGGATTCTCATGGGAGGAGAGTGAGGAGAAGTAGGTTTTCCTTGTAAAATAATTGCCTCTGTCTAGGCTGTTATGTGGAATTCAAGAAAGACAGGGACGGTGTCATTAGATCAGAAATGGCTCAGTTAAATTAGGAAGTTTGGAGTGTGGTGAATCATCAGACTCCTCCCATATCTCCCACTCTAATTATTAGGGGTCTGAGGAGTGGTACTACTCTTCCCTAAATACCTTCATTTTCATACAAGAGAAGCGATGAAACTGTGAAATCAGCTGGTGTAATTCAACAATGTATAGGATACTCTGTGTGTTATATTTTCTGTTACAACCGTCTGTAGCCACATAAGGCATTCTTTTTAAGGGCATACACCATTCTGTTACCATAACTTAATCCAGGTCATGGTCAAACTTTAAGCCTATCTGTATTAGAGTTCTTCAGAAAAACAGAACCAATAGAGAGAGGGAGAGAGAGAGAGAATGTATATACATATAATGGATATGGGTATATATTGACCAAAATATCTGGGTATGGTGGCCTAGCCAAGCTGACACATAAAATTAACCATCACACTGTCTTTTTGTTCTCATCACAATTAGCAGCGTCCAGACTGATCTTCAGTCTTTTCTTCCATATTCCTGCCTATTCTTGTACAACTGCAATCATGGGTCCCTGCCAAAGTCCTGCCATTGATAGGCTCCTCATCCATCCTTGATCAAGTGATAACTTAAGTAACTCTCTCTCCACTGTTGCAGTGGTCTGGATTCTCTGGATTCTCACTACCTTTTCACCAGCCACACATCTTCATTTCTTGAAAAATCTGTTGTCCATCACCACATCTGCCATTAACTATTATCTTGGTCAGTGTCTTGTTTGCAAACAATTCACTCTGGCTAGTTTTAGTTGGAATAGATTTAATAAAGGTTATTAAGTAGCTTGGTGGATAATTGGGAAGGCTAGAGAAAAGTGCTATGTTTTCATCAGTGAAGTCCAGGGCCACGCTAAAGAACTAGCCCAATGAGGGGATTGTCATTATTGCAACTCTTGGGCTCCAGCCTCATGGGTGGGGGTCAAAGTGGACTGCTTATGGCATATTATACAAAAGAATGGAAGAGTAACAGTTAATCTCTTTTAAAATGCTAGCTTGAAGGAGGAGTCATCCTAAAATGTTGAATACCTAATTTCAAAACAGTGGTGACAGTGCAGTGTTGACAATGATTTTCCCAGATTAGGTCAAGAATGTAGGCATTGCCTCCCTCTTCAGAGTTGTGAATTAAAGTGACCATTATGACTACTTTTTCAAGCAACAAAATGCTCTTGGTTGTTGTGGTAGGAAGGATTCTGAAATGGCCCCAAGATTCTGTCCCTTGGTGCACAGACCCTCTAAAATCCCCTCCCCTAGAGGGTGAGTGGGGACAGGGAATGTGAGGGGGTACCACTACCTTGAATGGAGATCATCCTGGGTGGGTCTTACTTCATCAAATGAGCTTTTTAAAGAAGGTATAGCACCCATAAAATATTCTTTCTGGTCTTGAAGACAAGCTAACTGCCAAGTGGTGAGAGAAGGAGGACATGAAGCTAAACTCTAAATACCTCTGGCTGAAAGCCAGCAAGAAAATAGGGACTTCAGTCCTATACCACAAAGACCTGAGTTGTACCAACAACCTGAGTGAGCTTGGAAGAGGGTCCTAGTCCCCAGATGAGAATACGCTTGACTGACATTTTAATTTTAACCTTGCGAGACCCTGAGCAGATAACCCACTATCCCTGCTGAACTTCTGACCTACTGAAAGTGACAAATGGTAGTGGTTAAGTCACTAAATGTGTGATAATTTGTTATACAGCAATAGAAAACTATACAGTTGTGGTTAGGAGCTATTACTGAGAGAATTTTTAATCACATAAAACACCTCTCCACATCTCTTCACTTTGTATTTGCTTTGGGAATGGAGGCTTTCTCAGCATTATGGGACAAGAAGAGAATAAACTCAACAATACATCATCGAATCTACTGAATACCTCTCTTCTTCAGGTATAGGATTCTTATGTTTTGACTGGTGATTGAGAGAAAGAAAACCCAGATTTTAGGGTTAGTCTAAAGGCCTGCCTCCAAGTCCCAAGATCTACTATAGAGCTTGGCCCATGATTGACGCATTCTAAATGGAGGATATATATATATATATGTGTATATATATGTATATATATATATATACACATATATATATATATACTTACTAGTATTTTCATATTTTTTAGGACTCCACAGTTTAGAGGTTCCTACTACATATATCCATATTCCTGAGCACAAGAATTCTTCATGTTAAAAACCCCCAAACCTTCTGTACTTCCTGTCAATTTCCAAAGGGAAAAAATTATACTGCATGTTTTTTCCACCATGTCCAAATTTATTTTACTGAAATAAATGGAGGGTGGACGGTAGCGTTAGTACTTTTGTCTTTCTTAATAACTGAATCATATTTTCAAATGATTGATCTGATTCACCAACAGATGATTTGATTTCAAATATTGTTGGAAAATACCTAATGGCTGTATAACAGAATGTTTAACCATGCTTTGTAGACCTATCCCAATTTTTAAGCTTCAAGATGTTGAAAACCTTTATATACTCTGCTACTGTTTAATCACTTAGAAGTTAGAAATTGTACTTGGCTGTGAGTAACAGAAACCAGAAAAACAGAAGCTTAAGCAAATGAAGGTTTTTATTTCTTCACATTATGTGATGTCTGGAGCTAGGCTTTACAGGGTTGGTACGGTAGCTGCCTGCTACCAATATAATCCAGGCCCCTCTGTGCCTCCATTCAGCTCTCCTTAGTGGATGCGTGTTGCCTCGTGAGCCAAGATCCCTATACCACTTCTGGTATCATATCTACTCTCTAAGAAGGAAGGAAGAAGAAGAGTAAGGGCAAAGGAAAATATGTTAGCTGAGTCTGCACTGCCCCCTCCCCTTTTTTAAGATTTTATTTATTTATTTGAGAGAGGAGAGAGCATGAGTGGGGGGAGGGGAGAGGCAAACGGAGAGGGAGAAGCAGACTCCCCACTGATCAGGGAGCCCAGTGCGGACTCGATCCCAGGACTCCAGGATCATGACCTGAGCCGAAGGCAGACGCGTAACTGACTGAGCCACCCAGGCGCCCCTGTATTGCCGCTTTTAACGAGGTTTTCTCAAAGTCCCAACCAGTGACATCCATTTATATCTCATTGGTGAGAACACAGGGCCACTTCTATCTGCAAGGGGATATTGTTAAGACATTTAGTTAGTTAGTTTGTTTTTTGGTCAAGCACTTTGCAGTTCCAAATGGAAAAAGGTGAGAATGGAGAAAATTATGAATTACTGCCATATACAGCATAGGCAAAAATTAGTATTATTTAAAGAAGAAAAGCAGTTTGGACTGTTTGAATTGACAAACAGCAAAACAAAATATTTCAGTTTCAATGGTAGAATTGGATACTATGAAACAATGTGACTAAAAATGTCACTAAAAACTTATCTTGACAAGTATTGTCTTGACACTAAAAACTTATAAAAATCTTTGGAATTATTCAAAGAAAACAGGGAGTTACAAATAAATTTCATTAGAAGAGCATCCTCATAACTAAAACAGTCAAAATCCATTGTACCTTTTGTGGAATCTTTGTTAAATGTCGATTCTCATTGAGCATAGGTTTTTCAAAGTATTTAAATACTCTATTTTTTCCTAAAGCAAAGATAAATATTAGTATGCTAGTTCTTACGGTCATTTTATATAGCAATACACCAGATGTTCTATTAAAAACAACTGTGGAGTGATACTAAGTAAGTTGGAAAACATGACAATTTTCAACACTGAGATGTGTGCTCCATAAACATGAAGACACAATTTCTTGAACAGGAGAACAGTTGATCTGGCTGAGAATGATCTTTTAGGTACAAACTCATTATAGTCAGGTAGTTCTTTTTTGCCCACTGAGGAAGCAGGTTAGTTTCAGTGGAGTATGATTTTGGGGGAAGGGAAATGGTGAGTGAAATTGTAAATAGTCACACTTCATCAACAACTAAGATCCAGCATACCATCAACAACCAAAAAATGCCACAAGATGGCATTTTCCACACCTATTAAGATCTAACTAGTCTACTAACGAGCATGTAAAATATATCTGTGCCTTCAGCTTCCTTGTCTGCAAAATGAACAAAACAATTGCACCTGTGGTTGTCCCTATGAGTTGTAAGGAAAAGGAGAGTCAGTATGTGAAAATCACATGGAATGGTGTTGGTACATAGTAAGTGCTACATGAGTTTGCTATTAGTGATTAAAGCAAATCCAAAAATAGGGTTAATCACATCCATTCTTTGGATGGAGTTAGTGTGGAGTTATCAAATAGTGATTTATTCTTCCTGGTGAGGTTGAGGAATGGTGGTTTAAAATTAAATTTCTGCCTCCCAGTGTTTTTTTTGGCAATGATAAGGTCATTTCACTTTTACCCACTGTGGGTCTTAGCAGGATTGTTGGAAAAGGATCGAGGGAGGGAGCTACATTTACTGAGTCAGTAGAAATTAGCTCTCATTATTTAGACCTTCCATTTCCTCTACTTATTTGTAAAGCCTCTATTATCCTTGTTGGTTATAAGTTTTCTGCCTTTAAGTTTCAAGACTGTAAATTCCCTGCTAAATCTGCCAGAGAGAAAGAAGTCATTGCTTCCAGAAGTGTGCTATACGCTTAAGCCCCCAGGTTAGAGGGAGGCCGCTGTTGCAGTAGATGTTGGTGATCATTGGACAGCAATATCTTAACAGAAGCAAACTTATAACAAGGAAAGTACAAAAGGACATGCCATAAAATGTCACATCTCATAATATGCTATCTCTACTCTATTACAAAGTGTCCAAGTTCTGACAATGACATCTTTAGGATGGTTGAGGAATGCCCTATGTTTAGAGAACTGGAGCCAAGGCTCAGCTCTGCCTCTTACTGGTTACGTCACTTTTAAGGAACTTGGCATCCATGAGAATTTGTACTTGACAGGGTCCACCTAAGCGTCTGTAATAAAGAGTACCCCCAAAGACGTTGGCTTACACAAAGTAGATGCCCATTTCCTTCTCTGCAGAAGCCCAGAGAGGTAGGAAGTCTGCATCTGGATTTAAGGTGTTTTGTTTTAGCCATCCTATAGCCAGCAGGAAGGAAGCAAAGGGCCAGGAGCAGGCACTCGATCTTCTGAAGGGCAAAACCGAGAAAAATGGCACACAGCACTTCTGACATTCTGTTGGCCGGAACCAGTGGTCACACGGCCGCCTGTAGCTATAGGAATGGTTAGTTACGGTAGAGGTCTATAGCTAAGAAGCCATGTGCCCCGGTCAAACTCTGTTACTGTGAAAAGGGAGGATGGATATTGAAGGATAACTAGTGATATACCTTATCTGCTCCACCCCCCTCATAGTATTTGGGAGAGGATAAGATCATAACCGAATAGAGAAAGCACAGGACTGACTTTGATCACATTTTTGTA
Organism: Mirounga angustirostris; assembly: GCF_029215605.1. Taxonomy (NCBI): domain Eukaryota; kingdom Metazoa; phylum Chordata; class Mammalia; order Carnivora; family Phocidae; genus Mirounga; species Mirounga angustirostris. Next base: position 87,462,655 of record NW_026991709.1, on the reverse strand, counting down.
GTGTTACCAATATGCTATGTGAGCAATCCACTCAGTCTGATTGTTGTGGGTAAGAAGGCAGAAGCTAAAACAAGGAGATTGGGTTAAAGGGATCTGTAGTCCCTCTGCATAATTGTATAAAGGGTATTTTTTTCTGGGGTTGGGAAAATTTTATAGACTAGGTTGGTTTTGGGAAATTGAATTTTATTTCTTCTTGGGAGCATGCATATATGTGTTTCTTAAAGGTGACCTGAAGATAAGCAGGAGTAGAAATAGAGAATATAGAGGTATAGCTTCATCTTACATATGCACAGTAACCCATAATAAACAGGATATGGAACCCTGGAGCCTAGCCCAACTGTCTTCATATCCCATGCTCATGAATAGGTGTGATATTCTCAGAGTGCTGCTATGGATTATTATATGAATTGTCCTAATGTGCATGCATATAGGTCTGTGTGCATGTATGTGTGTGTGTGTGTGTGTGTGTGTTGGGGAGCAATGTGGGTATGGTTGGGACAAATTCTAGGGTAAATATAATTAATCTATGGAGAGGATCCTTATTCATATAGTAAGGGATTATGGAGGAGATCTCTCTGAAGACCTCAGGAGACAGAAACAGGACTAGTGGGCACCTGGGTGGCTCAGATGGTTAAGCGTCTGCCCTCGGCTCAGGTCATGATCCCAGGGTCCTGGGATCGAGTCCCGCATCGGGCTCCCTGCTAGGCGGGGAGCCTGCTTCTCTCCCTCTGCCTCTGCCTCTCTCTCTCTCTCTGACTTTCATGAATAAATAAATAAAAAAAAAAGAAAAAAAAAAAAAAGAAACAGGACTAGTAACTGGAATTTGTCCATGAGAAAACCTCTATCATGAGTTTAAAATCCTCTCTCCGTGGACTCTGGAAACAACTATATTCAGCATCCAGTTGTAGATATGTTCCCTCTGATTATCCCCCAATCTTCATTATAGTCGGTTTACACAGTAGCCTTGTGTTAATTGTGATGTAGGGAAGTAAGGATGATGTGGCACCGAGAGGCCTGGTTCTCTGTGGCCCCATCCTCTGAGGCCAGCATCACTGATGGCTGTATTATTACAAAGGAAAAGAGTAGTCCTCTAGTTCTAGGATTAGCAGAAAAGCAATCAGAGACAAAGGCAGAGGGCTCTGGAGTCAAGTAGAATGGAGACACAGGTTATAGACACATGGCTTCCAGAAAGGAAATGAAACAGGCCCTAGGTTTTGAAGGACAAATATTTATATTCCTAAAGCAAAATGGGGGCAGATTATCATATATAGGTTGGAAGGGTAAGTGTAAATGTTCAAAGAAAGAGTTGCACCAGTTTACTGGAGGGCTGAGACACTTCCAGGGAGCAGACGCCTGGGTTATAGACATAGTCAAACAGGATGTCCTGGCGGGTCTAGGGTGGCTAAATGGGTGCCCTGCAGATATGGTTGATCCTGGAGTCCAGGCTGCGTTGGAGGAATGGTGTGTTAGACGAAGCACACTGAGGATTTAGGAAGAGAATAAGGACCTGGAGCAGACCCTGTGGGCAGAGGGCAAGTAGCACAAGAGTCCCCGAGCAGACGTGGGCAGTCAGGAGGTAGTGGTCAGCGAGGGAGCAGAGAGCACATCTACTGATGCAAGTCACACGTGACCTTCTAGAGTAATATGCCTTCTAAGCCTTGTGGTCTCAAAAGCAAATGGAAATATTTCTTTCGTTGAAATTCTTCCTTTCTGCCTGTGAACTGACTGACATTCCTTGACTGTGGAGAAGAGAGAAAACTTTTCTGACAATACTCAGATCTCCTCTCGCTTTATGGGTGACAGACAAATCGCCCACTTAGGTATTTGCTTTACGTTCCCCGTAAGGGGACGTCCCTGACCCATTACGTCCAACAAGGGTTTCCCAAACTTCACTGATAAAAAGAATCACCTAGGTTTCATCCCAAGCCAGTTGAATCAGAATCTGCAAAAAAGGCAATCTAAGAATCTACATTTTTAACAAGGGATCTTGTTAAGTCTCCTGACCAGGCACATTTGGGAAATAGGACGTTCTCTCCCTGGTGGTGGCACACTTAGAATGTTGGGGTGGCTATGTGTGCCGGAAGCGGGCGTCATGGTGGAATTAGGATGGGATGTGGGAGGAGACTGGAAACCCGGTAGAAATGAAAGCTGAACGGACCTGGGCTGTGGAGAAATCCAAACGGTGGCAGAACCACGAGAGTGCGTTCCCTTGTTCTTCACCTTGGTCGTTTCACTTTCTCGGCCTCGTTTCCTCAGATGTAAAACGAGGGCTCCCCTGCTTTTAGAGTTCTGTTGGGAGGGGACCCTTAGGCTCATCCCAATCTCCTCATCAACCAAAGCAAATGTGCTTGGATTTGCTTTACTCATCAGGCTTCTATATTCGATTTCATTTAAGTAAAGCGTTCAGTACCATCTTTTCAAAGTGTGAAACCTACCACACTAAATGGTTTCTAAGGTCCTTACGGCTGTAGGATCGTAAGCAGCAATGCCAACCACACAGATCAGTCGTACACAAAAAGAGCACCAGGGGCGGCCTTAGGAAGCAGGCCACATTCTGAGGCCTAGGTTTGTTTTTGTTTTTGTTTTTGTTTCCCTATTGACTCCTGCTGTTCGGGCCTGCTGGCTTCTTTGTTGTGGGCTGACATTTAACTGGAGAGGAAACAACTGGGGTATCTCCGTGAATATAGCCACTCAACTCAAAGACAAAAATCTCCCCCAAAGATTGTTTATCATTGTGTAAACAAAATGATAACTGGTTAATCGCCTGAATATCCCCGCTTCACACTAGTTATGTTCGAATCAAGTGGCTACAATCAAGTGTAAGTCCTGTGGAGTGGCCTGGCATAAGATCGCTGTGATTCAAGAACAGATGTAGCCAGCAGCAAGCCAGCTGCCTTGTGGGAGAGGCTGTCAGGAGTTTAGAGATGCTACTTCCCCTATTTGGACAGGACTCACTAGCACATCTTCTGAAACAGGTGTCTGTTTACAAATGCATGTAACTTGTGCCTTCCGACTCACGCTTCAACCCAGGGGAAAAGACTGCTAATTATATGTGGCAAAACTTGGATTCAAGTCCGGCTCTGTGCTCAACTGTGTACTTTGGACAAATCACCTATCTTATCTAAAGTGGGGGATAATAATATCCACTTTGCAGCACCATGAGGATTAAATAAGATAATGCATGTAAAAGCATTTTGTAAATAGCATAAAGTCTTACAAATACAAAGGTGCATTTATCATAATGAATAACGGCACCACATTCAAGCAAAGAGCATTAGGAAAAAAAAACCACTATTACATTCATAAGCTATACAAATGCTTTTATGTATAATCAGACAATATGCATTAATTAACACACCCATTTATTCATTTATTCACTCACTAGTTCCTGCCTGTACAGCACCAATCCCTATGAGAGATAAGAAGTAAACAAAGAGGGGATGGTTAGATAAAAAAATACATTTAGGGTTTAATAGTCATACAGTTCAACGTCCACTGAGCTGGTACTATGTTCCAGGGACTAGGCTCCTCCCTGTGGGGACATGCGTTGTTAAAACCCCAGGTCTCCAGTGGAAGGGCTCAGAGTCACAGAAAGCAAACTCTGTAAGTCTGAAAACTCCAGAGGGCATCCAGAATTGGCCCCCAACTTGGCAAATGGATGCTGACTGAATGCAGATTTTATCTTAAGAGATTTTAATTTTAAGGCCACTTTCCAAAATGTTCACTGCTCTTCCCATTCCCCATTTAACCACACTCAGGCGTATCTTGCCTGGATGCCCAAGAGTCTCCCAGGTGCCCTGAATAGACTGCATAGTATCTCTTTAGGGTTGGGCCAAATTTGGCCTTTTGTAATAGAATGACTAGACTTGTAGATGAGACTGGTAGAGTGATTGTCCTCAGAGCCCTTGTGCCCTAAAACTGAAGGAAAAATGACCTTTTAAATGGAAAACAAAATAAAGTTGGCGTGCATAAGTTCTTTTAAATCGATTTAGTATGTATATATATGATTATGTTGAGAAAACACGAAAGATGAAATAGCTTTAAGTATCAGACATAAATGGATCCAAGCTGCCTGTTGGGAGTTAACTGGGCTGCCACCCCCTTTGGTTTACCTGAGTCACCTTGTGTCATGGTGCACCCAGGCCTTAGCTTCCCACATACTGGTCCTTTAGCTCAGTGCTTTTACTTATCTGTGGTTAATCCCAAACTTGCTTTTCTTGCTTTTAATAAATGTAAATAAAAACAAATGTAGGGGGTGCCTGGGTGGCTCAGTCGGTTAAGTGTCTGCCTTTGGCTCAGGTCATGATCTCAGGGTCCTGGGATCAAGCTCCTTGTCGGGCTCCCTGCTCAGCGGGGAGTCTGCTTCTCCCTCTGCCCCTCCCCCCCCAACTCATGCTGTCTCTCTCTCTCTTTCTCTCTCTCATAAATAAATAAAATCTTAAAACAACAACAGATGTAAGCTTGGCCTTATGATCCCTTCTAGGAAGGCTGAAATTGGCTAGTAACTACTAGAGTTTTCTGGTCTGAGTGAAGTCCTTTCCTTTTTGCCATCTCACTTCTCTCACAAAACGGTGACCGTGAAGATGAAAACTTTTCCCTCTGTCGAGTGTTTCTCTCCCCACCCCCTTTTCCTCTTTCGGAAGGGCTCCTAGGTCAGACAAGAGCATTGCACATATTTTGCAATCCGAAGAGATCAAGCAAGGATAAAGGGCGGGGTTTCTTCCTCGGGGCACCCTCCAATGCCGGCAGCCTTCCCTTGGAGCCTCTGTAGACACTCCTAGATGTCTCCTGACATTTTCTGTGCCTTCGCCTTGGCGTAGGTCCTGCGTCAACTGTTGGGGGAGGCACCTGGTGTGTTTTTCCTCTGCATTTCAGAAAGCCTATCAGGCAGCGCATGGTGTTGAAGTGGGTGCCCTGTGCTCTGTTATCAAATGATTCCTCAGGGCAAGGCCATTCGCTCTTCCACAAACTTGGGAGGTAAATTCCTCTTGCTCTGGACAGGTGTTGCCCAGGCCTGTGGCGACACCCGTGCCTTTGTTCTAGGGTGTTCTGTAATCTCCCTTTGTTTGTTTATCTTGCTTTGTCTTCACAGCTCTTGGATGGAGACTAAATGTATCTGTCCTTTGCTGTTTGTTCTTTAATGCTGTAGCATTAGTAGAACATGGGTACTGCTCTCTTTAAAAAATATATATATTTTTGGGGCACCTGTGTGGCTCAGTCGTTAAGCATCTGCCTTCGGCTCAGATCATGATCCCAGGGTCCTGGGATCGAGCCCCGCATGGGGCTCCCTGCTCGGCAGGAAGCCTGCTTCTCCCTCTCCCACTCCCCCTGCTTGTGTTCCCTCTCTCGCTGTGTCTCTCTATGTCAAAAATAAATAAAATCTTTAAAAAATATATATATTTTTATAGGCTAGGTAATAGATAGCCTTACAGTTGCATAAAGGTTATATGAAAGGCTTTTGGAGTTTGTTTAGGTCATGCATTTCTTGTGACGAAGCACGGTTACAAATTATAAATCTCGTAATAATTCTAAGACTAAAGTTATCCTGAACAAACTGTGATCACCACCTCCCTCATGTCATAATAATAATGACAACTAACATTTGCCCAAGGCACAGTAGTTTGGAAAGTACTTCCCTGTAAATTATCCATTATGTTCCTCATACCATTATCAATGCCGTTTTATGGACAGAAACCCAAGGCTTGGAGAGGATAAGAGATTTGCCCAGGATCACTCAGGGGGTACATGAGGAGCCAGGATGTGAGGCCAGCCTTCTGACTATAGAGTCACAGGGGCTACCCAGCCCATGCAAGTTTCCTACACTTCTCCAAGAGACTCAGGAGCCAGCCGAGACTATGTGGTGATAAACGTACCAGGGTAGGCATCCAGGGACTGTGATTTATTTTATTTTATATTTTATTTTATTTTATTTTATTTTATATTTAATTTTGTTTTAGGGAGAGAGAGAGCACAAGTGGGGAGAGGGGCAGAGGGAAAGGGAGAGAAAGACCTGCAAGCACACTTCCACTCTGAGTGTGGAGCTTGACCTGAGGCCCTATCTCACAACCCTGAGATCATGACCTGCGCTGAAATCAAGTTGGACGCTCAACCAACTGTGTCACCCATGCACCCCAGGGACTGGGATTTGGTTCTCATTTTGCTGCCTGTAGTTGTGTGATCCTGAGAATTTCTCAACACATCGAGGCCTCAGGTTCCTCCTTTCTAATAGGAAGAGCTTGACCAGACCAGTGTTTGTCAGTGGGATGGCTTCATGTGGGCATTTCCAAGGCTCTGCAAATGCCTGACTGACATCATGGAGGCAGAGCCTGACCTTTGACCATTCACCTGTTTACAAATGTCTGAGTTCATTTCAGTAGTATCTTAGTTCAGCTGTTATAAATGTGAACTTAAGACGTATTGTTGGAGAAACGAGATTGCTATGTAGAACCAACACTAGTTTTGCAAACCTTATCCCTCACCCAGTTTGGAAGACAACACAATTAAAGTTGAAGAGGCCAAGAATGGATGGAGTTGAAAGTTTTTTAGAGAGGGTTGTCAGTATGCTGTTGGTATTCTTTCCCCATGGAGGGGGTAAAAGTGGGTGCTTTTCCCTCACCCCATGATCAGTGAGCAGAGCTTCAGGAAGACCACTTGGCATACTTGATCTGTGCCTCCTGCAGTTTGAGGAGACCCCATGGACCTATATCTGACCCCCTTGTCAGAGACCTAGTGCCAGTGGCTGGCTAAGGCCCTCCATGTGGAGTGGAGGGTGTGACTTAGGACATGGCCGTACTTCCTTGAATGAAAGACCAGAGGTGCATGCTTCTTATGGGCCAGATGCAGGTAAGAAAGAGCAAGAGCTAGCTGGTGGTTGCCTTAGATTTTCTGTAAGAAAGCTACCTAGGATGGCAAGGTGACCTCAAGAGAAGAGCCTGGAGGTAGGGATTGATGGAAGACTCATTAGTCACCAGTCTAAAGACATTGACGGACATTTGTCACAGGAACAGCAAATGAAAGTCCATAGAAGTGAGAGTCTCCCAAGAACTTATGACAACCACCCAGGAGAGAAAAAGGCAACTTTACATACTTCCTGGGTCCCACGGACACCAGTGCCACCCATCACAGCACCTGCTGAGTGAAACTTTCCCTGCCCCTTTGCCTCTCCTCTTTCTCCTGACCATTTCATATTTTCTGTTACCTTTCATGGGCCCTGAATATTGAGCATAATGGTTTAATTTATACGCTAAAGATAATACTTTTTTGTTTGTTTGTTTCTGATAAATTGATTTGACAGAGTCCCTCAATTGCAAAAGCTTGAGAATCGCTAAAGCTCAGTGATGTTGAAAGCCACTTCCAACACCGGCCTCCATATCTGTTAGTACAGAGTGGAAAAAAATGGCAGAATGTTTTTTTCCCCCTTCTCCATTGTGTTCATATCCATTTAGATCTTTTGGCATGAAATTAAAGGAACTGAAAATGTTTCCTTCTTCATGAAGAGATGATACAGTGTTGATCCCACTCCTTTCCATCCCCCCACCTCCCAACACACAGACAATAGGAAACCCTACATTTAGATTAAGGGGAGAGTGGAAGAGGAAATAAGGAAAATGAGTGGAAGGAGTAACAAAAAAGAGGTTAAGGAACAGGAGAGGAAAGAGGAAGTGGAAGGAAGGGTTACTGTGGGCCCAGAGCAGCCAGAAGGGAAGGGAGCAGAGCCTCCTGAGGAAGAACTGGGCCTGCCTCTTCATTTCCCGGCTCCCACAGCTCCGCTTCCCCAGCTCTGCCCTTCCTCCCATTCCCTGGGGCCTGTGGGGAAGGCTCCCCTTGAGTGGGTCTGCCCACAATGACAAACACATCCCCTGGCCTTGTACACTCGCTTTGGTACTCACCTGCCACCATTTCAGTTTCTTCCTTCTCTGACTTCCTCCATGGGGTCTTACCAGGCTCCCTTCCCAGGGCTTGTTCCTCATCTGGCTGGACAGTGTGTCACAGGGTCACCTACGGCCGCAGGCTATAATGGAGTGCATCTTTTTACGGGACTGGTTCTATTTGCTGCCAAGCTTTATATGAGAGCAAACCTGCATATATTATGGTGTAGGATGTAAAATGTGTATGAATGCTAAATCCAACAGGAGACTTGATTTAAATGTTGGACTTTCAGCTGCTTCAGGCTTGGTTCACTCAGTTCCCTGGGGTTCTTCATTCACCCTGCTCTGCTATTAGAGGTGTTTTCCTGGGAGTGCTTCAGGAAATGTGGCCTAATTGGTTTCTCATCTCAGGAATATCTGTATTGGGAATAGCAAAAAGGATTCAAGAACCAGAGAGATGGCATTTTAATGGCACTTGAGCGGTCTGACCCCCTGACTCCGTCAGATGCATGCCCACGGTATCATTAACAGGCGATCAGAACTTTTGAGCAACAGGAGTTGATCAGTTGCCAGACTGAATTGATGTAATTTTAGCCCAAAGCAAAGAAATAAGATGAAAGAAATAAGATGTTATAATTAACTTGTATAAGTAAATATGTGGTATGTGTAAAATTGTATTGAGACATCTAAAAATATTTAAAATAGCGCCAGGATGTCTTGCTAACTTCACAGATCCCTGAGCATCCAGTATTACAGATTATTGAGATGGATAATAGGCCATTTTACAAATGCTATTGTTGTGCTTAAAAGACATACATTGCTTTTGTATTCAAAGTTCTATTAATCTAAAGATGACTTCATATTAGGTAAACCTCAAGATCACAAGAAGCGGTAATATATCACAAAAAGTATGAAAAAGTAAGAAAATCGTGAAGCATGACCAACCTTCTGGTCTTTAAGCAGAAATTTTAGTTCCCAGTTAATTGACTATAAGGACTTCAGAAGAATCACGTTCATGCATCGTGTTTTATAGGTGATGAAGTACTTCCACATTAATCATCTCACTTAGTTCTCCCAGAATCTGTGGTGCTGTTACCAGTATACAAATTGGCATTGAAGAGTTCCACATTATAGCATGTTTAGGACCTTTTGGTTGCAAATGTGAGAAACCCAAACCTATCTTAGGTAAGAAAGGCAATTTATTGGAAGAATACTGATGTGGTTTTGTTGTTGTTATTATTGTTCTTTTTTTTTTTTTTCTTCCATAGACTTCTTGAAAGCATTGAATAATCCAGACATAGGGAGAGCCAGAGGTACAGGTGGGTTATGACTACTTCAAGCCAGGGACTAGAAGTTCGTCGAGATTCTTCTCAATCTCATGTATCTCTCTAGATGTTGGCTCCACTCTCTCTCACTTCAGACTAGCTTTCTCCACTTGGTGGAACATATGCTTGCCAAAAGTACCTGAGTTTTAGAGCTAAGTGTGGACCCACAGGAGAGAGCTTAGTTTGACTCTTACTTCATTGCAAGACCACAAGCCACAAAGAAGGACTGTGGCTCGGCTTAAGTCTGGTGCTAGCCTGTGGATGCATGAGCAATAGCCAAGGAGCTAGGCCCTAGTGTATGCATATGGTGGCTCCTGTGGCAGAAATGTATGTATGGAGGGGTTGTGAGAATAGAGGTAGGGAGGGGACAAATCCCTGGAAAAGATGTGCTGGGCAGAAAATCCCGTAGGTTTGTACTCCGTGCTATGCACTGGGGGCCTATCAGTGGAACCCTCCAGCCTATAGTAGCTGAAGTTATGCTCAGCTCCATCAGGGGGATGACTGTATATTATGGAAACTCCACAGGTCGTTACCTTCACGGAGGACACATCTTCCCCACCTCATACCACAGAGAATGTAAGCCATGATCTGTCTGTTCAAGCCCGGGGTCAACATGGTGGGGGTTTGTTCTTGAGCTCCTGGTTTAACGGTAAAACTGGTAAGAAAAAAACTATGAGAAGATAACTCTTTCCTTATATGACAAGTGTCAGTGAGACAAGGATGAGGGTTTGGGCTGGACTTGAAATTCCAACTACTTAGTCCTCCTCGGAAGGTCTATCCACAGATGTTTCAACCAGTCTTCTAGTGGGGAGGGGGAGAGAAAAAGTTTGGGCAGGGGAAGCCACAATTCTAGGAATTAACAAGAGGGGTCGTTTGGTGAGAAATGTTTGATTCCCAGGCAGGGATCAGGTGCGGCCAGGCCTAGACAACTGTGAAGGAGCGTATGATGCTGGAACCAGAGATCTGTTCTTTGGGAACTTAGCAACTGGTTTTCTGTAATCACTTGGAGTTTTCTGTAATCACTTCCTTTTATTTCTCTTAATGTTTTCTCAGAGGTAAGGGCATATTTCAGCTGTGCTGGAGGAAACTTCCACCCCCCTACCCCCCATGCAAACCCTCTGACTTTCTGTGTCCATTCTTTATGGGAGGAGCCTAATATCCATGGGGTTAGCTTGGCGATGGAATAACAGTGAGAAAATTCCAAGGGTCAAGAGAAGCTCCCCCTTTTGTGGTTGGTCATGATGGTAGTGGCAGGAAGCTGTATTAAGTGTTTAGAAGCTGAGATGGTTAATTGTATGGGACAAGTTGGCTGGGCCACGGTGCCAGATAGTTGGTAAAACATCATTCTGGATGTTTCTGTGAAGGTGTTTTTGGATGAGGTTCACATTTAAATTGGTGGACTTTGAGTAAAGCAGATTACCCTCTGTAACATGGGTGGGATTCATCCAACTGTTTGAAAGCTCCAATAGAACAAAGACTAGCCTCCCCTGAGCTAGAAGAAATTATACCAGCAGACTGTGCCTTTGGACTCCTTCCTGGGTCTTTGGCCTGTCCTACACATTTTGGATTTACTAAGCCTCCACAGTTACATGAGCCAAGTCCTTAAAATAAATCTCTTTCTCTCTCCACACACACACACACACACACACACACACACACCTATTAGGTTTGTTTCTGAGGAGAACCCTAATTAATACAGAAGCTATTCCTACAACCAAACTTTACACGGAGATTGCCCACTCAGAGCTCTTCCTAAATCACGGAAGCTGTTGCGTAGCCTTATACTCAAAGAGCATAACAAGAGAGAAGAACGTAATTTCACGAAGATCAGTGACTATTGATTATTTATCAAGGGCCTCTTTCTGCCAGGTCTTAAAACTCAGCAGATGTGTAGGGAGGGGAGTGAAAGGCGGTTCAGGTTCATAGAACAACTTGGGCTGGGAGCATGTAGGGGTATATGGGGTTGTGGGAGGGAGTGGGCGAGAGTAGTAGGTGCCCAGGAAGTATGAAGGGAATTCTGGAGCTCTTATATCGGAAAAGGGTTGCATGGCCTTGATTGCCAGCTGAAGGAGTTAGGCCTTTTCCGTGTAGGCAAATACAATCCAGGGAGGATTTTTGAAAGAGGGAGAAGAGGCAGTGCAACATTGAGTGACTTAGAAGGAAAAGACTGGGACTAAGGAGTCCATTTGGAAAGTTATTATATATATATATATATATATATATATATATATATAATCCATATTAATTCCTTGATTCTTTGATTCACCGGACATTTATGGATCCCCTCTTAGTGTCAGGCATCGTACAGCTTAAAGAGAAATAAAATGGTGACTATGTCTCTAAGGAGCCCGCCATTCTGGGGAGAGATGTATATGGTGGAAGAAATGTAAGCAAATGTTCGTGGAGCTATTTCCCAGTCTTCTGTACGTAGGCCTGAGGCCTGGCCCACATCCGTTTCAACATAGAACTGAGAGTTCAGAGGTTTTTCAGGGTGTCTAAGAGAATGGTGCAAAGTTCTTTTGTCCCTTGTTCATACATTGTCTCAGAGTAACAGAAAACAAAAGTCCAAATGGAAGTGGGGGAAATAATTCCGGTAATTATGAACCTGATATAAATATATCCTGTCAGCTCCTCAGGGAGGGAGAATTTGTCTTCTAGGCTGACTCAGGATTCGGCCCAGAGCAGGAGAGAATGCCCTTACACCTGGTAAACTCTGTGCTTATGATTCAGATGGACTCCGGGAGCATAAAAGATTGGACTTGGACCTGTAGCCAGAAAACAGTATTTTCTTATCTTTAATCTCCACAAAGCATGTGTTTATTCTTCTCTCACAAAAGCCAAGCCTAAGGTACACTGCCTATTTTATTAAGGATTTATTCCTCTTTGGACAGCTGTGCACCCTATAAACACCCTCCTACAAAGGAGGCAGGGAGAGGAGGAATGCACACCCTCTGAGAGCTGGCCTGTGAAGCCTTTCTGTGGTCCAGTGATGGAAGCAGAGTTACACCCTGGAGTGCCGTGGTTCAGTGAAGGGCTGGGAACGGTGTTCATGTCGGTTACTCATTCATCCGGAAAGGCTCAGCACTATCTCATGAACCTGGTTTCTGAGAGGTAGGGCAACCTGACTGCACTTTACAACTTGGTAAATGATATATTCTAAGGCCTCATAAAAATTAGTCCAGACACACACTATAAAGCTGACACCATGAAATGAAAGAAAAAGTGAAGGTCTCCTTCTGATTTTGAGTTCAGGATGGGCCAAGTTATGCCGAGGAGGAAAGAGGTTCTTCTGGTCCTTTCCCTTGTTGCAATTGGCATGTTCGACCCCCTGGCAGGGCCCTCAGATTCCCACCGCAGACGTGAATCTCTACTTTAATAGATGTCATGAAGTGGGAAAAGCTATCTTTCTAGAGGTTTCTAGAGTGTCCCCCATTGCTCCTTCCTCCAGTTCCTCCTTTCAATTAAATGATATAATTAATTATCTTGAAAGTAATAAAGGCTACCATTTACTGTGGACTTAATATGTGCCAATTTATCTATATCTGTTATGTTTAATTCTTCCCATCATGTATCATGTTCGGTAGTGTTATCACCTGAGAGCTAGAAAGAACTTGCCAAAGTCATACACCTAGAAAATGAGGGAGTCTACATACAAACCTAGGCCTACCTCCTGCCACTGCCAGACTGACACAAATTCTACTGTATTTAAGGCAGTATCTGGGTCCTTTTTACTTGTTTACTGTGGAGGTACAATGCAGGTCCTATAGTCATGCATGTTTTAAGTGGAAGGGGGTAAGAGGTCTAATTTTCTTCCTTCTAAAGGTTCTCTGGCTCTTTCCATTGAGACAGAGTACAGGGAAAGATACATGAGAAAATTCTGGGTCATCTTTTTTGAGCGCTCTGTCAAATTTTAATAGCAAGACAATAGCTAGGGAGTGACTTGATATTTTTAGAAATTAAAAATTTATTTAAAAAAGTAAAGAATTACGGTTAAGACCTTGGCATATTAGCTTCTAATATTTTCTTTTAAAGAGAAACTTCTTGACTGTTTTAAAAACAATTCAAACTATTTAGGAAAGCAAAAATGAAAAGTGCAAGTGAATCACCCAGAATCCATTGTCTAGAAATTGCCACAGCTAGGTCTGGACAGATGCATTTTTCTATGCATGCACACTATAGATAGACTTTATATAAAGATGGCATCAGGAAGATAAATGGATAAAGAAGATGTGGTGTGTATATATACACAATGGAATACTACTCAGCCATCAAAAAATGAAATCTTGCCATTTACAATGACGTGGATGGAACTAGGGGGTATTATGCTAAGTGAAATAAGTCAATCAGAGAAAGACAATTATCATATAATCTCACTCACATGTGGAATTTAAGAAACAAAACAGAAGAGCATAGGGGAAGAGAAGGAAAAATAAAACAAGATGAAATCAGAGAGGGAGACAAGCCATAAGAGACTCTTAATCATAGGAAACAAACTGAGGGCTGCTGGAGGGGAGGGGGTGGGGGGATGGGGTAACTGCTGATGGACATTAAGGAGGGCACGTGATATAATGAGCACTGGGTATTACGTAAGACTGATGAATCACTGAACTCTACCTCTGAAACTGGTAATACACTGTATGTTAATTAATTGAATTTAAATTTAAAAAATAAAGATGGTGTCATGACATAGGCATTATTTCTCAATGAGAAACTTTGAATTTAATAGATGAAAAATCAAATAAAACCCAACTGGAGGAATTTGTTGAAACTCAAGTAAATATTTCTTCTCCATGAGGGGTATTTCCTAAATATCCCTCTATGGTGATAAAAGAGGTCGTGAAGAACATTAAAAAGGTCCCCCCCCCCCGATTTTAGATGGTATAAAAGGAGAATGTTAACAATGTCACTCTTCCATCTCCCCTTTGCCCATTTCTCAAATGCTATTGTATTATTATTTTCAAATTATCCAGATTGATAATGTTTATATTCTGTAATTATAATTCTATTGTTTTAGTATGACTTCTTTGTTTAAGTAGAAGTATTGTTCCCCACCAGTTTTCATACTATAGTTTCTTTGATCTTTACTTTGATTCAGCCCTTATCTGTTTGGATTTCATTGTCAGATATTTTTTTCAAAAGGGGCACATTGGCGCCATATTCCCTGGTTCTTTCATGTTTGAAAAAATCTGTTGTTTTTATACTAGAAAGGTATCATGACTGCATCAATGCTCCTGAGTCCTTTTCACTTGAATTTTGTGTCTATTTCTCTTGTCTTCTGCTATTGCATGTTACTATGAAGACCTATGAGATGAGGCCAATCTATATTTTTCACCTTTGTAGGTGTGTTGGTCACAGTCTTTCAGAGAAACAGAACCCATTTTGTGTGTGTGTATCCATCCTATATGCAGGATGTTTATATAGAGATTTATGATAAGGGATTTGGCTCTTGTGATCATAGAGTCTAAGTCCCAGGATCCATAGTCAGCAAGCTGGAGGCCCACGAGATCTGAGGTGTAGCTCCCATAGGAGACTGAAGGCCTGAGAAGTAGGGGGCCTGATGGTGTGAAGTCCAGTCTGAAAGCCAGTGGACCTGAGGCGCAAGAAGAGCCCATGTTTCAGTCCCAGTCCACATGCTGGAAAAGATGAATGTTTTAGGTTGTGGCCAGACAGGACGAGGTCCCTCTCACTCAGCCTGTTTATTCTACTTAGGTCTTCAATTGACTGAATGAGAACCACCACACTGGAGAAGGCAATCTACCAATTCAACTGTTAATCTTATCCAGAAACACCCTCACAGACACAACCACGGTAATGTTTAGCCAAATATTTAGACACACTGTGGTCCAGTCAAGTTGACACATAAAACTAACCATCACTAAGTGGGAATGTGCTTATCTGGATATCTAAGGTATTCTTTGTTCATCCTTGATGTTCAGTAGCTGACCTAGGTAATGCCTGTATTAAGCCTTCTGTTTCAAATTTTCTCGGTACTGATTTGCATGTCCAGTTTTTTTCCTTCACTTGGGGTGTGCGTATGGGGGATTTTTTTTGCTACTTTATCTTTCATCACACCTTCTGCCTCATTTGTAGTTTCTGTAGCACAGAGGCACCAATGACCATTATTTGCGATTTTAGTATTTTTTCCTCAACATTTATTAGTGTTATTCTAATTGAATTCATAGTTTGTCTTTTACAGTTTCATATTCACTGGTGTCTAGTCCTCCTTGCCATCTCTAGTTTATCAATGAGCCCTATGATGATAATGCTTTGGTCAAGTCTTTCTTTTACTCTCATTCTACTGTTTCGTCATCTTTGTGCTCATACTTTGTTGAAATCATATTCTCTTTTATTTAGGCTATGGCTTAAAGCAAATGTTAATGATTTTCTTCTAGGTTTTTTTCTGCCCTTTTTTCCTCCCTCCTTCCCATTTTTCCTTCTTCCCCTGTATTATGTTTTCAGAGTTTTATGGCATTTATTTCCTTCTTTTCTTTCTTTTTTTTTTTAAATTTAGGAAGCATCATCTCATTATGGAGAAGTAGACTGTATGGTAGAGGGAAAGAGAACCAAACTGAGCATCAGATAACCTTAAATTCTAGTCCATAGCTCTAGCATGTACAGCTCAAACTGGGGAAAGCACCTCATCTTTGTCAGCTGTAAAATGGGATGATCGTACCAACCATGACTATTTCAGAGAGCTATTGTGAGGCTCAAATAAGGTAATTAAATGAAAGGGGTTTGTAAATAGCAAAGTGGCATTTCATATAAAAAGGTGTTGTCATTGTTTTGTTGTTACAGTTACTGTTATTGAGCTTTTATTTGTAGAGATTGTTGTAAAGATGGTTAGACCAGAGTCCTTCGGAGAGGGATTCAACAGGGTCAGGTGGCTGACCTTCTGATTAAGCCAGGGAGTTTTTCCAGGCATTCCCATTTCCTTTGTTCTTCATCTGATTAGGAGAGGGAATGTGCAGGCTTTGAAGGATGTTTTTAGGTTATTCTGTCTTCCATCTCTCATCTCCCCTGGGAGGTAATAGGTTTAGAGATTCACCCACCTGAAGGCAGGTGACTTAGTTTCTCTTATAGCTCTATGTTTTCATAAATATGGATAGGACGTCCAAGCAATCCTTATATTAAAGAGTTAATAGCGTTGATTGTACTTTAATACTTCTATGGGTTCCTTTCACCTTTCAAGAGATTTGCAGTTTTTAATTTTAAGATTCTTTTCAAACCATAGGCATGAGAAATATGTTCTCTACTGACTTGAAGGAGAAGAGCTATGAAAGCTTTGACCACAAAGACTTGAGTAATAAGCCTTGTTTATAATAATACTAAGGCTGAATCATGCAAACTAAATGAGTTATTCACTTAGCAGTTTTATTTTGAAAACTGACATTTTATTTATTCAACTTCAACATCACTGATTTTCTAAAAAATATTCCTCTTAAATATGCATATTTTAAAAAGGCAATTGGTACACAGGACTAGGTTTCATACCCTCACACATTCTGGAAAGTCAAATAAGCTCATTGACATCATTGATTTTGCACTCCACTTTATTCATGCTTCCAAAATAATCTTAGTTTGGGGCGCCTGGGTGGCTCAGTCATTGAGCGTCTGCCTTCGGCTCAGGTCATGATTCCAGGTCCTGGGATCGAGCCCCGCATCGGGCTCCCTGCTCCGCGGGAAGCCTGCTTCTCCCTCTCCCGCTCCCCGACTTGTGTTTCCTCTCTCGCTGTGTCTCCCTCTGTCAAATAAATAAATAAAATCTTAAAAAAAAAAAAAAAAGAATGTTAAACTCAACCTCACACCATCATAAAAAGTAATTCCAGCTTGAATGTTGGTCTAAATGTGATAGGTAAAACAAAACTTTTGAGGAAAAAATGATAAAATCTTAATTACCTTGGGAAAAAGTAAAACTTTTTTAAACAGAACATAAAAAGCATTACCTGAAGGGAAAGAAGGTAATAAATAGAACTACATTAAAATTAAGAATGTGCGTTTTGGGGCACGTGGGTGGCTCAGTCGTTAAGCGTCTGCCTTCGGTTCAGGTCATGATCCCAGGGTCCTGGGATCGAGCCCCGCGTTGGGCTCCCTGCTCAGTGGGGAGCCTGCTTCTCCCTCTCCAGCTCCCCCTGCTTGTGTTCCCTCTCTTGCTGTGTCTCTCTCTCTGTCAAATAAATAAATAAAATCTTAAAAAAAAAAAAAAATCTTGGTTTGGGTGGAAGCAATATTGGATTGAAGGGTTTTAAAAGAAACTCTTTATACGATGATTATGATTTTTAATTTTTAGTTTATGAAGTGATATTATTGCTTTTACATTCATTTAGCCTACTCTACTAATAAATCTATGTAATCTATGTGATATTTCCTGTAACACTGGAACTCAATGGCAGCCAGAGAAATGGAGTCATAAGACACCAAGCAGGGGACCGACCATTTGTAAGTATTGACTTCAGATGAAGAGTTGATGCTGGGCAGAACCCAAGACCGTTCTTGTCCTTGGAGAATGACAGCTTCACTGTATACAGGCGTGGCGCTGCTGCCGTCCGAAGCCACACCTGTGTTCGTGAACTGGTCCTCTCAACCCAGCACTTAAATGTTTACCCTAGAAATGCTATTCCTACTGCTACAGTTCAGGGAACCATCCACTGAAATTTATAGCCCAGGTCTTCAGTACATTTTGGCTGTGTTTGTTTTTAGGACGCATGTTATATTGAAATAAATCCATCACATTATTTGGAAGTATGTCCCTTATAGTTCTGTTTTCTTTTTTTGGCTGTGTTTGTTTTTAGGACGCATGTTATATTGAAATAAATCCATCACATTATTTGGAAGTATGTCCCTTATAGTTCTGTTTTCTTTACTAGTTATTAGCATAATTATTTCAAACCTGAAACAGAGATTGAAAGTGGAAACTTAGATTTCAATATACTATAAGGAAGGTCATTATTACAGAACTTATTATACCACCTTTGCACCGTTCGAAAAAAAGAAAAAAGGGAGAAAGAGCCCTCTTCAAAAGAACTATATATTTCCTCAGCCTTTAGCTGATTTGGCAGGACCTGCTGGGTGTGGTGTTTTTATTCACTGAAACTAGTAAGTTGTTTTTATTTCAGATTCAGCATATCTGAAGTTCATTGCCTGGGCTGTCTTTGTGTGTCATGGACCCAAGAAAGGCCAATATAGATTGAGGAAAACAAATACTAATGAGCATTAGTAGAAATATCAGGTCAAATACCTAATACAAGCTTCATCTTGGATAAAACAACGATGTATGGTTTGGTTTGTCAAGATACACACTTTATGCTTTCCTGACTCTCTTCACTCTTCTTCTGCTTTAATTAAGTTGGTAGTTTGCACGTGCTTCCCATGTTTTTCTAGTCTCAGCAGCATGGTGGAGTTAATTGTGAGTAAAAACACCCAGCGTTTAGTCCCAGGTCGGTAACTGTGTGTTCACTTAGTCCTTCCGTCCTTAGGTCTCCGGTCTCCATCTCGGAAAGGAGGCTTTCCCTGCGCAGGGGGCACGCCACACACATGTGCTCGCAGAACGGCTCTTCCTCAGGAACCGCGCAGGGCCATGCACAGAGAGGGCTCTTGGCTCTCCCACTCCCGCTTTAACCAGAGTGGTCTTACTTTTTATCTACTTATGATATGCAGCTTAACCATAAGGTTGTACATATATCCGAGGTTTTGCTGAGAAAAAAAAAATGAACAAAACTTGAAATCCACTGTTATCTGTTTTTGGTTCCCTTTTGGCTGCCTTCTTTGAATTCATTGAGTCTTTTTTATGACTTAATTTTATCTCTTTTATTGGCTTGTTAGCCATATCTCTGTTATGTTATTTAAGTGGTTTCTTTATGGGTAGTATAGTATACATAACTTATCATCACCTAGTGGTGTTATTCCACTTCACGTAGAGTCTACAAACCTTACCACAGTATACCTCCCTTCCTCCCTTCCCAGGCTTGTGCTTTGATGCCATTCATTTAAGGCCTCCATATATTATATACCCACAATACATTGTCATTATTTTTGCCCTAAGCAATCAGTTATCTTTTTAAAAAAAGATTTTATTTAATTATTAGAGAGAGAGAGCACAAGGGGGGACGGCGGGGGGAGAGGAGAGGGAGAAGAAGACCCCCCGCCCCAAGCTGATCAGGGAGTCTGATGTGGGGCTTGATCCCAGGACCCTGAGATCATGACCTGAGCCGAACGCAGACAGTTACTGACTGAGCCACCCAGGCTCCCCAGCCATCAGTTATCTTTTAAAGATACTTTAAAAATGTGACAAAAATTGCTTTATACTTCATAGTTTCCATTTCTGGTGCTCTTCATTTCTTTGTGTAGACATATATTTCCACATAGTATCATTTTCTTTCTTGTTAAAGTACCTCTTTTAACATTTATGGTACTACAAGTCTGCTGATGATAAATTTTTGAAGCTTTTTTTGAGTTTGAAAAAGTCTTTATTTGCCTTCATTTTTTGAAAGATATTTTCACTGCTAAAATATTCAGGTTGACAGTTTTTTTCTTTCAGTATTTTAAAGACTATATGCCAGTATCTTCTAGATTGTGTTGTTTCCAAAAAGAAATATGCTTTCATATATATATATATATGTATATTTGTTTTTGTTGTTCTGCATGTAATGTGTCTTTCGTCACTGGCTGTTTTTAAGATTTTCTAATTATCACTGGTTTTAAGTAATTTGATTGTAATGTGCCCTAGTATAGTTTTATTCATGTGTCTTTTCAGTTTTTGGATCTGTGGGTAAATGGTTTTCATCAAATTAGGAAAAACTGTAGCCATTATTACTTCAAGTATTTTTCTGCCCCTCCCCCTTTCCTTGGGAATTCCAATTGCAGGCATATTAGACTTCTTGAAGGTGCCCCCACAGCTCACTGAAGCTCTTTTTATTTTTTTCAGATTTTTAAAATCTCACTTTCATTTTGGACAGTTTCTTTTGTTATGTATTAAAATCCATCAATGTTTTCTTCTGCAATGTCTAATCTGCCATCAGTTCTGGGCATTTTTTGTCGTAGACATTTCAGTGTCTATCTCTAGAGATTCAGCTATCTTTATATATTCCATGTCTCTAGTTAACACATTTAATCTTTCTTTCTTGAATGCATAGAATACAGTTATAATAACGTTTTTAATATTCTTATTCACTAAATATATCATCTGTATATATCACCATGTGAATTGTAGGTCGATTTTGAGCAGTTGTTCTAGTCATCATGGGTCACTTTTTCCTGCTTCTCTTCTTGCCTTGTAAATTTTGGTTGGACGCTAGACATGTGATTTTTATCTTGTTGGATATTTTTATATTCCTATAAATATTCTTGAGCTCTGTTCTGGGTTGCGCCTAAATTTCTTGGAAACAGTAGCTCCTTTTGTGTCTGGCTTTAAAACTTTGTTAAGCAGAACCAAAGCAATATTTAGTCTAGGACTTGTTTTTCCCCTTTACTGGGGCAAACCCCTTTTAAGTACTCTAACTGATGCCCTCATAAATGATGAGGTTTTCTAGTTTTGCTAATAGGAACAGGAAATTTTTTTCATTCCACATGAGATTAGGGTATTGTTCCCTTTAATATTTTCAGTTTCCTTTTTTTTTTTTCACCTGGCCTCAGGTAGTTTCCACACCTGCATGCAGTGATTCGTAGGTACTCAGCTAAACGCCAAGGGTCACTCCATCGGTGCCCAGCTCTCTTCCATCTGGTAACCTGCCCTGTGGATTCTAGATGCTTTGACTTTCTCACACTCACAGTTCTGTCTCCTGCTCAGGGAGACAGTCAGGCTCTGCTTGATTTTCCCTTTCCTGTGCCAAACCTGGAAACTTTGTCTAGGCGCAAAGCTAGGGCCGTCACAGGGCTAACCTTATTTGGTTCTCATCTCTCAAGAATCACCGTCCTTGGCTGCCTGATGACCAAGATTTTGTGAACCATTGTTTCATATATTTGTTCAGTTGTTTCAGGAGGGAGGATGAATTCAGTTGTTGTTCTTTCATTTTGGCCAGAAAGAGAAGTCAGTTTAGAGTCCTTTAAAATATTATTCTTGGGGAGAAAGGATAACCTGAATAGGACAAAGCCATTGGTAATATAATAGGATACATATACAAATTTGAGGAAGGTTTCATGGGACTTGGTGCCTGAATAAGCATGCGTGGCGAGAGAAAATTTCCATTCCTCACAACTGTATGACTGTGTGGATGGCAACGCCATTTTCTGAGTTTAGGAGTTCAGGGGAAGGCATGGTTGGATGTAGGGCTGGGGAAATGAGTTCCAGTTACCTACATGATCTGTAGGAAATCCAGATGGAAATGATGAGGTGGCAGGTAGAGAGTTGGATCTGAGGCTCAGGAAATAAAGAACATGGATAGAACTATAGATTCTGGAGAAATCCTTCTAGAAAGGCTAGTGCCCAATTGAAAAGGACTATTTATCTCAAGTTTTGTGACTAGAAATTAAATGTGGACCACTTGGTAATGGATATAATCATTCCACTCTAAAAAAATTTATTGATATTAACACTGGGTTCTATTCACTGTAGTTTATATGTGTGTGTGTCCATTTTCTTTTTCTCTAATAAATTTTAGATTGGAAAGAAACAAAAACCTCAACCCTAAAGAATATCCTATTGTATAGGGTGGTATCTTCACCTCTACTTTAGATTTTATTACAGCAAAAAAAAAAAAAAAAAAAAAAGAAAAAAGAAAAAGAAAAAAGAGTAGGTTAAATGTTCTGTTTTTCTTTGAATTTCTACGATTGCATGTTTGCATGCCGATAAAACATGTATCAACAATTTTTTAGAATACTTTAAAAAATGGCAGTTTGTTAGGTTCTTTGATACATCATGTAGCTCTTGAATTCACTGGAATTGAATAAACAATACTATTATTAATGTAAGTCTTATGGTATTTCAAAACTTGGCTCAAGTTGAAACTTTCAGTATTAAAAATTTTACTTTCAGTATTATATATTTCATGTCTTTCAACAGTGGTTTGGGACCTATGTCAAAGAGATGAGAAAACATAGGCTAAAACCTATTCATCTAAAAAAGCAGTGCAACAACTTATGTGGAAATCAGGTATGCTGATTTAGATTATGTGAGACCTTGGATGGGTGTATTTCTATTATTAGGAGAAGAATGAAGAACATAGTATCATACAACTGTCAGGCCACGCCAGTCAAGGATCATCCATATCAAGTCTACCCTGGTCATTTGGAAAATGAGAATTTTCAAGATTTGTATTTTTGAGGATGCAAAAAACGGAATATAGGAAGAAGGTCAATAGTCCTAAATGCTAACTAATATTCCTGCACTTCATTTAGCATGCAGTCCAACTGACCTTCATTAGACCAACCTCCCTCTGAAGTCACAGTAGTCTTTGTGCTAATTAGGTGGTGGGGAGGTGGTGTTTGAATGAGGACAGAAGCCTGTTTGCTGTTTCTCCAGCTATCTCTGGAGCTTATTTTTAAAGGTTAATTATAAAACTTTAACTTTTCTTAGGGAATGCCCTTTTGCAAGCAAGTTTATATCTACCATGCAAATTTAATAATTAGGCTGAAAATAAACCAAATCCACTCGAGAAGAGAGGCTCAATCTGATCTACAATGGAACTGAAGTGTCGGGCTCAATGACAGAATTTCAGAGAACATACAATTTAGGAGGTTGTTTGTTGAATCCAAATTCTTTTAGTTTATTTCAGTTTTTTTTTTTTTTGCCCTTTTTTTACTTCAGTACTATCAGTACATGGTACAAGCAACAATTAGATTTTTAGCAACACAGTTGACAATAAAACTTAATTCTGTTTCCTAATAATTTGTTTAGTATTTGATTAAGAAAATTATGGGTTTATCTCTTATTTTTTTCATGAAAACAGTATCAGGAAATACTGCATTTGTGTGTGTCTATATGTGTGTGTGTATGATGACTGAGCTACCCCTTTGACTGAAATTTTAGCAATTGAATTCACTCTGGACACAAGTCATTCTAAAATGTTCTCCATAGTTTCTTGTCCTTTATAACATCATCACAAACATGGAAAAGAAGGAATTCCTGTATCTCCTGCCATATAAAACCTGATTCCATTTTTTTATTTTCTCAGACTTTGTGACATATATACAGAGTTGTAAAATAGGAATTACTTAAAAATACAATGGCTATAACTTAATTACCTCAGGGTAGTTCAAGGTGTTTAGTGTGAACACTGTTTCAATAGGGCCTCTGATGTTTATTCTGATAACATTATTACACTGGGAACACTGTAAACACTATGGGTTTTAATTCCGATAAGATATTTGACAAGTCTCCCCTGCATTTCCTATAACTTGGAATTGAACCTGGAGGCTTGACTGGACTAATGTTCAAATTTTAAGCAAGAATATTTCAGAGGTGGTGCTGTGTCCTTGATTTTGTACCACAGTAGGAGGCATGCAAAACCTCATTGTCCTACTTTTCGTGATGGCAGGATGGATTGGTGGTTTCGGTGTTGCAGTCTGGACCATCCATTATGAAGTCTGCCATCATTTGTGTAACATTCCAATCCAGTGCAGGACTGGATTCGCCACCGTTTTATTTAGGCTTTTTTTTTTTTAATCTACAGTTCATAAGTGAGGTAGTTCCCTTGATTTCTTCAGTGCATTATCCTTGATGGGTACAGGCAACAAGATGAAAGAATAGAGAATCCAGAGAGGATGGTACTTTGATGTCAGGCAGCCTGGTTACCAGCTCAGAAGGCTATAATACCTGTCTGAGATAGGCACAGCACTCTAATGCCTGAGGGAGATGCAGGCAAGAATACGATCAGAACTAAAGCAGATGCCTGTCCTGAGAAAAAGGAACATAATTTGGAGTGATCTCCAATGCTCGGGAAACACTTCAGTCTCCCACTAGCCATTGGGGTCTTGATTCCCAGATCTAGGTGGTCTCTGAAGGGAACAATGCAGGAAAGCTGCCTCTAGGCTGGCTATGCTGGCTCTCCTCGTATCCAGAAAAATAAAGGAGCGTTTCCTTTTTTCTAGACAACAGTCAATCATTTTGAATGAGTGTTGTTTTTTAAGACTTCAACTATTCACCATTTTTTTCTCACTGTTTGCTTCTTGGAATTTTGTTTTGTTTTTTCTTTGCTGGTAGATACTTTTACGAAGTATTTCTGCTTGCCAGAAGACTGACAGAAAATACACTATATTTTGCACAAATGTGTGTATTTGTGCATATGAGCATGCACTGGGGGTTATCTTAGCTGTTGACGTTCTAAGTCTCCAAGGGAGGGAGACGGAAGATGGCTTTTAGAGGTAAGGTCTTTGGGACATGGGACATATCAAGTCAGCAGGAAGTCCTTCCCACTGCTTTCCCCCTTCCTTCATCATGTTCTTGACCTAGGGCCTCCAGATTGTTTATCATTCCTTAACTTATGGCTAAAATCCTGAAACTTTGGGAAATGTGCTTTAAGAATTTCATTCTGGGGGCGCCTGGGTGGCTCCGTCGTTAAGCGTCTGGCCTTCGGCTCAGGTCATGATCCTGGAGTCCTGGGATTGAGCCCCGCGTCGGGCTCCCTGCTCCGTGGGAAGTCTGCTTCTCCCTCTCCCACTCCCCCTGCTTGTGTTCCTGCTCTGGCTGTCTTTCTCTCTGTCAAATAAATAAAACCTTAAAAAAAAAAAAAGAAAGAAAAGAATTTCATTCTGAATATCCAGGCATTTCATCACTGAGTTTAATGTAAGACATAGTTTCCAAGCATGCCTCCTTTGTTCATGGCTACACATTCATTGAATCATTTGTGTGAGGCACTGGCTAATGCTGGGCACACACCAAGGGGAGTAAGATGTGTTTCCTGCCTTCTAGCGAAGAGACAGATCTAAGCAAATAATTACAACCAATGTGAACATCAGAGCACAGAGAAGGAGAAATTAATTCTCCCTGGAGGAGGTGATGTTTCTATTGGGTTTCTCAGATTCTTTTCGTTTTTTCTAATCCTAAATTTCCACTCTCAGTGGGGCAATTTATTCTGTCCCTGTGGTTTGGAGCAAGGAGAAGATTTAGGCAAAGTACTTCTAGAAAGACTAGCCCTCCAAGAAACAAGAGAACCCTTTCTCAATATTCCTGTGCTGTTTCCTCTCCTACTTCATCTGTAGGGCATGGCCAAAACGACTGTTCTTATAATCAACAGCAGTTCACATTCAGAATGATACCATTGTCCCCTTTTTTGCATATAAAAGTATTTTTTAAATGGCTGATTTTTTTTTCCCCTCTTCACTCTTCTTCCAGTAGCCTTACAATTATTCAAGCTGGTGTGACAAGTAAGACGACTCAGAGGAACCCCTTTAAGATAAGAACCTGGTGGGAAGAGGCTAACAGGAGGCCCATGATGGTAGTGTGAACAAACGCATTAGCTTCTATGTGCCTGTTGCCCATCTGCAGAAGCCGGGAAGACACTAAACCCAAGTCCTGGTCTCCCAGTGCAATGGCAGCTTGTCATCTCCACCTCTGTGGGACGAACTGAAGGAGTGAAAGAAAAGCATATTTCTAGAAAGTTCGCCCTTGCTTGTTTATCCACAATAGGAATTCTCGTACCTTGTGGGAGTGGAGCCCTCACTTTATTCTAGAGGCTCTCTTCCACCTCAGCTTACAAAGGAGCCCCCAAAGGGAAAACTACTTTATGATCTTATGTACAGGTGGGTCACAGAAATAAAATGAAAAGCAAAGAGGAACACATGATTGTTCTGCTCACTGTCTCATTTTGAAACTATCTCACTTGTATAGAACATTTAGGAAGCCTGTAAATGTCATGTTCCCAGGGAAGATTGTTTTTCTTAGGAGTCAGTCCTTTAAAAAATTTCTTCCATTGGCACACGTGTCTACTTAAATCCTCGTTCTCATTCTGACGTTTGATAGAACTAGCAAGTATTTGTGTCAGCCTAACAATTGACCCACATGACCCCTCCTTTAGCAGACAGGAAGTGGGTCACTATGTTTTTATAGCACATGAGCTGAGAAGTAGAAAACATTCTGTGTAATGGGCACATGCTGAGGCTGCAATTTTGTAAAAAGTCATTGTTTTGACTTCCTGACACTCGCATCTAAATAATATGTTTCATCTCAGCTCTTAGCACTCTGGGAGGGGCTATATATCCTATTTCTGTGTTTGAGGAAAGAAGCCCAGAAGCCGGGTGAAACACCTCTTGGTAGACTGACATCTAGTTATGTGACCCCAGGGGATACTGAAGTTTCATAATACCCAGGGACAGAAACAGGTTGGATTCTGGAAGAGGTTTAACATTCTTTAAAACTCAGGATAATAAAAGATGTTCATAAGCATCAAATATTTCTATTTTGCCTATGTGTTTTAAGATATTTTATTAACCAACTTATAAAATACATGCCAGTCAAGGTCCAGTTAGGAAAACAGAAACCACACTAGGTATTTTATTTTGTTTTTTAAGGCTTTTATTTACTTGTCAGAGAGAGAGAGAGAGAGAGCACCAAGCAGAGGGAGAAGCAGGCTCCCCGCGGAGCAGAGAGCACGATGTGGGACTTGATCCCAGAATCCTGGGATCACAACCCGAGCCAAAGGCAGGTGCTTAACCGACTGAGCCACCCAGGCGTCCCCACACTAGGTATTTTAAACAGAAGGGATTCAATACAAGGAGTAGCCCGAAAGAACAAAACAAAACAAAACAAAACACAGGTTGATGAGCCAACCCAGAAATTAGTCAGGTGGAAGGAGTTGCCACCCTTCAGATGGGAGAACAGGCAGAGATAGCAGACCCAGGGAGCGGGGCTGAGAGGCTGCTGCCTCAGAGGGGGTGTAGGAAGAAGCCACTGCTTAGCTTCCCTGAGCAAGCTGAGAAGGTGCCATGCAGTCGTGCTCAGACCATGGAGGGCATCGCTCAGCTGCCTCAAGCCTCTGAGGGGGGTTCTCTTGGCTAGTCCTGGGGCTGCTGGGACTTCTGAGAGGGCGCTGCATGGCTGGCATCCAGGCCCCTGAGGGGTTTCTTCGGAGCTGTCATGGGTGCCCAAAGATACTATGTGGTCTTTGCTGTCTATCTGTGCTAGAGAGATGCTGACAGCTGCAGGGGGCAGGAAATCTCTTCTCCCTTCTAGTCTCTCCCTATCCGCCTCACCCCTAGCTCCTGTCTTTTTTGGACATAATCAATTACTAACAGATGCCTTAGAGAATCCCCTCAGCTCTAAACCTAGTCTTCCCTGTGCGTGTTGTGTAGCAACCAATAGAAGTCAACAGACGTGGTCACTCCAACCCAGTACAGTAACTCCTTCCTTTGTCCATTGGTTTGGTGACATGGAGAAACTCAAATTGCCAGATAGCAATCTGAATTGCCAATTCAGTAGTAAAAATTATCATTCTTCCTTTTGAAACTAAGCTCTCTAACCAGTGCTCATTACACAAATATGTGGGAATAGGAAGCAAAAATTCTGTAAGTGAACGATTAGGGGTAACAGAGAAACTGGGGTCATTTTTACCTCTTTGTTTCCAGATCCACAGATTCGGACTATGGGAGAAAAACACGATGTATCGGTCATTGGTTTAAAGCATATGCTGCCTCCTGTAGGATAGGGACTCTACCTCACAGGATGTTCTCTCAGCTAAGACCATAACTGAATTTTTAGGAGGCCATGCAACCTTTCTCAGGCCAGCTGCTTCCAGGTGTTAGTGGTAAGATCAATGAGTTCCATGATCATGAACCATTGCTGTACTTTTTTTTTCTTTCTGTGAAATGAATTGCTGAGTCTGAAGCAGTTTGTATGGGATACCATGAAGGTGAATAAGGCAATCCATAAGAACACAGATGGTATGTTCACAGAAGTGTTGCAAGCAGAGAAGACAAATCAATAAGCAGAGCAACTGCCTATTCCAATGAAGACAATTGCAGCCCCTCCATTATGGAAGGGGTGCAGTATAGTGGGTGGCTGAATTATCCCCCTGCCCCACCAAATGGTGCCATAATAGGAACTGGCATTGACTTCTGCTACTGTCAGCTTGAGCACTGAGTGGTGGTGGTAACCAGATCATACTTGGTGATGGGAGGTCCAATGTTGTTGGACCCAAACGCAGCCTCCATTCCTGCTGCCCTGTCTTGTGTACACGAACCTATTGACCAAGTACCTGGGCGTTTGGAGAAAGAAACTGACAGACAGTCTTCCTTTTCTACCTGATTATTGAGAGCTTTGTCTGCAGCAGATGTCTTTGTGAACATTCTGATAATTAAAATTCATACAAATACCCCCACGCTTGGTGCCAATTTGAGAGGTCCTACATAGCGCTTTACAGACAATCTTCTGATCCTTTCTTTCCAAATCCCTGATGATCCAGCCGAACCATTAGTTATTACCCATGAAGCAATGTAGGTCCACCCATATCTTGGGCCATCTCTCAGTCCAGTCAAAGTGGACAGAGAGATAGATTGCTTAAAGTTCTGCCCACTGAGAGGACTTTTCTTCCTTAGTGTTTTTTTGGTTTGCTTTTTAGCATACTCCTGCTTGTGGCTATAAGGCTCTAGTCCTAGTTTGCCAGCATATTGAGGAGGAAACATCTGTAAACCAGACCATTTCTCAGTCATTTGTTCACAGGGATATCTCCATAAAAATCTAGCACTGGTTGATGGAAAGAGAGAGATGCAAGAGAAGACTGTGCCATAGGAGCCTGAGCCATCAGCATGCATGGCTTTATGGTTCCTTTGAGACCTGCTTGAGTCTGATATTGCATATGCCATTTCTAGCTGAGGATGAAGTGTTGCTGTGCATGCCTAATTGTGTGGCCTAATGAATCAGATAATATGCAGTCAATGATGGGCAGCTGGTCACAAGGCCAGAGGTTCCCTTTCTGTAAGGTCCAGTAGAAAGGCAGGGACAGTTTTTCAAAAGGAGAATAGTAATCTGGAAAAGAGGGCACCATTTTCCTTCAAACCCTCAGGGTATGCACCATGGTCAACTTCTGAGGGTTTGCCATGGGCTCCATACAGCTCCCCTATTTACCATAGAGACATCCAGTGCTATTGGATCTGCTGAGACATAAGGCCCCTGTAGTAGCATAGAGTAGTCTAAACTGGATTAGTCTACAGTCTGCACACTGGACTAGTTGAGCCTTCTTTTACTTTGTCATCACACAACTCTGGCTGCATATGGGTTAAACATTGAATTGGTCCGAGAAGCACACTGAAAATATGCTATATGTTGCCTCCAAAATATGGAGGCCCACCAAGTGGTGGAAATTGTTCTTGGTTATAGTTGGTGCAAGGTGTAAGGAACTGTCTTTCACTTTGGAGGGAATATCCCAGTATGATCCAGAGTATTGGATTCCTAGAAACTTCATCTAGGTGACTGACTCCTAAATTTCATGGGTTGTAACTTCTACTCTTTGATGAGCATGTGTCTTGGGTACCTAATGGACGTGCTACCTATTGTTCATCAGATTCAAACATCATGGTGTCCTCTGTGCAATGGACCGGTTTGATCTCTTGTGGGATTAAGTTCCTTGCAGACTAGATTATGCCGAGAGACTTGACATGGCCCCAAGACAAGATGATGAAGGTATTTTCTGGTAGTCCATTTTACATTTTAAACTGATATGGAGAAAAAAGCATTATTAGATTAATAGCTGCCCAAATACAGAGCCATCATATAAAAGGTTGAAATTGGGCCTGGAAGATAATGGGAAAATAATTGGAATAAAGTTCTTCACAATAACTAGAATGTGGCATATGTGGCACCTAATATGGTTGTTGGGAGCAGGCATGGGAGAAACTTTTAAAAATATATCAAGATAGGCTTACTGAGTCTTTATTTAAAAAGGACATCATATGACTTCTGTGCCATTCTTTGCTCATTATAAAATACTGTCACATCTTTTAAGAATTATGTGGAAGATATATGAATTAATAATGGAAAACAGATTCTGTAAATGGTGCAAGGTCACTGCTGTTTACTTTAGTTCTTATAATAGACGTGTAACACAGGCTAAGGTGCATTCCCATTGTATAGGTGAAGAAAGTGAGGTCTTCTCTATTCAGGGAACTCGTTTGAGTTCTCAAAGTTGATCAGTAACAGAGTTTCAAATCAAAACCAGCTATATTGATTGATATACTGATACAGGTGATATTATTAGGGAGATGTGCATATGTTTACATAATTGAAATATTAATTTACATATTTTTGTCTTATTTTTCTCTCTTCTTCCTTCCCAATTCCTATCACAAGGGGAAGAGAAGGGACTTTTTAAGCCTGAGAAAGAATGGTGGTCTCATTTTGTTCTTCACACAGCAGAGATCCACACCCAGCTCCCTTGACGCAGCCTGGGGAAGAACTTGGAGGGGAATGGCTATGTGGTGTAGCTGGAGAGGCTGGATATTAGGTTCTGGGTCTCTTCAGCTTTGGCAGAGCTCTGTGCCAAACTTGGCAGGAATGGCAGAGCTGTCTGAACTTGAGGGACTGTGAGAGCTTAGACAATGAGCACATGGGTAGTGACTGGTCTGGGCTGAAGACAAGAGGGCTTCACCCAAGTGATGTGACCTAGGTAAGTTCCCAGGGGCTTTTTTTTTTAAAGATTTTTTATTTATTTATCTGAGAGAGAATGGGAGACAGAGAGCATGAGAGGGGGAGGATCAGAGGGAGAAGCAGACTCCCCGCTGAGCAGGGAGTCCGATGCAGGACTCGATCCCGGGACTCCAGGATCATGACCTGAGCCGAAGGCAGTCGCTTAACCAACTGAGCCACCCAGGCGCCCCTCCCAGGGGCTTTTGTACGACACAGGGAGGCCCAGTAAGATGAGGACTTACGCTCAGATGTACTTTGATTTTGGAACAAAATGAAGTATTGCAACATTTCTCATAAAATCTTGTGTGTGGATTAAAAGTCCCACCTCCTACTTGTGTCTTTATTTTGGGGCACAAAAGGGAAAAGCAGGGCAGCGATGATGATGGGACTGAGGTCCTGGGCATTAGAGAGCTTGAAGGGAAAAGAATGGCCTTATGTGCACCTTAATATCACCATCAACCCAACACGTTTTCAGTTTGTTATTATTGGTATGTGCCAGTAGCTGATTCATGTGGCTGTTTGGAGGAGAGTGCTAATGAAGCCAAGGTCAGGGCTCTCATTTCCGTACAGTCAAATACACTTAGTGAGAGAGAAGTTCAGCTCCAGTCACCACAGATTATATCCCTAACCCGCACCAACTGCCTTACAAATATGTGCGCTGGGTTATGGGAGGCCAGGTGAGAGGGTGTG
This sequence comes from Mirounga angustirostris, assembly GCF_029215605.1. Classification (NCBI taxonomy): domain Eukaryota; kingdom Metazoa; phylum Chordata; class Mammalia; order Carnivora; family Phocidae; genus Mirounga; species Mirounga angustirostris. Next base: position 87,431,225 of record NW_026991709.1, on the reverse strand, counting down.
AGTGAGTCAGCACAAGGCCTCGCCATCTCCAAGGGCAGAAACTCAATGTCCTATAGATATGCCTGTAATCTGTGTGAATGCCTATAAAGGAGAGAACACACTGCTCCATCTGAACTGATTCACAAAAAAGAAATATATCAAACCAAGTTCCTCTGGTTTCTGAATAGAATCTGATATGGCAAGAGGCTCTGTCATTAGTCGGGTTAGCACCCCATCTTATCTACACGAAACATTTTAACCCGATTATATTATACCACAATATATATAATTATACATATACATATATTGTGGCATAATTTACAAAAATGATATGGATTTCAAGAAGCATGTCTGAAATTCTGCAAACTAAAGGTGAGGATTCTAAGATTACATTGTAAATAAAAATTCTGGAAAGGAAACCATAATTAGAACATGTGCAATGTTCCTAAGATTGTTTTTCTATTATTGTGGCACAGTTTATATACAATGTACTGGCCGTAAGGGTTTGGTTCAGTGGATTTTGACAATTGTATGTGCCCATGTAATCACCACTCAATATAAGATGTAAAACCTTTCCATCATCCCAGAAAGTCCCCTTCTGCTCTTTCCCAGTCAGTTCCTCCACCCTCCCAGGCAACCACTATTCTTTTTTTTTTTTTTTTAAAGATTTTATTTATTTATTTGAGAGAAAGAATGAGAGAGAGCACGAGAGGGGGGAGGGTCAGAGGGAGAAGCAGACCCCCCGCCGAGCAGGGAGCCCGACGCGGGACTCGATCCCGGGACTCCAGGATCACGACCTGAGCCGAAGGCAGTCGCTTAACCAACTGAGCCACCCAGGCGCCCGGCAACCACTATTCTATCACCAGAGATTAGTTTTGTCTTTTCTTGAACTTCATAGAGGTGCGGTCAATCAGTATGTACTTTTTTGCGTCTGGCATTTTTCACTCAATGTTTTTGAGGTTCATGCTCATTGCTACATATATCAGAAGTTTATTCCTTTTTATTTGTCATGAAGATACTACAAGCTGTTTGTCCATCATCCTGTTGATGGGTATTTGAGTTGTTTCTTGTTTTCAACTATCACAACTAAGGCTGCTATAAATATTTTCCTAAAACTATTAAAATTTATGTTTAAATTCTCATTTTTCAGGCTAAATCTCTCAGAGCACTAAAAGTTCTTCAACAGTAACTCCTACAAACTGTTGCCTGGTTTCTTCACTTTGTTTTGATTTTCTGCAATTGTTATCAAGATTGAGGAGTTTTGAAAAGTTAAATTGTCCCAAGCGATGATAAGTTATAGACACAGTGTTGAGAAGGACCAAATGAAACCACAGGTTCTGTGCATCCAGATATACATCAGCTTCCTGAGCCATGCCCAATTACATCCAAACGAATATGTTTTGCCTTGTACTTTTCAAAGCCTCCCCTGTTTGCCAGCATGAGTTCATTCAGTAATTCGTTTTTGTTTGTTTATTTAACAAGAATTCATCAAGCTCCTCTTATATGTTTTTTGGGCTTGTGCTGGGCTCTGCGTACATTATGGCAAGGGTTACCTTTGGATCAGAACCAGGGTGAGGCTTGGTGTGCCTAGCCCATAGACGAAAACTAAATGCATACTTTTGAGATTGACCTGAATACAAATAAACTGATAGGGTAGAAGTATGGAGAGAGTTTTGTGGAAACATCAAGGTTTATAAATATATGTTCCTGTTTTTGCCTAGATCCCACTTGATCATATTCTAATGATGTCTTCTGTGTTTGACTGTAAATTATCTAATTATGGTTTCCTCCCCCATTTCAGGGGCAGAACAGAGGCTGTTTCCTATTGGTCTTGGTATCTCAGTCCGTGGCCTGGCTCTCAGAAGGGAGTGACTAACTCTGTGTAGGTTTGCAAAAAAAAAAAAAAAAAAAAGGGCAGGAAAAGAGACATCTTAGATAGACCTTGAAGAGGATATTAGGGTGGTGGTGAGTGGTGGTGGGAGGGTGGTATTCCAAACAAGAGACAGTTTACCCTGTGGAGGTCCTTTGGGTACTAGTTGTTTTCTCTCTTGAAAACGTTCCCACTTAATATTCCTGAATCACCATCATGATTTTGAATCCCTTTTAGCAATCCAGTCTTTATTTAAGTTTTTAAAAATCCTTACTACATACACATCTACATAACAAAATGGTGGTGAGCCAAGATTTTTTTTTTTACAAAAGATTATGTTCTTGTCATTTCTTTAAACAATTATTCTGTTGAATGCCTTACATACAAAAGAAGAATATCACAAAAACAAAATAGTTGCCTAACATTTCTACAAAGACTTTTATCCTGAATAGAATGAATAAAGGGGAATGTTATTATGATTTTTAGCCATTCCAGGTAGAAGAATGATCTATTTTTCAAATAATTTAAAAAATTAAATAGTTTCTTCTTCATAATTGATAATCAAATCCAGCCCATTTAATTTATTGTTGAATAATATGCATCTCATTGGTTTAAAGTGACTATAATTAACAAAGAAATTGGAATCTCTTTATTTCACATTTATCACTGAAGTGGAAACTGTACATAAGGATTCAGGAAGAGTATTTTAGCATTACTTTTTTTCCCTTTATGCATACAGGCTTTGAGTAAATTGCATAGGAAACTTCTCTGATTGAATGTTGGAGGTCATCTTTTGGTAAGCATGGCACACAATGAGCCTAGACATTATGAATTCTAAGATGTAAATTACAGGAGCTTTGAAGATAGGAATGATTCTCCTAGGCAATGCGTTGCACAAAGAAGCAGAGTCGAAATGTCATCATTTATGTTTTATTTTGGACAGGATCATCTCCTCAATTCTTTCCTTTCTTACTCTGCTTTAGCAGATTTTGACATAAAAGAAATTTCATATTCTTTGAGATCTAATGTGGAAGTCTAATATTTTAGAATTCAGAATAAAACTTTCTTTCCAGGCCTTTAATAAGATCTTAAAGCATTTAAGAAGCATTAATTAAGCTTTACAAAGCAACTGTAAGATGATTTGGTCAATTCAAAAACATAGTCATAGAGTCTGTACTCAACTTTCAATTACTATATGTCCCAGTGGAGAAAAAGCACAGATAATGCAAACCACAGATCATACCCAAACCACTTCTACTCAATGGCAAAGATACTTTTAAAAATACAGCTAATCCAAAATCATTTATATTTGATCTTAGAATGCATTATATAATTTTTTTTCATAAAACCATATGAAAATATACTGCCATAATTATGCTTTACTTAAACGAAATCTACAGTGAATTCAGGCTCCTCGTATATATGCTGATTATTGGAAGAAAGAAATACCTGTGTGTCAGAAGTGGTCCAGAGATGTGTGTTTTTTAATAGAATGCTATTAATACAAAAAACAAAAATTAAGAAAAGAATGTATTCACAGCTACAAACACAGTCACGTATTCTCACGCGCTCTCCCTTTCTATACCCACCCCCTTCCATAGTGAGCCCTGACTCTTTCCTAGCTGGTTTCTTTGCTTGTTATCCAAGAGCCAGAGTGGATGATTTAGAGTGACAAGATGCTGGGCTGTCACAGATAATGTACAAAGTGTACATGGCATCTAGAAGTGGTAGCTTTGACAGAGAAGCAACTTTTTGATATAACCTAAAAAATAAACCACTAAACTTTCAGCTTCCAGAAAAGAATCCATAAATGTGCTCAACAGATACTCTTACCCCACAGCTGAGCCTCACCCCAATCCTAAGCAAATCAAACTCCTCAGTGACCTCTAGACGTGACACAGGTGACAGGGTTAGTGGTCGAGCCAGGGACCAGGTTTCCTGACCTTCACAACAGTGTCTTCTGAGTATCCTCTGTCTAAGTCAGCTCGGGCTCCCATCACGAAATGCCATAGACGGGGTGGCTTACACAACGGGCATTTATTTCTCACAGTTCTCACAGTTCTGAAGGCTGGGAAGTCCAAGATTAGGGTGCTGGCAGATTCAGTGACTGGTGAGGGCCAACTTCTTGGTTTGCAGACAGATGCCTTTTCACTGTGTCCTCACATGATGGGGAGGGGTTCCGGGGGAGGGACAGAGAGGGATTGCTCTGGTCTGGTCTCTTCTTCTAAGAGCACCAACCCCATTACGGGGGCTCCACCCTCAAGACCTCATCTAAACCTAACTACCTCCCAAGGCGCATCTCCAAATACCCATCACACTGGAGGGTGAGGGCTTCCACATATGAACTTGAGAGGGACACAAATATTCAGTCCATAACACCCATGCCATCTTATAGGGAGAATAGAAAGGAGGGACCTATGAAGCACCAGCCCTGGGCTGCCACAGGACTCTCCTTCCCCTGAACGGATCTGTCCCGTTTCCACAAATTTAGGACTAGTTTTGCTTTTAAAGTTTTTCTTTGAAAAGGAATGAAATTTTCCCATACATTAGGGCCATTGCTAAGAGCCCAAGTGTCAGAATCTTATCACTGAGTTCTGACGAGGTCATTGTGATCTGAAGGAGCTGAGTGGGCTGTCACAGTGAAGGGCAGCATTTGGGGGGAGGTGGCCCACCACAGGTTCTAGGAGGAGGTCTGGATCTAGAGCAAGAATTCTTCAGAATTCCCAGAAATGGAGAGAGACTTGGAGGGCGGGCAATATTGAAAAGTCCGGGAAGGCAGGCGGGTGGCATCTGTCTCCCCTTTGGCAAACACCATGTGTTTTTGTCTTGTTTTATCATTGCTCCTTTATCCTCAGGCTTAGCACAGTGTTTGGCACATAATAAGCAGGGAGGTATATATTTCTTGACTGGATAAGTGAATTAATTAGAGTTCATTGCATTCATTCCCAGAGGGGCTGGGTTAGCAGGTAGAGCAGTCACAAGGTGCTTCATTGATGGAAAAGGCAGACATCCCAGTTATCAAATGAAGATGGGTTGGGGCCAGAAAAGTAAGTCATAGGTGCCGAGACTCAGAATCCAGGGCCAGAGTTCTTTGTCTCACCTTCCTAGGGTAACATGAGGTCCTGGGGCTTTGGATTAGGACTGAGTGTATGTGCCCACGGGTGTTCCCAGCAGAGGTCTTGGGGCTATGTTGTCTGAAGCAACGCAGGGCTGACACATTGTGTTTTGAACATATTTGATTCAATTCATCTTTTTAAGCTCTGAAGGCTAATATAGATCTCTCTCAGAGTTGAGCACACGTAAGATTCTTTTTCTCCCCTTCTCTACCTAGATTCTTTGATCCAGCCTCAAGTATGATATCTGTGGTCAAGGAAACACCAGTGATCGTCTGAGAACATACCACGACCACCTTCATCCCTACTTCTCCAAACAACCTTAGTGTTCTTTTGGCCTGCTACACGCATGCGCACCTGTATACGCACACATTCACTCACTGGTGGAAACCTATAGGATTGTGCACAGACCCTGGAGCACATTGGGAAAACAATCTCAGGGGCCTCCCCTCTTCCTTGAACAGGACTTCCTAAAAGGTTGTTCCTACTGTAGAAAGTTGGGGAGAGGAGGCCTAATAGGATCTCCTTGCAATTCCCCTGTCCAGAGAGGACTTGTGGCCACGAGTCTTATCAACACTGGCACCCAACGACACTGTCCTGTGGACCCTCACCCTCGGCTGGTGCTTGGATGTGGTGCTTACCCTTCTCTCATTCACAGGAAGGCTGGCACTGTCTCCCAATAAACCACACTGCTCAGGGCTCACCCTTGTGTGATAAAACTGGCAGGGCTAATAATAGAAACCACAAATCCTGCCTGCCAATCCTGCATTCTAACCTCTAATCCACTTGTAGCAAGGACAAATGTTTTCAGGAAAATAAATTGACGCTGTGGAGAACACCGTGGCCTGACTGGACTGCTCCTATTGTCAGATCTTCCCCCACAAAAGCCTAGAAATAGGGGCTGGATGCCACCCTCCGGACCCTGGTTACCATATACCTAGTTTCAAGCCTCCTCTAATTGCTAATGCAGCCTGAGTTACAAAGGCTGTGAAAAAAAATGAAAAGAGAACACAGGCAGGAGGGGCAAACAGACCTAAAATGCCATCACTGTCACAAGCTACTTAGTGATGGGAATGCATCTTTTGCGTTTCAGTACAATGCAAATAGCCTGATGGAAAGTTCAATATTAGATGAATAGGACACTCACGTTTGTCCGATGGAAAGTTGGCTAAGTGGGCAAACTCCTTAATCCAGTGACTGGATCTGAAGGCCCGAGGCAGCCTGCTCAGTAGAAAGTATCCTCAGAAAACCTACTTGGGAGTTCCAGCTTGCCACGTGTGTCTGGTTCAAAGGGACAAAGCATTTCATCTCCCAGGCCTTGGAGCTCTTAGCTCTAAAACAGCACGAACGTAGCAGCCCTGTTTGCCGCACAGAACTGTTTCGAGGCTTTAGCGAGACAGAATGTATAGGAAATGCTGTATCCACTGTAAACCCACCTGTAACTAAGGGGAATTATGATCACCGGACACAAATCCATTTATTGTTCCCGATTGGCTGTACGCAGAATTCAAATTCCCCAGAAAATAGCTCAGCCTTCATTTTCCAGCTGTGTGGTGTGCAGCTTCTAAACATTTCTCCTGAAACCTTGCCTCTTAAAACCTTTGGTGTTGAGGTTTTGTACAGAGCTTGGGCACTTGGTTAACCGTTCCATCCCCAGGCAGCTGTGGGGCAGGAATTCCTGATTTGATGTGTGTTTTAACCAGCTCAGCGACCCTCCTGCACCTTGGCCACTGAAGTGTTTTCACGGAGATGCAAACCAGAGTGGAATCAAACACGAACTTTGGTGAGATGAGTTCTGGGAGGAATCTGGTTTAACGAATGAGATATGTAAACAGGACTCAGGAAGCTGTGGCTACAGACTTCTCTTGCGAAGCTTTAACTCGCTCGGCTTTGAAACGCCACGTTTGCTTTGCCGTGGGCTGAATGTCAGTGAAGTAACAATGTATATTGAGATTTCTCAGCTGGTGGTGTGATAACATTCAAAATCTTGCTCTTGTTCAGTATCATTTTGGAATTTGCACGGCATTAATGAAACTAAGGAGAAACAAGCTCATACTTTTGGGGAGGGTGAGTGTGCTCTCAGCCTAGGTTTTGGGGTGGTTCAGCCTTCTCTAATTAAGTGCATGACCGTAGATTAATTATTGAAGAAATAAAGAAAGAGGTCAGACAAAATTAGCAAATGATCATTGGAAGATAGTCATTTACTCTTCTTTTTTCTTCTTCAGGAAATCAATTTCATAGTTTTTTGTGTATCTTTCCAATATTTTAGTACAAGTATAAATAAATACAAATGCATACTCATATTTCCCCATTTACCTTGCAAAGGTAAGTCCCCCACTCTTTTATGTCAGGCATCTTATACTTGTGTTTACAGATTAATAAAACGCAGCTATAAGAGGCGTTGGATGTTTTAGGACTCTGCTTTTGCTAGCCAGTACCATGTACACGTGGGAGTCCTACCGGTTTCAGACGCATGCCTTGCCCCAGCAGGCCCCAGTCAGTTTCTCCTCGGTTCCCATAGGCCACCAGACAATACACGCTTGCCTTCCCTCCGGGCTGCAGTGAAAATAAAATCAGAAGAGAAAGAAGAAGATATGAAGTGGAACAATGTGGTTGGGAAATTCCCATGCCTTTACCCTTAAAAAAAAAATAAGAAAGAAAGAGAGAAACTCTTATAAGTAAGGCTGAAGAGAATATTAAATGCATACACTATGAGTCAAAGAAAATAGTATTAACATTTATTCATCAAAGTGGATCGTTGGTGTTGGCTTCATATGTGAAATTTCAGGGGCTGTGTTCTCTGTTAGTGCATTTGTTTCAAACCACAAGTGTCTGAGTTCTTATTGCTTAAGTACCCAGTTTCTAGGGTGTTTTTTTTTTTTTCTTTTTTCTTTTGTTTTTGGCCCTTGAGTAAGTATCCAAAGACTGGATTTGTTAACAAAGAATAAGGCTAACCAATAGGTGAAGAAAAATAAGAAAAGTCTTCCATGATTCAAGAGAAAGACTTAAATTTTTTTTTCTTTTTTTAGTCTTTTTCTAAGCAGCTTTAATTTAGAAGTCTGAACCAAGAAAAATTACAACATCATGCTTTGGCCAGCTTGCCTCAGCTTGTGTGACCAATGGAAGTCACGGGGGAAGGGAAATTCAGAGAGCAATGCGGAACTTCTCTGTCATCTCAGGGTTTCACAATACACACAGGAAACACTTGTAGCTGGCCCTCCGTTAGCCCGAAAGATTAGCTAATCCCTTGTTTCGCCATAAAATGTCTTTTCAGCACAAGGTCCTGAACTGCAAGTGGTGTGGCCGACTCACAGTCCTCCTGGATTACAGTGAAGAGATGCTTTACATTGTTCATGTTGAGTTGGGCAGTCAGGAAACTGGGCTGGTTCGGGGAGATGTGCTGCGTTGACATGAGCCCCTCCGTAGCTCACCAATGGAGCAAGCTGATTCCCATGTCCAGCGTGCCCTAGAAATTCCGTAGCAGTGTTCTTAGGCGGGTATTGGATTCCTGAAGCCAAGAGATGGATTAATTGTCCAGGTGCCCCAGTCAAATTCCAACTCAGATTAATACATCGTGTCTATACAACCTTTATGTCTGTATGGTGGAGCTGTGACCTCCTATTGTACACAGAGGAAAGATAAAGATAAGCAGCTACCTTTTACTGTGGTGGTTTCTAAATACCTTTACTACTAGCCTGCTTTACCATGTGTAGGTGTCCCACTAGCTTTTTTTTTTTTTTTTCTCGACATAGTCATGTATTTCTAAAATGCTTGGGGAAATTTTGAGATTATAATTTTTTTAATGTGTATAAAGAATTCATCAGGTTTATTGTGCTATAGGAGGCTTTAGAGATTATCTAGTCCAATGCCTTTTATTTTACAGATAAAGACATGAGAAGCCCAGAGAAGTTAAGTGCATTGCTCAAGGTCACTCAGCTAGTTGGCCTGGGTAGATTTGCAGTGCGAGCACACGAGTAATTCTTAAACCATTCCCACAGGTCCCATGTTGTCACAGCTCCTCATTAAGCAAAGACCCTAACAAAGAGAGCAATTTTGTCACACATTCCACATTCGGCACTTTTCACCACTAAGATGTTGTGGGCATACCACCAAGAATGCCATTGGCCTGAGATCAGCTTGGAGGGTCAGCTGCTGACAGGGTTTCCTGTTCACCGAGGCAGTGTGACAGCTGGGGAGTATCTGTCACATTTGTCTTTCTGAATAACCCCCATAGCAAAGCTGGAATTGGGCATAGATTCCGAATTGCAACTAGGACCAAATTCATATTGCTGTACCCATCTCATCTCACAAGGTTCTCTCTCTCTATGTAAAATATAAAAATAGAAAATAAATAATAGGAACAATTTGGGTGAAGGTAAAGTTGTGTTTTTGATAGGAAAATGATAAAGATAGGTAAAGTCTGTACACAGAAATAAATATGACAAAGTCTTTGTTCAGTGTCTGGAGAAGGGTGTCAACGTTGGCTCTGAGCTGCTTAGTAGACTTAGCAAAGTGGGATAGATGAGCGATTTTAAAATTCTGAATATTCATAAGATTAAAAAAAATCAATTCAAGAGAGGCGTAGCTTTTACACACACTAAGGCCAGAGAGAATATTTACCCCTTAAGAACATCGTCTGGGTAGATACAGCAGTGAATTCATGCCGCTATCTCTCATCGTATTCCTCCATGCAAGCCAAAGGCACAACAACCAATGCGAATCAGAGCACGTGCTTCCGGGGAATTGAGTGTGGGAGCAAATGATGGATCTAAATACACACGGCACCACTTAGAAATCAATAGATCACACGTCCTGCAGGAAATCTTCTGTATCTACGGTTCCTACAAACCATCTTAAAAAATAATTGTTAGGCAGCAGAGAAAGAAGGCACGAAATAGTGAATCCAGTGAAGACTCTGGCAAAGGCTACTCCAAGCTCCCCAATATCCATGCTCTCGGGTTCTTCATGGGTCAAACTAGAGTATATTTCTGTCATCTTTGTAGTCAGGTAGGACCATGGGACTGAACTGGCCCATCCCTTCCCCGTCCTCTCTCTCTTTCCCCTTCTACCCTCTCAGAGTAGTTGGATGGAGAAAGTGCTAAGCTTGGGGTTTGGCAATGTGGCAAGCACAGGATTCACATGAACTGTTAATGTTGCTGTTCTTTAGAAATCTATACTCGTATGTTCGGCTTACATGAGGAAGGCCCGAGGCAGGACAAGCTGCATCTGTGTGAATCTGGCTGAATTTCTAGCAGTAAAGCAGTTCAGGGTGACCAGGCTCTCCTTCCTGCCACCGCACCTTCCTCCCCTCCCCTTCCCGCATCAGTCCCAGTGACAGGCCGTTCAGCCTTCCAACTTTGGGCCAGGCTGCCACAATCTGGGATCTGCTGGGTCCATCTGAGATTTTTGAATAATGTTCATATAGGATCCTCCTGGAAAGAGAGGCTGAAATAACAACGACCATAATTCCTGATAGTAAGTACAGGCTTTCAAGTGTACGAAGTTCTGTTTGTTTTGTTTTTTCCACTCAAAAAGCCTCTGATGATTCTATCAGAGCATTTTCTGATGGGAGAAAGTCTTACAATATTCCTTGGTAAGGCATGTTTCGGGAGAGATGATTTAATAAAAATAGACATTTTCGTATTGAAACAGGAAATAACTCAGTTTCTGAAGAACTGTGCACTAGGTAAATCTTTCTTTAGGAATTTGGTGTCTTTTTTTCTTTGCCCCTGACCAGAAATATAAACATAGCCAGAGTCTTGGCTAATAATAACACCTCGATGTGTACAGACCTGGCCTTCCTCAATAGCTTGCTGAATTATTTGTGTCAGAAAGGATTTTATCATAAGTACATTTCTTTTCTTGCTCTCACATGATACGCCATTGAATTTCCCATCATACAAACTTTCTAATCTCATTTACAGTCACAGAGGTCGAAAATAGGTAATCAGCATTTAAGTACTTTACAATCTGTGAAGTAATCCGGTTATGGCTGGAGTGGGAGCAATGTGGGGCATGGCAGGAGCTCTGGACGGGGGCAGGGGGTGGGGTGGGGGTGGGGGGACCTGCTTCTAGTCGGCTCTTAATGAGCCCTGTGACTCCTACAGCTCCTTGATATCTCATGACCCAGTTTCCATATGTGCAAATTCAGTTTGTTTCTCACAGTATCTCTCCCATCCTCATACAGTAGAGCATCCTCATTTTCTAAGTATTTTAACTTGGTTTGCCATATTGTCTTCAGTCATGGTGCAAGATGGACCAGGACCACATATAGGACTGTGGTGGTTTTTTCTGAACCTCAGAAGTTTGTACTGGGAGGCCTGCCAGCTTCCTTGTTCTTCATCCTCTTCAGTTCTACCAAATGCTCCCTGAGCAACGAGTGATACTGGGGTTGACCTGGGCTGCTTTCTTCCCACACTCCATTCCCTTGCCTTCCTTCCTTGACTCCTTCATTCATTTTTACATTTAATTTCTGTAGCACTAAAGGAACCTTCTCTTCTGAGAATATCTGTTGGGCAAGTAGTGAACAGACCAAGTGACTAAATAAAGCTATGAAACCTGACTTTGCTTGAGCTCCACACCAGTTCCTTAAATCAATTTAGCATTTAGCTCTTTGGTTCATCTGACTGGTTGACAACTAACTTATGAGTAGTTATCCTTTGTCACAGGAATCCTCTTCATCAAGTGTTCTTTGAGTGTAAGTGGGACTAAGGAATGTGCTTGCAAATGGATTTAGAGAATTGTAGGTACCTTTACATTTGCAAGGTGATGACAAACAGAAGAATGCAAATTGAAAAAGAATGGGGTGAGTTAGATGGTTGGGTTGGGGTTCTTCAATCAAAGATGAGGCTTTACCTAGGAAAGAAGAGGGGCGGAGCTGTGTTTCCTGTCTGAGGCCGGCTGAACGGTACAGTCAGCTTGCTGAGAGGATGTGTCCTCACACGAGGTGACCCAGCCTGACCCTCCTGTGTGTGGTTCCCCGGACTCGACTCCAGGTCTCTCCAAACCTCAGTTGTAACTTGGCTCCCAGCAGGTTTGATTCCCATGTGATAAGCCATTTGCTAATTTTATTATTTCTAGAAAATAGGAAGTGAACTAATAGCCAGAGGCTGAATAAAGCTGCACACCACCCCCTGCATTCAGTTGGTGTGTAATGGGAGGTGTATGGTGTGCTGAGGAAGCAACCAGACTGCAGGGGTTTGATACTCAAATGTTCTTGCACTCTAGGTTTTGGTACTGTTGTTACTGTGGTTGTCCTTATTTCTGTTTTGCCATCAATGGTGGCAGCCACCAGTGGTCATTGGATAGGCCTTGGCCAGCTTCTAGGGCGGCTGCTCTGCCCAGTGACTGGATCTTTCCTGTTAGCATGCTGATCATACTTGGAAACTATGAGTCAGTGAAATGTAGCTGTGAGCAGTGAGGGTGGGTAGATTACGAGGGAAAGTGCCGCCAAGACTTCCTGTACCGGCCCAGGGCCATTATCTTTGGGGGAAGATAGAGACTCGCTGTGGCAACAGGAACACCTAAACTCACCTGGCATCTGCTGTGTACAAAATGGATTTAGGGAGAGTGTGTAGGGGCACAAATTAAAAAGGTAACAGAGTTAAATCCTATTTTGCAGACATCGGGGTGGAGCGTTGAGAGTCATGTTATAATATCACAATTATTGATACCTTCAATTTGTTATTAGTTGATGAGACTCATTAACTATTCACATTTGTCTGCCCTCATTCAACTCCTAGTAACTGCAGTTACAGTCCTATTTAAAATAATAGAGTGAGATTGGTAACATTACTGATTTAACAGGAAATTAGACGACTTACATTCACAGAGCTTAGGTAATTGATACCAACAGCACTTTCCTTGTAATTTATGCACTATGATTGATTTCATTCCCCAGCTAGTCCTAAAAGAATCTCTGAAGCATATTCATATTCAGCCATCAGATTACTGTGCAAAGGAATTAAATGAGTATTACCCTGCTTGCTATCTATTCCAGAGCTGGCAAAAAGTTTCTAAGTGGTTTGGAGCTCAGAAGTCAGTCTAAAATTATAATGCTAATATAAAAGAGTTCAGCCTCAGAGCATTTCTTTGTAAGTGACAGCTGTGAATTTATATGAAGAAACCCTCGTAGTGACAACAAGGACGCAATTACAAATGGGTCAATTACTTACTCTTTTAAGAGTATTTTTATAAACTCTATGTAAATATGTATTCCCTGAAATACCCTAAAAAAATTCACTCACCTATAATAGTGTTGTTATAAATGACCCATTTCCAGATGTTCATTCATATTTGCATCTGGTATTTGTATCATAATATATGACCTTGCTTCGTGCTCCTCCGCACCCCTCCCCAGTATAATTAACAATGCTGAGTACAGGACATTTGATAAAAAAGGAGTAAACACTAAATCTATGTATTCTTCCCCAGAAATCTCAGGAAACAATAGCAAAGAAGAGACGATAAACCTACAGTGTTCAAATAAATCATTATTATTGTTTTTTGGCTATTTATTTAGCAGAGCAGGCATGGTCTGGGCTCTAACTGCCTATTCCCACAGCTTCATTTACCACCATGTTTCCTCATCTGACTTACAGTCAACCACGTGGAACAGCCCATAGTTCCTCATGCTCATCACCCTGTTTCAGGCACCAGGGCTGCTGAGCTGGCTCTTTCTTCTCTCTGGTATGCTCTTCCTCTGCTCTTTTACCTGGTAATGACTACTCATCCTTCAAAACTCAATGAAAGGGTCACTGCCTCCAAATCCCTCCATGATTCCACAGTCTCATTCAAGCCTTCCTCCTCTGTGTTCCTTTAGCAGCCCACGATTGAGCCCATCCTAACCTTTGTCACACACTCTCATTAATGTGATTTATGTGTTTATCATTCCATCAGACTGTAAGTTCCTTGAGGACAGAGATCACTAGTCAAATAACTGTGAATTGCAGCATCCATAATAATACTGGACACAGAATGGTGGTTGATAAATGTTTCCCAAATGATTTGTGAATGTAGAATGCAACTCCTTGAAAGGCCACCAGTTTATGTGATGCCACCATTTTCAAGTTCATTGTAAAATTCAATCCTAAACGTTTTGCTACATACATATAAACATACAAGCACGTATGCGTGATTGATTAAATGAGCACACAGTGCTCATTAGTGACCATTTCTACAGAGTAAAACTGGTTCAAATTCTCTAAGAAACTTGACCTTAGTGTGCTCAGTACATCGCAGGGAAAAGTGGAGTCATAGTCAGAGTTCTTGGATTTCTAGAATTGCAGGGACCCCAGGAATACCCTGGGCTGAAGATTTCTCACTGTAACGACTAGGAATCAGGTAGCCTGGAGGTCTAGAGATGTCTGCAGTATGGAATGGGCACCCTCCACCTTGAAGAAAGATTGGCTTGCTCTCTAGCATCCATCCATTCTCATTTAAAAACCCTCACTACTTGCTGAGGCTAGAAAACTATATTGCTTTGAGTCCCTTGCAGCTAGGCCTCCACCAGTCAGATAAACTCCTGTGAGACTTTAATTAATTTATTTATTTTTAAAGATTTTATTTATTTATTTGACAGAGAGAGAGAGAGGGAACACAAGCAGGGGGAATGGGAGAGGGAGAAGCAGGCTTCCCACTGAGCAGGGAGCCCGATGTGGGGCTTGATCTCAGGACCCCCAGGACCATGACCTGAGCTGAAGGCAGACACTTAACGACTGGGCCACACAGGCGCCCCCTGTGAGACTTTAATTTAGAGGCGAGATATGCCGGTTTGTGCCGGAGGTGGCTTAATTCTGAAGCCAGCAGTTGAGCTGTAGCTTCCTGATCTGATGGGGGTGGGGGGGGGGTCTCCTGATTCAGCAGCTTCTGCACCAATGGAGATAGGCTTCCTCCTATGGGGCAGAAGCAGTTGGTTCTGGAATCTGGGAGTTGTGCCTGGGAGATCAGCCTAGAGCAATGTTTCTCAAACAATAGGCATACCCTGGAGATACTGTAGGTTCTGTTCCAGATAACCACAATAAAGTGAATATTGGAATATCACAATAAAGTGAGTCAAATGATTTTTTTGGTTTCCCAGCACATATAAAAGTTATGCTCACACTATTTTATAGTCTATTAAGTTAATTTAAAAAATACTTGAATTAAAAAATATGTTATTGCCAAAAAATTGCTAACCATCATCTGAGCTTTCAGCTCGTCATGATCTTTTTGCTGGTGGAAGATCTCCCCTTCACGTTGCTGGCTGCTGACTGATCAGGGTGGTGATTGCTGAAAATTGGGGTGGGTGTGGCAATCAATGAAGTTTGCCACATTAATTGATTCTTCCTTTTACAAACGATTTCTCTGCAGCAGGTGATGGTGTTTGATAGCATTTTACCCACAGTAGAACTTCTTTCAGAGTTGAAATCAATCCTCTCAAACCTGCTGCTGCTTTATCAGCTAAGTTTATGTCATATTCTAAATCCTTTGTTTTCATTTCTACAATCTTCACAGCATCTTCACCAGGAGTAGCTTCCATCTCAAGAAACCACTTTCTCTGCTCTTCCATAAGAAGCAACTCCACATCTGTTCAAAGTTTCTCATGAGATTGCAGCAATTCAGTCCCATCTTCAGATTTCACTTCCAATTCTAGTTCTTTTGCTATTTTCACTACCTCTGCAGTTACTTCCTCCACTGAAGTCTTGAACCCTTCGGAGTCATCCAGGAGTGTTGAAATCAACATCTTCCAAACTCCTGCTAATGTTGATATTTTGACCTCTTCCCGTGGATCACAAACGTTCTTCATATCATCTAGAACGGTGAACCCTTCCCAGAAGGTTTTTAATTTCTTCTGCCCAGATCTGTCAGAGGAATCACTATCCATGGAAACCATAGCCTTATGAAGTGTATTTCTTAAATAGTGAGACTTGAAAGTCAAAATTCTTTTTCATGGGCCACGGAAAGGATGTTGTGTCAGCAGGTGTGGAAATAACATTACTCTCATGGAGCATCTGCATCAGAGCACCTGGGTGACCAGGTGCATTGTCAATGAGCAGTAATATTTTGAATATTTTGAAAGCAATCCTTTTTTCTGAGCAGTAGTCCTCAATAGTGGGCTTAAAATATTCAGTAAGCCATGTTGTAAACAGATATACTGTCATCCAGGTTTTGTTGTTCCATTTATACAGCAAGGCAGAGTGGACTTAGCATACTTCTTAAGGGCCCTAGGATTTTTGGAATGGTCAGTGAGCATTGGCTTCAACTTCAAGTCACCAGCTGCTCTGGCCCCTCACGGGAGAGTCAGCCTGTACTTTGATGCTCTGAAGCCAGGCATTGACTTCTCCTCTCTAGCTACAAAAGCCTTAGATGGCATCTTCTTCCAATAGAAAGATGTTTCATCTACATTGAAAATCTGTTGTTTAGTGTGGCCACCTTCATGAATTATCCCAGCTAGATCTTCTGGGTAACTTGCGGCTGCTTATATATCAGCACCTGCTGCTTCACCTTGCATTTTTGTGTTATGGAGATGGCTTCTTTCCTTCAGCCTCATGAACCAGCCAATGGTAGTTCAAACATTTCTTCTGCAGCTTCCTCACCTCTCTCAACCTTCACAGAATTGAGGAAAGTGAGGGCCTTGCTCTGGATCAGGCTTGGGCTTAAGGGACTGTTGTGTCTGGTTTGATCTTCTATCCAGACCACTCAAACTTTCCCCACATCAGCAATAAGGCTGTTTTGCTTTCTTATCATTCGTGTGTTCCCTGGAGTAGCACTTTTAATTTCTTTCAAGAACTTTTCCTTAGTATTCACCATAGCTAAGTGTTTGGTGCCAGAAGTCTAGCTTTTGGCTTGTCTTGGCTTTCGACATGCTTTCCTCACGAAGCTGAATCATTTCTAGCTTTTGATTTAAAGTGAGAGATGTATGACTCTTCCTTTCACTTGAATACCCAGAGGCCATTGGAGGGTTGTTAATTGGCTTAACTTCAGTATTGTCATGTCTCAGGGAATAGGGAGGCCTGAGAAGAGGGAATGTGATGGGACAACGGCCAGTCTGTGAAGCAGTCAGAGCACACACACTTATTAAGTTTGCCATCTTGTATGGGTGTGGTTTGTGATGCCACAAAATAATTACAATAGTGACATCAAAAACCACTGATCACAGATGGCCATAAAAAGTATAGTAATAATGAAAATGTTTGAAGAATTGGGAGAATTACCAAAATGTGACACACAAACACGAAGTGAGCAAATGCTGTTGGGAAAATTGTGCCAATAGACTTGCTCAATGCAGAGTTGCCACGAACCTTCTATTTGTAAAAAATGGAATATCTTCAAAGCTCAAGAAAGCAAAGTGCAAAACTAGGTATGCCTGTATAAGTAATGAAATCTGTTTAGTGCAATGAAACAAGCACCAAAAAGAGAGAGAGAAAGAGAACAAAATAGAATAAATGAAAGAGCAAAAATATCCAGTTACACTGTCCCTAGTAAAAGTTAATTTGTTTTAGATAATTTGTACTTTAGTTTTATGTGTGTGCATGTACATACATCTATGTATGTGTATTCTGAGTCACAATGTAAAATGTATTTCTAGCTATGAGTCTCAGTCACAGAAGTTCAAGAACATCTGGCCTAGAGACTTACCTCTAGCATTTTCAATAATCTTCTTAATCCCTTCCTGTTTAAACTATCCAGGAGCCTTTTTTTTTTTTTTTTTTTTAAATTGTAGAACATCTGTTCTCCTGCCCATCAGGCAGCATAAAGGTATATAGATTTTCTTTTTTTAAGTTGTTAGTTGTAGCGAGAGGTACATGGCATTTTATTTCAACTGACAGCTTTCCCGTTTTTATGTATTTCCCTATACCTTCTTTTTTTTTTTTTAATGTTTTATTTATTTATTCATGAGAGTCAGAGAGAGAGAGAGGCAGAGGCAGAGGGAGAAGCAGGCTCCCCACCTAGCAGGGAGCCCGATGTGGGACTCGATCCCAGGACCCCAGGATCATGACCTGAGCTGAAGGCGGTCGCTTAACCAACTGAGCCACCCAGGCGCCCTTTTTCCTCTCTCTTTTTTTAAAGATTTTATTTATTTATTTGAGAGAGAGAGAATGAGAGAGAGAGAGCACATGAGAGGGGGGAGGGGCAGAGGGAGAAGCAGACTCCCTGCCGAGCAGGGAGCCCGATGCGGGACTCGATCCCAGGACCCCAGGATCATGACCTGAGCTGAAGGCAGACGCTTAACCATCTGAGCCACCCAGGCGCCTTCCCTATACCTTCTTTAATAAGGACAAGAGAAAAGTGTAAGCTATGAGTGTATGTTTGAGGATTCCCAACTTTCTCTAGTGCCACAGCATGTTCTGGGGACCCCAGCGGGGAATTTGTGCTGGAGCCATTCTAACAAACCCCGTGGACTTCCTGCACACAACTCAGAAGGAAGGGGCTCTGCCCAGAGACAGCGGGGCTCCAGGCATCCTCGGAGGGGATGACTCGGGGTAACCATAAAGGTGTTGGGTGAAGTGGTCCTGCAAGATATTGTTAATGTGATAAAGAAGCGGAATGAAGATATGACGGCAGTCTGTGGAAAAGTAAGATCCTGTGAAGATCAAGACAGGAACAGTTTTCAGCTCTCTCTGAATTACCGCTCTGGGCAAAAAGTCAGCTGATAGCCCAGAATTAAAAAAAAAAAAAAAAGGCATCCCAACAATTCTGATTCTTCTTAATTAGCGTCATCCTTCCTTTATGGCAGCCTTTCCTGACGAGGGAGCCTGGCTGTCTCCACAGAGGGGACTTAGATCGCTGGTGGACAGAAGCCCTACAGAGAGCTGTCCTCCGTTTCCGCATACCGTTTGCATTTCATACTAGACGCAAGTGTTACCTATTCGAAAATCAAACAGCCCCGGCACTTACTCCCCCAACCATATTCCCAGGTGATGACCTCACCTTTTACTTCAGGGACTAAACCGAACCGTCGGAAGACTTTCCCTCCGGTTCCTGTGGTCAGCAAGTGCCTCGCTAACGTGGTGCCTGAAACGGGGCAGCCGGCTCCCTCAGCGCGTGCGGGATGACCGGCCGCGGGGTCCGTCCTCAGCCCGACTGGGAAATCGTCCCCTCCGGCTGCCACCACGCGACCGGGCCTCGCTGGCCTGGGACGCGCTCCCGGCTCCAGCCGCCCGCACCCGCGCCCGCAGTCCTTCAACACGGCGTCTTGCTCGCCTCGCTGCTGGGGGGCCTTCGCTAGCTAAGCCTCCGTCCTGTCTTCTGCGCTTAACCCCCGAGATATTAGGGAGGACCTATAGTGACCTCCGTGAAATGAATGAGAGTTGGAATTTTGTTTCATGCCAGGTTGCAGGTCCCCCGACACGGCCACGGCGCCCTACACAGAGCAGACAGTCGGCAGATGCCTTTTGACTGGCTCAGGGTATCTTTATAAATTCATGTAAAATTCAGTGACTGGGAATTCTGTGGGAGAAGTGGGGCTGCCCCTCCCCCAGCCACCCTCCTGGAAATCCAGATTTCTTAAAAGAAATGTAAGAGAGCCTAGGCTGACTCTCCT
The DNA here is from genome assembly GCF_029215605.1 of Mirounga angustirostris. Classification (NCBI taxonomy): domain Eukaryota; kingdom Metazoa; phylum Chordata; class Mammalia; order Carnivora; family Phocidae; genus Mirounga; species Mirounga angustirostris. Next base: position 87,411,739 of record NW_026991709.1, on the reverse strand, counting down.
TACCTCTGCCAAGTGTGAATTATGTGTGGAATCTAAGGGGACTTCCAGGTGTGGATTACAAGGGATAGTATGAGGGGACATTAAGAAAGACAGCTGTGCAGCGGGATGACATTCCTTTCTAAACTTTCAAAGACCTACAACTCTCTAATTTGCGTTTGGGAGATGGACCTTTTCTCTCATACATTTCATTTGTGCTTGTTGGAAAAGGAGAGATTATCTCCAAGAAAAACCCTTTGTCTGATTCGCTCTTTGCATTATCAGGATTCAAAAAAAAAAAAAAAGAAAAAAAGGAAAATTCTCAATCATTGTCCCTGAACTATGACAGCTATGATATTACAGGTCCTGACATTGTCGTCTGGATCATTATTCAGCCAACACTAACCAGTGTATGCGTAAGAGTATCTCATTCCAAAGTATTTTCTAAAAATATTGGTTATTTTAAAAACAACCTCAACATGGGCGGCCAGGACACAGTAGGATAAACCGGATAGATTATTTTCCGTCCTGTGTAGTCACTTGAGGGAGTACTCTCATTGACTTAAACATTTATTCCAACTTTGTTGTCATTGCTCGAAAGGAGGCTGGGCTGTCCCTGAAGGCACTTTTCCAACTATTTCAGGAAAATCACTCTCTTTCATAGTCACACCTCATTTTTTTACTCTTAATCTAAACTGTATTAGCTTGCTCATGTACCTCACTCATTCGCCAGATTTGGCACCAGACGATTTGGGGCTGTTTCCCAAAAATCAAATCAAATGACGAACATTTGCTCACATTAAAACTGTTTTTGAAAAGCAAGTGATACAGGCCCTGAAAGTGATTGCAAAAGAGGAGCCACAAAAAAGAGTTTTGAATAATGAAATGAGTGTACTGTTGCCTGGGATAGCTTTTCAAATTGGGATGACACTCATTTTCATGGGGCAGAGTTCATACATCTCTTACAATCCATCTCTTCATCTTATATTCCTACTTGATATTTGAAAATGCACTCTGAACTGAGGAAATAGTCTTAGTGGATGAAGACTCTGGCCATTTCTTAAAATTTGGGGGTAGAAATTACATCCTGCTAAATTGAAAGGCAGATGAGTACAAGGGAAAATATCATTAAAAAATTCCAGATTGGAAAAAAAAAAATACCAGATGGTGGGAAGTATTAGAACCATATAAACCCAGATTCAAACCACCACTTTACCATACTTGTTTGCCACTTTGGGCTTGTCATTTAGCCTTTCTAAGAGACTGTTTCCATGTCTACACAAGGGTGGTCTGTTAAGTGGCACTTAGGTAAATCCTTTCATACAGAGCCTGTCAAATAGTAGAATTTTAGGCACTCGAAAATTGCTATCTTCTTTCTTTGTCTTGGAGAATTTAGTAGACAGAACATAGTTTGTAGAAAGAAGACTCTCTAGGACTTAAAAGTCCCAAGTTCTAGTCCCAATTAATTAGCTAGGTGACCTTGATCAAGTCACTCAAGCTTTCTGGGGACTGGTTTTCAAAGTGCATTTGTAAAATTACGATATTATTTACTGTGGCAGTTAATTTTATGTGTCAACTTGGCTGGGTCATGATGACCACATACTTGGTCAAACATTCTGGATATTTCTGTGAGGCCGTTTTTGGATGAAATTAACATTTTAATCCGTAGACTCTGAGTAAGGCATATTGACTTTCATAAATGTAGGTGGGCTCCATCTTATCAGTTGAAGCCCAAATAGAAAAAAAAGACTGACCTCCCCCAAGCAAAAAGGAATTCTGCTAACAGATGGCCTCTGGACTTGAACAGCTATATTAGCTTTTCCCTGAATCTCAAGTCTGACTGCCCACCCTGTAGATTTTGGACTTGTAAGTCTCCATGATTATGTGAGCCAATTCCTTAAAATAAATCTCTCTCTCTCTCTGTCTCTTTCTTTCTCTGTCTCTCTCTCTCTCTACCTTTCTTTCTATATACATATCCTACTGGTTCTGTTTCTCTGGAGAACTTGGACTCATACACCTCCCTCAAAGGTTTCTTTTTTTGCCACGGAGAAGAATAAAGAAGTCACGTATGGAGCACAGCCTGCTGCAGTCAGGCTGATGGCCCTAGCTTAGGAAGCATCAATTTCCTTTTCCCTCCCCTTTGCTTGTTGAGCCTCAGTTTTCTCATTTGGAAAATGAAGAAGTTAGACTCACTAGATAATTTCTAAAGCTGCTTCAGCTAGGAACATTTAAGTATCTACACGAAACTAATTGCTTGGGCTGTAATATTCAAATACAGTCATGTCTAAATTGGGTTTCTGCCAAGGAAGAAAGGCATGTGGGCTGTACAAAGACTATTTATGTAGAAACAAACCCTTTCAGAGGTGTGCGAAGAGTTAGGGGGATTAAAGGGGAACTCCTGGTAGTCCTATGAATATTCTTATAAGCATAGATGCTTTCTCGGTGGTTGGAGGAAGCAAAGCATGAGCTCTTATTCTGTGCAGAAGTAACTGGGGAAAGTACCTATTTTACCTGTTAGCACATTTATGTGTGTCTGGGTGCACATATTCAAAGGACTAATTACAGAGAGAAGAGTCATTTGATGGATTCACAAAATCTATGGCATCAAGTCGAACAACAACACTAACCTTCGATCTCTGAAAATTTAGAGTCTGACATGGTATTTGTTAGAAGGAGAAAAGAAGCGCCCCAGGTTGTGTTATAGCTATATTCTTAGCAATTCATCAGAAAAGGTCCCTAGTGTATTTTAGGACATAAGTGTTATCTCCTTTCTTAACCATGAAGTGGCGAGATACTTAAACATACTGGCTGGAGTACTCTGGGTCTTTGAGTTTTTTGATGAAAATTTTTCCAAATAGTTGGAAAAATCCTTTGAAAGCTCCATGGTGCTACATGAAGGCAAGTGCTTATTATTCTTACAATACACACTCAAGTGATACCTGTAGTTTGAGGCTCAGGTGAAGGAAGTCTGGCTAAGAGGGCCTACTCACCCACATTGGAGTTCCATATTTTCTTTCTGGTGCATACAGGGAGATCTTGTCAGGTAGGCCAATGAGCAAAGTTAGCAACTGCTCACATAGCTTGAACTGAGAGGCTCAGACACGGCTTCTTGCTCATCAGTCCAACTGCCCACAGCCTGTCACCTGGGCTCTGGGCCACCAGCCTCTATGCTACTCTACTCCATGATGCATCCAGAGCCACTTGAGGCACATTCACTGTCATGAGAGCTCATTGCTTAAAAACATTCAGTGTTCGGCGCCTGGGTGGCTCAGTCGGTTAAGCGGCTGCCTTCAGCTCAGGTCATGATCCCAGGGTCCTGATCGAGTCCCGCATAGGGCTCCCTGCTCAGTGGGGAGCCTGCTTCTCCCTCTCCCACTCCCCCTGCTTGTGTTCCCTCTCTCGCTGTGTCTCTCTCTGTCAAATAAATAAATAAAATCTTTAAAAACAAAACAAAACAAAACAAAAAAAACATTCAGTGTTACTCCATTGCATATAAGATAACATCCAAATAACTTTGCATAGCATACAAAGCCTTTGAAGTATATGACCTCTGCTTATTCCTCCAGTTCTGTCTCTGCTGTGATGATTGCCCACTCTTCTGTGGCCCAATTCTGGGCTCCAGTCTGTAAACTTTCATTCTCAAACTTCCGTATTTATTCAGCAAATCTTTAGTGCAAGCCTACTAATGAGTTCTCAGTGCTGGGGACATATCAGGAAATAAAACGGAGCCCACATTACAGGGAGAGACAGATGATAAACATTACGTAGCATGTTAGAAAGTGATGAGAACTATGGGAAAAAGAGAACAAGACATGGGGACTTAGTTGTGCTGAGAATGGGAACGGGAGTTGCATTTTATATACGGCGATCAAAGTAGGACTCTCTGGGAAGACAAAAGAACATTTCAATTATGTCACATTATTATAATGATAACTAGCTGATAGAGGAGCAAGCCATGTAAGCATCTTGGAGAACAGCCTCCCAAGCAGAGGCAACAGCTATCTTGACCCTGGAAATGGTTATTGTGTTTGAGAAACAGCAAAGATACTAATGTGCTGGAATGCAACGAGAAAGCAAGAAACTAGAAGGAAATTGGGAGGGGGTAGGTAGTAGGACCAGACGGTAAGGTCTTGAATGGCACTCTCAGGCCTTTGGCTTTAACTCTGAGTGAAATGGAAAGCCATTGGAGGGTTTTGTACAGGAGTGACATGACCTGACAAATTTTCAGAGGACTGCTTTGGCTGGTGTGCTATGTACAGACTGAGCTACAGAAGTGGGGAAACCAGTTGGGAAGCTGTTGGGGTAATCAGGTAAGAGAGCAATATGGTTTAGACCAGGGTAACAGCAACGGAAGTAGTAAGAGGTAGTCAGATAAAGGATCTATGTTAAAAGCAGAAACTACAGGATTTGTATGTGGACTGCTTCAGCATTCAGGAGACAGAAGATGGGTAGAGTGGAAGGATCAGCAAGGAGATTGGGATGGTACAACCAGTTTGGGAGCGGGGAGGGAGAGGGGACAGGTGAAGGAGGCAGTAGAGGTAGCATTTTAGATGTGAGAGGAAGAAAGTATTTCCAGAAGGAATCAGTAATCAGTTATATCAGATACTGCTGCTAAGTTCACTAAGATGGTCCTGAAAACTGCCAGGTAAGTTTAACAATACGGAGATCATTGGTTACCTGGAGAAGAGCAGTTTGGGTGGAATGTGGTAGTGAGGAGTAGGGGAGAATGGGAGAAGAGGAATTGAAGACAGTGAGTCAAGACAATCCTTCTGAGCGTTGATTAGCAATAAATGGAGCAGAGTAATAAGGAATAGCTGGAGGGATAAGTGAGGTCAAGAGAGGGTTCCATGATCACATGGGGTAGTGTCATGCCTTCATGCCTCTCTTCTAGACTCTACCTGGTGGACTTCCACTTTTTCTTGAGAGCTAATTTAGCTATGTCTACACTGAGCTTTCTCTACTGTCTGTACTCATTCATCAAAAAGGACTCACTGCGTACTTGCTATGAAATAGACCCTGGTCTGTGAGCTGAACAATGAAAATGAGCAGGATAAGATCTGATCAGATCTCTGCCTTCCTGGTGGTTCTATTCCAATGGGGAGACAGAGAATACAGAATCAAGCAAGGAGAGAAATAAGAGAAGTGATCACTGTAGATTATAATAACTGTTTTACAGGCCATGAGCTGGGTCATGTGAGAGAAGGTGAGGTGCGATGGTCATGGGAGGCCTCTCTAGGGAGGTGACAACTAAACTGAAACCTGAAGAATACTGCTATGGACTGAACGATTTTGCCCCCCCCCCCCAAATTTGTATGCTGAAGCCTTCATCCCCAATGTGATGGCATTTGGAGGTGGGGCCTTTGGGAGGCAATTAGGTCATAAGTGTGGAGCCCTCGTGAATGGGATTAGTGCCTTTGTAAGCTAGGACCTGAGAGAGGTGATCTCTCTCTTTACCATGTGAAGACACAGCAAGAAGGTGTGTGTCTGCAAACCAGGAAGCGGGCTCTGACCGGACACTGAATCTGCCAACACCTTGATCTCAGACTTCCCAGCCTCCAGAACTGTAAGGAATAAATTTCTGTTGTGTAAGCCATCCAGTCTGCGATGGTAGCCAGAATAGAGTAAGACAGATACTGAGGACCAAGTCCCAGGAAGGGCCAGAAGAATCTTCCAGGCACAGAGAATCAATTCCAAAGGCAAAAGCCTTCAGGTAGGAAGGGGTGGGTGGTGGAAGAAGAAAAGGAGGTCTAGTATGGCTAGAGTGGCATGAGCTGGGAGAAGGTGGTGTGCATGCAGTACGGGACCAGGTTATAGAAGGCCGAGGATGCCTGCCCAGGGGGCTGAGTGTGGGGAGAGGAGGGTGGTTTTGGTGAGTCGTGGCCGTGTAGATGGGGACAAGTGCAGGGGTGGCGATACTTTTGGAGGTAAAGAAGCTGGTAGATTGGGTGTGGTGAAGGAGAGAAAAGAACAAATCAAGGATTGCGTCTATGGAGTGAGCAGCCAGGTGGATGTGGCACCGTTATCTGGAAGAGAAAGAGAAAGAGATTTACAAGCAGGAACAGGTGGGGGATGATGTGGGGGTGGGAGGAGAGAACTGGTTGGAACACAGGCATCAAGGAAACCTGGAGAGAACGTGTTTCAAGAAGCTGGAAACTGTTTAGGGGCCTGGGTGGCGCAGTCGGTTAAGCATCCGACTCTTGGTTTCAGCTCAGATCCTGAGCTCAGGGTCATGAGATTGAGCCTGGCTTCGGGCTCCGTGGTGCAGAGTCGGCTTGGGATTCTCTCTCTCCCTCTGCCCCTCCCGCTTGTGCGCTCTCCCTTTCTCTAAAGTAAATACATAAGTTAAAAAAAAAAAAAAAAAAAAAAGAAATTGGAAACTGTCCAGCAGGTGCAGTGCTGCTGAGAAATGGTGAGGAAGGGAGAGTGGGATCAGTCTCAGTGCTGTGGCTGAGCACTCAGTCTATGGCCCCTAAGCTAGTCTAACCTCCCTTCATTTCTGCCTTTCTCCTTCATTATTTGACAGATTGTCAGAGGCTCAGGGCTTCCTTTGATGTTCATCTTTGTATCCCTGGACTCAACAGGGTGCCCAGGGAGTGGGGTAGATTCAGGAAGAGTTCCCAGTTGGAAATAACCCTAGGAAGGAGACAGCCAAGGTGCTATCAGCTGAGAGATCAGCTGTCAGATGCCAGAGTGAGTGGGGAGGGCCCTGCCCTCTTCCCTGAAGAGCCCGCCCCAGAGCCCAGTGTAACAGATTCCACTCAGTGCCTCATAGGCTGAAAAGTGTTCCATCTTCTTGGAACTGGAAAGGTTGTTCATGATAAGGCAGGGTGGGAACCTGGCTCACTGACACACAATTAGCCAGCTTTTGTCTTGGATCTGACTGGAAGTGACTCAGAGGCTGGAAAAAACCTTTTGGAAACAAATGAGGGGGGAAAAAAGTAGGTTAAGTCACTATAGCATTTTCTCAGATAAAATGTGCGTCTGCTGTCCCATAAATGTTGAATACTATGCATTTCTTCAGCCTCTCTCCAACAAAAGCCCAGGGGGAATTATTAAGCCTGATGATTCACTCATTTTCTCCAAGAATTTTATTAAATGCAATTTAGAGGGGATAAAGTTTCTTCTCTTTTGTCTTTCTATTCACTTGAATAAACCCTAATTACCACTGGGGCAGAATAAATGGGCTTCCAGAAGACTGCAGCAATTGGTAATGTTTCCCCTTTAACAGGTGGAAGGCTCCTGTTCCAACAGCTACCAGGGTACTTCCTGTCCACTCACACCTTGCTCAATTCAATTTGAAGAGTATTCATAGAGTGCCTTGTTGTAAGGCACTGATACATATACTGGAGGGTGTAAAAGACACAGACAGCTTTGCCCTTTGAGGGTTTATGGTAGGGGTGGGGAGCTAGTCTTGAACTCAACTAAGATACTGTACAAATTAGACAATTTGGAAAGCCGCAGTGAATGATCCAGCTTAGGTCAGAGCCACGTTTCCCACTCCCATCCCCACCCAGCAATCAAATGGCCTTCTCAGTACTCTGTGCTGAGGCAGCGGGCTCCACAAAGCCGGGATGGTAGGGGGAAATGAAGGGTCCAGCACTTGTGCTGACTGTTGTTTTTCAGAAACCACCCCAGGGGCTCACGCTTAAGAAGTGTAACTCCACTAAGGAAGGCAAAGGACTGGAATATTTTTTAAAAAGGAGTTCCTTATGAAACCTGGCTTTCATTTAATCCTCATGACGTGATTGAGGGGATTACTGCTACGCACTTTTTACTGCTGAGGGGTACAGAGAGGTTAAGCACTCGGTCCGCATTGACACAGCTAGTACGGGGCAGGGCAGGCGTCAGAACCCTGCGGATCCACAGTCTCTGCGCTGTTTGACCAGGCAGGTGCTCCACAAACACAGCTCGGTAGGGAGAGAAGGCAGGAGCCCCCCAGGAGGAGCACATAGTGGGGGTGGACAGAAGCTCTGAGCCCGGCCTGGACTTGGAGGATTTCAACAGGTCTAGGAGAGGGAGGAACAGAGGGGCAGAGCTCCGCCAGCCAGCGGGCGGGGCCTGGGCACCTAGTCTCAAAGGTGAGACCCGCAAACCCCGCTGGGAGGACTGGAGGAGGTGGGGCAGAAGCTGTGTGGCCTGCAAGAAAGGTCCAGGCCCAGAGGAGAAGCCACGCCCCAATTTGGAGTGCTTCCCTCTAGATCCCGGCCTCTAAATGCAATTCCATTTAAGGGCAACTCAGCCCGGTTCACACCTAGCCTGGAAGATGACAGATTGCCCTGTGGTCAGTTTGCAGGGTGAGTGGGAGCCTCCAACTCTGCACCTGCACTGCCACCACCATAAAGGAAGATAGTCATTTTTCATAAAATGTCACCACTGCTGAGGTGCAATTTACAAGGGGGCCTTCTGCAGAGGGAAACACATTATGGAAAGCAACCCCCAGATCTGCAAATTCACTGCAGCGGGGGGCGGGGGAGGGGAGGCCCCGGGTGCAGAGTGGAGGAGGGAGCAGGGAGGCCCCCCTTTTAGCCTCTGCTCCCCGCTTTGTAACCGGCTCTGCCACGTGGTTAAAGCTTCCGGGGGTGAGAAGGCGGCCTCAATTATTTCTGCTTGGGATGTGCTGGACCCAACGTAAACAGCGGAGGAGCGGGAGCCGGGAGCCGCGCCTGGGCCAGGCTGCAGTGACCCTGCTGCCGCCGCCGCCGCCGCCGAGGAGCTTGAGCACCGAGCTGCCGCGGCGCCTGCGAGCCGCCCCTCCCCCGCCGGGCCCGCGAGCCCATTTTCGCTTGGCCGGTCCCCGCGCTGCCGGATGGATTGCGCCCCACCCCCGCTCCTCTGCTCAGTCATTCAGACTTGGAAAGTCAATAACACGCTGACATCATCAGGGGTTTGTGTATTATTACACGGCTACTTTCCAGAGTACCTGGCATTATCTAAGAGAGGAGCACTCTGGCTGCCCAAGAAAGGGCCCGGACTCGGGGCCTGGCGGCCTCGGGATGAGCGGCCACCCGGAGCCAGGCCTTTTCTCAGTGGGGAGCGTCTTCGGGGCACCGATTAGAAACAGATTATGTGCTTTTGCTGCACTAATGCAGATGCACTTTAGATAGCGATACATGCTTCATTTTGGCTTGGGGTGCACTTACAAATCACTCTTAAGTGACCTCTATTTCTACCAAAGACATCTGTCCACTTGGTCTTTAAGGAGCATTTTTAGTGATCCTCACAAAGGAAAAAAAGGAAAAGTCATTTTTTAAGACAGGAAGCCAAAGGCTGATTCTTCTGAGACTCTTGGGGTTTTTTGGTGTGCAATTCTCTCTTATGTAATCGCCATCACGGGTGATTAGGTCTTCTCTTTCCCTCCAGGGCTGGACTGGGTGGTTTGGTCGCTGTGTTTTTCTTAAGCCTCACGCAGAACAAACACACATAGAAAACATGTCCCAGATTTATGGTGCAAAACTGCTCTCCAAGCAAATTGCCTTAGAAGAGTGTCTCAGTTTGAAGGAGGAAAATAGATGAATTTGTTGTTAATTAAGACTCCTTATCTTACTACTCTGGCATTTCCTTTTCCTAGAATGAGTTTTTAAAAATAATTTTATGTATTTTAGATGTTCTCTTCCCTTCCTCCTTTATAATGGTACTTGTAACAGCTTCAATAACTAGTTATATAGATTACTGATATTTTTGTTCTGTTAATACACACACACACCAGTTAAAATATGTAAAACTCAATAACTCACACAATATAGTACTTTTTCTGTTCGGCCGAAAAGGCTAGTTCTTTCTTTACCCACACTGGGCTGATCTCCTTTAAATTTTCTTAGTATCTTAAACTGCAAAAAATGTCAGCCAGGCCCAAATTGGCTACCTGCAGAATTATAGGGGGAGAGCAGTTCTTCATTGGCCTGATCTCATCACTCTGTACCTCAGGCAGGGAGAGATCACTGATTGATCGAAAAGTCTTTAACCTCCCGGGGAGGAAGCCAAGGAGCCCTGTTTCTCAACAGTGTAACAATTTTCCTATGTGTACTTGGTCATTTCAGGAGCATCTGTAGTAGATTACCACCACTTCCCTCCAGATGGTCTGAAGAAAAACTCCCCCACCAGGTTGCACTTCTGAAATCACCTCCCCAGGCCGGTGCTAGACTCCTCCCACCCCCACCCTCAACTTTGCCGGCCCCTCCTCCCCCCCAGGGAAATTCCCCCTTTCTGAGGCGCAGACCGCTAGTGAGGCCCAGCGCACAAGCCTTCTGAGATGGTTCAGTAGGTGTGGGGTCTGTGGAGCCTGGAGGGTTGTGGCTGAAGGAGGGACGCTGTGGGCTGTGAGGAGAAGCTCACCGCCAACCCTTGCACTATTTACTTCGGGGCTTTCCTTCAGTTCCATAGAGAGGCGTGTGCAGACCTGTGAGTTTGTCTTTTTGGTTGTCCAACACTTCTGTTTTCTCAACCTCCTGGCCTTCTGGCCTTCACCTGAACCCCTCCTAGCTGTGAGGGAGGACAAAGATCAGTGGGCCGTTTGGGCAGAAGCTCCGGGTGGGAAGTTGATTAACAGGTCCCAAAGCTCCAGAACTAGGTGGCTGACACCTTTGTCTCATAAATGGTCAGGAAGAGGAGAGAATTCAGTGGAAAGGAATCACTTCGGGGAGATAGAGAAGCAGGAGTCTTGTTCCTGGAGGAGATCCGTATGTTCGATGAAGCAGACAGGCACACACCAGCCAAGCAAGCCTTCTGCCAGGGCTCAAGGCTTTGCTTGGGTTGGTCCTCCTGTTCTGGTGGAGGGAGGAGGGACTCCCTGTGACCAATGGTATCAGGCCACTCTTTCCACAGCTGGCCCTGTGGAGGGAACTGGTAGCCTGATGGTCCTAGGAGCCTGTCACAGGAGTTCCATGATATTTCCCCCATTCCTCGGGGGAAGAGAGGTCAGTCACCTTCAGGGCCTTTACTGCTAAATATTTGTCAGCTGGTTAGAAATGGGTGCATTTTAATTCACGGGCTTGTGTCTTTTTAGGTAATCAGTGTGAAGATTCCAGAGACTGCTATGCAGGTATCAAGACTTAATTTTGGTTTAGAAAATATAACATCTTCAAGTAGATCCTTTACTTTGATGAAGACTATGGCCACGCTTAAGCTCTTGGTGGGCAAAATTACCCATCCATCACCTGCTGAGGGTTTTGTTTTAAAAAAATTAGAGAAATTAAAAAAAAAAAAACAGATACAAAGCTACAAGCCTCATTTTTTAGTAGATTCAGAAAATTATATTCACAGAACCACTCTGCCAAACTACTATGGACGTTTCCAAATGTCCTTCTCAGTTGCTATGTGCATCTCTTTGTGGAATGTGACAAATTGAATTCAGGGCACCTGGGTGGCTCAGTCGTTAAGCCTCTGCCTTCAGCTCAGGTCATGATCCCGGGGTCCGGGGATGGAGCCGGGCATCAGGCTCCCTGCTCAGCGGGAAGCCTGCTTCTCCCTCTCCCACTCCCCCTGCTTATGTTCCCTCTCTCACTGTGTCTCTGTCTGTCAAATAAATAAAAATAAAATCTTAAAAAAAACCTGAATTCAGCTCACATTTGTGTTTAGGTGGCCCTAAAGAGGGTTTGTTCGTTTGTTAAATGGATTGGAAATCAGAGATTTCACATAAAATCCAGCTTTTCGTGAAAAGTGGAAAGCGTCTGGCCACACAGACACGGCAAGGCTTGAGTGCGCTGAGTAGCCACGGCTCCTTTTTGTCCCGCACAGCCTGAGGCGGGTCGCTCAGGACTCAAGCTCCCTGCTTTGCTGCAAAAGGCCTTTGAATCTGTGTTCCCCTTTTCCAGGTGTCCCATATTTTCCTCGCCTCCTCACAGGAAAAGACCACTCTGACAGGTCCGAGGACCTGGACCAGGGCAGTGTGATGTTGGTGTGGAGATGCTGTGAATTCTTCAGTACCCCAAACATTCTAGATTATAATGGATAATACACTTCGAATCAGTGTCAGGTTAAAGTCTTTAGATGCACGCAGATGCTACTTTGATGAAGATAAAAATTCGTTTTATAACTTATAAGTGTTACTACCAGTTTTTTGTTACTTTCTCTTGGGCAATAGATACAGAAGTAAACCTACGACTGCCTCTTTTTTTTTTTTATGTTCAAGAGGGGATGCTCCCTCATGAAAAGGTTAGGGGCTTGCTGTTTGATAATAGTTCTCATCCCCAGACTCTTGTTTATGTCCCCCCTAAAAGAATGTTGAAATATGGTGTATCCTCAGTTCTTTTTAAAATGACAGCCACAGTTTTGCATTCTAAGTTGAAGTTGTTGGCAAAGGATAATATCCAGTGTACTGCAAAAATTGACATTTTAGAATAAAGCTGTTACATCACTTTTTAAAATGTATCCAATGGGATCCAAATACCACAGCAATCAGATACCTATCATCATTCACTTAAAAAATACATGAACAAGCTCTTTTTTAATGCTGGCGGGTTTTACATGGTTTTTTTCCTTTTTCTCTTTGAATGTATTTGGCCATCCTTACAGGGCCAACAAAATAAATATAAATTTTAATTTAAAAAATCTGTGTGATTATATGGCTTGAGGTGTTAATTTTTACTGACCATATATTGTAATGAGGTGAATGTGGCTTTTTTTCCAATTAGCTTATGTATCCATGGATGACAACAGCTACCTATTGCTGGAATGAGCATTAATTCTATTTCTCATTTTTTGTTCCCACACTTGTGTGCACATAAGAAATGTTATCCCATAAACAGGTAGATAGAAATGGAAGTAGTTTTAAAATGACAATATCATCTCTGGATTCTTCAATTGCCATTCTTTCGTTCTTCATCTCCTGAGTCATTTGCCCAAGATCTCATGGCTTGCCCCAAATCAACTGTGATTAGATCCTATTTCAATCTTGTGAGAAGCAAAGAAGTCACCCTTTGTAGACAGAACGTTTGTGTCGCCCAAAATTCGTATGTTGAAACCTAATCCTGGGGTGAAGGTATTTCGGGGTGGGGCCTTAAGGAGATGATTATGTCATGAGGGTAGAGGCCCGGTGAATGGGATTCGTGCCTTGAAAGAGACCCCAGAGAGCTTCCTTCCCCTTTCTGTCATGTGAGGACAAAGTGAGAAGATATATATATATATATATATATATATATATAATTTTTTTTACTTGGGTGGTGATTTTTACCTCCTTACTTATATTCTATTTCTTATCATTTCTATTCTATTTATTTTATTCTTGTCTACATTCTTTCTATTCTGTTTATTCTATTGCTTCTCTATATTGCCCAAATTTTAAAATTGAGATATAATTGACATATAACATTATATTTGTTTTAGGTGTACAACCTAATGATTTGATATTTGCATATGTTGTGAAATGATCACAATAAGCCTAGTTAACATCCATTACCACACATCGTAATCATTTTTTATTCTTATGATGAGCTCTTTTAAGATTTATTCTTAGCAACTTTCAAATATAAAATACAGTATTATTAACGATAATTGCCATGCTGTACATTACATTCCAGGGTTGATTTATTTTGTAACTAGAAGTTTGTACATTTTGACCCCCTTCACCCATTTTGCCCACCTTCCTGAGCCCCCCAGCCCTGCCTCTGACAACTACCAATCTGTTCTCTCTATATGTGAGCTCAGTTTTGTTTTCTGTTTGTAAATTCCACATATAAGTGAGATCATATGGCATTTGTCTTTCTTTGTCTGACTTATTTCACTTAGCATAATGCTCTCAGGGTCCATCCACATGGTCTCAAATGGCAAAATTTCCTTCTTTTTTATGGCTGAACAGCACTTGGTGTGCTTTTCTTTAGTAAAGTAGGAGACAGGAGATGAAGAGATCACTTTGACTCTTTTCCAGATAGACAGTACTCGTAGAAGTTGAGGAAATTGATTCTCTTAAAGCTATCCTTTTTTGTGGCCTTCTCCGAGAGTCTTTGTGTACCCACAAGAGAATATGTGTACTCCAGTTTGAAGATAGCTGCCCTAGAAAAAAGTCAGGCCTGGGTTCTTGTGGTAAAAGGGAAATACCAAGAGGTCAGGGCTGCCAATGATTGCACTAACAACATATTCATCATGTTGGCATGGTAGGCCCAGTTATGTCTGTGGCCCATTCCACAGGAACTCCCTGTCAGGGCTCCACGAAAGAAATTATGAAGGGGATCTTTGCTGAGAGCCTCTGGAGCCCTGGGAAGGCTGCTGGTGGCTCACAGCTAGACCAGCACTAGCAGCATGGACTTTTCACCCAGTTACAACTTAGTCCAGGATGTCATCAGTTCGGTTCTTCCTTTTTCACTGGGATTCTAGAGAGAATGTGCTCCCTCCACTCCACCTTCACCACCTACCCCTTAGACTGATTTAAAGAACAATTCCTCTTCCTTCCTAGCTATGGTCAGCTGTTCTGCTGCCCCCCCCACCCCCCTCCTCGCACTCCATTGCACAGACCATCTTCCCAGTTTGCTATTGTTTTGAAGAAGGGGGCTCAAAGTAAGCCAAGAATTTTTAGAGGAGATAGCTGATAATATTCTGAGCCCTCCTTTGTTCTCTACTTCCTTTTTCTTCTCCTTCCTAGTTTTGAGACTTTGTGAGAATTTCATTTATGAGCTAAAATTGCCTGTGGAGCGTGAGTCAGTCTTCACTGCTCTTGGCCATTGAATCTCATCTCACCAGTGAGAATTTTGAGGGCCTCAAGAAGTTAGGGCCACTCTTGAAGTACCCTAGGGATTTAGGTCCATTATAGAGTACCCCTGAGAAATTCAGTCTAGGACGCTTGAAACACTTGAAATATTTTTAAACCAAATTTAATTTTCTACAGGTATATTTGCACAGTTCTGATCTGGAATCATATGGGATTTTTTTCTAGGCATATTTCATCCTGCACCAGAAGGCTTAAATTGCCTCAAAATTGGAGGAAAGGAAAGAGAAAGGTGAGAAATTTTTAAAAATAAAATGTTTGTTGAAGTTTTCTAGCACCCAGCATATGCCAGGCATTTTGCACACATTATCTCACTAAATCTCCCAACATCCATGTAAGGTAAGTATCATTATCCCGTTTTGCAGCCGAAGAAAGTCTCAGAAAGCATGGAGGCTGAATACTTGCGCCATCTTTGTTCTATGTTTGCCTGATTGCAATGCTTATTACTCAAGCACAATTTCCCAACATATAAGGAAGAGCAGAAGTTGGGCATAGATCTACTTTATAAATAGTGTGTATGTAATTACATGTGAATAAGTTTTTCTAGGGCAATATCAAGGTAGCCCCAATAGGGGTCCATTGAATCCTCCTGCTGCCTAAAAGCCACTTCTTTGGATTTCTAGTGGCACTTCAGCAAGGGATTGAAAACTAAATAAAATCTCTTGAACAATTTTTTGAAATATTTCTGAAACCACTTAGGCTGTTCTATATCTTCCAAAGTAGTGAGTATGACATTTCATTTTTCAAACGTGATTGACTTTAAAAGTTACATGGGCAATAGGATGCAAAGAATAAATCTGGACTAGCTGGATCAGAACAGTGATAAATAAGAGAAAAACTCTTAAGATATCAAATACATTGTTTACCCTGACACTAGTGTCCTTCAGATTAGCAAAGCTACGTAGATTGTGACATTATTCACGAGGATGAGATTCCCCCAGGAGAGGGAATGAGTTTGAGCAGAAAGGTGAGTCTGGTTTTGGACCCGTTGAGCTTGAGGAACTTCTGGCACAGGCAAAGGGTGATGCCCATCAGACTTGTGGTTCTGATGCTGAAGGAAAGCTGGACCTAAAATAGTCATTGACATACAGGTGGTGATTGAATCCACTGGAGAGGAGGGGATCACAGGGAGAGTATGAAACAAACCCAGAGATCGAGTAGATGGTGAGGCTGAGGAGGCAGTGATCAGACATGACTTTGGAGTATAGTTTGAGTTGTGAAGGGCAGTGGTTATGTGAGGGATTGATTGATTAATTGATTGATTGATTGATTTAAAGAAGGGGACTGTATCAGCACGTTTATGGTACTGATGGTGGTAAGGAGCCAGTAGAGAGGGACAGCTGGAAGATGTGAAGAGAGTGGGGACAAATAATAGATGGAGGGGGGAGAAAAACGTCAGAAAGGATGAGATCGAGGGGGCAGGAAAATTTAGGATGCAAGGAGGTTTGCCCTCCACTTACTGTGATGGGCACCGGGGCTTGTATGTAAGGGATGAATCACTGAATTCTACATCTGAAGCCAATATTGCATGGTATGTTAACTAGTTGGAATTTAAATAAAGACTTGGGGAAAAAAAGGTTTGTGCTCTTCTTTTTACATTCTGACGAAATAACTGAATGTGGAAACTGCTATGTCTCTATCATTGCCCTTATAGATTGGTTGTCTGTCTAACTGACTCCCTAGCTTTGGAGCTGTTGCAGGAAGGTGCTAACATATTTAGCTCTGTATTTCTACTTCTTAACTCACTGTACTCAGTAGGGATTTGGTGTAGTAGGTGAAATTTTGGCCCTTCTTTATGCCATCAAAAAAAGGTGGGTTTTTTTTTCTTTTTCTTTTTCTTTTTCTTTTCTCTCTCTTTCTTTCCTCCTTTCTTTTTCTCTTTCTTGGAAAAGGGGTAGAACATTAGCTTCTACCTATAAGAAAAAAAATCCCAAGTCAAGAGATGGAGGATGAAGGACAATAGTTCCTACCAAGTATCAGGCCTGGCTGTCAATCCATCCAGATGCATTGCAGTGAAATTAATCGATCGGGAAACAACCCAGGTACATCATTACCTACCGTCACTTGCCGGGTCAGTTGTGCTGGTTTGGCTGCATATAAACATGATTTTACATTTCTTATTTCCACAGAAAAACCCAAAGACTGACAGTTTATGTATTCAGAATTCCCAAGTTACATACACACAACCCAGAACACACGGTAGAGATATTAAAAAAAAAAAAATACTGGCTCACAAGAGCAATAAGAAATATTTAGATGTTCTTCACAAAATTCTTTAATTTGTTTGCCAAATGTCTTTACCACTGTAGAACAATTTTGTTCTGTGCCTCCTCCCACAGAATATGCACTAGTTATCAATCTGCCACAGTAGGAATATAGACAGTGATAGAGAATGTGTCTGAGGGAGAACTCTCCCGACACACAGGACGGTGGGGACTCTAAATGAATCCATGTATTAGGTTCCCTGGTCCGCACACGCTCCCGAAGACTATGCATGGGAATACGAATACATCTCCGGGGCTAGAAAGTTCATGCTTGTGTGTATTCAAAGAGAGTACTCTGCTTTAAAACTTGCTGTTAGAATTTTATCCATATATATTTGGCTATAATTACGGAAAGCCTGGCAGGATGTATTCATTCAAATTGGTTTTACTGGTCAAATTTTCAATTGACGCCTATGAGAAATTTGCCAAATGATGAGTAGAAAAATCAGGCTCCAGCCCAACGTATAATTTGGAACCATCCTGGGTATTCCTGTTTGTAGGCGGTTCTTTGGCTGGTAAGCAGGCCTGGTCAATTCTATTTTAAAATGCCTCTGGTACGGATCTCATTTTCTCCATGCCTTTTGTTACTGCCTGGTCCAATTCTT
The DNA here is from genome assembly GCF_029215605.1 of Mirounga angustirostris. Classification (NCBI taxonomy): domain Eukaryota; kingdom Metazoa; phylum Chordata; class Mammalia; order Carnivora; family Phocidae; genus Mirounga; species Mirounga angustirostris. The sequence continues at coordinate 87,394,199 of NW_026991709.1, read as the reverse complement.
CGTATCTTACCTGCCAGTTACTGCCACTGTCTTCAATGGGTCCCTCCACTCTTGGTCTCTCCCAAATCCAGTTCCCAATCCAACTGTGTCAAGAGAATGCTTTGTAAATCACCACTTCCCGTGGGGCATTTCTTTCTCTGTTTGAAAATCTAAGTGCTTTGGTATTGCTTCCTGAGTCAAGTAGGGATTTTTATTTAGAATAAAAATGTTTTATTCACATAACTAAGATTGTGTGCCTTGATGAAAAGGGAAGTAAAATGTAGTGAGACTGGATCCCTTCTAGGACAATGTGAAGTATGAAAGGCACTAAGGAATTGTAAGAAATAAAAAAGATCTTTGTTCAAACCAGGGTCATCTGGGTCCTGAAGTTTATGTGACTTGAGGGACTCTCTGTAAGAGAAAGAATAGAAAATATATCATTACAGAATTAGATGTAGGCCTTGGAAGCGTCAGTACAAGTGAGGGGCCTGGAAGCTTAAGCTTTTATTAGCTTCATAGTAATTGTGCTTCTGGGTCAAACAAATGCAGCCTAATAACTGAGCTTATTTATCTTGAATTGTCATATTTAGTTCAGCGTAATATGTTCATGTGGTATTAACTTAAATAGTGCAGATGAGTTTAGGATGAAAAGCAACATTCTCTGATCCCCAGTTCTATTCCCAGAAACAAGCTGTGTCAACTGCAGTTATCTTTCCTCTGGTATTTACCCCAAAAGTCTCATAATATATGCTCATGCTTAGTTTTGTTTTGTTTTGTTTTGATTCAGCAAATTGAAATACTACCTGTTGTCTCCTTGCAATGACAGATACAGATTTCTTGTATTCCATACCACCTCCTCCCACTGTTTGGTAATGACTACTCCTGTTTTGAGTTCTAGTCTTCAGGACCTTAGACTGGCAGCTAACTTTTGTTTTAGTCTTGTGTAATTTGGGGATCCTTCTGCAATCTAACTCCACTGTGGGCCAGCATGAACCCTTCCCGGATGGGTTTCCCTGTGGCTTCCCTCTTCCCTTCCAGCCCTGCTTCCTTTTGCAGATTTCAGCCCTTTCCATCCTTCAAAGCCCAGATTAGTTCTTCCCTCATCCATAAATCTCAGCTGTTCCAATATGCTTCGGTATCTCTCTTTGAATGCTTCTCGCTTGACTTCCAACACGCAATTTAGCACTTAATTATAAAGCTTATTGTTTGTTCTTGAGCCCAGCTTCCTCCCCATCGCTGCAGCCAATCACTGAATCTTTTGCAAGGTTGGCTCTCAGTAACTTTATTGAGCTGAAATCATTCTGTTCTCTAATCGGTTCAGGTTTGTGCACCTTACCTGTTTCATTAGATTAAAAACTTCATATACTTTCACATTTTCCCCATAGCATTAAACACGGAATAGGTGTTCGGTAATAAGCAGCTGAGTAATTCTGATTTTTGGCTTCATCCACATTATCCTGTAGCATTTTTGCTGCATTTACCGGAAGATAGCAGAAGGTAGTAGAAAAGTTCCTATTTAGTGTTAACTTTGGGCCATACAGTATATTTTTTTTCCTGCATTTTCTGCGGGAGTATAATTCTTTCTCTCCATTCAATCCCTAGGCTCCAAGGATGTTGTGGCTTTAAAAAATATCCTTTAAGGCAGTTTTTGTGTGCAGAAAAGATTACTCAGAGGTTTTTGTTTGTTTGTTTTAAAATTAATAATTAATTGTTACAAATCCACAAATGTAGCTGTTCTTTAAGCTTTTAAGTTCAGTTTAAAAATCTGATTTCTCTATTTAAAAGTTCAGCAAACTTTAATAGTCACTTTTAAGGGGGCCTTTGAGTAGTACTTGGTCCCATTTACAAACTTAACCAAACAGCCTGGAACATTTTAAATTTCATTTATAATTTAAACCTGCTTGACTTTCCTTTTATAGACTATGATTGTTTTAACTAACAAAACCCTTCCTAAGTACTTAAATAACAGTTATAAATCTAACAAATCAAAGTCACAGATGTGGGAACGCTAAAATCTCTTAAATCTTTCAATAGTATAATATTTTTACAATCACAAGTCTAAATCAATAACTCAATTATATATTTTAAATTAGAGTTACAAAGCTTAACCGTGACTTAACGAGGCTGAACTCTTGTATGAATATTTGAAATTCCAAATATTCACATATTCTTTAATGCAAAATTGTAAATATTATAGGTTTGATTTTGTTAAATACTTATAATTTAAATTAAAAATGTTGGGGGCTTGAAAGATGCTTATCCATTATGGGGGAAAATGTGTTGCCTTGATGAATTTTGGGTGTTGCCTTCCCATTTGGTGTGGGGACTTGCCTTCCTCTGCTTGTTGAAGGTGCCTAATGCCTGGAGATACTGGCTTGGGCATAAGTAAATCCTTATCTAGGACTAAATTAGTCTGATGTAGCCCCTTTTTATCGTTGCAGGATAAACGGCCTCCACGTGGAGTAATCTCATAGCCAATATCCACTGGATTTAACTAACAGTTTTCCTAGCTTTGTTTATGTAGGAAGTCTGCTACTTCCCTGATCTTTAGATACGCATCTGCACTGTCCAGTTGTACCAGGCCAAGACAAGGGCTTAGGTAGCAACCATGTTTGATTGGCTATTTCATTTCTTTGCCTCTTAAAATATACACATGTCTTTGCGTCTAACTCTAAAAATCTTTCGACTAGAGAGAATCATGCATTCTTTTAATTCATTTCTTATCCAAAAAATCCACAGTTTCTATACATATTAAAATATTATCCAGTCAAATTAGGGGCATGTCTCTTGGCTCTGATTGGCTTTGCAGTCACAGTGTCTGAGAACATTTTACTACCAGATGGGAGCTGGGCATAGGTTAATAAAGTCTAGAAGTGGGCATTTTGTACAAACCAGTGACACTACTCGGCCTGATTCTTCTGTGCTGCAGGGCGAACAGCGAGCTGGTGATAGAGCAGAATGTGGCCCCAACTAAGCTGTTTACAACTATACAAAGTCTATAAAAGGACACAGCCGTGCTTCTTCTGAAACTCTGTCTAGAGGTCAGAAAAGGGGCTTATATCCTGCAGGGTAATTTTCATAAAATGGAGTGCACGTCTGCCTTGCTTAATGGTATGCTCAATGCCCAGGACGACAAACTGTAGGCTATTAATAAAACTATTTTGAACGGATGGATGGGGGGCTGGTTGGGGGGATGGGTGGGGTGGATGTCAGGCAGTCAGGCTATATAGCAGGCAGGTCCTGTCCCATGCGTGTAAGGATGTATATAGGAGACTGTCCCTCTGGCTGCCATTTGTCATGGAGCTAGATCCTGACAAACTGTGCAGGTCATGAGGAGAACGGAAAAAGCTGACGATTGGGAAAGAATTGAGATGGTTTTATAAAAATCCAAGGTAATGCAACAGAGCAACAGTAATGACAACAAAGTAAAAGCCCTAGGACCTAGCTGTCCTGGGCAAGGAGGTCCTTAATGGTGTTCTTGAGATGATGAATATGATGTATGAATTGCACTTAAAAAAATGATCCTGGTTTTCTTCAGTCATTCTCTGATATTTTCCTATGGGCATAGATGAGCCTAACTTACGCCTACAACACCAGTGGGGGTAGGTGGGCAGGCAGGGCACCTTGTTCTTGCTTATTATCACTGAAACAGCAAGTTTTCAGTCTGGTTTTGCTCCTTAGACTCTCTTAAGTGCCATACCAAGTAACACTGCAGATAGGTAGCTAAACTGGCTACAGAGAGACTCTCTGACACAGCAGCTGGATTCCTGTCTTCTTATTGTACTTCTTGCTGTGTAGTTATGGGGGGAAAACAGCTGATGAACAAAGATTGACATACAAAATAAAATCTTTGTTATCCATAGGCAAAGGAGTACATTAATTTTGTGGGATGTTTTGAGAAGAGGAAGCATATGAATTACCTGATAGGGTGTGTATAGGGAGACAGATTAAAGAGCATTTCTTAAGAAGAATATAGGATTTCAGGACCTGCAAATGGTGAAGTATGAGACCTTGATCAGAAAGAAGAGGACACTTTAGTTACAGGGTTGGTCTGGAGGGCTGGTGGAAGGATTGAAGGAATGGGCGCTTGGATGGTACAGAGGTTACTGCTGGGGGATGAGAGTTTTTGCTTTTGTTAAGAAGCATCACTCCTTAATGTTTAGGGGATTGGAAAAGACCTGGATCTTGAATCACATTAAAGATGAAGTCAACAAGTATTTTTTGGTGCACCAGTTGTGTGCAAGGCGCTGGAACATTCTGTATTTTCCCCTTATGTTCGCGTTTGCTTCTCCTGAAATGTACATGGAAGAGAAATAAAGAGTGGGACTATTTTTGTTTATCTTGGACCATTTTTGTCCAGGGGCCACACTGAGTCAAAGACTGAGCCAGCCTTGAAAAAAACCAGTGCCTTTGTGGACCCTTCTCCATTACTGTTTTTATTCTTATAAACTAAGACTTAAGGGCCGTGACACAGTAGCTTGAACACTCCCCATGGCTCTTCACAATATGGCAATTATTGAAATGGTTTCTTTCCCATTATGCAGCCCAAAAGCAGTGAGATCATGAGGAAGGCAGCAAGAGAAAACAATATTTAGTTTGTTCTCGAAGGGTGCCGTGGGAATAAAAATATTCTCCTTTTCCCCGGAGGTTTAAATACAGGGACACAACAACAGCAACAACAAAAATGCAGGAACGATGCTGCACACCAAACAAGCCCACACTTCCCTGCCTAATTAAATCATTTGAATCTAATGAATATAAGCAACAAAATAAATTGGCGTAGCAGTGAGTCAGGGAGTGATTCCAGGTGAAGCAGCTGCAGAGCTGGCTCTTGCCCTGCTGGGACATGCCGAGCCTTTCCGCTTTCTTTCAAGTGACGCCCTCTTGCACTTGAACACCAGGCGAGTGGGCCTGAGAGGGTGGCTTTACCTGGCAGTCTCTCAAAGGGGACCGGCCCTCCTACACACCTTCCCCTTTTGCCTGGCAAAAGCTGGGTTTTAGCAACCAGAGAAGGCTGGGGCACCTCGCCCAGTTAAGTGTGCTCCCCAGGGAGTGGGTGCAGGGGTTTCCCCAGCTGGCCTGGAGTTTGGTGCTAACAGACTATTTACAAAGCTGAAGGCCAGGTTCCTTGATCTTGGTAGTGGTAGATGGAAAAAGTTCACCGTGCTATTCCCTGTTGTTTTGACATGAGATCAAAGATGAGCTGCGCTCTGTCTCAATGTACTAAGGGATGTTTTGGAAACATTTCGAGAACAATTTTTCAGCCTTTATCATCTCATCTGAGTGAGTTTTCCCTTTAAAACCTCCTTCTTTGCTGCTTGCACCTGCCATAGGAGGAAGAGAAAAAAACACTAAGATAAGTTGACAGTAGGGACAGCCTAGTGCATTTTAATGTGGGAAAAACGATGATGTTGGATTGATTCTGACAAATATGTGCTGACAAATGGGTCTGACCACTCAGCTGGTTTGGTGACCATGGGCGAGCTTAGTTTCCCCATCTGTAAAATAGGAAATAATGATGCAGATTCATGACAAAGCTTATGAAAAGTACAGATCAAGCTGGAGAAGATCAAGGAAAGGTCTGTTTCCTTGACTGAGAGGTGCCTACTCCATTTACGATGAACATCCCTGACTTTCTAGATGCCTCTGTGGCAGGGGGTTCCCATTTTGTAATGTAGGCAGGAAAGTCCCTTCTTATTATATGGGTTGCAGGGGTGTGGGAAGATTTCTTTTCTCACTACAGTGGCAGTGAGGGTTAGGGGAGTTCCTTTTCACCCCTTTAATACTGATGGAAAGGAGGGGAAAGAAACAGTAGGGAAAGTCACTTCTGGGCAATGTTGTTCAGAGTTTGATGGGACCGGAGACAGACTCTGTTCTTGCCACCTGTTTCGTGCTTCTGGAGGTGGGAGTGCTGGTCTGTTTCCAAGGCACATTTCATTGTAGTCTGACCCCCCACCCGCCCTGCACCATTGTCCCAGACGTCTTTTCAAATCAGTGATATCAACACTGGACTAGGTTCTTGCTCCTGTGCCTTTCCTTGTCTTATTAGCCCTGGCTCTTAATTCCTCGTTGCAGGATATGCCGATCACACGGAAACCTTCCCATTTCTAGTGAAGGGAGATTTGAGAAACTCTGCTTCAGGCCTCTCACACAGCACACAAGAGAGTAATAACCCTCATCCTCTGGGGCTTGCTGCCTGGGAGGGCAGAATTGAGTGTGTGTGCACAACGGCGATGGAGGAGAAGCTCTGGGCCTTTGGACTACGTTGGTACTTCCAAGAGGAGATGCCGAGTTGGCTGTTGGATTTATTATTTATTTATTTATTTATTTATTAAAGATTTCATTTATTTATTTAACACAGGGAGAGAGCACACAAGCAGGCAGAGCATCAGGCAGAGGGAGAGGGAGAAGCAGACTCCCCGCTGAGCAGGGAGCCTGATGTGGGACTCGATCCCAGGACCCTGGGATCATGACCTGAGCTGAAGACAGACGCTTAACTGACTGAGCCACCCAGGTGCCCCTGGCTGTTGGATTTAAAGTGTTCATGTTTAGGAGGTGACTGTAGGCAAGACATACAGATTTTGAAGCCCCTGGCCTATGTTTAGTTGAATCCAGGAGAGCTGATGATATTGCCTAGGGAGAAACTAGAGGGCTGTAGTTCTCAATGTTGGCTGCAGAGAAGAAAGCTTTGGGAATCCTCCCTCCAGAGATGCTGATCTAAAGAACAGGTATAGAATGCAATCCGGGCAGCGGGTGCTTTAAAAGCTCCTTAGGTGATTGTAGTGTGCAGCCAGCTTTGAGAATCCCTGCTCTACCCTCGCCTTCTCTCCTCTTCTCTCCTCCTCTCGTATTACTTCAGTGCGCCAACCTGAGAGCTGTGCATTACAGTCGCCTGGGAGATTTTGAAAATCCCAATGCTCATGCTGTATCCCAGATCGATCAAAAAGGAATTTCTAGGGATGAAACTCAGGCATCAGTAAACTTAAAGACTGATGACTCCATTGGGCAGCCCATGCCAAGAAGAAGATACCAAGGAAGGGGCACATGTAGTATCAGGTAGATGCTGACTTAGCAAAGTCAACTGAGACATAGGCTCAGCACAGACACCAGGAAGACTTACTTTATTAGGCATTTGCTATTAGTGGAGCCTTCAATACAATGTTAAGAAGAAGCAATGATAGTGATCTCATTCCTGATTTTAAAGAGGATGCTTCCAGCATTTCCTTTTTTTAAATTATTTTATTTTATGATGTTGTGTTAGTCACCATACACTACATCATTAGTTTTTGATGTAGTGTTCCATGATTCATTGTTTGCGTATAACACCCAGTGCTCCATGCAGTACGTGCCCTCCTTAATACCCATCACCAGGCTAACCCATCCCCACCACCCCTCTCCCCCCTAGAACCCTCAGTTTGTTTCTTGGAGTCCATGGTCTCTCATGGTTCATCTCCCCCTCCGATTTTCCCCCTTCATTTTTTCCTTCCTTCTCCTAATGTCCTCCATGCTATTCCTTGTGTTCCACAAATAAGTGAAACTATATGATAATTGACTTTCTCTGCTTGACTTATTTCACTTAGCATAATCTACTCCAGTCCCATCCATGTTGATGCAAATGTTGGGTATTCATCCTTTCTGGTGGCTGAGTAATATTCCATTGTGTATATGGACCACATCTTCTTTATCCATTCGTCTCTTGAAGGGCGTCTTGGCTCTTTCCACAGTTTGGCTATTGCAGACATTGCCGCTATGAACACTGGGGTGCATATGGCCCTTCTTTTCACTACATCTGTGTCTTTGGGGTAAATATCCTGTAGTGCAATTGATGGGTCATAGGGTAGGTCTATTTTTAATTTTCTGAGGCATCTCCACACTGTTTTCCAAAGTGGCTGTACCAACTTGCATTCCCACCAACAGTGTAAGAGGGTTCCCCTTTCTCCACAACCTCTCCAACATTTGTTGTTTCTTGCCTTGCCAATTTTTGCCATTCTAACTGGTGTAAGGTGGTATCTCACTGTGGTTTTGATTTGAATTTCCCTGATGGCTAATGATAATGAACATTTTTTCATGTGTCTGTTAGCCATTTGTATGTCTTCTTTTGAGAAGTGTCTGTTCATGTCTTCTGCCCATTTTTTGACTTGATTATTTGTTTTTTGGGTGTTGAGTTTGAGAAGTTCTTTATAGATCTTGGATATCAGCCCTTTGTCTGTAGTGTCATTTGCAAATATCTTCTCCCATTCTGTGGGTTGCCTCTTTGTTTTTTGTTGACTGTTTCCTTTGCTGTGCAGAAGGCTTTTTATCTTGATGAAGTCCCAAAAGTTCATTTTCCCTTTTGTTTCACTAGCCTTTGGAGATGAATCTTGAAAGAAGTTGCTGTGGGTGATGTCGAAGAGGTTACTGCCTATGTTCTCCTCTAGGATTTTGATGGATTCCTATCTCACATTGAGGTCTTTCATTCATTTTGAGTTTATCTTTGTGTATGGTGTTAAAGAATGGTCGAGTTTCATTCTTCTGTATATAGCTGTCCAATTTTCCCAGCACCATTTATTGAAGAGATTGTCTTCTTTCCATTGTATATTTTTTCCTGCTTTGTCAAAGATTATTTGACCATAGAGTTGAGGGTCCATATCTGGGCTCTCTATTCTGTTCCATTGGTCTATATGTCCTGTTTTTGTGCCAGTACCATGCTTTCTCGGTGATCACTGTTTTGTAATATAGCTTGAAATCAGGCAACATGATGCCCCCAGCTTTGTTTTTCTTTTTCAACATTTCCTTAGCGATTTGGGGTCTTTTCTGATTCCATACAAATTTTAGGATTGTTTGTTCCAGTACTGTGAAAAATGTCATTGGAATTTTGATTGGGATACTTCCAGCATTTCCTGATCATAAATATCATGCTTTTAGTCTTTTCTCCTTTTACTATGAGTTTGTATTATGATGAATTTTTATCAGATGCTTTTCTTGCATCTATTGAATTGGTCTAATAGTTTTCTTTTTTTTTTTTAATCTGTTAATGTGCAGAATTACATTGTAGATTTTCAAATATTGAACTATTCCTGCATTCCTGGGTTAAAAGTAACTTGATCATGGTGTATTGTTTTTTATCCACACTGTTCCATTTGACCTTGTTAGTATTTTGTTTAAGGTTTTGCATCTTTATTCATGAAGTAGAAACATGAAAGTTACCCTTTTCCTAATGTCTGCATGGTTTTAGTATCAGGACTATTCTGGTGGTATGAAATGACTTGGGGCATATTTCCTCTTTTTCTATTTCCTGGAAGATATTGTATGAAACAGATGATTTCTTCTTTGAAAGTTTGGGAGTATTTTTGTCTAAAACCATCTGAGCCTAGTGTTTTCCCCGTGGGAATATTTTAAAATATTGCTTTAATTTCTTTAAGAGTTATAACACTATTCAGGCTTTGCATTTTTGCTTAAAACAATCTCAGACCGTTGTATTTTTCTAGTTCCCAAACTCTCTTCTTCCTGCATCTATTTCAGATGCCTATTCAGCCAAATTTCCTGCTGTCTCCATTTCTCAATTAACATTGACTCTGAATACCCTGAACAAGGTGGCTCTTGCTTCCTCTGAAGCTGCTTTGACAAGGTTGCAAATGGATCTCCATGATGCCAACTCAAAAGGATTCTTTTTAGTTCTTTTTATCTTTTGACCTTTATGCTTTATTTTGAGAGAGTTTACCAGCTGGTCCTTCCTGAAACTTTCTACTCCTTGGCTTCTGTGACAAAATTCTTTTCTAATCTTCTATCTTTCTGATTATAAACTAAAAACTCATTCATAAGCTACTTCCTTTTTCTCTCCTACCTTTTGAATATGTTTTCAGGTTTTCGTTCTTTGTCCACTGTTCTTTTTATTCTCTACAATCTCCTCCTCCTCTTACGATTTGAACACCACCCAGCGGTAGATTCAGGTTTTGTGGGGTCTGAAGCTTATATATTTTGGGGGTTTCTCTTTAAGAAATAGAATATAAAATTGGGTACAGGGCCTCACCTTGTACCCAGGGAAGTAAGGGGCTTAAAACTCAAAAGCTTTATTAAAACTACAGTAAATTTGTCTCTGTCTATATCTGTAGATAGATGACTCCCAAGTTGCTGTATCTTCTTTGACCTTGTTCCTAAATTTAAGACTTGTAAGTTGAAATACTTACTGGACTTACCTGTTCCACAGTGGAACTTAAGGTGGAGGTTTTAGAACATGGCCCCAAGTTATTTGACCTGCCTCCCATTGAGAGGTGGGGTTTATGTCCCTATCTTTGAGTCTGGGCTTGGTATCTGCTTGACCCGCAGAATACAGAGGAAGCCACATGGGGCCAAGTTCTGGGTCCAGGCCTTAAGAAGCTGACAGCTTCCATTTCTCAGGTTTTGGAGTGTTTGCTTTTGGCATCCAGATACCCTGTTGTGAAAAGGTCAAGCAGCCATGAGAGCCCACGGGGGTCCCAGGAGGCAGCCAGCACCAACTTGCTAGCCACGTGAGTGAGCCATCTTGGAAGTGGGTCCTCCAGCAACCAATCAAGTGGGCCAATCCGACAGCACTTGGGCTACAGACTCGATTTCCTCACTGAGCTCTGCCCCAACTGCAGAACGGTGAGACAAGAAAATGAATATGATTTCAAAATCTTGAGTTTTGGGGTGGTTTGTTACACAGCAAGAGATAGCTAGAACACACAGACACCTGAATTTACTCCTTCCTCTGTAAGTCCAATCATATTAATGTTGGTACCAGTGACACTGTCACCTTGCATTATATGAACATTCATTCTAAAGTTTTCCTCTCCCTTCTTCCCTCATATCCAATTCATCATTAAGTTATATAGTTTCAGATTTTACCTCATAGGTGTTTCTTTCATCTACTTCCTTTTCTCTCTCACTTTGTATGCCCTCTGTATCTCTGGATATTTTTCAGGAGACTCCTAATATATTTTCCAGTATCCATTTTTGTCCTGCCCGAGATCCATTCCCTGCACTGCCACAAAAATGCTAACAAAATAAAGTCAAAACATTACTTCTGTGCTTAAATCCTTTTGATACAATAAATGGAATAATTAAAGATGGGATATAATTATCACATTTCTCAACTAAAGAAAGACCTGAGTTGCTTTGGATTTCCAATTTGCCAGTGGTAAATGAAATAAAAAAAATAATATAAATATAATATAATAAATATTATATTATATAATTATATAATAAATATAATATTATATAAAAAATATATATAATAAAATTATATTATATAAATATAATATAAATATAAATAAAATTAAAAAAAACCCCAGTAGACCAGTCAATGTCTGTGGGACTTGAAGGGGTTCAGTTATTAGTCAAAATTTCAATACCCAGCCAAGTCATATACTTTCCAGAAATAAAATGATCCTTAGTATTATTTATAGTATTGTGTTCTATTTACAATGACATTTTTCATGCCCAGTGATGTCATGAGATTGGATAACATTGCAGTAGCCACTATGCTATTGCAATGTAAATATAGTAGTGTTAACTAGTACTTTTCAAAGAGCTAATAGCTCAGCATCATTATAAGGCTAGTCTCGGGGACTAGCTGCTTGTTTTGAAACCTTGTTTTAACGAGAAAATTCGTTTCCAGCTTCTGTGCATCTAACTTAGCAAACAATTTTTGGAGCATAATGTGGAAGTATCTGAAATGATTTGTCTTTGTGTCACACAAACGATAGCTTGAGTTTGAACATCTTATAGCCAAGATTCATACCCTTGATATTTAAAAGATGCACATATTTATGAGAATCCTGAACAATGTTTTTCTGAAAGACATTCCTTTTATTTCTTGCTGTTTCTTCAGTTCAGTAAAATGTTTGGAGATCAGATTCGGAGGCTGTTTCAAAGTGTGACACCCAAGAATTGGCTTCAGTTTGACATGGATTGGCATTTCTTTTTGTTTTCAAGTTGCCTTGGGTCTGAATTATTATAGAAATATTATTATAGTAATAGAAGATTACTCTCCTAAATCAACAGGAGGTAGGTATGAAGGTTTGGAAAATGATAATATCAATATTTTAGCATTTGACAAAGAATTTAACATTTGGAGTGCAGAGTAACAGGTATACATGGTACCAGTGACTTTTTCTGAATCACATTTTAATTACAGGACTATTTGAAATACAGGAGTATTTTTCCAGAGTAGTGTGCAAGTAATTACAGTGCTGAAGCAGTTTTTTGGGGGGAGGGATATTTTAGCTATTTGTTTTTTTTTTTTTTTTCACATGTTACCACAGAAGTGGTTATGTTGGAGCATTGGTGTATGTTCGTAGAAGACAAATTCTAACCCAAATTCCACATGCAAAATGGTTACCTTGATCCAGAAATAATTGTAACAGGTAATCCAGTAGTAAGCTTAACAGGCAGGAACAAATGAAGATAGGTACTCTTACCCCCTATAGTAAGGAGGGTTGTATGTAAGTGAGTCTTGGCTTGGACTTCCTTCTTTAAATCTTTATTTTTTTTTAATTTTTATTTTTTTTAATTCTTATGTTAATCCCCATACATTACATCATTAGTTTTAGATGAAGTGTTCCATGATTCATTGTTTGTGCATAACACCCAGTGCTCCATGCAGAATGTGCCCTCCTCAATACCCACCACCAGGCCAACCCATCCTCCCCCACCTCCCCTCCAGAACCCTGTTTGTTTTTCAGAGTTGGACTTCCTTCTTATCTTTATTTTCTCTTTTAAAATTCTTTCTCTTCAAAATCTGGGAGAAAGAGGAAAAAAGATAACTAGTTGATTCTTGCTGTACATCTTTTTAAAAAGCATGGGGAGTCATGAAAGATATTGCATGTTTTTCTAAGGACTCAAGTTACTAGAAAACTTGAGAAAGTTTGGTTTTTGGAGCACTTAGCGTTAGTTTTCCATTGAACTGATGAGAAAGAGAGAACGGTTAAAAGAACTGTGTCAAGTATCAAATGATCCTATTGTTAGGGTGTTGAGTTGAAGTGGCTGGAAAGACTGGGGACTCAGCAGGCCCAGCTCCTGAGTTAGGCATTGGTCCCATTTTTTTCGCCTTTTTGGTTCCCGAGTCTTAGAAAAAAAATAATGTGGACAGGGAAGAGCCAGGCAGGATGGATCATGTAAATAAAGGAAGATCTCATCCTACAACTTAATTTGGTTTCAACATAACCTCAGTGAAACCACGGAAGACTCATGTAACCTGAGATTTCTCTTGCCCCGGGGCCTATTGGTCCCTCTTTCTCTGAAACCTGGAGAAAATCCTGAAGTTTCTAACATTATTTTGGTAAGTCCCCACAGTCATCTCTTTACTGTGTTGTGACTGAATACAACATGAATGTTGGAGAGTGTTCTGGGTTTGTCAGCTGTGGCTCATCTTGTTTTCCCATCTTGTCATTAATCATCTTCTTTATTACCTAATTTACTCTTTCTAGGTCTTCTACCACCTAGTCACACACAGAGTGTCTTATCGTTGGGTTGCTTGAAGACTGTGAAGCTTGCAAAGTAGTTACCTTACTCCCTTTAACCTCACCTTATTACATAAGCAAATAGTTTGCTTAATTGTTTGCTAATACAGTCTAGGGTTATCTATGAGTGGAACTGTCCTGCCAAATTTTAAGGTTAATGTGATATCACCATCTTGGAACTTTGGCCAAAATCCTAGTCAATGACCTTGTGCTGATTTATTTCTGCTAACATTGAGCTTCCTGGGTCCAGAAGGTTTAAGTAACTCATTAGGGAATCGCAAAAGCCTTCCTGACCATGAGGCATTCCTTAAAACTATTAAATGGATCAAGTAAAATTGATTAGATAAAATTCCTGTGGTTGAACTTTTATTGATACACAGTTCGTAATTATCCAGAGAATTGCTAAGCAGATTTGTGTTTCACTGTGCTATACTTTAAAAAAGAGTCTTAACCTAAGTCAGCTGTGGCTTGAGCTCTCTTTCCAGCAGCACAGTAAGTGGGGCTCTGCTTGGCTGAGGATGTACGGTGCAATTGTTGGCAGGGAATTGTAGGGTTTGGGTATTCAGTTATCAGGGTGAGAGGAAACCTGTACTTTCTCTATGCCATTCTATGATCCGTTACATTTATTTAGCTTGTGGAAAAAGGTGACATTCTTTTTCATTGGGCTAGCAGTTTCCAAGAGTGTCCTTGATCTAGGTAGGGTGAAGGAGATAATTGCTGTTGCTCTCACATATGGGGCACATACTCTGTGCCTTAGTATTATGGGATATACAAACATTATTTCTAAAACTTACACCAAAGTAGGTAAATAGCTCCATTTGACAGATCAAGAAGATAATCCCTGGAAAAGGGTAAGGGAGGGGCAGAATCCTGAATGTGCAAAGTCATTTCCTGAAATGACTAAGAAAGTATTTTTTTTTTTAAGATTTTATTTATTTGAGAGAGAGGGAGAGAACGAGCCAGTGAGCATGAGCAGAGGAGGAGCAGAGAGAGAGGAAGAAGCAGGCTCCCCACTGAGCAGGGAGCCTGATGTGGGACTTGATCCCAGGACCCTGAGATCATGACCTGAGCCAAAGGCAGACGCTTAACCGACTGAGCCACCCAGGTGCCCTGACTTTGAAAGTATTTACTAAATTAACTGGAAGTGATGAGCCAAAAATGACTAGATCACATTTCCTATATCAAAAAGTATGGAGCTTGACAAACAAGGATGAGCTTTAGTGGGGAAAAAAAAGTCTTTATTTTTTGCATAGCAGTGGTTAAGATGTGTGAAATTAGTATCTAGTACATATATGTACCTTTATGTATCTTCACCTTGTCTAGATGGTAAGCTCATTAAATACTCACCGAGTATCTACCATGTGCATCACATTGTGTTAGAGTAGGGCCTTCCATGAATTGTTCATGATCAAATAATTCTGAGGGTCTTTCTCTTTCCACCTCTGTCTGGGAACTTGCATTCAAGCTTTAAGAAGCAACTATTTGGGGCGCCTGGGTGGCTCAGTAAGTTAAGTGTCTGCCTTCGGCTCCGGTCATGATTTCAGGGTCCTGGGATCAAGCCCCGCCTTGCTCCCTGCTCAGCAGGGAGCCTGCTTCTCCCTCGCCCTCTGCCCCTCCCCCCTTCCTCCCCACTCATGCGCGCGCGCTCTCTCTCTCTCTCAAATAAATAAAGAAAATCTTAAAAAGAAAAAGAAACAGTTCTTCATTTCCTCTATGAAGCCTTCCCTGAATGCAACAATCAGACATTAACGAGCCCCTGCTGTAAATTTCTATGTGTAGTACATCTGCTCCAGAGTTATCCCACCGGCCGTGTTTATGTGTTAATCTGCTTGTCCTTTCCTGTTGGATGGTGAGACTGACTTCCATGCTTCCCTCCTGCCCAACCCCCCGCTACCCCAGACCCCACACACTCACTCCCCAGTGGTTATGTAAGTTTGGCTTTTAGCTGCAGTTCAATAAACCTTGCTCAATATATGAGTTACTGTATACCAGTGAAGCAGAAAGTGGTTTTCCTTCAAGGTCACTCACACCTCTAAGAGGAATGACTAACTGAACATGCGCTACTACACACTTTACATGTGTTATCTAATTTAACCTCACTGCAACCCTACCAGGTTGTCATTCTTTCATTGGCTCCTTCATTTATAAGACTGTGCTGTGAAGAGATAGTAAGTAGCAGGCCCAACAGCACTGAATTAGTAAGTAGTGAAACAGGAAATGAAACCTCGCCTGCCCGACTCTGAAGCTACGCTTAGTCCACAAAGTTAGGCGGAGTCCCGTAAAAAAGAATGACCTACATCTTAAAATGTCATTATTGATTTGCTTCTCTCTTTTTTTTTCTTAAACAACATATAATAGAGTATTGTACAAACACTGACTTTCCCAGCTCTGGCTACGTGCCACCTTTTAGCATTGAGTTGGACAGAAAAATCTCTCAATATCCTTCCAGTGTCATAATCAATACACTCAGCTTCCACCAAGCTTTTGGTGTGCTAAAGAGGAGAGCATACCCAGGGTCTGAGATGTCCTTAGAACTCGAGACTTTAGGCTCAAGAGAGTCCAGGAAAATGCCCAGTGTCTGGTGGATGTGACAGGCCGATCTGAGTGTGTTTATTCAGATCAACTTTTCCTGAAAGATCTGAGGAAATTTCGCAGTCTCTCAGTAGAAAGGGATATGCGACCTGGAAGATGAACATGGACTACCTGTGGGGAAGAATTCCTTCAGATGGAGGATATTAACTGAGGGAACTGGTGAGCTCCTCTTTGGATAAAAAGTTCCTCCAGGCCGGGATGATGGGTCTCCTCGTAATACCTGACTCGAAGGATGTGGTGCTCGCCAGACCTGCTCAACAAAACCTAAGTTTTTGTTGGTAAAGAGCCATCCATCATCATTTAGATAGGCTGGAGACCTATCTCTAAAGGATATATTGTCATAAAAAAATAGACTCCTCCAGATTTGAAAATAGGTTCAGATTATGCTCAGCAAGGTTGAAGGAGAGGAGGAGCTATGGGAATCAGAATGTCTGCATAAAAATCTAGAATCTAGACAGCATCTTTTAAAGAGACTCTAGCAGCATGGGGGAGAGAGCAGCATGGCTCTGTTAATAGTTCGGGACATAGCAGGGCATACATTCTGCAGAAGAGCTCCATATGGGGAGAGGGCAAGACATCTTCTCTTACCACACCTTCCCCAGCAGCCATGCAGATAGCCTCATCGGGAAGAGCTGCCAATAGCACACTGCGAAATGACAAAAGGCCCACAGCACACCGAACTGCTAGATTGTGTTCATCGTGCTCTGCACGGGGAGCAGGAAAAGCCCACTTAGAATGTAATCACATCCACGTGTTGTTCTGTGTGTGTGAAGTTCAGCCTTCTGCCTGAGACTCTACCGCTCAAATCCAGGGAACAGGGCATAGATCTGAAGGCAGAAAAGGACATATAAGGAAAACCACAGTTTCTCATAAGCCGGCCATCAAAGGTCATTTTCCTGATCAAACCTATTAATCTATGAGTGCAACTGATTTTTTTGAAATGGGGAAAATGCTTTAGTATCTTGGAAGCAGCAAGACAAGGATCAATTTTTACCTGAATCTAAGATCATTGCAGATGGTAACCAGGCAGATGATCATTGCAGACATAATTTGAAAAGAAAGACAAGACATTTTAAGAAACACTGATATTCCCACCCTAAAGAGATAACTACTCTTAACATTTTGGTGAACATACCTGTGGTCCCATGAAAATGAGACCATGTTGTGAATATTGTTTTATAATTTTTTTCACTTATAAATATATTGGGAGCAATTCTCCGTGACAATGTTTTTTAATTATTTAAAATAAAATTACAGAAGAAAAGTGTACCTGTCATGTCAAAACATATTTTAACACCATTTTTAACATCTACAGTATTCCACGGATATGTCATAATTTAATTAGTGTTTTGTTTTTAGAAATACAACATTTCCCCACATTTCCCTTTATTATTATAAACAGTGGAAAAGAATATCAATGGACATATATCTTTGCACTAATTTATTTATTTATTTTACTAAAACTGGAAATACTGGTTTAAAAGAGATGAGCTTTCTAAAGCCTTGCCTCACTGTTTTCCAGAATGGCTTATGCACTGTTTCTACTCCTACCTGCAGTGTGGGAACGTGTATGAAGGAAGAGGTGGTGTATCATTTAAACATTGTGAAGGGCTTTCTTTCTCTAGAAATTATGTGCATTTCTTCAAGCATGTATTACCTGAATAAGTCCTTTGATTTTGTTTTTTTTCTATCGGGATATTTGCCTTTTTGTTTTAATTTACAAAATCTCTTAATGTAGTAATTAATACATCTTTTACCTGACATCTGGGAAGGCATTCTTATTTTGTCATCTGCCCTTGAAGCATGTGTGTGTGTGTGTGTGTTTGCAGTCAATCCTCATATTTGTCCATTCTGTGTTTGCAAATTTGCCTACTCACTAAAAATTACTTGTAACCCCGAATCAATATTTGTGGTGTTTTGTGATCATTTGCGGACATGGGCAGAGCAGTGAAAAATTTGAATTGCATGACACGAACAGTCCCGGCCAAGGTCCAACAATGCAACCCTTCACCTTCTCGGCTCACCTCTCGTACTGTAAACAAGTGTCCTTTCACAGCCTATGTGGTGCCACATTTTTCACATTTTTGTGCTTGTTTTGTTGGAGATTTCACTGCTTAAAATGGCCCTCAGGGCAGTACTGGAGTGCTGTCTAGTTCCTACTGCAAGAAGGCTGTGAGGTGCCGCACTGAGAAAACGCATGAGCTTCATTCAGGCATGAGTTACAGCAGCTGTTGGCTGGGATTTCAGTGTTAGCGAATCAACAATGCATATGAAATGAGGCATCTTTAAACAGAAACACACATCAAATAAGGTTATGTATTGATTGGTTGACAAAAATGTTGGGATCCAAGGCTTGCAAGAACCCCGTGCTGTATTTCCCCCAGGAGTAATGTCTCAGTCTTTGCTACTTCAGAGTTCATGATGACTTTATAGACCATACCTACAGCAAAGAATGAGAATTGAATATATCTGTATGTCTTGTTATTACTATATACATGTCATATATATTTACATATATTCTTTACATGTAGACATTTTGTCTGGTCAAATACTTCAGTTTGTTCTTTATGGATCGGGCCTTGGTGTTGTCTTTGGATTGGGAGAATGTTTATTTTCTGCCCTTCCTATTTTCCGTGTGGGGGGATCTCTGCTGGAGTAACACCTGGCTTCTCTCTGGACGGATCCTTACCGGAGTGGTGAATTTGGGAGAAGAGATGGCCCCTTCTCCATGAATCTGCCCCCTTCTGCAAACAGCACTCCTCCTCTGGTCCTTGTTTTATAAGCTCCGGCCGTGCCAGGTGAAGGCCCACAGGTAGTTAGCACTGCCTATAACTGAGAAAGTCCACTCCTGGGATACGGGATTAGCAGACCCGTTGTCATGGCCGACTTAAGCCGTGTTCTCCGCTCTCTGCTTAATCTGTGAAAATGTTCAACATCTCCCTGACTCCTGGATCTATATCTCAACTGGTTACAAACTTAAGGCAGGAAAAGAAGGGGTGTTTTTATAATAGCCTCCTTCACTTAAAAAAGGTCAGGAAGACGGTGGCTTCTGTTTTGGGTGCCCCCTCTCTCTTGCATCACTTGCCCCGGGGTGGTGGGGGGAGGGGAAGGCAGATGCCAGGCTGTGAGGCAGGCCCATGGACAGGGGCCAGTGGTGACAGCGTCCTCACAGCTGGGCCAGCAGCCCTTGCTGACAGCCTGACCGCAACCTGAGGAGAGACTTGGAACCAGAGCTAATCCGACCCACACAAGCGGAGAGATAACATTTGTTGTTTCAAGCTGCTAGGTTTCAAGGTAATTCGTTACTCAGCATTAGATAACTACCACTCACCATTAAGCCGTGGACTGAAGTAGAGATACTTTACAAAAATGTTTTCCTAGGGTTGGGAGCAAGGTGACGGGGACAGAGAAAAGGGAATTTTTTCAATGTCGTTCAGAAACATAGTACAATTTCCAGCTCAATGTACAATGTACAGCTCACCACCTCTTTCGTGGTGAAGGGGCATATCTGTAGTTAGAAGGCACTGGTCCTCACCAACACTGTGAAAGCGAAGGTTGCTGAGGTCAGCTTTCCCTCTATGCAGGTAAAGCCCCCATGGCCTGCTGAGTATCATCATCTCTGACGTCCTAAAGAGGCTGTCCACAGCCAAGGCCTCTTCCATTCAGCCGCTGGTGGAGACCACTTCCAGCCGGGGAGGGGTGCCTCCTAGCAAGAGTGTCTCCAGATACCTGTTTTTTCTAATCCATTAGTGACCATAATGTAGAGATCTTCTGGCAATTACACATTGGGGTTGAGTGGTAGGGTGTATCTGAAGATCAGTTCACTACTCCCATCTCACAGGGATGATGGTGTTCAGTAACGTTGAAACCCACAAGTGTGTGAACCTTTACTCTCTAGGATTCTCTTCCCCTGTCCCCCCAAAAAGATCCATTTTCCCTTTTTTTAATGTTTTTATTTTATTTTTTAAAGATTTTTTAAATTTTTATTTATTTGACAGAGAGAGACACAGCGAGAGAGGGAACACAAGCAGGGGGAGTGGGAGAGGGAGAAGCAGGCTTCCCACCAAGCAGGGAACCCGATGCGGGGCTCCATCCCAGGACCCTGGGATCATGACCTGAGCTGAAGGCAGATGCTTAACGACTGAGCCACCCAGGCGCCCCCCCTTTTCCCTTTAAAAGTGATATATTCACACAAGGTTTCTTGTAGTTCTTCTTTGGCTTATTTTTTTTTACTCTTAACTTTTTGTTTTAGAGGAGCTGATATTGCTGTTGAATTTCTCTGTTTCTAAAAAGGCACCATTACCCAGGGAAAAGGGAGCCCCTTGTTAACCCCTGATATATGTGGGAGTGGGAGGGGAAGTTCTTCTCTTGTTCCTACCAGCCTTATTTTCTGGGGGCTGAGCCCAGCTCTTATTTACCGTGGCTTATTATCAGACAGAATTTTCAATCTAGATTATTTTTTAAATTTATTATTTATTTATTTTTAAAGATTATATTTATTTTTTGACAGAGAGAGAGAGACAGAGAGAGAGGGAACACAAGCAGGGGGAGATGGAGAGGGAGAAACAGGCTTCCGCGGAGCAGGGAGCCCAATGTGGGGCTCAATCCCAGGACCTTAGGACAATAACCTGAGCTGAAGACAGATGCTGAACGACTGAGCCACCCAGGCACTCCTCTTCATTTATTTTTTAAGATTTTATTTATTTGTTTGAGAGAGAGAAAGAGAAAAAACATGAGTGGGGGGCGGGCAGAGGGAGAAGCAGACTCCCCATTGTGCAGGGAGCCTGATGTGGGACTCGATCTTGGGACTCCAGGATCATGACCTGAGCTGAAGGCAAACATTTAACTGACTGAGCCACCCAGGTGCCCCATTAATCTAGATTCTTGAAGTGTTTGACACTCAGCATATTTTGACGTGGTCATTGTCTGTTATTTCCATGGACTGTGTCCTTTTGAGTCACGTTCTACCTCTCTGATCTACCCTTTAGATCTTTGTTGTTTCACTCAGATTTGAGCCAAAGTGTAGTGACTGTTCAATCTCTGTCTCAGTTGACTAAAGTCCTGTTGACTTCACATTGATTTTTTCCACCCTCAATGCCATCACCCATCACCTCCTGTGTGCTGGGGGGCAGCAGCTGTTATACTCTCACCTTGTAGGAAATAAACATGATGGATAGACCCAGTTTCACTCAGGTACAGCAACAGCTTTGTAGATATCGTCTATCTCTCAGTACGGAGACCCAGTGGTTGGGTGTGTGGACAGGTGCCCCTCTCTAGCATGCTAGGCTGCCATGGTGGGTATCAACACTCCAGGGAAGGGGCTGGAAGGCAGAAAGGCAGTACATTAAGGAAGAACAAGCTGAGGCTATTACTCTCAATTCATCTGCTATCACCAATATTGATCCAAAGACCTAGCCTGTGGCACGTGCTAACAATAACACCAGGCATTGGTATGCTTTCTCTGCCAATCGAGCTGCACGGGCAGCCCATCAGATTGCTGACTAGAAGTGTCCTGAAAATACCACTGTCAGAGCCATGGTGGCAACACCAGATTTAGGATGGGTTCATGTGGCTTACCCCAAATTACGGACATTTGAGCACTCATGCATCCCTCTGTTGAGAACAGAAAAATTACTCTAAACAGAACCACCCCAACTACACCAGGAATATGGGAGAGATATCACTGGAGCTGTGTGGTCATTCTGTCATATTAAAGGATAGTGGCCAGTTGGCACTGACTTGTTGGGTTGCCCAGGTGTTTATTGGGTAGTCCTGAAGGGAACCCAGTGATTGCGTGACACAGATCTTTGGCCGTGGCTTCCACCTGGGTGGTTGGGCCACTGAACCCTGGGTTTTCCCTGGGCACGGGGGGAAAAATCTGCCATCTTCCCTCCCCTCAAGTCCAGTTGGGCACATTCTATTTTTACTGGTACAATCATTTGGCCTCTGTCTTTGTTCCCTCCATCAGCCTGGAGGACATTATAGCACACATAGCAGCCTTACTAAATTCACCCAGCAAGCCTTAAATGATGGACAAAGCCCATTTTTCCTGAACACTGAAATGTCTCTAATGAGAAAAGCTGTCCTCCAAAATAGAATGGCCTTGGACATCGTTACTGCCTCACAGTGGCCATCTGTCCCATTCTCCAGAATGCTGTGTGTTCATACCTGATGAGTCTGCTAATGTATCATCTTTATTAAATCTGGAGACACAAGTGAACACCCTGAGTGATCCGAGGCCCCAGCCTAGTAGACTTAATAAATCAGTGGTTTGGATCATGGGCTTTTGGTGGGAAAAAAAAAAAAAAAATCACTTGCTTTGGGAATCATTATCTTCACCTGTGTTTTCTCTTGTCTGTGCATACATTGTTGCTGTGCTATGCCTCCAGGGCAGCCTGGGAGCCAGCAAAGATGCTCCTCGATGCTAGAGTAACCCTTTGCTGACCGCTTAGGGAACATTGCAGGAGAGGGGGATGTGTGAGATTGTAAGAGTTGGCCATGAGGGGTGGTGTTGGAGGAGGTCAAGGAGAGGATGTGACCTCTTGTTGACCCAAGAGCTGGACCCAGGCGATCCGAGGCTCCTCATCCTGCCCCTGTCCTTGGAATGTATGTTCCGCCCACCATTCCCACAGCAAGAGCCACTTTAGGGACATAGCCTTAAGAGAGTAATATGTTATTGAGACCATCTGTACTATATACATGACTGAACCCTGTTAAGTCCTCTATATAAACTCAAGATTTTGGCAAGTGGATGAGGAGATCTATTCCTCTTGCAACCATCCAAGACAAGCTTCACATGTAAGTTCCCCAGCTTATTAAATCTGCTACCTAAAAAAAGAAAAAAAATCAGAGGGGGAAATAAAATTCAATCAAAATTAGAACAAGATTAACAGTCTATTTTTCTTCCCTTACTTGGTGTGTAACCTGCCATGTTAACCTTTAAGACTGAGTTTCATCATCATAAAATGGTGATGATAATAACAATAAATATGAACAAATGTTTGCAGGGTACCTAGCAAAGTGCTTGGAGATGATAGAAGCCTGATTAATGTTGTTGAAATGTGCACTTTATTCTGTTTCCTTCTTTTCTACCTTGGGGTGAGATAGGAGGTATAATCTTTTGGCATGTTCATAGAATAAACATCAAAGTACTTTCCATGCATCATTTGGTAAATTATTCTGTCTTATTCCATTCTGTAAACCACTGATAGGAGCAAGGAACCATAGCCTCTGTTGGGGGCCATGATTCTTCCAAGGATCTTAATAGAAATAGTTCATCCCTGATCAGCTGCTCACAGAAGGTGTGTGATCTCACGTCAACTCTTGCAATTCTCAGTGCCTGTGCTCAAGGCTGTCCTTTGGACTAGGTCATCCTTCGCTCACACCCCCTACCTTTCTCTACACCAGCATGGTACCTGGGAAACAGTTTTTGAGACCCCGTTTCAGTAACATCTTCATGTAGCCATTCATGCTGTCCTTCCTCGGGTGGATGGATCACTTCCTCCTCTGGGCCCACTTTGCACCCCATTAATGTGCTTCACATAGAACCTGCTATTCTCTAAGCCCCTTACTTGTTCTTGTAACCTTTCTTTCCAGTTGCTGCCTCAAGACCCAGCACAGCATTTGGCATATAGTAAGTGTTAAAGAAATGTCTGTTGAAGGCATGGGTAATGACTTAATGAATGGTGAAAGATAGAGAGTAGTTATGATGGAGTGGCTATGATGGATGACCAAGACATGCTGTCCTTGGAGTGCCATAGGATGTCAAATGGGGCCTTCAGAGAAGGATGTGGACACTGCTTCCTCTGTTTTCTGCAGAGATAATCATGTAGCTGAGTAAGGTTGACAAGTGACTGGGATGTTTGCTGAACCAAAATGCTTTGGCCTAAGTTTCAAATGGCTACATTAAAAAAAAAGATTTTATTTATTTATTTATTACCATTGAGTGTGGGTTGGACTTAGTGACTTTTCTCTAAAAAAGTAAATAAAAGAAACAGTAAAATGGTAAACCTAGAGTGGAGAAACTTGGCCAACACTAGCTTCATAGAGGATGAAGGCTAATGTCAGCTGACATCATATGGGTATCAGGTACCCTGATATGGAGTGACAAGAAGGGCAATTCACCTCTGTTATTCTTTCTAAAATCTCCTAACATTGGTCTCATCATGAGAAAAAAACAAGAGAGAAGCTCAGGTTGGAGGAAACGCTATAGGATATTGGATCAGTCGTGAAAAACAAGGAAGGACTGAGAAACTGTCACAGATTGGGGAGAGCGAGGAAACATGAAACTCGGGGCAATGTGGCAGGTACATTGGATTCTGGAACGGTGAGAGGACAGTAATACAGAAGCCGGTGGAATCCAAATAAAGTCTGGAGTTCAATTACTAGCAATCTATCAATATCGATTTCTTAGTTTTGACAGACCTACAATAATAACGTAAGATGTAAAATATGGGGAAACTCGGAAAGGGGTATGCAGGAACTCTGTATAACCTTTGCAACTTTCCGGTAAATCCCAAATTATTCCAAAATAGTTTATTTAAAAAAAAATAAAGGAGGCAGATGTCTTAGTCACTTTATTTCCTTTTTCAACCTAAAGTCAAATGACAAAAACACCTTCAGAACTAGACAGGGGAAAATGAACCTTCGTGGCTTGCTTTGTATTGAGAAATTCCTGCTGTATTACAAATGAACTATTCTACCAAAAACTTTCCAAGAGAAAAACACTCAATTAAGAAAAAAAATGGAAAGGAACATGAATATTTTGCAGGTTATGTCACCTGTACTGACATTTTCACAAGATAAAGAAAGGTAAGTTCCTTTTTACACAGTAAAGCTTAACAGCACGAAGATTGGTAGATCCGTCCACATTTTAAAAACACTGTTGCTTTGCTTTGGGGGAAGTTTTGGTTATTATTTTCCTGGATTTAACCATGAAAGCTTTGGTAATCTGTGAGGCCAATGGGTTAACTAACCCCTTTATTAGTGAACAA
This sequence comes from Mirounga angustirostris, assembly GCF_029215605.1. Taxonomy (NCBI): domain Eukaryota; kingdom Metazoa; phylum Chordata; class Mammalia; order Carnivora; family Phocidae; genus Mirounga; species Mirounga angustirostris. The sequence continues at coordinate 87,369,175 of NW_026991709.1, read as the reverse complement.
GTGCAACATATTTTTAAGTAAACATTCACTTCTTTATATGCAACGTGGGGGAAAAAAAAAAAGGAGAGATAGACAATTCTCTGGCAATCTACCAAGGCCTGAGGAGAGAGAAGGTGAATTTTCTTGTGTACAGACTAAAAATACTCTGAGCTCAAATCACCATTCTAGAGATGTGATTAGGCAGAGAATGAAATTTTATAATGTTTGCCTCTTTGATTTTTTCATTTGCAATCCAGCATCAGCGCCGTCTACATATCAGTTTTCATCCTTAAATGCGCGTGAAACCAAACCGGGGGTTTTGCGGGGCTCTAATTGCTATATGATTTGATGTTACTGTGCAGTGAAGCTGTGCTAGTTAATTGTTTTCCTGACTGAATTTCCACTTCTTGTTCTCCTCCTGCCCCCATTCTGCCTGAAGGAGCCTATAAAACCAAAAACAAACAAACAAGAATCCCTCAGAAGAGCATCTTTCACTTCCTGAAGCATCAAAGCATCGTTTGCTGTGGGTAGTGGCCCCGTCATCATGTGGGTGATAATGATGACTGATCGCTGTGATCCTTAAGTGGCTTCAGCTTATGGTGATGAGGGGTGGGAGCAAAGTGAGGAGGGGTATGTGGAAGAAAAACATGGTTTCCTCTGCTTTAATGGCCTTTCCAGCATTTCAAACAATAGAATGAGAGAGTCATCTCTTTGCCTCTCTTGATAGACTCCATTCTAGTCTAGGGTTGGTGTGTGGATTTGGATTACAGTCCACCGGTACCTTGTGTGATGTGCAGCGTGATTACTGGAGGGAAATTCATAGAAACAGATTAGATATTTGATTAACCGCTTTAAATAATGATCGATTTATATGGCTTCCTGTACATTGCCTTTTCATACTAATCAATAGCACAGGCAATATATAAACGACAGCCTTCTGGAATAAATAATTGATTATATAATGTTAGTTAAATTTAGAAATCGCTATTTTATTGCATTTCTCACTCATAAAACATAGTGCCAAATAGTAATTGAGATTGAGTTAGAGTCTCATAATGTTTTGCTTCACAGTCCAACCCAGGAATTGTTTCTCTCTGAAGACCTAGAGAAAGAGGTCCCTTGGGTCATGATGGATGACTGAGGAAGACCAGGATGGGGAGGTGGGGAAGGGGGGTGGGGAAAGAAAAAGTATCTAAATGAGATTGGAAAGGAGGGGGGAGGGGGAGAAAAGAAAATGACAAATGTGATGTGGCAGGTTGCCTCTTTGGGATCCCAGTAAACCGTTTTAATAGAAATGGGCGGGAGGCAAGGAAGGGCCCAATTGAAAAATGCTGAGAAACAGGCCCTGTGTCCTCCAGAGAGCAAAATGTCTCATACAATAAGATGGGAGATTTATTATGAAGAAACACAACGTGCTGTTGCCATCTCCCTGGTGTTTCTAATTTTTTTTTTTTTTTTTTTTTTTTATTCATTTGAGACAGAGAGAGAGAGAGCAGGAGCAGTGGGGAGAGGCAGAGGAAGAGGGAGAAGCAGACTCCCTGCTGAGCAGGGAGCCCGATGTGGGGCTCGATCCCAGGACCCTGGGATCATGACCTGAGCTGAAGGCAGACGCTTAACCATCTGAGCCACCCAGGCGCCCCTCCCTGGTGTTTCTAAAGCCCTTAGCTTGACAGGAGAATGTAGGTTCTCGTCCTTATAGGAACATCACTGGCTGCTCGGAGACTACATGTCTACGGGCTATGAATCAATGATCTTCTTGCCCCAGGGATAGTGTATTCCCCCTTTCCTTAGATAATTCCACCATCATCTCCAAGAAAAATGAAGAGCTCCCAGGTGGCTAGAAGCAGATGGGGGGAAATGGAGCCATATTACATTAGTTTTAGAATTAGAAGATGTACCCTCATCCCAGTGCAGAGCATAATAAGAGTCCTTGCAACAGAATGATCTAGAAGGGCAATACTTTCTGCTGAAGAATATATGAGTAACTGTATTTTGAACATTCTTTACAAACCCCAATAAATGTGATTTCAAAATTGCAGCTGAAAATATAAGTGGGATAGTAAGGCGCACATGGAAGGGAAAAGAATCGAATGAAATCCAAGTGGTAAACAAGGAAAGTAAAATCTAGAGCCCTTTCTGCAAAACTCTGAGGTGTGTGCTCTTGAAAGAATTGCTCTTCTTGCCTGGAGTATCAGACAGTGTCTCTTGAGCCAGAGTGATGGGAGAAGTCCAATATCAGCTCAAAACTACTACAGCTAGTTGTGTCTAGAGTTTTCTCCTCTTTGCCTCAACCTGGAACAAACTCTCTCATTTTTTGCTCTTCATTAAATTTTAGCTCCTCTTCAAGGCCAGCTCAAATTCTGCCTCTGCTTTAACAAACCCCACTCCCAGTGTTCTCTCTCTCTCTTTTTAAAATTTTTATCACTAATGCTAAATGCTTTGATTATAAGGTTTCTTTAATTTTTAATTATGGCTTGTCTTGGGGCACCTGGGTGGCTCAGTCGTTAAGCGACTGCCTTCGGCTCAGGTCATGATCCTGGGGTCCTGGGATTGAGCCCCGCATCGGGCTCCCTGCTCAGCGGTAAGCCTGCTTCTCCCTCTCCTGCTCCCCCTGCTTGTGTTCCCTCTCTCGCTGTGTCTCTCTCTGTCAAATAAATAAATAAAAAATCTAAAAAATAATAATAATGGCTTGTCTTTTCAGCTAAAGTGTAAGTCCTTTAAGGGCAGCAATCAGATCTTGGTTTCTTTTATGGTTTCACCAATAAGCTTGTCGCAGTGATGAACATATGCGTGGTGACCAATAAATACTTGTGGTTGATTGATTCAGGAACATGAAGGTCTCCTCCAGATATTTCCAATCTTGGACAGGATATTTTCTTACGGCACATATAATCATTTAGGAAAAGTATTGGAAAGATCATGTATCGTTAAACTCCAGATCATTGCCCAGGCATAAGGTAATGTGCTTAATCAGTCTGACCATCAGGATCCAACAGGGGGAATCTTGAACACAGAATTTAGAGTGTATTTGCTTTCATAGTCTAAGCAAACAGAGCTACACTCATATGATTCCTCTTTGGCCAAATTTACCTTCCTCTTAGACTCCCTCTCCTCTGTCGACCATTTGGAACAGACCAATCAACCTGGGTTTGCTAGGGCTGTAATACTGAATCAACACTAGAGATTTGGATGCCTTGAATAGGCATAGTTTCAAGAGCATTTAGGGGGCCCTAAAGGCATAATAATCACTTCATGACTTGTAGATGCGAGATAAAGGTAGTACTTAAAAATATAATTATGATCTGGAGCTACAAACTGCAAACCAGTGAGGCAAACCAATGCAAAAACATGGCATAATCTTACATGTGTATAATTATGTCTTTAGGACACTGCAGTCTGGAACGTTGGACTCAAGAGTGTGTGGGTTATGCTAATGGAAGTCTCGGGTTCAAGCCTGTATAGCATCATGAGTGGAAACTCAGTCCTCCAAAGTTCTCTGTTCCTCATGGGCAGGGTCTTCAGGGTGGTTCAAATGCTTTTTGGGGTAGCATTAATGTTCCTCTCTTTGCTACCATGAGGTCACCATTCACCCTTTCCTCTCATTACATGGCTTTGCTAGTTTCTGTGTTGCTACTGTCTCTGTTGATCATAGGGTTCCCACAAGCACTGTCTTGTTGATCAGGGTCTGGGCTTTCCTCTGATTTGGAGTTCAGGGACTTGAATAGGTGCCATGCATCTTTTCCAACTCATTGAAAAGAAGACAACTGTTTAACTATTATTCATTCATTCATTCAGCACCTCATTCCATAAAGGATTAGAGATAGTATAATAAATGAAAGAAAGCAAAAAATTAATAGCTGTGGGATCAGGACCAAAGGAGAATATAGGTAGGAAACTAATAAACAAGGAGTGAGTATAGTATACCAAGACATATTACAGGTATATAGTCCTGGAGAGTTTCTAGATGTGGGATATAAATTTGGCTTAAGAATTCCTAGAAGCCATAACAAAGATGGAAACCAAACAGGAACTGAATTTACTCCATTCACATTTACAAACAAAGTGACTATTTAGGAGAATACAGCTTTTCCTGATACTGAGAGTAACAGGAAATGTTTCCCCATGGGTCTTGGTAAGGAGGATACTATGTCAAGGTAGTGGAGGATGCCTTCAACAACATCTTTGTGTTAGATTTGTTTTTTCCTTCAGTGTTAGATTATAATGTCCTTCAATGTCAAGCTGATGGCTGTACAGCTTGCTAGAGTTCTTGCTTGATCCAAGGCTGAAATTTGAAATGTCTGGGGGGAATTGACAGACTGCATATTCTCCAGACACCCTTCCATCAATATTATTTTGGGCAAGTGTTTCCTACCTGTCTTAACTCCTAAGGCGCAGTATAGTGAGTGGTTAAGCATGCAGACTCCCCTGGGTTCAAATCCCAGCTTTACTACTATGACCCTCAGTTTCTTTGTCATGAAAAAAGAATAATGCTTTCTTCATAGAGATGTTTTCAACATGAAATGAGATCATGTATGCAAAGTTCTGAGCATTGAGAGTGCTCAATTAATATGAGTCATTATAATTAGACCCCAAACAGAGTGGCTTTAGAGTCTCAGTGCCTTTCAAGGAGACATACTGCACTTTAAAAAAATTGGCCTCTCTCTTTTTTCTCCCAGGAGTAGGAAGAGAATCAGAATGCCACCATGAGGCGTTGACCCCTCTTGCTGACATCCAAGTAGCGTCCCTAGGCTGAAACCATGGGCTTGACCTTTTATGTAGCTGGGTGACAACCTCTGTTGTGTTCAACCAGGACAGCCTCTCATGGATGCAGAGGCCCAGAAGCAGGTGCCAGGAAATGAAAACAGGTCAAAACCAAGAGCAAATATTGAGCTGCTATAGTGGAGGGGAGCATATGCACATGTGCGCACAGGCTCAGAGAATTCCGCTAAAGGCTTGGTTGTTTTCCAACTGGCTTTTATTTCTGCTCTCTCCTCATAGAGCTTTAAATTCACCAAGCTACAACCTCAGAGAGAATTTCTTAGGAGAAGAAAGGTATTTTTTAGTCTATCCAGTGAATTTACAAAACCAAGATGGATAAGGATGAATCGAAGATGGAACAATTCCTGGAGAGCAAGAGCTACTGGCTCCCATTATAGTCATTAAAAGAAGATTAACTTTATATAGCAGGTAGCAGGTGAAGGGTCCTCACTAAGGAGAGCAATAGTTCAGGAATGTAGATTAGTTCAAGAAGATAAATCCAAGGCCAGTATTCCCATGAAATCGCAGGGATTTGTAAGAATGCTCCCTACCTTTGAAAAAGTTGAGATTTTGTTTCTCTTATTGTTGCTTATTATCTTTTTTGGAGGTAGAGATAGTTCGAAGTTGGGATCAGATGACTCAAGTGCAAGTTGTGGCTTTTTTCACATACTTTGGTAGTTGTATTATTTTAAGGAGGTCACTGTATTCCCTGAGGCCTCATCTTCCTCATCTATAAAAAGGAGGAGTTGAACTTTATTAGATTTTTTGAATTCCAAAATGTTATGATTTGTTATAATTTTTATGATGCTATAAAGCATTTCTTGTTGCCCCTGTTCAAGTGCAGCAAAATGCCCTGGATAGGAGGAGCTGCCTCTAAAGAAATTTCCATCTTCAGTCTGGAAATGTTTGCTATGGAATTTCTCATATTATTAAGTCATTTGGGACTATAAGAAGGCCATTGAATTTTTGGGGGGCTAATCTGCTACATCTATAAGACAGTGTTTTTATATCTGTATCACAGTCTTGATGTTTTCTGGATGGAATAATTACCTATTTGTTTTATCTGTGAACATGAATGCGAGTGATGGGACCTCTGTGAAGGAGGGTTCACTTAGCAGGCCAGACACAGCACTACTCCACTCCCCACCCTCCCCCCACAGCACATCTCTTCCCCTCCATGGACCCAGGTGTCCGGAATTCCACTATTTATTCTTTGCTTTAGGGATTTCCCTATCTCTTTGGGCTGCCCTTTAACCAACAAGGCCTTGATGGTTTTGTTTGTCTTCCTTTACTGGTCAGGATGGTCTTCCTCATGATGTGTCCAAGCACACGTGCATGGCCTTCTTCCAAAGCACACTTGCATTCTGGCATATCCCACCAACCCTATACTGAGCAGACAGGCAGCATCGAGCTAACCCAGAAAGCCAGCTCCCAGATTATGGCAATTTGCTATTGAAGAGTTTCAAAAGTTCGGAGGGCCATAAAGGTTTCAAATAAAAGCACTCTCAAGAGAAGCTATTCAAGAAGCAGCTCATTCTTTAATTTGATTGAGAGGTGATTACTAACGTTTGACTAGGTCTGCTCCTAGTCATGATCGTATAGTCTTTGCCTACCATGAACGGACACCTTAGAAAAGCTAGACTTCTTAGCACTAACTTTATATCACATTGCTGGTTTTATTTTCTAAAAAGCCTATCTATTTTAAGAATATATTTTCTCGGGCGCCTGGGTGGCTCAGTTGGTTAAGCGACTGCCTTCGGCTCAGGTCATGATCCTGGAGTCCCGGGATTGAGTCCCACATCGGGCTCCCTGCTCAGCAGGGGGTCTGCTTCTCCCTCTTCCCTCTCGTGCTCTCTGTCTCTCATTCTCTCTCAAATAAATAAATAAAATCTTTAAAAAAAAAAAAAAGAATATATTTTCTCTATTCAGTCTTTGTCTCAGTGATTAGAGGGAGGTGGGAAAATAGTTACACTTGAACATAATATCTTATTTCTTAGAGGCAGCTGGTTGCCAATTAGACAGGAATACTGTAAAATAGCAGGTGGATATTTACCCACAAACAACAGAGAACTGAGAAGACAGAGAAGGGCCCCAGGAAAGAAGTTACTATCCATAAAAAATGATTAGCAACTTGGGTTGTCTTCTTGCAATGATTGCATCCCCATATTTAGCTGAAAAGTCCTGACCTGTCCTTTTTCAACTTTTCCTATATTTAAAGTAAAACCATTCACATCTCTGCTTATATTTGCATTACTTTGGATGCTCGGGACAAGTTTGTGTTGGAACATCTCTGATGTTTACATCCTTCATTGATTCAGTGTTACCTCCTCTCTGAGCCTTCTCTAACTCTCCAGGTGGAGTTTGTCCTTTTTCCTCTGTGCTTATTTCCCTCTGTGCTGATCTTGGTGTATGGTAATTGGTTCATGTGTCTTCCAGGCCAGAGAACCTGGCAAATGGAAGATTCTCAATAAACGTTCGTTTCTTCTTAATAAGCTCAAGACGTGAATGAATGATGAAAGAATGAGCTCTCCATCAGCAGTTGTCTTTCTGAGCCACTTTCCATTGCCATGGGGACCCCCAACTTTTGGTGCTAGCGTGATTACCCTGGCTCAGTATAGTCAAAGGACTGCTCTGTCCCATGTTCTACAACGAGGCTTTGTTTGAAAGTCATAAGTGATATATTCTTACGGTCTTTCTCACAAGGGATGAGAGGGTAAATGTCCCCCCTCCATTTAGCAACACATGGGGCATAGCCAGCTGACTTGGCACAACCACAGCTTCTGGTGAGACGTGGCCACTTCTGCCCTGGGACTTGAGGCAGAACCTTCATGGAAGCTCCTCACCCTGAGCTCCACATTTCAAGGAGAACTTGAGCTGTCGGGCCATCAATGAGGGAGGTGGCTTTGGGAGAAGATGGAGTTGGCTTTTTCAGCTGGCCCCAAAGAGGTTGCAAGCTCATAACTAACATAGCACCTAATGCCTAACAGACATTTATTAAATATTTTAGGGTGAGTGATTGAACGAATCCCAATGCAAGACTTTATCTGACAGATGACCTCATTCTACACCAAAGCAGACTTTCATTCTCTCTCACATAGCACTCAGGAATCATGTTGACCTTTGCTGACTTCTCTGCCATTGTTATTAACATTGTTAGTGCCCAGTTTGCTGTGAGATAACATAGATTTCAATGTGGTTTATGTGGATAATGATCTCGGGCAGGGAGGTGGTCAGGGCATCCTGACTTTGCCATGTGACTTCCCCTAGGCCATACTCCTTGGAGGGTTTCTCTTGGACTCTACTTCTGGGCAGGCAAATCTTCGAACAGGTTAGCTTCAGGCCTCTGAAGGGTTTAGAGAGTGAGTGATGCCAAGAGGAGGCTGGTTTTTGTCTGGTGTCTCACTTAGATGAGGATGATGTGCAGGTAAGCAGGGAACACGGAAGAAACATCATCAACACGAAGCAGGCCTAGCCTGGGTCCTGCGATCAGTTTTGGCTTTGGAAGAGCTTTTCTGCTTGATGTTCTTTTCTGCAGAAAACTCCTCCTGCAAACCTAAGTGTCCTCTGGTTGTTTTCAACCCAAGGTTTCGGAGAAATCTGATCTTTCTTTCTTTCTTTCTAGGAAGTCCTCTTTATTATTTGCTGAGAATGGCACATTTAACTAAAAAACAAAAACTTGTCTTAATTTGTGTTAGGCCCTGAAGACTGCCAAATGAAAGGGAAAAAATGGTGCCTTAGGACAAACAACCATGCACATTTTCTCATAAGGTTGACCTTTTCCTTGATTGATTAGCTTATTTGCTGACAGCCTGTGTACAAAGCACTGGTCAGGAAATGGGGAGATGAAGAGGGGGCCAGCTTTGGACTCAGCCCTCAAGGATCTTACAGTTGAGTACAGAAAGTAAGACATAGATATGAGTGGCTATTTTACAAGACAGGACGCAGCAAGGGCCTTTATACACAGGTGTAAAGTACTATGGAATCACAGAGAAAGAGGGCAAGGCTCTTGCTGGGAAACACAGGGATGGGCCATGGAAGACATAGGCCTTGAAGGGTGGTGGGTGGAAGTTCCATGACAAAGTGGGAAGGCACAAACTTCTGTTTTCATTTGGCTTGAGTACTGAATGCTTGACGAGGGTAGAGAGTGGGAGAGAGAGAGAAGAGAGTCTGAGAGAGAGAGGCCTGGGGTCATGGAACCAGAGCTACTGGATTAAGCCACCTCAGAGCCCATCCTATTTCTGTCCTCCCAGTTATCTGAGAACATGAGTTCCCTTCTGTTTAGGCCAGTGTGAGTTGAGATTTCTGTTAGTTGTTTCGGAAATTATCCTAACTGATGATAAAATTTTATTGGAAAGAGAAATTGGAGACAGACGTTGAGGAATTTAGATAACATTTCAAAGACAGTGTGGAGCCATTTAAGGTTTTTCAGCTGAGGAATGAAGTAATTAAAACTGTAAGAAGATTAATCCGGCAGATGTATGTAGGGTGGTTTAGGGGAGGGAAGAGAGTGCCCACAAGGAGGTGGTACATTCCCTACAGTAAAAGTCTACACATGTGGAATTACAGTGATTAGAGAATCTAGTCTCCATCTTAAGTCAGCTGCAGTTTTGCATATTAAAATGTAAAATGAATCTCTGTATAGCTAAGGAGAAATCCCAGATTAGTAAGCTCCCCCTTGGTCCTTCAATTGATTTGCATGATGCAGTTTTTGTTTGCCCTGTTCTAATCAGATCTACATATTCTTAGTTACCCTGTGCAAGGTAGAAAGGGTGATGTATGCCTGCAGACTCCTACATGCAATAGGCATCTTTTCCTCAACCAGCAGTTTTGGATTTCCAGAAGTTTCTAGATAGACCTCTAATACCAGTGAAATTCACCAATGAATATTCACACAAGTTTTTAAGATAAACAAACAATGAATAGCAGAGCACCTGGGACCTGATTCTGCCACTTTTTTTCCAACCTTGAAAAAAAACTAATTCATTTCTTTAACCCTCAGTTTTGTCAACTGTAAAATGGGGATGGTGAAAATATAAGTAAACAGAGTAAATCTCAATAAATTTAGTTGCATTTGTAGTTGCTACTTGTTTTAATTACCAATAGGCTTGGACTAGGAGGTAAAACATCTGTTTCCTCGATTGGTGATTTTATTTCTGATTCAGATACCAATTCAGTAGGCACGAAGGAAACAAACATTTCATACCTGATTTTGAAAAAAAAAAAGGGAATAATAAAGACGCTTTTTGAGATATTTAAAATTCAAAGGACTTTCATCTTTAATTTTTGTTGACTCACAGGACATGAAAAAAAGATTATTGAGATTTAAAAAAGAGAATTGAACCAATGAACTGGAATGGGGAAATTACGGCTTTTGAAGAGCGACAGTTCAAAAGAGAAATGTTGAATATTGATAGTATCTGTGAATGTTCTCTGTGGCTATGTGCTAAAAACTGATATGCTACATTTCCCTATGTTTGCCTTAATCTAATTTTAACCTAGCAAGTTGTAAAAGTAATATTTTCTATTCAAATATGAGGAGATATAGGACTAAGACCTTTCCTGCCTGGGCCCTCTTGGGGACTTCCCAATAATGTCTAATTCCAGGTATCCAGGCTTATCCAGTCTTGCTTTGTATTTAAACTTCTTATTTTGAAATAATTTTAGACACACAAAAAATGGCAAAAATAGTGCAAAGAGTGTCTATATACCTTTCACCCAGCTTCTTCTAGTATTAATATCTTATATAACCATAGAGCAATTATCACACCTAAGAAATTAATAGTAGGACAATCCTCTTAGCTCAACTACTGACTTTATTTGGATTCCCTAGTTCTTCCACTAGTGTCCTTTAGTTGTTCTAATAGCCAATTCAGGATCTCCCATTGCCCTTGGTTGTCATGTCACACATTGGATAGTTTCTTGGCCTTTCCTTGTCTTTTATAACCTTGATGCTATTAAGGAGAACTGGTCAGTTATTTTATAGAATGTCTTTCAATTTGAGTTTGCCTGATCTGTTCTCATCGTAAGATGGAAGTCCCACCTTTTGTACAAGAATATGATAGAAGTGACATGTGCTTGCACTCAGGGCATCATCATATCAAGGGGTTCATGATGTTGATATGTCTCATTGGTGGTAATGTTAACCTTGATCATGTGGTGAACGTGCCATCTGCCAGTCTTCTTCATTGTAAAGCTACTCTTTCCCCCTTGGTAATTAGTAACTATCTTGAGGGAGATACTTTGGAATTGTGCCAGTATTCCACTCCTCAAAATTTTACCCATGATTTTAGCATCCGTTGGTGGGTCTTGATTGTGGCGAGTATTACTGTGGTGTTCTAAGTGGTTTTCTATTCCCCTCATCCCTTCTACATTTTTAATTGGAATTCTTCTGTGAGGGATTTTTGATAATTACCTGATAAAATTTACCTATGTCTTCCTAAGGAGCGTTTCCAGTTTAAAAGTGACATTTTTATAACAAATTTTTTTTTTTGCTTATTACAAATGCAATACATATTCAATATAAAAAGCCAAAGATAAGAGAAACTTAAAAATCCATAATCTCACTTATAGGCAATGATCTTAATATCTTTTTTTTTTTTTAAGATTTTATTTATTTATTTGAGAGAGAGAGAATGAGAGAGAGCACATGAGAGGGGGGAGGGTCAGAGGGAGAAGCAGACTCCCCGCCGGGCAGGGAGCCCGACGCTGGACTCGATCCCGGGTCTCCAGGATCATGACCCGAGCCGAAGGCAGTCGCCCAACCAGCTGAGCCACCCAGGTGCCCTGATCTTAATATCTTTAGAGTCCATCTCTCCGTATATTTTTCTATGTATATATATGCATGTATAAACAAAAAGCTGATCATGCTGTGCATGCTAGTTTATAAACCTGCCTCCTTCACTTAATGATATGTTGTGAACATCTTTCTATAGCAATACATATGTTTCCCTAACCTTTTTAAAGGATGGCTTAATATTCATTATCTGGACATATAATAATTTTGTTTAGTGGATCATTTATTATTAGGTATTTTCATTGCATTTTAGCTTTTCCCTTTTCCAAACAATGGTGTGATGTACCACTGTTGTTTCATCATTTCTCTGTATGTTACATGGTATGTATGCTTCAAGGCCAACAGCAACATTTATTGAACTGGCTCCTCTTGCCCATCTTGCCAGGCGCGCCGGTGCTGAGCATTCCCATGTTTTCGCTCCTTTTACCCTCATGATAGCCTTGTGCAACGGCAATGATTATTACCCCCATTTCACACACCCCGATGTTCAAGTTCATGTTCAGTAATTTGTCCACAGTTTCAGCTAGTCAGTGGAATGAGGACCTGAACCCAGATTCCATTGACATCAGGGACTAGCTCCTCACCAGCACACCATATTGGTCTTGTTAGTCACTGTCTTAAGCACATTCCAAGAACTGGAATTTCTGGTTAAGAAGGTATGCACATTTTAAAGACCTTTGATACATAGTATCTAATTGCATTTGCGAAAAGCCACTCAAGTTTACATTCTACGCCCAGTGCAGGTGTGTGCTTGCACTCATTTCCCTGACACAATGGCAATGCTGGCTTTTGTAACAACGACAACAACAGCAACAACAACCCTCTTTGTTAAGGAAAGGGTTTAAAAGAGGGCTGTCTACCGTCAGGAAAGTCTGGTGTGGTTGTTCTTGGCTTCCCCAACTTCCCTTTGGCTTCCTGATCCAGAATTCCAAGGCTCTAGGGCCAGGAGCCCTGGAAGATCATTGCTGAATTAGCGAAAGAATGAACGCATAGCTATCCCTGCCCCTGCTGGTGGCCTGGGGGGGGGGGGGGGGAGCTTTCCATTGCAGTGGCTATGGAAGGAGCTCTCTGGGAGAGGCCACAGCTCTTGCCCTGGCCGCAGTGAAGGGAGAGACATTTTCCATTTGAGGAGGAGCAAACAAAGTCTGAGGGATGGCTCTTTATTTCCCAATCATATACGCAGACGTGCAGACTATCATCTTTACCTTCTTACAATAAATGTAATTACTGATACTCAGCAGAAAGTTTCGAATTTGTGTTTTCCAAGTAACTCGGTCCAACTGAGAATTTTCTCAGTGAGTTTGGGTTTATCATTCAGTCACATTCAAGTTAAAATTCCCCTCCCCACCCCCATCTCTTTCTTCTCCCTCCCCCTCCTTCCTGGGGTGGATTCTAATCTCTTGGATGTTTATGCAACTGCCTTGGACTGCTTTTTCATTTCGACTTGTCTTGGACGTGCGCTGCCCTTCCTGTCCAGACACACGTTCGGATGGCCACTGGACTTCCGTCTGTAGCACAGCCACGGACTTCCCAGGGCTAGGGCTCCGACGCAATCTTCGGTATGCCCACGTGCAGAATGAGCCCCGCCTCCCGCCTTCTTAGCATCGCTTTTTGTAGATTTTTGGATCTCCTAGGATCCCAAGGGGAACTCTTCTTTATAAATCCATTTACAACTGAGAAAAAAATATTTTCTCAAATCACATGCCCTGATTTTGATTCAGAAAAATCTGTTTATTACACCTATCAGTGACTTTGAAATGTGGGGGGCTGTAGAGATACTGTTTCAAAGGTTCAGTGGATAGATTTTTATCTATCCCATTTACACATAAATGCAGCTGCACATTTCTCTCACTTGGACTCGTGTTGTCTGCACAAATGTTCATTTTGATGTATGAATGCACCCTTGGCATCCGCGGATTTCACATTCCTGGTTTCAACTATTTGCAGATGACCCAGAAGATTTATGACGTGTAGCAATTTGTTCTTCTGCTCAAGCACAGATTTGAATCACATGCTGTCTGGCCGCAGTGGCCTAGGAGTCACTCAGCTGGTGTGTAAATGGAGCTGACTGCCCAGCATCCCTCTCATCTGGGTTAACCATTTCCATTCCTCCTTACATCTCCGTTATTTTCATTAAGCATCTGATTACAATGTTCTAGTTCCTTTCACTGAATTTAATGGGAGAAATTCTGTTCTGTGCTCTGGCACAATTCACGAATCTAGTCTTCACATCTATTCCTTGGGGATACCTCTAAGGTCTACTGCGCTACAGGGCTCTCCCCTCCACTGCCAACATAGGCCGCCCTCCCACCAGGAATGAGGGTGTGCTTGTAGAAATGCTCGTAGGAATGCAGGAATGCAGGAATGCAGGCGTGGCAGTTTGAGTACCTGGGAGCGGCCAGAACTCACTCAACCCCTTTGTGCAAGGTGAATGGCCAGCCTGAGAACCCTAAAGCCTGGGCTTCTCCCCTCTGAAGGCAATAAAGTGACCACATGCCTGGACTGGAAGGAAGGCAAATAGGTGGGGAGAGCAGTGCCGAGGGGCAGCCTGCAGACTCCAGCCCCAGCCTACTCTAGCCAGCATAGCCAAGGGTCAAGGCCAGTTTTCTGTTTACTGAGGTTCTACCTGTGACTCTCAACCCTGGCTCCTAGAATCCACAAGGAGCCTGTTTAAAAATCGAGGTGATTGAGTCTCATTAAATCAGTATCTCTGGGGGTATGGCCTGGATTTCACTTAAAGTATCCCAATTGCTTCTATTCTATAGCTGGGGTTAAGACTCACTAGGCCAGAACAATGATCTTCTTGGCCCTCAGGGGACTGGTAGGGTGGCCCTAGCCATCTTCTAGGCTGGGGACACTTCACAGCCACATCATACTCCAGAAATTATAAACACCTCAGCTATGACTATGCCTTTGCAATTGATGTCTGCTGAGCTGGCCACTTCTTCCTTCTCTGTGAGGCCAATTTCTCCTTATCCAACACTCAGCATAAGGGCTTCCTTCCCTGAGGAGCCTTGCTGTGACCTTCCCTCCCGGCTTGCCATCGCCACCCCCAATTTCTGGCTGGTCAGGTGCTTCTGTGTCCCTGAAGCCCCTTGGACATGCTGAATGTTAGCATTTTTCATGTTGTCGCTTGTCTGTCACCTTTGTTGAACTGCTCTTTTCATCTTTTCTCCTCTATAGTTCTTCCCATGGTGCCTGGCACATGCATGCGTGACTGTTACATTAATGGATCAAGTTTGGATTATGAAGTTCAAGACCTTGGAGGATGTGTTAGACAAAAGCAAAAAACGGCTACTCAATGTCTACTTAAATGCATCAATGAAAAGGAAGAAAAAAATTTTTTTCTTGAAATGGAGCCTAGTCTTCTTTGTGTAAAGTTATGGGAGCAGCAGTTCTAGAATACTGGTCCTCAAACTTGGTGGCAAGTTGGGATCACCTGGAGAGTGTTATAAACTACTGGTGCCTGAGACCCATCTCCCAGATCCTTGGATTTCATTGGTTTGGGGTCTAGGTAATTCCATGAACAGCAATGTTTGAGAACCACTCATCTAGTCTCTGTCTCAAGCTGGAAAATGTCATAGGAACTACGTGAGGAGCTTGTTACTGGGGCAGGGGTCTGGGTCCTGCCTTGGAGATTCTGATTTGGCAGGATGGGGAGAGACCAATGTACCTTTTAGCAAGCATCACATTTTATTCTGATGGGGGTGCTCTTCCAACCATACTTTGAAAAACCCTGATCTAGACAATTGGTTCTGAAACCCCCTTTCACAAGAGCACACTGATAGCCGAGGGCAAGGTCCATTCTGTTTTGAGTTGTTCAGGCTCAGCGTTTCATCCAAGTATCTCAGCATATTTACATTTCAGATGTACACATACCCGTATGGTTTCCATCCAGTATTATTTGTTATTTGTAATCATATTTTATATCTCTCTTACTGAATTGCAAATCTCTTTGAGTCTGAGACTTTATTTTATTCATTTTGTTTTCACCCACTTATGCTTGGCACAGTGCCTTGCGACTAATAAGTCCTTAATAAATGTTTGTGGAATGAAAGGATTACAAAAACAATTAGGTGTTGTTCTGAATCAGCAGCTTGCCTAATTCAATTTGAAAACAAAAGCTGGTCAAGAGACGAGTATAAAAAAATGACATTAGTGAGAATTCATATCAATTTTCAGTTAAAAAGAGAAACTTAAAAAAATGGTTTGAGGGGCGCCTGGGTGGCTCAGTCTGTTAAGCATCTGCCTTCGTCTCAGGTCATGATCTCCGGGTCCTGGGATCCAGCCCAGAGGTGGGCTCCCTGCTCAGGAGGAGTCTGCTTCTCCCTCTCCGCCACCTGATCTCTTGGTCTCTTGCTCTTGCATGCTCTCTCTCTCTCTCAAATAAATAAATAAAATCTTAAAAAAAAAAATGGTTTGAAAGAGTTCCTTGAGGGGTGCCTGGTTAGCTCAGTCAGTTAGGCATCCAACTTGGTTTCAGCTCAGGTCATGATCTCCGGTTATGAGATGGAGCCCCGCATTGGGCTCCACACTCAGCACTGTGTCTGCTTGGGATTCTCTCTCTCCCTCTCCTTCTGCCCCTCCTGCTCGTGCTTGCTCTCTCTCTCTCTCTCTCACTCAAATAAATAAATAAATCTTTAGAAAAGAAAAAACAACAACAGTTCCTTGGGGCATATATTTTAATTGCCAAATCATTTTTCTGTCCCTCCCTGCTCAATATCTAAAATAGCTGCTCTCTCAGTAGACTATAATTACTGAGGAAAATCAACAAAGTCAGGGCACGGAGTTTGCCCCACTCTGAAGGCTTGCTTGATTGCAACTCTCCTCAGTGTCTTATTTTAGGTCTAGAAAGTACTCTGGACACCTGGGAGGAGGCTGTGCTTCCTGTTGTCATGCTCCACCATTTTTCAGTCAAGATGTCATTTTAGCCATCTAAGCCTGTTCCCCTTCTCCTGTGGCAAGGAGGGAAGTGGGCCTGGCAGCTGGAAGGCTCCTTTACTGGTCCAGGCTGGCTGACCTGCTCCCCTTCCCATGCTCACCTTCTTCACTTAGGCATATTGTCATAATGAAGCTGGTAGAGGCTCAGGCCTGCAAAGGTTCTAGTGCTTCTCTGGGTTCTTTGCACATTGTTTACCTTTCTGTTGCATTGTTTTGAGTCCTTACATGGATAGAAGCTCTCCAGCCAGGACAATTTGGGGCCCGATGCCCTCTCCCCACTTAGGACAGGTTGGAGGGGAAGGCTTGGGACAAGGGCTAGAATCTGCTTCCTGTCCATCGATCAGGCACTTGGTTTCCTAATAAAGTGTGTCACCCTCTCTCCTAAATATTGTTACTCTCCACATGTGCAAAGCAGGGGTCAGCAAACTTTTTCTGTAAAGGGCCAGGAATGCATAACAAGATAATAAGTGCTTCAGCTAATGTGAACTGTAGGGTCTAACTACAAAACTCTGCCATTGTAGTGAAAGCAGCCATAGGTAATACAAGGTAAACAAACGCTCATGGGTGTTTCAATAAAACTTCATATTTATGGACTAGATATTTGAATTTTATGTAATTTTCATGTGTTACAAACTATTATTCTTGTTTTGCTTTTTTCCAACCATTTAAAAAAATGTAAAAACCATACTTAGCTCAAGGCTCATACAAAAACAGGCAGCAGGCTGGATTTAGCCTGTGGTCTACAGAAATAAGGAAGAAGGAATAGGGAAATGGTTTTTTCCATAAAGGGTAATGTGGTTTCCTCTGTAGACCTGTGCATGTGGAGTTTGGCATGCAAAAGCATCTATAGGAATCTGGAAACCCACTGGTCTGAGCATTCTTACCTGGGAATAACCCCTGAACTAGGTCTAGTATATAAAGATTTTAGGACATGATACAAGGTGCATTCCTTAAATCTCTAAATAAAATATAAATTGCTCTGAGTGCCCCATCATTTGACGGGTGGGAGACTGAACTCTTTGTTCTTTCTTTGGGATTACACAAGCAGTTAGGTTTATTTGGTGCTCATGGGGCACAGTGAAGGAGATGCCCATCACTAGGCCATGGTGCTGCTGTCTTTACTCTTGCTCTTTCTACCTGGTGCTGCTGTTGGGGCTGATTTCTTCACTAAGCTGGGAGTTCAGGCATACATTTTGCTCCCCACTGACTTGTCGGGGCCCCACAACTGCTGTGTTTCTACAGGCTTACTGTGGTGATGCATGAAAGAATGGCCTGTTTCCACATCGTACATGAACTCCTCACCCACTGAAAAAGTCAGATCCAAAGAAAAAGCCTTCCCATCCTACAGCTCCTCAATTCTTGCCTCCATAGTGCTAGATCTTGCTGCAGCAGCCTAATGAATTCCAAGCAATTTTCTTTATCTCTGAATCTCACCACTCCCTCTATATTCAAGAGTGATCCCAGAGCAGTTTTTCTTCCTGGGTGAAGCATACAGAACTGAGACATTTAGAAGCCCAGTGCTCTCCTCTTTGGGGACTGGGCCTGGGGTGGGAGGGGTTAGGGAAAGGAGATGCTAATATCAGTTAATTTCTTTCATAATAACACACCCTTTTGTTTCCTTCTCCTGTACCTATCCTTACAATGAAATGCCTCAGCTGCTTGCTGGTTTGTTGTCTTGACTCTATTCTTCAGATGTCAGTTCTTTTGGTGGCAAAAGTTAGGAAGGGATGAGTCGTATAAGAAACAGTGAATGCTCCCTACACTATTTGAAGAGTTAAACTGGAACCCCCAGTCTTTTCAAGCGGTACCACTTTTTTTTTCTTACCTATTGTTCTCTAGAGTGTTATCTGAATATGAAAAGGTAGTTTCAGACCAAATGTTGAGGGCCTTCTACTAGAGTCTGGACTATATTGTCTAAGCAATGGAGAACTTGATGCAGAAGAGGGAAACATGAGGTGACAATGTGGGGGATGGATCAGAGCGGGAGTCTGGGACTGGGGATGGGAGTCTGTTATTTGGTTACTGCAACAGTTTACACAATTCTGGTTCGGATTCCTTATGCACATACTTACCTATCTCTCTAGATTGTGCTCTCTTCAAGGGCAGGTGTTGTAAGGCTCGATTTTGATTCCTTCCACTCCCACACCCTAGAGTCTCAAATATATTTATTTTCACATTTTTGACACTTAATAAATAGTGATTGAATTAGATTGTCTCCAGATGATCTCTTAGAATAAAAACACTGAAAAACAGAGCACCTCCATCTTTACAAGCTTTTCACTATGCTACACTATTGGGGTGAAGCAGGATTCTGTACTTCGGCAGTAGAACTGATGACAGCTTTGGGTAAACCTGTCTTCCCTTCCCCCTTCCATTAACGCCAGAAACTAATTCTCTACTCTGTTTTATAATATATATTCATGACGGTAGAATATTAAAACCACATTCTCAAGTCGTAAATATTATAAACCACATTTTTACGTGATATTGCATAGCCACTGTCTTTTTGCAACAATTTGGCATGGAATTACAAGTAGTGTGCATTAAATTTCATATGCTCTTTAATTTTTTTTATCTCTTCATTTGCATGCATATATTTTATAATCATTCATTCTGGTAATAAACCCCACAGGATTTTAAATTGAATTGAAGTCCCAGATGCTTTAAAAGAATTTATGTTGCATAATTGTACTGGTTTGCCTGAAAACAAACAATAATGTGTGACTTAAATATTCTGCCCAGGAGAGAAGTCAAACTCTTTCTTGAAATTTTCTGGCTTCTATTGACTTATTGTGAGAGAAAGAGCCCAAAAGCTAAAAGGAATATAAAAATGATGGCACAAAAGAAAGAGAGAGTCTTGGCTTTTGAAAAATTCACTGTCTAGAACCACGTACATATTTCAAGTGAAAATATTTGTGAATTAGCTACAGAGCTTACTCCCTAGCCAGAGAGGGGGAGTTAGTGTATTGACCCAAATGTGTATGGAAGGCAAAGGAGAAGAATTGTTCTTCCCTCAGTGGGAACAACCTGAGTGGACCAAGGTGGGAGAAGTGTTTAGTACTTTGAAGAAAGTCTCAGGGCTTGATTTTTGTTATCTACTGCTGCATAACAAGTTATACCCAAATGGAGCAACTTGAAACAACAATTTTCGTCCTGTGAGTCAAGAATCTGGGAGCAGTTTAGCTGGGTGGTTCTGATCCAAGGACTCTCATGAGGTTGCATGTGAGCTGTAAAACAGGGCTGCAGTCTCATCTGAACACTCACCTGGGGAGGATTCTTCTCTAAGCTCATGTAGGTGGTTGCCGACAGGCTTCAGTTCTTTGTTGCTATTGGCTGGACACTTTAGGTCTTCACCATGTGAGCTTCTCTGCAGGCTACCCAAGTATCCTAATAACATGGCAGCTGGCTTCCTGCAGAGTGAGTGATTCAAGACAGAGAGAGAGAAAGAAAGATCACTGAAGACAGAAGTTGCACTCCTTCAATAACCTACTTTCAGAAATGAGGTATCATTCTTCTATTATATGCTGTTGGTTACCTAGACCAACCCAGATACAATGAGGGAGAGGAAAACACACAAGTGGGAATATTAGTGGGTGGGGATCATTGGCGGCCACCTTGGTGGCTGTCTACCCTAGGGCTGGACTAGGTAGGGGCAATGACTCAGGACCACAACCTGAAGATGGCTTTTGAATCATGTCCTTGTTTGATGAAGGCCAGTGAAGAAGATGGGCCAGCTCTCAGCTGCCCTCCTTTTTTATCATCCACCCAGTGCCACATCTCTGAACCTTTTCCTCTGAGCTGTGCCAGGATAACTATGGAATAATTAGTGGAGAGAGTACTTGTTTAGGATTCAGGAGTCATGTGATTTGGGTTTAAGTGTGGTTTGACCACTAAAACTTTGGAGGCAGAGGATGTATTATTAAATGAACACAGACTGGAATTTAATAAGTTTCATGCAAAGCCAAGCCTCAATTCTTACTTGTTATGTGATCATTGGCAAGCCTTGTGGGGCTCAGTTTCCTGTTCACAGGGAATGGGGATCACATTTTATCTTTTAGAGTAGGTGAAAAGACTAAATAAAATGTTATTCTTGCTCCTTCCTTGTGTGACATTAAATTGTCACTTCTCTGGATTGTGTCTCAATGGAAAAATGACAATAATGGGGAATTTCACCCAGTGGAGTCACTGATGTGCTCACCGTCCAGGTGCTGTGGTTCCTAGCTGTGCCTCACCTGGTTATGCAGTCCGAGCAGGGGGCCCGGCTGGGGCTGGGCACACGATCAAACCTAGATTATGGTGAAGATGGGAAGGGGTGAATGCAGAGTGAGGAGAAGGGCTGAGGGCTGGGCTTTTCCTTATGCATGGAAAATATTTTTGCATAGTGCTGAAAGGGAACAAGGAAGGAAGTATGCTTGATGGTTTGTATATTGCTGGCATTACAGAAATAAGGAAGAGAAAATTACTAGCAAAACAAAACAAAACAAAACAAAACAAAGAAAGAATGGTAAGTCCCTCTTCTGAGAATGCATGAAATTAGTCCATGTTTGCAGTTCTAGAAATGTTCTTTCAGTTATGGAACAGATACCCCCCAGCTCAAGTACAAACAGGGAGATGGCATAGGAAAGGGTTAAATAAGGAACTCGTGGTATCCGGTTGGGGTTGGGAATTGGAAATAACAAATGAAGCTGCCTTGATGGTTTCTGAGGAGTTTGGTTCTCTCTTTAAGTCCTCTCTGATGTTTTTCTTGACCACCTCCCCCTGCTCACTCCCCCTTCATGTGCCTCAGCATGACTGCATTAGCCCCAACTTTGCCTCATGGCCTCTCAGGCTCAGTATCCACCACAGACTGTCTTTATGTCCCGTTAGCTCAGATTTGGAGAGGAGGGATCTTGTTGGTAATTGGTTAGAAAATGAATTGGCTGGCCTTGGTTAAATGTCTATCCCAGAACTGGTTGCAAGGCAGTTTTCTAGAAGAGACTATGAGAAACACAGTCAATGAAATTGTGTCCAGTACATCATTTCTCCTTAGAAGAGATGGCGAGTGTACAGAAAGTGGTTAACAGGCTGCCTCTTTGCATTTAGGAGGATAATGGTGAGGGATGGAAGGATTTGAAAAGTTTCATGTAGACGAACAGCTGATAGATTCTCTGTTCTCCCAGGAGTGACAAATCTGGGGAAGGGAGAAGAGAAAGCTTCTTTTTTCTTGTAGCTGAAATAATGCATATTCTGGAAGCCAGTAGTTTTCAGACTTTGAGTTTACAGAGCAGTAAAACTAGAGAAAAGGACACTGACATAAGTTTGTGGACTTTGTATTATGCCAAGAAAAGATCCTCAAACCTCCCACAATGACTACTTAAAAAAAAAAAAATCATTTCATGAAAGAAAAGACATTTCTGCCCCAAAGAGACACAAAGGACTTATTCTCAGACTGTTGGAGATTCCTTGAAATGGAATATGTTTAGCTTCATGAGAAACCAACTAGATTATCCTAACTTATTTCCCGTTACTACTGGCAAGCTCTTGAAAATGTTATTACAGGTTGGCATGAGCTGATGTGTCAGTGCTCATCGGCTGACTTGTTTGGGGAACTGTTGCTATAGTTTGAAAGAAGGTCATAGAAGGTGAGAGCAAGTCATCTAGTAACAGGATGAGAAAACATGATTTGATCATTTATTCATTTCACTCATTCACTGAACAAATATTTGGTGAGTACCACTATGTGGTTCATAGATATCAAACAACTCAAACAAGATTATTAATTAATTTTAGTTAATTGCTGGTTTTTAAAAAAGCAGGATGCTTCCTACTTATACCCCTTTGCTTTTCAAATTGGACAGATTGTGGGGGATTAAACGCAATTTTTAAACATGTGGAGTCAAGACTTTAAATTGGGTTTTTCAAAGAAGGAGTCATGGCCAGATTAAACCTCTAGAGAAAAAAAAAAAAAGGTTGAACTAGCCATCACTATTCAAATTCAAAGAAATTGCCTTTGTCGGTGTGCTAAAATGTAAAACCTGAATCATTTTGATTAAATTAACTCTTTAGAGAAAATTTCTTTTAAACTTCTTTTTCTTCTTGGTAGACATTACTTTCATAAAGGCATATAAGTGGAAACCCTTTTTATTTCAAGGAAGACTGCTTATATAGCTCTATTTTTGTTCAGAATGATTCCCCCCCCCTCGTTCTTCAAGGCATTATTGTATCATTCATGCGGGTGTCTGGAAAATTTCTAATTCTTAAGATTTCTGATCATGAACAAATTTCATTCAGGTGCTGCTCCTCTTCAAATAAAAAAGTTTGAATAAAACCTTTATCTTGGTTTGACAGAGAGAAAAAGTGAAGGGAGAGATGTCCCAATTCTCTCAGTTTCCATTAACTTTAAGCAGAAGCTTTGCCTGTGGAAAGGGAGATATTCTGATGGCAAAGAGACTGAGGAGATTAAGTGGCTTTCATACCACCATGTAGGATGTCATTCACTGAATATCTAGATAACCTGATTTCCAGATCCACACAGAGGTATATGCTCAGCTCTGTGCAGTCAGCAACAACACTGATTTACTCTGGGAACCTTCCCTACATTACAGTTAACTTACAGCGCAAGTGATTTGCACTTTAATGGAGTTGCAAAGTCTGTGAACTTCAGTTCTAGGCGTTTCGTTTCGTTCCCATTGCCTATAGCTTGTATTTAATGTCTGTCAGCATAGATGTCGTTAATGTCTTTCTGGGTCATTTCCCCCCCTCTTTAAATGCATTTATAGGTTTGAAGAATTTCCATGATATTATGTTTGGCTTTAAAGTATGAAGATTTTAGTAAATAGAGAAAAGAATGCAAATTCAAATAAAAATGACCAGAAATTCCATTTCCCAAAGAAAACCACTGTTAGCATTTTGGCATATGGCCTTCCCCCCACATCATGGCAAAATAGAAAGAAAAGAAAATGCTATTTAGAGTAGCGGTGACTACAGAAACTTCTGCATTTTGGAGGAGCAGTGTAAGTCATGTCAGGTGAGGTTATTGGTTTGTTTTTGTTCTTTGTCGAGGCCAGCAATAGTTGGGGAATAATTCTGAATCAGGACAATAGAATCCAAATAAGCCCCACATTTGAGAAACCAAATTTAAGGCTCGATACATACATCAAAAAGTAGGTGTTAATCCCCAAACAACTTGCAAGAAGTAAAGATGAGCACTCCATGCAAAGGGACAGAATAGGAGAAAGAGTAATTCATTCAAATTACAGTGTTGTGTCTTTTTAGATACAACGTGCTTCAACAGCTACCTCTGTTTATTGTCGGGCCCATTCAGGCTGTAACAATGTTACTGCTTTTTGGCTTTGCATATTGCTATACAGTGTTTTTTCCCTGTGATCAAGAACTGAGGAGCGAAAAAGGAGATTTAGTGAGCTATGACACAATTAAGATTTTACATTGTAATGACTCTTTGGTTTGTTGTGTTTTGTCAAAGATGTGTCTGGTATCTATTGTTTTTATTATTTCCAGCTGTCCTAATTATGTCTCTCATTTGATTTTCATTCAGCTTTTAAAGAGGAGCTGGCTTGCCAGGTGGTTATCATTTTTTTCTAAACTCTTTCAGCTCTAATTAAAAAAGATGTCCAAAAAAGTCATGATTTCAGCATTTACTTGTAACATGTTTATGACCCCATTGATGAGGGAGTCCCGTGTTCCTAATGCTGATGTCTATTGTCGCCACTGCTGCCCGGGGCCGTGAGAGAGAAGGGAAAGGCACAACCTTTCAGAATGTGTGTGTATTTCCTCTTAAAAGAAAAAAACAAAAAACAAACATACTGTGTTTTTAATTGGAAATGATAGGTTGAAGTAAGACAAATGTTAAATATGAATACACTTAAAAAAGAAGCAATCCTAACTAACATTCATGCCTTGCTAATACTTTAAGTTTTCATAAGCTAGGTTTTCTTTGGGTTGCATGTTAATAATCAACATATTAAAGTTAGTGAAAAAAAGGAAGAAAAGACTGGGTCTAGAGACAAAGGGAGGCCAAGTTCAGCTCTATGGGGTTTGATGGGTCAGTTATTCATTTATCTTTGGGAAATGAAACAAATAAATGGCTATTCTTCATTATTAAGTAACAGGATGATTAAAAGCCACCAGGCGGTTTTCCTTTGGAAAACTTGGCTCCACGAACCTTCTCCCCATACTTGCCTCACAGGCAGAAGGCAGTGGGGTGACCCCAGTTCCATCTGCCGCCGGCTTCCTCACCTTCCATGTGCCCTTGATGCCCCTTCACCCCCCCCCCCCCGCCCTTCATCATCTTCTTCGGGCCACCCTGTCTCAATCTAGGTCACTTCCACAGTTGTCCGAAGCTGGTTGCTTGGTGGAGGGTACGTTTGCCGAGGAGACACACGTGCTACTACTTGGAATGTCAGACGGTGGCCTCCCTTTGTGTGCTCAGACATTTCACAAGGTAGTTGACAAGCCCAGGGAGGGCAGACTCTGTGGGTCCTTTCTGTACTGCTTCTGTTAACCTCCTGAGATGTGTCTAAAATCTATGCTGGGCTCGTGAAAGCTCTGATCACATTCCATAGTGCTGTCTGCTTGCCTCTCTTGACGCATACATATTAAATGACTCAGCAAGAAGGTGTCCTGTGAAGGCTCAGGGGCCTTGGTGTCCTTCTCTGGAAACGGGGGTCTGATCGCTGGGGTAGATGTGAAGGTTTGGTGTATATGTGAGAGTGTCAGTTGTTAAGCAAGTGTCAATGAAAAGGGGTGCCCTTGCCTTCCTTCCTCTGATGAGTATTCCAACCTTGAATTCTATCCGGGCAGGCCAGGGGAAAGTAGGCGTAGAGTCTTTATGTGTGATGGTGTCATTATTCAACGCCCTGCTCCATGAGGTCCCTGCTAGACTCATCGTTGGAAATGGAAGTCATGATTAAAATATAACTTGCAAAGGGAGCAGTTTTCTAGGAATGCTTGGCTGACGCTGGCCATTTTATCCTTTAGAAGAAGAACCCTAAGGGTAGAATTAGGGACATGTGCTTTTTCCTCTCCTTGAGAAAGAGGAGGCTGGTTTCTGGAAGAAGCAGCACAAAACATAAAAACTGTCCCAGACCCAGAATTGCAAAATGTATTTTAGCACCAGTCTAGATCTAGCTTTCAATACATGCCCCTGACACAGAAATGCGCGCTCCTTTGTCCCATCATATGCATAACTGCCTCGATGCAGCACCAGGTGTGTGTATCATGCGCACTGCGCTTCCTGCCAATCTTAGCCTGGGGGAGGCTGCTCCCCACATGAGCAGTGGCCAAAACCAACCGCCGCATTTACTCCCTTTGCTCCGCTCTGACCACGATGACCATCCTAATTTATAGAGCCTCTTCCTCACCCCAGGACCAAGAATCCTGCCTGCCCTCCCTCAGTGAGCACCCACCTAGTGGTTGGGAGAAAAGTCAGAGGAGGGTGGTTTCCCATTATTCTTCTTTTACAGGAGAACTTGGATCCTCCCCATACCGCAGAGTCAAGCACTTTGAAAACCTTACCTCCCCAGCCCCCCTGCTCACATCATTTGGAAGCAAGGGGCTCATCACCAGAATCTCCAGGTTTCTCGCTCTGCTGTCCAGGAATGATTCACAGAGAATATTTCTTTAGCACAGCCCAGATAGAAATGGTTGTCTAATCCCGAATTTCTGGGAAAAGATAATTCTGTATTCCCTTGGGATTGCTAAAATAATTTTTAAAAAGTGTACTTAAAGCTATTTTAGGCATCTGTGTGATAATGGTGCATAGGCTTTTGTGACCAAAAGTAAAGTGTAATTATTTGATAATCACCAGGAGCAACTTTCCCACCCAGACTTCTCACCTCCTGCTCATCTTCAGGCTTCAGTTCTAAAGACCCTTCCCCAGGGAGACCTTCCCTGACTCCCTGGACCAGGTTACTTCTGTAGCAATTACTTTAATTAATATTAAAGACTTATTTGTGTCAAAGAAGCAGAAACAAGGCTTCAGAATCATACACCTCATGTTTGAGTCTTGGCTCCTGTTCATGAAGACTCCACCCTATGATCTAATCAAGGCCCCACCTCCTCCTACCATCCATTGGGGGTGAGGCTTTGAACGGGGGAATTTTGGCAGGAAACAAGCATTCCATCTGTAGCAACAGGCAGCGTTTTCTCTCGTCACTTCACTATGTAATGGCGATTCCCGATTACATGCCTTATAAGACCAAACTCCCCAGCCTGGCTCAAATCCCAGACAAAGAGATAAAAGGATGATATGAGTTTACATTAAAAAAAAAAAAAAAAGGCATGTTTATCAGGAGGTATAGATTTTCTTTTTAAGAATTTGGTATTATGAGTATACAATAGCCTGAATCCTCACTGGACATTCTCTTTCTTTTTTCTACTGAGACTCATGTGTAACACTTTAATTTTTGCCATATTTTCCTCATATTTTGCCTATTTTCCTTTGCTTTGTGTGCCAGTTTTACTTCCTACACCTTTGGAAATTAACTTGGCTATTAGCTGTTACTTTCTTTAGTTACATTTCCAGGCCTTTTGAATAGAATTGTGTTGGCTTTTCTTTTGCCTTTTCTTGGCTCCTCTTCCTCTTCCTCTTCCTGCCTGGATGGCTCATTTGGTTAAAAGACTGACTCTTGGTTTTGACTCAGGTCATAATCTCAGGGTTGTGGGATTGAGCCCCATGTGGGGCTCCGTGCTCAGCGGGGAGTCTGCTTCTCCTTTCCTTTTGCCCCGTCCTTGCTCACAGGTACTCGTGCTTCTCTCTCTCTAAAATAAATAAATAAATCTTAAAAAAAAAAAAAAAATCTAAGACTAGCTAGGTTTTTCTGCTTTCTTTCTCTTTTTTTTCTTTACTTAGCGAATGTGGTTAGGGTGCTCTTTAGGTCTGAATTGGGTCTGTAGACCTGAATTGTTTGGTAAATTCAGGCTGATATTCAGCTAGAAAATAACCAAAGCGTGTTGTGCATTGCTCTGCTCAATTAGCAATGATGTCCCAAATTTTCAGACTAGAGAGAAATACTGTGATCCAACAGTTGGCCTTTCTGAAATGAATTTCAGATAGTCTTTCCCTGAGCCATTCTGTCAAGGATTGCTTGACAGTTATGTGGAAAAAGAAAAGGGACAGTGTTATTGATTTTAAACAGAAGACAAATTATAAATATGAAGCATCATCATATTTTTCAGCAGGCTAATTCACACAAATGGAGTAAGTTTGTGAATAGAATTAACTGAAATGGATATGAAACGTTTATGACCTTTTTTATTTTATTTTTTACTTTAAAAAAAATATTTATGTACAAGTGAGAGAGAGAGGGAGAGCGTGTGCGCACGAGCGCATTCGGGGAGGGGAAGGGTCAGAAGGAGAGGGAGAGAAAGAGAATTTTAAGCAGGCTCCATGCCCAATGTGGGGCTCAATCCCATGAACCCGAGATCATGACCTGAGCTGAAATCAAGAGTTGGACACTTAACTGACTGAACCACCCAGGTGCCCCCGTTTATGACCTTTGTATCAGAGCAGGTTATGGTAAAAAAAGGCAAGGCTCCCTTTCAGAGAAGTTATATATTTCAGCCTGGAGAAGGGTTATCCATCCTCCACCAGGACCACGTAGTGGCTGATTCAGAAGGTGCGGGTTAACTTTTGCTTACTATACAATGTACAAAGAAGACATTACATTTATTAATCAACTGAAAATAATCACTTACAACATACCATTAAAAACAAACAAACAATGAAACACCAGGGAAGAAGAAACTTTATGTTCAAACCATAAGATATGGTACAAGTGTCATAGATTGCTAAATTTATGTAGTAGCCATTTTTTAAAAATCATCTAAATGTCACACCACAAACACTATGTCACAGCAGAAAATAACCTTTCCCTGTGCAAAGCGTGGTATCATCCCTAAAGTTTCCTGCTCTTAGAGGCACTTGCCAGTATTGTGGGTGTGTTCTGAAAGGCTGATTAAAAAACTTTTGGCCCTTTGATTATCACACTACAGTTTTTTTGTTTGTTTTTATTTGCTTTAGTTCTGATAAAGCAGAAGTTAAAGTGAAAGTTGTGCCAGCCCGGACAGATTCATCACGAGTGGCATGCTGAGGAGCTGTGGTTAGGAAGGTTCCTGTAATGGGGACTGTTGTCTTTCCAATTTCCACTCTACCCCTTTGTTCTCTTGTGGAGCAAACCTCTGATCATTTGTGATGCCATGCATCTCAAAAGAAGCGTGGCACTAGTCAAATATTAGAAATAATATCATTTGTGTACTTTATAGAATGTGTGTAATTTCAAAGATAAGTATCCTTAAAGTATAAAATAGCACTACAGTTCTGCTATGACAGAGTGAGGGGAAAACATAAGTTCGATGTACCATGCCAGATGCCAAGGTGCAAAATTCCAAGCTCTCTTATAATCCAATTGACACATGCAATATTTATAACAGAGCAGTGGGAGTTCATTATTTCATCAACAGGCTGAGAGACTGGAAGATTTTTTTTTCAGTTGAGCAACTGGTTTATAATAATGGAATTCTAGATCAGGTGTGGATCAACCCAGTGGACCCCTCCCTTTTTGTAATTCCAGTTAGTGTGTTAAACAAGGTGCCAGAACAGGGTGATGAACAGTATGGCAAGAGCATGCCCCTTTAATGGCTTCCAATAGTGGTTCAGCTAGTTGAGACCGTAATGCAAACATTAAAAAGTCTACCATTGTCACATTTCTTGTTCTCACATGGCCAGTATTTAGAGCAATGGGAAAAGAAAATTAGGACCGCTCAAAGGGGTAGTTCTAATGCTTTTTTTCAGAGTAATTCTAATATTTTTTTTCATATTGTTTGAATGATTTGCACTATTCAAGCTGCAATGTTGCCTCTTACAATTATAGTTCAGTGATGCTCTCTTACCTTCAGGATCTCCCAGCAAGCAGGTGTGATATTCAAAATATCTAACAACTAGTAGGATACAGGCTCTGACCCATTGGATTAGACCCTGGCTGGGAGCTTTAGCTGCAGGCTGAATATAAGCCCAGCTGGATGTCTTCTGTTGAAGTAATGGGATCTGTGTGGAACTCTCCATGGCTAATGGTTTAGAGTCCCCACCTCTGGGTTCACCAACTTTGTGGAGATGCTCGGATGATTCAGAATCTGTGGATTGCTCCAGAGTTGCATATTCACTCCTGCCTATGTTTGTGTTACGGGTTTAAAAAGCATAGACAGCATGGCATGTCGGCACAAACTCTGGATCAAATGACCAAAAAAATCTATATTCATGTCCCATCTCTGCTACTTACCAACTGCATGAACCTGGATAAGACCCACGATCTCATCCTTCACTATAGAATGGAGGTACTGGACTAAAATTCCTATCTGTTCCGTAGTTCATTTAGATTTCACACTCATGCCTGCTCATAAATCATGAATTAAAAACCTTCCAGCTTTCTGAACTATGGGAGCGCAGAGTCTCCTTTCAGTGGAAATGCGCGATCATTCTGCAGTGTCCCCCCCAGAGACGGACTTTCTCTTACCTTCACGAGATCCATATTTTTGGTAGTTGGGTACTATGAAGTAAAAAAAAGTTGTGAGGTCGGGTATTTAGTGTTCCATTCCATCTTATAGTCTTCAATATCAGGTCACATGAAATTGGCACAGTTTATTAAATGGAAAACATTGCATCTGTGGGCCTCAGTCTATCCCTTGGAAGGAGAGATACTCCCTCAGCAGGAAATCTGTAAGCCAGCGTGGTGGAGCGAGTTATCTGCGTCATGTGCTGCCAGTCTCACTCTGCAGATAGCAAAAGAGGAATCTGCAGAAGTAGACCAATTTTGTCACTTTTTATGCATCTCTTTAGTGCCAAAGAGCTGGCCTGGATTTGTTCCTTACTACGAGGAGGGCTAAGCAGAGACTTCCATTAATGTCTCTGGCTCAGCTGCCACGTGGCCATCAATAATCCCCTACCCTGCCCCTCCCTGCCACTGCATTTTATGGAGGGTTAAAAATCTATTTCCTAAAAACTGTGGCAAGAAAGCAGCATTGTTCCTGCCTTCTTCACATGTGGGTAGGTAGACTGGGCTTGCTTGCCAAGTCCAAATCTTTGTGTGGGGTAAATTACTCCTTACACTGATCATAAAATAAGCATCTGACATTTCCTGCAAATGCTCTATTTCTTCATACAGAATTAATCTGCCAAAAACATTGTGTTTACAATCTAAATATTTGGATTATAAGCCAAAAGGGTGGGGGAGTCTGTCATCCTCCATATTTTGCACCATCATGTGTCTAATAAATGTTAATTATAACAATAAATAATCAAAAAATCACATGTTGAGGGGGAAAGTGTGAGGAGTCAGGAATGGTAAATTGCATTCGTTATGAGAATTGTTTAAAAGAATAAATGAAAAGATGCTTCCTCACTGCCCAACACGCTGCAGACATTTTCCTAGTTTTAGAACCCAGAGACTGGTGGGGATGTTGTAAAAACTGACTCAGGGGCTCAGGCCGGAATGATAGTCAGAAGGTGTGAGGTTTCCTAAAGGCCTCGTGGGCATTATGTTTGGTCTAGGGGGAGGCTGGAATCCCAGAGCACCGTCCCTGGCCTCGGAAGATGAGTTCCGATCTGTGCTCTAACAGTTCTAAATGACTTCTCCAAGCCCCTATCCTCAGCTGGACCACAGGGCTAATAAAGACTCTGTCGGGGCTTTTCTGAGTGTTCAGTGAGATCGTGCACAGAGAGCACTAGTGAATACTGAACATAGTAAATACTCAAGATGTGTAGCTGTGATGGCGATGATCACTGGTCTCTCCCTCCTTTAATTGACAGCTGCACTGGGCCTGACCTGATGCTCAGGACATGGTGCCCTGGGCGTGCCTTCTGTCAATGCCTTCCCTCCTGCAGAGGGAGGCCTGCCTGCTTCTTTCCTGGACCATATGTCTCTTTTCTGGAGATAACATCAGTTTTAAATATTCTGACCTACTGTCTCCACAAATCAGTGAAAGAACTGAGAATCCCAGCAACCGATGAAAAGTAACGGAATGACTCCAAGCAGGAATACAATAAAAATATACGCATCACAGAAGTTGAGTCCCCACCGGCTGAACAGGGATTAACGATGACACGTGTGTGCATGCTAGCCCACATTCAGTTCAATGATGTGTATGTCTGTGCTGTTGTTTTCGCTGTAAAGTTGGAGAATGCTATACAATCCTGCTAGTTGGGGGCAACACAGAGTGATGGAATGCAATGTGGGGAGGGGGTGGAGACCCTCAATTTCCCCAGTACTTTTGAACGTAGTTGGGTAATTTAAAATGAATTCGACATTGTTTCAGAGGGTCAGAATTATTTTCTTTTACATTCCTATTTTAACATCAAAATAAATGTGAAGGGATGACCGACATTTGATTGGATAAGATATTTTGTAAGAAATCATAAAATCAGGGGCACCTGGGAGGCTTAGTCGTTAGGCGTCTGCCTTCGGCTCAGGTCATGATCCCAGGGTCCTGGGATGGAGCCCCGAATCGGGCTCCCTGCTCCGCAGGAAGCCGCTTCTCCCTCTCCCTCTCCCCCTGCTTGTGTTCCCTCTTCGTTGTGTCTCTGTCAAATAAATAAATAAAATCTTAAAAAAAAAAAGAAATCATAAAATCAGACCAAATTTAATTTCAGAAACTGTGCCTAGAGTTTTGATTTGAAAATTATGGTTAACATATTAATAATCAAAATTCCTGAAGCAGAAGACTTTGTCCATACTGAAGACACACAAAGGAAGGTGCAATGTATTTATTCCTGAAATGATGACCACAAAGCATACATGACTCATGTTCAATAGAAGAATAATGGAGTTGCATTCATAAGCCTGTGACTAATTGCACCCAGCCTTGGAAAGCGACTCGAAAACCTTTGCTTTGTTTATAGTGGGTTTTTTTTTTTAATTATTATTTAAAAATTATTCCAGTTGCAAACCTGTCCCAGGGTACATGCTCAAATTATTAATACATTATTTACATGGAAAATGAACCAGAATAGCAACTAAATAAGAATAAGAGCAAATAGTCACCTTAGTATCACCCCACTGCCCAAGGCTAACTAGAATAAAAAGAAGATGCTGAACATGGGGGGATCTCCTTCTTGGCTTTGTGTTCATATGTGGTGATAAAGGTAAAGTAGCCTCAGAATTTTGAATTATGATGCCCCTCTGGGGGTCGAGATAGAAATTTCACTAATAATGATTGAGAGTAAACCATCTTCGGTAGTAATGGAAGGGGTGGCTGGTCTACACATATGTGGTTGTGATTTGGAAGCCTGTGAAGATAGCCAGAGTGCTTTGGGGGTGGTCACAGGGTAGGACTGTGACCTTCTGGTAGCTCAACCCAAGCTGACTGCAGTTCAAGGGCTGGGCTGTCACGGGAGCATTTGGGTCTGTGGGCCATGTTAGGCTGTGACTGCATGCAGAACCAGCAAGTAGGATACTCTGACTAGTTCCTCTAGCTGTGATGTCATATTTGCCAAGCCCTCACCGATCATTAAAAAGTTGCCTATTTAGGTTTTCAAACAGGAGAATCTGTGCCGACCAGTGTTTGGGGTGTCTAATCATCTTGGCAATTATAGTTCTCAATGTAAACTCATTAACTGCCTAGGTGAGGAGGAGAATGAAGTGACTTATTCTGTGCCAAGGAGGAGCAGAGTGAAAAACAGGCTTTGGAGGGCTTTGGAACCCCAGGCCTGCTCTGTTGGGGACATGTACCTGCTTCCATTGGCCTGTAGAAGCTTGACAGAGGCGTTGATACATCTTACATCTTCTGGCTTCTTGGTGTGCACTTACATAAAAGTATATGAGCTCCTGCGTATGTGTGTGCTGGGAGAGAACGCCCCCCTACCCCAGCAGTTTTCCCCCTCTCTTCAGGTCTTCATAAGCATGCCCGGTCTCCATGGATGCGATACTCTGTGCAAAAGTAGCCTATTGAGCTGAGGAGGAGTGGGTCATGGAGTCCAAAGCATGTTTCAGACATCAATCACTGTGCTCACTTTACCCTGTGTTCTATTTTCTGGGAGACCTCTCATCTTCCAGGGGGATTGATGGTAGATCCTATATTCCTTTAACACAGTTATTTACTGTTGAGGACACAGTCTATTTTCTTATTGGGAAAAAAAAATAAAACAACCGTAGACCAGCCCAATAAAACCAAAGCCTCCTTAACTACTGGCATTTTTGGTCTCAGTGCTACAGATTTTGGAGAGTTACTGAATCAGGCTTCCTAGTTCAAAGGGACCTTTCTAGTCAAAAGGGACCCTTAAAAGGGGCCTTCTGTTTCAAATGAGAACAAAATAAATACACTTATATCACAACCCAGTTTACACACATGTATACACAGACACAGACATGTACACATATACATAACTGAAATTAAAGTTTAACATAATAATACTTTGCTTACTGTATGGTATGTATGCTGATAATTTCTATTCTATTTCATGGCAAATATTTCTGGTCACTAACCCTCTTAATTGATTTTACAATCGGTAATGGAGTATGTGTGTGTGTGCGCATGTGTGTGCATGCGTGTGACTTGCTGAGTTCAACCCTTATCCTCTGCTTGAGTCCCATCTCTTAATTCCTTTCTTGTCCCAATTGTAGGAGCAGGGACCTGAGGGGTGTTATCCACCTTATCTGTCACCGAGCGGGAGGGTGTTCTGATGACTCATGCAGGAGGGACACAAAGTAAGGCAGGAAGGCTGGCATGGGAACAGAGAAATGGAGTAAGTGCCCGAGGGCAGAAACAAGCCTGGTAGGCAGGAATGCAGCCTCAGGCAGAGCTAGGAAGAATGAATGTTTTCAAGAGCCTTAGAGTCTTCGAGGCTGTCAGTTTCCTGCATGTCTCTGAGGTCCAATTCTCTCACCCTGGGCACAGCAGGACCCTCTGAAACTGAATGTTCTTTTTTTTTTTTTTTTTTTTTTTAAAGATTTTATTTATTTATTTGAGAGAGAGAGAATGAGATAGAGAGAGCATGAGAGGGGGGAGGGTCAGAGGGAGAAGCAGACTCCCTGCCGAGCAGGGAGCCCGATGCGGGACTCGATCCCGGGACTCCAGGATCATGACCTGAGCCGAAGGCAGTCGCTTAACCAACTGAGCCACCCAGGCGCCCTGAAACTGAATGTTCTGAAACTGAATGTTATGGCTGAAACCATGGTGTGTGTTCACCTCCAGGGTCACGTTATTTCTGATTTAATAATAATAGAAATAGCAATGATAATAGAAACAATAACAATAATCTCTAAGAATTCTTGGGTGATTAATAGGTACCAGCACCGGATGTACATTATCTTTTTTAATTTTCGCACCAATCCTATTAAGGAGACACTATTTTACAAATGAGGAAATGGAAGCTTGCTGAGATTTAAAGATTGGCCAATGTCACACCACTAGTAAGTGGCAAAGCTAGGATTTGAACTTCCATCTGCGCGATCCAGTCTGTCTGCTTCACCACAATACATTTATGTTTCATGGCATTGGCCAGAAGACTCAGATCTGAGGGAGCACTTTCCCTGGGAAGTTTTATCTCCCCTCTTTTCAGAATTCCTGTGTTTCCTGAAACCGATTTATATTATCTTATTATTCCAGAGACATGCAGAGAAGCCAAAGGAAAGATAGGAACCTTTCTTTTAAAAAATGTTTTTTGAAGATAAAAAGGAAAGTATAACACTCTCTAAATGGAAAGCACCAATATTTGTATTTGCATGCCACCTGGACACAAGCAAATGTTTATAGGGGCAAAAATCCATGCATTGTATGTGTGTTTGCCCTTCTATTTTCAGAAGATATTATTTAAGAAAACTCTTTAGCAAATCAAAGTGTAACCGAAATCTGGCTTTCATATTGAAAATGCAAAATAGGAAATAAAAACGTAATTGTGAAAGGCAGACATTTATTTACTTAGTATGGCATTATAATCACTGTGATTTAGACCATGGGCTTTACTTAAATGAGAACAAAACCTCGGGAATATAAGTGTAAGTCCAACTCTTTAATTTGCTAATTACATTTCCCGGTGATAGAATGAGGCTTATCATCTGTGTGGGCGGTGTTTTATTATGTTATTTTATTAATATGTGAAGAAGAGGCTATAAAAATGGTGCAATATTCCTACTTAATACACAGATATTTTAAGCCTGAAGTTAGTAATTATGAATAAAATTAAAATCCAGTGCATATTAGTTATAGAAAATAATATACAAACTTTATTATATCTTCTAGGTAGCAGTTGTTAGTTCTACTCCATACTATTCATCATTAGAGAAATGAAATATTTGACAAAGCGGTAAATTTGAAAAAGAAAGCTAGATAGTAGAATTACAGACCTTCAGAGCTGGGTGGGGCATCTTAAAGGTACCAAGGTTGTTGTTTTACGAGTAGGGAAATCCAGATGGGGAGAGTGTGGGTAATTCACATAGCCCACGAATTGAGGCAGTGAGAAGGCCCTTTGGAGAAGCCAGAGTCTCCTTAGGTACAGGCTGGTGAGCTCCTCCAGAATTGTTGTTCAACCGAACAATTATCTTGGGCAGACTCTGGACCTTAGAGCAAAACAGGGCCTAGGTAATGGCAGTCAAGAGACCAAAAAGCAAAACCACAAGTTCTTCATGATAGAACCACACACACACAAAAAATACTTACTTCAGTGTTTCAGTTTCCATGTCCTGTGGCACTACACAAAGAGAATATATTTAGGGAACCAAGAAGAGTTTCCTATGCAACATATCACAATAATGCCTATTAATCCCACGAGTCAATGGCAAGACGATGGCTGATGTCGGGACAGCTTTGCACTAAGCCCCATTAAGCATCCAAACTCTTTGTAGTGGTGCACGCCAGCCTGGAGTAAAAATAAGGTTCTCTCTAAGCTGATGACCTCTCTGTGAATAAACAGAATTTCTGACAGTGAGCCTCAGCACATAGTTTTCTAGACACGTGAGCCACTTGTTTCTGAGCTAGAGTGACATGCTGAAAGCCTCAGGGAAAAATAGCACTTAAAACATAAAAACACAGCAATTCCTACTGAGCAATCCGTCCCTGTTCTTGTGAGAGAGCCGGAACCATATGTGTTAATATTAGGCCTATGATGTGCGATTGGAGTTATGATAGATGAATACTGAATCCAAGTACCTCTGAAAGAAATTCAAGATGAAAATACCAAGCCAATCCTTCCTTGCCTTCCCAAGAAACCTAAGTCTTAAACCCCCAGTGATTTTTTTTCTCTTTTCCATGAACACCTCTGAAAAATAGCAACCCTTTATTGATTAGGGTTCTCTGTGTACCAGGCATTGTGCCAAGTGCAGTACCTTAAGTGATTTTTGCAGTGATCTTGTGAGAAAGTCCTTATTCGCTCCATTTTACAAATGGGGCTTGGAGAGGTTAAATAATCTGCTACGATGTTATAGGACTGACATATAGACCCGGGTTGTTGAAAACAAAATCACCCTCTTAACTAAACAAATTAAAAGTAGCATTATTGCTATTATTATTATTATCCTTTTGAAATAATCAATATTAATACCGAGTTAGTGAGTATTTCCCCTGACATCAGATAGCCAGCCTCGTTGGTAGCAGAAGAATTGATGGGCCCTGGAAACCTGACATTAATTCCAGACCCCTTCCTTCCTGAGTTGAAAAATATCAAGAATCAGGCAGCAACCTTTATTTCGCCATTTGAATGAATGTACTGTTATTTCATAATAGAAGGTTTATGTGCTTATTTATATCAGAAATGTGCTTAATTATTTGGTAGTTTTCTGACTCCTGGATGACATAGTGGCTCTTCAGCTGGCTAAGACTGATTATCTCTGGTTTATAACACTGGAGCTTAATTAATTTACATATTCCTTATGGGATTTGGAGAAGAAAATTCTTAGAAGTTAATGGGCTAGTTTTATATTTAGTCAATATATCTTTAGCACAACTCTGGGCAACAACATTTCATGTTACACAGCTTAGCGCAATAATAATAGTAAAAGAGAGGTTGTGGATGGCTTGAACCAAAGTTTACATTCTGGCTCAAATCTCTTTCTATTTCTTTTCTTTCTTTCTTTTTTTTTTTTTTTTAAAGATTTTATTTATTTATTTGAGAGACAGAGAATGAGAGACAGAGAGCATGAGAGGGAGGAGGGTCAGAGGGAGAAGCAGACTCCCCGCTGAGCAGGGAGCCCGATGCGGGACTCGATCCAGGGACTCCAGGATCATGACCTGAGCCGAAGGCAGTCGCTTAACCGACTGAGCCACCCAGGCGCCCCTTCTTTCTATTTCTTTATAATGAGCCTGATCTTCCTGAATGGAAGGATTTTGGAGGCACCGACAAAAGGGAGGTAGAAGGTAAAGATACCGGAAATGTAGGGGATTAGAATCTGACTGAAAAGTTCGCCACTGGTCTTAGGCCTGAGTTGAGAGTCCTGCTTTGCCACTCTGTGAAGCTATTTAACCTCTAACAACCAGAACCGTCTATGTCAAAGCGTTCATACAGGTAAAGTAGGGATCACAACGCCTACCTTACAAGGCAGTTGCAAAGACTCGATGTGCCCGAAGCAGGAGCTCAGTAAATGGTAGCTACTACTAAGAGGTGCTTATGTCAAAGATTTAGAAACTGGCTTCTCAACACGAGGGCCTGCCCTGGCCTGCCACGGCTCTTGGAAAGGCGGAAGAGGCTGGCCCAGAGCCCATGATTGTTCTTAGGCTGTTCTCCTGAGCTCATGGCTTGGGCTGCACTTACCAGGGTCACAAGGAAATATGATGTGGATTGTAAATCCCATGATTCAGGCAGAGGTCATTCATTTTTCACATCAACTTGTATTATATTGAGCACACGGTGGCTGCGTCTTAAATATGTATTGATTTTATTTAACTACAATATACAAGGCAGAGCTTCTCTTCCCTAACTGTGAGTTGGGCATGGTTATAGAGAGGCGAGTCTGCATGGCAGAGAATATGGCAGATGGAAAGGGAACAAGGAATGAGTCTTTCCAAGAGCAAGCATGAGAAATAAGATATTCTTACAAACCTCATGAAGAGAAAAAGTAAACCCAGTAAACATCTTGTTAACTCAACCAACACTACTTCGACGCTTGTGGAAATTTGATGTAATTGAGCTATATTGTACTTTGGTGACATGAAGTCTCTTCAAGAGAACCAAGCATTTACTACCACTTTTGAAGCAATTATTTTTCATATTAAAGATGGCTGGAGCCCCTGGGTGGCTCAGTTGTTAAGCGCCCAATTCTTGATTTCGGCTCAGGTCATAATCTCAGGGATCTGGGATTGAGCCCCAAGTCTGGCTCCCCGCTCAGGAGGGAGTTTCCTTCTCCTTCTCCCTCTGCCCCTTTCCCTGCTCCTGCTCTCTCTCTCTCCCTATCTCAATAAATAAATAAGTAAATAAATAAATAAATCTGGAAAAAAACATGACTAATTGAACATCGTTTTTATTTCTCTCTCCCTACTTGGCCACACTCGGCTAAGCTAATTTGTGTTAGTGGCTGTGGAAAATTATAAACTTCTAGAGCTCGATTTTTTGAAATCCTAAAAATCTTTTGTTCACATAGCTTTCAATTTCTCTGTTAAAAATGGACAGAGGTTAAAAACAATATATTTTTAACATGCTGATGAGTAAAAACAGAGCTATGGACACCCGTAGGGTAAAGCCAACTGACTGGGTAGAGGCCAGGCGATTTTTCAAATTTTTGTAAAGATTACTTTGATAAACTTCATCAGTTTTTTTCTGATTAGCTGTAGTGATAGGTTTGTAGATAAGCTGTAAATCAGATGCTTGCTGGTACTTTAATAAAACCTCTTGGTATGTTTTGATTGTCTTCTTGAGAATAGATTTCCTTTCTGTGAAATAGTGAGCACTTCCTGTTTTAGGTCAAATTTTAACTGCCTTGAAATGCTCTATTAGAAAAATTTTGGTTCTTCTAGGCAGCAGAAAGGAATGAATAATTAAACACACACACAGAGACAGAAGGCAGCAGGGAAAACAGAGGAAAAGAGTAAATATGAACGAACACGAGGGTCCCCTGTTTTTGAAATATAAGAAAATGACATTCTCGATTTGAGTGTGGTTTTGACGGAGCTCAATCAAATATTGCACTTATTCTACTTAGCCCGTAATCATTAGTTTTGGCTCTGCTGATCTCATTGCCACAGCAGGCCTGAGAGTTTACTGAAAGAAAGGGATTTCCAGGAAAGGTGACCTCACCACAGAAGCAAGGAGGCCAAGAAAGACTTCAGGGCTGGGAAGCCAAGTTCCTTACATGAGTTCCTGTAGATATCCTTATTATTTTGTAAACAGGGCCAGACTTGCAGCAGACAGGAAGCCACGAACAAAAGTAAAGGTGAGCTGGGAGACTGTGGTTGAGTCCTGTTCACTGCAAACTTTGGACAAATCAGTTCACTTCTCAAGGTCTTGATTTCCTTTTGACACAACATGGCAGTTGGACTTAACGGATGTCTGTTTCCCCTCTCAATGCTACAGTCCTGGGTGACTAGGCCAATAGCGATCCCAACTTTGTGGGGTAAGAACAGAACTCAGCCCTGCACCATGGACTGCGAAGGTAGTCTCTTTGGCTATTAATCCTGTGTGGAGAATAGAGGAGATATAAGTAGGGAAGTTGCATAACAATGGGCAAAATTACAGACCAGTTCTCAGCCCTCTTAAGTACTTTGAAGGATTTTTCTTTTACCTGCTTGCATAATTGTATCAGCTAAAAAATAATACTTTATTATTTTTTTTAAAGATTTTATTTATTTGAGAAAGAGAGAAAGAGAGCACAAGCGGGGGGAGGGGCAGAGGGAGAGGGAGAGGGACAAGCAGCCTCCCTGCTGATTAGGGAGTCCAATTTAGGGCTCAATCCCAGGACCCCGAGATTATGACCTGAGCCAAAATCAAGAGTTGGACACTTAACGATGAGCCACCCAGGGGCCCCAAATTTCTTTATTATTAATAAAAACAGTCAACATCTATTGAGTGGTTCCTATGAACCAGGCCAGATGCTATGGATTTTGCATGCACTGTGTCAGTTAGTTCCCATGATAACCCTTTAAAAGAGAGGCTAGCATTGTTCCCATTTATATACAGATAAAATTGGGGACCTCGAGATGGAGAGTAATCAATGGGTCCCTGGACCAGTAATGGCAGAACTCGGGTTCAGGCTCAGTTTATTCACAGAGCCTGGGCTAGGAACCACTTCTTGTTGCTGTATTTAAAGTCCCAGGATCCAATAGGGTGCACGTGAAATAAATATAGGTACAATCACCTGATGTGATTTCACCCCCCGGGCAAATAGACTCTGTGCGCGACAAAGAGCACGCCTTCGTTAAGCGAAAAAAGCGAGTGATGGAACAGGATCTCTCTGCCCCAATAGGCCTTTTAGAAAGATTATGCACCTGCACAGGCAAATGGAGATGTTTTCCTTCACTGGGTCGCAGGATTATGGGTAATCGCTTTTTTTTTCCTCTTCTGGTTGTTATCCCATTCATGTTGTCTTTGTAATAAGACACAAAATAAACAGTAATTAAAAAACCCCCAAGGAAATGGATTTCATAATCAATGCATTTCTAAAAAGAATTCGGTTTCCAGCGAGGAGAGCAGAGAACTTCGCTACCTGTAACAGATGCCGTGGTGTTTTGTGTCAGACATGAGCTCATTCATGCTCCTCTACAACCCCGCGGTGCCATACTTTGTATGTCTAAGAGCAGGGGATGCAGTATTTGGATGACGGCCTCAGCCTCGGTTACTCCTTGTGTAAGCTGTATGGATATTTCTGACTGTCCTTTTGATTCTAGTTGAAGCTCTTGCCACAGGCATCTCTTAGCAGATTGCTTTGTGATTTATGCAGGTCTAAAGGAGACCAAGGATCATTTATCTTCAAACCAGGAAAGAGATGAAAGCGGCTCGGTAGTAAAATTTCCTGTGGAGTTAGATGAGAGCATCAAAGGGAAAAAAATGTCATTGTTTCATGAAAAACTAGGAAACGTGAGTCAGTTTCTAATGTCACAGATATTTTCCTGTGAAGAGTTCACATTAAAAAATAAAATCTCCACGAAAGGATAAAAACAACTGAAGCAGTGAATTAGGGTGATTCAAAAGCTACGACTTCAAAACATGGCCTTTTTTCTGAAGGTTAAAATGAAAATAAAGGAGAAA
This sequence comes from Mirounga angustirostris, assembly GCF_029215605.1. Lineage (NCBI taxonomy): Eukaryota > Metazoa > Chordata > Mammalia > Carnivora > Phocidae > Mirounga > Mirounga angustirostris. The sequence goes on along the minus strand of NW_026991709.1, from coordinate 87,327,548 downwards.
GGGGTGAAAATCTTAAGCCGACTTAAGCTATTTGTAATTTTTTTTTTTTTCCCACGATTAAATCTAATTTTCTGCCCTGGCTTCAATATTGGAGCACTATTCTCCCTGTAAGAGGAAAAAAACCCTGTTTCTCAGAACGGATCCTTCTGTAGGCTGGAGATCCTTTGTTCTCTCCCTGTCCCTCATACTCCATGGCTCTGCACTCCCTGACAGCCTCTGGAAAAATGAGGCAGCTCCACCCGTTCTGTACTCTCTGCTAATTTGTCCTGTGGGCTCTGTGTTTGGTATGTTGTAAGAGTCCTGTTCCATTTAAGTGTGTTCCACAGATTCAGAGATATTTAAAACACTCTAATGCCCGGAGACAAAAAAATTGTGATCAGGACATTTGTCACCGTGCATAGGAATATAAGATTCCCACCAGACAGAAAAGATATTATAGGTTTCTCTCTGGCTACTGTACATGCCATAAGTAAAACAATGATGCATGAAGTTGAACTGACTGCCAAAAATAGATCAGGAAGAAAAATTTCTCCCATGACAATTGGCTGTGATCCTAGGGATTTTCCCTTTTACTCTGAAACCTTGAATAGTATTCTTTCCTCTCCTTTTATGTCTCTCTCCCCTCCCTTCCCTCTTTTTTCTTTCTTTCTTTCTTTCTTTCTTTCTTTCTTTCTTTCTTTCTTTCTTTCTTCCTTCCTTCCTTCCTTCCTTCCTTTCTTTCTTTCTTTCCTTTTCTTTCTTTCTTTCTTTCTTTCTTTCTTTCTTTCTTTCTTTCTTTCTTTCTTTCTTTCTTTCTTTCTTTCTTTCTTTCTCTCTCTCTCTCTCTCTCTCTCCCCTCCCTCCCTTCCTTAATAAACACACTGTCATTTTTGTCTCGAAATCCTCAGCAAACGAGATAGCAAAGCTGAAGTGTGGACCTAGTGGAGTTAGTCTCAATGAATAGCCAATGCATCTGCTTTCTCAGACCTCCATTCCTGACTCAGAAGGGCCTGGCAGCCTTGGGTGATGTCATTTCAGTCCTGGGGTGATGTCATTGTTCAGGAAATAGTATTAAATAATTGGGAAGAAGAGGGAGTCCCTCCCAGTGAACATGCTTTAGGCAGAAATAGGATTAATTACTACACAACCGGAGGTTCGTAGCTAAACCCAGAACACCACAACACAAAACTCAAAAACAAAAATTCTGAAACACCTCAGAGCTTCAATATTGGGCACCTAAACTGTACTGTCTACACACCGTCATTCATAAGTCTGTGGAGGGTCTAGAAGTTGCCATCTGGAATTGTCCAATCTATGGTAGAAATGTAGGAGTTTTGGGACAGTGCAGCCTATGGGCTCTGGCAACCAACAAAATTGGGCTAGAATCCTCATTTTTTTTTTAAAGATTTTATTTATTTATTTGACAGAGAGTGAGAGAACGAGCAAGAGAACACAAGCAGGGGGAGCGGGAGGCAGAGGGAGAGGGAGAAGCAGACTCCCCGCTGAGCAGGGAGCTCGATGTGGGACTCGATCCCAGGACCCTGGGATCATGACCTGAGCTGAAGGCAGCCGCTTAACCGACTGAGTGACCCAGGTGCCCCTAGCAGCTTCATTTTGATGCTTACTACATGTCAACTTTGGGCAAGTGATTCAGTTTCTTTTCCACCTCAGATTCCTCATTTGTAAAACCCTCACCCCTGCTCTGCACTATCTCATTGGCTCTCTTTTCCTGCTGGTGACCTTTCTTTGCATTTAGACTTGGTTTTCCCCCCAGATAGTGGGAGCCCGTGTCTTTGTGTTCTCAGAGGGCCTACCATGGATGAAAGGAGCAGGTGAGATCTAGGAGAGAATGGTTTGCAGTAGTTTTAAATTAGTGAACCTTGTCAGGCTGATTAAAAGGTGGGGCCAGAATGGGAGGGGGGTATTTGTGCCGCTCGCCCACTGTAACAACCCCAGGTGTGCCTGGAGGAAAGGTTAAGGGATTCAAATTTTTGGATAAAGTGGGAGGCTAAAAATGTAAAGATAAGAAGGAAGGGAATTAGGAAAGGCACGAGGGAATGTTTCCCCGTTGTTGTATAGGTCCCATTTATGGAATATATGTATGTATTTGCTGGATTCTGGTTTATTGGAAAATATATACATCATGAACACGGCAGCCTCCTATATTCACGTTTGAAAGAGTAACTGGAAATAACGGGTTGGTATGTAAAGGTTCTTTGTGATTAAGGAGATGGATCTTCAAGTCCTCAGATCATACAAAGGAATTTATCTCACAGATTTGGGTGCTCAAGACTCTATTCTAGATCTGTATCCAAAGCTCTGGATTTTTAGTCACGAACTATTTTCTTGGAGAAAATCAACGCTGGGGATGGGCCTGTGGACCTGTCAGGTAGGACCGGCCCTTGCTTTGGCATGCCCTCCAGACTATTTTTGCCTGGCACCTGAATCTTCTTTGCAATTTTCAGGTGGATCCACCTTGTTCAGAAACTGTCTCCAAGTAACAGCTGAAAGGGATCTTTACATGTGGGACTCAGTAAAACTGCTCCGCTGGTCAGGAGGGGGTAACAGGAGCTGGATTTACTCTACTGCCTGAACAACACAAAAGATGGGTCTAATAGATGAAAAAGCAGTTTTCCATACTTCAGGATGAGGTAAGGAAGGGCGGCGATGCCTGAGGGGAAGGGGGGAAAGGATGAGGTGAGCGCGCTGTAGGTATGGTCACCTCACTGCCTGCAGCGTTTCCAGGCCCTCGGAAGGGGGAGGGAAGCTGGGCCGATCCCGCGGTTGCCTTGAATTGAGAAATGGAACTGGGAGTCTGGGGTGAGGGTGCAGCAGCAAGAACTTGCAGGCTTTGTCACTGGAAAGGAGCGAGTTGAAGAGCGAGGAGCCCTGGGGCTCTGCTTGGGGCCCCCTTGAACATTGAGCTGAGTGCTGATGGGTGCATGTGCGTGGAAAAGCCGTCTTCAAGCGGGGTGGGGGGAGAACCACCTGAAAGAAGCAGAAAAAACAACCCCCAAAGTTCCCACGGGGCCAGGAATTGTTCCTGTTTCTGCCAGCCAGACTGGAAAACCAAACTTTGTGGGGGGCCCGGGGGATTTGCCTCAGTGGTGGGGTAAAAGGGAAGATGAAATGCACCAGAAATTGAAATGGGCGGGTAAGTGTCCAGACTTGTGTTTTTCTTACTGTTTGTGTCTTTAAAGGGTAATTGAAATAACAATGCATTGTTGGGCTTATAACCTGCGTGTAACAAAAATATCTGACTAAATACCACAGAGGCTGGGAGAGCAGAACTGGAGGCGTACTGTTGCCGGGCCCTGTATTGGAGACGCAGTCGTGCAGTCTGGTTTCCGGGCCGGAATCCTCCAGGGCTCCGGGTAACCGCTTCCGAAGTGCAGACAAGGGAGGGGGGGGGGGGGGAGGCGTCACACAAAAATGACACTGAGCTGGGCCCCAAAGTGGAGGGAGGATTTTCCAGTGTTGTTATTAAGAAAGAAGGGTCTTCAGGGTCAGGGAACAGCATGAAAACATTAATGGAAGGAGAATAAAGAGCCCGTGGCGTCCATCGCAGACAGTCCTGTTCAGTTGAAAAATGGGAATGTTCATGGGAGCGGTGGCCACAAGGCTAGTGAGGTTAGTGGCAACTGAACCACAGAGGGCATTCTATAAATTTGTGTTTTCTTCTGTCAGCGGTAGTGTTGGCAGTGTCTGAGGAGTGGAAAGACCTGATTGGAGCTATATTGTGGAGTTCTATTCAGAAAATGAATTGGGGTGGAGAGCGGCTGAAAGCAGGGAAGTCGGTAAGGAGGCTAGGGTAAGAGTCCCAGGGAGCTGCAGTAAGCCTTTAACTAGGACATGGGGCGCCTGGGTGGCTCAGTCTGTTAAGCGTCTGCCTCCGACTCAGGTTATGATCTCGGGGTCCTCGGATGGAGTCCTGGATTGGGCTCCCTGCTCAGCGGGAAGCCTCCTTCTCCCTCTCCTGTGCATGCACTCTTTCTTTCTCTCAAAATCTTTAGGAAAAAAAAAAAGCATTTAACTAGGACAGGTAGAAATGGGAGAAAGGAAGGGGTGGGTCACAATGCATTAGAGAGGAATTGATAGGTTTGATAAAGGGCATGTAGGAAGAAAGAGCTGAAGCTGCCCACTAGTTTTGATCTAGCCTGCGAGCTGGTGGTACCTTGAACAGAAACAAGGAGAGCAGGGGCACACACAGCTTTGGGGTCTGCAGTTCTCAGCTTGGGTGTCAGGGATGTGTCTGGTCACTGCCGGTTGGCAGGCAGCGGAGGAACCAGGCAATGGTGGTAGTGGTTAGAGACCGAGATTCAGGAATCGCGTGTATTTGGGGGGTATTGAGGCTGCGGAACTGGGGATCACCCAGGGAGATGGTAGCGAGAGACGAGTGCTTGGAGAAAAGAACTCTGGATCAAGCTTTCATACCTTCTCGTACCTCTTACCTTATAGCAGGTAAGCAGGAACAAAGCCAGCAGAGGAGGTGTGCAGTTTTTGTTTTGTTTTTGTATAAGATCTTGGTGAGATTTTTTTCTATCCGTCTGGAAGGAAACCTAATCTTAGGAGAAATGATTTCTTTAAGTGGTTGTGTACCTCCCTTATATGCAAGTATGTATCTTTTGCCAAAAAGGGGATTATTTTGCAGGATGTAAATGCCTAAAGTGGAAAGATTGCGTGAGGCGTGTGGTTAACTTGTAGAGGCAAAGGTCACATTGAAGGACTTCAACATGCAAGAAACAGCTGAGGATCAGGGACAGCTGCGCCGGGCTGGGAGACCTACTATGATGTCTGCATGGAGTTCACAGGCAAAACGAGCCACAGAACCTCTTCAGGTGCTTACATCCAGTTGGAGGCTACACACTTCTTTTTCCCATACGAGGGAGGTGTTAGTTCTTACAGGCAAAGAAACTGAGGTTTGGCCTCCTGCCGCGAGTCACAAGGAACTGGCAGGAGGTTGGGCTGGGATTGGGACCCAGGTCTCCTGACAAGTCTCTGGTCCTTCCCATCACAGCGAATTTCTTTAGCCATACCTGTGCACTTGGGGATCCTTCAGATTATTGCTAAAGGTGCAGACTTTCTTGCCATTGAGACGATTTGAGGCCAACTTGGTCACTCGGCCAGTTTCATTTTCTCCGTCTTTTTAGGGCAGGGGCAATGGTGTCTATTTTTTTGGGCTGCTCTAATTAGAGATCCATGTATATAAATGAACAGCCTAGGCATTTGTCCTTTTAATAAAACACCAGTTGGAAGGTTCAGGGATAGTTTTCAGGGCAGGGAGCATTTTTTGCAGCGTTCATGTCCTGCACGATCTGCCCGCTTCCCCGCGGGCCGACATCAGCAAAATGCTGAGTGCATAGTAGGTGCTCTTTAAGTACTTAAAATTAAATGCCATTAAGCTTGAATGAGATGCCATGGGCTCAGGCAGGATTTGCTAGCCATGGCCCTTGAGTGTGGAAATTTCAATGTGTTTGGGGCGGAGGATGGGGAAGGCAGGGGGAGGGGGACTTGGCTTTGTTTACATTTGCTGCAGAGGCTACAGCAAAGAGAGAGGCACTTTTATTTCCCTTGCGAACTGGCAGTTCATTTTGCTGTAGCAGCTGCTAATGGAAAATAATAAAACCCATTTTCGTCAGGCAGTATCTGGAACACTTACAGGTCAATTCGATGCTCAAAACAGATTGTTACAGAGCATATTAGTTTGTCATCAACATCCACTTTGGTCAGGGGATTTTTACCGTTGGAAATGGAACTTACAGGTCATGGTCTGTTATGATTCCTGAATATCCTCGAATTTTCGGAAGTTAGTGGAAGCCCATAGCCAATTACAAATGAACACACATCATCTTTCCATTTGTTAAAATCGCCCAGGTAGCAAATTAGGCTGTGGAAGAACTGAACTGGAGCAACAGCAAAAATATGACTTCACTAATATTAAACCTATGTTCTGCCTATTAATTGAAGAATGTGGCCTCCGTTCTGTCATAAATCCCTTCCTATACTACAACGCTGGGAGGTGATGTTGGTGCTATTTTTGTCAGTGCGGAAACCGATGCAGGAGATGAAACTCAAGGTGTGTTTCTGTTTGCTGCTCCCACTTGTACGTGTGCGTGTATGTGGGAGAGGTGGCTTCCACATACAGAGTTAAATAAAGGCAGCTGGGAGTCTTAAACACAACCCGCCAGGATGGTGGTTGCCTCGTCTGGGTTTGGGGCGCTAAGTTTGCCATTTGCTGAGGGTGGGCCGTGGGCCATGGGCCTGTTTCTCTAGGCTTCTGTTACCTCCTCTGGAACATGAGGATTTTGAACTAGATATTCTCTAAGGACATTTTTCTGTATACTTAAAAATCATTCTTGGTGTTTTCTCATTATACAGAAATAATATATACTCATGATGAACTCCCAAAATAAAGAGAAGCAAAAAAGAGTAAAACTCAGTTATAATGCTATAATCCAGAGATAGATACGGTTAACATTTTGATGTATATTCTTCCAGCCTTTATGTTTACCTATATGTGTATATATATGTGTGTGTGTGTATATATATATGTATATATATTTAAACCCCCAAAATGGGACCATCCTATACATGTACCATTTGCTACCTACTTTTTTTTTTTTTTTTTAACAGTGTGGACAGCTTTATCCTGATTCTTAAAAATGGAATCCCATTGTATAAATAGGCCGTCAATTTCTTTAACCAATCCCCTGTAAAGAATCTGGTATTTTTTAATCTCTTGCAATTTTTCACAGTTTTATAATGAAAATCCTCATGGCTAAATCTCTAAACATTTCCAAATTCTCATGTTAGTGTAAATTGCCCAAAGCAGAACTGCTAGGTTGAAAGTTAGGCATATTTCTTAGGTGTTGAATATCTACTGCTGTATTCACATAAAGTCTAGGTTATAGGATATGCTTTGGTATCTTCAGAGACAATGAATTACAGACTCAGGAATCCTCCCTTTTATAAGATCTGAGTGCATTTATATATGTACATAATACGTAGGCAGTTTTGAGATGTTATTTTGTGATTATTCAGAAAGAATGGCAGTATATATTTATATGACCAGCTTCCAGCTTCCTCGCAGGGAGAACTATTACAGAAAGAAAAAAAAGCCAAAAAACCACTATTCATTTCTGAGTGTCCAGAAAGTTTCCAACAGATTCTCTCAGACCCTTCTTAGTTCTAACAGTTGATGAGGGTATTCGATTTATCGACCCATCTACTGAATACATCATAACCACTTGGTGATGAGGCGTTTGGCATTAAGAAGCACAATGCTTGGGGGAGGGGGGGTTCACATGACCGTGGTAAACCTGCAGGGCAGAGGCGAGCCCTGTGTCAGGGCCAACAGTGCTATAGGCGCTGAGCAAGGAGTCGGGAGTGCCCACAGGAGGAAGGCAATGGAGTGCTGTCTTGGAAGATACCGTGTTAGCCTGAATTCTTTGATTAGCACCTGAGAGAAAACCATCTCAGATTAGCTTAGCAAATAAGGTTACATTTATTGACTCCTATAATCAGCCCCTAGGAAGGCCAGGAATTTGAGATTCTACTTTTTTTTTTTTTTTTCCCCTTCTGTTTTCTTCTCTCTCTGGGTTGGTTCATCCTCTCAAAATTCTCTAAGTTGGTGGCTGGAATTAGGTTGTACTGTACTTGTACTTAATCTCAGTCTTGAGTTCAGAGGGGGAAAAAAACACCTCTCCCATCTCCAGTTTGGAAAAAGTCCCCTGAGGAGCACTCTGGCCTGGCAGGGGTGACAGGCTTGCCAGGTGGAGCAGCAGTGGGTGAAGAGGAGACCTCATGACGGGCCACACCTGTAGTTAGGGGGTTTCGGCTTTTGCCCTTAGAAAAGAAAGAAAGGTCATGTACATGGAATCTAAACCTGAGCTCCCAGAAACAGTAGAATGGCGGTTACCAGGGGCTGGCGGGAGGGGGAAATGTGGAGATCCTGGTCAACGAGTACAAACTTCCAGTTCTTAAGAGGAATAAGTTCTGGGGACCTAGTGTACAGCGTGGTGACTACAGTTAACAATATTGTATACTGGAAAGTAAAACTAAGTAGGTTTTAAATATTATCATAGCAATAAAAAAATGGCAATCATGCAAGGTGAAGGATGCGTTAATCTTATTGTGGTAAAAACTATGTGTATCAAGTCATCATATTGTATACCTTAAGCTTCTACAATGTCATGTCAATTTCACAGCTGGAGAAAAAGGAGCAAGAGTTTTTGGCATACAGAAACGTGATAAGCCTTTAAGATGGGTAGGGTTTGCATAAACTGTTTTAACAGGGTATACCAGCAGCAGGTCGTTAAAATATATGATTTGAATGAATAAACAAAGAGTGTGAATAAGAATGGTAGAGAAAGTATTCTCTTTAATAACCAAAACTTTACATTAATTATTCATTTCAAATTCATCAAATCTCACAGATACGTATGTTCACACTTTGTGGATAAGGAAAGTAAAGAGGTTAAATTAAGCCCTTCTGGAATAGCTAATATGAGTCTAACATAGCTAATATGATTCTTGTAAAGTCATGGCCCACATAGCCCAGTCTCAGACAATGTTTTGGTATAAAAACTCAAAGGAAAACAAAATAACATACTCATGTATAACAAAAATAGTCTCAGAATTGAATTTTTTTCCTTGGGTGTCCAGAATGCCATGATGATGGCTCCCATGCCTTCCTATGATCTCCTCCTGCACTGGTTCATCTGGGCTCTACGACCTAGTTGGCGCACTTCTAGGCTTTATCTCCCGTGCCCCCATCCTGACTTCACATTTCAAAGCCCGCAATAACTGGTCTTGAAGATTAAGACTTTTCTTGGTTATCTGGGCAAGGAAGACAAGCTAGAATCTGTTTTAATGAGCGGGTGGGGGAAAGGCCGTGAATTTCAGTGCTGTTAATTTGGGTGCAACACCTTTTTTAGTGGAGCTGAAATTCTGATTCTGATGTCTCTCTGAAATTTGTGTTTTCCATCCTCCATTCTACCTGGGGAGAGCACTGGAATAAGAGAAGCCAAGATCGACTCTCCCAGGTCCAGTCTTCTTGATCTCTGCTGTACTAAAACTTAAATAATCTCTAACACTTAAATACCAAATGGTATATGGTAATAGTCTGCTTTTCTCATTGTTTTCTGTGTTTTACTTAAGTCAGCATGGTACATGCTATTCCCTCAGCCTGGAGCACTCTTTTCTTGCTTCTCCTCTGGTGAATGCCTACTCACCCCTGAAGGCCCAGCTGATGTGTTTACTTCTCTGTGATGCCTTCTCTTAGGCTTCCTAGAATTCTGCGCACTTATCTTTAGTGTTAAATGAGCATAGTGGGTTGTGGTTATAGTTACCCATTTGCCAGTTCCAGGAAACTTTGTGCTTCTCTAGTGCAGGGACCATGCCTTATTCACCTGCTTATTCCCTCCAGTGCCCATTATGGCTTCTACCACTTAACTGCTCACTAAACTTTTTTTTTTTTTTTTTTAAATGAATAAGAAGTTATTTATTCAGGGGTGCCTGGGTGGCTCAGTCGGTTAAGTGTCCTACTCTTGATTTTGGCTCCGGCCACGATCTCAGGATTGTGAGATTGAGCCCCATAAGGGGCTCCGTGCTGGGCATGGAGCCTGCTTAGGGTTCTCCCCCTTCAGAAAAAAGTTATTCAGTTATTCCTATATGTAGCTGAGGGGTGTGCACTAAATGGGAAGCTCAGTAGCACTAACTGATCTGAGAGCAGGAGGGAGATGCTGTAAGTCCTTGAGCAGGGGTTGACATGATAAAATTCATGTTTCAAGAGAATGTGGCAGCAAGATCTGTCATTTGAGACTTTTAGGCCTTAGAATAATTGCTGGTGTTTTGACATTCTTCTGTATCTTTGGGAAAACAAATGGAACTAATGTGAAAGAAATTCTTTTGGGAACTTCTCAGAAGTAACTGTTACTGATTCAGCAAAACAAGGCATCGGAAAGGATCCCAGCATGGTCCCTCCCTCCCCAGGGCTTTGAGAGTCTGAGAAGGCATGCTCTTTTGACCTCCACATTAAGTGCCAGGAATTCTTAACTGGACAGATCCTTTCCTTCTTGATTTCCTTGTGCTCTGTCTCCCTCTGCTTCACAGGTTTACTTACGTACACTCCACTGAAGGTAAGATTTACAATGGGGTCTGATCTTTCTTGTATTTATAAGTCTACTATTTTTTTCTAGTAGTAAATTGGTTTTTATGATTGGTTCCCTTTTTACAGAATATTTTCGACCATCCCATAAAGATTTAATTTGTTATTCAAACATGAAATATCCCCTGATATAAACAAGTCATATTTGGAATCTCCAAAGCTGATTGCTCTTGCCTGGATTGTCCCAGTATGAGTCCTGCCAGCTGGTGTAAGCAAGTGTTAGGGTTCTGTGTCTTCTCACATGAAATCAGGATGGCAGAGTTTATAGGTAGTCAAGCAGAGAAAACTGAAGCTCAGTGATGTTAAATGATTGCTTAGGTCATACAGCTCTAGGAGAAGCCCTAGATCTAAAAAAACACATTTCAGGAGAAATTGGAAAAAGGGAGACCAGTTAGGAAATGGTGAAGTTAGAATTATCTATGGTCCTTTAAAATTAAGGAAAATCTACACATCTATGGCTTAGTATATGCTGAATATTACCAACCACTGAAATCATTTCAGAATCTTCCAGAGCTTAAGAATTTTTGTTTGACCTACAGAAAGGCCACAGAATTAACTGTGTCTTGGGTCAAAATTTGAGGTATAGTTGGTTGAATGTGAATGGCCTTAATTTACAAAATTTGGGGCTGGATCCTAATGGTGTTTGTGGCTGGGTACTGCTATCTGCAAATGTATAGTTTTCTATAGATTCCAACATTAACTTAAATCATTATCTTATATTCCAACTCTATAATCTACCTGAGCACTTATTCATAAAGAAGAAAACATTCAGTTTGGGTAGTCCAGCTTTTGCTGAGTGTCCTCACGTGTTAGATGCATGCTAGGGGATAAAGATAGGATAAAGTGCGAGGCCCTACCTCCAGGAACTCTCTCTCGGTTTAGAGGCAGGGTCACAAGCCTCCGTGGTCATGGCAGAGGCATGATTATGCACAAGGAGCTAAAGAAATGTAGAGGAGGTAGAATTACCCAACCAGGACATCAAGGAGATAATGGAATTACGTCTTGAAGGTTGTGTGAAGGAAGGTGGAGAGGATACTGCACAGCCTAGATCATGGACTTGTAAACCATGTTGTTTGAACATGGGTCCTTGACCATGGTAACAGCAGATACATTATCTATCTCAAAGTAGAAATTTTGATTTTTTTTTTTCTTTATTTGAGAGAGAGAATGAATGAGCATGAGCAGGGGGAGGGGCAGAGGGAGAAGCAGACTCCCTGCTGAGCAGGGACCCCGATGTGGGGCTCCATCCCAGGACCCCGGGATCATGACCTGAGCCGAAGGCAGACGCTTAACCGACTGAGCCACCCAGGCGTCCCAGAAGTTTTAATTTCTAATTATGTTTATGAAGACCAGTTTTTCCCATTTCTTAGATCTTCTGGTTGCCTTTGCTGTTGCCCTGAGTTTTTCTGCTGTTCATATTTAGATGTGTATCTTCAATTTTCAAGAACAGGGAGGCTAAGATTACAACTAGGAAAAAAAAAATGACCATATTGATTAAAATTTCATGCTGAAAAAGACTTAAGTAGGCAGTTTGGTTCACAGACTCCTGTAAACCTAACTCATGGAAACGATGTACAGCAATATCCAACGTGAAAAGTCAATGGAAAATGATTAGGTTTTGATGCTGGTGTTTGTTATTTGTATTTTGTGGCTTGTCTACTTCCCCAAAGCTCCTATTCCATAATAAGTTGATCCATGACTATTTTACTACTAGCAGCTACAATTTGAGGGAGGCTCATGGATTTTTGGATGCAGATTGGTGTGTTTTAATCAGTTTTTGACTCACTGCTGTTTTAACTGTGAACTTAGAACTTTCGTGAGCTTCAGTTTCCCCATTCATAGAATGAGAGAGAGATACCTTCGTGCTATTTTGGAATTAAATGACATAACATTTAGCAATGTTAGGTACTGTACCGGGATCATAATAGGTGCTGAATAAATGATAGCTTTTCTCGTTACCCTCCTTCCCTCAACAGTAATCCTATTTCTTAGGGATCAGATACATGACACCCCTCCCCCACTGCCCCAGCGTGTCCAACTCCATAGTCTGAAGTACAAATTAGTTATCAGAGTGAAAGGGCTCAATCCCTCTATTTGTCACTAAGTAGAAGGTCTAGAAGTCCAGTCTGCCCTCTCCAATGATTAAACATTGTCCCTGTTACATATCCAGATATTTTCTGGGTTTGTCAGTTTCTCAGGGACCATCTGGTCCAGCTGTGCTCTGTTGTGATATGCTCACCCCGGTGATGGTAGATGTTGGTTAAAACTAGCATGAATTAATTGCATGTGAAGTGGAGAAGGTGAGTGGAGTTCCTAACTCCTCAGGTGGCAGTGGCTGCTTGGCCCCTAGGGCAGCTATAGTACTTCTGTGGAGGGCGGGGAGGCTACCAATTCCTCTGTTCCTGGCACAAGAGAGAGGAGTGGCCCCCGAAACAAAGCAGACTCCATTTTCTTCCACGTGAAGTGTGCCATAAATGGTTACATTTTGTTGGGCAAACAAGGGCAAGTGGCCAGACAGTACATTGCCAGGTGCTGAGCAGGTGTTTGGCCCCCATTGTTCATGGCATTCCAGGACCACATACTTTAGCCGGGCTGGGACCATGCCTCGGGGAGGGGCACCAGCTTCTGGGACCGTGGGGCTTTTCAGCTGGATGAATAGGAAGCACCAGACCCTCTCCTGGAATGTTCAGTGGTTGGGATTCAATAGCAAACTGACCTGGCAGGACTTTGACTCCATCCTTATCCCGGCAGGCCAGTGGTTATGATTGGGAAGCATCAGTTCTTCCCTTGGCAGAATTAGGGGCTGGGTTCCCAGCCTGGAGGCTGTGGTTGTGACATGGTGAGCTTAAAATGTGTTCATGGTTGGGGAGGCTTTTGCCCCTGCCTGGTGCAGTTGGTGAGGCTGGAGTCCAAGCCATGCAGTTGACTGGAGTTGCCTGCCTGAAGTGCTCAGCAGTGGCTGGTTTCCATGGCTACATGGGAGTGACCCTCCTCTTTCTGGGAGGCCAGCTTGTGGGGAATGACCACAAGCAAGGTAACCCCTACCACTCCTATGGTACATAAAATACTGACAGACTATTGATGTTACAGTTTTTTTTTTTTTTTTAAGATTTATTTATTTATTTGAGAGAGAAAGTGAGAGATCGTGACCTGAGCTGAAATCATGAGTTGGACACTTAACTGACAGAGCCACCCAGGCGCCCCTGATGTTACAATTTTCTTAAAGTGGAATTGTGGGGTGCCTGGGTGGCTCAATTAGGTAAGTGTCTGCCTTCAGCTCACGTCATTATCTCAGTGTCCTGGGATAGAGCCCTGCATCGGGCTCTCTACTCAGTGGGGAGTGTGCTTCTCTCTTTCTCTGCCCCTCCCGCTCATGCTCACTCCCTCATGTGCGAGCTCTCTCTCTCTCAAATGAATAAATAAAATCTTAAAAAAAAAAAAAAGTGGAATTGCTTGGTTCCATTTTGTTAGCCATTAGGTAAAAAATTTATTTTTTCATTTTAAAACTGTATTGAGGGCTGTAGGAGTTTACTTGGCATTCTGATCTTGTTCTTTGGGTTTGACCTTGGTAACTATAATACTAATCCATCTGACACTAATTTATCTCCATCAAAGGTGTTATGTAGAGGCAAGTCCTTGGGGACTTCAAGATAGTCACTCCTTCATTCTTTAATTCATAAAATCTACATTTACTCAAGATCTGTTGATTACTTGGGGCAGATTTATGGACAAACACTAGTTGAAGAATTAATAGTTTGGAAGGAAGGGAAGATGAGCTCACAACTGTATTCAATGTAATAAATACTGCGACAGAAGCAATTGCAAAGCCTTTTTGGAAAATAGAGGTAGGAGTAATCGACCCTGAATGATTGGGGAAAATTTCACTGTGGACATGCTTTTCAGGGTAGGTCTTGAAATGTGAATAAGTTTCCTTGGTGGGGAGGAGGCAGAAGAACTTTCTGGGCAGGGGATACACTTTGGGGAAAGGCCTAGAGGTTAGGGAAGCCTGGCTTGATTAGGGAATGGCAAAAGGCCAGTAGGGCTGGAATTTAGGTTTGAGGCTCAGGGTAGAGAATACAAGCAAAGACCATTTAATGACAGGGAGAGTGGGTGTCTGACTATGGGAGGGAAGTCAGAAGACTGTTTTTCAGAGACAGAACTTCCCAAAGTATGTCCCATAATGCTCTAGCTCTTGGGATATGGAATGAGATTGGCAGGTAAGTGTGGAAAAGCTACAAAACATTATAGTGTATGTGTGTATATGTATATGTACAGTACTATATAGTATTATAGGAGCTCTGACAAATTATAAGGTAGAAACCTGTTAAAATAGTTAATGTTTTTTTTTTTTTTTTTTTAACTTGGTCATGGTATTGTTTGAGTTATTAATACCTTGAGGAATTAACATTCTATGTTGCACATCTGGGTAATGCTATTCTAGGGCCATGTAAACTCAAAGTAGGTCCGGAAGGGGAAGACTGGTTAGACCCATGTCTGTTAGAAAGTAGCCTTTTGGGTCCTTGGCTATGAAGCTTGGGGCTGGTGACTAATGAGGGTGCTCAAGGCAGGTACACAGGAAAATACAGGTCTTTAGCACCCCAGGAGCAAGGTTGGGGACCTCGCCTAGGGAAATGGGTTTGTCTGGTCATTGGAGCATAAGACAGAAATGTCAGACATTTGTATAGCAAAGTAAGAGTAGCCTATTAATAGAAGCTGAGCTGGGAAAAATTTACATGAGACTTCTCGTGTTATTACAAAGCATCAGAATTGGGCAGGATGTCTGATCCTGTGGGGTAGGAGTAAGATGGGGGATTGATGGTCAAGAGGATTTGATCTCCAGGAGCCCATTAAGCACCATTCAGTCTCATTCTCCCTTCTTGATAGGCTCCATGCCCATTGCCCTTAGGATGGATTCCTGTCTTTTAACATGGTCTACAATTCCCTCTTGTTCTGTCCCCTGTTTTCTCCTTCAGCGACTTGTTCCAAATTCTCACTCACCCTGTGGTCCAGAATCCTTGCCATCCACCAGCATGTCCCACTCTACAGTGTTATTAAAAACTACCACTTATTGAATGCTTACAGTGTATTGGGTCCTGTGCTAAACACTTGACATAAATGATTTATTTACAGTAATCTGTAAGATAGAGTCACTTAGGAACGCATTTAGGGGTAAATAATAGAGTACCCCACTAACCATGGCTTAAATAAATTTGAGCAATTTCTTCTACATAAAGTCCAGAAGAAGGCAGTTTTTGAATTGGGTCTCCGTGATGTCACTAAAGACTCCAGACTCTATGTAGCCTCTCACTCCATCTTCCTTTGTATTTGACAGTTGTCTTCATGTTTTGGCCTCATGGTTGCAACGTGGGTGCTGTACCTGTAGGCATATTGTTGACATCTCCCTTTATCTAGGGTGTGTGAACTGGCTTATTTAGAACACAGAGCTTTCCCAGAAACTTCTGGGCTGTTTCTGTTCTTGTCTCATTGGTAAGAACTGTGGCCCATGACCTGTCCAGCCAAGGAAGTTGAGGATTTAACTTTCTAAACTTTATAGTTGAGGAAGGCAAGGATGAAATGGGTTGGAAGTGGGTGTTCGGTTAGCCAACCTAGAGGGCCTATCATGGTAGGCGTTGTTATTCCCATATTAGATGACAAAGCAGCTCAGGAGGCTAAGTTAACTTGCTTGGGGTCACATAACTGGTTAAGTGTTAGACGCAGATTCCAAGCTGACTGAGTCTGACTCAAAAGCCTACATGAATTCTCCTATCCCACCTAGTCTCCTCCTCAAATTTTCAAAGTTCAGTTGAATTCAATCTAGGTTTACTGAGCGAACACCTATATACCCAAAGCACTATACTGGAATCACAAATGGATATACAGATAATCAAAATGTTGTTCTGGTCCTCCAGCAGTTAGTCATCTTGGTGGAGAGAGATGTACACATGTGTCACCAATTCAAGGTGGACTTCAAGGGCTAATGTCAGTGGGGCACATACAATGAGTAGCGGGTGTACTGGGGACGGGAGTGGAATCCTGCCTGGGGCATCCCAAAAAGGCTTCCTGGAGGAGAGATCTGCTCTGGGCCATCTGTCTGTAGAGGTTTCTTTTATGAGCACTGTAGTTACTGTCTTTATCTTCTGTAAACCTCAGTTAACTCTAACATAGTCTTAGGTCATCTCAGGTGTAGTTTGTCTGAAATTAATACAGAGACCTAATGTCTGAAAGTAAATCAACTGACCATGTTGTCGGTTTTTAATATCCCCCCAAATCCCATAATCTTGGACTTTAAACCAAAACTAGATCTAGTCTATCAAATTAAAACTCGTGAAGTAAAACATTTAAAAACAGTAATAACCACAAAGCCATTTAAAATAAACTTAACCTATTATATATTTTCCTAAACAGGTTAAAGTGTCAGGTTGCATTCCATAAAGAAAAGTTTTTATATTCCAATTACACAGGAATAAAATGACAGATGAACCATTTTTACCCCGACTGACACACACAAAGGTAATATAATGTACTATTCTTTCAGTGAGGGGAAAAAAAAATTAGAATGAACCTGAATAGAAGTGAAGTGAGAATACTCTTAATTACAGATCTTAGCCCCCCCCCCCCCCCCCCCCCCGGCCCGAAGAGGGCAAAGCATATGACTAGAGTGCTCACAAAAGAGGCAAAACAATGTCTAAGGGCATGTAGAAAATTGAAAGCAACAGAGAAATGCAGAAGAAAACAAGAACCCATCATTTTCTTTTTGTCTGCTAAATTAGCAAAGAATTAGGATAAATCCACTGGCAAGAATTTGGTGGGATGGCAATTTCCTATGCCTATTTTAGGATTATAAAGTGCTCTCCTTCCAGGAAGTAGTTGAACAGTATATATCAAGAACCTCAAAACACTTACACTGTTTAACCCCTTAATTCCACATCTGGAATCATATGGAAAGAAGTAATTTGATATGTGGACAAAAATGGATGCACAAATATATATGTTACAGAGTTGTTATAAATATGAGAATGTGAGGGCGCCTGGGTGGCTCAGTTGGGTAAGCGTCTGACTCTTGATTTCAGCTCAGGTCATGATCTTGGGGTCCTGGGATCGAGCCCCACATTGGGCTCTGCGCTCAGTGCAGAGTCTGCTTGGGTTTCTCTCTCCTTATCCCTCTGCCCCTCCCCCTACTCGCTTGCTCATACTCTCTCTCGAAAAATAAATAAACCTTTATTTATTTTTTAAATCTTTAATAAAAAATGAAAAATACCCAATAATAGAATACCCAATAATAGAGGATTGGTGAGGCACATAGTGTATCTATATGATACAAAGATTTAGCCAGTGTGAAAAACATTTGAAAACCTAGTGATTTAGGGAAATGCTGATAAAGTGTTGCAAGTATAAATAGCACAATGCCAACTATAAGAAAAATCTGAAGGAAACTTCAAAATGTTAACAGTTTTTATGGAGTTGTGGCATTTGGGAAACTTTAAAAAATATTTCTGTGTCTTCTAAATCTTCTCCACCAAGTGCATGTGACCTTTCTGATAAAGGAATGCTGATAAGCACGGGCAGGAGTCTGCTGGGTGAGAGCAGGTGTTCTTTGTTTCATCTCCAAGATAGGAGGCTTACTGCCGCACCTCACAGGCAGGTGACAATCTGGGCTCCACGGCGCCTGTCCAGAACTTTCGCTGGGGGAGGCAGTGGCTGCTCTAGTTCATCTTTGCCATCTGCCAGCCCAGGGTTCTGAAAGAGACAGCCCCCCCCCCCGCCCCGCCCCCAGGATTGCAGGCGTGGGCAGGCAAGGCAAGACCGCCCGAGGCAGCCATTCTGGAGACCTCTCGTGTTTGTCAGTGCGGTCAGGATGCAGTCTGTCCCTGTTCTGGCCCGCCGATGGAGCGGGGCTCTCAGCTGTGCGCTTGGAATACAAACGTGCTGTTAGGCCTCCATGCGGGTCGGGAAGACAACTTGGCAGAGTGTCTGCACCCGTACCTGGAGAGATTTGCACCTCTGTGTGACAGTTCTGCCCTCCAAGGGTCCTGCCCCTGCTGGCTGACGAACTATAGGCCAGCTGTGAGCAGGTGGTCCTACCCAGGGTGGTCAGGACGGTCTTGGAGCGGAGACAGGAGAACAGGCCCACTATAGGCATCATGGACCCTGGGTCTAGAGTCTAATTGCGAAGCTTTTCTAAGTGGCACCAGGGAAGTTCACTTGGTAGGACTGGTTTTATTCCATCTATTGAATCTATCCCACACTTAAAATAATGATAGGTGCTCAGCAGGTGTTGAAATACTGTAAATGAAATTTTAATTGAATCTTTGCTACTAACCTATGAGTTCAGTGTCCTTATCCTCCTCTCCTAGATGAGGCATCTGCCCGAAATCCCACTGCGTTACAAGAGAGCAATCTAGGATTCAAGCTCAAGGCCTTGTAACTCCCAAGGTTTATCATGCTTCTCACCAGCACACTGATGTTTCCCAAACTTCAGTCATTTTGGTGTCAGCATCACTTTTACCAAAGCCATGTCCCCTCTATGACATATTCAATATTTTTGTTTGCCAACTTTTTTCCACTTCCATAAACTTAGCCTCATCCTGAGCAGTCATGGGCATGGAAGTCATGGGTTTAATGTGCTGGTTGTATTGTTTTCAAATGGATGCATTTAAAAAGGCACGTAACTTTTAAAAAAAGGTTTGGTTACTGTACCTTTTAAAATCCTTGGAACACCAGAGGACATGTACCACGTTTTGCTAAAACTATATTATGCTGCTTTCTTTAGCCTGGACCAAAGTGCTGACAGACTACGGACCCGTCCGTTGCTCTTCACCAGTGGTCTTCTCTTCCTGCCTTTGGTAGAATCTCACTGGTCCTAACTGCTTCTTCTAACGTACTTATCCTCAGGCAAATGGTTGATCCAAGGGAGGCCACCTTCTCCTCTCATCTTCCATTCGGAGCAGGGATGTCTGCCATGCTCTGCACGGGGTGGCCCGTCTCTGGAGCAAACACATTGGGCTTTTAGAGACCAGAACAGTGGCTTTGGCTGTTTCAGGGGCAGCCCACAGAATTCCACCATAATGGAATTGGTAGTGTCTGTGTTGAGGAGCTGGGGACCCCCCTAGGATCACTTTAGTTAGCTTTACAGTGTGGGGCCTGCCTAGATTGCTGGTTGCTGTCAGTCATGCACTTGGCCATAAGACATTGATCTGCTAGAAAGTCTCTCAGGGAAAAATTAATATCCCTTCACCTCTGTGCTATAAATGGATGACCCTTTTACTATGGTGCTGCTATATGCAGCCTGAGAAAAAACTGGAAAGCAGAAAACTTGCCTCCTGCATAGAACACTGAACTAGGAATGAGCAGGTCTTCATTCTCACCCCAGCTGTGCCTGCTTTGTGACCTCAGGGAAGTCCCATCTTTTCTGGGCCTCTCTTTACTCCTCCATAACAACACCTTCCTCTTAGGGCTACTGGGATGTACCCTGAGTGCGAAAACACATAGTCAATAAAAACCTTCACACCGCGGTAGTTACTATGATACATCTATGTATAAAATAAGGGGGTCAGAGCAATAAACTGTGCACTCTTTCCAGCCTGGGATACTGTGACTCTGTCACCCTGGTATCACCTAGCAGTGACCATCCACTCACCATCAAAATCCTTGGGGGTGAGACTCAGGTGTCAGCATTTAAAAAAAAAAAAAAAAAAAAAAAAAAAAATCCCCAGTGTCTCCAATGGACATGTAACTGGCTCTTAAGCAGTTGCAAGTACTTCTAGACAAGTACACACAGAATTCCCACTTCACAGGCATGCCAGAACGTGAAACAGTGATTCTCAAACCACTCAGGGTGGGGGCAGGGGCTTAAAACCAGACCGATGCCTGCTCCATCTTCACCAGATTTTGTATTAAATGGTCCTTGGAGGGGGCTGCTCAAACATCAGTATTTTTAAAAGCTCCACCCTCCCCCCCAACCCCAGGTCATGCTAACATACAACCAGGTTTTGAGCCACTGAGTCACACCTACTAATCTTGGCAGGAGGCCCGAGGCCCAAGTCCCAAGTTTATTACGTTTATGGTACATTAATTTCCAGTAAGGCCTGATGCTTTTCACCAGAGATCTTCCTGGTTCTGACATTAAGAGTTGACTAGTGAAAAACTCAATTTAAATAAGATTTTCTAGGGGCATAGGGCTGAACATCTTGCCAGTTTCTGAATGCTGGCGCTAGCAATTACTGAAGAAATGGCATCGGGGTTTTCTGTGAGGGTGGGGAATTCTGGTTTAGTTGCTGTATTTGGCCTTGTTTCTATTATCCGTAGCCTTTTTTCCCTCATGGAAATGAAGGGTTTAAAATAACAGATCAATGACCATATCCCATTTTACTGGAGCAGTGAAAATATTCAAGCTGCTTAATAAATTAAAACAACCATGCTTGTATTAACTACTCAGTGGTAAGCAGCTCTCTGTAATGTAAATACCTACCCATTATTTTGACCCCGGGGTAATTCTGCTTTCAGTGTGTGTAGCTTGCTTGTTGATTCCCCTTTCTCAGACTTTAATAGTGCTGAGGCCACATGGCCCCTTCATCATCCTGAAAAAGAACCTTTCTAATGACTCAAATTCCTAAATTAAACCTAAAATGTTGACTGCAAAGATGCCCGACCCACATTTTGTATCACTGTCCCTCTACACTAGTATAATTCAGATAGAAATGATCTTTGCAAATGGCAATCAATTTTTGCATTCTTGACGACCTTGTCAGTGGGCTGTGGAAAAGTGCTTCTACTTGATTACACTGTTGATCATCATTGTGGGTTTTGGCAGAGCTAAGGCCTTATTTCACAGACTTGCTTTGCATTGGGCAATGGGTGTAACTTTAAGATACTGCCAAAGTTCCTGTGGCTTTAGCCGCCACCAAGGAATGCGCAAACTCAAACACAAGTCAAGTGGCACTTCATTCTTCTATGGTGGTTTGCCTTGGGCCAGTCCACGTACTGGGACAAGATAAACAAACATGGGTTAGTGGAGGTCCTGGGTTCCCCTGCTGCTTGAAGAGTCCCCTGCTGGGGAGGCCTTCAGGAAGGACTTGTGTGTCCTACCTAATGGCCAGGACACTCCTCCTCCCACTTGGAACTTTGGGTTTGAAAGGAAGAAATACATGACTCAAAATGAAAAAAACCTATGGTGCCACTGTGTTATCTTCCAAAGGGAAGGAGACACGCTACTGTAGGACAAATGTTTTATTTGGAACCAAATGTTGATAAATGAACAGAGACCTGTAATGTGGCAGATAACTTTTTGGAAGTGACTGCAAAAGAAAGGAGCAGGATGGATAGAAGGAGAGAGAGCCATATAAATGACTGCTTAGCACTCTTTTTTTTCTGACTCCTATCTTTGATTTATTTATTTAAAGATTTTATTGATTTACTTGAGAGCGAGAGAGCAAGAGAGCGAAGTAGACTCCCCCACTGAGCAGGGAGCCTGACGGACGTGGGGCTCGATCCCAGGACCCTGAGATCACAACCTGAGCTGAAGGCAGGCGCTTAACTGACCGAGCCACCCAGGCGCCCCTTTCCTTACTTATTTTTAAACATTTCAAACAAATTAGGTATGCCACAGTTGAATGCTCTTGGGGAAAGTGACTCTGATTAGCCTCAAACCACCTCCAGCAGGTAACCCAAGGACTAGAGTTGGTTTATTAAAAAAATTCTCTATTAACAAGGGTGTCAGTTATAAAGAAGAACCTAAACTAAGGCCTCTAATTCCTTTCACAAAGTCCTCAAACAGCTCAGATATGTGAACAGGTTCAGATACTTGAGAACTGTGGCTTTGAACCAGTGACCTGGAGGTCCTCTGTCCCTGTTACTCCCCTGAGCCACCTGCCAGAACAGACTACACATTTTAGAAAACCACATCACCCAGTTTTGAGGCTCTTCTAGCGTGTGTTCAGAATTACCACATTTTTTCTAGTTCAAGTATCACTGAACTCCCCATGGCTTTTGGTTTTGATGTCCCCATCCTACAGTGACCCCACCATCCACCAAGTCACTAAAATCAGAAATTGTCATTGTAGTTACTAAACCCAGCTGATCTACCTCTGTCGTGCCTCATGAGCCCTTGTCCCTTGCTGTCTTGTCCGTTGGTCTCCTGACTTCAGGCTCTGATCGTTACATCATCACTCTCCTTGACCAGCTAAGGAGCCTTTTAGCTCATCCCCCGCACATCCATTCTTTGCTGATTTTCATCATAATGCAGACATCAAATAACCTCATTAGGATATCCAGGTTCTTCCATGGCTCCTCAATTATGTTGAAATTACTTATTTTATTTCCCACCCAAGATCTCCTAACTGCTGCACCTTGACTCCTCTCAGCTCAAACTCTGTTTGGCTACTTTTCCTTCTGACAGCATATGTAGCATCCTTCTATGTTTATAGGCAGTTTCTTTTGTCTACAACTCCCTTCCTCTCTCTAGCTATTGCTGTCCACTCTTCTTATAAGACCCATAGCAAATGTTCCTGTTCAGAAGTCTTTTCTGCCTTGAGAGATGGAATACTCTCTCCTATGTCCCTTTAACACTTAGTAGGTCTATTACCACACTCCTCTCCAGGTCCCCAAATTCCACAAGTAGTTGTACATTCATGTGGTTTTAACATGAGCTCCCCGGTGACCAGACTGTTTGTTCACCCTTATCTTCCCAATATTTAGTGCCGCATCTGTCCCTGCTCAATCAAGGTTATACTGAGGACTACGGAGCTCAGGTATTCATGGTATTCTGCATGGCATTCATGGGAAGCGTTGTAGATGGGTTGTGGAGATCCTGGCCCAAATTCCCTAACAGGTCTGCCATTGTGCATTACGTGGATTGATCTACATGTCCCTTGAGTTCCTTGAGAGCTTGGAAATTGGGGGAAGAAATAGAAGTAGACAACTCTTTCCTTCCTGCACTCACCGCTCAGGCTGGCTTCTTCATCTGCTCGCACACGTTACAACCTCTTCTGCTGGCCTTGCTTTTGCTCCTGCATCTGTACCATCCCAGCCCCTCCAAAGGTCGGTTAGCACCTTCTACGGCAAGCCTTCCCTGTGCCTTCCAGTCTAGGTCTTCTTGTTTGCTGTCTCTCAATAGGACTTGAGGATCTCTTCACTAGTCAGCATTTTATTCTATATAGTTTGTACTGTTTGCTAATTATTTGACTTGGTAAATTTTTTTTCTGCTCGATTCAACCAAAAGCTACTTCATTGTAGATGAATGTTTTCAACAGAGGTATTCCCATGTCTCTTCTGGAGGCCCTAGTTCTGCCATCCCAGGTATATAGTAACTCTGAGCAAGTTTTAAAAACTGCCTAAACCTCAAACAGAAACTAGGGGGAAATAATAGTGCCTACCTTATAGAATATAGAAGAGAAGTAGACTTGAAACACTCTGAAAAATGTCTCCATCTATGATGGTTATTATTAAGAACAGTTTTAATAAAAGCCTGTTGAAATTTATCTTCTACCCAAAGCTTATATAAATAATGATGGATACTTTGAGGACTTTATCATCTTGCTGGATAATTGTGATGAATAGTTTGGCAAAAAGTAATGCCCAGCAATGGTGCTTGGAAGACCTCTCCACCATGAGTGCAGAGTGGCCAACGCAGGCCCTGGAGGCGGGATCTTTTCAGGGATGTCTTGTGGCCCGAATGAATGGCAAGAGCTTATGGATTGTCCCAAAACACACAAATAAAATATGATTTATTAGATATTAACTAATTTTTAAACTCATTGTAGTTTTGGTGCCATCATACTCAGACTGTAAGGTCATTGAAATAAATCTGAGGCATTTCTCCTGAAGGATGGCTACTTGTTCTTCTGCCAAAAGAAAAAAAATAAAAACTACAACTCTATCTCAGCACAATAACCTGGGAAATATTTGTTTTAAAACCATTCTGTTCTGCTTTCTTAATTTCTCCTATCTCCTCCCAGAAAATCTGAATTAACATGGCCCAAATCCACTGCTGGCATTTAGGAAAAGCAGTATAATTCTTCTATCTTTCACAGACTTTGCTCGTTGGGCCAGAAGCCCGACTCATTTGGACACAGCTGTACTCTGAACTTACGTCTCTAGTTAACATTTCCACTCCTAGGCATTCATTTGGCTTATTTGTTCCAGAAAGCTTTCTGTTCCCTGATGAAATGTTTCACTGTGCTGTACCCACAGATCCATAACCTAGTTCAGTGGCTGACTTTTCTAGACTGTGACTTAAAGAGCCAGTGACTTATTAAAAGCTTCCCCCCCCACCCCCCACCATTAGCTATGAGGCTAGCCCTATACACAATGTCTTTGTAGATTAAGTTTTAGTCTTGGGCCCTCCATTTCCCCTTGTAGGGCTCTTTTCCACCCCCAGGGAGCCAAATTTTTAGGGTTTATCTGGTATCCCATTCTTAAACTGAGTAGCTGTTCCCTAATCCTTATTAAGGCATTGATAGATCATTATGGGTTAGCTATTTACATCTGAAGCTTACGTGACTGAAATTTGGAAATGTTTTAAGACCCTAAAGAATAAATAATGGCAGGGTGACCTGGGTGAATCAGGTTTGATCATAGCAGCGATTTTTATCAGTTATAATATTTGGGGCAACAGGCTTTGACCCTTTTTTCCCCCAGATTGCATTGGTCTTATGGGAATTTATACTTAGTTATAGGCTTCTGTTGGTATATTTCCCATGAAGAGCAACCAAGCGTCAACTAGTTGTTGATTTGTAATTGTGCCCTGATTAAAACATAGGAAACACAGAAGGAATAATAAGGCTGCCCACAGGAAAATGGTCCCATGCTGGTGCCCCTTACTGCAGGGTGGTACGGGACACTAGGAGCCCGGATCGGTGACTATTTTTTTATGGGTGAGATAACTGCCATGTCATCTATGTGTGGAAATGAATATATATTTTTTTGTCTTTTTATTTTTTAAATATTTATTTACATTCATTTAGCTAATGGAAATGAATATTAATTCCACTTCCTGGATGTCAAAACTGATGCCCTTGCTCTGGTGACCCTGTGTACCTCCCTTCCCTTCTGTGCCTCAGCTTTCCTTACAAGATTCTGGGTATGGCACAGAGGACTTCCAAGTTGCCCTCCTCCTTTTACGATCCTTACTGAATATCAGGACAACTTCTGTCCAGTTCACCAGAGATGCTTCAGAGGCGAGGAGAAGCTTGCCTCGGATGGACAACCAGGATGCAGCTGTGTCGGGTGGTGGAGTGGTGGGCAGCTGAGCCCGGTGGCGTGTTGCTCTGTCCACATCTTGCCGAGGCCACACAAACCTGCTCAAGGCCAGGGCCTTGAATTAGAAAGGGTGGGTCCTGAGAGCTCATTGCTATGACGCCCAGTTCTTCAGATCACTGGTTCCTTGAGTCCTGTCACCACTTCCTCCTCTGCCTCCTCCCGGGCACCCCCGACCGATGACGGGGTCAGCAGTCAGGTGCTGTGAATCTGGCCGACCTTCTGCAGGGATTCAAGGGCAGCCCAGTGTATGGCTACTGTGGTGATTGGTGCACTCTTCAGGATGGCCGTGCACGGGAAATACGCCTTTACGGTAGAGACTGGTGCCAGGTTGGCCGTACCAATAGAATATTGGTAATGAGGAAAATGGAAGGCATGGCATTTTAATATATGTCCTAACATAACAAAAGGCTGAGAAAAACCTCTCAGTAGCTTGCACCTACTTGGAATGATTCCAGAAGTTATGTATTACCTCTCAGAAGGCGTTGTTAGGGAGCCCGGCCAGAGTTCTCCTGCTCTGTTGTGAAGGAGAGTGTTTCATCCATGAGAACGTGAGCCACTTGGGGAGGCACTTGGTTATTTCTTCTCAGGAGTCCAGTGGCATTGTTCAGGAGAACTTCTGGTGATAATGGAAAGGTTCTGTGTCTAGCCACTAGCCTCATGTTGTTATTGAGTGCCTTGGACTATGGCTAGTGTGACTGGGAATTGGATTTTGAATGTATTTAGTGTTATTGCCTGTATGTGGCCATTGGCTACCATATTAGTGCAGATCTGGACTCCTACTGCCTGGCTTAGTGGAGGTGGACTTGATCGCTGTCTGTTGAGTTGCGTTGAATTTAACCATTCCTCAAGATACTTGCCAGAATGTACTTTTGCCATGTGTTTTTCAGATGTCTCACATAATTTATTTGCAGTCATCCTAGATTTTCTATTCCTAAGGCCCCTCAAACAAAAACTTACTCTACCCCTGGACCTAAACAGCTGCTATTGTAAGAGCAGTGCTTCAGGGGTCTAAGACTTGAGGGAAAAAATTCCTCCAGTGATGCATAACTGTTCTGCGGTTCTCCTAAATATACTTTATAGATCCCCTCTGCCTTCATAGTGCTTTCTAGATCATTTCCCAGTGGAAGTAGGAAACTGGATATTTCATGAATATTTCCACTTTCCCTCTGCTGATGGGGAAGAAAGAGAGCCGCCCTTGCCAGTGGGAGATGTCTGGCGTTGGATCTTGGTCTGTGACTTTGGAAACATCATTTGAGTCTTCAACTTTTCTCATTTTTTAAGTGGGAATAAGAATTCTTTTAGCCTTAAAGGTCTTTGAGTTGAAGTATAAGAATCTTGGAATGAAAGTGGCTGCAGGTCTTCCTCAGCCGTAAAACACTGTCCAAATGTTTATGGCTTTTGTTATTTTTATCTCATTAGAGATTAGAGCATTCGTGTTGGCCCTTGTGGCCTATTTTTCCGTGCCTGAAATCAATCCTTCATCTACTGCCTATGATACATGGAGACCTATCACTGAAAGTACGCAAGATCTTTATATATTCTATTGCAGACCTCGTAAGCATGAACTAGCATTTAAGTGTCAATCTGCGTGGTGTGGAGCTGAACTCCGTGTAGTAGTTTGGCCCCACATGAAGCCACCTTTCCTGTGACAGCAGACAATTTGAGGAGTTCACACAACATTTATATTGGCTTGATGATCTATGTGTTTCCTGAGATAGGTGGGAGCAGCACCAAGATTTCTCCCTATCGGACAGATTCATTACATGACTCGGAAAATTCATTTCGTCTCGTATATAGATTTCCCAGAAGGGATATTAAGTTTGGGATAGCAATTTTGGATCTTTGTCAGGTGATTATGTCTGGATTTCTTGATATTCTTTTAAACTTCTTGAAGATAGGGGCACACCTAATTCTTCTTTCTGAAAACGGTTCTTCAAATCAATGGTTCAGAAGTGTAGGACACAGAGAGATTGCTAACTCCACTCACACTACATGCTCACGCACAAAGAAAATGCACCACCTTTATTTTTCTATAGCCGACCTGATCTTTCACTTGAACTTATAATCTTTGGGTTATGAGGAATGTATTAGTTATCAGTTGCTGCATAACAAAGTACCTTAAAATTTAGCAGCTTAAAACGACTAACACTTAGGGGCGCCTGGGTGGCTCAGTCAGTTAAATGTCTGCCTTCGGCTCAGCTTACAATCTCGGGGACCTGGGATTGAGCCCCACGTTGGGCTCCCTGCTCAGCAGGGGGTCTGCTTCTCCCTCTGCACCCCTCCCCCCTGCTTGTGCACATGTGTTCTCTCTCACTCTCAAATAAACAAAATCTTAAAAAAACAAACTAACATTGAATAGTTTATGAGTTCTAGGTCAGGGATCTGGATGTGGCTGTGCTTGGTCCTCTGGCCCAGGGTCCCTTCCTTAGAAGGCTGCATTTGAGATGCCATCTAGGGCAACCAATTGTTCAGGACTGCTCAGGATGGAGTGGTTCCCTGGGATATGGGGCTTTCAGTGTGAACACTGGGAAAGTCCTGGGGAAGCTGGGATGAATTGGTTACTTGCACTGGGTTTCAACAGAAGTCTAGAGTGAGGGACCATGTTACAAACTCATCCCTGTCATGTGGTAGGACCTAGTGGTTTTGAATTGTTGGGCCTAAGACCTCCATTCTTCTCGGGTTCTTGGCCAGAGCCTGCTTCAGTTCCTTTCCACCCAGACCTCTCCACTTGGTAGCTTACAGTATTGTAGCTTATTTCAACAGAGCAAGCAGAGGCCAGAGGAAGAGGTGAGCAAATTGAGAACCAGCATCTCTTTCAAACCTCCTGTCTGAAGTCACATTCCAGCACTTTTGCTGTATTGTATTTGTTAGGAGCAAGTCACTAGGTTTGAACTCTACTCAAGGGGAGTGGATTATACAAGGGCATGAATACCAGGAGGTAGGGACCATTGGGAACCATCTTAGAAACTCTCTACCACAAGGAGAGGGAAAAAAAAAAACCCAAATTTGGTCAAATTTGGCAAATGTGGCTAATAGTACCTTCTGGATAATCAGTCAGAATTTCAGATTCCCTTCTCTTTTATGAGGTGGTTTTTCTGTGTGTGGTAAGTGTAAGGCCTGCTGACTCCTGGCAGTGGAAAAGCAGCACCTCAGACCCACATCTGTACTGCTCTGGCACCTCTCTTCTATGCAGTGGTGTCCCTTCTCTGCCTGCTTCCTTGCTCAGAGCGTGTGGAAATTTCTACATACTTCTGACATCCGATGATGGCTGAGGGAGCCTCTGGGGGCTCAGTCAGGTCTCTTCTGCCGCCTGCCACACGGTATGACCAGTGTCCCTCTGATGCAGCTCTTCCATGGCAGCTTGTTCTGAGTACCAAACAGGAAAAGAGGCAAAGCACCTCTCCATTTGGCTTTCCTCTCAACTGGTGTTAACCCTCTTCAAGGATTACATGGGGTGGGGGTGGGGGTTGGAGGTAGGGCCCGGGACAGGGAGAAGGCCACGATGCTCATTCACATGTATGGCCTCCTTCTGTGTTCTGTCCCGAGTTCTCCCTACCCCAGGCACATGGTGAGTCTCCCTGGTCAGACAGGACTGGTTCTTACCATGTTAAATAAGGCTAAGACCGTTTGGAGTGTCCCTTTTTCTCTCTATCCAGAGCTTGACTTTCATGACTGTTATCTCGATGTGGATTTGTAAAAGTCAGATTTATGACTCAGACATGATCCATGGCCTCTTATTTGTTGCAGCAGTATGCCTTTTGGCCAAGCTGGGAGCCTGAGGCTGTGAAGGAGCATAATTTCAGGGGAAAATGAAAATATATCTATTAAAAATGCCAAAAATACTATCCTCATTACATGCATTGGTTTTCACAGCTGCAGATGACTTCCTGTGGTGACCAACGGCCCAGGCTTGGGGGTTTAAAGAACTACTCACTCTAGTGGGACCGAGGCAGTCCAACGAGAAATGGAAGAATTATTGAAAAGATGCTTTTCTAGTGGCACTATGAATCCAGTGTTTTCCTGCCAAAAACCTATGATTTTTCCAGGGCTTGGCAGTGAGTAACCCCACACGCTGAGAACTGGAAAAATGTTGTGTGGCTATGGTGGGGGAGGGGGAGGCACCTACCAAGGGCACAAGGACAGAAAGTGAAATGTGGAGTGCAGGGGAAGATGGAAACAAAGTACATCATGGGAACAAAACGGTTAAACAGTTCTCTTCTCCCCCGCCCTCCAAAGCAGCTGCATCCAGGAGGGAAGTTTGCCATGGAAACACAGGAAGTATCAGATCTGGGCAACAAGGAAAGCTTTTCTTGTAGGATCCAAACTGGAAGTCACTCTCTTCTCACCAAAAGCCTGGGGCTATACAACGTGTCTCGTCTCTTCACAGTGGCATGGGGGGTGGGGACGGAGGTCTATTTAGGGCAGCGAGCAGCCGAAGATGGCAGTTAGCAGAACGTATCTGGAGAAAGCAACCTCTGACAAAGGGAATTGATGAGGAATTGGACTTAGAAGTGAGCTCTGGGGTAATTACACATGTATATATAGAAAGATGGCATTACATAACTGGCCTTAAGTCTTGACACAGGAGGGTGGCAACTTCAGCCCTGAGAGTGAGCCTTTGGCAAGAAAAGACCCAGATCTGGAAGACAGAGGAGGCTATGGCAATAGGACCACAGCAGAGATACTCCCCTCGGCCACATCTGGCCAATGGTTTTTTACAAAAGTTTCTTAGTGATCAGGGGTTGTAAATTGCCATCTGCCCTACATTGGATGTTATTTGCAGTTTAGTATATCTTTAAGTCAGTTTAAGTTACTGGCATGTAAATTATATGTAGTTTCTTTTTGCACTGGGGATTTGAGTCCTTCTCGAGGGATTTTTTTTTTTCCCCTTAGGAAGTGTGCAAAGACCCCACCCGATAACGTTACATACATTTGCTTCCCTAGGGGGACCGAAATTGCTAGAATTTGGGTGCCCAGAGTGGACAAAGCAGGGCAATAGCTGCCTTTAGAGAGAGCCACTAACTGCAGCTAGTTCCCACCCAGGGGTGTGCCATGACTTCTAGAAGCAAAAGACCAAGGGAAAGGCAAGAGATGAGAAAGGCTGCATGGGACATAAAATTCCAGATGGGAGGAACTGCAGAAGACCGTGAGCACATAAAGGGTCGTGTGACTGTTAGGTCAGGAGAGTGTAAAACCAGGGACAGATCTGAGAAGAAGAGGCTTATGTAAGCATGTGTTTTTTTCTTTTGGCTGAAGAGAGAAGGCAAGACTGAGTGAGGAGGGAGGATGAATTGTGGTGGAGGCAGAAGGGTATCTGTTCTCTACTGGCTCCAAAGACTCATGCGCAAGCCCTCTGAAGAGAGAAATTGCTGGCAAAAGCAGAAGGAACTGTTTTTATGTGACCCAAGTGGGATGGTGGGAGGGCATCTTCCCCAGTGATAGACTGAATATTGTACTTCTCAGGCATCCTGAGAAATTGCTGTTGGAGTTTCATTAGGAGGCAGGCTTTTCCTGGGGGAGCACCTATAACCGAAGCAGTGATGAGGCACTGACGAGTCCCCACTGATGATGACTTCCTGGGGCTATCCGCCAAGGAGGGGTCTGGATTGGAAGAGAAGAAACCTCAAGTGGGCATCGCATGATGATGAATTTGTAACCGTTCATGAGCCACCACCTGGAAACTTCTGTTTACAGTGAGCTGCAAGTTCCCATGGAGCTGCATAAGAATGTGGGGGGCAGGAGTCAGAGACGTTTTGCTTAGTTTTATTAACGTGCTCCTCCTGTACCAGGTCCTAGAAGTATATTATTGTCCCCATTTTGGTAGTTAAGAAACTGAGGCTTAGGAAACCTAAGTAACTTGTATACTGCATCAAAAAAAGCTGTGTTAGAGCCAAGATTTAAAACCTCCTAAGGTTATGCATGTTACCACTGTGCTATGGTAGTTTTGCTATGCTCCTAGTGCCAGTGCTATCCCCGGAGCAGCTGAAATAAGAGCAAACGTAGGGGGCAGATCTTTCAGTCCTGTGCTGATGCTAGGCAGCGATGCTTTGGAGATGAGGGGCCAGATCAACTAGACCGGTAACAGAGCCCTGAAAAGAGATTCCAGATAGAGACCGAAATGATCTCTGGTTATGGGAGGAAGAACTCTTTGTCTAAACAAAGCTCCAATATGGGTAAGTTTCCTGATGGCGGTTCTTAGAATCGAGTGGTTAGGCATTACGTGTGTTAAGGGTGGGCACTGGCTCACCAATGGATATGTTCTCTTGGCCAAGCTGCTTAGCTTGCCTAAATTCCATTTTCCATCTCCAAGATGAAGAATACAAAAGCATCTGTTTTGTAGGATTATTGTGAGAATTTACCACAAATACATACTGTGGCAGATTGTATTTCCAAAGATGGTCACACCAATATACATATCCCAATCCCACATGCATTTCTTAAATTGCGACCGGCATCCTCCCACTGAGAGCTGAGGTCTCTCTTCTCTCTGAACATGGGCAGACTTGACTTCTCTGATCAACAACATGGCAGAAGTGGTGCTAGGGAGCTTCCAAGGCTAGGTCATAAAAAGGATACACGTCCCATCCGTCCCCTCTCTCAGGACACTTGCCCTTTGAGCTCTGCTACCGTGCGGTGAGGGAGCACAGACTAACTCCACATGGAGCGGTCAGGGTGGAGAGCCATCAAGGCCCCCCACTGACAGCCACCATTAGACACTAGACCGGAGTGAAGAAGCTTTCAGATAATTCCAGCCCCCCGCCTTTGAGGCTTCCATCTGAGGCTTCAGACCTCATGGAGCAGAGACCAGCTGTCCCCACTGTGCCTCATCCAAATTTCTGACCCATCATATTAGTGAGCATGATTCATTGCTGTTTTACGCCACTGAATTTGGGGGTAATTTGTTAGGCATCCATAGCAACTGGAACAGATTTTGATACCACGTAAATAATACAAAAGAAAACTAAGATAACCAGGACATTTATGTAACTCATTTATTTAATATGCACTGCTAGACCAAGCAGACTCCCATCAAGAGTCAGCTCTAGAATTTAACAACTTAGTAACCAGACTGTCCGTGAAATATAACCAAAATGTATAGGCACAGGGATACTTCATATTGACAGATTAAGCCTGATCCCTGAGTCCCTTTCAGCCTTTGACACAGGAAACAAATTTTGTTTATTGGCCTCTAACAAATGTTTTAACAGAGTGCTCCCTGATTCACTTTGAACAGAAATTCTCCTGTTCCGAAATGAGGAAATTCTAATCGGTAGCTCAGGGGTAGCCAAGCTTAGCTCTTGTGGTTGGTAGAGGAGTTCAAAATAAAACTTTATAGATGATCTTAATGTGGGGTTTCTACATCCTTAATCTCAATTGGGGTCTGTTAATGCATTCATATAGGCTTAGCATAGAGGCATATGGTGGCCATAGAGTACGCTGCTCTGATGTGTTTGCGGCTGGTTGAAGCCATTGAGATACGATGGAATGTGTGCGCACCACAGGGAAATATGTGTAACTATGAGGATGAAACCAACCAGTGACCGATTCTGGCATCTACAAAAATGCATTAAGAAACATGGTTCAGGGACAGAACCCTGAGAGGACCTGGTCAATTGGCACATGCCCAGGAGCTATGCAAACACGTGGCAGCTCTGCCACCCTCGGAGGAGGAATAAGTACTATGAGAAGGCTGGGCAGACACAGAGAGGCGTTGCATAACTGCTCAGAACTCTGAAGGCCTAAGGTTTTTACCCTGCTTGCAAGCTGAGCCTGCCACAGTTTCATGGGGGCTGTAGACGAGCTGACTCCTGAGTCAGAGGCATGCCACCGTATGTTACTCAAAGGAATAGCATTAGCCAGAGAATCAGCATTTTTCACACCAGTCCCCAACCCCCAATTCTCACAGGGTGTCGTGAAGAGGCCAGATACTTGCAAACACAGTGAGTTTGTTACAGAAGAACCCTGAACTTTGGATACCTGAATTTTGTATATGTGTAGCCATCACACTTGACCTTTGCCCTAGAGAGCCCTTTTCTTCATTATACTGGACAGTAGGCATGCCTGCCCTTTGCTTCACAGGGAAACCCTACCTCTATCTTCTGAGACTAAGCAAATCTGCTCTTTGATCTGGAGGGAGATACAGTATCTACATTTCAAGGCTGTTTGCTGTATGAATATCCTTGGAAAGACCATTCAGAACAAAGGGCAGTCAATATCTCTGCTTACAGAATGTGCAGAAATAGAGATCCATAGAAACCTCCCCCACCCCCAACAGTAACTCCCAATCTTCAGAGGGTCTGAAGAAATTACAAAACAACTATTATGGTTTGACCAATGACGTCTGTATGCATCACGGAACTTAGAAATAAATGTGCACCATAATTTGGATTTGCATATTTTTTCCTCCAGACTGTAACTTGGGGTGGTCCCCATCACTGGGGTAGCAAAGGCAACTTAAAACAACTTCTCTTCAGTTCAAGTCTGTCTGTGTTTGCCATATTGCTTTGGGGACTTGGTGGCTATTGAGACTCTGAGCAGCACAATTCACAATGAATTGTGAAATCATGGGTATTTATTCTTTTAGTTTATGTAAGAAGAAACTTACCCCATGACTGGTATGAGGGGAAAGAGCTCCAAGGGACAGGTTGGTAGTGGCAAATGCAGAAAGATAGTAAGAAAAGCTGAGTTTAATCCGAGTCTGCCACGGAGCGGGCCGTAAGAAAAGCTGAGTTTCTGAGATCTGCTCACGAGAATAAAGTGGACTCCTTGGGCCTCAGCTCCTTTGGGTTAGAGAAGGTGTTGCTCACTCACTGCTTTCGGATCCATTCTCTACTTGTTTACTGCTCTGCTCTGGTAGTTGGCTATACCTCTTGTGAAAAAGAAACTAGATAAACTGCTTACTGGCCCGGGGAGATGGTGAGAAAAATGGTCTTTTGCCTGAGCTCTTGTTGGGAAAAGAAACAAAAACCAAAAAACAAAAACCTCCTTGACAAATTAATATTCGACTATATACCCACAGGTGTTGAGTCTAAATTATACCATCTGTGTGGTCTAGAAATCATGATACTGAGAAATTTCGTTAAACTGATCTCTGGCTAGTGAGTTAACAGGAACTTCTGGAAAAGCAAAGGCAAAGCCTCCCTGAGGGACTACATTCACAGCCAGGTTGCAAAGGATTCCCAAAGATTTTGACTGAAGATGAGCTCACACTACAAAATTCCAAAATGGGCGAGGTAAGAGTTCACCTTTATAAGCAATAACTTGATCACAGAACATTGTGATAGACAACAAAATAATTTTGCTTCAAATAATTAGATTAAAAAAAAAAAAAAAACCTAGAAGGAAAGAATAAGCCAACATGAAAAACCTATAGGAAGACTTGAAAAACAACCAAGCAGCTGAATTCTGCTGTCGGCCAAGATGGAGTAGCCTCTTTTTCTTAATGATTACAACTAATATTCTGGACAAAACCCAAAAAGCATTTCCCTGAGAACCCTGAAAATTTAACAAGAACAGGCAGATGAGAGAAGGGAGTCAAAATTTGAGGTGACCCATACAGAAGTGAATGTCCACAATAGCCAAACTGTGGAAAGAGCCAAGATGTCCATCGACAGATGAATGGATAAAGAAGATGTGGTATATATATACAATGGAATATTATGCAGCCATCAAAAGGAATGAGATCTTGCCATTTGCAACGACGTGGATGGAACTGGAGGGTATTATGTTGAGTGAAATAAGTCAAAAAGAGAAAGACATGTATCATATGATCTCACTGATATGAGGAATTCTTAATCGCAGGAATCAAACTGAGGGTTGTTGGAGTGGGGGGTGGGGTGGGAGGGATGGGGTGACTGGGTGATAGACACTGGGGAGGGTATGTGCTCTGGTAAGCGCTGTGAATTGTGCAAGACTGTTGAATCTCAGATCTGTACCTCTGAAACAAATAATGCAATATATGTTAAGAAAAAAAAAAAAAAGAAGGTAGCGGGAGGGGAAGAATGAAGTGGGGGAAATCAGAGGGGTAGACGAACCATGAGAGACGATGGACTCTGAAAAACAAACAGGGTTCTAGAGGGGAGGGGGGTGGGAGGATGGGTTAGCCTGGTGGTGGGTATTGAGGAGGGCACGTTCTGCATGGAGCACTGGGTGTTGTGCACAAACAATGAATCATGGAACACTTCATCTAAAACTAATGATGTAATGTATGGGGATTAACATAAGAATAAAAAAAAAATTCTCCATCTTGCCTTAAGATTGGGCCCCCATTCCAGAGTTGTGGCTGCAGCTTAAACTCAAAGATCAGCCACATCTTTCTGGCCAGCAGGTCAGAAAAAAGGGGCTCTAGAGAGTGTGTGGGGAATGCCAGAGGAAAAGCTGAAGAAAGGGATCCTACTTATGTGTTTGAACCAGAGCAAGTTCTGGTCTCATGCTGGACCTATGCAGGCATGGGACGCACCCACAGCAGTATAGCAAAATCTCTGAAAACCAAACTGCCAGTGGAGCCATTGGCCCCGGGGAAGGGGAGACAGACTTGCATTCTAGGCCTAACTAGGTTGGTTGCCTGCTAAAACAAAAAAAATAAAAATTCTCCAGAAGACTTCAGCAGGACCTAAAGTCTGACAGTACTCCAAACATCCATACAATTCAAAGTTACACAACATACCAAAAACAAGCGATCAGAAAACGGCCAATTTTCAAGGAAAAAAGACCCATAACAACCCCAAGATGAGCCAGAGTTCAGACATCAAAGACTTCAATTTGCTATTACTATGTTCCGTATCAAGGTAAAGACACTTAATGGAAAGATGGAATTTCTACACAGAGAAATAGGGAAAACGTAACAGAGAACCAAGTAGAGATTTCAGGACCGAAAAATAAACTATCATTAAAAAAATTCCCTGGATAGCTCAGTGCAGAATGCAGATGACCAAAGAAAGAGTTAGTGAACTTAAACACGGATCAGTAATAAGTTGTCAATCTGAACAAGAGAGCAAAAATAAATAGATAAATGGAGTGGAGCCTTAGGGACATTGGAGACAATAACTAGATGTTTAACATTTTTGTGATTTGAGTTCCAGAAGGAAAGAAAAAAAAGACTGGTGCAGGAAAACAAAGCAAAACTTGAAGAAACAATGACTGAAAACCTCCCAAATTTGGTGAGAGACGCAACTTTACAGATTTAAGAAGCTCAGCAAAACCCAAATAGGATAAACTCAAAGAAAACTTAATCCAGACACCTCATAATTAAATTGCTAAAAACCAAAAATAAGGGGAAGAAAAAATCTTGAAATAACACATCACATGTGGGGGAACAAGAGTATGAATTACTGCAGATTTTGATATTGTTGAGGTCAGAAGACAGTGGAACTATGTATAAAGTGTTGGGGGAAGAAACTACCAACTGAGAATTTTATATTCCATAAAAATAGATCAGGAAGGAAGGCAAAAACTAAGAAATTGTTACCAGCAGACCTGCTCCAAAAGAAATAATAACAGTTAATTAGGCTGAAAAGAAATGATACTAAAGGGAAACTTGAAACTTTAGGAATTAAAGAGTAATAAAAATGATAAATATCAAAGGCTATAATTCCCCTTTTAAGTTCTTTAAATTGTGACAGTTGAGAGCAAAATTTATAACTTTGGTGGGATTTCCGTGCATACAGATGTAGAGCATTATGACAGCTACAAGGTAAAAGGGAGAAGGCAAAGGAATCTATATGGTTATAAGGTTTCTATATTTTACTGGTAGTGATAAAATGTTAAAATTAGATTGTAAAAATCAGAAATGCATTTTTTTTAATCCTCAGGGCCACCATGAGAACAAATTATGCAAAGGCTATAGCTAAAACACCAACACAAGTTTAAATGGAATACTACAAATCATTAAAAAAAAAAAAAACACCTAAATTTTCTAGAACTGCAAAATAGTGTGCAGCTGAAATCCAGTGTGTGATTTAATGAGCTGGTTAAAGTCCATTAAAGAAAAAAAATAAATAAATTGAAAGCCAAATATAGGAAAACTGCCCCCATAGCAACTTACTAGAATAGGTCTCCTGAGGCAAGGGAAAAAGAAGCAAAAATGAACTATTGGGACTTCATCAAAATAAAGAGCGTCTGCACAGCAAAGGAAACAATCAACCAAACTAAAAGGCAACCTATGGAACGGGAGAAGATATTTGCAAGTGACATGTTTGTTAAAGGGTTAGTACCTAAAATATATAAAGAACTTACAAAACCACTCAAAACCCAAATAATCCAATTAAAAAATGGGCAGAAGACATCAATAGACATTTTTCCAAAGAAGACAGATGACCAACAGACACATGAAAAGATGCTCAACATCACTCATCAGGGAAATACAAATCAAAACTACAATGAGGTATCACCTCACACCTGTCAGGCTAAAATAAAAAACACAAGAAACAACAGATGTTGGCGAGGATGCGGAGAAAGGGGCACCCTCTTACACTGTCGGTGGAAATGTAAACTGGTGCAGCCGCTGTGGAAAACAGTATGGAGATTCCTCGGAAAGTTAAAAATAGAGCTACCCTATGATCCAGCAATTGCACTACTAGGTATATACTCAATACAAAAATACTAATTCAAAAGGGCGCATGCACCCTTATGTTTATAGCAGCATTATCTACAGTGGCCAAATTATGGAAACCGTGTGAGTGTCCATTGATGAATAAAAAGCTGGGTGTGTATATGTACACACACATGCACACACACACAATGGAATATTCAGCCATAAAAAAGAATGAAATCTTGCCACTTGCAATGATGTGGATGGAGCTAGAGAGTATTCTGCTAAGCAAAGTAAGTCAGAGAACGACAAATACCATAGGATTTCACTCATGTGTGGAATTTAAGAAGCAAAACTAATAAGCATAGGGGAAAAAAAAAAAAGGAAAACCAAGAAACACACTCTAAATGATAGAGAACAAACTGATAGTTACCAGAGCAGAGAGGGATGGGGGGAGGGGTGAAATAGATGATGGGGAAGAAGGAGCACACTTGTGATGAGTACTGGGTGCTGTATGGAAGGGCTAAATCACTGTATTGTATGCCTGAAAGTAATATTACACTGTATGTTTACTAACTAGAATTAAAATAAAAACTCAGAAAATTTCCCCATATGTAGTAAGGAGATTAAAAAAAATTCAGTTGTATTGATAAGGAGAGGAAAAATATCTCTTGAAAGATTTTAAATCCTGTCTAGAGTGAATTAATTGAATAACCTAATCATTCATCAGTTCTATTCGGTTTCATACATATCAATTCATTGTCCGCATTTGAAAAGATGTAAACTATTTGCCTGTGAATTTGAACCCTCTGCGATAAGATTTCTTATGCATGTGTGCATTCATATGCACTAGAAGGTGATAAAATGACATTGGTGTTTTGCGGTCTGCTCTGATGTACGAAGAACATTTTGCTACGGTGCTTTCCAAGGTGCCTCATTCTTGTGGGCGCAAATACACATTGTCACTAATTTGAAGAAAGCACTTCTGTAATTTCTACATCTACCTGCTGTGAATTGCAAAATTCCTTGGTAACACTTTGAATTCATTCAGCAACTCAAAGGACCTGAATCACCAGGCTGAATGTGGAACCCAGCCAGATTTTGGTGGGCTCCCAGAGGCCCACTCCCCTCTGGCCTTCTGGAGGGAGCTGTCGGCTGTGAAGCAGAGAAATCCCTGGGCAGCCCAGTTCCCTGTGGATCTAGGGAGGGAGGCAGTGCTGAGAGCAGAATCCGGCTGCGATGGGGACTGGGTGATCTCCAGGCGTAAGGGTCAGGTGGCTTCAGGTTAGCAGGTTATATGGGAGTCCGATAGGATGGGCCTTAGAGGAGAGAGAACAATTTTACCATGTATCTAGCCAAGCACTGATCGGCTCTTTAATTCTCCGAACAATCCTCCATGGCAGGCAATATTCACATTTTATTGAAGAGGAGACTGAGGTTCAAGGAAAGATGAAGTCAAAATGCTGACAGACCTGTCTGGCTCTAAGCCTTTCTGTTCCCGCTGTGCTGTTTCCTATGCGATTCTTAACGTTCCCGATGCCAGTGGGCATCTGAAGAGATGGGGTTATCCATTCGGTGTCAGTAATGCATGCAAATACACACGCCCATACTCACATCTATAGGCTACTTCAAATTATACCTGTAACCCAACATGGAGCCTCACCATGCTCTAGGTCACAGATTCACTTTGATGGAGCCTCTTCTTGAGGCCCTTTTATCCAGGAAAAGGAGGCTGTGGCTGGCTTTAAGGAGTAAATGAGATTATACTCATTATTACCCTTTCTGGTGGTTGTAGACTTTTTAGGCAGGCTTTGTGTGTAAGTCCATCCTTGGCTGTTTATCAGGGTTCATTTTATATATACACGCACAATTGCGATCTCTTGATTTTTATGAGGTTAAAGGAATCGCTAGACAGCTGAGGTTAACTCTTCATCTTAGAGACCTAGCGGGAGCATGCCAGTAGATGATCATAAATCTGCCACCCTCCAGAGAAAACCAGGCCTTGCTAGAGCTCAGCCACTGGTGGATCCAGTCCTGGGAGGGCCTTAACTACAAGTATAGAACAGGGAGATGCTGAAGTAGTTGGAAGGCAGCTATGCTCACCACTATACCACCAACGCTGAAGTAGTTGTTTTAGGAGATTCGGAAAGGCCATCTTTGCAATACAACACACTCTGTCGAGCAAATACACATCTAATGGGCCCTATGTGTCAGGTACTGTGCTAGGCTCTCAGTGCCCAGAGATGAAGTGGCCCAAGTCCATGACTTCTCCGCTCTCCCTATCCAGACAGAAAGGAGCAGAAACAAAATCATGGAGCTGTGGCAGTCAGGGTTGTCATTTGGAAAGCTCGAGGAGCCCCTGGAGGAGCATATCATTAGTCCTGTGGATGGGAAGGGGGGAGGAGGAAGCTGGAAGAAGATCCTGGAGTTGGATTTCTGGTGGAGCTGGACTTCACCAGGGTTACGAGAGCACAGGGCATGGCAGCCAGAGGCAAGTGTGGGGGCAGAGCCGAGCGGGTAGCCTCTCCCCCTGGCCCTGTGAGCAGCCGTGTGTGGCATGAGCGTGGGAAGCTCTGGAGACTGCTGGGGGGAAATGTGGAGAGCAGGCGGGAAGGGTTCAGAGGGTCGCGTCACAAGGAATGCGGTTTTATTCTTTTGGCTGTCGCTAGGGGACACTTTTGAGAGTAAAAGAAAGTGCTAAAAATCATTGGAAGTTAGTTTTTTAGATGCTTCTTGACCATTGTACTGATTCTATTAAACTTTTTGAAGAGAAAATGCTTTCTAAAGATATAAAAATATTTTGTATATTAAAGAAAAATTAAAAGCTATGTGAATGATAAAAATATGAGCAAAACAATATAGTCACATTTTAATCTACTTTTTACTTATAACTGTCTCTAACACCATGCGATGAGTGTTTTTCTGAATGTTTTTCAATGTGATTTTATTTTGAATGTTTTAATAAAAACAGTACTGTTTAAAGCTCTATTTTATGGTGCCTAGATTAGAATGTTTGATAACTCCAGTGAACTTTTTTTTTTTTTTTGAGAAAATACTCTCCCTGCAGGCACTGAGGAATGTTCAAACCAAATTATGCTAAGTGGAGGATGTTCTTAATTCAATTTCTTTTCCTATTGAAATGTGTAAACATCTTGGGCTATTCCCCCTCGATTAAGTGTACCTTCAACAAATGTTTTTATAACGAAAATCATCAAATAAGTTTTCTGTTTATGATGTTCTCAAATTTTTGCCAAATATAAATGTTACAAAATTACAGGCACTGTCAATTTTATACCACTCCAGAATAGAATAAAAACTTACCCAATTAAAAATAACTCTATCAGATGATTCTCCCTACTAGTAATCTATTCTAGGGGACAATTACAGAATTTCAAAACTGAAACTTACATACCCTCTAAACTCTTGTCATCTCATTTTTTCAGTTCAATTTTTCTGTTGCTTTTAGAGGGATGAGTTTCAAAGACTTCCTTTTTGTAAGCTTTGTTTTTAGTAATCAAAATTCGCTAAAAGCTTTAAATAATTGTAACTAAGTTTACATATATGTAAAATTTGAGATCTATAGTTCTCAAATACTATTGTTTTTTTTTTCCCCCAAATACTATTGTATTTTGAATAGTAGAATACCATGGATTGTTTTGACAAACTTACGAATTGCATAGGTACCACAACCAATTCCAGCTAGAGTTCGCATCGTTCCTGTCTTTTAAATAGATTCTTTGAGATCTTTGTTTTACCACGATACCAGGCTCCATCAAAATTTCTAATGGTTTTACCATCATCACAACTACTAGCAATATGGAAAATCTTAACTGAATGTATAACATTTGTAAAAATGTCAGATGTTTCAACTCTGCCAGAATGAACGATTTTATTTCATAAGTCAAAGGTCATCGAACCCCTTTTGAATGAACTTTCTCTTTGAAGCTGGAGACCCTGATGTGAAACTTGCATTTAACTAATTGAGGTTTTTCTTCTGCTAACAGATATAGCAGCACACTGAAAACTATCACTTTATTTTCACACTTGCACAAGAAAGCTTGGAATAAAAAGTGAGCCATATTAATTTAGAAGAGCCATTTGTTAGAAATGAAAAGTCCTGCTTTACAGTGGGATATAGAAACTCACCTTCTCCAGCTGCACGTACGA
Organism: Mirounga angustirostris; assembly: GCF_029215605.1. Classification (NCBI taxonomy): domain Eukaryota; kingdom Metazoa; phylum Chordata; class Mammalia; order Carnivora; family Phocidae; genus Mirounga; species Mirounga angustirostris. The sequence continues at coordinate 87,285,450 of NW_026991709.1, read as the reverse complement.
AATTACCATGTTTGGGCAAAATCTCTTAACTTTTGGAGGAGTTGCTGATGTTTCTTCAGAAGTTCTGGGTCATCGGGTTTTCGGTGGGGGGAGGGTGATACCAGTAGCATACATAGTGGATGGTAATTCTTGACAAATACTTGGCATGAGTCCCTTTTAATCATCCATATTCTCGAAAAATGGAAATTCAGTCTTAATTTTTCATTAAACTTGATTTTTTTTTAGCTCATTGACACTGGAAAGGTTATGACAAAATAAAAATGCATTAACAATAAAATACAAAGCTCTACACTATGCAACAAGGTATAAACTTTGGTAGTAAGAACATTCAGACTATTCTCTATGTCCCCTTGAGCAGGGTTTCTCAGTCTCTATTTTCTGCACATGATAATTTTCATGTTTCCACCTGACTAGCCAACTGTCTGCCTGGTAATTTCCTGCACTTTGAAGGCAGTGCCACTGAACTTCTACCCCAAATGTATCAAAGTGCAGTTCAATTTATGAATGAATTATGAATGATGTGTGCTGTCCTTGGGAGATGTAACTTAGGTTGGATCTTGAAGGGACCGGGAAGAGAGAATTGGATTATGACTGGCTAGCCTTCTGATTTAATCAAATGTCGAAGAAATCTGTTCATTGCACATGCTTCTCACATAGTACCAGAAGAGTCTGTGGCAGATGCTGGAAATCCAAATCAGAGGTCTAGTAAGCACATGTTGGCTTATTTTTATAAACATATTAATCTATGTAGGGATACGTTCATATCCCTTTGGTAAAAAAGTAAAAATCCAGGACAAGTGCTAAACTAGACGGGATACTAAGGACAAGAGGCAGAACCCAGGACTGTCTTGGACAAATGGGAACTGTGGTCCCCTTAGCCAGAGGGTACAGCTACAAGTTTTAATCAAGGAAATTATGTAATTCTTTTTATGCTTTGCAGGGATAAATGTGACTTCTGGCAGTGAGTGGTACAGACAGGGTGGGAAGAAGTTGTAAGTGAGCTATCATGTTTGAGATGTTGGCAGTAGTGAACTATTATCTGCTTTTAAATATTCTCTCGTAGCTAGTTTATTGTATGATCCATGTCCTCTAAAAACTAGAGATAGAACTCAACAGCAATGTAACCCAGACAGGAAAGGTTTAACAGGGGTTCAAAGTCAGGTGGCCCTCAAGCATGGAGCATTCTTTTTTTTTTTTTTTTAAAGATTTTATTTATTTATTTGAGAGAGAGAGAAAGAGAGAGAACACATGAGAGGGGATAGGGTCAGAGGACGAAGCAGACTCCCTGCTGAGCAGGGAGCCCGATGCGGGACTCGATCCAGGGACTCCAGGATCATGACCTGAGCCGAAGGCAGTCGCTCAACCAAATGAGCCACCCAGGCGCCCCAAGCATGGAGCATTCTTATGGAAGTCAGAAAAAATGTCACAGACTACGAGGTGATTGCTGATAACCACCATCTCCTTCCTTTTCTGCGATGGGATGTCTGGTTTTCAGCGGGGCACTTGTTTTCTCAATTGCTCTTGCAGCTAGGTAGAGCCATGCATCGAAGCCCTGGCTGGTAGGTACCACCTGGAGTGTCCTGTGCAATTCCTGAAAGTACCCTTAAAGGGCGGCAAATGCCACCCCCTCCTTCTTCCTTGCCACCTGGAATGCAGAGACGGTGGTAGCCACCTGGGTCATAACTAGGAAGTCAGGTGCTAAGAATGGTGGAGGATTAAGAGGAAAAACATCAAAAGAGAAAGAGTTTGGGTCTTTGCGTTCTGTAGCCCTTACACCCAGCCCAGAAAGCTTCCCTCTGACACCTCTTCTCGTGAGAAAGAAATGAAGTTCTGACTTGTGTCATAGGGTTGAAGCTATTATGATTTTGGGTTGTCTTTCTCATCAGCTGAATTTAATTCTCACTGGTATAAGGAGTTTACATAGTATCATGTTCACATATTTTAAAAAGTCCTACAAGTCTTATCTGATCTTTAGAAAGGCAAGCTGAGCAGGTGCAAAACCCCTTTACCGAAGAAGAAAATTGAGGTTCATACATGATATATAAGGGTCACACAACTAGCTAGGGATAGGTCAATATATAATTTGAGGCCAACTCACTCCAAATTCAGTTTCCTTGTTAAATGTGGAATTGGGACCATACTGATAAGAGCGGGGTCTTGTTAGGTGAAGGGGGGGGCCTTGAAAGATTACTTTTACCCAGGACTAGCATAAAAGAGGGGTGACATATCACATATAGAAAAGTTAAAGTGTTATCCTCAAAGTGATCAGTTTAATGTCCTATCTGCTTTACCTACTACTGAATAAAGATGTCTTTGTTGATATTGTCATAGCTTATTTCAAGATTTTGAGATCCTAAAGTAGAGCATCATGTCAGTGTAGGCAAATGAGTATCTTATCATTAAAATTTGAGGGTGATAAATTTTATCATGGAGGGTTTTGTTTATTTTTAAAGTGATCTTTTATTAATATGTGCCTGTTAGAATAGCAGTCACATTAATTTTTTACCTTGAGAGATTACGAGTGGGTGAGCAGATATGAATCATCTATCTGTACCAGGATCAAACCCCAGCTATGCTAATGCAGGTTAATCTAATAGTGGGCTGCAGGATCTAAAAATCCAATACATATTGTCTGGAGGAAATTTTAGCTACCTCTTTTACAGGCTCCAGTAACCTGAAAATATACACGGGTTTATATTTGTATATTATTATGTTTTTTAAAATACAAATTGGATTGAATTATGGAGCTAATTCTCCACAACACGAAGGCAATTATTTTTATTACTAGTAAAATTTATTGTGAAGACTTTGTAGGTTCAAACTGAGGTTTCTTTGGAGGCAAAGTTCTCATGTACTTGAAGATAATTACATGTTTTTAATATTTTGGAAGCCAAAGGGTAGGAAGGAGAAAGAAGAGATCCACTGTTAAAGTCTTCTCAGTATTGTGGGGAACATTATGGGTTTCTTCAAGGTCCCCTCAATACACAGTTCCAAAAGCTGGTAACTGTGTAACTTCAGTCAGTAGCACAGAAAATACTCATTTGATGTGACTAATCAATTCACTGACTCCTAGGATGGCAGCTCACGAATAGATTTAGGATTCTGTCAGTGCTTGACCATGCCAGCATATCATGCAAATCCACTGATAGTTAAAGGAGAGACAGAAGTAAGTAAGTAAATAAATAAATTTTCTAATCTCACAAAACATGTTAATAGGTATTAGGACAAAATTTTTGACACATTGAAAGGAATGTTTAACTGGGCTATCCCATTTCTCTTTTGAAATGTCATGCTAAATATGTCCCTTGTGCTCTATAAAACCATCATAGATCCATCCTGTAAGGTAGTTTTGAAAGAGTTAAAAGGTCCTCCAGAGAAGTCCAGAGGCTATAGTTAATTATTAGCAAGCTCTCTTTTTTATTAGATTTTTTTTTTTTTTTTAAGATTAAGCAAAATCACTCCTCATACTTTGCTGTGATCAAAGGCATAAAAGTTTGTCGCCTCCAAATGCTGATGGTGGCCTGTGGGGAAATACAGCAGGACTACCAATTTTATCATGTATTTTTTTATGTGTACTCAAAGTTTACACTGTGAGCTTCAGCGCTGTTAGTATTTGAAACACAGGGGACTGCTAAATCATCAACATTACCTAATTCTAAGTTTTCCTCCTGTTACAAACAACTCTGAGAACATAATGTTTCACTGCTGTGAGGAGCCAGGGAGGTTACTTCTAGCCCTCTGCTGACATTTTCCAGTGATGGCAATAATGACAATAATTGGAAATAGGTTATTTTTAAATTTTAGAGCAAAACGTTTAAGGGACCCTAAGAGACTAGAACTTGTATATGCAGTGGTTTAAGGAAGCTAAATCCCAGAGGAAAAAAGCCCTGGCCTTAAAACAGTGATAGGGAAGTGGCCGTTTTCTAGCTCAACCGGTAGGATCCAGTCAGTAGCTCTAGTGGAAATGTCACAGAGACATCCAGGCTTGTTTGTATTCTGTGGAAATCTTCAAGGTCTTGAGCGTCTACTGGGCATCTGCTTCTTAGACAGGAGGACATGCACACAGGACTGTGGTGATGATCTTGTCCCTGTATGCTCAGTGAGGACTGGCTGGGGTTGCGTCTGGTTACTTTCACCAAGCCCAGAATGTGGCTGGCGTGCCTTGACCCTTAGCCCTGATGAAGCCATGGAAACTCTGAGTGGCATGGTCAGGGGTCGTCTCCGCGCTCACTCTAAAACCACATGGTGGCACCTGGGACCATCTGGAGGGAAGGTGGTGCTTTGAAAGCATGCTGGCTTAGGAGGAAAAAGTCCCCGTATGAATCTGTTTCTTTTAGTGAAGTCGAGGGGAAGCTGCTTCTTCAGTTCTCTGCTTTTTCTTCTCATGTGACCTGATGCACAGGTGTTTGTTAAAATAGTTACAAAATGAACATAAAGAGTCCTAATAAAGGCACTTTTTTGCCTATCTCCTTCACCACCTTCCCCCACAAGAAGTGAAGCTATTTGTAGGCTGTTGGCAGATTCAAGGTGATTACGATAGCGGGCCGTGGTCCCAACAAGGGAGAGGCGAAGGGGGCAGGGAATCAGGTGGTGCCCTGTGAACTGCTTGGATGCCTTCTCCAAATAGACACAAAGAGATGGAATTAGGTGGGAGGCTGATCATCCCCCTTCTGCCTTGGGAATTGGAACTGGGGCTTCCGACCATTCTTTCAGTCACTCGCAGGGCTGAGCTTTATGACCTGTGAGTGTGATGCTAGGAAAATCTCTAGTTGCCACAAAAAGCCATGTTTTCCTCCTTTAGTTTCGTAAAGGGGTTCTCTTTAATATGCTTATAGAAAGACTTCAGAAAGTCCTCAAGTCAAAGGGGACGTGCTTTGTGTGAGTGCTCTTGTCTGGCTAACTCTCTAAGCCTCTGCTCACCTCTCTGTTCAGTTTTTCCTTCAGAGTTAGATATGCCCTCCTTTGTGCTCCTAAAGCACTCACCACATTGAACAGGAACTGTTTTTGTCTCTCTCCTATCGGATTGTGTGCTGCTTGAGATCAGAGACTTCTGTTTTATTTCTCTTTTTTAAATATTTATCAATTATAAATTGTAAGTATATGGGAGTCCCTAGCAGTGCTTAATACATACACATAGGTGGTATAAATAAAGGAATAGATTATAGATTTCATAATATTGTTCCAGAGTAACTCTTTGATATAGTTTATAACATTATTTACAAAGCAACAGGCTTACCGTAGAACTTTTGGAATATATAGATGAAAAGAATAAAATACAATCACTTGCTATCCTACTACTTAGGGTGACCAATGTAAACATTTTTTTATTTCCTGCCAAACTTTGTGAATTTCCAGGTCCATAACTGTAAATTAAAAAACAAAACAAAACATTATAACACACACTCTTACAAACTGCTTCAGATGCCATTATATTGTGAATGTTTCATGCAAATGTAATTTTTCATATCATATATTCTACTGCAGTACTTTTAATGATTAGAGTTCCTTTGTATGAAGGTACCATAACTTACATGACCATTCTTCTATTTTTGGACATTTATGTGATTTCCAGTATTTCCCATTGACAAAAACTGCCATAGTGAGCACCCTCATGTACATCTCTGACTTCCTTAGGATGTGTTTCTGGTAATGGAATTGTAGATAAAAATACCCAAATTGCAGATAAATACCCCAAAGTGGAATTGCTGGATTATATGGTAATTCTATTTTTAATTTTTTGAGGATCTTCCATACTGTTTTCCATAGTAGTGGCACCAATTTTCATTTCCAGCTACTGTGCAAAGGGGTTCCTTTTCTCCACATCCTCGCACACATTTCTTTCTTGAAAATAGCCATTCTGACAGGCATGAGGTGATATGTCATTGTGGTTTTGATTTCCATTTTCTTTTTTTTTTTTAAAGATTTTATTTATTTGAGAGAGAGAATGAGAAAGAGCACGAGAGGGAAGAGGGTCAGAGGGAGAAGCAGACCCCCCGCTGAGCAGGGAGCCTGATGTGGGACTCGATCCCGGGACTCCAGGTTCATGACCTGAGCCGAAGGCAGTCGCTTAACCAACTGAGCCACCCAGGCGCCCTTGATTTCCATTTTCTTGATGATTAATGATATTAATGATTCATGTACCAGTTCACCATCTGTTGTATGTCTTCTTTAAAAAAAGTTTTTTCAGTTCTTTTACCCATTTTTAATTGGATTGCTTATTTTTTGGTATTGAGCTGTAGGAGTTCTTTATATGTTTTGGGTATTAGCCCCCTTATCAGATATATGATTGGCAAATATCTTCTCTTATTTGGTAGGTTGCCTTTTCATTTTATTGGTTTTCTTTGCCGTGTAAAAGCCTTTTAGTATGATATAGTCACATTTACTTATTTTTGTTTTTGCTTTTGGTGTCAGATTAAAAAAATTGTCACTAAGACATATGTCAAGAGCTTACTGCCTATGTTTTCTTCTAGAAGCTTTATAGTTTTGGGTCTTACATTCAAATCTTTAATCCATTTTGAATTAATTTTTGTGTATGGTGTAATATAGTGTTCAAGTTTCATTATTTTGCGTATGGCTGTCTAGATTTCCCAGCACCATTTATTTAAGAGACTTTCCTTTTGGCATTGTATGTTCTTGGCTCCTTTGTCATAAATTAATTGATCGTGGCTTCATTTTTTTTAAAGTTTATTTATTTCAGAGAGAGAGAGTGCGTGTGAGTGAGTGGGGGGAGGGGCAAAGGGAGAGAGAATCCTGAAGCAGACTCCCCACTGAGCGTGGAGTCTGACTCGGGGTTCAATCCCAGGACCATGAGATTATGACCTGAGCTGAAATCAAGAGTTGGCCACTTAACCGACTGAGCCACCCAGGAGCCCCATGCATAGGTTCATTTGTGAGCTCTCTCTTTGTTCCATGATCTAAGTGTCAGTTTTAATGCCTATACCATACTGTTTTAATTTTTTTTTAATTTTTTTTTTTATTTGAGAGAGAGAGAATGAGAGAGAGAGAGCATGAGAGGGAGGAGGGTCAGAGGGAGAAGCAGACTCCCTGCTGAGCAGGGAGCCCAATGCGGGACTCGATCCTGGGACTCCAGGATCATGACCTGAGCTGAAGGCGGTCGCTTAACCAACTGAGCCACCCAGGCGCCCCTACCATACTGTTTTAATATAGTTTACTATATTACTTCTGGCAACAAATGTTTTCATCAAGTTTAATATAGAAACTTGTAATATAGTTTCAAAATTGGGACTGTGATGCCTCCAGCTTGGTTCTTGTTTTCAAGATTCCTTTGGCTATTTGTGTGTGTGTGTGCGTGTGCGTGCATGTGTGTGTGTGATTCCATTCAAATTTAGGATTATTTGTTCCATTTCTTTGAAAAATATTATTTGATAGGGATTGCACTGAGTCTGTAGATTGCTTTGGGAATTATGGGTATTTTAACAGTATTGATTCCTCCACCTATCAGCACGGAATATCTTTATTTTGCCTTTAATTTCTTTCATTAACATCTTGTAGTTTCTAATATATAGGTCTTTTACCTCCTTGGCTTAATTTATTCCTAAATATTTTATTTTTGATGCAATTATAAATGGGATTGATTTCATTCTTTTCTTTTCCTTACTAGTGTATAGAAACAACAGATTTTTGTGTTTGATTTTATATCCTCTAACTTTACTGAATTCACTTTTTAGTTGTAACAGTTTTTTGATAGAGTCGTTAGGTTTTCTATGTATAATATGCCATCTACAAAAAGTGACCATTTAACTTTTTCCTTTCCAACGTGGTTGCCTTTTTTCTTGACTAATTGCTCTGGTGAGGATTTCCGGTACTGTGTTGAGCACACATCTTTGTCTTGTTCCTGATCTTAGAGAAAAGCGTTTCAGCTTTTCACCATTAAGTTGATGTTAGCTGTGGGCTTTTCATACATGGCCTTTATTATGTTGAGGCATGTTCCCTTTATACCTACTTTGTTGGGAATTTTTATCATAAATGGATGTTGAGTTTTGTCACATGCTTTCTTTGCATTTATCTACATGATCAGATGATTTTTGCAGATGTCGAACCATCCTTGTATTTCTGGAATAAATCTCCCTTCATCAGGGTATATGATCCTTTTAATGTATTGCTGAATTTGGTTTACTTATATTTTGTTGAAGATTTTTGCATCTATGTTCATCAGGGATATTGGCTTTTAACTTTCTCATGACATCTTTGTCTGGTTTTGGTATGAGAATAATGCTGGGGGTACAGGCATTTTTAAGGTATTGGATTACATTACAAAGTTGTAATAATTTATAATCTCACCAGTAGCATATGGCAATTTCCATTTCTTTGAATGCTTGCTATCAGTAGGTGTAGTTATCTACATGTTAAAAAAAATCTCTATTTAAAAGCTTAAAAACCACATAAAAATCAAGATGATAAAGTACTGTATCACTGAAATCACCCATGATGGCCTAGCTTTAATGGAACCTATGTATGTCTGGGAGGGAAAGGGGTCCTCTTAAAATCTGCTGATGGTGTAGGTACTGGCAACAATGAAGAAGGATATTCCCAGCCAAAGGCTGATTCGGCTGGGAGGTTCAGTGGTGTGGGGGAGGGGAAGACAGAAGACACCTGTGGAAAATTTAGAACCTTAATGGGCCGGGCGGTGGCCATGGTGGTGGCCATCTCAGAGCCCAAGGAACAGATGCTGAATCAGTCTGGAGAACAATCTGAGTCAGGTCTGAGGAACCAAAGAAAAGACATGTCATGTTCAAAATTGAGAAATCAGGAGCAGGACTAGGAGTGTGTGGGAGAGAATGTGGGTCCAGGAGAGAAAGTTTTGGAAGCCCACACTTAACGCTGAAATTAAAAGTTGGATCAGGGTTCATGAGCAGGTGGGATGTTCTGGAGATCAAGAAAGGAGAGATGACCTTTTCATCAGAATCAGTCAGGGCTGGCTTAGAGTTTTGGCTTTGCCACCCACTGTGTAACCTTGAGCATGGCACGGAGGCTGTGGTGTCTCAAGTTCCTCCTCTATTTATAAAAAGGAGGACTTAACAGTTGGGTTAAAATGATCTCCAAGATTCCTTCCAGCCCAGAAATTCTGTGCTTCTATCTCAAATGAAAACACTGGGGGGGAAAACCATTGTGCAACCATGGATTTATCTCACATTTAGATTTATGCTTTGGGGTTATTACTTCTGGCAACAAATCATCACCCAGAAGTCCGCTAATATGTTGAAATAACTACTCTGTGTTTTGAAATTCTAAACTGTGGTGCCGCTTAAGTTTACTTGAATGAACAGTGGTGATATAATCTGCGGCAAATATTTCTTTTCTACCCAAGACATCTGTCATGTTTGACTCCTGAGGGCAATCCATAAATGTGAAAGGCTGTGCTGTCAAGCATTTTCATTTCTCTGTAGGCCTTGTCACTAATGAGAACTTCGGTTGAGTTGAAAGGGATTGGACGTCTGAGGAAAGTATGGGACCAAAACCCCAATAAATGTAAAGCGATAGCTGCTTAATTTGAAGTGACACTTCCTCATGTTTGGCTTTTCTCGCACTGCAAGTTGGGATGTTTGCCACTGGAAAGTCAAAATGCCTGCAAAAACAAATGCCCAGTGTTCAAATATCTGGTCTGTATCATTTATTTTTAATACTAAATGTGACATAGTGTAATGTTCTATCGATTAAATTAAACGGCACGGGTGAGGGAGATAGAATTTCAATCGAATTTTTAGATGAAAAATGAGCTGCTTGTCAGAGTTTTCCTGGCAATTGTCTAACATCCTGATGGATATTGGCTGGTTCCACTTAAACAGCTGGAGCCTTACAGCCATCAAGCTGTGTCTACACAAGGGACGCCCTCCACTCGGGAGAAAAAAGTCTTGGGCCATTAATGAAGAGGGAAAGGATTTCTTGGCTAGTTGGGAGCTTTCATTATTGTTTCTTTTTTTTTTTTTTTCATGTGATTGACATCTTGGAGATTTTAAATTCTTTTTTTTTTTTTTTGGTAAACTCATTATGATATGCTGCACAGCTGCAATGTGTGATTTTAGAAGAGGCACTTTGCATTCAATTCTTCTACTGCCCTTCCCAACTGCCTATGGAACAGGAAAGCCAATGTATCTTGCTATCTGCCATTTACATAATGTTAATGTGTTTGGGGCTGGGGGAATCCAAATATGATGCTGTAGGAAGGTGTTAACAAAATTCAAGATCCTAAGGAGACTTTTCTGGTGGGATAACAGCAGTTCAAAGAGGAGCTATACTTTCAGTGTTAACATAATTAATTTTGTTCTTGCCCCCACAAGGCTGGGCAAGCATAAAGTTTTTACAACAACCTATATTTCAAGAAAGGGTGGGGGTAGGGTGAGAATCTCCTTAGTGATTCTTAACTCAGACATTCTTCTTGGAAACTTAGGATAAAGTGAATTTCCTCTGGAATATGAGGATACCTGGGAGGCAGAGACTTTGAGAGAAATATGATAGGATGAGGCCATTCTGGACCCAGCAGATGTGTCAATTGAACTAGAATGTTAGAACTGGTAAGGTGAAGAACCTTGCCTGGAGAACCTAAACCATGGGAAGGGAGCATGGTCAGCAAAGCCAAGTAGATAGATAGACCATGTCTCTGGAAGCAGCCCAGCAGAACATGAAACACAAAAGACATTTAGAGGAGGCATGGGTTTCCCTGGGAAGACAGCAAGGAGAGCCATCTCCACCATGCATAGCAATGTATGCAGTGCAAAGGCAAAGAGACAAAGATAGATTCAATATACAGTAGTACAACCAGTCAATAGCAACAGTAGTGGCAGCAGCAATGGGAGAAATCAGCTCCATGCACTGGAAACTGATTACATACATTCAGAAAGAATAAATTATTATAAAGTTGGACTCCAAAGAAAAGATGATGCAAAGAAGAGAACCACAGTATAGATGGTGGGTGTGGCTGTGTCACAGAATACTATGCAGCCATTTAAAGGAATGTGAGCATATATTTGTTTTTATATTAATGTCCAAAGAGCTCTTTGGTGAAAATATGTTACAGACAGTAGAGCATGATCTACTTGTGAAAATAAGATGTGTACACGTATGGGTGTGTGTATATGTGTATGTATAGGAATACGCGTACGTCTGTATGCATTTGTGTGTATAGTTTTTCAATGCATGTACCCTTGTACGTGATGTATGGAACATTTTGAGAAGTTTTCACAGACCTAATACTGATCTCCTCTAGGAAATAGGTCAGAGAGGGTCAAGCTGGGGCTGGGGAAAGGGTAAGAAAGAATACGAAAATGTTACTTTATCTCCTTATATACTGTTTGCATTTTTTTTTTCCCACAAGCATGGATTACTTTAGTAATGATAACAATTATGATGATGAAGATGGCAACAATAAATTATAAGGAGAGAGAACTAGCCCCTAAGTTGAAACTTTGCTTCTAGTCCAGTCAAGGAAGCTAGAAGAATGAATGAATGAATGAATGAATGAATTTATTTATTTATTTACTTACTTACTTGAGAGAGAGCGAATACAGAGGGAGAGGGAGAAGCAGATTCCCTGCTGAGCAGAGAGCCCAATGTGGGACTCAATCCTAGGACTCTGGGATCATGACCTGAGCTGAAGGCAGACCCTTAACCCACTGAGCTACCCAGGTGCCTGGGAAATTGAAGAATTTAACAATACTTAGTGACAAGCCTTTCACCCAGCTGGGTGTTCAACTTCGTTGAAATGTGCCATACAGGGGACTAAATTAAGTTTTGAGGATGCTTGGGTATTGAATATTCCCATCTCTCAGTAAATCCTTTCATTTCCAAAGTCCTGAGTGGACCCCCTCAGACACCACAATCAGAAATACTCTGGCTGAGTTGACCCTGGCCAACACTGGTTCTGTAATGCAGGTGTCCAGGTAGGGCCCTGTTGATTCTGGCTGGGCTGTTTCTAGTCACATAGATTCCAGCCACACAGCTGGTGTTTGAAAAGGGTCTGTCTCTGGTCTGGCTCTTCCGTTAAGTCAGCCTTATATGGGGAGGGGATGCTGCTAGCTCAGCAGATCACTGTAATGGGAAATGAACATAACGGAACATTTTGGCTGGCCTGTTATCCTTCTGATATAGGAACATCTCATTCAATACATCAATGGACTTGAGTCTCCCCTTCAAGTGTGGGTGAACCTGAACTACTTACATATCTTCTTAGGCAGGAAGGAGGGAGGCACTTCTTAAAAGCTATTCCTGAATGTCTTCCTCTTGTGATTATAAGGGAGGAGGCTGGCTGGGGATGGGGGCGGATAACATTCTTCAGCTTCAGGCTGGGCTGCTAGCTCAAAAATCCTTTTTTTTTTTTTTTCCCTGCACCATATGGATACAGGAAAACTATAAAGGATGTGTTCCCTGCCCTTGAGGAATTTATAATCTGGTTGGGGGGCAGCCAAACTGCTTCTGGGTAGCCTCAGATCCTCTGCAACATTGACTGGTGTGATGTAGCTTGCGCTGTCCCAGCAGGCCCCAGCTGTTTCCCCTTCTGGGGGTCCCAGCCTGAGCTGGGTCTGTGGCCATAGGTCAGTGGGCTGCAGGGAGAGGCCCTGTCTCATTTCTTTTGTTTTGTAGCATTAGTTTTGGCCACAATTATAGGAATTTATCAAACCAAAAGCTTCTTGAGAATAGTCTCTGGTTCAATTTAGCAAGCCACATCATTAATATATGGTTGTAGAACACCTTTTCTCTTTCCAGAGAAAATATAGTTATAAACACACAAATAAATGCACATGCACACACACACCATAAAATTGATCCTTTTTGTGGTCATAGAATTTTCAGAATTGGGAAGGATTTCAGAGATCACTGGGGGAAGCCCTGTCATTTTAACTTAAGGATAGAGAAGCAAAGGCATGTATCCATTGACAGCAGACAATTATTAAGTAGGTCATGTTTTCTGATTCCTAAGCCAGTGTTCTTTCCTGTGGTAGAATTTGGAAATGCCTGCTAATCTGGATTGAATTCATGTTATTTCAGTATATTTCCAATGAGAAGTGAAGAATTTCTGCATGATATCTTCATTTTTGAGTTATTATGTGACTACCTAATGTCAACATGAACATTTGGAAAATGAAAATTTAATTCATCTTCTTGTTTTTGTGTCTGTCTGGTAGGAGAAAAGAGATGATCTGGGCTGAACCAGAGATGGGGAAGGAGAAGGGCCTGGGGCTGATGTGATGACCCATCAGAGCAATTTAGGGGCTGGGACAGGCTTGTAAGAAGGAGAGAGGCAGATAACACATACATAGAGGTGGAAGAGGGCAGATACTGGCGTCAGAGAGGTCTGGGGGAAGTAGCTGGATGCAGGGGCCTGTCGTGAAGACAGCCAGCAAGACTCTAGTCCAAAAGGAACTGTGCCCAGGGCAGGGATTCAGCCACAGGGGAACAAAGCATGTCCCCAGATACTGACGTGGGCTGTTGACATTAGGGCTTAGTTACGGGAGATAAGGGACATAGAGTCCTACCCAGATCAACAGCAAGGCTGACTTGATGTTGACTATAGAATCTGTGAGCCCTAGGATTCTTTAATTCAAGACCATTAATAGATTTTGGTTGTAAGACTAAAGTCTGCAGGGATTCAGGGAGCCAGGCTGGTCATTGTAGGAGATACACGGAACAATGCCCAGAGTTTGGAAATGGGTCGATTAAGACAAACTGAGAATTCAATACAGAGGAGACTGGAGGTGCGCAAAAGAGATTAGGTCCAAGATCAGCAGGACTTAAATTGCAACCTACATTAAAATTTTTAAAAGAAAGTTGTTCATTAGAATGTTTGTTGGCCAATGTATAGAAAATAGAAAAGCCGAGTCTAGAGGCGAAGGTTTCTAGTGCCTGTCTGAGCACTACCCAGGGTAGGGAGAGTGAGCGCTATCCACTAGACTTACCACGTTTGGGTCTCACTGCGGGGCCGGGACTTTGTTGGAGGCAGGGCAGACTTAACAGGAAGTTATGACATTTGAATTGTAGGACTTCCTCTCTTTGCCTCCATCTGGTCCTATGTTCTCCAGGCAACCTGAGTGAGGTTTGACTTCTGTAGGCAGGACGCCAGTGGGCATACTCTGGCGCAAAAGGCGGTTATTTTTATTATAAATAAATTGACTCTCTGATTCATACACTGGTCTCTGTGAGCTTGATTAATATGAGATTGTCATTAAAAAACGAGTGGGTTCTTGATGTATTGTCAAAATCTGCTTTCTGATTTTGTAAGCCCGAGAGCTAGACTCTGGTCTGTATGAAACTCTCTTAAGGTTACCTTTGCAAGTAGATGATTATAATAGATTGTACTACACCAGTGGTGAGTCAGAGTGCTTAGCTGGGTGGGGAGACTGACAAAGCCATCTCAAAAAAGGGCAGCTTCTATGTAGGTACCCACAGGATTTGTTAGGAATTGGGGAGACTGTTGTAGGGAGAGGAGGAAAGATGAGAATAGAAGAATTCAGTAAGAGGGTTGAGTGGGAGGTGTAAAGGTGAAGAGAGCCAACATTAAAAAGTCCTTTCAAAAATTTGGCTCTGGGAGACAAAAAAAAAAGTAGTTTGCGGACCAGTGTTTTCCCTGAGGCTTCTGACACAATGGACGCTCAGAGTCATTCCCTGAAGCATGCTTGTCCTGCTGGGCTGGCGGTTGGGGGCTTTATAACCCCTCCCTGAAAAGTGCCTTCTGGTGGTTTACCCGATGATAGGGGAAAGAGCTATGTTTTCACAGCAATTTTCAAATTCCTGAAAGCCCAGAAATTTGGCCTTTGCCTCCCTGTAACACTTTTCTTCATCACTTAAGAATATATTAGCACTTATTAGATCTGATAGGTGACAATCTGGTACTAAGTGTGCAGAAAATGTTTTTTCCTCCTTGAATCAGAAAAATCTGTTGGGGTGCCTAGGTGACTCAGTTGGTTAAGTATCTGACTCTTGATTTCAGCTCAGGTTATGATCTCAGGGTTGTGAGATCGAGCCCTTGTGTCTGGCTCCATGCTCAGCAGAGTTGCTCCAGATTCTCTCTCCCCTTCTCCCTCAGCCCCTCCCCCCTCTCTAAAATAAATAAATAAATAAATAAATAAATAAATAAATAAATCTTAAAAAGAAAAAAGAAAAACCATCTGACAGAAATAAAGGATCTCGGAAGGATTTAGAAATAGATGTTTCTCCTTGCCACAACTCTGTGAGTCTGTGTGAGTGGATTGTTGTAAATGCATGGGCTTTGCTAAAAAGGGTGGGTCTGTGAAGGAACCATAGGTAAAGAAAATCAGGTTAGTGCCTAAAAGGAGATCCAGAACCTCCTTATCCCTTCCTGGGAGGGTCCTGAAACTCCAGATCAGAACATGTAAATGTTTGTACTTGGCCAAGCACACTTTCAGTTCTTAGCATTCCTATGCAGGTTGTATTGAATCATACAAGTGGGTGATAGTGAGAGACCATTTCGCTCTAGAAAAATCACAGGAGGAAGATCACAGCAAGGGCTTTCCTGGTCATGGAGCTTGATGGTAACAAGCACTATGCCTTTCCTTCAGAATCACAGTGACAAATATCTTCTTGAGGAAATTAACATTTCAATCTCTACTGACTCATCTGATTGGAACAATTAGTTCACAAACCAGTGTGTGGGCTAACCCACATGGCCCATCTACCAAAAATGACAATATCTTTTTCCCCTCATATGCTAACAAGTGATGGGAACAAGGAAGTCATTCTCCCTAACTCACCCTCTTTTCAACATCAATTGCTCTACATTCTTCTGGTGTTCTAGGAATCATGAACGTGCCAAATACTATAATGGTGGAGAGGGAGAGGGTAAGGATGGGGGGTGGGGGTAGGAAGAGGAAAACAGGGGGCAGACATTTCATCATTCAACATATTTTGCCCAAATATCACAGAATCCATCAAGGCAGAACATTTTCCATCACAGAAGCAATTTTTGGACCTCATACATTTAATGAAAACTAGAAAAACAAAATTAAGATTTTGAACCCATTTGAACGGGTATAAACTTTGAAACAGTGGGTTATTCACCTCTATTATCCATCCTTTTCCAAGGAGAGCATTTTGGAAATCATTAGAGATTATTTCTCTATATCATAAGCAATTCACCAGGCAGAGACAGTAAGTCCGGACCAACTTGTATGACAAGCTAGGAATGAAAATCATGTGTTTATACATTTAGTTTATGAAAATATAAATCATTTGTTTTACAGCTCTTATGAACTATTATTGTCCAACAAAACAAATCTGTCAATTGGCTTTAGCTGTAGGTGGCTTGTTTGCCAACTGCCTCTCTCTCCTTCTCCTGGCTTAAGAGACAGATGTAATTTAAAATGAGGATTGGAAATAACTGACCTGAAATCCATGTAATTTTGGTTTTGCTTCTGGTAAAGGTTATTGCATAATTAGCTGATTCATAACACACTGTAAGTATCATATCAGAAAATAGAACCCTTTGGAAACAAATGACAGATGATGTGCAAATAGATAGCGTAGTAATGTAAACATTAGTAGGGGGAATTCATTAAGTGCCTGCTAAAAGCATTTGATTTGATTTTGCCTATCTTTTATCATATTTTTAAATGTATAAACCAAAATGACAAATGATAATTATCTTAAAGACATGTGGCATGATAAATCTGAAAATACATGCTATGCTCTCTCACTCTCGCTTTTTTTTTTTTTTTTTTTACAGAATCTCAGACTTTTGTTTTTCTGGCTGGTTTGTCATGTTACAAAACAAAACAAAACAAAAACCTCATGGTTTTTCACCCATAGTTCATCTCCTGGGAAGTACCGTAATTAAGGTCTCAAGAATTAAATAGGCTGGCATAATCATCAAATGACAATGGGCTATCCATGGTGTTGGGACATGAACCCAGTAACATAAAAAGTATTGGTTTTGAAAAATCTTCCTCTGTTTCCATATAACTGCCATTGCTACTTGCATAAAACTGAAGTTAATTTATGATAGGTTTATTTCTAGCCAATCCTGCTAATGCTCCAGGACTTTTCATATTCTGTATCATTTGATATGTATTGTCATAAAGCTTTTATATTTTTCAAACACTTCAGCAGTTTTATGCATTGAGTTTATTATTAAATGTCATTGTGTCACTTTATGGGATCCTATTTAAAGAAAGTAGCTAGGGAAAGAGATGAGAAACATTTATAATTTGACCCCAACTAAATTCAAGGACAATATATATGGGACTCAGTAAAAGAGTTTATAAATTTCTCAGGTGCTCTTCATAAAAATAAAGCCCAAACAAACAAACAAAAACCCCAAATGAAAACAAACAAAAAAATTTACTTGGTAATCACTGCGTAACCAGATAATGAATTTATATATGAATATGAAATTCTAGACCAGGGGTCATGTTCTGGAACAACCCTTCCTATATTTCAGTCATTTAAAGACTAGCTCAGATGTCCCACTCTCTACCTCCTAGGCAGAATTAGGGACTCCCACACCAGTAATACCATAGCATATTTTCCAGACATATGTTTTTTCTTACATTGTCACTTGGTTAGTTTTTTATATGGTTGACACCCACTCAGACTGGAATTTACATAGAACAAGGACTTTGCTTTATCCGTTTCCCCCCCTAGTGTCTAAGACTGGCACGTAGTAGGAACTCCATCATCATGTTTGAGATAACAGTTTTTGTAACTTCAGGTCTTGTGTTATTAAGAATTGTGTTATCAAAACAAAACAAAACAAAAAGAATTGTGTTATGATTGCATAAGTAGGGAAGCTCTGATTGGATCATTCCCTCTTGACAACTATCTAAATGGTTTTAGTGGTAGGATGGCTGGAGACATGGCACATTTCACAGGATTGCACATAGCAGAAATGAGGTAGGGATTTGTCATTAACTTAGTGTGATAAATAATGTAAATCAAGGAATTTACACAGTTCAGCTATGGGAAGCCTTCTCCAGTTGAACCTTTCCAGGATCAAAGAGACTTGGGTAAAATGTATTTATTTATTTGTTTCCCCAGTTGTTTTAGTTACCTTTCTTTTGTTGAAGTGGTAGTAGCTAGTGTCTTCCCTAAGAAGAGGCCAGCTGAACCATCTTTCAGGCTGGGCTTTAGGACAGGCAGTATAGGCAGTCACTACTGTGGTAGACCATCTGAGAAATATCAAAATACTCTTGTACCAACATGTTTCCTGAAACTCGTCCCTTTTGAGTATAGAGATGAAAAGATTTGGGGTATTTTACTGCTCTTTGGAGTTGGTTCCCCCAGCAGTTGCTGGGCTGTGGTTTTTGCACATGGCCCCTTTCGGCAGTCAACTGAATCTCTGTTCTGAAAGCATCCAGCTAACCTTGGAACCTCCCTGTTAAGCTGATCCTAACTTTAAGCATCTAAGAAAGATGACAGGTCTTTCATGGTGGGAAAAATCAGATTTGACAGCGCTGAACTCTTGTTGGCACTTGGCTGCAATCACCTGTCGCCTTTCAGTGGGAGGGTGCATTCTACTCCCCCGGGGTCCCATTTCTCCCTGTGCCTTACCCTCAATTTCCCTTGCTCTTTCTTACCTGCTGGGCTCCTACAGTCATTTGGGTTAGCACTGTGTGCATTTTCTCTCTGACTTATAAACCTGTTCTTTAGCATGGTCCTGCTTTCTGTATGATGGTGGTTGCCATTCATAAAATAATCCTTAGACCCCAACTGGTCATACTGAAAGTGAGCTAATCAACTGTTGTGCTCATTGCTGAGCTTAACGGGAAGAGCATAGTCTTTTATTGTTTTTCTTTTGTTTAAGGAGCTGTTACGATAAAGATGAGGCTACAGTTGACAACTGTACATGAAGATTAGGCAGTTTGCACACTGTTGGGTGAAGCCAAAACCACAGATGGCAATCAGCACAACAGGTTGTGAGAAGAGGGAGCTGACACAGGGGTTGGAGAGGGCATCTAGGGAAGTCATGGCCATCTCAATTCTAAAAGGTATGCTTTCAGTCTGTATGACCTACAAATGACTTTGATTTCTTTTAGAAATGGCCAATTACGAGTAAGGTATAGGTCAACATTCTACTTTTTATTGAAGTTATAATAATCACTCTTGGTACTTAAAGAGAATAGTTAGGGAAAACAGTTTTAAATGGGTATATGGGTTGAAGAGATGCTTTGGTAGGGAAAATGGACAAAATGATTTAACATTCTGAAAAATGCATTCTGACCTCATTCTAATACATGCCATCAGTAAATTAAATTGAGATGCATTCCATTTGTGACGGATTTGCTTACAAAGGACATGAGACCTTGAAAGGGATTCTGTTTTTTGGTTTGTTTTCTTTGTAGGTGAACCAGAAATGAGTTCAGAGTGAGTGTAAGTAGAGAGAAGGTGAGTACAGAGAAGAGAAAGATGGTTGAGGTGTGGTTGGATCATGTCCTTTCCAGTTTCTGTTTCTTAAATGCAGCATTCATAAGGTATCTGAGGAAGGTAATGTTTCGATTGGTCATTGGAAGATAGATCAACATGTTTGGAAAGTTTGCTTCTAAGGGACTTTGTAATTTGGCCAGAGAAAAGGATACTGGACTTCAGGCATCGCTGTGATGAGGAAGAGTCCTCTGTGGTTACCAGCATAGGCACAATTTTAGTAGGTGAGGGTGATGAATGTTGTCTGGTTTCCAGAAAGTCTGGACCAAAGAGCACAAGTGTGTTGGAAGAAAAGAGAATGAAGGTAGTCTTTCTGTGCTTCTGGTTATTACTGCTGGGGGAAATTGGGCATCTGTTGGGGAACTCACATGTCCTATTTGTGGGCAGTGATTGTGGTAAAGATGAATGGGTGGCATCAGGAGTGGGGAGCCTTGGGCTGGGGAATTGTCCCAGACAGTTCCAGCTGTGTCCCAGCCTTTTGGTAAACCATGGCATTGTCACAAAACTATCCTGCCATAATAAGAGCTTGAATACTCAGCTATTGTCAATATATTTTTTGTACTAAGTGTTACACTTTTTAAAACTAAAAATTTCTTGTTGCAAGAGAAATATTTTGTTTGATTATAAATGTGAAAGTATAGATAAAGAAAAAGGAGACTAAAAAATATTCCTAATCCCACTTAGGAGATTTAAGCACTGCTAACACTTTGGGGTAGAAGTATAGTTCCCCTCTCCCAATTTTGCTTTGAAACATTCTTCACTTAATAATATATGGTGGACTTAAGTCCCATCAATCAGTGCTCATCTAAGTTAGACCTGAGTGCATTTCCACTGAGAGGGAGCTTCCGTTCCCCAGAGGGGAAGGCTTGGGAGGAACTTATCTAGTCTCCCTCTTTTCCCCCATGGTGTAATGGGCTTATTGAAACAGCCTAGGAAAAAGGAACTGGACACGTGTGGTCCATATTCTTCTGGGTTCTCTATTCCAAGAAGAATAGGGAAGGAGACCAAACAATAGGTATTGTTTTGGTTCTCTCTAGCCCTGTTTCTCTGTCAAAATGAAGCATTTTGCAGACATTCTTCCCTTTTAACTTGAAATGGGATACTAACAGCAGTGAAGACCTTCCCAACTGTGAAACTGTAGGAAGCAGTGCCAGGTTCTGTAGTTCCCTGTTTTTTCTGCAGGGTTCAGAGAATGTGACCATGACTCTTGGGTTTAGACAAGTGTAGGTGGACCCCTGGTCAGGGCAGAAAGTTGAAATAGATGGCCCTGGACCGGCAAAATGTTACTTTGTTGGTAATTTGAAGATGATCTTGGCTTTATCCAACACAGAAACCCTGAGGGGAAAAAAAGCAACAAAAAGCCCCCACAAAAAAACACCTCAATCCCAAATTGGGGTGTTTGGACTCTATTGCCCAACAGGTATATATTTGGAAACTTCCAGGCCGATGTTTGGGAATATCCAGTGGTTGACCATACAGACACAATATTAGGATGATTAATTAAATATTTGTTTTTCATCTTCTGTTGAGACACTATTTACCCCCAGTGCTATTTGCAGTGATATAAGGGCTTTCTTCTGCATCCACAGATAAGGTGAGGAAGGAGGAGTTGTAGGGGAAGGGGAAGTTCTTCTGGGGTTAGCCCTTTGCAGTGCATTCCTCTTCTCCATCTGAATGGCTACCACCTTCATTCCTTCTTGCACAGATGGTTTATCAGCTTCCTGTCTTTGAGTTTTTCTACAAACCAGTCTGTCCTTTGACTAACTTCCTAATTAATGTGAAGCTCAGATTGTGTCTCTCTTGAAAGTTCTGTGTTTTACACTGCTCACAGAAGAATATCCAGTCTCTTACTGTGATATTCAAGGTCTTCCAAAACCTGTTCTCTACTTGTCTTACCCAAATTCATTATTTCATTCTGTGTGTTCCTGGGCGCCTATTAGAAGTACTAGAGACATAGTGGTGAGCATGACTTGGTTCGTTTTACTGTTTTTCTAAGGTCCTCATAGACTCACCCTCTCAGCTTCTGCTTCTCTGGGCCTTGGTGCCTACCATTTCCTCTAGCTGGGATGCTCTCTCTTCAAAACACTTGGTTAAAAATCTCTTAGAATTCAGTTAAATACCACCTCCTCCATGAAGTTGGCTGTGATTCCTCTAGCTAGAAACATTTTTTTCCTCTTCTGAGCTCCCTTAGATGCCAGTGTCTTCCTCTCCAGGGTGATGGGCTACACCCCCCTTGCATTATAGTTGTTCCTAAATGTGTCCTCTCCCCCTGTCAACCAGTAAGCGATTTGAGAGCAATGAATACCTCCTGTTTCTCTTTCTTGTTTCACTACTTGGAGGATAATAAAAGCACAATGATGAAAAATTTGGGCCTATATGGTCAGATAAATCTGGACCTAAATCTTGGTCCTTTCAATTTATCAGCTCAATGACCCACCCATCAACTGCAAGTTACTCCCACCTCAGTTTTCTTATCTATAAAATGGGGTATTATTCCCATTGCTCAGAGATTTGGTTGTGAGAATTAAATAAGATAATCAATGTATAGTGGTTAACACTGTTCTTGGCACAAAAATAAGTGCTTAGTAAACTTTACACTATTGGCCCTCGATATATATTTGCTGAATTACTGAATTAGGGATTGGTCTCTTAAGGAGTTCAATATTCAGTACCTGTTGTATGCCTAAAGGAATAATTCTGTAGTCATCTCTATAAAGTATTGTTTGGAAAGTTGAATTATCTGAAATCTTGTTTCTTCACTTTTACCTTCTTTAAATATACTGTCCAACTATATCCTTTTTCACATGTTCTCCTTGTGTTTGGATATTAATAGTACAGCCAATGCTAAGTAGCAACTATGAAATGAACAGAATTTTAAAAAAGATCATCCGATAGTAGTGCTTTTGCCTGCATTTTCCCTGGGAAGAGAACTCCGTATTGGGAGGCGGCAAGGCTCTTTTGAAACCCCAGAGAAGTAATGGCTCCCGCAGAAATAGATGCAGGTCTCCTAATATAACCTAGTTCTATAATGAAGCTGGGCAAAAAAACACCTTCTTCCAACTTGTTCTCTTTTGAAGAACCAGACGGCCTTATTAAAAATATTCAACAATTATCACCAGTGGTGGGGAAAAAGTCTGGTTCTGTGCCGTGTACATGGAGAAGCAGTCCGTGGTGTTGAAAACGATGATTGCAATGAGAGTTTCTGCTCTCAGGTTAATGGAAGTGGCAAGACGGCCAAAACCTGAATGCGAGACTCGGCATCCGGGCGGGAATAGGTTGGGAGAGGATGCGATCCAGTTCCTCAGGCTAAAATGAGGAGAGGTTAAGGGAGTAGTGTCGCATACTGCCTGCAAAAGGCAGTCAAGTGTGGTGGTGGAGGATGCACAGTTAGAAGCCAGGCTGCCAGAACAGACGAATCCTGCCACCCGTCAGCCGTGGGCACCTGGGTAGTTATTTACCTCTCTGTGTCTTAGTGTCCTCACATGTGAAAAAGCGGGGTCATGGTACTTACTTCACAGGGGTGGAGTGAGGATGAAATCACTTAATGTGTGTGAAGCACTTAGAAGTTGGGCAACCCAAGGTGAGTAGTTAGCAAATAGTAGCTGTTGTTAGTGGTGGAAGAAGAGGGAAGAGCCGGACATTATTCCTCTCTAAAGCGAGGAGATGGGTGAGCATTGGTGCATGGAGAATTGCTGTTTGGGAATTATGGGAAAGTAAGGGGCCAAGGTAGAGTGGGGGGTGGGGGCATGGAGGTGGAGGTGTTGCTCTGAACGGGTAGTGAGCTGTGCATATGATGTGCTTTTGAAGACTGGGGGGAGAGGTCCTCCCATTTAAGACTTTCTGGTGTGACAGTCCCTGAATCCCACCTTTGAACAACCTCTTCTTTGGGCCAATCTCCACAGCTGTCAGTTAAGATGAAGACATTTGGTAATGGGGTCTAGGATAACCTCAAGTTACTAACATAGTAACTTTACAAAGCTTGAATTCGTTTATTCGAAGCTCTCAAAAGTTGAGACTTCTGAGGGAAGCATTGGGTGCTGAAAGAATACGTGGAAGAAAAATGCCAAAGGCAGCATCTACCTCCAGCCCAATTTTTTTTTCCTGAACTTGTAGAACTGAAAGGGGTGTGGGTAGGGCATGACAGGCCTCCTGGGCCCTGGACTTGGCCTTTCTAAATGCTGAATGCTTAATGCGGACAGAGACTGCCTAGGGAGGTTCCCCCGACTCAAGCCTTGACCACTACCATATAGCTGAGAACAGGATGGTGGCTCCTAAATCCTGGAGATTCCCAGAGGTGGAAGAAACCTAGTGGTTTGGGGGGAATGCATAGTTCTACTTTGACACCTTGCTTGCTACCAGCATGCTACCTGTGAATAAAATCCTATAGCTGCTTTAAGGTGCCCAACATGGTATTTTAATCACCACAAAGGATTAGTAAGGGAGATTATTTGAATTTATTCTTATAGTAAAATTTTAAATGCTAAGTCAATGCATATCCTAAATTGGGACTAGAAAGAAAAGGCTCTTAGGGTGAAATTCTGTACGTCAGGCTTGATCAACAATTGGAATAGTATGGAGAGATTTAGAAATATCTGGTAATGTGTTATTAATAAGCCAGCAGAAATGAATCAACCATTTCAACTGAGAAACGTTAATTTGCATAAAATACTCAATAAGAAAGAATGCAAAATATACATTTTTCATCATATACAGTAATTGTGCGATCCAGACATCTTGAAGCATACCAACCAGGAAATTTGTACATTGTCGACAACCAGATTAAATTTATAAATGAAGAGAAAAATGTTTTTTTGTTAACATTGCTTATTATACCTTGCAAATTACAATATTAACTGTGGTACACACAGAAACAGATAAGAGAAATCAGTTCTAAGTCCTTTAGAAGTGAAACAGTGGTTCCCTTCCACTAATAAAAAGGAAATGAATGCAATGTTAATAAGGAGCTCAGACTCTAGTCAAACTTGCACTCTAAAACACAAGCAAAATAGGAGTTTTGTGTTTAAAATTGGACGCTTTATTAGGAGAATGCATGACTTTGCATTCTGACTAGTGCCGAGCCACAGGAATGGGGGCGGTGTGAACATGCCATGAAGAAGTCAGCGGGTGGGGGGCGCCTGGGTGGCTCAGTCGGTTAAGCGTCTGCCTTCGGCTCGGGTCATGATCCCAGGGTCCTGGGATCGAGCCCCACGTCGGGAAGCCTGCTTCTCCCTCTCCCACTCCCTCTGCTTGTGTTCCCTCTCTTGCTGTGTCTCTCTCTCTCTCTGTCAAATAAATAAATAAAATCTTTAAAAAAAAAAGTCAGCGGTGGGGCCTGGGCAGGGACTGCTCACTCCACAACATTCCAGCGGCATCCAGAGGGTTGTGGACGCTTCCACAGCCTTGTGAAAGCTAACTGTGCCCATCTCTTCCCAATTCCGCGCTCAGTGATGCCACATGGGTAGCTCGTAACTGGCCATGGCAGGAGGATTTACACCAGGGAAAATGTCACATGCTCCAAATTAGGGCTTCTTGTCTGGGAGAGCTGCTTGTGAACTATTGAAAAATGTATTCTGCATGACCATGTGCAAAGTTTTAGTTTACTTATCCCTAAGATAGAGGAAAATATTTGAACCCCATGTAACTGTGATGTGGTTTGAATGAGATAATTTATGTAATTTTTAAAACAGCATCTAGCACATAATTCTCAATAGATGTTAGTGTTGTTATATCTGGGACTATCAATGCTTAATGCCTTCTAGTAGCAAAATCAATCTGCTCTTTTTTTTTTTTTTTTGGTAAACGAGGATGAATCATAACAGTTCAATATTTATTGAATATTTGCATGTGCTAAGCAGAGTTATAAGCAGATCCTATATATTTATGCCATTAAATCCCTACTCCAATGCCATGAGAGACATTCATTTTGTCTCCATTCTTCAAAGGATGAAACAGGCTTAGCAAGGAACTTACCCAAAGACATCAACAGTAGTACGTGTGGGATAGGAACCCAGGTAATTTACCTCTGGATCCCAAGTTGTTAAGCCTACACTCCTGTGCTTCCAGGGAAGCTCATGAAACATTAGCAAAAGAGGGACGCCTGGGTGGCTCAGTTGGTTAAGCCTCTGCCTTTGGCTCAGGTCATGATCTCAGGGTCCTGGGATCAAATCCCGCATCGGGCTCCCTGCTCAGGAGGGAGCCTGCTTCTCCCTCTGCCTGCTGCTCCCCTCTGCTTGTGCTCTCTCTCTCTCTCTCTGATAAATAAATAAATAAAATCTTAAAAAAAAAAAAAACATAAGCAAAAGACAAGAGCTTAGATGAACCTGGTCCAGTGCCTTGTTTTTCACAGATGTTGGAAATGGGACCAAGAGAGAGAATGACTTGTCCAAGGTCACATACAAGCTTCTGTGTTTCCTGATTCCAGTTCAGCCCTCTTTTTGTTTAAAAAGGAGATAGCAAGACAGCACCCACTTTTGAATAGAAATGGGAAAAGGATACACCCTGGAAGGAAATTTGAAAAACAAGAAAGGCATACCTAAAAAAGAAAACACCTGGTGTTTTGGGATCTGTCTCATATGAGAGTTTGAGAGTTGATTTCCCTTCTCTGGACTAGACAGAGAATCTTTGGGTAAAAATGGGATGGAATTTGCATTGCAGGGAGAGTCAGAAGCTCACGAGCAGTCTTCCTACAAACTTTTAATGCACACTCAGTGCAATACTCAAACCTTATTTAGATAGGAAATGCGTTGCTTTTCAGCTCTTGAAGGTTTCTAAGTGTCCAGGCCATCGTACCCTGCCGCCCTCACCCCTTCCCAAGCTGGAGCTACTTTGTGTGTGTGCGCGCACACGCCTACAGACATGCACTTGCACCTACCATTAGTCTCTGAAAGAAGTGTATGGTTCCCATGTTCCCACCATTGGAAGTGTTCCCTGTCAGAGCCAAGAAAGCAGAGGTTGCGACTTGATGACAAAAGTTTGTTCAGAGTCTAACCTGAAGATGAATCTTATTAATCTTCACTAGGCAATTGTCCTGGCCCAGGTAATCTCATTAGCTGTGGCACCAGGGGCGAGTCTGCTCTTCAATCCCCGGAGGGAACAGAGTGATTCGGGAGGCTCCCGAGACCTCGGCCTGTGCGTTCTTCCTGGTGCACAAACCTGCAGCTACGTTGGCAGAACAAAATCTCGTGAATTTTTGGCATAACTTGCTCAGGAACATGATGGTAAATTAGAACATTTTCTATTTCTATAGGTAGGAAAACTTTATATAGAGATTGACCTACGACATGATGCTTTTTATAGAAGTTTGGAGTTGGTCAGGCTGAGGAGTTGTAGGCAGGAAGGAGATGGTGCAGGAGTGTGAGTGAATTGAAGATTGCCTTTGACGAAGGATATTTTAGAGGCAGTGGGTAGGACAGGGTGAATTTTAGAGTTTTGGGTCTGGGAGAGCAGCTAAGATCAGCTTCTAGGACCAGAGCCTGAGCCCGGGATTCCCGTGTATGTGACTTATGGAGGAGGTGCCCTCAGGAGAAGGGGAGTGAAGTGAGCAGAAGGGAAGAAATTAAAGAATGGGGTCTCAGCTGGAGCCTGGCTTCAGCGGGGACCTATCCTCAGCTACACCCCTGAGATGGTTGCCCCTTCGAGCAAGGGGCTGGCCCTCTGTGCCTGAGGTGGTAGATCATTGGCTACTGGCATAAATCCCCAGGTGAAGCAGCTCCAGGTGGCCTAGGGTGATTCTCCTGAGATGGGCAGAGCTGTGTGTTGATTGGCACCGACAGTCACTACGGCTGGGGCTGGGAACATCGATCTGGCAGAAGGAACATGGGCAAGCAGCAAAGCATCCACTGCCCTCAGCTAATAACCTGGGCATGTGGTATTGGGAATTTGTGTCCAATCAAAATTATGTTGGGGAAAAGGCATTTGAAGGCCCCGCTGAAAATTCTAAGTAGTGGAACAGACAGGTTTCAGAGCAGGCTGCAGCAACAGTTGGAATCAGCTAGGCCCTGAGAGGATCTGAGAACCCTGGGTGCGGACAGTGAGCGGCCTGAAGTCCTTATAGGACACCAGATGTGTGAGTTGTCCCCTTCTCTCCTAGTCTTGAAGTGTTGGCTGGAAGATGCTCTTGGAGTTTGCTTGGCTGCTAAAGGGATCATTATTGTTTGGGGATTGGGAAATTCTCTAATGTTTGGGGAAAGGCAAATTGGGGATGGAATGGGAGACCCAGAGGTTCAGTTTTTCCATGGGGCTGTGGTGGTGACCTGAGGTCTGGTGCTGGTGCTGTGAGGACAGAATGGCAGGGGGAGGAAAGAAGATGGCATCCTGCCTCTGGACTTCAGGGCTTCCTTGTTGTCCTCTGTTCCTGGCCAGCTGAGACCGAGTCCCGGCCACTGAGTAACTGCATGGCCTGGAGGCAAGCTGTTTAACCTTTTGGTGCCTCTCTTTCTCCACCAGTAAAATGAGGCTGATGATAGTCTGTTACTGTGAGGACTCTATAAGATAATATATTTAAAGTTCTTTGCATGAAGTTAGTGCCAATAAATTGTATTATTACGAGATACTATTGTGCATCGTTAATGGATCTTATTACCAGTGAAAGATTGAATCTCTTACCTTCATCCTTTCCATATAGCATATACTTTGAATGTGTTCAGGTTGTGGTTGAATATCTAAACTAAGGGAAAATTAAAAAAAAAAAAAGAATTTGGAGTGTCACAAAAGAGCGGGCATTTAACATTTTCCCGCATATGTTATTACTGTTCAATGTGGTGATTTTCTTTTATTCTGTGTCCTTACATTCATGGAACTGATTTGGGGGTAGTTAGACCCTAGGAGATGAAACAAAGTGGAAGTAAAACTCTGTTACCATGTAAGGGGCTGGCAACATTTGACTTTGAATTAGCCAGGTTAAAATGAGCTTGTATTTTAATACAATAACAATAAGACAGTCTAGGCAGTTGAAGAGTGGGAATTGTTTTGAATTACACACTATTTGGGGAAAAAAAGAGCTGTGCTCCGAATAACAAGGTTTTACTGTACATTGCATATTGTATGCATTCTGCTGTCTCTTAGAAATACTCTTTGTATTTTGAGTTTTTTATGGTTGTCATGCCATTCTGGGAGCTACTCAGATCTTTGTGTTATTCAATTGTCAGCCATAATGAAATAATTGGGATGACAATTATTTGCTTGTTTGGTTTCAAAAGTTGTCTGTGTTCCTTCTGTTGTCTCCCTCACGGTGCCATGGTGTGATATATCATGCCTGCCTCGATTCCAAGAACAACCACCAAAAAGAAAAGCATTATTATTATTATTTTTTTTTTTTTCTGGAGAAGTGCCCCCTTAAACACTGAGTTGAATGGAGCTATGTTAAAAGTCCTATCGTGAGCATTAAAAATAAATGCAGCCACCCCTAACTCAAATAGTTGAGACATACCGGGCTGGGAGATAAGGTCACAGTCTCTCGTGGTGCTTAGCAGTCTAATTTTACCCATTCCAAATCAAAACAGACTGACAACGAGAGATAGCATTTGAGATCGCACTTGGTAGAAAATTCTGGAATACGGCAACGCAGGTTGTGCCTAGCCCAGGTTAGCAATCGGATGGTGTGCTCCCTGGTTGTGAAAACAGTAACTCGAGCTCCCGCCTCTATGCTGACCCTATCCAGAGATTTTGGGGAATTAATTAAGGTTTAGCAGTGAAGGTTTGGATCGGTGCAGAGATGGTTGTCGCCATCACTCCACTTTATAGTCTTGCCAGGAAGGGACTTAGCCAGGGCTCCCTTCAGGCCTGGAATGGCATGCTTTGAAAGTGCTCCAGTGACACGTTGAGGACAGGGGCCAGATGCGACCCAGACCCAGACAGTGTGGCTGCATTGTGTGTTTTTTGAAGTCAAACTTGTCTTCAAACACAAACATTACCACTTACTGGGACTTAACTTCTGAGTCCTCTTAGTTGTTTCAAAAAAAAAAAAAAAAAAAAAAAAAAGGAGGTGTCAGGGAATACAATTGTCCTTGCCTGGTAGCATTATTGTGAGAATTGAGTGAGATCACGCAAGTAAAGAAGACACTAAGCCTGGAGCGTAATACATGCTTCTCAGATAGTAACCCAGTACTAACGTGGTTGTGTGCTTCTTCCGGGCCCTGCCATTGTGCCCTGGGTGTGTATGCCTCGGCTACCAGCGTTTGTGCGTGCCCAGGGTCAGAGCATGCAGCCCTGGGTTGCAGGCTGTGGTGGCGACGCCCCCTTCCTGGGCCACATGGAGCTGACCTCTCCGTTTTGCCTTCACCTGACTCTGAGGGTTGGGGGGGAACAGATGGAAAAGAGCAGTTGGTGGTTAGAAATATCCAGCAGGAGGTGAGGGAAGAGTATGACCCTGCATTCCACATTTGAGTCAATTGTTTCAGTCTGTCATTGTAGAGATGCATGTGCGTATGTAAATACATGCATATACCATGCACATCCACGTGTGAAGCTCAAATATTGTCTAGAGGAGGACAAAATATCTTGATGAAAATGAATAATTCAGCTAATCACCCAGATGTTTTAGCTATATGGTGCTGCACAGCTGGGTGATCTAGCTGTTTGGTGACTTGCAAATAAAGCATGTAGATAATAGAATCTCCTTTTTTTTCCTCCAGATTTTTGGCATCGCTTAGACATAATCTAAATGATATGGCAACATATGGTAAAATCTCTCACATTCAAAAGCATACAAGCAGCTAGCTAACACTTTCTGCTAAAAAAAAAATTGCTCATAGGTATTTTGATGAATCTAAAATTTTCACAAAGCACATCGTTTGAAAGAAATATGGCAGCAAAACAAACTGCTGCATTCAAAGCAGGGGTACTGGAAAGTGTCAGGCAAACATTTTTAACCTCATGTTTGTGTGCGGTCTGGTCAAAATAGATTTTCTTTTATGGAAGTAGTTTTAAAAAGGGCTAAAAGACAAAGATTTAGTATTGCAGGAAGTCCTTCAGGTTTGTCTAAGAAGCTTCAAGAATTCCGTGTTTGGCATCCAGCTATGACTCTCATTAAGTAAGCATTTTTGCTTTCTGATGTGTGCAGTTTGAAGGAACCAGTTTCATGTTATACTTTGAAATTAATTACTGTGGAAAGTTCATGTAATGTGACTGTAAAACAGAAATCAAGTTGGACAGGAAGCAAAGTGGATGAGCAGGAAGCTAAAATAAACACCACGGCAACATGTGAGAGGTGGAAGATTTACAGAGTTTTTAGATCATCAGGATGTTAGTTTCAATTTTTTAGATCCAAATCTTTAAGTGTTTTTCTCTAACTAATGGGATGATTGAAATTATAGAGTAAGAAGATAATTTACTGCACTGGCATTTCCATTCCTGGTGCAGACCTCTAAAGAATTATGGAGTCTGAGAACTGGACGGGCTGACAGAGAACAGCTCTCTCGCGTCCCACATGTAAATGGTTCAGTGTCCAGGTACGTAATTTACAAGTGAGGCAGAGCAAAGAGTCAGAGCGTAGGTAGGTGCACATTTGAAGACTCCAGGCACCACTAGGGAAGGAGGAGAGTTTCCTGGCACAGATAATCAACTCCACCCCTGTTGCTGCCATGCAGGAAGTTGACCCCATGTGAGGGGCTGCTCCCACTTTTCTAGAAAATCCAGAAGTCTAGATTTCTATGCGATGTTTCCAAGATGTTTAAGTTTTGGCTTACTCAGTTTTCAGCCTATGGATCTCCAGTTTGGACTTTTGCCGTAGTCTAACCACACATCTTAAAGATACGGAAACCAGGCCCAGAGAAGTTGAGTCCCTTGTCAGAAGTCCTGCAGCTAAGGGATGGCCCTGGGACTCGGACCCAGATCATCCGCCTCTTCTCTTGTGTTATGCTTCGTGGAGAGCATAGGTTCTACTCCTAACAGGCTTCAACAAGAGCTGGTGAGATGAATTCCATGGATTCTTAAAGGTTTAATAATTAAACTCTAGTACTCCCTGACAATTTCCCTAAGATAAATATTTACTCAACAAATATTTGTCATTGGTCTTTCTTTTTTAATGTCTACATTTTTCTTTGTTCTACTTTGTCTTCGTTCAACTCCAGTTACTTTTCTTCACTTACATTCAATATTTCTTCCTTTCTCAAACAATGCTTCCACATTCTCTTCAACATCATCTGTTTCTATGTTTGACTTTTACTCCTTATAACTCAGTCTCCCAAGGTCTGAAAGTATTTTTAATTGATAATATCTCTACTACATAGTGCTATGCATTCATCAGAGGGAATAAAATACAAGTTTGTAAATCTGAACAGCCAGGAGAATCCATTTCCCATGAAGGATGCCACTACTTAATCCCCACAGGGTATGAAGAGAATGTCCACGTATCATAAGCCTCGAGATCTTGAATTTAATGCCTGCAAGAGAAGAAGCACTTGTCTAAAGATTCAGGCATGTGTAGTCTGGGATTGATTTCTGTGACTCCAAATAATGTTTGAAAAATTCATTTCCAAAAGCATAAGGTGTAGGGAAAGGGAAAGTCCTCTTGTGAGGACACAGGGGTGAGACACGAGAAGGGAGTCCATCTCCACTGGCCTCTTAACTACATCCACACTATATAGCACCAGACTAGGGACAGTGCTACCCACACCTTTGGTTAGGCTTGATGGGAAACTACACTGTGATGCTGTTACTGACCATCTCCTATGTTTGGATGGCACTTCAGCTGTCCGAGAACTTCCACATGTTACTCTCCCCATTTAGCTGTAAGGAAACCGAGGCTCAGAGAGGGGAAGAGATTTGCTCAATCCTTCACAGTCAGGTCGAGGAAGAGCTAGACCAGAAGTTGGTCAACTCCAGCTCTCTTTCTGCCGAGCACCATCTTAGCTTTAGGGTCGCTCTAGCTCGCTCCCATGTTGCATTGATGGGCCCAAACAGATGACCAGCAGGAATAATTTTGTACATTTTCCTACCCTAGGTAATTGCTGCTGTGAAGACAATGGCTATACCTGGAAGTAATTACCAATATTAATAGAAGATCTCTAACTCTCAGACACTATTATTTGTGCACGAGGGCAGTTTGGGTAGAAAAAGAAAAAACTTTCCTGGCTGGGATTTTCAGACTAGCAAATTGGCTATCCTGACTTAAATTCATATTGTTATCAATTGGTGGTAGAATTTGTGTTCTGGGCTGTGCATATGCTAAGCAGTGATTTTCCCTACTTGCCTGATTATGGAATAGTGCACACATTTTACCTTGTGACAGAAGGAAACAGCTTGTGTTGCCTCAGGAGGAAATCTCTCATCTAATAATTATGCTCTGAGGCGTTGGCATTGCTAAATGCTGACCCATGGGCAGGCCATGGAAAGAATCGCAGAAAAAGCAGCTTTGTTCAGGGCCGTCTCCTCAACTAGATTTAAAAAACAAATGTCTTCAGAGAGAAGCCCTGAAGGGTGAGAGGCAGCAAACAGCCAGATTATTAAAGCATTCGTCATGAAGTTACAGGCGGGCCCAGGAAGGGTGCCAGTCCTGCTGGTGGGGCTGCCTTGCCAAAAATTTCTTATAAATTATCGAGTTCCCAAAAGAAATCTCAAGGCATGAAAAAGGAAAGGGCAGAGGTACTCCCTTGCAATTCTAATTCAATAGTTTCTGAACTGTAGCTTCAGAGACCTGTCAAGGGAAACGGTCTGCAACATGAGGGAGGCTGAATTTTGGGGCACGGAAGATGGGATGTTTAGGATGACTGTGGTGATGGTCCCTGGAGGTGTATATTTGCAGACCTGTTTGTTTATGTGAATGACAACACATTTATCACGTCTGCTTTTTCTCTTCTAACAGAATGAATATTTTGAATATTGATAGATTCACTTTTGATGATCATTATAAATGGAATAATGGAATAAGTTAATTCCAATTCAGTTCATAGAGGAATGTACTAAATTTTTGCTGTAACCTCAGTACAGTACGTGGCCATATTGCTTCTTTGGCTTTAGCTTTGACCTTGACCATGGCCTTTAAAGCTGAGTAACCAAATATCCTGCTTCAGTATTATGAAAGGCTCCTCTGAACTTGGGACGCTCAATGATTACATGATTGTATTATCATGTATTATCAGCATGCTAAAACCAGTAATAGGAACAAAGCATGTCCATCTGAATAATCACATAAAATATAGGTAAACATCCTACATGTAATGTGCTTTATATTTTGAAATCTCTGTCCATTTAAAATACAAATGTATGTTTATTATTGTTGCAGGAGTAAAGTGTTTTAGTTATTGATGAATGTTAATAATCTTATGAACAAAACAGTTTAGAACCTTCAAATAAGTGGGTCTATAGACTGACAGTTAATTTTAATAGATAATGGATTAGCTACGTAGCTTTAAGGATGATTCTATCCTTTTTGAACCAGTAAACATTTATAGACAAATAAAAATATAAAAAAAAAGTAACAGTACAGATTGCATTACATCATAATTACCAGCTTTGTAGAATTGTTTGTTTGCATTGGAAAAATTAAAATAGAACTTTAAGAATGGTATTCGATTTTTAGTTGTTTAATTCCATTTAAATGTGTATTTTTTAAGTTCTATTTAGGAAATTCTTCACAGAGATATTATTCCTGCCAAATTTTAAAAATCTGACTAGTAACATTTTTAAAGTTAGGCTTATTGAGGTATGATTATATACAGTGAAACCTGCCCTTTGTAGGTATACAATTTTATGAGTTTTGACAAATATAAATAATCATGTAATCACCATCAAAATAAAAATAGAGGCTACATCTCTATTAGTTTTCTAGGGCTACCTTTACAAAATACTACAGACTAGGTGACTTAAACAACAGGTATTTTCTCGTGGTTCTAGAGGCTGGAAGTCTAAGATCTAGGTGTTGCAAGTGTGGTTTCTTCTAAGGCCTCCTGTGGATGGTGCTTTCCCACTGTGTCCTCATGTGCTCTCTCCTCTGTGTGGGTGAACCTCTGGCATCTCAGGGGTCCAAATTTCCACTTCCTGTAAGGGCACCAGTCATATCTCCTGGCCTTCATTTTAATTTCATCACATCTTTAAAGATTTTATCTTCAAATTACAGTCATATTCTGAAGTTTTGGGGGTGAGGGCTTCAACATAGTTTCAGGGGACAGTTCAACCCATAACAGTTTCCCGAACAATTCCCTCCTGCCCTTTTGTGGTCAGTCCTCTTCCCTGACCCTAGCTCATGGCAATACTGATATTTTCCATCCCTATCACCTTTTTTTTTTTTTTTTTTTAACCCCAGAATGTTATGTAAATGAAATTTAGAGAGTTCTCCTGAGGGATGCCTGTTTGGAAGTGATGGGTTTATCATTCGCTGATACTGATCCAGGCAAGGAAAGCCCAGCGGCTGATCCTTCTCACAAGGGTGCACATTTCCAGTACTCCAAGGGCTGGACAAACCTCCTTGGCTGCCCTTTTCCTAGACGCCAGGGCTGTTTTCCTAGAGGTCAGGGCTATACAGGTCTTTCTTCAGATCATTTACAAGGCAACTGGCAAGCTTATAAATTTGATGATATTAATGGCCACAGCCATTTGCAGACCACTCATAATGTGCCAGGCATCAGGTTAAATGCTTTAGGTAAGTTCTCGTGAATCCCCCCATGACAGCGTAATGAATTCTCCTCCTCATTCAGTTAGGCTTTATTAGAAATGAGGTATGTGTGTTTCTCCAAACATACATGGAAGTTTAAAGTGCTTAAGGTATTTGTCAAGTTCTTACATCCTTTTTACGTTCAAACTTATTTTCTGATTCCAACAACTTAATGGGGTGACTTTCCAATGTCTTCACTGTGCATTTAATGGGGCAACAGGAAAATTATCTTTATGGGCTTCCCCCCACCCTTGCCCACAACACAGGTCAAGCTGCCCTGGGCCCATGATGAGGAAGAGGATGGAGTATGAGATGATACTGATGATAAAAAATGAATCATTTCCCTGCTCTTTCCTAGAACATATTAAAACAAAGGAGATTTTTTAAAAACCATGGTCTCATTTGATCCTGTCAGCACAGCTATTTTTGATCTGTCTTTCCTAAAGGAAGCCCCCTCTGTTACGGGTTCATAGAACCTCAGTCCTGAAGAATTGGAATATGCCAAAGAAATTCTTTAAAGTCATAATATTTCATAGAGAAACATCTTAGCCTAATGGCCATGAAATTAATGAAATTCTCTTGCTCTCTTTTTAAACAAATGAAAAAGCTGAGGCCAGGAAAATTGCAGTAACTTGATCAGCCTCACAGAAGTGGATTCCTGGCCGCTCGATTCTCAGTTTATTGTTTGCGCTCTGCCTGCCCCTCACCTCAGAAGTAGAGTCAGGTGAAATTCTCACCACTAGAGTTACATTTTTTTTTTTTTTTCCTGGCCTAAGGCAGGATTGACATATGGGATTCATTTTCTATTCCAGCTCTAATATACTTGAAGTGGTTACTAAAAGCACAGTATTGAGCAGGGCTTTGAATGTGCATTTGGGCCTAATAGGAAGGAGGATCATAACTGATTCCTGATGTCTGCCATGGATACAGGATGGGGACGGTAGCAGCACCCAGATCTGCCAACCCTGGGTTAAGGCATTGCCACTCCAGGAGTCTTCTTTAAAAAAGGAACATCTTTTGGAATAATACATCACCATTAACAACTTGTGATAAATACATCTTATCAGCAGTTAGTGACTATTGGAGCTAGGCGAGATTGGCAGAGAAACAGAAGATACATGGGTCTAGCACTTGGGAAATGGCTCATAGAGGACAGACTCAGGTGGAGAGCTGTGGACTTGCTGGGTCGGGGTCTGGGCCAGCAAGAACAGTCGGTGGCAGAATGAGAGCCTGGGGTGTCTGCTAGCTCGCAGAGCTATGGCTAGCACTGACAGGCAGAAATGATTTGGAAATTGGAAGTGGGAAGGCACTAGGATGACCAGCTGTCCCAGTCTGTTTGGGATGCAGGACTTCCAAGTTTTAAAACAAAGATAGTCCTAGGGAAACTAGGGGGATTGGTCACCCTAGATGGCACGGACACAAATTTTGCATGCATCATAGTTTAAGGTGAGTCCTACCATCATACTATGGGTCAGGGTATTAATAAGTTATTGCGGCA
Organism: Mirounga angustirostris; assembly: GCF_029215605.1. Classification (NCBI taxonomy): domain Eukaryota; kingdom Metazoa; phylum Chordata; class Mammalia; order Carnivora; family Phocidae; genus Mirounga; species Mirounga angustirostris. The sequence goes on along the minus strand of NW_026991709.1, from coordinate 87,248,977 downwards.
ATAATGCTGTAGAACGAACAAACCAAAAATCTTAATGGCTTATTAGCCACCAATATTTTTCTTTTTCAGCTCTGTAGGTTTGCTATGGTTTGATCAAGGCTGGCCTCAGGAGGACTCTAGTTTGAGAACTGAATACAAGTCTCTTTCATAGGCTTTGTCATTATCCTTGAACCAATGACTTCTGGAGCAATTTTCCTTATAGAAACCACATAAGAGGCCAAGGCAAATGGTGCAAATACACTTAAAGCCTTGACTCACGACTAATATTCCACTGGCTCAAGTAAGTCATGAGGTGACATCCAACATCACTGGAGTAGATGAATGTACTCCACTTTCTCAGATGCCATATTCCTGCTGGGGCATGAGGCAAAGTGCACAGAAGGCTATTCCTTCTATAAGGCGCAGATGAAGAGTGGGAACAACACTCCATCTATAAAGTCAGCCAGTAACTTGAGTGCATGGTGCCAACAAAATATATCTGTATTTCTCCACTGGCTGGCATGATAGGGGCCCCCAAACTGCTTGATAAATGAATGAACACCTAGAGAATCATCTCTAATAAAGTGGCACGTGTTCCCACTAAAAAAAGTCATTTGGCTCCTCTGTCATTAGATGGTAGGAGCTCTTGAGTGCTGCTGAAGATCAGATGCCCTAATGACTGTTTAGGAATCTCTCCTTCCTTTGACCTCCTGTTACCCCTTGCTGTCTGTAAGGTGTTTTTTTTTTTTTTTTTTTCCCTCCTACTTCTGTGTCTCTCATCCTCCAGCTAGACGGCCGGCTCCTCTCGGCCCAGAGAAGTGTGAGAGCTGTCCTTGGCCCTTCCCACACTAGGAAGACAGGTGCCTTGCATATTCCAGGGATGTGTTATTTGCCCTTGCTCACTCTGGTCCCTCTCCAGCTATTCCTTCACACCTCACCCATGGGTCGGCACATGGCTAGCTGGTGTTCCAAATGTGTTTGACTTGAAAACCAGGCATGTGACTTTGAAACTTTTTTTAGGTTTCACAATTAAATGCAAACCTGCCCTTCCCCCACCTCTGTCTCCATGGTCACCGTGTGTGTGTGTGTGTAATAGATTTGTGAAATCATTCTGAATGTTTTTTATGATCCTAGCTTTACATTTCTAGTTTCAGATTCTACTAATTTTTTATTTATTTTTTACTAAGCAATGAAAAGAACGGCTAGATGGGGGAAACAGTAGGAAAAGTCAGCCAAATATTAGATGAGCTTGCATGGAAGTTGAACCTTCTCTGGCACATAAAGGAATTCAGAAGCCTCTATTTCTTTTAGCAAGAACTCAGGTGTTCTTTAATACTTAGGGTCCGAGGCATGCAGGAAAGTATGAAGGCTCAGAGCACTTCAGGTCAAACTTGACTTTCAGCTCTGAAGACTTCCAAAAAACAAAGTCTGAGCTTGTTGCCTAGCAGAAGCCAGTTTCCTTTCAAGCTAGACAATTGATTCAGAGGCTCAAAATAAAGCCACTGAACCAAACCAGCTGTGCTCTCTGGATGGGCACGGTGCACCACCATTTACTCTGTTTCATATAAGGTGGAAGGAACACAGCTGAACACAGATGTCTCTCCCTACTGAAAATAAACCTGTTCCTGAAGAGTTGGCTGCATAATAAATCTTATATAAAATTGTACTTTCTCTCTGACTCCAGTAAAACAGTGGAAAAATACTTTCCAATAAAAAAAAGTGGCCTCTAAATGCCATAATACCATATGACAGAATGAGAGGCCGAGAGGAAATAGGAGGTTCATGTCACTTAAAGAGAATTACAAATTACAGATGCTGTAACTGGATGCTGGCTGGTAGATGTCCTTTTGTGACCTATTGCTAATGGATGAATGGGCAAGATATGAAAACCCTGAGGATGAAATGGGTGTGGGATCACTTCAGGGATTTTCTTTCCCTGTACGTGGGTTTTAGAGTTGTGATTTTTCCCTCCCTATGCCTTCTTCCTCTCCCCTTTATCTCCCATTGTTACAGCTAGGTACACTGAAAGAAAATCTGAGTGCTTTTCAGCACTTCTGACCTTTTCCTGTCTTCAACCCTGAGGGATATAATACAGTCCTATAATCGGTAACTCACTAGGACTGATTTTCACTGGGTGAATGTCTCCTGGGGGAGCGGGGGAAGGTTGTGTGTAGTTGGAAGAGTTAACTTTCCTTCCCCTGGCCCAACTGATCAGTATTTGTGACATGCATTATGTCATTTCCTATGTTTCTACTGTCTGTGTTTTGATGAACGTGGTCAATCACTTTCTATGCTTTAGTTTCCCCAAGTGTAAAGTAGACATAAAGATATTTGCTCTCCCAGAAAGTTTCAAGCAGGGCACTTCTGTCTTCTGTGCAGCAATTGGAAATGTGGGGGGTGTTATCTGGGTTGTTACAAAGACTGTGGTAGGAGGGGACCAGGGATGCTCAATGTCTTGCAATGCACAGGACAGTCCCACACAATAATTTGTCCCACCCCAAATGAGAAACACTGCAAACAGATATGAGTGTTCTGTGGAGTCTAAAATGGCAAACAAGGGGTGCCTGGGTGGCTCAGTCATTAAGTGTCTGCCTTCGGCTTAGGTCATGATTCTAGGGTCCTGGGATTGAGCCCCGCATCAGGCTCCCCGCTCCAAGGGAAGCCTGCTTCTCCCTCTCCCACTCCCTCTGCTTGTGTTCCCTCTCTCACGATCTCTCCCTGTCAAATAAATAAGATCTTAAAAAAATAAAATAGCAAACAAATGCAAAGGAATCCATAGCTAATGTCATTGCCATTTTTTAAAATTTCTTTCCTTTTTTTTTACTTTCACCTTATTTATATTTTTTAATTTAAATTCACTTAATTAACATATAGTGTATTATTAGTTTCAGAGGTAGAGGTCAATGATTCATCAGTCTTATATAATACCCAGTGCTCATTACATCACATACCCTCCTTAATATCATTCACCCAGTTACCCCCTCCACTCCAACAACCCTCAGTTTGTGTCCTATGATTAAAAGTCTCTTATGGTTTGTCTCCCTCTCTGATTTCATCTTGTTTCATTTTTCTCTCTCTTCCCCTATGATCCTCTGTTTTGTTTCGTAAATTCCACATATGAGTGAGATCACATGATAATTGTCTTTTTCTGATTGACTTATTTTGCTTAGCATAATACCCTCTAGTTCCATCCATGTTGTTGCAAATGGTAAGATTTCTCTTTTTTGATGGCTGAGTAATATTCCAGTGTGTGTGTGTGTATGTGTGTGTGTGTACGCCACTTCTTCTTTACTCATCTGTTGATGGACATCTGGGCTCTTTCCATAGTTTGGCTATTGTGGACATTGCTGCTATAAACACTGGGGTGCACATGCCCCTTCAGATCACTACATTTGTATCTTTGGGGTAAATACCCAGTAGTGCAATTGCTGGGTCGTGTGGTAGCTCTATTTTCAACTTTTTGAGGAACCTCCATACTGTTTTCCAGAGTGGCTGCACCAGCTTGCATTCCCACCAACAGTGTAAGAGGGTTGCCCTTTCTCTGCATCCCCGCCAACATCTGTCGTTTCCTGACTTGTTAATTTTAGCCATTCTGACTGGTGTGAGGTGGTATCTCATTGAGGTTTTGATTTGGATTTCCCTGATGCCGAGCGATGTTGAGCACTTTTTCATGTGTCTGTTGGCCATTTGGATGTCTTCTTTGGAAAAATGTCTGTTCATGTCTTCTGCCCATTTCTTGATTATTTGTTCTTTGGGTGTTGAGTTTGATAAGTTCTTTACAGATTTTTGATACTAGTCCTTTATCTGATATGTCATTTGCAAGTATCTTCTCCCATTCTGTCGGTTGTCTTTTGTTTTGTCGACTGTTTCCTTTGCTGTGCAAAAGCTTTTTATCTTGATGAAATCCCAATAGTTCACTTTTGCCTTTGTTTCCCTTGCCTTTGGCGATGTGTCTAGCAAGAAGTTCCTGTGATTGAGGTCCCAGAGGTTGCTGCCTGTGTTCTCCTCTAGGATTTTGATGGATTCCTGTCTAACGTGTAGGTCTTTCCTCCATTTTGAGTTTATCTTTGTGTGTGGTGTAAGAAAATGGTCCAGTTTCATTCTGCATCTGGCTGTCCAATTTTCCCAACACCATTTGTTGAAGAGACTATCTTTTTTTCCATTGGCTATTTCCTGCTTTGTTGAAGATCAGTTGACCATAGAGTTGAGGGTCCATTTCTGGGCTCTCTATTCTGTTCCATTGATCTATGTGTCTGTTTTTGTGCCAGTACCATACTGTCTTGATGATTACAGCTTTGTAATAGAGCTTAAAGTCTGGAATTGTGATGTCACTAACTTTGATTTTCTTTTCAACATTCCTTTGGCTTATTCGGGGTATTTTCTGGGTCCATACAAATTTAGGATTATTTGTTCCAGCTCTGTGAAAAAAGTTGATGGTATTTTGATAGGGATTGAATGTGTAGATTGCTCTAGGTAGCATTGACATCTTCACAATATTTGTTCTTCCAATCTGTGAGCATGGGACGTTTTTCCATTTCTTTGTGTCTTCCTCAATTTTTTTTCATGATTGTTCTGTAGTTTTCTAGGTATAGGTCCTTTGCCTTTTCGGTTGGGTTTATTCCTAGGTATCTTACGGTTTTGGGTGTAATTGTAAATGGGATTGACTCCTTAATTTCTCTTTCTTCTGTCTCGTTGTTGGTGTATAGAAATGCAACTGATTTTTGTGCATTGATTTTATATTCTGCCACTTTGCTGAATTCCTGTATGAGTACTAGCAAGTTTGGGGTAGAGTCTTTTGGGTTTTCCACAGAGTATCATGTCATCTGTGAAGAGAGAGAATTTCACTTCTTCTTTGCCAATTTGGATGCCTTTTATTTCTTTCTATTGTCTGATTGCCGAGGCTAAGACTTCTAGTACTGTGCTGAACAACAGGGGTGATAGTGGACATCCCTGTCATGTTCCTGACCTTAAAGGAAAATCTCTTAGTTTTTCCCCATTGAGAATGATATTCGCTGTGGGCTTTTCATAGATGGCTTTTATGATATTGAGGTATGTTCCCTCTAGCCCTACACTGTGAAGAGTTGTAATCAAGAATGATGCTGTACTTTGTCAAATGCTTTTTCAGCATCTATGAGAGGATCATATGGTTTTTTCCTTTCTTTTATTAATGTCTTGTATCACATTGATTTGTGGATGTTGAACTACCCTTGCAGCCCAGGAATAAATCCCACTTGGTTGTGGTGAATAATCCTTTTAATGTATTGCTGGATCCTATTGGCTAGTATCTTGGTGAGAATTTTGGATCCATGTTCATCAAGGATATTGGTCTGTAATTCTCCTTTTAGGTGGGGGGGGGTCTGTGTCTGGTTTGGGGTGTCATTGCCATTCTTCCCAAGAGTACTGTGCTGATTCTTTGAAGGGTTGCTGCCTTGTGATACCACTTGCTTTGGCTCTGTTCCTACCTGTTTGCAAGAGGGGAACTCTTACTTGCTCCTTGGTATAAAACAGGTGAGTTCATCATCTATTCATCTAAGCCCATTTAAGAAAATAACACCACTAATCACCATGGTAATATCTACTCTTAAATGAGCACTTACTATTCTATAGTTGCAAAACCAAGAAGCTTTCATGCTTTATCCCACTTATTCTTCATGATGACCTTTGCAGAAGGACCTGGGGATATCTAGCCCAGAGACAGGGAAACTGGTTACCAAACCTTGCACACTTCATTTTGAGCTTGCAAGTGGTGGTGAGGGTGGTGCGTTGCTTGGGTAACAAAGCATCCTCTCTGCTGTCTTTGCTTCCTCCAGCTTTTCCTCTACTCGATCTTAAAGAAACAAGAAAACTAAGGTGTGAACTCTTTAACAAAGGGATTCAGGGCCAGCGGTTGAGTTTGTAGGCATACAGTGTAGTTCCCCTCTCCAGAGATCATCAGCCAGGTGAGGTCCGCACTGTGATTGGTGCTCGCTGGAGCAGGGCAGTGTGGCAGGCCTGGGTGTCCTCAGTGCTATCGCTGTCTGAAGCTTACAGGGTGCCCAAGCCCTTCAACCCCCATGATGTTCCATGGTGATGCTTTGGGACACATGGAGCCTGGCCCTCCTTTGAAGACTGCTTTTAGCTTGGCCCTGGTTTGGCAGAGAGGGTCAAAATGGCCCCTAGAATATCTTCACTTGTTGTGGATGACATGCGTCTGTATGCTTTCTCCTCTTGAGTGTTTTTGCTCTACTAATCTGGGAACAGGGAGATGCCTATAAGATGAGAGTTATTTAACATTATAAATGTCTCTCTAAAAAAGGAATCGCTTTTGTAAAGATCAACTTTAATTATAAGAATATATGATGTCATTATAGTATGGGTTTGTTGAAAGCCTAATAACTAGATTATCACTGTGGGCTGTCATTAAGTAGAATATCACTCTAGATTATAGGAGCAGCTTCCCTTGAGTCACAGAGAGCATTTTCTGGGTTTGCTTCCCCAGAGAGGCAGGCCACCCTCTTGTCTGAAGTCATTTTTTTCTCATGGAGCTACCTACAAGGATGTGCCATGTCTGCATTTGCCATTTTTATTCCAATGAATAAGAAAAGCTCCTTTTAATCTGTTTAATTCATTTTCACAGATCAGTGCATTTGCAAAAGTGGAGAGCAGAGACAAGAGGTGAAATGGAGAGTCCTGACAAAAGCGATTGGCAAAGGGACAATTTACAATAAATGAGAATCTTGGAATTCTATTGCCAAATTATGCAAACCTTTCCAGAAAAAGCGAGTAACAGCAGATCAGATAACTGGCTCACAATGAACACTGACAAAGAACAGCATCACTCTCCATCTTGCCCCTTCTATTCGCTTCCCCCGTGGGTGTCCATGGTGGAGAAGCCTCCGGGACCTTTTGATGAGGGGATGAGTGACGCTAGAAAGGAGGGGAGGGCAGGGTCTGGGTATAAGGGAAGGAGGGCCCTGCCTTGCTCAGACCCCTTGAGGACTTCATTCCTGTTGTCCGGCTGCTTAAGCTCTGCTGGATGTGTCAAAGCCAGGAGGTGCTACAGAAATACCTTAGCTGGACCCAAGTGAAGGAAAGCTAGCAGTTCATTCACTGCTAGGACTTTAGATGATGCACGAGGGCCTAAGGGCTAGCCCACACAAGCAAAGACTCTTTCTTGGTCAAAGGAAGAAAATCTCAATAGTAAATCTCTGTCATTTTGAACCTGGGTCTTCAACCAGGGATGAACCCGCCGAATGCGGAGGGACTCAAAGATGTCCCCATAAGCACATGAATGTGTATTTTGGGGGGACGGTATATACCCGTGATGTGTAGGTTTGTGGCCAGTCCGGTGTTCCAGCTCAGGCTGGGTCTCTACCTCTGTGTGCTCTCGGGCCCCAGCTTGGCTCCAGCCTGCCTCCTTGCATTTCTGGCACAGCCCTCTTGTTTCCGAGTCCAGAACTCGCTGTCGTCCTTGCATAGCAGAGTGCCAGATGGATAGGGAAGGAGGTAACACTGAGCCATCTTGTTTGTCTTCACAACATCCATTTGAGGTAGGGAAGGACAGGAAATAAAAATGACAGCATAGAATGACACGGGGAAGCACTGAAAAATCAAGGGTCAAGGTCAGGAGATGGTGGTGACTGGGGACAAAAACCCGAGGCTTCTAACAGCCACTCTTTGACTCTTGGACTAGATGAAGCTGCTAGACTACAACAGGGAAGCAGAAAAGCTATGTTAATAGTTTTTTTTTTTTTTTCCTGCATTCCCCCCCTCCCCACCTTTTTTTAAATAATCAGTACACTACATCCCAGCTAAAATTGAAAAGCAAATAGAACCCATTTCTCTCTCTGTTGCATTTGTCAAGCCAGATTTTCTTTTTTATGTATCCTGTTTGGTCAAAAGCATCTGGAAAAGCAGCCAAGCCAGTTCCCACTGTTCCCCTTTGGTTCTGACAAAATAGTATTGCAAACTGAGATTGTGCATGCTGCCTCCATAGAGTGCGACCGCTCTCCTTCCAGAGCCGCCTTACAGCAATGAACCAGCCCTGTCTCCTCAAGATCAGTGCTCATCTGGTACCAGGCTTTGCCAGGGAAGGGTCTCAATACAAAGATCAAGCAACTTGGCTCAGCAACCCAGGCTCCATCCTGAAGTGCTCAACGCATGTGTTCTGTAAAGGCTACTAGGGAGGTAACATTTTCTTGCAGAAATATTGCTGGCAAAAAAGGGCCAGTACCAAGGTTTTAGGATCCTTCTATAGTTGTCTATTAAAATGCTCTTGGACCTTTTCCTGCCAGTTGTTATTCATTCTCTCTCCCTAGAAGCTTCTTACATGGAACCTTTGGATGGCAGAAATTGCAGTGTAAAGCAGCCCATGGGCTGGGATCTCTGAGACCAGGGTTCTTTTTGATGGATCTAGTAACTTCTTTCATTGATAGGTCATTTGCCCAGCAGTATGAGAGATGCGTCCAGATTTTGTTCTGGGAAATATCAGGCTTAATTAAAGACATTGGTTCGAGTTTCAAGGAACTTCCAATCTAATTTAAGGAGAAAAGACCTGCATCATTGTTCTTTAGTCACTTAAATGAGTATTTGCAAAATGATGCTTTTGGGTGGCCTGTGGAAGGGTTGCTTTTGCCTACCAGGGTAATCCAATTTCTTTTTAAACCCTACTGGATCACCTTATTTTTGTAGTACAGCCATTGCTAATGGCTTTCAGAGCTACAGGTACTTGGAGTTCAGTTCTCTCTTCTTGTAGATGAGGACATTTGGATCCAGACATATCACTGCATTTGCAGGCATATAAGGCCCATCCTCTCCCAGATTTATCAGACTCGCCTGAATCTAATGAATCATGGTAACTCAGGGAAAGGGAAATACTGAATTAGCTTTATAGTAGCTGTGTCATCAAAAGAGCAAATACGTTATTTTGTTCTTATGTATATAGCATAATGTATTCCCAGTAGAAAATTAGAAATTGTGGATGTATGGTAATAATCTCACAAAGATAAATTTTGAAGAAATACCAATGTCATGTTCATGTATGCTGTATGTATAACTTCTTGCTTTCAATAAATACAGGATGGAAATACATAAAATGTCCCCCATCCCAAAATTCTTCAGTGAAATTACTCATCTCACACATGTATCAAGGACACCAGCAAATATGTTTATTAATCTTTTAAAAAATCTCACATGACCAAACAGTCCTTTGCAAACACTCCTAGCCCCTTCAGAAAGAATCACTTGTAAACAATCTCCCAAAACCAATAAAGGGATTTCAAAATGTTTTTCCTCCATCACCAAAGAAAGTCAGGAGAGAGGAGGGGGAGGAGGAGGGGGGGGGGAGGGGATAAGCGTGTCAGAGATAAGAGCTAGAGTGGCCAGAATCCCACGCCCAGTGGCTAGTTAGTGACTCCTGTGGAGGGCAGTTGAGAGAGAGGCTCAGATGGTGGTTTAAAAAAAAAAATGCAAATCTGCTCTCAGCAGAACAGCCTCCATTTTAACCTGGGCCAAGTGGGTGGAACTGCCCCTCCTCCCTAGCCCCCACAGTCCTCTGGCCGCCCTTGACTTTCATTTTATTCTGATTTTATCAGCACAGAACAAAGCTAGGGGGCTGGGAGGCACAGTGGGGATGGGTTGCCGGCCACTCCAGGCTGGATCTGAATAGGAAGTAGGTTATTAGTCCCTAAAATTGCTCTCTGGGTTTTCCTTGTCATGTAGTTTCTTTTCTTTTCTTTTCTTTTCTTTTCTTTTCTTTTCTTTTCTTTTCTTTTCTTTTCTTTTCTTCTCTTCTCTTCTCTTCTCTTCTCTTCTCTTCTCTTCTCTTCTCTTCTCTTCTCTTCTCTTCTCTTCTCTTCTCTTCTCTTCTCTTCTCTTCTCTTCTCTTCTCTTCTCTTTTCTTTTCTCTTGTACTTATGTACTTTTTAAAAAAATAACTTGGTTTTGAATTGGCCAGCAGACCTGTCTGTTTGCTCAGCTTGATCTAAATTGGCTTTTGGTTCAAACTTCAGGTGGTTTTTCAGTTTGACTGTGCTCCTCACTCTCCAGGAAGACAAGTTAGCCCCTATTTAGCATTTTTTTGCTGACAGTGAACCAGCAGGTTTGCTGTTTGAATCTACATCTGAATATACTATTTGGCCAAAAAAAAAAAAAAAAAAAAAAAATTCTGTTTTAGATCTGTTGAATTTTGGTTGCTTTATTTTGGCCCAAATGCTCCTCTGTCATATTGTTTTACATTTGTCTGGAATTTACTCTTCTGTGGATCTTTCAGCAAATTCTCTCTGCAGTTCCAGGTTTTATGAACAAATGGGAGACAGTTTGAGTTCTGACTAGAGTGTTCCTCCGTCAAAATACAGTGACAGGAAGCCCCCATAGAGTGTCCACAGAGAGATACTGCCTCCATGGAAGATTGCATTTTGAAAACAAAATGATCCCTTAATCTCAAATCAGTCAAACCTCCACACTTAGTAGTGTGTCAATGATGAACATATGCATGCTCCTAATAAAGTAGTAATTAATCATTACCATGCAGGTGCAACAGTGTATATTAAGATTGGCAGTTTAGAACTATCCATAGAATCTTAAGGATAAAAACTAGTAGATTGTTTCCCCCATAAGTCAATTTCAAGCAACATTTTTCTTCAAACTTAATCTTGGAATTCTTTATTTGATTTAATGTTGATCAACAAATTTGGGAGAGCAGGCAGTTTCATAAAAACTCTCCTTTACAGAATTGCCAGGGTTGTAGTGACGTATTGATCTAGCCTAAAAGTTGTAAGACCAGGTGGCAGGAGTAGATGGACAAAGAGGGACAGTATAAGGAATTACTATGTTAAAGAAAAGCCAGAGCTTGACAGTAAAATGGTCAAAACAAGTTTTATTCAGAAACTATTGCAACAGTGGAAAAGAGACTTCACTATAGAACTGGGCTCAATCCCACATACAGCATGGACAAGTGGAGATTTATAGCCAAGGAGCAGGGTGGCAGGGTCACTGGATGGAAAATTACTGAGAGAAGCACGTGGGGGAGGGAGGCTGGGACGGTATTGGTTAAACAGATCTCATGGGGTTCTTGTGAAGGCAGGCCTGGGTGACCAGACACCACCTGGGGAATGGTGGGGGATGAGCAATGTGATCAGACAGGGAGGGTGATCAGATAATTGCAGATGGGAGATTCTCTCCAAACCAACTTACCAGTTTTCTTGCTAAAACTGGGTGATACAGGCCCAATTGAGGATGGACTCCAAGGTTGATCGCTTAGAGGAGCCTGGTTAAAAGTCTAGTCAGTCAAGGACAGAGTCTTTGTCACTCCAAAGATGTATGATTATTGCTTTAATTGGACTAGGCTAAGTACATTTTGGTTAAATTTTTTTTTTTTTCTTTCTCCCTGACCTTTGTAGGTGGTGAGAGAGATGAGAGTTTGTTAGACGGTCACTCCTAGAACCTGGCTGCTATGGGCTTCAGCATCTACAACTACACTTTCTGGAATGATCTGCCCCCTTTGGTTACCATGGCAGGGAGGAGACCAGAGAGCTGTACAAAGGCTTTTCACTGCCTCAGCCCAGAAGCGCACATGCCACTTCCTCTTGCAGCCCAGGGGCCACTGGGGGGTGGGGGGGGTGGGTTGAGGAATGTGTGTATAGCGGGGTGCTTAGTGAGAATCCCTGTGTTCCACACTTCTCCACACTTACATGTGTTTGCGGTAAATGCCTTCTATTTCTTTTAGGAACAAGGGTAAGAGAAAATGCTGCACACATAGAATACTCTTAAATAGAAGGAAATTCTCAAATTGTCCAGCATGTTTCTTACAGTTTTTGAGTTCACACAATTAATAAAACCTATTTATGCTTATGTGTAGGTTTATAATTTAAAGCCTATTTAAAGCATCAAGCAAAAATAGTTACATGGAGTTTCCTTACTGCAGGTGCAAAAATTCTCAAATAATGGATATTGAAATATGTTTCCGGGAGTTTAGTGTCCTTTGGACTTCAGAAAACATTTTGGAAGGTGATGACCTTGGAGTATTTTTTTTCGACTTATCCCCTCCTAAATTTGTTACCCCTGTAGGAAATGAGCGAAGAAGGCCCTTTGTGAGGCTCTTTTGCTAACAGTCATTGGACATACATAAAAGAAACTGGTTGCTTTTTAGCAGTTTTTTAGCAAACAGTAGGGAAATTTACTAGTTATTTCAGAGAAATTAGTGAATAAAGTGGCGTGCAGTGTGGACTATGCTAACTCTGGCAATATTGGACATTTAAAAGGTCACAAAAGCCTCTATTATGGCAAAAGGAAAATTGCAATTATGTAAATAAGGGGTTTCACTATATTACTTGTGTTAATCTCTTATCCCCAAAGGAGTAAATGGTTTTAGTGTATGGTGTACAACACAGAGCCATTAAGTCCATAAAAGCAGTATTTAGTGGAAGAAATAGAAAAGTCTAATTTAATTTAAAACTGATGCATCATGGGGAGCGTCTGACTTCCCAGTATCAGTGCTCCCAAGCCATGACTGTGGAGCAGATAAGGGTCCCCCACTGCAGATGAAGCTGTGAGGCAGACCCATGGTGAGCCCTGCAGGACCCACAGGGCAGGGGTCCATATTATGGTGTGAGTGAAGCCAGCCCATTTTCTTTTTAACCAAAACACACGATGAAGAACAGAAAATTTTGATATCCAAATGTCAAGTCGGTTAGAATTGACCAGTTTGTTGAACAGCTGAATCAAATTTTACAAACTCGGGCTCATTTGGGGTCCTAGATTCCTTCTCCGCATGCTGATTTTCAAGCTGGTGCCCATTATGCTGCTCATATTAAAATGCTATGAAAGCAAAGCATTTTGTGTTGAGTAGTTGAGCAAACTCTATTATACAGTAATTATACTATCAGTATAGAATCTAATTTATATGGAGGAGGGGGTTTTAACCAAATGAAAGAGGAAAACTCACGAACAGTATTTTTTCATTATCACTATGGGATGGTAAAATTGCAGAACTATGCTAACTTGGGAGGCTACTTTTCAGCCTATTTCTACTAAATAAAATTAACTCCTATTCTGCTGGATTTTAACAAAATGTAGCCACTATAACAATGGATGTAGGTCCCAAAGGACTGCCTCTGGTTGCTGCTTATTGAGCATGCAAAAATGTCTCTGTCAACGAGCAATCGTAGGCACACATGCTCCATTATCCATGCTATTTTAAGCATCATTGAGACACAAGGCCTCAGGGTTACACATGAGTAGGACCATCTTAGATCTAATTCTTGCTGACAATAGGGATGCTGGAAGATGAGAGAGGGGGAGAAAAAGACCTAGTTAGCTGTGTAGTTGTGGTATCAACCGCGATACTCAAGTTGCTTATGAACTAATAAGATTGGTTGTACCGTTTATGCCATTTAATTAAATACTTATTAAATGCCTACCATGTGTAGGGCATTCTGTTAAAGGACTGTGGATGAGTAAGCGTTGGGTCTGTACTTGGGGAATAATATAATCTGTATATCAGTCGCATTTGTTTATTGGTTGCTATATGCATATGGAGAATTAAATTAATCACAAAGACAGGGATTATCCAGCGTATGGGTTATCCAGGCTCTTTATTGTTCCTTTTCCTCTGACGACTTGACAGCTCACTTCCACCTCCTCAGGTAGAAAAATGGAAAAAATAAATGGAGACAAAATATAAAAGCTAATTTTCTGCTTGTTAGCCAACCTGGAACACTGGATAGTTTGGAGCAAGAAAATATGCCAGTTAGGAATTAAAGACTAGCAGGTTCTCGTTTGTCTGATGCTCTTGACAGATAAATAATATATGTATCCATTTGCTATCCACACAGTATATGTGCAAAAACATTCATATATACAAATATATGAATGTTATGAATATTTATGTAGTATACATCCTACACACACTTAGGGGTGTGTGCGCATAATGTCTGTGTTCTGTTGCAGCCAACACAAGAAAAGGAGCAAATCCGGTAATCAGATTTCAGTCTGCATTTCCATGGGAAATGGTTATTACTTGTTTGAGGCTCTACACTTGGATGCAGGGTCAGCACCATGAATCTGTAATCCTTCTGAGAAGCGTGTGGCTTGCGTAGTAGAACATACTTGTGGAAAGCAGATTTTCATTGATCTGATAAGTATTAATACATTAATATATATAGGAAACCTTAACAAACAGAGGAAAATCTCCATGATAAAATAAAACCCGATACTGGGGGAACTCACTGACTACATTGTCCTTTTCTGCCAAGAAATATGCCATTTTACTGGTGTCGTTTACTCTGGGTTCTGCTTTTCTTTTTCAAACTTGAGAAGGGAAACTCCGCTTCCAGCAGGAGTCTGGCTTCCCAGTTGGCCAGAAGCTCAGGGCAGAAGGTGCCACCTCTGAAGAAGGACCAGGGAAAGAAGGGATGGCTACTGTTTCTTGCCCTTCCTTCACACTCTAGAGAAAGAGCTTCCTCCCTAGACTCAGGAAAGTTATGGGGAAGATTCTCACTGATTTGGATCACGTATCCATCCATTCCTCAAATAAACCTTAGGTCCAGCCTTTTGGGGTAGGAGTAGCCCCATGTAAACCACATGGAATGGATCCCTCACAGAAAAAAGCGGTTGTATAGCCAGAATAAAGGAGACAGGATGATGAGCTGGCCAGAAAAGTTTCATTTACAAAAGTACTTCGAAAAATCATGTAACAATATATCATCCTTTCATATATTGATATATGCATTGATTTCTTTGTCTTCTATAGATTTGAAATATTGCTTAAAAAGTGCAAGTATGTTAACTATAACAATGTGTAAGCGGTGGGCACTACTTTACTAGTTTTCAATGCATACAGAGTCAGAGCGCTTACTTTTTCACTTAGTAGCTCAAATGCACGTCTGCCTTTATGAATAGAGATTCCAAGCCATCTCTCTTGGACTTCTTGTCAACCCTGATTTGTCCAGAATGTTCCAACATTAACTTTGACCAAAGAGTGTCCATACCTGATGTCCATAGAGATTTTCTTTGCCATTGCTTTCATTACCATATGGTGTCACTGGTGAAAGCTGGTCCTGCACTGTCCCAGTGATGTCTGTCCCTTCCCTGTGCTGGATATATTGTGTGACCCCTCCCAGAGCCTCAGTGGACATGTCTTGGGCTCCAGGATTCCAGCTCACACACACAGATGCTCTTCACCAGCACTCAGGCCAGGAGGGAATGATTTCCAACTTCAGTTTAACCCTGTGCAGGAGCTGGCCATTTCCCATGGGTTTTGGGGCACACAGGGTAGATGGCATGACCAGAAGATCCTGTTCCTATGAGTTCTTTCCCGGGAATGTTGGGGGTGTTGTCTTGACAGTAGACGTGGCCATGGCACTTGTCCTTGCCCAGTGCTGTCTGTGCTTTTGAGTCTTGGTTAGAACCTGAGTAATTTTCTCTCAGAAGTTATCTGGGTTCCTTAAGCAAATTGGTTTATTTTTTCATATGCTAAAGGGAGGGACTGCTTTTCCTTCCCAAGCTTTGGGAGGGGAAGTTTTCCCTCAAAGCAAGGGGGTACTTTTCAACTTTAATTTTTACAAAACAGCCAGGCTACTCTTCCAAGAACAACATCAACATCTTCCCCCAAGGAGACTTTCTCTTTCCAGATGGTAAAAGGCTGGCGTAATTATTTTAAAACTCTCCCTCCCTGGGCATCCTGTTAGCACAAATGTAAACCTGGATTTCTGCCTCAAGCGTGCCCCTCCTGATGCGTTCCCCATGTTTATGAATGAATGGCATCTCTTTCTACTCAGATGACCAAAGCAGAAACCAGGGAGTCCGGTCTGGCTCCTTTTTACTTCCCTATTACTACATTCAAGCAATTAGCAAGGATTGTCATTTCTACTCCCTAAAAAACAATTCTGTCTCCTTCCTTCCCTCCCCATTCCCACTACCTTAATTTATCCTTTGGATTTCTATGACAGATCCTTCTGATCTAGTGTCCACACTGCAGCCTCGGCATTGACTAGAATTCAGGTGTGACCTTGTGACTTCCCTATGTCTCACGTATGGGTGGCTTCCCATTGTTAGGCAGAATTCCAGAAAGAGTTCAGCATCTTTCTCACTTCTGCAGCCTTGTCTCTCAGTAGTTCTTTCTCCACAATCTTTGTCCCATCCATACCAGAGACCTCAGACTTACCTGAGGCTCTAGGTTCTGATTTATGGACCCATCACATGGGTATTTTTTTCTCTCTAGAAACTTCCCCTTTCTCCATGTTGTGTGTGGTGTCAGATTGCTGACATGGCCCCAGCTGGATTGGATGCCCCTGCCATGGATCCTGGATGTTCTCCACCATGTCCCCCTACGTGTCACCATTCTTTACATCATCTTTCCTGTCGACAAGACCATGAACTTCATGAAGGTACCCACCATGTCTGCTCACGCACTGTCATGCTCCCAGAGGTGCATGGTGGGCACCGAATACATATTTATTTAAATAGTAAATACTTTAATAGATCTTCGAAGGTGGCATGGTCTAGGGGGGAAAGTTTTCAATGGGAGCCAGGGGGTGTGAATTTTGCCATATGTTCTCACTCCCTGGGTGATTTTCATGTGAGATGCTACCTTACTCTTCCATCTGGATGAGGGATCACAGCCTGTTGGGAGAGAATTGGGTCCTCCGTGGGGGCTCCTGGCAGAGAGCTGGGCTTCTGGCGGGAGCACTCAGCAGTGCTTCTTGAAAAAAACTCCCATTTTCTACCTGTGACTCCTACTCCTGAGGGAAAATGTGCGTGCCACGCAGGCACCTCGGAATATGAGCAAGTACATTTGAAGGCTCTGAGTGAGATGACTGATTAGGCTAACTCTGAATTTCCAGTATACTGGCATTGAAATAATAGTCCCAGAGGTAAAATTATACAACAGGAATAATATTGCAAGCTGATAACACCAACTTTCTGACCCAAAGAAGGTCTCTCTTCCTTCTGAAAACCATATTTCCACCAATAACATTCAGAAAGCTGCTTATCTGGGCTGGAGTTCATGTGATTAGGTTAGACACGGGCTATGCTGGTGGTGGCTGTTTGTACTGACTTTCTCCTCTTAAAAAATGCATTTAGAAAACTATTCAGTTCTGGTAAAGCAAAATATACATCTATTTTTTTTTTTTACAGTGCATTTTTAAAATGGCAAATCATAAACTACTGACCTTAAGAGAAACTCAACAAATCATTCAAATGCAGCCGCTTGCAAGCCCAGGCCTGACTAATAATTCCTCACACTTAGCATTATCAGATGCATTAAGACTTTAGTCACTCTTACCATCCGCCTAAATATTGCACACTGCAGCAGGCTTCTGCTAAATGTAAGCCTCTGAATCAGGGCAGTAGGGTTTTCTTTTGGCACCAAATGTATTATTTATGTGTTTGTTTTCTGGTGTAGAGGGGGTGGAACCCAAATCCCTGGATTCTGTGCAGCCCACGTGCTGAAATGTGCGTGTTTGCGGAGAGGTGCTCCCTGCTGCAGAGCGGCCGAGGGGGCCTCTCACACAGAGGCAAAGTGACGCTTGTTGGCTTTTGCCCTTTCCCCACCTCAACTTAATTATTCTTCCCTGAGGAAATGATGGAAGGGTTGACAGAGCCAACATGGTCACCTTCAGACTCCCATATCATTTGGGAGCGCATATGAAGATACACATATTTTACTTTTAAAATATTTTACTTTTTCTTGTTGATGGTGGTGGTGGTGGCGAGTTTTAAACTTTGGTTGCTTGAGTTAGAAAACAAATCACCTCTCCCTTGGACGATTCAGAAGATGCAGGTATATCTGAGGTAACAATGAAGTCTTCTTACGTTGCTTCTTCTGCCACTCCTATGCCGCCATTTATTTTCGTAGTTCTTTTTTTTCCCTTTAAAGATTTTATTTACTTGTCAGAGAGAGAGAGAGTACAAGCAGGGGGAGCAATGGAGGGAGAGGGAGAAGCAGGCTCCCCACGGAGCAGGGAGCCCGATGTGGGGCTGGATCCCAGGACCCCGGGATCATGACCTGAGCTGAAGGCAGACGCTTCACCGACTGAGCCACCCAGGCATCCTGTTTTTCTAATTCCTATTTTTTGTGATTATCTAAACATATAGGCCCATGTACAGATTTGTTTTTTTCTATTTAAAAATGTATAATGTACTAGACATACTGTACCGTAACTTGCTTTTGCCTTTTTTTTTTTTTTTTTTTTTAACTCTATATATCATGGATTTTCTCCGTGGTCCTTGACCTGCTCTGTTCCATGAATTCGGTACCTGTGGACCCTGGTATGTTCCTGGGTTTGCTTCTCTTGTTTCACAGACTCCAGTTTTCTCGGACTAGATTTATAGACCAAGATGGCATCATGTCTCAGTGCTCAGCACTCAGCAACTGATCATCTGGAGCTGTTTTTAACTAACTCTAGGGCTGCATCTCAGTTTGGTTTGAACAGACTCATTTTTGTGGGCACGTGCTTTGGAGCCATGTGTTTTGTGTTCTCTGGCCGCTAACCAGTTACCACACCTTATGTGCAGAGCTCAATATCCGTGCAGCCAAAGTGAAGCAATTACGCAATGACTCAGATCATTCAGGGAGAGAAGAGAGTTCTGCTGCGTGACTCAGGTGATCCTGGCTGGAGAAACCTTGTAGGGAGGGGGGCAGTTCTTTCCTTACTAACATTTCAAAGCCACGTGGGTGAGCCCTCGTAGGGGCGGGGTGGACTTTGTGGGTGGGCGAGAATACTTTGTAAGGGCTTCTCAGGTGATTGTGAAAGTCACCTTCACCATTTGAAGATTGTCGGCACAGAAGGAGATTAGGTAACCGGGCACTATGGTGCAGGATGGGAAGGCACTGAAGAGTAGAAATACCTAAGATCTCTGCCTCTTATGGCTTACAGTCCGTATTCGTTTCCTAGGGTTGCTGTAACAAAGTGCCCCAAACCAGCTGGCTTAAAACAATAGAAATTTATTCCCTCACATTTCTGGAGATTTTGAAGTCTGAAGTCACGATGTCTTTAGGGGCCATGCTCTCTCCAGGGCCTCTAGGGAAGGGACCCTTCCTTGCCTTTCCCAGCATCTGGTCACCCCAGGTGTTCTTGGCTTGTGGTGGCAAAACTCCAATCTGTCTCTGGCCATCTTCCCTCTGTCTGTGTCTTCACAGGTGCCCTCCCTGTGTGTTGGGGGCTATGAGGAAATTTCCTTCTTCTAATAAGGACAGTGTAATTACAGCCAACTCTAATGAGGTCCTCCTAATGAGGTCATTGGAGTTGGCCTTACTTAAATCTGCAAAGGATCTAGTCCCAAATAAGGTCACATTCACAGGTACCAGGGGTAAGGACTTCACCATATCTTCTTTGAGGAGACATAGAGCAACCCATAACAGAGCCTAAGTTTTTACTCCAGTGGGTCAGGGTGGTGTTTTGTCTCATCATCTGACAAACAGATACAAAATTACAAGGGGAGAAGGGCTACAGGGGAGAGACAGGGTGCTCTACCATCTCTCACATGGGATTAGACCTGGGCAGGATTCTGGGGGAAGTATGCTTGGGCGGAGCAAGTATCAAGTAGGTGCCCTGAGAGAAAGAAGGGTGCAAGTACCAGACTTGTGGGGCTGGTGTGAAGGGAGAAAAGGGGTGTGGTGAGGATGATGAGTGCTCAAGAGGTTAGCCATGACCAGACTGGGCAGGGCATGGAGCCTCATCCTAGGAGAAGCAGGAAGCTGTCGAAGGGTTTAAGCAGAGGGTGACTTCATCTGATGTGCATGTCACAACCAACACTCCAGCTGGAATGTTGCACTGTTAGGGGCAAGACAGACTGGATGAGGGTGCATCCAGTCCCATAGGAAGCTCTAGCAGATGGGAGAGGACATAGCTTACACTGCAGAGGTTGAGCTGGAGGTCTACAGGAAGGGAAGATTTCAAAAAAAGTATTTGGAGAATAGAACAAAATAGAAACTGGGGCTTGATTAAGACATAATAAGAACCTTGCCAAGGACAGCGTGGAGGTTCCTGGCCTGGGAAGGCTGGTGGGGACTCCACAGAGAAGAGGACGTGGGAGATGGCCTGTTTTGGGGAGGGAAGATTGTGAGGGCGATTTCCTCTGAAGTGACATGAAGACCTCCCAGTGGAGATGTCAAGCAGGCAGCTGGATATGTGGGGCCCAGTTCGAGGCAAGTAACACTTTGTCCCGTCACTGAAATCTCATGCAACCTGAACGGAGAAGTTGAGTGGGGGGTCTGGTCTCCCCTTCTCATGCTTGGGGGAGGATTCTGGGACCTGAGGGCTCCCCAAATCAGTTTTAAACTACAAGGTGGATCACTTCTTTTTGGCCATATGAACTGTAATTTTGGTAGCTACCATGGGCAATGTTTGGGGGGACCTGCTAATAAGGAAAAAGGCCCAGTGAGCGGTGTCTTTTAGACAGGTTAAGTGAGGGGGCAGACATGGTACGCAATTCAGCAAATTTTAATTTTTACGTGACATAATCACTAAAATAAGAGTGAGTAATTAGTAATATGAGTAATTAGTAATCTGTAATCACTGTTTGGTTTTTTTCATCAGAGATCAAGATTAAAATAAATGCTCCTTAAAAAGGCGAGTGCAGTACCAGTTCCTTTGACCTTAGAAGTATACTCTCAACCCTATACAGCTTTGTTTCCCTTTCTGTCTTCTTGAAAACATCTGTCTTCTCTCACCTGTAAAACTTCTCAGCATTTTTCCTCAGCTTCCGTAGGAAGCACTTGTAATTTGGGTATTAAAAATGTTTTAGGGGTGCCTGGGTGGCTCAGTCGTTAAGCGTCTGCTTTCGGCTCAGGTCATGATCCCAGGGTCCTGGGATCGAGTCCCGCATCGGGCTCCCTGCTCCGCGGGAAGCCTGCTTCTCCCTCTCCCGCTCCCCGACTTGTGTTCCCTCTCTCGCTGTGTCTCCCTCTGTCAAATAAATAAATAAAAGCTTAAAAAAAAAATGTAGCCCTTTCTCTTGCTGCTTGAATTCATTCAGGCTCTGGGGCCAATGGCTTCCTTATTCAGCTGTTGTGCTTGCGTATCACTGATTAGCAAACTCTCTCCTGGAAGAGAGCTCATTGCTCTTTCTTGGGGCTGATGTCACTCTGTTGTGGGAAGCTCTGTGCTGTCTCTTACTCCTAGAGCCTCTTTCTTGCATACCACCTTGCTCTGAATATTCAGACTTTTTCTAAGACTGAAAAGCTGATAATGTATCTCTTTCTCTAAAGGCTGGCTCTAATCCTGAGACAATTTCTTTCCAACCAGGATAAAATTTACCTTAGCAACTAAGGAACTAATTAACTCAATTAACTTTTCCCCTCCTCCTTTATCAGTATTCAATTAACATGAAATTACTTCTTTGCTATGCTCCGTAGTTTTATAACTTTCTGAGTAAATAGTTGAAATGGGTGAAGGGCTACAGAGGAGGTAGGTAAAGAATGTCTCAGAGGGATGAAAAGGTACCAATGAAGACACAGAACTGGAAGACCCTTCATTCCCCTGCCTTTTGTTAGCATGTTTTAAGACCCCTAGGTGTAATTTAGATGCAACTGTTGCAAGTGGAGGGGACAGGGACAGAACTCTGAGGTGACCAGAATTAAGTTTTTAGCATTCAGCGGAATGGGGCTCAGAAACAGAAATAGGTAGATGGAAGGAAAATAATTACTTTTTTTTTTTTTTTTGCAGTTTGAGTTTATGGACAGGGATTCATATTACAGTTGTCAAAAATAATGGCAGATAATGAAACAATACTTACCAAAATTGTACTTTTTTTTTACTTTGAAGATCAAAAAGTAGAACCTGGTCTTTCCCTAAAAGAATTGAAGGAGAAATGAGCTGGATACTAGCCTTTCTCCCTCTCCTATTCCTGCAAGCTAGTTTGGAAATCCACATATTTTCCTCAGCTTCTCCAAATGTATAAACAAGTTGCTCCATTGGGAATTCTCAATGCTACATCCAGGACTATGTCTGCTTTTTTTAACCTCATTATCACCTGCCCTAGACAATTTTTCTATCCTGTACATGGCATATATTTCTTAATGACAGTCATCCTTTCTGGGAATGAATAGGGGTTAGACAAAATGAATTTGTTTTATTCTGTCAAATTAATCATTTAGGCAAAATGAGTGAATTAATATATAAAAACCAAAATCATCTCAGTGATCCTTGTTGAGCTCAGAGTATTTCGATGATCTTATTAGGAATGCCTTAGGAAGTAGGTGTTATTATCCCCATTTTACAAGTGAGGGAATTGAGATTGCAAAATGTTGGTATCTTGGCTAAGGCCACACACCAAGTCACCAAAGATGTGGGATTTAGATCCAGATAGTTTAATGCCAAAGACATTTAGTCAGTACTAACTCTGCTGTCTGCATGAGCAGGGAAGAGAAATGATTTTCCTGCTTAAGCATATTCCTTCAAATGCCCTGTCTGGGGATGCTCTGGCCTTGACCAGTTTTCAAATAAAGCTGATGCTTCCAGAGGTGCCAGTCAAGGGTGTATATAAGGGGCTGATCCTACATCACATCCCAAGTGGTAAGCTCTCTCTCTCTGTTCATTGTATAAAATAACTATGTACACACTGTTTGTTTATGAGCAGCTAACCTTGGGACTCAGGGCTGCCAGATTTAGCAAATACAATGATAAGGTGCCCAGTGAAATGTAAATTTCAGATACTTGATGGAAAATGTTTGGAGTAAGTATGTTCTATGCAGTATTTGGGACATATTTATACTAAAAAAATTATTTATTTGAAATTCAAATTTTATTGGGCATCTTGCATTTTATCTGGCAATGTGTAGAGACTGATGTTCTCTCTCTCTCTCTTTTACATACACACAGCTACCAACTCACACATTGTGAACAGAGCAGTGTCCAGGAGGACTGTGTGTGTGTGTGTGTGTGTGTGTGTGTGTGTGTGTGTGTGGTGAGGGAGGCTTGCCTTCAGCAGGTCCTTCCCAGCAACCCTGCTCTCCCACTGGGAACTCTCTAGTTGAGATGCTGCCCCTGGCAAGCCATGCTTAGTTCTCCTCCTTCCTCCTGTTCATCAGTACTTCCCTCCCTGATCCCAAACGTGCCAGTCCCTGCCTTTACAATCAGTACTGGGGCATGGATAGTTCTAGGCTCAGAATGTTGGAGCTGGAAAGACTCAAGGAAATTGAGGACACTGAGGATCTCATAGACAAAAGAATCATGTTCTTGAGGTGAAACACCCAGACTGGGGGCAGAGTTGGCACTGGAATGGACTCCTGGCCAGGACCTTTCCTGCCCTGGGAGCTCTGCTTACCACACAATGAGATCAAGTTTCTGGCTCCCTGCTTACTTCCACAATATGTTGAGAAGGGGTGCTTCTCCCCTTCTCTGATGGGGATAATGATGGTGGTGGTGATCAGGACAATACTGATTTTTTTTTTTTTTTCAGTCCTGGGCATTTTATCATAGTGTTTCATCGAATCATTACACTAACCAACAAGGTAGCTCTTATTCATTGCTAAGGTTGGTCCACTAGCTTTTCCTGCTGCTAACTCTGTTTTACTCTCCCTAAAAATACCCCCAAGAACAACAGGACTCATTTTAAAATAAGTTACAGTAATTTGCAAAGAGAGAGTTGGGGAAGTACATATCTGTGCTTCTTAAAGCTGACAACTCTTTCTTTGCTTCTTGTTTCCAAGGGGTGGGAAGATACTGCAATTGGGGAGGCAACCTATCTAATTCTGGTAGTGATCCAATATACATAGCCCTCAGAGACTTCCTAAGTTTCCTTCTTCTCTATAAATCCCAGCATGTTTTGCAACTGCATTTATTTTACTGCTTTGAGGAGGTGGGAATATCTGGGAGTGTGTTTCCTTTAAGGAAGGATGAAGTAAGAATATAATGCAAACACTCAGAGGAATTTCCTTTATTTTTACATTTGGAAATAGTTGTATTTGATATGATTAATTTGGAAAGAGGTTGTAATTCATTGGCATATATGGGAATATAAAAATGACTGCCATCATTTGAACACTAATATGGGCTAGACATGGTATAAGGTATGTTACCCTAACTATAATTCTCTCAACAAATGTGGAGATAGGTGTTATTATTTGAATTTCTCAAAAGAAGAAACTTGAACTTTTGAGAGGTTAAGGAATTTCCCCAAGGTCACATAGGAAGTGGAAATGTTGAATATGGGACTCAGGATAATCCAACTTGAAAATCCATGTGCTTTCCATATGTTATTGTTAAAAAAAATTTGGGAAATACTTTACATTATTTCCTCTTGGAGTTTCCTATGCCTACCAGCATATTAAAGACTGAATTCCTGTAACAAAGAAGTATATTTGACTTTTTTTTAGTTCGAAGTTTGCATATAGAATGTACATCTATTAATACCTTAAGAAGTCAGTGTTTAGAGTTACTTTACCCATCCCAATGGTACATTTAGGGTTACAAAGGATTTGACACAATGCCATTTCAGGCTCAGTTAATGACCTTAAGAGGAACTATTTACAAAGTGGAAGACAAAACTAAGAGGCAGGAAAAATATAGTATTTTGAAATATCTGAAATGCTGTCATGTGAAAGAGAGATTAGATTGTTTCCAAGGTCCAAGGAA
This sequence comes from Mirounga angustirostris, assembly GCF_029215605.1. Lineage (NCBI taxonomy): Eukaryota > Metazoa > Chordata > Mammalia > Carnivora > Phocidae > Mirounga > Mirounga angustirostris. The sequence goes on along the minus strand of NW_026991709.1, from coordinate 87,224,441 downwards.
TAAAACTAAAACCAATGCATAGAAGACACAGCAAGATAGATTTTGCTTCTACTTAAGTTCTAACAGTCAGAACTGCCAAAAAATAGACTAGACCACCCATTATTGGAAGTGACGGGCCATAGGCTCCATGGCTACCTGTGAAAATGGCATTCAGGCATCAACTGAGGGCTTGAATTAGATGACCTTTAAGGGTTTTGACAATTAGGATTCTGTTTTTATTTAAACTGGTTAATTCTACCCCACAACTAAATGATGAGCAGTTGGTCCAGCAGTTTATATTTGTATAGAAAACAGCCAATTGCACAGCAAACAACAAATTATATGCCTGATTTTTCAAAAACTCTGTAATTGTTTTTGGCAGCACATACTGCAGGATATTGATGTGGATGTCCACATTTTCTTCCAGAGATAGACATTCATCCTTGGTGTGTGTTTCACTTTATAGGGGATTGGTCACTGACTTAATCAGGGCCTCGGGATTGGTTTCAGGACCAGTGCTGATGGTATAGAATGGGAATGACTTTCTGTGGTGTTGGTATGTCAAAGTTGGTGCTTTTCTTTTTCGTGATAAATTTGGGAGGATCGGTCTAGGTTAGCACATGAAGTTTTAAACCTCTTTGTTATATTACTTAAGGAAACCCACATGAAATATATTTATAGTGTTTGTAATTAAATATGCCAACCAAACTCTCAGAGAAGAAATTGTGAAAACATTAAAACTCTGTAGTCCCTAAGAATGTAAATTTCTACCATGACCTAAAATGGTACAGTGCCTTCAGGGTGCAGAGTATTTGGGAGTTTTTGATGCAATTTATGGAATATAATAATATGGTGATGAGCTTGATTCCATTAGACAAGCTACAAACAATTTCAAAGTCAGGAAAGATGACTATCTTATATGCATGCATTATAAAACCATGATAGTAACCCAAGCTATGAAACAAAGTGTATTTTTTCTATTAATGTGTGTTTGCTGCCTTTTGTGTTTTGATGTCTGCTGATTTGCCCACAGACCAGCAGTAGCAGGCACTAAAGTTAAAAAAAAAAATTATGAAAAAGGCTTATGTAATCTCAGTGCTAGGTTTTCAACATTGAGTCCCCTTCTGCAGGCAATTCAATTCCCTATTGAATATCTGAGGGTCCCCAGAGAGTGCTTTCATGTCCTGATCATCACTGGTCACTGTCTCCTGCTCCCCGCCCCCCCAACCCACCACACTTGTGACCTGCTGCTCCAGATTCCATTCTAGAGGTTCTTCTTACTCAGCCTGTGCCCTGCTCCCACCAGTAGGTGGGCATTTCCCAGCCCCATCCCACCCTTCTGAATCAGAACCTGCATTTCATTGAGCCACCCAGGGATTTACACCCACATTGAAGTTCAGGAAGCTCTGTTCTAGGTAACCTCTTAACAGCTCATGAAGATGTTCTTTCCTGTCCTTCTTTGTCCCAAGCGTGGACCAAGGGCTTTCTTGCCCCTGTTGTATTTAATGTACTGAACTAAAGGTTTCCAGGGACCAAGGAGGATACACAACACAGGAAAATCGAAAAGTGGATCTAAGACACCTCTGCTCCCCAAGCTGTCATGGCATTTTATAGGTTCTTGTAGTGGCCATCTCCCTCCATAAGCCTTAGGCTAACACTATGTTCTTAGGGGCGATTGGTAACTCAGGCTAAAGTCACCTTCTTCATGTATTTTTCCCTTAAAGCATCAGGGCTCTAAGTCAGAATCAGCCCCCAATTAACATCATAACCATCTTTGTCTCCTGTCCTTTCTACTCGATTTAGCTCTCCTGGTACAACTTCTCTCCCTGGGTCTCAGCTGTCTTCTCATAAGTATAGCCAAAAGTCTCATTAAGGTGTTTTCCCAAGCAAAATGGCAGACTTCCTCCAAGCATAAATCGTCTACCACCACTGGGAGATGGAAACAGGTGCAGGAAGACTTAAAATAAATATATATGTGTGTATGTGTTTTACTACATTTAAAATTTTTAAAGAGCTGTTAAATAATTTTTTGACAAATTAAGAAAAGAATACTATTATTTGGATACCAAGTTTTATGGGGGGGATTGTTTCAAAAACAAAACCATTGTATTCTTTTGATTGTGTTGCCTAGTTTCAGTCAAGTTTAGACCTACCCTGAGATCATGACCTGAGCCGAAACCAAGAGTTTGACACTCAACCAGCTGTGCCACCCAAGCGTCCCTCTTTTAGAGTTTTTTACTTCATTCAGTTTCTCTTTAGCTAGAATACTCTCCTACAAGAATATCTCATATGAGATATTTGAGGCTGGGCACTGGCTTCATTTATTGAATACTTTTTAGGATTTTTATAGGTCTCCTTTTACATTTAGTCATTATATCATGTTTGTGATGTGGGTATTCTATTTTATTTATTTTTTAATTGCTTCTATTTTAAAGTCAATCCGGCAACAGATAATAATTGACTACTTACTGTATGCCAGTGAGTAAAATAGAGTCCAGCCCTGGAAGGAGCTTACATTCAATACACGTCCAACTGCCTCATTTTGTAGATGAAGACACTGAGGCTCCAAGAGTTTAAATGTCTTGTCCACAGTCAGCTGGCTAGAAAGGTCAGAGCCAGAACTGAACCTAGTCTGACTCTGACGTTCATGTCCTCCTTATAATGCAGGACTGAACTATATAGCCTATAGCTTCTTAGCAGGTGTTTGTGTAGTGAGTAGTGAAGAATTTGTTTGGAAGAAATATGTTGATAAGCTGCTTGGGTTGGAAATGGAAACCTTAGGGCCATGTTCAAAGAATAAGAGATTCTAACTGTTAGATTAGGGAAGGCTCCCCCACCCCTCAGAAGGAAAAAAAAAAAAAAAGAGAAAGAGGTCATGAATGGGTGATGGGGAGTGGAAGAGAAAGGGGAGCCAGCTAGGAGGCCTGGGGTAGACTCTAGGTCAAGTCAGTAGTTTCTTTTTCTTTTTGAGATTTTATTTATTTATTTGAGAGAGACAGCATGAGCACAGAGGGAGAGGGAGAAGCAGACTCCCTGATGAGCTGAGAGCCCGACACGGGATCCGATCCCAGGTCCCTGGGATCATGACCTGAGCCGAAGGCAGATGCTTAACCGACTGAGCCCCCCAGGCACCCCAAGTCAGTGATTTCTGCCTCCTGAAGCTACCAGCATGTCTGCTGAAGTATCTAGGAGTGCTTGGTGTGAACGGAGCCAGATCTTCAGAGGTCTGAAATGACACAGTCTGGAAAGCCTTCTTTCTGAAAAAGGGCAGGATTGCCCAGGAAGCAAATAGAGGCAGGCTCCTAGAAGGGGCCCTGCACAGCTGAGAGGCTCTAAAGTGGAAAGCGCTATCCCTCCTCTGCCTTAAGGGAAATCCATCACTGAGAGGACCTGGCGTATTAAAGGGTGTGTGTGGAGTAGTGAGGGGACTGAGTGCAGTATCAGTTGGGGTGGAACAAAGCAGGGACTGTGTGTAGCTCCTGGACCTGGGGCAGGGGTGGCATGAGAACACAAATTCTTGTGAATTAGCAGATGTTTGGAGAGGGCTTTGAACCTTCTGATGAAGTTACATGGGGTGGGAGGTATGTGTGCTGGGGCTAGTGTCAGGTTGAGTCAGTCTTACTGATCTTCAGCTCTCAAGATGCCACTTGCTATCATCAGAGTCCCTTTTTTAAAGTACATTAACAAATGAAATGCTATTTATTTTCATGCCTTCAGTACTCCAGTTAAATTGCAATACTCACTGTTTTAATAATGTGCGCTAATAGAGTTATACACCTGAACAATCCACAGCTGATAACAAGGTGCATTATAGGAAGGTCCCTGGTGGAGGTGGGAAAAATTTTAGGGAATTTAAACTAAGGGAATGGTGACTGATTCTCAAAGTGAACACTAGCATATATTTAATGAGTAGGAATTTAATGGACCAATCACTGTTAGGTGCAAAATTTTTACAGAAAATCTTTTTAAGCACTCAGCTCTGTTCTGGACACTAGCAATAAAAGATTATTAGTAAGACAAAACTTCTTCCCTTGAAGACAGCACAGACTAGTTAGTGGCTATCTCAATACTTTTGGGAGAGGCAGCAGGATAGGATGGAAAAATCACCCTGGTAAGGAGATTTGAAATTCTTTTAGAAATCCTACCATTCGCTTAAAGCATGAACTTGACTAGAATCACATTTGCAAAGGCTTCTTTCATGGAGTGACAGGGAACTGAGAAAGGGAGGGTGGGGCCTCCAAGACTGGGTGTGTCATGATCACTCCTGAAGGAATGCAAATACTGTGTTGAGGAGCTGGGAACTAGAGAAAGATGAAAGCATAATGGGCTGTAATTATCATAGGAACTATGGAAACTCATCATCTGGCATATTATGCATGGAACCAACAGGTTGAATAATGTCCTGGCAGAGGACGTGTATACTTTGGATAATTGGGGCATGACTACTGAAATCCATTGGGCATTGTAATGATTAGCTGTTACCCAAGCCTATTTCCTCTTCCTCTTGGGCACACAGCAAAACTAGGTTTCCCAGCCTCTCTTGCAGTTAGATGTGCTAATGTGAATGAATTCTGAATAACGAAAGATGGTTAGAAGTAATGTATACCCACCAGGACTTGCTCACAGGAATCTCCAACATGCTGTCCTCCATATTCTTTCTGCTACGATGGTGATCTTGGAAGCTTTGTGAGGAAAATGAAGGAGCTATGAGATACAAGGCATGTTTGTCCCTGAATCATGACTTGGAGAGGAAAAGTAGATGCCTGATAATCAAGAATACCTATTTTGGACATGCGTGAAAAATAAATGTCCATTGTATTGATACAGTAAGATTTTAGGCTTGTTTTTACAGAGGCTACATTATCCTAACTCAGAGGTCAACAAACTATGGGCTATCGGTCAAATCCAGCTCATGGCTTATTTTTGCACAGCCCATGAGAAGAGTTTTAAACTTTTTTTTTTTTACATTTTTAAAGGACTAAGAAAAAAAAAGAGTATACAACAGAGACCATATGTGACCCACAAAGTCTAAAATATTTATTCTCTGGCTCTTTACAGAATGTTTGCCAATCTTTGTTTTAACTAGTACAGAAATTTCATATGACAGAGACCTTGGATTCCAGGCAGATATAAAAGTCCTCTAATTATATTACAAATAACTTTTCATATGCAAATATATAAGTAAATAATGAAAAAACTATAGACTTCCACTTCCAGAAAAAATGGAATAGCAGGGATTGGATTTATTTTCTGGACTGAAGCAATGAAAAAAAAAAACAAACAAAAAAACAAAACCACTGTCCAAATATATAATGGTTTGAATGATCAGGCTACAAGGCACAGTGATCCCTGAGAGACAGAAGACAAGGGAGGTGAGACTTATCATGGCCCTAGCTTATTGCCTGGGGAGAATTGCCAGGCCTATTACAAGGAGGGAGAACCTGGGAGGTGCCTGACAGCTTCTCTGGGTTGAGGAGACAGAGCTGGACATCTGAGGAGGCCAAAATGGCCAGCCTTCATGAAAGAATGCCAGAGCGGATAGAACTCTGGAGAGCAGCAGAGTCCCCCTTCTGTGTGTTCTTGAGCACTGACTGACCCATACATGCCTGTGAGGAAATGACCTTCATCTGAGGAAAGATCCATTCCGAAGAATCAGAGGAAACCGTCCCTGGAGCTAAAGCAGGCAGGACGGGGGATAGTTTCTATTTCCTCCGAAGAGAATAGAGAAACTTCATAGTACACGGGACGTCTAGAAGAGTAGTATTCAGAAGGGATTTGCCTCAATAGTGAGGCAAAATGGCCCCAGATGAAGTGCTGCTCGAGGCCCACCTCATAGAATTTACAGCAAGATCCAAAAGGATTGAACTTTTCCATGTAATTTAGCTGCACCCCAGAACAAAAACCAAAAATATTTGTAGGAATACGAAAATAATCAGTCCTTAAAAAGGTAAAAATTACAGTGTCAGGCATCCAATAAAAAATTACCATGCCAGTTAAAGTGAGAACTTTAATATACACTTCATCAAAGAGAATGCAGGGATGGTAAGTAAGCATGTGAAAGATGTTCTGAGTCAGTAGTTATTAGGAGAATGCAAATTAGAACCACAACAAGGTGCCACTATATACCTATTAGGATGTCTAAATTTAAAAAGATTGGCTATACTAAAATTTGGCAAAGATATGGAGCAACTGGAACTTTCCTATACTGTTGTATATAAAATAGTATAAAATATTGAATGTAAAATAGTACAACCACTTTTGAAAATGTTTGCCAGTTTATAACACTCACCAGATGACCCAGGCCTAAATACTAGATATTTACCCAACAGAAATAATAGCTCATATCTATACAAAGATTTATACGTGAATTTATATAATAACTTCATTTATAAAAACCCCAAGCTAGAAACAACCCAAATGTGCATCAACCGAGTCACAAACAAACAAACAAAATATGTATTAGTTTGCTAGGACTTCCATAACAAAATATCACAGATTGGGTGGCTTAAACAACAGAAATACATTTTCTCATAATTGAGGAAGCTAGAAATCTAAAATCAAGGTTTTGACAGGTTTGGTTTCTCTTCTTGTCTTATATGTGGCCGCCTTCTTATCTTGTCCTCACATGGTCTTTCCCCTGTGTGTGCACAACCCTGGCATCTTCAGTATATCCCGATCTCCCCCTTTGTAAGGACCCCAGTAATTTGGGATTAGGAACCAATGTAATGACCCTATTTTAACTTCATTATCTCTCTAAAGCCCTATCTCCAAATACAGTCACATTCTGAAGTACTGGAGGTTTGGGCTTCGACATGTGAATTTGGTGGGGGCGGGACACAATTCAGTCTGTAGACAATGGATTTCTACTAAGCAATGAAAAGGAATGAACTATTGATACATCCTACAATATGGATGCATCTCAGAATAATTATGTTGAGTGAAATAAATCATACAAGAAAGAATGAATACTGTATGACTCCATTTATAGGAAAACTCTGGAAACTGCAAACTACAGTGACAGAAAGAGATCATTGGTGGAATTGAGATGTGAGGGGAATATGGAGGGAAGTAAGACAGGGACTAGAAAGGGGCAGGAGGAAACTTTTCGAGATGATGGATGGGTTCCTTTTCTTGATTGTGACAGTTTCAAGATTGCATATATATGTCAAAATGTTTCACAGTCTACATTTTAAATATGTGTAGTGTACTGCATTTTGATTATATCTTAATACTTTTTTTAAAGAGCTATACACATGTTAGTTCCACTTATAACCCATGGCAGGCTTAAACTCACATCACAGTTTTATTATTCTAATAATAAAGATGCCTATCAGTAAAAATGACCTGTTTGTGGGAATCATCACTGTTTCAATTTTTATCTGTTGGGAGCACCTGCTACTTTGTGCTATGTCACCTCCCTCCTCCTCTCTGGCAGAAGCACCTTCATTCCTTTGGTTACTGTCCCTTTCATTGCTCTAATCATGGGTATGCAGGCGGAATACCTGCTCCTCCAGACACTGTTGATTGGTTGATGGGCAGGCACTTGAATCTAGTTGGGCCAATCAAGTAACTTCCTTGGGGTGTTTCTTACTAAAACTGGGAGGAGTTAACACTTTCTGGAGGAGGAGTTTTTGATTGGCAGTATCCATGTTTCTTTCCACATGGAGGAAGTCTGTGTGCGGCCAGAGAGACTGAAGTCCACATAGAGAGAAGCAGAAGTGGAGAGTTAAGAGAGAATTGGCATTGCTTGAGGTTCTGCTTCCAGGTCCTGAGAACTAGTGATATCCCCGACCTTTCCATGGTTTTCTTTTTTCCACTTTTCCTTATGCGTCGTGTGCTGGTAATTTCCTCATTTATTAAAGTAATTTAAATTAGGCTCCTGTCATATTAAATACTGTCAATAGTTTACTATGTATTTAGGAAATACATTTCTAATTTCTTTTAAGGCCTGAGATCTCGGCATAGCCCAGTAAATAATTGAGGTGGGTCTGACTGAAATCAACAATTTCATTTAATTTAACATGTTTATCAAATACCTACTAAGCCCGAGGCATTGTATTACACACTGGAAGACATTCTTATCCCGAGTGCATTTAAACAGCCACTCAAGTTTTGAACAGCTAAGTAATTTTGAGGCTCCCCACTGTAAATAATTTTGTGGCAAAACTCCCAGGTGTACAATGCTGAAAAAAAATAGATAGAGCCCCAAATTGAACTCATTAGAAATATGTGACCACAGGGAAATGAAAAGCATTCAATGATAACTTTTATTTTCTTAGAATCCTCTGGATTCTAAATCAACTGTGGACTAGAAACTGGCTCTTAGGCTTTATCTTTTATGGTAATGTACACCATAATCAAGAGAATAATTTTTTGGTTCCAAGGAATTTTAATTTAATAAAATACTCTGAGTTCAGTCATCCGTTTCTCTCTATTGGTGCAAACCAGTAGGAAGTAAAGAAACGGAGCAAATGTTACAGCTCTTCATTGTAGTGTTTTTGTTTTGTTTTATTTATTTTTGTTTTTTGATTTTAATTTGGCTTTTGTGTTGCATACTACAGCTGGTGGATTATTTTTCTCAGTGGTTTAAGAAGTAAAAACTGGTCTTCCCTGTCATTGGTTGGGGGCTCCTTTTCTAGAATGCAATGATGCTTCTTAAGAGTTGAGTGCCAAGTACCCTCTTACCCATCATATTGGTTGAATAGTTCTGAGGCAAATGTTTAGGAATGATTAGATCAGGGCATAGAAGACGGCTAAGCAAATAATAGGTACTTAATAAAAATCTCTTAATAGGTTATATAGTGAGATTTATTCAGAAAATCTATACTATTCTCATATGAAGTCACTTCTATCTCTAAGTTTATTAAGATATTATTTAAAAATGAATGAAATAATAAAGTATATGCTTTTAGAAAAGCTTTAAGGTTTTGGTATTTTTTTCTCCCCTCTTTTTTTGGAGTAGGCACAAATCTACTTCTGTACCTTTACCTGGGTAATCCTACCTAACCAGAACTCTCCCTTGCTCCTCTGTCCAGGAGAGGAGCCCAGTATTTTCTATTCCAAAGTACCACATCTGTAACATTTCTCATGTTATCAAACCGTGGTCCTTACCTCCCACCCCCTACCCCAGGACTCTGTATTGTTAAAAATACCGTACCTTTTCATCTACTTCTCCCTTCAGTGAGAATCTAGCTGCAACTAACACTTTTTTTTTTCTTACCTCATTGTAGTTGCATACACAATACATTTTTTCACTATATAACTGTGAAGGAATGAACGCAACAGCAATAACTTGACTCCTCATCTCCCTGCCTACAGATGCATGTTGTTAACCTTTTGGTTGGTTAACAACATTGTCGTTTCTCCTCTTTGCCAACTCCTCCTCCTTTTCTTTTTCCTCTTATTCTGTCTCTCCTCTCTCTCTCTCACACACACACTTTTATATGTAACATGTGCCTTCATGCTTAAACTGCTGTGGGATTATAGCTCTTCATCCCCCGTCATGAAAAGTTTCCATCTGGATGAAAATTCACATAGACATTGTCACCAGTAATGACAGCACAACATTGTGTCTTATAGTCACACTTCTGCGTAGCTGCAGAAAAACTTAAAATATTAGTGAGATGAGGTATAGTTTTCTGGATGCCTGCCTACCTCTCCTTATTTAGACTCGACTAGATCTTTTCGTCTCACTGTCTCCATTTCAATCTATAAAGCAAGACACTCCAACTTTACCCAGCACATTACACAGGGGTGGTGTTTGGGATTAATTACTACTGTAGAAAATAATTTAGGATATGAAAATTGAAGGATTGGCCTGAGACAAATGTGTGAAATAGGGGAGACTGACTTCGAGACTCGGCTCACTCATCTGTAGTATGGTATTGATACCAATTTCATAGGATTGTAATGAGGGTAAAATTAGATAATGAGTAAGCATCAAACAGCAAGACTGACATCTAAAAAGAAGCCAGTGAATATTAGTATCCTCCCTGGGAGCCCCACCTTCCTACTCTCGGTCTTTGCTGTCTCTCCTCTTGCTTGGGCAGCCCTTACCTCCCATCTCTGGTCCCTGGGAACCTTTTGTTATTTATCTTTCCTGTCAAGTGTGCAGCTTTCAGACCCTTTCTTCAATAGTATAGGTGGCAATAACTATTACAAGCTTAAAGGACATTTTAACAGGTAATGGACAATGTTGTAGCAGGGATTTCAGATGTTTGCCACGGGGTGGATGAGATAAAACCCAGTGGGTGGGTATTCGTTCGCCTTGCTTACCATGTGTGAGTCTACTGTGATGGCCAGTAATAACAGGGCTGATGTCAGGATACTTAACAACTAGTTCTTCCTCATCAGAATGGATGCTGGCAGCAAACTGGTTTGGCCAGATAGTGTGTTCTAGATATATGTTGACATTGGTATATCATTTTACAGACTCTTGAGTTCTTTGCTCTGTTACCTGGGCTACACACTTTTTGTGGGAACAGCTATGGGGTGGCAGAGGGAATCTGGGGCATGGAAACATAAGGCTTCCATTCAAATCCTGGCTCTGTCATTTCCTAGCTGTGTAATTTTGGCCTGTTTTCTCATCCCTAAAGGAGAATTATAATACCGACTACACAGGGTTTTTGTTTGTTTGTGGTGAGGCTCAAAAGAGATTTTTTTTTTTTTTTTTTTTTTTTTTTTTTACATGGAAACGTTTTAGAAAGAGGGAAATTAGTTGTTATGATTCAGGAATTCCGGTTCCTGTGTATGTGACAAAGATACCACCACCAATGTCCCAAAACTCTGGATTGGGAAAGATTCCAGATTTAGCGTAACTGATAATAAATCTATCAAAGCTTAGTGGCATGTCTATTTCTGGGTGTTCGAGGCTCTTTCTCACCTACGACATAAGGGTGTGTCCTAAATCATTGCTAAGTGCCCTTCTAACCCTTCAGACCTGTGCGTTCAGGAGCCAGGGCTTTTCTCTGGGTGTCTGAGTCATCTTTGCCGGGGTGGTCAGATTCATTTTAACTGAGCGCAGGCGCACAGAGTTCCGTCTGAGTCCATGCGTGGCCTGGCGAAGGAGAGATGCAGGCAAGAGGCTTCAGGTTTCTCAGTGGAAGCTTACCGTGGCCCTCACCAGCGATTGTGTGCTGCTTTTCCCGCTGACTCAACTTTCTGACCTGTCATGCTGTGCTTGATATTTATATTTCTGGAAATGGTTAGCCACATTACTAGGTAATAAGGTTGCAAATTCCAAGTCTCCCTTGTAATCCAGGTCAGATGTTGTCCTGGGAGTGGATGGGAATGCAGAGAGGCCAAGACTGAGGTTGCCGTGCTTCAGGGCAGATGATGTGATCATGCCTGGCTGGTTATAATATTCCGCGGTAGTTATTTGTACTTTGGGGAAGGACCTACCGAGCTCTCCATTGAAGTTTTCTTGTCTGTTATTTAAATTTACAACATGCTTGAATTTTTTCAGTTGTTAACAGTACCTCATATTGAATGGAATGTGCCTTTAAAAAACTAGAATATTAGAATAGGCAGAGAACCAAGAGGGTAAATAATCCAACCCACTCTTTAGAGATGAGGGAATGCACATTGGAGAAAAGGTTCTTGACTTGCTCAGGGTCAAAGAGCTGCTAAGTGAAAGAGTGAAAGAGTGAGGTCTAATGGGCTCAGTTTCCTAATTCCGAGTCAGTGGGTTTTTTCAAAATCACTTTTCCATGCTACTTCCTGTTGGTATGGCTTGTCCTCGGACACCTCTGATGTCCTCACCTGGCTTTATCCATCTGCTTGTTCCCTGTGAGCACTGTTGTTCCCAGTATACACATCCTCAGACATTATCCACACCCGGGGATATCACAGTGCTCAGGTTATGGCCAAACACACACACATACACACACACCCAAACCAACACTGGGAGGGTGAAGAACAACAGTGTCAAAAAGGGGGCCTGAGGGTAGGTTGCTGGAGGTGGCAGAACTCACATCCTCACTGGTGCAGACTCAGGGGCTAAGTCAAGACAAATATTGTATTTTAATACTTTGAGTCCTCCCTCGGGCTGGTGCCGGCTGCTGGGTGGCTGCCCTCTCCCCTTTGCTCCTTCCATCCTGGCTCCCAGAGCAGCAGGGTTTGTCAGTGGTGAGGCGCCCCCCAACACCGCCCCTCCGGCCTGTCAGACTCTGGCAGGGACTGACTTGTTGTCTCTGGAGCCGGTCTATCAGCTGCAAGTTACCCACGGCCCGTGATGGGGCAGAGGCTAACTAGGGAACAGATGAGCCCTATGGCTGGAAAGGGAAACAGGGCCGGAGAAGTGGCTCCAGCAGGAAGGTGCAGACACACATACTTAGACGACATGTGTCCAGACACATCCTGCACTCTTCACTCACAAGGTAGGAGGTGGTGAGAGCCCACGAAACTGTGCTACTCCCAGCCCAGCTCCCCTCCCCTGGGGCTCCACGGAGCTGAGTGCACTGTACGAAGCACTGCACTGCTCTGGAGGGCCGGGAGCCCGCTGTGGAAGAACTCAGAGGCTAAAGGAGCGAGCCCTGTGGGGCCCAGCAGTGGTTTCCAGGGTCCCTCACGTGGGAATGACCTGTGCCTCTTAGCGTTCCGTGTCTGTGGTTTCCCAGGTCCCAGGACAGCCTGCTGGGGCTTGGGCTCTTCCTGGAGCCAGCTATGAAAGTGATTCTGAGGACAAGGGATGTCTGGGGAAACACTGATGCTGGGGGCGGGGGCGGGGGGGGGGGTGGGGAGGCGGGAGGAGGCTGGCATTTGGAACCAGATGGAACTGGATTTTGAACTCAGCTCCATCCTGTATTAGCTTTGTAATCTTAAGCAAGTGCTTTCTGATGTAAACTGAGAGGCAGTGGAGCAAAGAGGTGAAGGACGTAGTCTCTGGAGCCAGAATGCCTGGGTTTGAAGTTCTGACTCTGTTGCTTGTTAGTTCTGTGATGTTGGGCACACTGTTTACTTCCTTTCACCTCCATTTCCAACCTGTGGAACAGGGATGATGATTATTGTACTTATTTTTTATTTTTTTTTTTTAAAGATTTTATTTATTCATTCGAGACACACAGTTACAGAGAGAGAGAGAGAGCACAAGCCGGGGGAGAGGCAGAGGGAGAAGCAGGCTCCCTGCTGAGCCAGGAGCTGGATGTGGGGCTTGATCCCAGGACCTGGGATCATGACCCGAGCCGAAGGCAGATGCTTAACCATCTGAGCCACCCAGGTGCCCCTGTACTTATTTTTTATGATGACTGAATGACTACATGAATTTACTTGGGAAGGCTCCTGGTTCATTGCAAAGACTATAGGAGCACTTGCTGTTAAGACTGAATGTGGGTAATATTTTCTCATTTTTGTTAGATTTATGTAAGATGATGTAGATAAATTACCTGTTAAAAAGTTGATGCTCGATAAACGGTATCTTTATCTTTATTATGAGAAGGCTCGTAAAGATGTTTATGAACATTCTCTACACAAGAGCACATTATCATATTATATACGGAGTATGCAAGTACTCAAGAGACCCCAGGGAAAGAGATGGTAAGGTCGCAGTGTCTTCTTCAAGTCTGATTTCTCAGTCAGTGCCCCAGCGGAGACCATCAAGCATTAGGGTAGACGAGAACATCCATTGTCTGAATGATAGTGCGAATGAGCAATGCTGAGGACAATTTCAGAGGCCTGGACAGTTGCTGTCAGTTCAAATCAACTCAAATCCTGGTGAAAAATCAATGGATTTTTAAAACCTAGCTCGCTTGAAAACTGCTAAAACGCACGAGAACAGCTCCGGAAATCCCATCTGTTTCATATTTACAGAACGCTTCGTTCCTTCGGTCTGGGCACAACTGACTCATTTTCATTGTGTTCCTATGGCAGAGTGTCTTGTCATTACCAAAGAAACCAGACAGCAGGTTTTGTGTGCGTGAGAAATGTGCATGCCCACTCTTTGTAATTGGTAAGGCTGTCTAAGGATTTGATTACTTGTGATTCACGTGGCAAAGAGATTATGTAATTTAGCAAATTTACAAATGTGATCTTTTAATGTAAAGCAGTGATATCTGACCATGAACTCTTTCTTTTCTTTTACTCACATATATTCGGGGGGACTGCAGTGTAGCCCTGATGCTGAGAGCATTGGGTGAGCGCCCTCTAGTCAGACTACCTGACTATCTTAGTTCTACCATTTTGTAGCCATGTGACCTTGGGCAAGTTAATCAATTCCTCTGTACCCTGGTTTTCCCATCTATAAAAAGGTTGAGTATGAGAACCTATCAGTATTATTTAGGGTTATTAACACTACCTGTTGTAACAGCCTCCCAGATCTTAGAATAGTACATGTTCGTCTCTTACTCACATCACAGTCTGAGGGGCATCATGAGGTTCTCCTGGATGGCTCCCTTCCAAACAGTGGATCAGATCGAGACCTCTTCCTTAATGGGCCTTCATTTCCCCCAGGGTTGTGCCATCCAATACGGTAGCCTACTAGCTGCACTTGGCTATTTAAATTAATTAAAATATTAAAATTTAGTTATAGTAGCTACCTCTCAAGTGCTTGGGAGCCAAATGTGTCTAGTGATTACCATATCAGACAACACAAATACAAAACATGTCATCATCACAGAAAGTTCTGTTGGAGAGCACTGCCTTGGGACTTTCTTGTTCTCTACTCTGTCATCTCCATTTAGTCAGCAAGGGAGAGGGCTTTCTTTAGCCCTCCTCAAATCTTGCAGAACAGACGGAAAAAGTTTTAAGAATTTTCCTCCTCTTTGTCATATGGAGCTCAGGGCCTCATTGTCAATAGATCAAAGGATTATATTTTCTGAATATAGAAGATACTATATGATCTGAGTTCTGTAGGCTTGCTTTTTGATTTTCTACAGAATTATAGAATATGCTCTTTCTTGACATATCCTGCTCTCAAGCCTATTGCCTTGACAAAAAATCCTGTTTTGGACATCAGAAGCTGAATATTATCTTGTTTTTTTCTCTTTCCTTTCCTTTTGTAATGATCTTTCTGCTACTGCTAAGGAAGGCAGCCTCACTCCACCTGGAGAGAGGCTCATCTACACGCAATGTGGAAAGGAAAAGCACATTAATGTTCATACTGTTAACCTGTGAACACTTCTTGCCTTCTTTGACCCCTGTTCTTCACAGGAATCCCCTGCTTCTAGCTGTTCTCTTCAAACGGTTAATCCTAGGGGAATAGGATCTAAATATCTGACCAGGGTACCATGTGCCCAACACTAGAACTGGGACCTATAATGCAAATCAAATGGTCTTACTGAACCAAGAAGTGACAAGGGATCAAAGTGGTTTTTTGGCACTATATTTCTAATTTTATGACTATTATTTCATTTGGATTATCTCATTTTTCAGGAAGTTGCATCCTGACCTCAGGAAGCCAATCTTTGTCTTTCCAACATCATTCTATGCCTTTTCAAAGTCATGACTGGAGAATATATTAGGAATTTTCCATTTCAATCATAATTTTGCCTCAACAATAAAATAAAAATGTTTTGTTCATTTTTCTTACACATCATTTGACTCTTCTGTCCTGGTTATTTTGTTCTAATTTGATTGTGTGTTTGGCTCAGGCTGTGCGGGAACGCTGCATTAGGAAGTGAGCCATCGCCATTTTGAGGGTCGCCAGTTAGCTAAAGTCAGTTTACATTTGGTGGACCCCACTTGCGGAAGAGTTGGTGAACTTGTCATTGGGGGGTCTTTTATTCTGAAGTATTGTGTAGTTTTGTGTTACCACATGTTTAATTAAATTAACTGAGCACTTGCTATATGCAGAGTGTCACACGGCAGAGAGCTAAAAAAAAAAAAAAAAAATTCCTGTCACATCACCGGTCAGTTTCCTTCACAGCATTTATTGTATTATCTAATTGTCTTGTTTATTTACTTTTTTACTTACACATTGTCCATCTTGCCTATTGCAAGTCCAGAGACTTCTTTTGCTACTGTAAATCCAGTTCCTGGCACATTGCCTGGAACATAGAAAGTTCAAAATATAGTTTGTTATCTGAAAAAGAAAAAAAGATGCTTATATTCTCTGGTAAGAGAATATAATCTGGTTCTCCCACTTCTCCATCTTTCAAACCTCCTCTGCCCCATTAAACTTTCCTTCGGCACCCATTCTGGCCAGAAGCAGTTCTTCTCTCCTGTGATGTCCCTGTGTTTACTGTTGGTCCGATTCCTTCAATGTATTATTATATAGCAATTGGTGATCCCTTTTATTCTCAATTTATGCTCCTATTATTTCCTTATTGATATATGCAATAGCATTTTGTAAAATGCAAAATACCTCTATGAGCATTATGATTATAAGCTCCTTGAGGTTAGTGGAATGAGAGTATAGTTTCTCCTACAGAAACTTGAGACTGTCCCCCTGTATCATGTCAATGAATTGCTGGATGAGTGATGCTTTTGTCCATATCTTTAAAGATGAAGACCAATCATGACCCCAGCTCCGATTTGGAGTTTTTTTTTTTCTCAGCTACACATGTGTCCTTATGTAAACCCCTGCTGTCAGTACCATCCCAGAGTTTTACTCCTCCTGTCTCTCCTCTTGGTGTTCAAACCAACATTGAGTGTCTATTAAATGTAGGGCAGACTTGCTGTCCAGGATCAATAATGTGCTTGAGATGGAAGTTGGAACAATTCACTTGCCCAGGGCGAGCAAGACTGCAGTGAAGTCTTCTAACATTCCAGAGGCCAATCACTCATATAGGCCATAGGCTCTGACTCGGGCGTTGGTGCTATCAGGTGGCTTTGTCCAGTGTGTGACCTGCTGGGGGCCTTCTAGCAAAACACTCCCCTTGTCTCAAAACCATGCTGTGGTTGTCCTGACACGTTCCTGACTGCCCAAGCCTGGTTCATGGGGAGAGTCAGACAGAATCTGAGTGCACACTCAGTACCATGTGTGCTCGGCTACACACATTGCACTAGGCAAGGTGTCATGCCAGGAAAAGATATTGGTCCCCAGTGCCACGGAATCGCATCGGATTTCCATGGCAAAGGCATTATGGAAGACCCCTTTGCGAGGAAGTGGGCTCTTTGCCAAAGTCTTCCTGCGGAGTCACAGGCATATTCTCCCTGAGCATTTGGCACCAAGAATTTTGTACCAACTTATAAAGCACAGTGCCAAGTTCTACTGCCTAGAAGCTCCTTAAAGGTTTGCTCAGATGTTGGCAGAAGCAACCAAAGGCATATTTTCTGTTTATTCTTTTGCTTTTTTTTTTTTTCTTTTTGCAAATGAGAACCAGAGGTGTAAATGTTCCTTACCAGAGGAGCAAGATTGCATCAAAAGCCACACCTCCTTCTGCCTACACACATACAACTCCCATGCATATCCATTAGTTTTAATCACAGGGGCTTTCTGAGCTGTTAAGTATGTCAGCGTGAATCGGCTCTGCATGTCTGTGTTGCTTCAGGGCACCTGACACATGAGAACTGGATGGACTCACCTGGCTGGGTAATTTAGACATCCATGGCTTGCAGTGTTCCAGCATGCTCCCAGCTATCCTATCCCAGTGACTGGTTTCTTCTCAGGAAGTGGGAGAAGACTTTATCCATTTGTGTTCTGACAAGAGACATTAGGGCCTTAATTTAAGCAGTTTCCCCGACATTGGGCAGTAGAGAGTTGCAATCCAGCAGGATTCAGTACTGCTCAGCACGCTTGAATTGGTACTTGGGCTCGCCCAGCCCATTCTGAACCTGGCGGCCTGGGGAGAATGAAGTCTTGTGAAAAATCTACATATTAACTCAGGCAGTGGCTTTGCTTTTTTCATGGATGGCTTCTAGAAACGTACCAGACATTGCCCAGTGCTGCAGGTAGAATCTTGCCCCTTTAGACTGAAACTCATCCAGACAAGTCTTTTGACTCACTGCATTGATTTCTGTCGAGAAGCTGCAGGGCTGGACTGATGACCCCAAAATGTGGTTTTGTTTTCCCCATAATTACCTATCTGGCTTAGCAGGAAATAGATGTTTGGTTTCTGTGAAGACAAAAAAGCTGCTCTCCTGCCTTATGGCTGGAGCCTGGCCATTTTACGCCTTTGAGGAGTCCATTAAAAACACCCACGGGCAGGAGTGGGATAGATCTGTGCATCTACAGGTCTTTCAAACCCAGGCAGCCCAGGGTGCACCCTTGGTTTATGGGACCGGCCTTGTGAAAGAGAGGCCTTCTCCAAGGTAACTCTCAGATACAGTGTTGACAAGAAAGTCTGGAACCCAGACATTCTCTTAGCATCTCCTGTAGGGAACTGGCCTCCTTTATCAATGGTCACATTTAGCTCTCAGCTGAGCTTCCAAAACCACAGTCCATTTCCTGTTGACTTCTAGCATATCCTCTGCTTCCTCGAAGCGTTTCTCTTTAATCACCACTCGTTAATGTGATGCCCTCTGAGGCTTCGCCAGCACTTCATAATTCCTTCCTGGGCTTTTGAATGTTCTTTTTCTCCTGCGTTATGTTTTCCCGAGATTTTCCTTGGTGTCTCGTACCCTGTCCCGGAGAGGGGAGGGAACTGCATTTGGCTTCTGGTTTTCAGAATGGGTTTCTCATGCTTACCACTTAGTTTTCCTACTGCCTTGGAAAAACTGTGCTGGAATCTTTGCTCTGGTGCAATTGAATTGCATTTTGGCTGGAAATGTTTTATGCATTAGAATGATGAAGGATGACTTCATTTGCCAGACCAGGCAAAAGATCTCTGAAACGGAAAAAAAGGAAAACAAAAAAACAACAAAAAAGTCTTTCTGAAGCTACTGTAGGAGAAAGACTTCTGAATATGTCCGAGCCTTTAGAACAAACACAGCAGGGTGGGGCCGTCTTGGGGTCACTGAGCCCCAAAGGAACCCTCTTTTGTGGCCACTCTGTTCCCACCCCTAAAAGGCATTAATCTTCTCCCCAGGACCTCTCTTGACCCTGAACACTCTCAGTGCATAGTTTTTGCCTCTATCTTAGGAGGCAGAGGCTATTTCAAATGCTCCCAGCTGGGAACTGAGATCATGGAGTAACTCCAGCTTCACACATATTTTTAAATAGGTCCCTCCCTACCTACACAGACTGCTCAACAGAACCCTTATTTTGCCTTGTGGTAGGTTTTGGTGAACTGAGGACAAGGCTAGACTTCTTCAGCAATGAGTTACAAACTCTGGCTCCTCAAATGTTATCCTGTGGAATATTTCCATGCAGAAGGCGGGGGTGTCTTTCACGTTGTGCCCTGCCTCACTTTGCAGTCTGGTTTGCCAAGGACAGATTTGTGGTGACTTGTCGCCGCTCTGAGATTTTGAGAGCAGGCCTCTCCAGAAAGCCTGTCCTTAAAGATAGAGTGGTTTATCTCTCCCCCGCCCTCCCCCCGCCCACCCACCTTGGCTCGGACCGACTGCCAAGTCTCACCAGGTTTCACACCCAGTTGCGGAGCATACCAGCTCCATCTCCCACCGCTCTCTCTCGGTCAAGGTAGTGGTCCGTTTCTACGGCAGATGGGCACGCGTCACTCAGGGGTTTCTGAAACTGCTAGCCTATTTGGAACCCAGGTTTTAATGATGCTATAGCCTTATGAAGCCTAAAGACATCACTGAACTTCATTTCAATTCAATTTAGATGTGATTGTCACCTTTCAGGTTCCAGGTGCCATACTTGTGTTAGGTATTGGTGATGGGGAGAGGAGAGCATGGTCCCTACCCTCATGGAGCTTAGAGCCTAGCTGAACTTTCTCATTTATAAACTTGACCCTCACAAAGACACCATCATGTAGTGCTAAAAACTACATTTCCTTTCATTCAGTATCATTCAGTTATATTACGTGAGTGTTCTAGGACAGACTCATGCTTATGTGTTCTACAGTCAGAAATGTGAAATAATTTGTATTATGGGAAATAGGATTCAACTAATGAATCACAGGAAGAGTTGCCAATAATCAAATATGAGAGACTCTTCAACTGTTGGAAGCAGAGAAGAGGGAAGAAATGAGGATATGAATGTAGAAGCAGAGAGTATACTGAAAATCCCACTTCAAGTAGTTATTACAAAGTAGACTGGAAACAAAACAAAAAGCTCTATTCTTTTTAGTCTCAGAAGCCATTGCTGGCGAGGCCCATTAAGTAAGCATCCAACTTGTTTCCTCTAGCCTAACTTTCAGAATGCAGTTACGTTGGAAACTGTTCTGATTAAGGTTGTTTTCTCTTTTTTAAAAAATTTTAAACCACTCCCTCTTCTGAGGGAAGAGACCTATTTTATGCATACAAGTCAGCTCTTGTGCGTTTTACGTTTTATTACTGTAGGCCTTTACAGATCTTTATTTTTTATTTTTATTTTTTAAAGATTTATTTATTTAATTGGGGGCGGGGCAGAGGAAGAGGGAGAGAGAATCTTAAGCTCACTCTGGGCTGAGCACGGAGCCTGAGGAGGGTCTCGATCTCACGACCCTGAGCACGACCTGAGCCCAAACCAAGAGTCAGATGCTTAACCAACTGAGCCCCCAGATGCCCCAGTCCCTTAACAAGTCTTTAAAATGACACAGTAAATCCTCATTTAGGATCCTTGACACTGAAACTGATTAGAAGCAAAGGACAGGAGAAAAGGGTGGTGGGAACGAATGGAGAAAGAAGGTAGGAGATAGGAATGCTGTGTGTGGCTCTGCCCTGGCAGGTGGGCAGTAGCAAGGCTCCGGATACATCACACATTTGGGTAAAGCCTGTGATAACCATTATTTCCTTCCTGCACAAACCCACCTTACCTCCCAGTGCCTGTCGTATTGACCACCTTCGAGAGGATTTCCATACCTCCTGACAAATGGCGTGCCTGTGATGAAACCCTAACTGTAGGAAGAACTACTTATATTTCTGTCTCAGATGAAGATGTTTCTAAAATGCCAAATTTAAATAAATAACACAACAAAAGAAGATTTAAAACAGCTATTAACATTCAAATGTAGTTTGTAGTTGGGAGTGGGAGGAAGTAAATATATGCTACCATTCTCTCAGAATCCTCTAGAAAAGTTGTCTCGAGAAGGATCTGGAGAGCGCGGGTCACCAACGGTTTTTAAGGGACTTGGTGAAAGGTGTCTCAGGCTGGTTTCTTTTGTTTCTAATTTATGTGATGGCTTCTTGATCTTAATGGTAGTTTTATATTTCATTCATCATCTAACATGGCATCATTCTTATAATAAATAAAAATATATAATTCTCTTCCTAATTACACAAGCAGTGTTGGGTTATTGTAGAACATTTGAGAAATTCAGAGAAGTCCACCTAAAAATCCTACAGTCCCACCTTCCAGAGATACCCATGTTGGGGTTTGGTGTTTATCTTGCCAGTCTATATAATATTTTCCTCCTCTTACTCAGTTCATTTTCATGATATTTTTATCCGTTGGCTGGTGAATTTAGTTTAACCAGTGAGCTTCAAGCGACTGAAATATTTATGAATTACTTGCTTAGGAGACATTTTAGTGGAATAAGTCAATCCTTTGAGGAAATGAAGCTTATGTCTAGAAACCTGCAGTCATCATTATTTTGAGGAAATCAGTCAGCTTATTATTTTTTCTCCCAACTTTATTGACATATAATTGACATATAAGATTGTGTAAGTTTAAGGCCTAGAATATGATGGTTTGATACATGTTAATATTGTGGAATGTTTACCACAGTGGGGTTAGTTAACACATCCTTCACTTCACATAATTGCCATGCAGTTGCTTCTTTCTCCAACTGTTCTGCTGAGAACATTAAAATCTACTTTCATAGCAACTTTCAAGTATACAATACAATATTATTATTATTATTTATTTTTTTTAAAGATTATTTATTTATTTATTTGACAGAGAGAGAGACAGCGAGAGAGGGAACACAAGCAGGGGGAGTGGGAGAGGGAGAAGCAGGCTCCCTGCAGAGCAGGGAGCCCGATGCGGGACTCGATCCCAGGACCCCGGGATCATGACCTGAGCCGAAGGCAGTCGCTTAACTGACTGAGCCACCCAGGCGCCCTACAATACAATATTATTAATGATACCTGCCATGCTGTAATCTAGGTCCCAGGAAATTATTCCTCTTATAACTGGAAGTTTGTATCTATTGACCAATATCCCTCATCACCCCCAACCCCTCATAACCACCTCCCAACCATTTTGCTTCTATGAGTTTGGCTTTTTTAGATTCTAGATATAAATGAGATTATATAGTATTTGTGTTTTCCTGTCTGACTTGATAAAAAAAAAAGCATAATGCCCTCAAAGTCTATCCATATTGCCACAAATGGTAGAATTTCCTTCTTTATTTGGCTGAATAACTTTGTATATATACCACATTTTCTTTATTCATTCATTCACTGATAGACACTGAGGTTATGTCCATGTCTTGGTTTTTGTGAATAATGCTAAAATGAATATGGGAGTTCAGATATCTCTTTGAGATAATGATTTCATTTCTTTTGGATATATACCCAGGAGTGAGATTGCTGGATCATATGGTAGATCTATTTTTAATCTTTTGAGCAACCTCCATACTGTTTTCCATAGTGACTGCACCAGTTGACATTCCCACCAACAGTGCACAGAGGTTTGCTTTTCTCTACATTTTCACCAGCATTTGTCTTTTGTGTTTTTGATGATGGTCATTCTAACAGATGTGAGGTGGTATCTGATTGCAGTTTTGATTTGCATTTCCATGATGATTAATGATGCTGAGTACATTTTTATGTACCTGTTGGCCACTTGCCTGTCTACTTTGGAAAAATGTCTGTTCAGATACTTTGCCCATCTTATTTATTGTTCCTTGGCCTGCTTAAAAAAAAAAATTAGATTATTTGTTTTTTGATTTTTGCTTTTGAGTTGTATGAGTTCCTCATGTATTTTGGATTTTAGCCCTTTATTGGATATGGGAATTGCAAATATTTTCTCCCATCCTGTAGACTGACTTTGCATTTTTTTTTCTGTGCAGAAACTTTTTAGCTTGGTGTAGGCCCACTTGTTGATTTTTTCCTTTTATTGCTTGTGTTTTGCAATTATATTTAAAAATTCATTGCCAAGACCCAATGTCAAGGAGATTTTTTTCCCCCTGTATTTTCTTCTAGGATTTTTAGAATTTCAGGTTTTACATATAAGACCTTAATCCATTTTGAGTTAACTTTTGTAAGTAGTATAAGACAGAGGTTCAGTTTCATTTTTTGGGGCATGTAGCTATTTAGTTTTCCTAACACCATTTATTGAAGAGACTACCTTTTCCTCATTGAGAATTCTTGGCTTCCTTGTCTAATATCAATTGACCATTTATGCATGGGTTTACTACTGGACTCTCAATTCTGTTTCATTGATCCATGTGTCTATTTTTATGCCAATTCTATACTGTTTTGATTACTATAGCTTTGTAATATAGTTTGAAATCAGGAAGTGTGATGCTCTTGCTTTGTTCTTTCTCAAGATTTCTTTAGCTGTTTGGGGTCTTTTGCAGTTCCATAGAAGTTTAAGACTGTTGTTTGTATTTCTGTGAATAATACCATTGAAATTTTGATAGGGATTTCATTGAATTTATAGTTAGCTTTAGGTGGTATAGACATTTTAATAGTATTCTTCTGATTCATGAACATGGAATGTCTTTCCATTTCCATTTATTTGTGTCTTCTTCAATTTACTTCATCAGGCTTCTGTAGTTTTCGGTTCATGGATCTTTCACTTCTTTGGTTAAATTTAGTCCTAAGTATTTTATTCTTTTTGATGCTATGAGAAATGGGATAGTTTTTTTCTTTTCAGATTGTTCATTGTTAGTATAGAAATGCAACTGATTTTTGTTTTTTTTAAAAAAAGATTTTATTTATTTATTTGACAGAGAGAGACACAGTGAGAGAGGGAACACAAGCAGGGCAGTGGGAGAGGGAGAAGCAGGCTTCCCGCTGAGCAGGGAGCCCGATGTGGGGCTCACTCCCAGGACCCTGGGATCATGACCTGAGCCGAAGGCAGACGCTTAATGACTGAGCCACCCAGGTGCCCTGCAACTGATTTTTGTATATTAATTTCATATCCTGAAACTGCTAAATTCATTTATTCTAACTGTTTTTGGATGGAGTCTTTAAGATTTCTTTATGAAAGATTATGTTATCAACAAACAGTTTTACTTATTCCTTTCTGATTGGGATGTCTTTTATTTCCTTTTCTTGCCTAATTGCTCTAGCTAGGACTTCCAGTACTATATTGAATAGATATGGTGATAGTGAGCACCCTTGTCTTGTTCCTGAGCTTAGAGGAAAAGCTTTCAACCTTTCATTATTGAGTGTGATACTAGCTATGGGCTTGTCATTTATGGCCTTTATTACATTGAGGTATGTTCTTTCTATACCCTGTTTGTTGACTGTTTTTATCATGAAAGAATGTCAACTTTTGTCAAATGCTTTTGTGTGTGTGTGTCTTTTAAGATGATCATATGATTTTTATCTTTCATTCTATTAATGTGATGTACCACATTTATTGATTTGCATATATTGAAGCATCCTTACATCCCAGAAATAAATCCCACTTAATCATGGTATATGATCCTTTAAATGTGCTGTTGAATTCAATTTGCTAGTAATTTGTTGAAAATTTTTGCATCTGTGTTTATCAGGGATATTGGCTTATAGATTTCTTGTAGCATCCTTATCTGGCTTTAGTATCAGGGCAATGCTGGCATCACAAAATGAGTTTGAGAATGTTCCTCCTTCTTCAATCTTTTGGAAGATTTTGAGAAGGATTAACATTAATTCTTCTTTAAATATTTGGTAGACTTCACCTGTGAAGCCATCTGGGCTTGGGCTTTTCTTTGTTGGGAAGTTTTTGATTATAGATTCAATCTCCTTACTCATTGATCTATTCAGATTTTCTACATCTTAATAATTCAGTATTGGCAAGTTGTATGTTTCTAGGAATTTGTCCATTTCTTCTAGGTTGTCCAATTTGTCAGGATATGATTGTTCATAGTAATCTTTTATAATCCTATGTATTTCTGTAGTATCTATTGTAATGTCTTCTCTTTCATTTATAATTTATGAGTCCTCACTTTTTTTCTTGGTTGGTCTAGCTAAAGGTTAGTCTATTTTGTTTACCATCCCCCCCTTAGAAAACAACAACAACAACCTAGCTCTTAGTTTTGTTGATCTTTTCTATTGTTTATGTGTTCTCTCTTTTAGTTATTTCTGCTCTGATCTTTGTTATTCTGTTCTTTTTGCTAACTTTGGGCTTATTCTTTTTGTAGTTCCTTGAGGTGTAAAGTTAGTTTGGTTATTTGAGATTTTTTTTTTTAAAGTGTAGGCACTTATTGCTACAAACTTCCCTCTTAGAACTGCTTTTGCTGCATCTCATAAGTTTGAATAGATTTCTATTTTTATGTATTTCAGTATATTTTTTTATTTCCCTTTAATTTCTTCTTTCATCCATTGGTTGTTTAAGAATGTGTTGTTTAATTTCCACATATTTGTGAATTTTCCAGTTTTTTTCCTGTTATTGATTTCTAATTTTATATAATTGTGATCAAAAAGATATTTAGTGTGATTTCAGCTTTCTTCCATTTACTAAAGCTTATTCCATGATCTATTATATGGTTTATCCTGGAGAATGTTCCATGTGTGCTTGAGAAACTGCTGCTTTTTAATGGGATCATCTGTATATGTATATGTCTCATTCTTCCGAAAATCCTGTCCTGTCAGCTCAGGAATGAGACTCCCTGGGGAGGAAGGCCTTTTACTGTTCTTGGAACCCCCCTTCTGTTCTTGTTTACCTTGGGGGGACAGGTGAATTTGCTTGAAAGCAGTCACATTTTTCAACCCCCCCCCCAATCACTGTATGGTACAAAACTTGTTAAAGTGGCATCTGAGAACCAAAAAACAAGCAAACAAACAAAAAACCCTTAGGTCTAAGGTATATTTCAAGTCTAGCATTTCCTTATTGTTATTTTCTCTGGGTGATCTATCCTTTGATGACAGTGGGGTATTGAAGTTCCCTACTGTTATTGTATCATTGTCTATTTCTTCCTTCAGATCTGTTAGTATTTGCTTAATGTATTGAGGTGCTCTGATGTTGAATGTATATATATTTATAATTGGTATATTATCTTGATGAATTAACCCCTTCATCATTGTATAATGACCTTCTTTATCTCTTGTTACAATTTTTGACTTAGTCTATTTTGTTTGATATAAATATAGCTACCCTTGCTCTCTTTTGCTTTCCTTTTGCATGAAATATCATTTTTTATCCCTTCACTTTGAGCCCATGTGTATCCCTAAAGCTGAAGTGAGTCTCTTGTAGATAGCATATAATTGGGACTTTTTAAAAAAATCAATTTAGCCACTCTACACCTTGTGATTAGAGAATTTAATTATTCTATTCCTTGTTTTTTCATCCAGTGGCTGGTATTTGTAGGCCCTGTTTTTCTTTCTTATTCCAAGCTATAGCTATACATTTCAGGCTTGCTGGTCTTGGGGTGGGGTGAAACTGAAGAAATTCTCTTGTGCAGCACACTGAAAGGCTGGGGAAGCTGGTCAGTCATTCCACGTTCCCTTTCCCAGTGAGGGGGAGCTCTTACCATTCAGAGAGTTTCCTCTTGGTGCTGAACAGTGCCAACCTGGCAGATGCACTGAGGCAAGCAAATGAATCTGCTCTTCCTTCCCTTAGTTATTCAGGGTTTTTTTTTTTTTTTTTTTTTTTTTTTTTCCCACTATGTTGCTGAAGTTTTTTGAGTGAAATCCTGAGTTCACCCAGAGCTATTTTGTTCATGGATAACTGTCTAATTGCTGATCTTTGTGGAGGGTTGGAGGCTGGGGCTCCTACTCCACCATTTTAGTGATATCCTACTGTTTAATCTTAATATCACAAATCAGTATGCAAGCACCATATGCCCATTACCTTGCTTTTAATTTTTTTCTTAACTCAGTTTTTTTTTTTTTTTTCCTGAATTGATACATTTTCATCTTCTGAGGTAATAGTAAAGTAAAAGGAGTAATAGTGAACTTGGAGTCAGAAAACCTGTGATTAAGTTCTGGTTAGGTTTCTAAAGAACTTTATGATGTGGGTCCAAAGGAGCAAATCTATCTGGGCTCAGATTTTTCAACTATAAACTGGTGATAATAATGCTCACTTCATGGGTTGCTGGGATGGGATGGGGGGGATGGGAGTAAGTGAGAGGACATACTTGGTAAACTGAAAAGTGTTGTACCAATGAAAAGTATTCTTTCTGTTATATTTACCTATGAAAATGTGGGCACATTTTCACTGGAGATGTTTTAAATGAGTTGCTCAAAAACATTTGATCAATTTTCAAGTGATAATGTTGCAACTCTCTCTAGGAAATAGTAGCCAGTTTGTTCCGGGAGAGTTTCTCAAACTTCTGTACCAACTAGAATAACTCTCTGAGGTCCGGCAGGCAGAACTGGCTCAAGGTTCTAAAAGCACTGCCAAGACAAGTAGTTGGGCAAGTTTGTGGTACCAAGAGACTCATGATTTCTTGTTGTTGGGTTCTCCTCTTAATTAACAATCATTGTTCTTCTATCATAGCCAGCACACACCCCTGTCAGCAGGCTACTTTTCAGGATGAACCTGCCCTGATTACAGGAATGTAAGAGGAAACACTTCCAAACAGCTCCCAAACCTAACCACTCCCAGGTAATGAGGAGATCCATCACGGTCTCTGAGAATGTATCCTGTCAGCTCTAATCTCCCGTCAGCATCCCTTTGGGAGTATTTCTTTGAAGTCTCTGAGTCAAAAAAGCAAAGACTCCCTCACATCCCTTCCCTACCCTCCATAGTGACTGAACCTTTCTGCACATTTTTTTTCCTGGGCTTTTTCTGACAATATCAACCATAGCAGAAATAACCTGGAGCATTAGTACACCCTAGATAATCTTACATTAGGTGCTCCTTGGACTGTCCATGGGCCATGGTTTAGATTTATTATGCATAGTTTTGTAGATATTGAAATGAGACAAAAGAGAGATTGAGTGACTTGCCACAGGATGAACCAAGTGGTAAGTGACTCTAATTGGAGAATTCTTGATTCCCTTTCTTTTGTTGGGTCCCATGTCTACTATCTAGATATCACGAAAATGCATCTCAACATCCACCCCTTTTAAGATACTACATTTCTCTTCCTTGGTATCGCATCCTCATTTTCTCTTGTTCTTAAATATTTGCCATTCTGTATTTGGATCTCTCTTCTACTTTGGCTTCCTTCATTTCCACATTGTCTTGTTACTCATTTATGTTTCTTTTCTTCTCCTTATTTGCCTTGTGAAATTTTATGATATTTCACCTTCATTGGGCTGGACATTTCAAACTTCAGTCTCTGGTGCTGGTGTTACTTGCATGGTGGTTCCAGTGAGGTTAAGAAAAGGTTTACTTTGTGTACGTGTGCAACAGAAAATACTTTTATATTTATCTGTCAATGTGCACTTAGCAGAATATAGGAAAAGAAAATGGAGCAGAGAACATTAGAAAAGCAAAGAATTAATTGTTCTCTAATAAAAGGTTGAGTCATAGGCAAAAGGGAAGAGATTACTCTAGAGAATCAGGGAAATAATTAGGTCCAGGGAGGCAGAAAGTCTGATCCAGATGGTGGGAGCTCCAGGGGAGGGTAAATCATGCATCAGGGAGAGATAAGAGAGGGAGGAAGGAGGATATGAAATGGGCTGGCATCCAACAGTTCTATGCCAGGATGGTAAGAATGTAAAAGGAAATACTTTCACAAAGCTCCAAAACTGAGCTCCACTCCCAGATATATTTTAATAAAAATAGTCATGGTGTTGCAGGGTCTGGAGAGCTGATCCATTTAGAGTATTTTCTGAATTATATTTCTACATATTCCTGTATCTTTGCTAGATTTATTTAATGTGACTTGGTCTTATTCCAGCCAAAGATTCTGTAAGTTTTTTTGAGGTCAGGGATCATGTTTTATTTTCTTCCAAAGCTCGTAGCACAGTGCTGAGATCATGATAGAGTTCATTAAATACTTGCTAACAGATTTAGCAATTAATACATATTAATGAAAAAGGGAAAATAGCAAATCTGCCCTTTGAAATGAGCACAAATTATTGCTTAGAGGTTTCCAAGAGACTTTTTGCCAGCAGAAACAATGAGAAAATCAGAGAAGTGAGTCCATAGGTTCTTAGCTATCTTGAGGGAACCCTATGTCATGTATAGAGAGTGACTGATCCCTTCCCATAACCCCTTCCCCCAAACACATGCATGGGGACAGACAAAATGAGACGAGGTGAACTGAAGTGGCTCTGTCAACATATTTTAACCCAAATATCAGTTAACAGAATGTTTGCCAATGACCAATCCTTGATATGTTGGTTAGTAGGGAATCAATTTTGCATGTCAGAACTTTTAAGGAATCTTAAAATGCCCAACTCAAATAGGCTATTTAGTGGTTTCTTGTCTCCTCTCCCCACCCCCTTTATAAATGTTGAGCCATATGTTTGAGAACATACAGCTGTCCTTGTTCAGAATAGCCCAAAATAGCTAGATTCCCCTGCACTTCTTTGGGTGCTAAATGTATTTACATTCAAAATGCATGTGGGAAGTGCCTAATTTTACATAGTTTCTTCCCCTGACTGTCAGCAACTTTTCTATAACCTTTACTTAGTTCAACTAACTAACCTAAACTTTGAGTGTAGTTCCATCCATCACTACATCATCTCAGGTGCTCTGTCTTCCTGTCATTTTCTTTTCCGTAATTAAAAAGTTCCCCATGATGGATATGACAAACTCTTTTAGAAGCCACATATAGTGCTGGATAAGGTTCTTTTGGTATGCAGATATTCTCAACAACATTTGAAGTGAACAGAGACATGCTATCCCACTCACGTGCCAGAGATCCTCTTCAGTTTGACTTGCCTAAAGTAAACATTGTAAAGCGTGACAAAGCATTGTGAAGAATGAAGGCTCCTATCTTTTCTGATACTTCATTGGCTCAATGAACCAAGATATTTCAAATGAATACTTGTCTTTCTCCCAAATGGTTTCCTAGTGAAGTGCAGGCTCCAAGGACTAAGCTGATTAAGTGGGAAATAAATGATTGGCTCAGGCTCATTGAAAAAGAAGGAGTGCTGTAAAATCTCAACTCCAGGAGATTACCTGAGATGATGTCATGCCATGGGAATTCTGAGGGGATGCTCTGGATATGGGAGATTTTTTGTTTTGCTATCTTATGGAAAAGGATAAGTCACATGATTCGAGTTATTTCTTTACAATAATTGACTTGAAATGGTCACTGGGTCACATACTGACCCATTTAGCTTAGATTGCTTGAGGATGGGGACGGAATAAAAGTGAGAAATATATAAAGTGATCTTTTGATAGAAGTCAAAGAAATATCTGCCAGTGTCTAGTCTGTCTGTTTTATTGGCTCCTATGTTGTTTCCCATCTGGACACACTGGGGGTCTCCTCCCAACACTGGTCTCTTGTCTCTGCTAGTCCAAGTGCTGACCTTCAGTGCGAGCTCAAACCTCTCTTTCTCTAAAGCCTTTTCCCACCTTGTCCCCAACTGTTCATTGTTGTCCTCTCCTAAATACTTACAGCCCTATTATCCTTAGTGTTCCCCTGACACTTGGTTTTTATGACATCCTATCACTTAATTGATTACCTAGGTACATAGTGATGTGCACAAATCTTGTGTAGGTGACCATCACCTGGATCAAGATATGGAACGTTTCCATCCCCTATAAAGGTATCAGCTCTATTCTTCCCTTATTTTTTCTCTAATATGAACTGTGAAATTTCCAGGGGCAGAGATCAGGGTTAGGCAAAGACAGATGGTGTACTCAAAAGGTTTGACTGAAATAATTTAATGAAGGGCCTATCTATAGAAGTTTGGAAGTCAGCAAGGAATCACGAGGTACCTAGAGACTAGCAAGAGTTGGAATTGATTCCTAGCCCTAGGTCTGAAGGAGAAGGGGGACTTTTGCCTGTTGTGAGGGCCTGGTGAGAGCTCGAGCCTCACAGAAGAGAAATGAGCCCTGGACAGCAGCTGTAGCCTAAAGAATCACAACCACTGTCTGAAGCCAGGCCAGGTTAGGTGGGAAGGGAGCTGGGAGATAAAGACCCTCACTCTGCGCAGGCAGCCCTTTGATCTCTTGCTGGCCTTCCACTAGCCAAACCCAACTGTAGACCAGAAGGGAAGGGGATCCAGGGATGCAGTCTATAGAAGTCAACCTCCCCAGGAACAAAGCATGGAGAGAAAGGTGGCGAATGGATTTGGGGGTATGAGGGACAAACATAATCATCAGCAAAGACCATGTTATGCTTCTGTGTCCACTATGGCACTTGGTATATTGTTTGGTTTAAAGGGCATGATCGATTTGTTGCTTGAACTATTAATTTATAGACAGGTAATTGCTTTTATTGAAAATTGTGGGTCAGCAATAGCAACTGCTTAATTCCTTAAGAGAAATGCGGGGGCGGGGGGTGGGTGCCTGGGTGGTTCAGTCAGTTAAGTGTCTGACTCTTGATCTCAGCTCAGGTCTTCATCTCAGGGTTGTAAATTCAAGGCCCAGCATGGAGCCTACTTAAAAAAAAAAAAAAATTAAAAAAAAGAAAAAGAAAAAAGGAAATGGGAGCTGCCAGCTTTGAGTTCAAAGTTCTGTTTGGAATCCTTAGATTTGCAAAAGTAAAAAGGTGAAAGGGTGGCTCTTCTCCAAAATGGTGCTACTCATTGAAAGAACTTATAGTTTCAATGTAGCTTCTGTGCCACCAGTGTTAAAATCACTCAAGTTGTTAAACACTCGTTAATGCAATTGTTGTAGTAGCCCTCTTTACCGCAATTAAATGAAAAGCTCTTACATGATATTTGGGGGGAAATTTCAAGACTTAGATCTCTTAGTGTTGAGCTAGTAGTGTCCCAGTCTTGTAATAGGGCACGTATGGCCCCTGGCTTACTTGTGGGGTTTTGGTGGAGAAGCATTTAACTCTGTGTCTCCCCAAAATAAGGACCATAGCATCATTTAGTGGAAAATATTTCTTGTAGAATTTTTGTTCATCTTTAGGAAAAGTGTTTCACTGGTATCATATAAATGCAAATCTTCTCCTGAGCATATACTTAATCAGTATTTACTAAAGAGCATTAAGTGATACCATTTTGTCCAAAATATAAATTAAACCCTTGGCAGACCTTAACATATTTTGGAAATAGAAGGGTCTGTTGGAGGCTTCCATTTCATTTCAAAGGAAAGCAGAACAAATCAGAATCCTGGAAGATTAAACCACCCAGGAGTCCTGCCAAGCCTAGGTGAAGCTTTTGTGATTCTGGACTCCCTTACATCTTATTTCCTATTCATTTGTTCCAAGGAAATCTAACTTGTCAGGAGGCTTGAAGATAATGACTATCCCTGGGAGTATCTTGTGCTGATTTTCATGATGTCTTAACTGAAGCAACTGGTTGAGAAAGGAGCCAGATGGCATCTTTACACTTAACCCTGTGGAGGGAAATCTACGAGTGTTTCCCTTGAACACCTGGATCACATCGGGCTGTTTTGCTTGACCTGTCGCTGCCCTCACACAGCTTTCATTGCAGTGTTGCCCGTTTGCTGTTGTGAGCTGTAGTTTAACTTTGTTCTCCCCATCATCACTCTCCTAAAAAGATTACCTCCTCAGCTGACAAGCTGTCTGCCTCCAGACATCTTCCTGTCATCTCTTTGCCTGCTCTGACCTTAGTCCATGCTCTGGCTTCTGTTTGCTTCCATCCCACCATCTGCTCCTTGGCTCTACTGTTCTGATAACCTGTTTGGTGCCTACTTCTCTGGTTCAGCTTTGGCCTTTGCCTCCTTGGACACAGTCCTTGGGTCGGCCATTCCGTTCTATGCACTTAGAAAAGCTTCCGTGTCTTCATCTGATGTCTCACTAGGGAAAGAGTGTAAGACAAGACTTTTATTTTTTAAAAAACCACTATGTAAACTGTTTCATTAGTTTAATTTAGGAGAAACATTTGAAATTTTCCAGCAGAGATTGAGAATTCTGCTATGGTAGCTGATCTACTGAAGAATTATTTCTTGATTCTTAGCTTTAAATGGAATTTATTGAGAGAGGGGGAGAAGGAAGATGAGAAGAGGGCAAGGAGGTAGGAAAGAAAGAGAGGGGAAGAGAAGAGAGACAGGATACTACCTGTTGGTGAAGCACTGAGTAAAGAATATTATATCCTCTCTAGTTCAGTGTGTTCCTGGGCTCTATTGTCTGGCTCAAGAAAGGCAAACACGGTGAAATAATAATCTAAGAAAAACCCAAGAAGGCAAATACTTTTGGAAAGTATCATACATGCATTTAAGCAACTGCTTCAGATGATCTCTGCCATGGATGCCCTGTGTTACTGCAAATAAATGGTAGAGTTGACTCTATAGCTGATGCATAGTAGCTAATAATTCCCCCTTACGACGGGCTCACAGGACTTGGAGACAAAGTCCGGTTAAATTATCTGTCTGACATGTAATAGAAATAATCAACTTATGGCCACCTGCAGAAGTGGTTTGTATAATCATTAGTAATAAAATAAAGACTTTCTCAGATCTTCAAAAGGTGTAAGGAGCCTAATGAGAAGATATCTTGAAGAAGAGATGACTGGAGTAACTGAGATCTGGATTGTCTCAGTTGTAGTTAAGTTGCTTGGCCAAAGTAATAGCCTATGGGTGACAGACTCGAATTTTCTGAGCTCTCCGCCCTTTCCATACTGAGATTTTATTGAACAGTGACTAAGGGAGAGGGTTCTATAAGGATGGTGGACACAACTATCCTGAGAATGGGGAACGGAAATTGATCAGGCTTCTGTGACATGGTAACATCTACTTTTTTTGTTCCATTTCTAAAATCACCAGGAAGCCTTGTGATCTGTAATTTGATTTCCTGTATAGTTCTACCTACCAGATGGGAATGTGCAGATCGTTGGACTAAGCCCTGTGTCTTAGATCTAAATAAGGTGGCATCTTGGTTTACTAAATCAGACCTGGGTTTTCTGTGTATGAATCTAACACCAGAGATGCATCATCTCTGGACAAGTTTAAGAACTGGGCAGTGGGATTCAGGAAAGGACTTCTGTGGGGTGACATGGACATATGTATATTTACACAGGAAGAAAGCTCATGGCTTTTTGTCTAATTCTCAAAGGGGATCTGATGTAGGAAGTTGAAGACCCACTGACACATTATATTGAAGCTGAGACCACACCTGGGCCTGGAGTGACCCTTTCCAGACACAGACACAGGAGAGTCTGTGCATAAAGCCATCAGTGACTCCTCACATCTTTTAGCTGAGGTAGATTGTACCCTTCTGGGAATCCAAAGGACTTGATTCAGTCTTTTAAAGGTAGTAAATTATTCCATTGCCCTGGAGCAACATTTTACAGAACTGTCCCCACAAACTCAGTGATTTCTACTAGTGTCTTCTGATTAGTTACGTGGAGACTTGCCACTGCTTCTGTTAAGTGCTTATGCTAAATGCCTGGCTGGCTCAGTAGGAAGAGCATACAGCTCTTGATCTCAGGGTTGTGAGTTCGAGCCCCACAATGGGTATAGAAATTAGTTAAGAATAAATAAATAACTTAAAAAAATGCAAACCACTTGGTTAAGAAATTAAAAAAAATTAGAACACGAAAGAAGAGACAAAGAGACTGAAGAAAATGGGAAAGAAAAAAAACGTGGGTAGAGAAAGGCTCTCCATTTCATTTCTAACCTACTCTGTGTGACGTTTTGCTCTATAGCTTTAAGAAATTAACAGACAGGCATTTCAATTTATGATTTGATTTTTTTAATATGGAATTAAGAGAAGGAAAAAAACTTAAAATTCTTGTTTTATACTTGTGAAGAGCAGCCTTGTTAGAAGGTAGTCATATTAAATGCCTCAAACTCTAGACCCATGAGGACAAACAGTAATTAATAATAATTTTTTTAAGAACTTGAGACTGACAAACAGAAATTAGAAAATGGTTTGGGTAAGAAACACTGGTCATAAGTTCAGACAATTCTAGTGCGCTGA
Organism: Mirounga angustirostris; assembly: GCF_029215605.1. Taxonomy (NCBI): domain Eukaryota; kingdom Metazoa; phylum Chordata; class Mammalia; order Carnivora; family Phocidae; genus Mirounga; species Mirounga angustirostris. The sequence goes on along the minus strand of NW_026991709.1, from coordinate 87,189,489 downwards.
GCACATGCTGACTGAGAGGAGATAAGCTCAGCTAAGACCTAAGGGAAAGAAGCACGCATTCTAGAACAGCGGAAGACAAAGAGAGCCATATTTCAAGCTTAATGGCCCAGCACAGCCCCATTTGTATGTGTGCAGAGTGATTTGTTTTTCAAACACAGACCCAATGACTTTCTAGGCTAAAAGACCGAGACATTTTACTGGAAAAATATAAAAATGACCAGGCTAACAACAACAAAATTTCAGCCAGCAGTCCAGAACATTTATCCTTCTTTGGAAGTAATTCAAATTCTGAGCAGTTGCGTGGATTTCTGAATGGATAAGAGCAACAAGTGGGAAAAAAAAAAGTTCACCTAAACTAAATCTGAGATTTTAGTGATTTTTATAATTGAAAGATCTTTTTTACTGTGGAAGTTCATGATGTGAATGTCTGTACACTTTTAACCCTATCAAGTCGAATTCAAGTTTCTTGGAGCAAAAAGCAGCACAGAGAATGGTGAAAGCTGTGAAATTATGGTCATTTGGGCTTTATTTTGGTTCCTTAAAAAAAATGTTCCCTGAGAGGCCAGAGGTCACTTCCTCCCTGCGGGTCTCCCCGGGAGGGTTTGGCTTGCTGCTTCCCCTCTGAGGCAGTGTGGAAAGTGAACTGCGGAATCATGACACTTTTCAAGTCAAAGGCACACAATTCCACCTTAAAATAGCAGAACTCACCTTAAGCCAGCTTTTGGCAGCCTGCCAGAGAAGGGCATGAAAGCCGTATTCTAATCAAAAGGAAGTATATTCTTTAGGCAGGCTGTGGAAAGAAGGGCCGGGGAAAAGACTTTTTTTTTTTTTAAAGATTTTATTTATTTATTTGACAGAGAGAGACACAGCGAGAGAAGGAACACAAGCAAGGGGAGTGGGAGAGGGAGAAGCAGGCTTCCCGCAGAGCAGGGAGCCCAACGTGGGGCTCGTGGGGCTCGTGGGGCTCGTGGGGCTCGTGGGGCTCGTGGGGCTCGTGGGGCTCGATCCCAGGACCCTGGGACCATGACCTGAGCCAAAGGCAGACGCTTAACGACTGAGCTACCCAGGCGCCCCAGGGAAAAGACTTTTTATTGATTCTTTTTATTTCTCCTCTTCAAATCCCTCCCCCCGCCAAGCCCAGTTCTAACAAGCACATTTAAAATTTACTGGCAGACAGGTTTTTGTTTTTGTTTGTTTTTTTTTCTTTCCTTTTCTGAAACCTGTTGAAATAAAGACCATTCCCTTTTCAAGGGCCCCATCATTTGGAAGCATCCTAAGGGGGCTGCCAACGGCCTGCTGACATTACTTTCACCTTGGCAAAAATGGGGCCCAGGCAACCTTAGCTGAGCAAAGATCCCTTGAGAACAGGCAATAGTGAAGTGCCCTGGGCAGAATGCGAGGCTGTGGTCCTGGAGGCTGGATGGGGTCTGTCCAGGTTCAGTGCAGGGATTACAAGCGCTCTGGTTTTAAGAGATAATGACACTGCAAATTCAAACAGCCCTACCCCTTAGCAATGGCAGTAGTGACAGGAGCTATAAAGGGTGTCTGTAATTGCACATAATTTTTACTGCTGAAGCAAGTAAGCAAGAACTGGAGGGATGCATGAGGTTTGGGTCCATCAGCACACGTCAGCCGTAGTCAGTAATGCCCGCAATCATCGCTGAAGACAGAGGACCACTGGGCAGTAGAGACATCGCGTTATGAGTATTAAAAATAATCTTTATAAGCTTCGGGATCCAAAATGTATACGAGGAGCAGTTTATCACTTTAACAGACGTAACAAACCTCTTTTTTTAGATGCTAAAGCAGAGGCGCCCATGGCGTGTCTGGGCAACAGATCCATCCAACTTTCAGACCTGATTCTTTCGCTTTAATGGTATCTTTTAACAAGTTTTTGAATTAGTGCTAACATTTAAAATTTAGGAGTTGCCCTGTAAATCTGGCATTTCATTTTCTCTTGAAAGATTGGATATCTGGTGCAGGGGGTGTGTATTTCCAAAAGAAGGTGGTTGGCTCACTCTGGGCAGTAGGTGCCCGATGAGAGGAGATGAGGCAAGCCTGGCCTTCCTGCTTCAGGGAACTTTCTGGTCTAGGTAGGCATTTGAGTACCCAGTCACTGGAGCATACGCACAACAGTGCAATTAGCAAGTAGCTACTGAGAGTCCTCTACCCACGTGCAGACTCTATTATGGTACTTTCCAGTCAAAAATTTTCCGTAGCTCTCTGCTGCTGACACAATAAGGTCCAAACCCTTCAGCCTGTAATGAAATCTCCCCACCTTTTGCTACCACTGACTAATTCTAGGTGCCCACACTCCTCCCACAGACAGGAGAGTCCCCTGTCTTCTCTCTTCACCGGTTCATTCTTCCTCATTCCTTCCTCTGAGTTGATGCTGCTATGTTTTTGGCCGTGGAAATCCTCTGCCTCTGCCAGGCCCAGGTCAGGCTTGGTTCATCTAAGATGGTGCTTCTCAAATTCTGTGAGGAGAGGCCAGTTTCTTTCTTTCTCTCCCTTCCTTCTTTGTTTTTTAAAATTTCTACCCTGTTCACAGACACACAAAGCACAAGTTGTAATTTTTTTTATGAGACTTAGCAGACATAATTTTTACTTTGTGAATGACTATAAAAGTTTTTAAATGCTTACTCTGAATTTATTTCTGAATTTATTTCATATGTAACCAGCACTGGTCCTGGAGTCACACTTTGAGTAGCTTTTCTTAGATGTTTTCAGGTGAATTAATCTCGTTACCTGCATTTTCAAAAAAACCCCCCCAAAACAAACAAACAAACAAACAAAAACTGTGTACCTTTATCACAGCAGACAGTGTTAGAACTTTCTACCTATTCCATTTTAAAGTTCAGGAGGGGGGCGCCTGGGTGGCTCAGTTGGTTAAGTGGCTGCCTTCGGCTCAGGTCATGATCCCAGGGTCCTGGGACTGAGTCCTGCATTGTGCTCCCTGCTCAGCGGGAAGCCTGCTTCTCCCTCTCCCTCTGTCTGCCGCTCTACCTATTTGTGCTCTCTCTCTCTCTCTGTTAAATAAATAAAAATCTTTAAAAAAAAATAATAAATAAATAAAGTTCAGGAGGACAAGAGCTCTGTTCAACCTGGCCCCTCTGGGTTTGTTTGCTGATGGGAGGAATGCAGACAATCCTGAGTTTTCAGCGCTGTTGGGAGGCACTGGAGGTGGTGCAGAAGGATTCAGAACTGTTTAGCCCTCAGGGAGCTTATGATAATATTAAATATTACTGTTGCATAAAGCAACAGTAAATAATACACAATAAATAAGTACTGAAGTTTGTGGTACATCTTATGAAAATATTACAGGTAAATAACAAATAAGATGCTCAGTGAGAGCCGAACTAGTCTGAGAATAATTCACGCTAGAACTTGAGAGAGACCTTCTCATTAAAGATGGCAGCTCCTTACGCGGCAGCTCATCTGGGCAAGGCGCTCTGTGTTTGTTTGTGCCTCTTCAAAGCAAGGGGTTGGATTAGAGGATTTCCCTGATCTCTATTACTGTACTGTATTACTATTACTGTATTACTGTACGATTCACACAATACCGTGTGTCTGTTATGTATATATAGCTGGTAGGAAATAGAATGCACGTATCCTTTCTCCTTTCTCAATCTGCCATTGGGTGAAAATCCAACATTGACGTATTTCTTTATAACACAATCTCTAACACAAATGACAATCCAGATGCCAACTTATCACCCACTCATGTTAATTAATGTTCACTCTAATCAACTCTATTGAAGATGTTAATGATTAAGACTGAATTAAACGAATTCCCGCAATAACGGGATTTGACTGGTTTTGTCTTTGGCCATCCCTATATTTCTCTTGGTTTTATGGCCAAAGAGAGAGGGGTGGTTGTGGCATAGGCCTGAGGAAGTCCACTTCCAGGGTCTGTACAGAGCCAATCAACTCAGAGAGTCTTTTCTTTTGTCCCTTATTTGACCCTCTTCCAGATACAGTGAGTCTAGTTCTCTGAACTGGCTCAGCAGGGAGAAGTCAGTGCAGCTGTGTTTGGATACCTCCTTTTTTTCTCTTGGCTGTGACCCAGGAAAATGGACCCACTCTTTCACAGTTGCACAAACCACTTCATTATCATATATTTGGGGATGCTGGCCAGGGGAATGGCAGGCCAGTCAGGAGGCTGGAAAGTTAGAAGTGTTTGTGTTTATTTTCCTCTCCTTTCCCCACTGAGCTATTGGAACTGGTATAGAAAGGGATTAGTAAGACACAGCTGTCCCTCTGGGACACTGAGACCCTGGGAGGGGTGGGTTCAGAAGAATGTTTGCATAGGCATTTGATAATCGTAATAAAAAGACCAGTAGAAGCTCATTGGTTAAAAAGCCACCACAGAGGTTAATTACAGGCATGCCTTGGAGATATTGGGGATTTGATTAAAGACTGCCTTAATAAAGCAAATATCACAAGAAAGCAAGTCAAGGGAATTTTTTGGTTTCCCAACGTATATAAAACCTGTAGTCTTTTAAGTGCTGGATAGCATTATGCCTAAAATGATGTACTATACCTTCATTAAAAAATACTCGATTGCTAAAAAATGCTCCCATCATCTGAGCTTTCAGCGAGTCAGAATCTTTTTGCTGGTGGAGGGTCTGGCCTGGATGTTGCTGGCTGCTGACCAATCGGGGTGGGGGTTGCAGAAGGCTGGGCTGGCTGTGGCAATTTCTTAAAATAAGACAACAATGAAGTTTTCCACATCAGTTGACTCTTCCTTTCACAAACAATTTCTCCGTAGAAATGCCATGCTGTTTGAGAGCATTTTACCGACAGTAGACCACTTCAAAATTGGAGCTGGTCCTCTCAAACCTGCTGCTCCTTTATCAACTAAGTTTATGTAACATTCTAAATCCTTTGTTGTCATTTCAACAGTCTTCACAGCATCTTCACCAGGAGTAGGTTTCATCTTAAGAAGCCATTTTCTTTGCTCACCCATAAGAAGCGACTCCTCATTTGTTCAAGTTTTGTCATGAGATTGCAGCAATTCAGTCCCATCTTCAGGTTCTGCTTCTGATTTGAGTTCTCTTACTACTTATGCCTCATCTGCAGTTACTTCCTTCACTGAAGTTTTGATCCCCTCAAGCTCATCCAGGAGGGTTAGAATCTATTGCCTCCAAACTCTTCTTAATTTTGATATTTTCATCTCTTCCCATGAATCACAAATGTTCTTAATGGGATCTAGAATGGTGAATCCTTTCCAGAAGGTTTTCAATTTTACTTCGTCCAGATCCATTGGGGGAATCACTGTATATGGCAGCTACAGCCTTATGTGAAATGTATTTCTTAAATAATAAGACCTAAGGTCGAAACCACTCCTTGATGTATGGGCTGTAGAATGGACGTTGTGTTAGCGGGCGTGAAAGCAACATTAATCTCATGGAGCATCTGCATCAGAGCTCCTGGGTGACCAGGTACATTGTCAATGAGCAGTAATTTGAAAGGAATCTTTTTTTCTGAGCTGTAGGTCTCAACAATGGGCTTAAAATATTCAGTAAGCCTTGTTGTAAACAGATGTGTTGTCATCCAGGCTTTGTTCCATTTATAGAACACAGGTGAACTAGATTTAGCATAATTCTTAAGGGCCCTAAGATTTTCAAAATAGTGAATGAGCACTGGCCTCAACTTCAAATCACCAGCTGCCTGAGCCCCTAACGAGAGTCAGCCTGTCCTTTGAAACTTTGGAGCCAGGCATTGATTTCTCCTTTCCAGCAATTAAAGTCCTAGATGGCATCTACTTCCAGTATAAGACCGTCCTGTCTGCATTGAAAATCTGTTGTTTGGTGTAGCCTCCTCCATCAGTTTTCTTAGCTAGATCTTCTAGAAAACTTGCAGCAGCTTCTACATCAGCACTTGCTGCTTTACCTTGCAGTTTTATGTTTTGGAGATGCCTTCTTTCCTTCAGCTTCATGAACCAACCTCTGCTAGCTTCACACTTTTCTTCTGCAACTTCCTTGCCTCTCTCGGCCTTTATAGAATTGATGAGAGTGAGAGCCTTGCTCTGGATCAGGCTGTGGCTTAAGGGAACATTATGGCTGGTCTGATCTTCTATCCAGACCACTCAGACTTTCTCTGTACCAGCAATAAGTCTGTGTTTGGCTTTCTCATCTTGTATTTGTTTGCTGAAGTAGCCCTTTTAATTTCCTTTAAAAACTATTCCTTTGCCTTCACAATTTGGATAACCATTTGGTACAAGAGGCCTAGCTTTTGGCCCATTTTAGCTTTTGACATGCCTCAGCTTACTCATTTCTAGCTTTTAGTTTAAGGTGAGAGACATCTGACTCTTCCTTTCACTTGAACACTTAGAGGCCGTTGTAGGGTTATTAACTGGCCTGATTTCAATATTGTGGTGTCTCAGGGAATAGGGAAGCCCAAGTAGAGGAGAGGAAGATGAGGGAACAGCTGGAGCAGTCAGAACACACACACCATTTATTAAGTTTGCCATTTTATATGAGTGTGGCTCATGACACCACAAAACAATTACGATAGTAACAGTAGTGATCACTGATCACAGATCACCATAACAAATATAATAATAATGAAATGTTTGAAGTATTGTGAGAATTACCAAAATGTGACACAGAGACATGAAGTGAGCAAATGCTGTTGGAAAAATGGTGCTGATAGATTTGCTCAACACAGGGTTGCCACAAACTTTTGATTTGTAAAAAATGAAAAAAAAATTTTTAAAAAGTATTTGCAAGGTATAATAAAACGAAGCACAATAAAACAAGGTATACTTGAACAACTTGATACTTATTTTTGAAGGGGGAGCCAAAATGGGCAAATACGTTAAGTGCTTGTCATTTATGAGTGGCATTGGAGCTAAATTATGCAGTGTGAAAGAAAATCAAATTAATTCCTTCACTATAAATGTGCTTTGTAAAACTATAAAGTGCCATGTACATATGTGCAATGTTTTCAATGCATAAAGCTATGTCTTAGTCTCAATGTTTATTTTTAAGAAGTAGGATTGTTTAAGTCATTTTTTTTTAAAGATTTTATTTATTTGACAGAGAGAGACACAGCGAGAGAGGGAACACAAGCAGGGGGAGTGGGAGAGGGAGAAGCAGGCTTCCCGCTGAGCAAGAAGCCCGATGCGGGGCTCGATCCCAGGACCCTGGGATCCCAGGACCCTGGGCTCATGACCTGAGCCAAAGGCAGACACTTAATGACTGAGCCACCCAGGCATCCCTGTTTAAGTCATTTTATGAAAGGCTAATACACTGTGGGATGTATAAATTCTGGTATGTCTGTTAAACAACACATAAGTTTTATTCAATAGTCCTATCTTTGTGACCTTCTACATGACAATTGGGGACAATTATGATAGTATAATCAATAATACACTTTTAGGATACCATGGTTCACATGCTGTTCTTACATGGTACTAATTCCTTTTACCTCTATGAATGCTACCTGTTATGGTCCCCATTGTACAGATGAGGAAACTAAGGCACAGGTTTGTGGTATCTTAGACTTGGTTGTAGCAATGGAATTACAGGTTTCAACGGAACTGTGTGAGAATACAGAAGGAAACTGAGGAGAACATTACTGAAGAAGCAATATCAGAGTAGGTTTGTGAAAACTGAGTAGGAGTTTTCTAGACAAAAGAGGTAGGAAAGTACGTTGAAATGAAGGCATTATCACTAAAAACATTTCTGGAGACTTTTCCTATTTATATATTTTAAAATTGCCTTCAAAGTATGTGACACATTTTTTCAACATCTTCATTTGTGGCAAATCTTTGAATCTGAAGGTATATCTGAACATTGGAAAATGTGAAAAATCATTCAGATTCAGGTTTGGTAAATAAAGCCAGTCTTTTATCATTATCAGCAGATCACTTAAATAATACTAAATTTTTCAGGCAATTTATATATAAATAGGCTCTAAGGCTAATTCCAAAAAAGTTTAAAGAACATTTTGAGCCTACCTTACAATCAGGTGGCTAAATAATAGGGATATGAATCTATATATGCAAATGAGAAACTAACGTCATTTCTTAAATAGAATGTAAGTATCCAACATCCTTGCCCCTTGTGGCTTCCAGGAATCTGTGTCTACAGAGATTCCATCTGTAATTTTACTCTGTGCTAGAGATAGCTTTGAGGCCTATAGGCTGTGAAGTCCCTGTAGGTCATCTGTATCCTCAGAAAGTGGCTCCGTGTCTTTGGAGGAGTAACTTCTTGGTAAATGCTTATTTAAATGAGTTGGATTAAATAAGTGGATTTTGATCATCCCATAGATTGACACAGTGGAATGATGGCAAAGAGATTATTCTTCTTTATAAGCACACTTCATAGGCAAAGTGGGAATGTGCTTATGAGGCTAAAGAATTCAGACTCCTGTTTCCACACTGGTTTTGATTAGTGGATGGCTTCGCCACACCACTAGATTTTGTGGGTTTAATCTGTTCTTGGTAAAGTTAATTTAGGAAAAAGTTGCCTTGAAACAATTCAGATGGAAAAAAAATAAATTACAGCATGTAAAGTAAACTGTAATTATATAAATTGTGAGATTATATCCAACTTGGTTTTAACATGCAGGAGAGAAATATGTGTTCTCACATAATTAGTTTTGGTTTAAGGGTCTAGTGGACTTAAATATGACCCAGGGTGGAAATGAGCAGATAGAGCGTTTTAGACAATAAGGCACTGCACAAAACACCACGATACATGACGGCCTTCTCCATTTTGTCCAAATCCCACATACTCTTGAAGATACAGTTCTCATTCCACCTCCTTCCTGAAATCTGTCCTGACCTCTTGATTGTAAGTAACATTTCCCTTCTCTGAATACCCAGAGCATCTCATCTTACCTTTCCCGAGGTATGTAACTCTTTCCATCTTGTTACCACTTATTTATATATATATATCTTCTTTCCCTGCCTACCACTGTGTATTATGTCCCATTAGGACAAGGTTTATGTCGTTTCTTTACGTGGTATCTGGCACAGGACCATCTTCATAACATGTTTTCAATACATGATTGTGCAAAGACGGATGAATGATATAGCCATAATCAAGCAAAGGGAGTAATAAAAAACTTCCTAGGACACCAGAGACAGATTTTTTTGCTTCGCACACACGCAGTTATGCAGGTCTAGAGTTAGAAATGAAATGTAGGTTTATTTTTGTTGTGTTTGTTTTTTCTTAGTCAAGGCGTTTAATCTACTACACTGATTCCTTATGCACAGATGGAACCTTATCATGCATACGAGTCTCTGAAGGAAATAATTTTTGTTTAAACTTTGCCTTAGAAACTTCAAGGGAATTCAGAACAGGATTTCTTTAATGATCTGGCCATATTATATTACCAATTGCCAAGCCGAAAAATGTTTGGCAGAACTTTTGGCTCCTGAGGTTTGGGATACCATCCAGGTAATCTGCCTCAGGATTTTGAAATACAAATAAATGAGTTCCAGTTCAAACTTTTTTGAATTTGAGCTGCCAGGCCTTTATTTCCCTCCTATCTGAACATTTTGGTACTGAAATACCAACCAAGCAGAAAGAAGATAATCAGACAGCATTTTCTGAGGTTATTTAATGGCCTTGGTTTAGGAGCACAACATGAGCATGAATGGTTTAAAACTTCATGTTTCTTAACAGTAACTGATTTCTAGTTCTTGGGATTTATTTTCCAGGAGGTTTTCCTTGATTTTTATTTGGGAGAAGAGGATGAGGGTGTTCCTTCTGGCAGAATCAAAGCAGCAAAGAAGATTCTGAATGTTCCTTTGTTAAGTGTTACACGCTTAGCTTTGTTTTACTATTCTTGTATGGGAGCCAAGTGTTTTTCAAGTCACTCAACATTCTACTGAGGCGTGCTAGTCACTGAATGTGATTATAAAGCAAAGTTTAACATGCATTGAAAAGAGGCATGCCTGGGAGTTTTGGGTGCCGTGAGCACCACACCTAATGAAGAAGCAGGATAATTTGGATGAATGATATAACTTGAGTCATTATATAAACCTCAGCACCAGATCCTGGTGAGTTCTGAGGGAGACAGAAATTTTTGGAAAGAAAAGGTTAAAAAAAAAAAAAAAAAAAAGCACCCTCTCCCCCGACCCCACACTCACTCACAGTCCCTCACACTCTACATGCATGAACATGCTCAGTAATGAACCTGGTCTCTCTATGATTTTTTGGCTGTAACACCACTGTTCATATCTGGGGGAGGGGAGGGCACAGGCAGGTGACCTAGCAAATACTCTGAAGGGTGGAAAGGCAAAACAGGTCTTAATTTTAAGAAATCCCTCTTACTAAGTCCTCTATTACCTTTTTTTCTTTGATGACTATGCATTTACAATAGAAATATAGCTCGAGAATAAAATGGACATTGTGGAACTGAAGAATAATATAAATATAATATAAAATTCAAAAATTTCCTTCGAAGGTTCAGATGACGTGAAGTTTTCTTCTCCTTAACTCTGGCTTGGGGGAAGACCTGGGCTTCTCAGTACAGTTCAAAGAATCTAGATTAAAATAATCCTTCTCATTTTAATAACATTTTAAATTCTGTTTTTTACTTAAAATCTTTTCAGGCCATCTGAGAAGTTTTGATAGGAAAATATATATTTTTCAGGCTTTACATAATCTTGGTCCTTTTCAGGTGACCTTGAGCCTGTCTGCTCACCTGTAAGCTGTCCTCACAGGCTGGCGAGAACCCAGCAGTTCAGGTCATCAGCCCTGCATGTAACCTGGGTGTGGCCAGGGGTAGGGGTAGGCAAGCAACCTGCCACCCAGAACTGGCCCTGACAGGTTCTGTGGAGCTGTCACTCAGCTCTGACTCTACTGGCAATCCTTGTGACGTCTCAGAATCCAGTAGACCCTGGGGAACGGAAATAAAGAACAACAACATTTTTTTTTCAGGGAATTGTCATTTTTCTTCTTGCTCCTTTCTGTCCACGGGAGTGCCTTGTTACATTACCCTGTTCCTTAACTAAACCTCCATCGTGGCGCTTTGGCGGTGAGAACTGTCTCTTTAAGACACTCGTGACCCTTGCTCTTCCCTCGACCACCCAATCCCCAGACTCCAGTCCATTCCTTAATGCAGACTGGGTATGAGATGGTGGTGTTATTGGTATGAAAATAGGAATAGCCAACATGTATCACATTCTTCCTGTGTGTCACAGCCTTGGCTAAGTCTGGTTGCTGACCTGTCTCATGTAGTTACTACCTTATAAGCTATATACAGTTATTATTTCCAATTTTATTCCTGAAGAGATGGAGTCACAGATAGCAAGAGCCACAGGTACTATGTGGGACACTGGATTTGAATTTAGGCCCTCGTATAGGTTTAATAACTTTAGAGTTGAGAATATACAGTTACCAAGTTTGAGACAATTTAAGCATAAAATAGTGACTGAATGTATGGAACTCCACAAGTCTATAATTACCCTTAAAAAAAAAAAACAAACCCTCCCAAAACAAAACTTGTTTTCCAACATTGGAGGTGATTATTTCATCGGTTCCTTACTGTGATAGTTGGTAATTTAAAATCATTAAATACGTTACATGTTTTTCCAGAAGAAACTCTATTTCAGCAAAACCAAATAGTCCCCCCGAGTGATGAAGGAAGACCTTTCCTTATAGAAGAATGTCAGCTCTGAATGTAGGTGGAGTAATATGGTTGGAAAGTCCCCATTTGCAGCCCTTGATGGACTGCTAATGCAAGCAAGAGTCCCCAGTGGATGCTGGAACCACTGAATGAAGGTTTGATGGGGACCGTCACCACATACTCCCCCAGATTGCTTGCTGCTTGAAAGGAAAGGAACATGGCTCTGCAATAGAAGTATCATGTCATCACCTTGACTCCATAGGTACACTTGACCCCAATTTGATAGAATGACCGGAGACTGTGGAGATCCACATGAGGCACAATATGAGGTAGTAATATCACTATGAAGTATTCTTGCCAACAGTGAATCTATTCAAGCTTTACATATAACTTCCACTTCATAGAGAATACAGAAGCTAGAGAAAAACCTAGCTGGCACCATAAGGAAGTAGTAAAAAAAAATCCAGAAGGCAGATCATTCTATAAACAACCCATCTGGACTTTCCAATAATTAATGCCACAGTACAAAAAGAGTGGGAAAGAGGTGTTTTAGAGTTATATAATGAGCAAATTCTATCTGTGATCCTTCAAAGGATACCGACATGAACAAAGCAGCTATAAGAAAGGTATTTTTTGGAACAGTTCAGGAATTTTGAATATGGTATTAGGGAATTACTAATAAGTTGTGTCGGGTGTGATAATGATATTGTGATCCTATAAGAAAATACCCTAATTTATTTTATTTTATTTTTTTAAAGATTTTATTTATTTATTTGACAGAGAGAGCACAAGCAGAGGGAGAGAGAGGGAGAAGCAAGCTCCCTGCTGAGCAAGGAGCCGATGTGGGACTTGATCCCAGGACCCTGGGATCATGACCCGGGCCGAAGGCAGACGCTTAACTGAGCCACCCAGGCGCCCCCCAGAAAATACCCTAATTTAGAGATGCATGCTGAAGTATTAGGGAGTGAAATATTACATTATCTGTAGCTTATGTTAAAATACTTCAACAATAAAAACTGAAGCAAATACGGCAAAATGCTAATAATTCATAAATCTGAGCGATGGCATGGATATATCTGCTCTTTCTACTTTTAGTATTTTTGAAATTTTTATAATTAGAAAGCATAAACCCTTGAAAGAAGGGTGGCCCAGTCTTGAAGCAGAGAGCCCTGCGTTCTGGTGCTGAGCCTCCAGCTTACTATTTGAAGGGCGGGGACAAGTCCCTTCCCTTGGGGCTTCTGCGTTGTCATCGGCAAACCGGCAATTATAATAATATCTGTGCTATGCGATTGTTGTGGGGATAACATGAGTTAACCCAAGTGAATTGCCTAGAACAATGACTGGCATGTAGTGAGCTCTCAACAAACGTTAGCTGTAATTGCTTTGTGTGGGAGTCGTCGGACAGAAGTTAGGCTTGAATCCTGGCTCTGTCTTTTATTAGCTGTGCTGCCCTGGGCTGTTTGCGTAACCTCACTAAAACTTTGTTTTCATTTTTAAAATGGAGGTAGTAATACTGCTAAGGTTGTGGTAGGATTAATCATATAATACATATAAAGTTGCTAGCACACAGAAACCGCTTAATAGGTAGTAATAATAATGGTGACTGCTGTCAGACTGTAGTTTTTCTGAGGCCTCCAATGCCTGACCCCAATGCATGGCTACTATTGGAACATTCTAGCATGGTAGCTCTACCAGGGAAGCTGACGGGTTAGCAAAGGGAGTGTGGGGCATCCCTTTGGTCTCCACTCAATGTCCCATTACGGGGGATGTCGGGCACTCTGGGCATATGGTTAGGGCCATGCTTCAGGTAAAGATTTCTGCTTACACAGGGCGGGATGGAGCCCAAAGGGCGGGCGCAATAGACGATCGGGGCTTTTTCATAAACACACAGTGTGGATAAGATCCAGAAGAAAGAAAGGAAAGCAGTGATCTGGGGAGTCTGGCTCCTGTTTATTTCTACCTCAGTCTCTCTTAGGACTTTGAAAGAGTCCATGAGAGTGAATGCCTTTTCATGGCGGTCATCACTTACCATAGGCAACTGCAGCCTATAGGTGGACTGATTTCAATAGGGCTGACTTCACTAGATGTTCTGTGAGGCTCGGCCCCATGCTATTGTTTCTCAGCGTTGAACTTAAAAAGCTCAAGAGGTACTCCCAGGCCTTACAAGGTGTTGCCAAGGAAGACAGCACTTGTAATACTTGATTCTTGTGGTTAGGTAGACTTTTGATGATCTCATTAGAGTAGTATGAAATTGATCATTTTCTTTTGCACTCTGAGTCTGTTTTTCCCTCTTCACTCCAAGCATCTCTCTCCATTTCCTACTATAGACACTAAGGGTCTCATGGCCAACCTCTTTCCCCAGGATTAAATGCTGCAGGCAGGGACATATGTGTTGCTAGGAATCTGTATAAGATGCAAAGGTCTGAAAACAGATCAAAGCATGTGCACAAGCAATGGGGAGTAAGCAGTTAAGGGTGGACAAACTTGAAGAAACAAATAGGTTTTTATGGCTCCTGAGACAGAAATATATGCCCCAGTTCATCAACATCTTTGTTTTCATCTCCCTAGGCATATGGCCACGCTACCTTTTCTAGGGAAGGCCATGCAATAGAGTTCTGGCCAACTGAATGGAAACTGGTGTGATCTGTGCCATTTTAGGAATAGCCCATAAAAACTGCCATGTGTGCTCATCACTCTTTTCTCTGCTTTTCTTTCTCATCTGATGTCTTGAGAGTGAGAACTTTAGGGGCCAATATGAGGTTAGAACCCCAAGAGTAAAGGTGTCTGGATTCATGAATGACTGTGTGGATCAGAGTACCCCCTCATCGTCCCACATTGGGCTGTGATGTGAGCAAGAAATAGCATTTTATTATGTCAAGTTGTGGTAATTTGGGGGTTGTTTGTTACAGAAGTTAGGCTACCTTGAATAATAGATCCTTTTGACCTTCTTTTCAGCTGCTAAATATGGCAGAGACATTATTGACTTCCTGAATTACATATTTGTTGATCTTTTTTTGTTATCACCAACTTTTAAAGTAAGGAAACCAAGAAGCTGCATAAAGATACAAGTTTTCTTGGCAATCAGTCCCTTCTTATATAAACAATATGGTCAGGGCGTTCATTACCTCATTTACTGTGCACACTGACTGTGAAGATCTTGAGAGATAAGAAAATTGAGTTTCAGAGAGGTTAAGTAACTTGGACAAGATCACACAGCTAGTGTTTGCTATGGATCCAGGATTAAAACGGATTAAAACTCACATCATTTTGACATCAAAGTACTTGTTGTTTTTACTACAAGGATCCTTTTCAAGAAAAGAGCAGTCAAGAAAGCAAAGGTATTCAAAGAGGGTGTATAAGACTTTCTAGAGAGGTAGCAAAACCTTGACAAAAGTGTAACTGGGTACCAGGGCCTACTTCAGAAACTCTATGAATAGACCGTAGAACAAAAAGATGGGTGGGTGGGGGATTGGAAAGAGGATAATCATGAATCCAGACTCTAAGATTAGGTTCCTAGGATCCTAGGTTTGCAGCTTAGTCCAGAAGTTTATGTTTCTATAATCAGTTATTTAGGGTTCACTTAAATTTGTTTAATAAAAAGTCATTCTTTATTCAGACTATCTGAGGTTATGGTAGTCAAATTCCTTTTATTTCAAGTTAATAATTTTATACCCTAAAGGTGTGCATATCACTCAGTGTTTTCCAGAGAGACAGAACCAATAGGAGATTGTCTATCTATTTATTTTAAGGAATTGGCTCACGTGGTTCGTGAGGCTGTCCAGTCTGAAACCGGCAGGGCAGACTGGCAGGGAGGGACCCAGGAAAGAGCTGATGTTGCAACTTGAGCCTCCCAGCAGTCTGGAGATGGAGTTTCCTCTTCCTTGGGGGGAAACCTTAGTTTTTCTCTTTTAAGACCTTCAATAGATTGGATGGGGCCCACCCACATTACCGACAGTAATTTGCTTTATTCAGAGTCTACTGATTTAAATATTAATCTTATCTAAAGAAAAAAAAAAAGGACCTTCACAGCAACATCCAGGCTGATGTTTGACCAAAAAAGGGGGCACTGTGGCCTAGCTCATGTGCCACAAAAGGAACCATCACAGGGTATGAATGATAAACAAAATATTCAAATCTAGGTAGACCCTATGGAACACATTCTGGTTACGGGATGGGTGGTCCTCTTCCTGAATGGGATGGCCCCATTCTTGCTTGTCCACTGGAAAGAAAGGGAATGTCTGGACCATTGAAACCCACAAACAAGAGCTTCAGCATTGGAGAGCAGAACCCTGCTCTCATGAGAACATGAAAATCAATGAAGCAAGTGAGCAACAAATATGTTGGACCACAGAGCATTGCCTCTTGCCCCCGCACTGGATAATGTTCTTTCCCAGTGGCTGTTCTGCCTCCCTCCCAGCCCCCCAAACACTCCTCAACATCTGTTGAACTCACTGCTACCACTTGTTTCATGCTTCATTTTTCTCCCTGGATTTTAGCCTCTCATCTTCCTGTAGCTCATTCAGAATGTATTTTTCTCTCTTTTTTTTTAATAATCCAAACATGTCCCATGATGTCATGTCACATTTCAGTATCCTTCCTCTAGGAGTCTTTTCTCCCATTTTTCGCTCCTCTAGCAAGAATATCCCTTGAGGCACTTGCATCCGTGTACAACCAACAGATAATTACTTTCATGGGAAATTGTCAGGTGTCACAGTTTTCCTTTTGCACTTTTCTTGGGAATATATAAAAAAAAAATACCACAAGCACATTTTAGCAAAGTTATAATAAAAAAATTAACAGAAAATAACCTAAACCTGTAATGAATTGGTTGTATCCCATATTGATAGCTGGCCATATCTAAAATAAAAACAAAAACAAAAAAGGAGCTCTATTCTCCTGTCATCTTGAGGCTGCCTTTCCGTGTCCAGGAGCCACAGTTCTACAGCTGTCACAGGACTTGCCTGAATGTGTTGCTCTAGGAGCCCTTTGGCCCCTCCGCTCCACAGTCTTCTCCATCTGTCAAATGCATCAGATGCTGGGAGGCATGCAGCAGGCCCTCTCTGAGGAGGTCTGGTGTTTTCTGGTTTTCTGTTTTTGTTTTTTGTTTTTTTTCTTTAAAGATGCCTCCAGCCAGCTACCTAAGATTTCTGCTGAGCTGCTCTGTTACTGTCATCTGCTGATAATCTTTGCAGTGTAATGTCATTGTTGGGTGCTCATCTGGATTTTTCCAAATGGAAAGCAGTATTGCTTTGCTAATTCTAGAAGATAGGGAAGGGACTTTATTTTGCGGGTGGTCAAACCATCTTTTTCTCTTTTGTATTTTATTCTCTAGACAATGAATGATTTCCTATTTCCATCTGTAAGATGATGAACTTGTATTCTTTTTCACTGCATTCCTAAAAGCCAATGACTATTATCTCCACAAGGGAGTTGTAAAATTTTTGAAATCAGGAACTATGTTTCATATCGTTGAGTATCTTCACATAGCAGTGTTAGGTACTCTATAAATATTTAGTGAGTGTTAGAGGCTCAGTTCCTGTTTGCCCCAAATGGTTTTCTGTCAAATTAATAATTGGGCAACAACTATGTAAAATCTGTCTAAAAATGTCTTCTTTCAGAATGTTAGAGACTCTCAAATTTGACTGAGGGAGAGAGTGTATGTAAAGGAGAAAAAATCCTTGAGAGAAGAAAAAAGTATTTCTAATCTTCTTTTTTTTTTTTTTTTTTGAAAGGGGAGGCATACTGAAGAGTCATCTCAAGTCAATGAATTCCATGTACCTGGGTTACTATTAGATAGTCTTTAAATGAGTCTTTGAATGGAAAGTATATTTCTAGAAACACATGGTTAGCCAGATGATAACTGGAGTGACTGATTACAAACTCACTGGCTGTTGGCTTCCCAGGGCAGCTTTAGGAGGTCAGAGGCAGTGCAACAAAGAGGGTGGGGAAAATCCTTCCTAATTATAACTATGAAGATCTCAAGAGATGAACTTCAGACAGAGGAGATGTTATTGTTCAGAAAAAGCAACTAATGCCTCAAGTCTTTTAAATATTTGCCCACAATTTCATAATAGGTACTTGAGAAGGGAGGCTATCCCGAGCAATTCTTTTTCCCAGGGCAGTGTTCTCTTCTTCTGTACTCCATGGGGAACAAGTCCATTGCCTCAATTCTGCTGAGCACATTACCTGTGGGACCAGTGTTGGTCCGAGTCTTCAGCAATAACCAAGGTGTGTCTGAAGGGGGTCTGGGGCAGCAGGAATAATGAAAATCACCTCAGAGAAGGAAAAGGAAAGCAAATGGAAGAGCAGGAAGGGCAAAGAGGGAGGAGAAAAAAGGTATACAGATGAAACACCTATTGATTTAGAATGGTTGGAAATGGTTATTTTGGTTAACAGAAAGCTACCCCTCATTCCTGGTAAAAAAATAAAATTCTTAAAAATATAACACTAAAACTGAGCATAATCAAATTTACTTTATATGATGGTCAAAGTCTCATGTTTTTAAATTATTTTCTGAGTCTTTAAGAAAAATCTGGTCCTATTGAGCCTGAATAGATAGATTTTACTATATACATAGTGTACCAAGGACAATTATATCAGATGCCACTTGTTGTCATGAATTATCATGCTCTGCTCTGCTCTACCAATTCCAATTTATTACTTCAACAGAAAAGAGAAAACATTTCAATGAAAGAGGAAGCAGGGAAATTCCAATGGATCAGCCACAGAGTGCTAACCTGTCTTTGGGATGGAGAAAATGCTGTTGTTGACACATCTTTTCCTTTTTCTTGACACAAATTAGGTAACTCCCTGACTTACTATCTCTTCACGAAATTGGTGGGGGTGTGATAAATGTCTATGCAGTATAGAAAGGTATTCATAACAAAGAGTTGTGGTATGAAAAATGTTCCTTTGTCACAATAGATGGAATAACTCATGTTGTACGTAATGTGTACCTATGTATTTCGTTGTTGTAAATCCTGGTGTGCTCAATAAGCTGAAGTTCAGTTCTTCATTAGGATTCGTGAGCCTAACCCTCTGATGAACCAAAAGGATCAAATAGGAGCAATCCTCCTGCTCTTTACGTATGGGAATTATACAGGAGGAGTTCAGTGGGTCTGTATTAAAGCCACCACTTTAATTTTTTTTAAAGATTGTATTTATTTATTTGAGAGAGACAGAGAACAAGCATGGGAAAGGGGCAGAGGGAGACGGAGAAGCAGACTCCCTGGTGAGCAGGGATCCTGATGTGGGACTTGATCCCGGGACCCTGGAATCATGACCTGAGGCACCCAGGTGCCCAAAGCCACCAGTTTAATTAAAGAAACTGTTTCTTCCTCTCAAAAGTAATTTTGGAATTCTGATGTATATTAATGTAAGACTCAAAGGGACTTTTTATTTCTGCATTTCCTGAAAGATGTCCCAGATAGATGGATGATAACCTTACTTTTGGTTATTTAAAAATATACACTCAACATTCATTCAGAAATATTGATTGATTTCTGGTTTTGATAATTATGGTGACATGCTATAACATTAGGGGAAGACAGGTGAAGGGAATGAAAAATAAAAAGAAAACCCTGTATTAAACTCTTACTATTTGCCAGGAACTGTGACAGGCACTTGGTACACAGTGGTGATTAAGCAGGCAGAATTCATTATTCCTTCCTCTCCTCAGTTACAAAGTTATCATTTAATCCATAATAAAGTCTTCTTCACTGCAACTGAATGTGTGTCTTACCCTTTTCTAGAAAACCTTAATTTTAGTACTTACTGAGCACTTCCACCTAGTTAAGCACTTTCTCGGTGTTTTCCATATTTCATTGCTTTTTTCTCACACATGTAAAATAAATGTTGGTACCCACGATTCACAGATGAAGAAACTGAGGTGAGAATAGGTTAAATGAGCTGCCCCATAACATAGAATGGCTGAACTGGGGCTTTCACTTGGGTTTGTCTAAATCTATAGGTGTCCTCATCCTACCTCCCAGACCTCCACTGATAAGCATCACCGTCACGCCTTTCAGACCTAAATTTTCTCTCAGGATAAGGCACGCCAGATCCCTTTTCTCACAGCTCAATTCCTTTTTTTCCTTTTTTTTTTTTTTTTAAATAACATACAGTGTTATATGAGTTTCAGGTATGCAATATAGTGATTCAACAATTCTATACATTAGTGCTCACCATGGTAAGTGTAGTCAGCCTCTGTCACTGAACACAATCACAATCTTGACTATATTCCCTATGCTGTTCTTTTCATCTCTGTGATTTATGTGGTAACTGGAAGTTAATACCCTTTAATCCCCTTGATCTATTTCACCCACCCTCCCCCCACGTCCCCTCTGAGAACCACCCATGTGTCCTCAGTATTCAAGGGTCTATTGGTTTGTTTGTCCCTTTTTTTGTTCCTTAAATTCTGTGAGTGGAATCATCTGGTATTTGTCTTTCCCTGGCTGACTTATTTCACTTAGCATTATACTCTCTAGCTCCATCCATGTTACAAATGGCAAGACACCACTTCTTTATCCATTCATCTGTGGATGGACACTTGGGTTACTTCCGTATCTTGGCTATTGTATATAGTGCTGCAATAAACATAAGAATGGATACAACTTTTTGAATTATATCAGGGTTTTTTATATCAGGGTTTTTTGTTTTTGTTTTTGGTTTTGTTGTTGTTATTGTTGTTTTATGTGAATACCCAGTAGAGGAGTTACTGGATCATATGGTAATTCTATTTTTAATTTTTTGAGGAAACTCCATACTGTTTTTCACAGTGACTGTACCAATTGCATTCCCACCAGTAGTGCACAAGGGTTCATTTTCCTCCACATTCTACTGCCCTCCAAATAATTATACTGTAACAATTCAACGAAAGGTTTTGTAGTCTGGGCAGAGCCAGGGCCCACCATGGTAAAATGACTTCAATGATCTTTGTAAAAATTTTGCAGGTTAATTTTACATCTGAGGAACAGAACGTGTAGTTACTATATTGGACATTTTTAGGATTCTTGATATCCAGTGTCCATTTTGAAAGAACTTAATTATTACTGCCACCAACAATGAATGAAATGGCCAGAAGCTTCTTTGCCAGAACTGGGACTTACTACTTCACTTCTTTTCTGTATTAACCACACATGCCAGTCATTTATAAGGTTGGTTTCTCAAATTAGGGACTTTGAATTTCTAGGAGATTGCATAAATACTGGACATAAGAAAATGATTTTGCTGGAGAAGAGGAATCAGGTCGCTCTTCTGGAATCAGACTTTAGCTCTACAATTTAAATGTGGAGACCCTGATTAAGCAATAAAAAACAACATTTAAAGAAAAATGCATGCTAGGAAGAAAGGCTAATCTTTTCCAGTTAGGAGAGAAGAAGTTTGAGGTATCATATGTATGGTAAGGCTTTATGTAAGGCATTTGATACTGGTCTGTTGGATGAGTTTAGTGAATTTAATAATCAACTAATTTATGTTATTAAAGATCACACCTAAAATATATTTTAGGTGAAAATAGGTAAGACCAAGTGAATTTTGTTTTGCATAGAACACGTTAACATCGTTGTGCCTGGCCATTTTGTTTTCAATGGGGAAGTTATAGTACAATAAACATTTCAAATCCTTATGCATTTTAAAGGGAAAATTAATCCATATGTTCTAAATTTGATTTGCACTTAAATCATTGCAAGGTTACATGGTAAAGACTACTTGATGTCTAAAGAAGCTTCTGGGTTTTTTTTTAAAACAATCATTTCTGTGAGTTTTTACTAAGAGTAAAATGAATTAGGAACCAGAAGGCTTTACAAAGTAGAACCAAGCTGTTCAAGCAGGTTCTACATTTGGTGTCATAAACCCTTTTGTTTTTATCAGGATGCATCTCTGAAAATAAAAATGAAAAATGAAGATATTTAAAACATGGACAGCACAAAGGTAGTGAAGTAGTCAGTTTCTGAAGCCAATATTTTCCTCATGTCATCACTTAGTAATAAAAACAGTGCATCTCCTCATTCTGTCTCTACTTTCCCAGAGAAAGATTCTATTTGTGAAAAGGCTGGTTGAACTCAGTTTAATACAAACAGGAGAGTATGGCCCTGCTGCCAAAGGAGACTTGTACCTGGCAGGGGAGACAAACCAGGGCCAACACATAATGAGTAAGTATAGCATGTGCTCAAGTGTTGTATTAGAGCTTCAAGGTGTGCTGGGATATGGACAGGGACAGGATGAATTTGGTAGAGAACAGACTGGGGAAAGTTTGATGGAAGAGATGAAAGCATGAAGATCTTACCAACTTCAACACCTTAGCTAAAAAAACGGCATGCATAGTTTTCCTCTTTACCAGGGGAACCAGGAACACAAAATAGTATGGGCTGTAGGTTTGGGCTTCTCCTACGTGGAATGCAGATCTGTGCTCCTGGCAGGTGATAAGAGGGACTCGGGATAAGCCAGGTGGAGACAGAGGGGAGATAAAAGAATAGTCAGGGCAGATTTCTTTTACTTTGTGATTTTACTTCTTTAACAAAGAAGACTGTCTCTGTGCTTTTGTTCCTGTCGTTCTGCCACCAGTAATGATTCACCCCACAGCTCACCAGGAATCCTCTTCAACCCCTTTCTTTAAGGCGAGGTTGGAAGAATTGCCTATTCTCTGAAGGCTTCTCGTACTCTCCCAGGCAGAATTCTCTCCTCTCAGGGGTTTTAAGAGCACTGTAGATTTTTAAAAAGATCAAAAGCACCCAAATCCTGGAATTATTCCAAAAAGATGAAAAAAACATTAACATACAATTTTTTTTTTTTTTTCAAACATGGTGTTGTAATAGCTGGAGATTCATCACGCTAGAGTTTCCAGCACACAACACGGTGGTGACCCCATGGGCTGTCATACCTGCTTGGTGATGGGAGTCTGAGCCCCAGCAGGTTGGAGACAGTGGGGAACTCTCCGCCAAGGCCTTGGCAGTCTTCCTGCATGGGTTAGGAAGGTTCTTGGTCTTTCTTAATCATAATGCTCCTTTGGAATTAACGTGTCTGAATTCATTAATCTAGAGCAGGTTAACTCCTGGATATGCCATTAAAACCATCTTTTACAGTATTTTAGTTCCACTTTTATTCTGTCATAGCAGTCATCACTTTGTTTAAAGTGAGGTCCAAAATACCTGCCCCTTATGTGTGTTTAATATGCAATCTGACCTATAAACCAAAGACAAAGAGGGGGAGGTACTGAGAAGAGAAGAAGGAGAGATAGCTAGATCCAAAAAACCCAAGAAAGAGAGAAAGGAAGAAAAAAAGGAGATGAGTTGACTGAAAAAAGCATGTATTTGTTGAAAAAGGAGTGGGCTTAAGTTGGGAGACCTAAGTCTCACACTGTATTAGCTGAGCTCAGTTTCTCAAGTTCCCATTGGTGGGCAGCTCTCCATGCTGAAGAAGAATCTAGGATTTAAATATATTACTTTTACACATGATCTGAACCTGAATGCAAGACAACTAACTACTTCACCAGGGACCCAATCAAAGAATAATCACTTCTCCCACTGGAGGAAAATCCAGCCCTTTCTTAAAGGATTTTCAAGTGAAATCTTGCATAAGATTTATTCCAGTTTTTGTCTTGAGAGCCGACTCTGGAATACAGCCCTCCGTAAAATGCAGTTCCACTCCATTGATGTACGTATCTAGACAGTGAGCACTTCAAAGGCAGGGACCGGGCCTGGTGGTTGGTCATTTATGTGTTCTGTGCTCCTAGGATAGAGAAGTGCTTAATAAACACTGGCTAAGGATGATTAACAAAATCATTCTTTCTGCAGCTTCAGAAGAGCCCTTCCCCCACCCACTCTCCTCTTCGACTTATGATAGATACTGACCCAAATTAACTTCTATTTGTGCATTGTACCCTGTGCTCTCTGAGTGGGCAATCTGCTCTCTTTAGACTCATGCACAGGAAATGGATAACCCCTTTCATTCGGTGTCTTCAGTGTATGCTGCTGGATTTGCTGCCTGCTTTGACCACATCTCCTGCTCCTCTCTTGTTTGATTTAAACGAATGCCGAGCTGCTCTAGAAAGAAGTAGGGTTCACAGCCTTTCCTTCCAAACTGCTTGAGAGGCAAGATAAACAACAAGGCAGGAGGGTGCATTTGGAAGGACTGTGGAGTCTCTACTTTGAGCCCCTCCTGGATCTCCACTGAAATAGAACCGTGGTCTGGGGCATGGAAAAGGTTAACTGGCTTTCTCCTCATCCTCCCTCCCCCGTTCACTGTGAGGTGCCTGTTGCTGTGGGGGCAGGCTCAGCCTGGGAGAGCTTATGTGCTCTTGCTTCATTGTTTGGAAGCTAAAAACAGACCTGGAACAGTGAGAAGCAAATTGTTTCCTGGGTGCACGTTCAGCCAAGCACTACTTAAATCACTCCAAGCCTTCCCCCAGTTGTTTCTAAAATGAGGTGGGGCTGAAGTAACTAAGTAAATAAATGAAATCACAGAAAATCAGGAGGAGAGAAAACTGCTGCTTCTCACAATTCAAATTATGTTCAGGCAGCTCATTTACTAAATATGCCAGACAGCATTTCCCTCTGCAGCCCCTGGGCTGTGGGGTGTGGGGCACTTGGTACCAGGATCTCAAAGGAGTGATTCTGGCTCCAGCAGGTTTGTAGAGCCTCACCCCTCCGGGGACCTCCCATCCCCCTGCCCACGGGCCACCAAGATCACCCCAAGCCTGGGGCTGTCACAGGAACTCAGCGAGGAGAGGAAAACAAATATCCACCCTGGATTGTCTAGAGCTGCAGTTGTAGGCGGTTCTTTGGCCTCGCAGCATCTGTCAGAGGTTATTTTAAAAGACCAACGTGATACAAAAGATTCCAGCTACATTATTAATGGCAGTCTCTGTACATCCTGTGTTTGAGAACCATACTTTGTATATAATGTACCTTGATGGCCATGGCTCAAGCTGTCAGATCCCGTAAAAGCCAGAAAAAGAACAGCATAATACTTATTGCCTGAACGGTTTTGAAACAGGAAATGCTTCCGGCATGAAAGGAGCTAAAATTTATGCTAATCATCAAAATCATCCAAATCTGAGTTATTAAAACCAATATTATATTTTTAAAAAGCCACATGAACCCAGATAACAGATTTTAAGAAGACTAGGTGATTCTAACTGACATTAAAAGGAGCAATTTAGATGCGAGTTAGCATGATGGTAAGGAGCCAGAGTTGCTCACTTCCTCTCTGTCCTTTTTATATGATGTTTAGGGATAAAACCATTTTTTTTACATGGGGAAAAACAGCGAGTTCAAAGTGTGTGGAAAATTCAGATGATGGTCATAAATATGTAAGTAAATATACCACTGTTTCTTTTCATCGGAAAGCATAATTTCCATGGGAAATGAAACAGAAGCTTTGGGTTCTGTCAGGTATTAGCTTTTGATGAAATTTTTCATTAATTCAGTCTTTTATTTTTTGCATTGGTTTTCATGTGTTTGTAAGAAACCACCACCAAATGAATAATCTTATACCAGTACCCAGCACCTGGTCTCATGCATGTTTATCACGCAGGGTAACAAAACCCAGATATGTAGGAACTCTATAGAACTAAATAAAAGGGACAACTCCGGACCCCAGTACACCAACAAAACAGTAAGGGCATTCTGATTTGGTTTTAAACATAATTTCTCTTTAGCAGCTCCTGGCTGCCTCAGTTGGAAGAGCATGCAACTCTTAATCTCAGGGTCACGAGTTTGAGCCCCACATTGGGTGTAGTGATTACATAATAAATAAATAACTTAAAAAAACCCCAGATATTCTATTTAAACAGACAAGAATCCCCTCAGAACTTAGAAGACGTTTCTAGAAGTGTTTTTGTTTTTGTTTTTTTGTGGGGGGAATTTCAGCAGTGAAAATGGAGAAGGTATGTGGCCAAAAGGAAAAGATACATATCTCCTTTTCTTCTGCCCCAGCAAAAATATTCCTTATATGTGTTGCTCTTTTCTTAGATGCCAGGAATAAGGATGTACAAGTCTGCTCAGTGCTGATCTGCTGATGTATTTGCTAGAGCCAACCCAAGATGAAGAAAGGATAAGAAAAAAAATCATTATGAAAAAAAAAAAAAACCCCGCTCCCCAAAAATCAGACCTTGAAATCTGGCAGAAAGACAGGGTATAGTGAAAAATTATACAGAATTCTTTTTTTTTTTTTAAGATTTTATTTATTTATTTGAGAGAGAGAGAGCAAGCAGGGGGAGGAGCAGAGGGACAGGGAGAGGGAGGGGGAAAGAATCTCAAGCAGACTCTGCCCTGAGCTCGAAGTCCAACACAGGGCTTGATCCCTCGACCTTGAGATCATGACCTGAGCTGAAACCAAGAGTCCGTCACTTAACCAACTGAGCCACCCAGGCGCCCCTACACTGAATTCTTGAGTGCTAATGTCAAAGAATAATTTTCAAAAAAGTTAAAACATGGGGGCGCCTGGGTGACTCAGACGGTTAAGCGTCTGCCTTTGGCTCAGGTCATGAGCTTGGCAGGGAGCCTGCTTCTCCCTCTCCCTCTACTGTTCCCCCTGCTTGTGCTCTCTCACTCTCTCTGTCAAATAAATAAATAAAATCTTTAAAAAACAAACAAACATGAATTTCATACAAAAACAGAATGAACACATGCCAGATAATATCTGACTCATTTATTAATGAGGAAGTCAGTAAATCATAAAGCTGGTTCAAAGAACATTTGAGGAGCAGGGTGTTTGTAGGTAATTTAATAAAAGAAAGTTGGATTGCTACATTAGAAACAAACTGGTCAGTCTCCAACACGTCAATAAACTATAACATTTGTTTTTTGTTTTCATTTAGACAGAAAATACTATGTATTAGACACAGGTCTATAAGATAACATGTAACTTCACAGAACCTGAGTCTTTAACTTGTATTTTATTTTATTTTTTTTTAAAGATTTTATTTATTTATTTGACAGAGAGAGACACAGCGAGAGAGGGAACACAAGCAGGGGGAGTGGGAGAGGGAGAAGCAGGCTTCCCGCCAAGCAGGGAGCCCGATGTGGGACTCGATCCCAGGACTCTGGGATCATGACCTGAGCTGAAGGCAGTCGCTTAACCAACTGAGCCACCCAGGCGCCCTTTAACTTGTATTTTAAAGAGCAAAGTCAAGCAATGTGGATTATTTTAGAGAATTAAGTAATCCTTGAGCAGGCCTATTCAACATCGTTTCAGGGTGACATTGAAACAATGTGCACTCATCCTTTTGTTCTTGTTTACAAGTTATAGATAACTTTTCTCAACAAGTGACATAAGGAATTCTGAATTTACCACCTAATCATCTGTTAACATTTTTTTGACAGCATGGTGCTTGGTAAAAATGAAATTTTAATCAAGTCTCTGTCAACCTTTTGTCACTTCCTTGATTCTCTCAATATTGGTAGTTGAAGCTTGTGTACTTTGCAGCTTATGAATTAGGCTCACTGATTGTTTCATTTCTTAGCTGCCCAGCTTCTTGAGTGGGAAGAATGTCAGTGACAGTGAGAACCTATTCTATCTATGACATGCAAGGATATTGTGATGTTAGCTACACCAGCTCCCCCCAATTTCCTCTCTCTCACACACACACACAACACAACACCACACTACACACCAGAATACACCCAGTGGGAGTGATGAGTATAGGCAATTTAATGAGGGACAGGAAAAAGCAATACTCCAGAGGAAGCTAATCTTCCTTTGGGTTTCTTAATTAGCTAAGCAGTAGAACTACAGACTCTTTGCATTGGTCTGGACCTTAGAGGTTAACTATTCCCATTTCTCTCTCAAAGCAGAAGTGCCCAGAATAGTCTGTGATCTTTGCAAAATGCAAATTTAATCATGTCACTCTTATGTTAACATCAGTCAATGGCTCTCCATTGCCCTCAAGATTAAGTCCAGATTCCCTAACATGCCTTACAAGGTCTGGCCCCTCTTACCTCTCTCCAGCCTCAAACCTCTTCACTCTTCTTTTTCCCTCTGCTCTGTGGGCTTGGTTTAGTTTTTCAAATATGTCCTGTTCTCATTAGCTTCTGTGCATAGGCTGTGTCTTCTCTCTGGGTAGTTCATAGTCCTCAGGGCTGGTCGAAAGCAGATCTTGTGAAATCCACTCAAAGGTCCTTGTTTGCCCCTAAGTGTAGTATTCAATACCTTTTATCCTTGAGCTGGAATTCTGTGACAGCCCTGAAAGAGGTTGGCAGATCAGGTGATTATGGGAATGACAGAAATATAGCACACTGAGATTTTGGTCCATATCTGACAAAGTCGCTCATGGTATCTTTGAGAAAAATGTGGAGGGATGTGGGTTTCATAGTGCTGAGTGAGGTTTGTAACTGGTTGAACACAGAACCCCAAAGGGGCATGAATGAGAGGTCAGGAGCATGCTTGAGGGAAGTCTTTCTCACTGCCTTTTGTAGGCAATTATTTTCATAAATGTTTTGAAGGTAGACTTCAGTGGCAGGCTGATGAAATTTTCAAGTGGATTCAAGTTAGAGAAAGTTAATATTTTAGGTGTAGATGAGTTGACAGAATGCTCTTGACATATTGAAATAATGGGTTATATCTAACCAGACAAATCTTAAGTGGGTAATCATCATGAAACAACACAATGATAGGAAAAGGTGAAAATGATTTGGAACACAGTTTTGGTAAGTCAGATGAATCCCCACAGTGACATGACTTCCAAAAAAAGGTCGTCCTTTGGCAGAATTGATGAAAGCATTAGTATTTATATCAATGAGGGGTTTAGTGTCTTTTTTTTTTTCTGACTTGCTTAATTCAGAGATGGGAATCTGTTTAGATTCAAGTATTATATTTCAGGATGCTGGCAAACCGGGATGTATGCAGAAGAACATACACGAGATAGAGAGGTGACGGAAGCTTTGTGTTGGGAGGGTTGGTGGAAGACGTCTGCATTATTTAGCTTAGAAATAAGAATGCGAATATAATAACTGTTTTCAGATACTTGGAGGCTAGTACACGGATGAAAGATTTATTTTATTTGGTGTGGCTCCACAGACAGAACTAGGAGCGATGAGAGAAAGTAGTAGTTAGGAAAAGCAGCTTAAAATAGCTCCCTTCCGATGGAGAGAGCGTCACAAAACCAAGCTCCTTCAGGAAGCTGTGAGTTCCTTGTCACTGACAATATTCAGAGGCTAGACCTCCAGCGACTTGGTGGAAATGTAGAAGGCTCTAGTATTAGGGAGTGAGTGTTAGACTATCACTCCTTTATGTTCTTTCAACTTACACATAGTCTCTTTATTAAGACCTGTTTTTACATAATACATGCACTTAAATATGTCTAAGGAGCAACTTTCTCAATAGCTTTTTATATAACTGGTGTGGTGTAGTGGGAAAAGCCCAAGTTCTGAGAACAAATTGGCATGACACCATCTGGCTGTCTCATCTCGGGCAAAACACTTAATTTCTCTGAATCCCTGTTTTGCAAACCAAAATAGGACTGATACTAATTTGTCATTGAGATAAAGCAACAGGAAAACATAAATCTACATTAAAACTATAAATTATATTGTGGAATAAGCTAAGTGAAGATGACTGGATGATGAGGGTCACAGGAAGTCTGATGAAGGCTGGATCACTGTGACCTGGAAAAGAACAGTTAACAATTCACAGTGTTTGCTATATGCCAGGTACTGTTCAAAAAGCTTGTATGCATGGGCTCATTTTATCCTTGCCAGAACCCCATGAGAAAACCTATCCACA
This sequence comes from Mirounga angustirostris, assembly GCF_029215605.1. Taxonomy (NCBI): domain Eukaryota; kingdom Metazoa; phylum Chordata; class Mammalia; order Carnivora; family Phocidae; genus Mirounga; species Mirounga angustirostris. The sequence goes on along the minus strand of NW_026991709.1, from coordinate 87,160,179 downwards.
GAGGAGGTAAGTGACTTCCAAGAGGCCATGGCAATTGCCAAGCCAGGAAATGAACCCAGGTGGTCTGGCTGCAGAGTCCGTACACTTATTTCTATACTGCCTATGAAGAAGGCATCACGGACGGGCAGTGTTGGACCCACGGTGGGGTTGCAGTCAAGGCCATAACCAATCCTACAGGGAGTTCTGGAGCTGGCATGGCCCTTCAGAGTTGTCCCACATCAACCCGAGGTTACCCCAGGGGCCACCAATAGCGGAAGACTGACAGGTACTGGAGGGCAAATCCTGGTGACGTAAGCAGCTGGGAGGGTACAAAGCCAATCTCCCCAGCATCTGGGGGGTGGATGTGTGAGTGAAGAGGGGATCCACACAGAGAGTCCACTACCCCTGCATAGACCAGGCAGGGTGATGATGACTATTATTTACAGAGGCCTTCAGGTGTGGCAGACTGTTCGAAGCACCCTAATCACACTGATTTAACCTATATAATACTCCTATGAGGAAAAGGTTTTTATTTATCTTTTGAGGAAAAGCAAAGAGATTTAATAACCAGGGCAAGGTCACTCAGCCACTACTTGGCAAATGGAAGGTTTTTTTTTGTTGTTGTTTGTTTTGTTTTTAAACACTTTAAAGACATTTACGTCCAGCAAACTATGCTCTTTGTGGTGTGCATTTATGAGTTTTTACGAACGGCAGATAGATACAGAGCAGTTCTTTTACTTGCCGGGTCCTCTTCCTAGTCACCCCCTACTCCTGCTCCCAGATCCAATGACCACTGGTCTCTTTTTGGCCCTATAGTTTCCCTTTTCCAGAAGGTCGTATAGAGAAAGCATATAGCATGCGGTTTTTGAGCCTGCCTTCTTTCCCTTACCATAATTTGTGCATCCGAGCCTCACGTGTGCTGTCGTGTGAATTGGTGCAGAGTTGGAATTGGAACCCGGGCTCCCGGGTGCCAGCATCCATGCGCTAGAACCACTGTGCTCTACAGACTCCCTGGGTCAAGACAGGGGTGGGGGGAAGGGGGTAGACGTGGGCTATTGCCTTTCTGGTGCCATGGCTATGATTACGTTTCTAACATCCCTTAGTAACTCTATTAGAAATTGCTATGGATTATTCATTTGTCATGTTATGTAATACATATCCTCTGCCCCAGAACCATGAACGATCACCCTGCCTCTTAGCTACTTCTGTGAATTCTTTGGGAGGAGGGGCAGAATGTACCTTCTTTGGAACTCTTAGCTGTTTTCCATGTCCCAGACTGTGGAAGCCATGACTTTGGGGACCACCGTGGGGCTCTGCTGCCTATATTCTTCTTCAGCCCTTTTAACCTACAGCTTGGCATCCTGTTGGATGCAGGGCTTTCCTGTGAGCTATGGAAGCACATTCTGGGAAGGCAGGAAATCTCAGAGCCTCTTCTGCTCTGAGATACCCCTCTCTCACTTGTTACTTCTCGTATGGACACAACTATGGTCCTCTGGCTTTAATCCAGAGAGGCAACAGTGTGCCAGGCCTTTACATCCTCACAGCGTGCAAGACCTTCAGACGTATCCCTTACCAAGTGGTGGGAAAACTGCTCTTTGGACATCCAATTCTCACTTAGAGGTCTCCTACTCTGTGAGTGCTTTGTTCTCAGTCCTCTAGGATTTGGGTTTTGATAAAGCCAAATCTCCAGAATCTCCAAAAGTGCTCCCCTCCCCACCCCAAGGGTCTGCCTCTGTAAGTGTCATGAATCAGTTTTAGAAATACAAAGGCAAAAAAATGTACTCTATTTCCCTTAGCCCCAGCTCTACTTATTCCCTATAGACTGCAAGGGGAAACAGGATTGTGGAGAATGTAAAATTGCATTACCATTATTTTGGGGAGCAGAGGACGTGGTAAGGTTAGCATAGGAATTGGGGTGGAGGTGGGCCGAGTGGGGGCTGTTGTGACTTGTGGAACTTGACAAACCTTGCCCTGTGTCATAACACAGCCTTGGCTCTCCCTGAGGACCTTACTTTCTATCAGTGCGTACCAGTGTCTTTCATTGCATAATATGTGTTTTTTTTTTAAAGATTTTATTTATTTGAGAGAGACAGCAGAAGTGGGGAGAGGGTAGAGAGGGGGGCAGAGGCAGAGGGAGAAGCAGACTCCCCCCTGAGCAGGAAGCCCAACACAGGGCTTGATCCCAGGGCCATGGGATCATGACCGGAGTCGAAGGCAGACACTTAACCAGCTGAGCCGCCCAGGTGCCCCACATGATATTGTCTTAAATATGCCATCTGGCATCAAGAAAGAAGTTGGCCAAGGGTTGTCATTCCCTACACTTCAGGGTGCTCATTCTTTGCTTTTACCCTTAGTGAATATCAGGACCAAATCTTCCTTGCTCAGCATTATGTCTTCCAAACCTACCATAGCAAGTCACATGTAGGTGCTCCAGAAATGTTTATTGTATGAATATTTTACTTAGGCTCATTGTTTTATATCCAGGAGGGCCCAGAGAGTATTAAATGGTTTTTCCTTGGGGCTGGGGAGTTTCTAGAGTGTGATGGCTAGAACTGTGGTGCCGCCTTTCCTGCTCAGCCCATCTGCCACAGGATACAAAGTCCTGGAGAATCTACGGGTCCTGAGCAGAAGCCTTCTGAGCTAGTATCAGCCATGTTCATCTACTGTCAAACTGGATGCTACACGGAGCTTTGTAGAACAGCTTCCCCAGGGGAGTCTCCTTCATGGAGGCCCGGACACCCGAACAGTTGTCACCTAAAGTCACTCATGGAGAGAGGCACAGAAGAGGAAACAATCCCAAATAAGGACTTTGTTCTCCCAAATAGGGAGTTTGTTTCTCTCATTGATTTCCCCATTTACTATCTGTTCTTTTAAAAGCAGTAATAACCATGGAGCTGAAATGTCTGCCTGGTCAATTTCAAATTAGTTACATGACATTTAGACCCCTTTCTACATCAGAGGAATAAAGAAAAATTCAGAGCAAATTATTTTAAATGCTATAGTACTCTGTCTTACGTTGTCTCCCTCCTTCATTTTTGGAATGACTTATTGGCTATAATATCTTAACAATCCCCTGTCAGATTTTATAGTTTTCTTACAAAAAGACATCCTTTGTAATGAATTTTCACTCAGGAAATAATAGGTCATAAGTCACTGGTCAGTGCCAGATGAAGCAAAAATGGAAATTCAGCCTAGTTTTTACATGTTTTACCTACTTGATATATTTAAATATATTTTTTAAAATTATTGATTACATAAGAAAGCTACTTTGCAATCTGTCATTTTTATTTATTTACAGCAAAGTTGTTGAAACGAATCCTTTTCTTTCTGTTTATTGTGTGGGAAAAGTGTGTTACTCCTTAAGATTGTTGGAGCTTAAAATATTAGCTTGAAACTGCATATTGAGGAGTTGCAGTATTTTGGCAAAAACCTTTCTGAGTATTAAGCAACCAAAAATTCAAGAAAGTACAGCTAAAAGGATTTCCTCATTATAATAAAATGTGGATGTGAGGTTAATGATATCCTAATTTGGGGCTTAATTTGTTAGAAAGTACAAATTCAAACCTTCTCAAAAATATTTATTGAACACTTACCATGAGCAAGGCTAAACTCTGTAGAGAATAAATCGATGAATCAGGTCCATTTCCTGCCTTCAATGTACAATTTAAAGGGAGATAAGGCAAAAATTAACTCTAAAGCTAGGTGGGAAGTGACAGATACACTAAGGAATTTAGCAAAGGCATGTACTACTTCTCCCAAAAGATGAAAGAACAATCTGAGAAGTATTGGTGGCTTTTGAGTTATTCCTGGAAGGACGATATACAAAGGGAAAAAAGGGAAACCCTTCGAGGTAGAACAGTATGTGAGATATTATATAATTTGTAAACATAGGGTTGTATGTATCCCTTTGAATTTGTGTTTTTTGTATTTTGGGGGTAAGTACCCAGTAGTGTGATTGCTGGATCATAGGGTAGTTCTATTTTTAACTTTTTGAGGAAACTCCATTCTGTTTTCCACAGTGGCTGCACCAGTTTGCATTCCCACCAACAGTGTAAGAGGGTTCATTTTTCTCCACATCTTCACCAACACTTGTTGTTTCTTGTATTGTTGATTTTAGCCATTCTGACAGGGCTGAGGTTATATCTCATTACAGTTTTGATTTGCATTTCCCTGATGATGTGCATCTTTTCATGTGTCTGTTGGCCATCTGGATGTCTTCTTTGGAGAAATGTTTGTATATAAATCTTCTGCCATCTTTAAATTGGATTATTTGGTTTTTGGGTGTTGAGTTGTATAAGTTCTTAAGATATTTTGGATGCTAACCCTTGGATAAAGAAGATGTGGCATAGACACACAATGGAATATTATTCATCCATAAAAAGAATGAAATCTTGCCATTTGCAATGACATGGAAGGAAATAGTATGACACTAAGCTAAAGAAGTCAGTCAAAGACAAATACCATATGATTTCACTCTTATGTGGAATTTAAGAAACCAAAAAAACAAGCAAGGAAAAAAAAGACAAACCAAGAAACTGAAACTGATTCTTAGGTATAGAGAACAAACAGTGATTACCAGAGGGGAGGTGGGTGGGGTGAAATAGGTGAAGGAGATTAAGGAATGCACTTATCAGTTGAGCACTGAGTAATGTATGGAATTGTTGAATCACTATATTGTACACCTGAAACTAATACAACATTGTTAACTCTACTGGAATTTAAAATAAAAAAACTCAAATATATATAATTTAGAAATGATTTATACTTTATTTATGGAGTAAAAAACATTTTTAGGCTTGGCCTAGGGACTTAGCCAAAGTTAAATCCATTCTAGTTACAAAATCCCCTTGGATAGTTTGTCCTCTTCTGGCCTGAGGGTATTTATGCTCTCTGTCCCTTCTGCCTAGAATGCTGTCTCTGAAAATCTGCTTACCTTGCTCCCTCACAACCTTTAGGAGTCAGCGAGAACTATGACCACACCACTGAAGATTTTAGATGCCACTCCTGTCCTTCTTTCCTGCTTTGTGTCCACCATACTAATTGTCATATACTATATATTATTATTTATTTGTCTGTTGCCCTTCACTAGAACATATGCTCAGAAAGAGATTTTTTTTTTTAATGTTTTGTATCCCCAAATCCCAGGACAGTGCACGGTGCATAGTGTGCATCCACTAGATATTTGTAGCATGGTTGAACGAAGGAACAAATATGGAGAAACAAAGTGATTTCAAATAGTTTACTTTAAAACTCAGTTGACCCATGGGGTGCCTGGATGGCTCAGTTGGTTAGGTATCTGACTCTTGATCTCAGCTCAGGTCTTGGTCTCAGGGTCTTATGTTCAAGCCCCACATTGGGCTCCACGTTGGGTGTGGAGCCTACTTTACAAAAAAATAAAAAATAAAATACAGTTGACCCTTGAACAGCATGCAGGGTTAGGGGCATCCGTGCCTTGTGCAGTCGAAAATCCAAGTATAACTTTTGATTCCTTCAAAACTTAGCTACTAATAGCCTACTGTTGACCAGAAGCATTACTGGTAACATAAAGAGTTAACACATTTTGTATATTATATGTAATATACCGTGTTCTTACAATAAAGTAAACTAGAGAAAAGAAAATGTTATTACAAAAATCACAAGGAAGAGAAAATACATGTACAGTACTGTACCGTATTTATTGAAAACAATCCTCATATAAGTGGACCCATGAGTTCAATCCTGTGTTGTTCAAGGGTCAGCTGTAATTATTTTAGATCCTAACCCAGTTCTAAGCTGCATGTGCGTGTTTTTTCCTGGCTGCGGTCATCTTTTGTGTGATGTAAATCAGCGTATAATGGCAATTATGATCACTTGTGTAACCTTGGGCAAGTCACCTGACTGCTTTGTGCCTCAGTTTCCTCATCTATAAAATAGGACAATAAAGTAGGACAAAGAAGTCCCTACCTCGTAGGATTATTGTAAATAATAACTGAGTTAATATATTTACATGCGTCTGGCATGCCCCAACGGTTATATAAGTGTTGACTATAATTATTTACTTTCCTTTTATAGACTTGAGTTTGGCTTCGCCACCCAATATGTCTTCAGAGACTTTGAGGACAGACCAGACCCTTTGGGCTTTTCTTCAGACTTGGATAATCCTGGTTTCACTGACTGTCCTTTTGCTTCCTTTGTCAGACCCTTCCTCTGTGCTCGTCTTCCAGCCTCCATACTTTTAGCGCCTCATTCTGATCACCTTTTATAGATAAGCTTTCCTCACCTTAACTTCCTTCTTCTAGCTTTTGTGCTGACCGTTCTGGGCATGGAGTATGTGCTCCGCCAGCGTATCTGTTCATCGTTGTCTTTTTTTTTTTTTTTTTTTAAGAATTTTATTTATTTATTTGACAGAGAGAGACAAAGCGAGAGAAGGAACACAGCAGGGGGAGTGGGAGAGGGAGAAGCAGGCTTCCCGCCGAGCAGGGAGCCCGATGCGGGGCTCGATCCCAAGACCCTGGGATCATGACCTGAGCCGAAGGCAGACGCTTAACGACTGAGCCACCCAGGCGCCCCTGTTCATCGTTGTCTTAATTGGCTTTGGTATTTCCCCTGGCATTCCTATTCCAAGGCATAATTCATTCCTCTGTTTTTCACTGCACCACACAGAAGTGTATTATCTGAATTGCATCAATCTGCACTATCCAGTCATTGCCATATCCTTTTCTGTCCTGGACTGTGAAATCCATTCTATATCTATTGTGCAAGTAACAACAAAAGGAGCAACAGAAGTCTTGCTTAAACGTTTTTAATTGACATCTCACTTACATTGATGATGAGAAAATGCCATGCTCTCCTTATTCGATCAATTTCCTTTACCTCCTTACCTGCGTTTGCAGACCTTAGAACCTAATGGAATGTTGACAGTTTCTTTTAGATGTTGGAACAAACTGTTATCATGGAGTTTAGTTTCTTGAGCATCAGTGTTCCCAGTGGCTCTGAAGCAGCAGTCCAAACTTTGTCTTCTTCCTACCCCAGATCTTTGAGGTCCAGCAGAACAGGTACACAGAAGCTCAGCTTCTGGGTCAGGTCCTTCTGGTATAGGGGGCTGGATGCATCTCTTCGGTTTTTCTATCTCCAGAGCCATTGGGGAGCTCAGGGTTGCCACATACAGTTTCTGTCCTCAGGTTGGCACAGAGAAGCTGCCTCCAGGTGAGAAGTGGTCCCTGGCTAGGTAGCAGAGACTCATTTTGGGCATTTAACAAAATGGAGAAAAAGTGTTAACCAGACCAATATTATTTTTTCCATAAAAGACTTTCCTTTGTGCCATAATGCGTTATTGGATTCAGCAACCAAAAGCGGAAAAGTGAAAAATGGACTGTCTTTTCCTTCATAGACTCTATGTTCACTCCATTGCTGACAGTAAGTTAAAAATACTTGGCTGGTGAGAAAGGTGAGAAATGGATGATTCAGTCCCTCCAAAGAAAGAATCTGCTGCTGAAACGGAAGGCTGGTCAGAGCCAGCGTTGTGAGGAGTTGTTTTTAGGCCCTTTCCTACTAGGTAAAATTCAAGGTGTGAGCAACAGGGTCTGCCTATATCTAGCCGTAAAAACCTTTATACAAGTGACAAAAATGTCAATATGAAAATTTAGTAGGAAAAAAAAAAGTCAGCTCTTCTTCCTAATTAGAAACACCAGGGAGAACACATAACATAAGGGTTCTTGTGACAAACGTGGACTCTGCTTACCTGACACTTTCCTCCTGGGTCACCTTCTCTTGTTTTAGATGCCATTGCAGGACCTGTTTATGACCCTGAACTGCTTGCTCGCCCACAGCTGCCTTATTTTTGGCTCCTAGTCAGTCAAGGTGCTAATTGTGTTTATGAATACCTCCCAGCTATTCTTAACACATTGTTCCAAACAGCTCTCCTTGGCATTTAGAGATGAATTTTGACTTATTTTTTCCTCCAGTGCTGACAGTCCACAGGCTCCAGTGGATTGAGAGCTCCCACTTTTGACTATTCTATTTCCTTTTGATAGCCATCTCTTACTTTTTTTTCTATATCCAACTTCCTTTTTATTTTTTACAATAAAATTCAATTTTAGAGTAGTTTTAGAAAGATACAGAACAAAACAAAAAAGGTAATACCGGAAACATCCCATAAATTCACTGCCCAGTTTCCCTTGTTATTAGAATCTGACATTAGTATGCTATATTTGAACCAGTGTGGGTACACTACTTTTAACCTAAGTCCATACTTTATTCACATTCCCTTCACTTTTCTTCATGTCCTTTTTACCTTCCAGAGTCCCAATCCAGGAGACCACATTACATTCAGTAGTCATGTCTCCTTAGGCTCTTCTTGGCTGTGACAATTTCTTCAACTTTGCTGGTTTTTAAAGATCTTGCCAGTTTTGGGAGTCCTGGTCAAATATTTTCTAGAATCTCTCTCAACTGGAATGTTCTAGACAGCTATTTATAAAGGTTTCTTCCAGATCCTTCCCCCCCCACACACCTTTTTTTCCCTCTTCCATAATCTCAAGACATTTACAAAAATAATTTATGCTTTGGACCCTGCTGATAGAAATGCTTCCAGTTTTAGGAAACTGCCAAGGTCACTGAATAAATGCCCTACTCTCCACTCCACTTTGCCAATTTAGTGAATTTTCATCATGTCTTCTGTGTAACATCTTGAGCACTGGCTCTCAATAAATAAGAAATGGTGATCATCACAAGGCTCTAGGTATTTTCAGTTGAGAAAGTATTGACTAGAAACACAAAGGTATCAAGGTATAATAAAATTATTTTTTCTTTACAGATGGTTAGTCTAATTTGAACTTTCTAGATCTAGAAGATGGAATATTATGTCCAAAATACAATAGATTTTTCTATTTCCAGCAGGCTTTTTGAGGGCAAATGGACATTTTGAGCTCTTAGATAATGTTGTTAATTATACATTTTTCTGTATTCTATTTTTCAAGTTCATCTTGAGCCAGAAATGCCAGTGTGACCCCATGTGATTGAGGTTCTGAATTTTGACTTTGCCACACATTCAACGATTTGGCTCCCTTTGCCCAAGGAAGGAATAGCTTGTTATGATTTGACTAAAATGTTCTATCTATTATAATGGCCTTCACGTATTCTTCTCCATTGAGTTCCCAGCCACATGTGCCATTCTGGTTATTAGAAATGGAGCTTAGCGAATCTATAATTACTCCCTAGACAAAATACCCATTTTAAATGCTGTTCCACTGGTTGACTCGAATCCAGTGTTCCTTAGAAGCGATTTCCACTTTGCTTAGTAGCAGTCACTGAATGCTTTCTACAAGAGAAGAATTAGGTGCTGAGTAAGCACTTCTTCCAGATGACTCTTGTTTCATCCTGGCTGCCTGACGCTGAGTCTCTATAGTGTGTCTGATGTATGAAGTTTGAAAAGCCAGGCCATTCTTCTACGGGGGCTTCCCAGTTTATGGCTGCTCTGTCCTGGCCCTTCCAACTCCAACGTTGAAGGATAATGTATGGCACATTTACCTGCTCTGTGGTCTTGTAGGAATCATTTACTTATTTCTCCATGGCTCATTTCACAGAGGATTTGAAAGTGACGGGCTTCCGGTGGGCACTTTCTTTGGAGCTCATAAATGTAAATGTTATGGTACTGATATCTGATTACCCATTTATGAGTCTAGCAGTGTGTGGTGGAATATAAGGCCAGACAGCTGATTGGTGGTGTCAGAGGTAGCACCAGGAAAAGGAATATTGCTTACAGAGGGGCCGCAGATATGGTGTAAGACTTTTACTTTTTCTTTGTCATAAACTATTGGAGAAAGGCTTTGGACTTGGGGACTGATGTTCTGAGCTCTAGTTCTGGCTTTGCCTCCTATGGATCGCGTAACTCACCACAAGCCGCTGAAACTCTCTAGACCCCTGTTGCCTCATTTGCAACTAAGAAGGTTGAACTAAGACCCTCTTAACTCTAAAGTTCTATGATCCTCTAGCAGATTTTGAAAGATGTTCACAAAGGTGCCTCATTTTCCAAGTTAACATAGAATTAAGTTTTGTGGATATAAAAAATTAAGATAGGTTTTGACCATCTCCTTTTTACTGAAAACACAAGGAAGATGAAAGAATAACATAGAATTAAATGCATTGCTTCTGCATAGATTTATTGAGTGCATGGTCTGAGAATAAATATAGTAGCGAATAAGACACAATCCTTGACCTCAAATGTGCTTAAATTTAGATATGAAACATGTCAGCTTCTCCCCATCCTCTCTATTCTCCTACCCTATCTTAAAGGAAGCTCAGGGCTGGCATCATACCTCTGGTTGGCTTTTTTTCAAAAGCTCCGATATCCCAGGGTTGCAGACAGGCGGGACAGAGACCCTTTAAGGGGCTAAAGTAAATTTAAGAGACTTCCTAAAACTAACAATTCTTGTTCTAGCATTGTCAGGTTTTTGGACTGTAAATCGTTATCCAGCCTATTTATTACTCATCTTTCAAGCTGTTAACATATATGGGCCTCTTTGCAGATATAAGGAAACATGTCCCCTCTAGACAAATAGTATAAATGTGGCCTCCCTTCTCGCAGGCCAAAGCATCCGTGTCCCCCCCCTTCCTCAGTAGGCTCCCTGCAGAACCATACACCACTGCCTATCCACAACCTTGCCAGCAAATTCATGAGTCTTCCTCAGAACAGTGCTTCTCTCCAAAAGTTCATCAGCAAGGAAGAGGTCTTAGGAAATTGCTGTCCTAAGAGGACCAGGTTTTTTTTTTTTTTTAAAGATTTTATTTATTTATTCATTTGAGAGAGAGAGAGAGAAATAGCATGAGAGGGGATAGGGTCAGAGGGAGAAGCAGGCTCCCCTCCAAGCCAGGAGCCCAATGCGGGACTCGATCCCAGGACTCTGGAATCATGACCTGAGCCGAAGGCAGTCGCTTAACCAACTGAGCCACCCAGGCGCCTGAGGACCAGGTTTTTGAGACAGAATCTATTTCTTCATGTTTAAAATACGGCACCATATGTGTGAGCTGCCTAAGAGTTTGGGTGACAAGGCATCCTATTTTTGTCAGATTGCTCTGGTTTTTACTACTATTTCCACACCATCGCCACCCCCTCCCCCATCGTGCCCTGAGAAATCCTTCTGAGTGTCAATATGTCCCCTTTAAAGAAACTAAACCACTCATGCAAGATCACAGCACTTGAAATGAGACTGTGTAGTGGAATGTGTCGAAGACCCCAGTTGTGGATAGCTCTTTCAGAGCTGAGCGAGCCAGATTCTCTGCTGCATACATTCTAATTAATTGGCCTAATGAGTTTGGGCTGATGTGATCAAATGATCAATCAGGTTCGAGTTATGAGATATTGAAAAATGGGATTAGGGAAGAAAAAAGGCATTTGGCAAATTGACTACCGGACAGGGGAGCCTAGGAAGTCTTGATTTAACAACTGGATACTTGCTTTTTATTTTTTTTCCCCACATCCCTTGAAGACTAAGTCATAACAAAACCTACTTAGATGTGCTTGCTTGCTCATGTCTCATTGGAATTCATTTTGCTGTCCCCCCTCTGTTTTGATTCAAAATGCTTTTCTTTCTCTCAGACACAATAAGCCAGAAATTCTGCCACGTATGAAACACTCAAGAACCAATGAAGTCCTGCTATCTAGAAACGTGAAATTACCTTTAGCCATTGTAAATATATTCTGTGAAAATAAAATATAAAAGAAAACATGAGTTTTAACATTGACATGTAACATTAGTTCTACTTAAATATTAGCCACTCTGTTCCTATTTATGTAGTGAAGTGGGTGATTGGCCAAGGAGGCAATTTTGGTGTGTGGATTTTTTTTTTTTTTTAATCTCTTTTTGAATGGGTATTAGTGGGAAGAAGTCCTTGGGTCATCTCAGGCCAGTAACTGAAACTGCTTGAGACAGACATTCTTCTCGCTCTGGGAAGGTTAGAAATTGGGTGAACCTGTCAAGCTTGGCTGGTTTTCCACTTGACTTGCTGTGTCTGAGGTAAATATGGGTACCTGGTAGCACCTGGAATTCTGCTGTTCATTCACAAAGATCCAGGGGCTTGGGTTTTTTTAAAGGTTGATTTTCGTTTTTGAAGTTTGGTCAAACTTATGAAATGGGTATGAATTTGCTCCTCAGTGTGGGGAGCAGGAAGTGTTCTATTTCTTCATGTTCGTGTTCAGGTAAATCTGGCTCTGTTCTGTCCTCTCCCCTGCAAGGTTGTTGGAAATTTAATCTTATCCATTTCTGCCCTGCAGCTTCCTTTGGTCATTCAAGGAGACCGAGGGTCTTATACCTTCCAGAAAATCTGAGGAAAGGCCTCTGGTCTTGCTGCTGAACTGGCTCACTGAAAAGCATGTGGATTTTTTGCCACAGTCTACACGTCCAGTTGGGCCACAGGATCTTTCATCCCTTCTGGGCCAGAGGGCCCAGGGTTTTGACCCAGACTTCATGTTCGCAGTCCCACGTGGAACAGGGTACCAAGGTCCGCTGGGGTAGAGTCATGTCTTTTAGAAATATTTGAGCTTTTTCCCTCTTAAACAATCTAATTGCTTACTTTGGGAGCCTAAACTTCTTAAGACTCCTTTCCTTGGGTGACATCCAGGTCACAAATCCTTGCTCTTCCCTTGAGCTGGAGGTAAGGAAAGTATCTCTCATTCTTTCATAATAAACCTAGAGACATAAATTCTCAGTCCATGTTCCCTGCCACATTTGATTTCTTCTGAATTTTATTTCTTACTTTTGAACTGTTTGCGTAAGCTACTGGTATAAATAAGTTAAGGGTTATGTTGCAAGGAAATAGTCTTTGATGTCTGTGGCAATTTTTTGTTGCTTGTTTGTACTTTTTGTTGTTGTTGTAGGGGAGAGTATGAAGTTACTTTCTCACTGCCATCCTCTTTCGGTCCATGTGCAAAGTTTTCATGAAGGGCAGGCTTTATGGTTCACATGGGATGTAATTGCTCAAATGACCCCATTTCCAAGAAGCCTTCTTTAACCTTAAGGCCGAATAAAGTAAGTGCATTCTCCTGTTCTCTACTGTATCCCTAGCAATACTTTGAGCATACTTTTAAAATACATTTATTACACATACTCCCGATTCTAGGGAAAGCTCTGATTTCTCCTATGATTCACCCCAAGCAGAAGAAGGGTCAAGGCCAAGGACTGTATTGGACCAAGGCTCTTTTTTACGGGTGTGGCGGTATAAATTTCAGTATGATGAGAGAAGATAGAAGACTCTCTTCACCTTGTATGGCCTCTGGTCTGTGTGTGGTGTCTCCTCTATAGGGCCATTGCTTTAGGTCCTTTCCTGAGTCATTCATTTATCTATTCATTCAAGAAACTTTTCTCGAGGGCTTACTAGATCAGACATTGTATGGGTCCTGGGAATAGTACAAAGGTAAGTCAGACAATGCTCTGTTCTCCTAAACTTATATTTCCATGGGCTCTCTTGGAATTTAGATGGTACAGTGAGATTGCCTTGGGCTTGCCTACCTCTTGGGCGGGGTTCCCTTGTCCCGAGAAGGCTAGCTGGGAAGCAGGATTGTTTCTCAAGAAAAGTAGGTGTCCTTCATATTTATGCTTCCATAGCATAGTCAAAGAGCTTATAGCTCAAAGGTTGTCTGTCCCAACTCACCTCTCCCCTTTGTGCAGCAAATAGGGAGCACCTGCCATGAGCTGTCAGGTGTGAATCAGTATTGAACTTGGTAGAATCCCTGAGTCGTGAAGACTACATGCACGTTTAGCTACATCTCCATGATTGTGTCTCCCCTGAGAATGTGGAAGTCCTTGAATCTGCAGGAGGAGGCCGATAGGTAGTTCCTGATACAGAACTCCACCATCACTCTCTTCCTAAATTATTTTATTTTATTTTTAAGATTTTATTTATTTATTTGACACAGGGAGAGAGAAAGCAAGAGTGGAAACACAAGCAGGGCGAGCGGGAGAGGGAGAAGCAGGCTTCCTGCCTGCCGAGCAGGGAGCCCAGTGCAGGGCTCGATCCCAGGACCCTGGGACCATGACCTGAGCCGAAGGCAGACGCTTAACGACTGAGCCACCCAGGTGCCCTTCTTTCTAAATTATTTTAGAGGCAAAACCACCCATCATTACATTATTTCAACAATTTGCTCACTTTTTGGTCCCCCTACCTGAATGTTGGTGGGCAGACGCCATGTTGTCCTCAGTCTGGTACCCTGGGGAAGCCCAGCAACATACCTCATGCCTGTCATTGTGGAATGAATGAAGGCAGAGGTACATTCAGGGAAAAACAGAATGGTCTGAAAATAACCTCTTCTGCATTTCAAATGGCTATCTTGTTGTTCTTAACTAAATAGCAATTTTGAACTTAGGAAAATATATGAATATAGTGTAAATGAATACATGTTGAAGTATTTCCTTTATTCAAGGTGCTGGGCTAAGATCTGTGGGTTACAAAGTAGTGAATTGACCTGGACTTGATGCTTAAGGTACGTGGCAGGGCAGATAAGTCCTATAGAAACAATAAAATTCCATTAAGATTATTCATGTGTTTATTTCTGAGGTTTTTTTTTTTTTTTTTTTTTAATAGCATCATACTAGTGGCAACTTAATTTACTTATGGGCATGAGTGATGGTCAGATTTAAGGATTTGGAGTTGTTTGCAAAGAGGCAATTGTGTTCTTCCTAAAACGTCAATCAGATGCAGGGAGTGCCCAGTGTTGGAGTTCCTAAAACGTCAATCAGATGCAGCGAGTGCCCAGAGTCAGAGGGCGGAGGCAAAGCCAGGGCCTCATTTTCCTCCCCGCTCGGCACCCAGGAAGGTCCAGGCTCACATGATGTGCTCAGCTAAGGAGCTGCTACACCTGAGAGGAGCTGGAAGACAGCATAAGCTCTTAGCTTGTTTCTGCCATCTTTTCCATCCCTCAACTTGCTCTTAACCTCAAAAGAATCTATTTCTATTTCTCTAGCTGTAGTGTATCTTACTCTCTGTTGTTTCATACACATTTTCACTCTGATTTGGGTTGCCTAATTCTGGTGTGTTCTGTACAATGCCCTCCATTATTTTCACACTTGCCTTGATGATAGAAATTCTCTGATTGGCATCATTTTTCATTTATTAAGATACCACATGTTAGATTCCTGCCTTGAGTTTCATCCTCTAGAAATTGTCCCTGGTTAAAGCTATATAAAAGGTCAGAAAAATCTGGTGACATGACATTTTATTAAAATATAGATACCTGGGGAGGGGGTTTCATTGTCTACTTGTGAGATCTTAGGGTTCAGAAATATTGAGAGGGCTGCAGCTGCCTTAGGGGGGGGATAAAGGATATTTTAAAAATAGTTCCACCCTATGCCAGGTTGGCAACCAATGACAAGATTGGGGATATTCACAGAGCATGACTGTCATGTCACTGGCCTTTGAATTTGGTTAAGATATGGCAGGTAGATTCTCTACATATTTACAGTTTTTTAACTAAAAAGCTATAGGGAAAGAGAGCTCACAGCTGTCCCAGAAACCATGGTAAATATTCAGAAAGAGCTGATCTGTCTCTGGGGCTCATTTGGAAGAGATAGAAGAACTGCAGGAAGGACTGTGACCCAAGTTCATTGGAAGATATGACTCTGCACATTTTTCCTGCACAGCTTTGTGCATCAACTTCTCATTTCTTTCAGGGTCAGTGTGCAAAGTGACATGTGGGAAATACGCCTCACTTCTGCCCTCCTCTCAACAGATCTGGAATCTTTTGCCTTTGATATGGGTTCAAATTCATGGGTTAATGACAATCACAGGCCCATAGCAAATGCTGGCAACATTTTTGGAAACATGGGCCAAATTTTAGTTTCATTATAGAATGTAAAGCCAGAGCTAGCTCTGAGTTTTGCACTAACATTTCATACAAAGCTAATTTGTGGTTCTTCCAGATGGGTTCAGTGTCTGTGGCATACTGCCTGCTACTCTAAAGTGTACTCGGTATAGAGGATGGTCGTGGGGAAGGGAATAAAGTTGGTTCCTTTGTGGGGAAATATGAAGACTTTGGGATTCATAGCAAGAAAGAGTTGCATTAAAAAACATTACTACTGTAACAGCAGCTTTACCTAAATAGTTTCAGTATCGGTAGGAGAAAATGGCAAAGAGCCAGCATTTTACTGAGTGATTCATGCTAGCCATTGTGCTCTGTGCTTGACATACAGTATTTCATTCAATCATTATAATACTCCATGAGTTGGGTACCATTTGCCTTTTCACTAGGGAAATAATTAGTCTACCTCTGGACTCTAGAAATCATCTGTTGGTCTCTGTTATGTAACAGATGTGTGTGTGTGTGTGTGTGTGTGTGTATGTGTTTATATTAACCAAAGGATCCTTTGTTGCCAAGGACTCAAAAATACCTTCCAGTTAGGCAGACCTAACTTGATTTTGTTTCTAGTTCATGGGCTGCTGCCTACAGTTGTGCAGGTTGCTTCCTGCATGAGGGTTTCTGGTCAGGGAATAAGTAGGAATGCCCACTCACCATGCTGCATGCTTTGGTCAAGATTGTGTCTGCTGGAGGGAAGGGGCCCCTTTTCTAATTGACAATGTGTGGTTGCAGTGACTTTGCTGATGTAGATTCCTTACAACAAATGAGCAACCTAGGAAAGGAACTCTGAAACTCCGTCTCTCTTCTATCTCAGGCATCCTGGGGTGTCTGTCTCTTCCTACACCCCCCTTCTTTATTGTGCATCTTGGGACAGTCCCTTGGAACTCCATTTGTCCTGACCACTGATATCACTCTGGGACTAGACTGGGAAGATGGCTGGATGGGGAAGTATCTGCCTTGTTCTCTTCCTCTCCACTTGGCATTGGGTCTGGCCAGCTGGCCCTGAGTGCAGTGCCCACTGACCCTTTCTAGGCATTGCTCTTCATAAACTGCTTAGATTATACTCATGTTATTATTCCCTTCCTCCAAAACGGCTTGGATGGCTAGGAACGTATATATTTTTTAAAACCTCAGAGTTTCAAACTTTGGAAGATAGTTTAAAGAAAAAAAACAATTGAAGTGCTGTCAGTTCTTTAGGAAATGTTTAGCTGCAAAGATGACCTTAAAAACATCCAAAGAGGAAAGGATTGTTATAAGTTATTTTTTGTGTTAAGCATCTGCTTGATTCTTAGCTGTGTGTTGCATTCAGGAGAAGGAGACAAAAAATTAAAATGGACTTATAACTTTGTTTAAAAAGATGTGAAAACCCTCAGTGCAATATGTCTCATATCTAATACAAGGGTTGAGAGACAGGGGACCAACTCCAGGACACTGGCTATATTCTCCCAGCTCTGACTTTTCTATCCCAGCCATCCTGCAGAACTGGCTGACCTCTGGCCTTCATTTTCCTTATCTGTAAGTGAGACTCCCTCTCTGTAATATCTTCTCCCAGGCTATTGTGTGCCTGGGATGAGATAGTGGGCGCACAGTACTTTCAAACATGTTAAGTTTCCTTATATATTTAAGGTTTACTTGTCCTTACAGAGAAAGATGAAAAGAATCCTGATTGTTTCTTTAATGTTTTTTTTTCTCTTTAAATAACATATACTTTGTGTAGAAAATGTGGGGAATCTAAGATATAAATGAAAAGAAAACCCCACAAAAAAGCAACTATTGGCCCCCAGAGATAATCATGGTTAATATTTTGATGTATGATTTTTTTTAGTCTTTTACATATTTATATTAATTTATCAAAGCTGAGCTCCTGCTCTGTATACATTTTTAAACCTACCCTATTAGTCAACTTTGTATCAGTTTATTTTATTTTTTTAAGATTTTATTTATTTATTTGACAGAGACACAGCGAGAGAGGGAACACAAGCAGGGGGAGTGAGAGAGGGAGAAGCAGGCTTCCCGCTGAGCAGGGAGTCTGATGCGGGACTCGATCCCAGGATCCTGGGATCATGACCTGAGCCGAAGGCAGACGCTTAACGACTGAGCCACCCAGGCGCCCCTCAACTTTGTATCAGTTTAAAGATTTACAGGAAGCACACAGACAGCTAACTTTCTGGGCTATCAGCAAATATCAGCTTTAGATGTAGTCTAGGGTTTTTGCCCAGTAGCATTTTCTAACATGATTTCCACTGGATTTATATACAAAATCAACACCTCTCTATAGAGTCATTAAATATAAGCTCCAAGTATAATAATTTTTCCCTTATTATTTTTAAGGTTTTTAACCTAAACATGTATGTTCAGGTTTTTAAATTGTATCCTCTACTGGGAGTTGAGAAAATCTCAAATAAGACATTCACACAAGAATATCCTAAGTGGAATGATAATATATGGAAACATTAAAAACCCTGGCCGCTTTTCAGTACTGTTGCCCCCTACTTAGTGGTAGATTTTACTCCTGATATGATGTAAATAAAACTTTAAATATAAGCTCTCAAGTGTCTAGGCAGTGTAGGTGTTGTAGAAAAAATGATTGGGAATTTAACTCTTCTGCAAGTTGGGACTTTAAAACAAACAAACGTGATTGCTTCTCTTAATTCAAGGCACACTGGGAGTTCCAAATCATATATGCTTTAAAAAATCCTCAATTTCCCAGGGACACTGGTAAATACGTATTGTCTCCTTTGGGCCATTTAATTTTGTATCATTTGCTTCATCTTGCTTGGTTAGTCACACCAGCATGTTCGTAGTTATATAAATTGTCTTAGGTGACATGATACTTTCTGTCTTCATCATGATTAAATGGAAAACAGGAAAACATTCCTTTTGGGCAAATCACTCTTCTCTTTCCACCCAGTTCTATCTGGAAATAAAACAAATGGAATGGAGGCAATTGCAATTAAGTATGATAAGGTTTTATCTTATCACACCTGCAAGGTTTTATGCCCCTTCTTCCATGTCCTGTCCTCCTCACTCCTGTTCCTCTGTATGTCAGGTTTTAACAAGCAAAACAACCTCTCAAGGATATTTAGAGGGGCAGAAAATGTTAGGGTGAATCGGAATCTCTTTATTAACAGGGAGTTGCATAACAAATGCCGCGGGGTTGGTAGATTTTACTGTGTCTGTTACATATTAACAGTACTTGTACTTTCTGGGGTATCGTTGAAGTGCCTGGATACCGCTCAGCCAATCACAAAGAAACAGGTTTCCATGGAAGCAATATCACGGATTCATCTCATTCTCAATGAAATCCACACGGCAAGACAGATCTATAAAAATAACCCATGTAAAATTGAAGCAAAATATTTCTGGGTGTTTGTTCTATGCCTTTTGGGGTGTGTGTGTATGTGTGTGTGTGTGTTTTCCATTTAAAAAATAATCTAAAAATATCTGGGCACCCAGTAAAGCTTCCAGAAAAGCTGGAGCTCTTACCCCTGCCTGGCTGTTTTTGTTGTTCTTCTTTTGGGCACGCATACCTGTGTGTTTGAAGGGCTCAACCCTTCCTTGTTTATATTCTAGAACACAACATTTTAGACCAAATTTTAAACTGAAAAACAATATTCTGAATGTTGAGTATAGGCTATTTTCAAGGACATTTATATACCCATAATAAAGAAATATAATGGATGATTTTTGCTTCTCCTCTATGAAGAGCTTTAATAACTCTGTTAGGTGCTATAATTATTTTATAGGTGCAAACAGGAGCTCAGAGAGGTCAAGTAACCTCTTCAAGTCTGCACAGCTAATAAGTGGCAGAATCTAGATTCCAGTCCAGATTTACCTGATGGTAGATACTATAATTCCAAATCATGTGCTTTGTTTTTATTTTCATGGAGGAGAGCATCAATATTATTTAACTGTCCTGGGAGTCAAAACATACCATGTATCAAGGTATGTCTCTATCTCGATTTATTCATACATACGTGCATATATATATACATATATACACACACACATATACACACTGAACCCTGCTCACTCCTTCTGCCATTGTTGGGCTAACAAACATTGTATTTATAGCTCTAACATAGCACATCTTCTACCGCAGTGACTGTGGGGTTTACCTGTTTCCTCAGGGCTAGGCTCTGAGTCTTGGTGATTGATCTAGATATTTCTTGAGGCTAAGACTCTGCTCGGCACAATTGCTACTTTGTATAAATATAGGTGATTTAGGATCTACAAGAGTTTGAATGACAAGCAAAAGATTTTTTCCATAGACCCTCAGCAAAAGCAAGGTTGTATTGGGGTAGGGGGCGGTGTTTGGGTAAATGAAAACTTCTTACCACAGTAACCGTTGAATCAAGAAGTGTGCCTGATACACTTGAATAAATGACTGAAATAAATATCTTGAAGCATTTTAGAAGCAGTATTCTTCTTTTAAATATGTTAAATTGAGAACACGCTTATCTAATTATTATTTTTTAAAATAGGTCCTCTAAAATTAAAAAAATTCTACTTTAGAGTAATGAAAGTGGGTTAAAAATAATAGAGTGGACTTTTGACTGTTTTTCCCTCTATTATTCTCAATTCTTAAGCTTGGTTGGCTGACCCACTAACACGTCACGTGAGGAATAAAATGCTTTCAGTGCTTTGATTTTTAAAGATACATTTTACGTATCAAAGCTTTGTGTGTGTGTGTGTGTGTTGATGGATAATTATATAGGCTACATTATCATCTCCCTGTCTTAATAAACAGAGTCTATCAGATGTGACCTAACCTTTCTTTCATGACTCGGCACCATCACTCTATTACTTGCTAACTTGTGGGGTTGCGGAGTGATATCCTCAGGTGTCAGAGCTCATAAAGGGCTGGGCCCGTCTGCTTGATTTCTTTTTCCCTTTCCCCTCTGTCCTCTCTTATCATTTGTACTTGTTTCCCTGGGTCGGCTTCATAAATACAGTCCATTGTAAGTCTAATTTCATCTCCCATTTGCTAAGGCAGAACTATGGGTTTCATGGTGTACCAGATAAGGAAGCAAGTTTCGTCAGGTGAAAGCTGATCACTTAAGGTGAACTGCTGACAGCGTCGATTAGCTCTGGCCTGTAGGCTCTGGGGTGACCTCCTTGATCTTCCTCTATAAAGTGCATGAGCTTGCTTTAAGTACATTCCTTATCAGCATTAGAGTCTTCTGGTGGTGTTATCGTTGTTATCCAATTCAAGAGAGAAAATGTGTACGGTTGCGTTTCTTTAGAGCTGCCTGCTGATATGTGAGACTTATAATTTGTAACAAAGACTACAAGCTACTTTGTTATTTTGAAGAGAAGATATCAAAAAGCAGCTTCCTTTGGGAATGTTTCTAGGAATAGTGACTTTACATATGTGTGACTGTATCTATCTATATGAGGATTTATATGTATTTCTATGAATTCACTTATACCTTATATTGTTGCTGGAAAGATTTAAAGAGCAGTAGTGGCACTAGGAAAGGAAATATGGGTAAAATCTGTGAGCCCACATAATAGTGGCCAGCACTTTTATTAACGTGGCAGCCTGGTAATCTGTAGTGTTTTTTAGACATAACTGCCTTCAGACTGTTCATGGGGTTATGGCATGATGTCCCTCCTTCAGCTGTGAGTGACCAGGGAGACTGGCATGATTTGGTCACAGTTACAGTCTTGGGGAAGTTCAATTTTATCCTTTAAACTAAGTGAATTTTTCTTTTTTTTCTGAAGGAGTGTATAAGGGACACCAGAGACCACTGTTGTGTGTTTTCAACTATTAATTTATAAGAAGCATTTGAGAGAACCAGAAATAAAGGAGTCAGGGGTCCAAAGGGAAATGACTCAGGTACCCTTTTGAAAAGATATCCGCTAACGTAACTCGTATCTCTCTGAATGGTCTGGGGCTGAGGTTTTGCCGGGAGAGGTCTTTCTGTGTTGATTCAACCAGGACAGTTGCTGTTTTAAAAGGGTTTGATAGCCAGGTCTCCAGACCTGACAGAAAGAGTGGCTTCTTCTCCTGCTGTGATTTAAAGGGCAGGGAAAGTTCAGCCTGCCCCCATGATCTCCTCCCCAGTGGCCTTGCTTTACTAGAAAATTTTCATGATTAGAGATACTCCATTGGCTAAAGGTTTTGTCTTCAGAAGACCCCAATAGACAAGACTATATTTTACCTGCATTTACCATTAATGCCTTCTCTGAACACATGAGCAGACTAACAAATGAGGCATCTCTCAGCAGGCAAGAGCAAGATCAAGCGTGAGCGACTGTGGCATTTTAAAGGTCCCTTTAGGATGGGGAAATCTGAAGCAAGAAGTGCCGCCCTAGGAAGACCTAGGAAGTGCAGAGTGGGTGGGAAAAACAGAGCTGTTGGGCACCGAGAGGTACATTTACTCAGTACAGGGGGTGACAGGAAAGGAGATGAATGGGTGAGGGTCTACTTTATGGTTTTGCTCAAGGCTGTTTGTGCTTTTCAGAGTGACACACATAAGCTATGAAGGAAGAAAACAGATCTTTCACTACTCTTGGCCTTCTCCAACTAGGTTGTACAATAATTTGAAAGTAATCATTTCCTTGGCTTCCTGACTCAATATGCCACCTAATTAGCTAAATCTTTTTGACCTCTGCTTGGTGACTCATCTTTGCTCCTGACTCTGAGACCACACGGGTTTCCAACTAAAAGCATTTAAAGAAACTTGGCATCAAATGCCTCTTGTTTGTCTTGCTCCAATCTTGTGCCCCAGTTCCGGATTTTTCCCCCCCTTTGGTGCTGAGGCCAAATGTTCATTTTGCATATAAGATAGAATAACTAAATCCCAGCTCCATCCATTAATTCATTCACCAAATATTTATTGAATACTTGCTAGCTATTATTGGGCACTGTGCTAGGCGCTGAAACCCCACGCATTAACCATGGTGCTATTCCTCACAAGTTCCCTTCAATGCCAGAGAACTTGCCTTGACACTTGGGGAGTTGGAGCGGGGGGAGCCTTCCCAGGGCTCTCCACAGCCAGGGTCCAGCCTTGTTTTTGGAAGCTCCTGTCTCTTGTACTCTCTTCCCTCCCCCTGAGCATGGCAGTTTGCTCCACAACCCTACTTCTGAACCAAAACCCGACTTCCATGCCATAAGGGTATGTGTTTACAACATTTTTTTGGGGAAAAAAAAAAAAAAAACAACTTTAAAAATGTTGGAAACCGTATAGAAAGGCTTTGGAGTATTTCCTGTTTGTTCCAAGGGTTGTATCTTTTCCCTCATTGTCCTCACAGAGAAAGAAGGTAGGATTCAGTTCAATGGAAGAAACAGCCATTTTTAAGAAGACATCTGTATCCTTGGAATTCCAGCCGTTAGGGAAAGTTCTTCGGCAGATTGCCCTGTGCTTTTATGTGAAGAGAATTTTGACCATGAAAGCTGAGCTTTGACTTACCCAGTTTAGATGCCAAGTTTAATCATTTGGGAGAATTTTTAAAAATGTGTGGTAGAGGTAGACTACTCAGGTAGTCAGAAGCAGTCTTTTCCCATCTGTAACCCACAGTGAATTTTTTCTTCACTTTGCTACCTCTTTCTCCCTTCCTTCCTTTCTTTCTCTTTCTTTCTTGTGGTAAGATAAATTTAGCCACCACTACTTGAATGACTTTGTGGAAGAGATGGCTAATTTTCCACAGCTATCTCTGCCTCCTTCCCATGGCGTGGAGCTGCTGCCGAGACCTGGCTGCCCATCTAGGGATCGCATTTCCAAGCCTTCGTATTTATGTGCCTCCTTCTCCCAGTGGAGTGAGAGCAGAGATGTAGTCACTTCTGAGCCCAGGTGCTTAATAAGTAGAAGGCCTCTCAGTGCTTTCTGTTCCTGCCTGTGGGGGATCCAGCACAGGAAACCACGGCTGTGAATGATGGAGCCAGAAGTTACGTAAGAGGAGCCAGTCCCAGAAACACCACCTAGTGAATTGCCACCTGTCCTTTAAGAGCGAGTTATGGGAGTGAGAAATGAACTTGTAAGCTGTCAGGCAACTAAGACTTGGGAGTTTATCTGTTACTACAACTGGTATTATTCACCTAATTCTCTCTGCTTACGACAAATCACAGATATAGGCACTCTAGGTGACACAAAGGTGAGTATGAAACATCCAGAAGTTTGAAGAAAGGAATGCAAGCAATTACAATACAAGGCAGATTTTAATCACTCAGAAGTTTAATGAGACTCTGAGTTGCAAGTGACAGGCATCCAATTTGAACCAATTTTTATCAAAGAGGGAATTTATGAGCAAATGCTCCTATTATTGATAAAAAGATTGAAAAAAATAAGCCAGGGTGTAGCTGATTCCTGGAAGAAACTGGGACTGGGGACTTCCATGCTGCTGAAACTCACTTCTTACCAATTGGTGATGGCAAGGGGAGCAGGGTCATGAAGAAGTGGCAGCTCCTGTGGATATCACACAGGACTAACTCAGGGGCTGGAGGAAAGATACTCAGAAGTAAAGGAAGGCTCTTTTATTCTCAGAAGAAAGGAAATGATTTTTAGCAGACAAAATAACTGGTTTCCTTTACAGATGGAGTAATTATTTGCCAATTCACCTTCCTTTTATTCTTTATTTTTTCGGTTTTGTTTAGTATATTTTTGCATTGTTAACATTTCCTGTTTTTATGTCTAGCTCCCAAGCTCAAATTAGATCTTTCCTTTTTGTTCATCTGCCTTCCCTCACCCCTAACAGTGCCTTGTACATAGCAGAGGCTTCAATATTTTTTATTGGCTGAGAGGATATACTTAGGGCAATATGGTGG
This sequence comes from Mirounga angustirostris, assembly GCF_029215605.1. Classification (NCBI taxonomy): domain Eukaryota; kingdom Metazoa; phylum Chordata; class Mammalia; order Carnivora; family Phocidae; genus Mirounga; species Mirounga angustirostris. The sequence goes on along the minus strand of NW_026991709.1, from coordinate 87,135,607 downwards.
ACTTGGGTCTCTTTAAATTATCTTAAACCCAGATTCTTTTTTTTCATCACTATGTCTTGCTCCTCTTCGTGATACTTGAATGTCAGTCAGCCACAGCTTCTGAAGATGCTTTGCAAGTAGCTACGTCTGGTAGGTGTTCTCCCTACTCTTGCTTCCTTTGGGACCCTGGCCTTCTCCTCCTGGCCAGTCCAAAGCCTACCATCCGTGCCTGCCCTGACCCAGGAAAGCTTCACAGCCCACAGCACAGCATAGAGGCTTTGCTTCCGCTCAACTCTTATCACAGTGTACCATCTATTGAGTAGTAAACATGTTTGTTACATCGTCCTGGTCTACTTTTATACCGGTGTGTTATTAACAACTAAGAAATGTTATTTCATTTTTAATTTTCTTCAACTAGATTGTTAACTCTTCAATGAACAGGCATAATCTATCATGTCCTCCCTCATGGCTGACGGAATAGCTTGAATGGTAGGCTCCTGAGAAGACTTTGCTGATAGACCGAATGCTGTTGTCAGTTTCAAGACAGTTACCCCATTTATGGGATAGCTGAGAATCTCCAAACATTCACATTAGTACAGTTCTTTCTTAATGAATAATTTTTTCCTTTCATTTTTAAATGAAACAGATCTCCCAAATGGTTGAATGAAATATATCAGACTTTTTTTTTTTTTAAGTTACAACTTAGGGGGCACCTGGCTGGCTCAGTCAGTTAAGCGTCTGCCTTCGGCTCAGGTCATGATCCCCGGGGTCCTGGGATCCAGCCCCATTTTGGGCTTCCTGCTTGGTGGGCAGCCTGCTCCTCCCTCTCCCGCAGCCTGCCACTCCCCCTGCTTGTGTTCTCTCTCTCTCTCTCAAATGAATAAATAAAATTGTTAATAAAAAAAAAAAGTTCCAACTTAGGGATCATGAAACCTATTAACACAGAGAGAACCCAGAGTCAGGCTGCTTATTGACTGTGCAGAGAAGCAGCTTCTATAGAATTGTAAATGGTCATCATTAATTAGATCGCTTTTCCTACACCGCTCTGGGGAGCGGTGGCCGGTGCACAGGGTGATCGGAATGCGATAGGTATGAGAAGCACAGGATGTGTGAAATGAGGTGAGAGAAAGCTGGACTGAGGAAGATGAAAAGCTGCCCCGGGAGCTGACAGGATGCAGTGTGTGAAGAGTAGAAAATACCTACTCTCTGAACAGGGAAGGGGGGAGGGCTTTAAATATTTAAAAACATTTTCACCTCTCTGTTTCCTTACCTTAAACTGCACCACACACAATCTGCTTCCAGGATTCTGCCCCCTGTCCTGTGCCTTCCGGAATCTCCCTGCTGCCCTCAGTGGTTTCTTTTTTGTCATGATTGTTCGCTCTTTGCAAATGACACAGAAAGTACAGACTTTGCAAAGTTATGAAGAGGCCCTGCTTGCAGTTGGCATAAACAACTTGTGGTAGAGACATATATCCTCTCAACTTCCCCTTCTCAGAAACTGCTTTCACTAATTGCTAAAAATGTGACATGAAGTTTGATTTGAGGGCTTCATAGAATAATGAAAGACTAAAGAAGAAATGGCTTTAGGGTATATCTTGTTCAAGCCCCTATTTGTAAATTAAAAAGACCACAAAGCCCACATTGCAAAAGAGAAGAAAAAAAAAAAAACCAGTGAAGCGCAACACTAAGGACCATATTTTTACAAACGAAGTGTGCATTTAAAATTTTGGAATTCAATTTAAAATTAGTATTACAAATCCACCAGGTAGAACAGTGCCCCAGTTACATGTGTGGTATTGTTCCATGTTTTAATGTACTTTGTTTTGTAATTAACAAGCCAACAATCAAAATCTCCACATTTTACAGACCGAGAGTTCAGTCAACTCTGTGGAATGTAGCTGCTAGTATGTTAATGGACCGATGGGGAGAAGCTCAGATCCCAGTTTATTTAAAAATTTCCTATCTCAGGGCACCTGGGTGGCTCAGTCGGTTAAGCGTCTGCCTTCGGCTCAGGTCATGATCCCAAGGTCCTGGAATTGAGCCCCACATCGGGCTCCCTGCTCGGCGGGAGCCTGCTTCTTCGTCTCCCACTCCCCCTGCTTGTGTTCCCTCTCCCGCTGTCTCTCTCTCTGTCAAATAAATAAAATCTTAAAAAAAAAAATTCCTATCTCTATATTTTCTATTCCAAAATATTAAAGCATTTTAATGCTAGGAAAACTGCTCTATATTTTTATTCTTCTCAAAGTCCCTAGGAGAGGACCACAAGACATCCTTGCTAGGGTAGATATGGATACACATTCATTTTTCCTTTTCCAGAAACAACAGTTGACATTCATTGAATTCTTAGCATGGAGGTTTCCTTTACTTACATCACCACAGTTATCCCAATGAGTGAGGTGCAGGGTATTATTTCCAATTTCCTGATGCTAAAACTGAGGCTCAGAGAGATTACCCCGCGTTAAGTGGGAAGCTTAGATTTGACTCTAGGTAGTCTGACTCCACGACCCCCTCCTGTGATTCTAAGCAATGCTCTATTGGGGTCAGAAGGGTGGCCTTCCTTAGGGTTCTCTCTTCTAACCTGGGAGCACACTGAATAGATCACAAGGGGACACTCTGCCCCTTGGAATGACCCAGAATGGAAGGGAGAATAGGGCAGGTACACAGATGGTTGGCCCTTTTGAGGCACAGGACAGGGATAGAATTACGCAGTTGTGACTTTCTTTGGCAATTTCTACCCCTGACCTCTAGTGCTCTAGGAGTCACCATCAAGACTCGGGGTCCAGTTTTTAGTTTCTCTTTACTACTCAGATGGAGATAAGAGCAAGAGGGTGACTCTTCTAAATATAACTATAGGTTTCCACTTTTTTAAAATTTAATTTTATTATGTTAGTCACCATACAATATATCATTAGTTTTTGAGGTAGTGACCCACGATTCATTGTTTTCGTATAACACCCACTTTTAAAATATTCCCCTATTTGCTGCCTTTTACCTGCCTGACAAATGAATGCATGCGGTGAGTGCCTGAATTTTTTAGGTTAGCCAAATATTCTGTCCTGTTTTCCTTCTAAGTCCCCAAAGGCCAATGTTTTGGCATTCAAACTGTTACCTTTAAGATAGCCTAAGGGCAGTCCCAGAAACCCTACAAAAATCCTCCGTGACATACTAGGCTTTGATTTTTGGTTGGGGAAATGTCTGCTTAGGCTAGGGAAACAGCCTTCACACGTTCTTCTTTAGGCGGAAGTCTTTAGTCTTAATCGTAGGAGCACATATTTTATTGGCAATTTCAGATTGCGAAACCTCTGGTCAGTTCCCATGCAATCATTGTGTATGATGGGCAGGTTGCAGATAATCAGTGTCTTTCCCTAGGGAGTGGGTGCTTTATTTATAGGCAGGAGGAACTCCGCATAAAATAAAGAACAAAGTCTCAGTGGTTCCATTTTCTCCCTCATGTTGTTAATAGTAAATAAGGCCCGGTCTTCCATTCAGAACAGCTCTGCAGAACCTAGACACCTATATTCAGTGAGTGGGCCAGGTTCTTCCTCGGTGCAGTGCCTTCTTTTATAGACTTTGTTAATTAGGTTATTTCAGGGTAATGAGGATGCCTGTGCCTTTCAGCTGAGTCAGGCAACAACACTGCTTCCATTCAGCCCGGAGAAAGACGTGGGCAGGTGGGGGTGCAATCTGAAGGCAGTAACGGCCTGAGACCACCAGGGCCCAAGAGTGCGGGCATGGGTCCAGGTAGCCCGGTTCTCCTTTGTTCTTCCCTTGAGTGTTTAAGAGCAGGTCAGTGGGAACTCAGGTGGGATACATGTCTAATGATCATCCCTGACATTTACATGGTGTTTACTGTGTTGTAGTCACTTTTCCTTAACCCTTGAAAATTTAATCCTCATTTAATCCTCATACACAGTCTTTGAGGTAGGGACTGTTACTATCCCAATTTGTAGAAGAGGAAAATGAGGCAGAGAGAGATTCAGTGATTTGCCCCAGGTCACAGAGCTGGGACGTAGCCCAGCTGAGATTTGAACCTGGCTAGTCTAAGAGAGAGATGGTATAAAGCTCCAACCTTTGTTCCCTGGGTCTTCGGGAATGACGCTGTGCCCTACCAACTGGGGTGTGACCCCACTGTGCCATTTCAAAGAGTAATATGACCTAGATGAGGAAGACAAAGGACTGACGGTATCCTTTTTAGATCACTCTGTGGCATGAGTTTTAGTTTCCCTCCCTCAGACATTCCAACAGCGTAGGAGGTCCCATCATCCTGGCTGCCTGGGGGCCAGGCCCCAGTTTCCAGCAGAGATCTGGAACCAGGCTGTCCCTGAAAATCAAGGATGTGGGTAGAGAGGCGGCTGGTTTCTTTCTGTGCCAAGCAGGCAGAGTGCCAACCCCTCCTGGAAGAACTCTGCCCATCTCCATTTCCCCTTGACTCAGCAGGAGAGGGAACTGGGTCTTGAGGCAATTCTTCATTGCTTTTGAACATGGAGTCCCACTTAGAGAGATGAGAGCCTAAGCATTTATGCTGGGGTGTGTTTCTAATGAACTCTGAAAGTTCAGCCTGCCCTTCTTAGAATAAGAGTCGCGTTGTTTACCATATGCAGGGGCCCACCGGGTGTGCATGTGCGTGCATCCGTGTTTTTGTATGTGTGTGTGAGTGTAGCAGATGAAAGAAGAAAAAGCCAGGCACCTCGCTGAGAATTTTTAAATATTGTTTGAAATTGGGTTTGTGGGTTATCTGGGGAAAAGAGTGCTTGACGTGAAATGCTCAAAAACAGAGTGACTGTCCTGTTCTGAATTCAAGGTCTTTTTTTTCTGGAGTCCGTGGCAGCCTCCTTTGCCATTGGGATGGGACAAAAGAAGGCCCAGTGGGCACATTTCTCTGAGAGTCCTCTGAGCGCAGTGTCTCTGCCCGGGGGCAAGGGGGGGTCCCCATTCTGCAGGGTTCACTCTCTCCGCTGGGAGAGCAGCAGGCCTAGCTGGATGACACACTTGTACCAAAGGTGCATCTTACCCTGGGGAGAAGATCACAGCTTTGCCCTCTCGGCTCTACAAAACTCTAGTGTAGAGCTACCCTGCCTGGCTCCATCAGAGCGAAGCCACACACATCCCTCAGGTTCAGGGTCACGGCAAAGTCCAACTTCAGAGAGTCCCTCTGCCGTGGTAATCATGACTGGGGCAAGGGGGGGTGGTCCTGTTGACAGACCTATAGTCATTTATTTGTGTATATGAATGGGTGTGTATGCACACACACACACACACAAACGATCTATGTGGAAGATCTAGGTTCCATGTTCATGCAAATAGTACCAAGATGGGTGACAGGTGACAGATATTTTCCTTTACAAATGGGTTGTGAGAAGAAGAACTACTTAATGAAAATAAAAGAACTGAGAATAGTGTTCTCAATTTCTTGGGTGTAAGGTCATTTTCCCCAGATTAAATTGTCTGTCACTACTTTCCTAGCTGGTCTCTTCCAGATTAGAATTCTTGGAGTACTCTTGAATTCGTTTCTGTGTTTTGGATGCTTTATTAAATATATGTGGCTGACACTTTTATTGATAGAATTTGGTAAAAAACAAAAAACAAAAACAGATTAGTGCCTCTCCCTCCCCCTTTCCCCTGTGTGGACCTCATCCTACACAACTCCTCTCTGCTCCCCCCACCTTGGCCCCAGAGACAAGAACACTCACTGCTTTGTTTTATGGTTGTCCTGAAAATAGGCATTGGCTCCTGCCTTGTGTAGTATACAGAATTTTAATGAGCACAAAGCCAGCAGTTCAGTCCTTTACTCTGATATGAGCGGGGTGACGTCAACCTATCCAGGAAATACTGCATTGATTTTAAAATTGCTTTGAGGGTGAATAAATCGGCAAGACTGTGCATTACCCTGACAATGCCCTACACACCCCCCCCACCACCTCCCTGACTATCTCAACACCAGAAGTATTTGAAATCCCCCGAATAGATGTCCTTCAAAATAGAGGTTGAGGGATGTGTGAGGGGGGAATGTTGATTTTTTTTAAGCCTCAATTTTGTAACTTGCCATTATCCTAGATTTAAAATGGTCTGACATTTTTAGCTTCCAATTTGAGTATTTTCTTTCTAATTCTAGGATTTGGTTCATTTACTAAAACTGGGAATTGCTCTTTTGCATCATCTCTTCTGCCACTCTCTCTCCGTCTCCCTCCCACATGTTTCTTGAGGCATATTTTGGTGCTTCAGCATAAAGGGCACTACATAATGTTTTCTTTGCCTCCCATTCTACTCGATGAAATGAAAAACCCTAGCACCCAGTGTGTAAAAAGCTGGCATTGTGAGCTATTTTTAAGAATAGGCACTATTTAGCAAGACATGTCTATGCTCAAAGCCAGATCAACTCTCCATCCTCAAAACCAAACATACAGTGAAAATCCCAGCCGCCAGATGAACAAGCACCCCTCCCTCTACTCTCTAGATTATGGTTCAGTTTCTAGATTGCTGCTGATACAACCATTGGCTTTTCTTTTTGCAGCCTCCTTTCCTGCTTGCTAGTTTAGCTAGTGATTAATGAGTTAATTAATTAGCAAAGATTTCTCAAGTTCTTTGAAGAACAAACCCACTACTTACCGCAAGCCCGCATTATGTAACATTAGATCAGTTTTCCAAGCTTCTTAGAAAAGAAAACACAAAACCAACCCTTTTCAATTCAACTGTAATAGCTTCAGAAAATTCAGTTTTTTTAGCAACTAACTTGAGTAACTCAAGGTTTTGATTTTTTGCTTTTTAGTTGATTCCATGGACACTTTTCTGCTGGAGAAAATTTCCAGTAAATATTCTCTAACAATGATCATTACTATCAGTGTTGTTAAAACTACCATTCATACAAATGGAAGGATGAACGTCCATTCATACACATCTGACCATTTAATAATTTGTTAAGCTCTCAGAGATATACAGGCAATCATGTACACTATTCCTTGTATTCAAAGAGCTGACAGCACGCTAATTTCAAAACAGTAATTCATATGGAAGGCAGAATTTGATATGCAAAACACATGGTGTTGAAAGTGTCCTGGGAGTTTGGAGAAGGTGTATTCAGTGTGGGTTCCCAAGGGAGCCCAATAGAGGAGGTCGAACTTTAATTGGTCTTTGAAGGATTCCTAGTCTTTGTAGAACTGGAGTGTATTCTAGGTGGAAGGAAAGCAGCCAAAAGCAAAGGTGGGTAATACATGCTTAGGAGTTAACACCCCCCCCCCCCCACAGGCCTGACGTGAATGCTGGTTCATTCAAATTTAGCACGAGTTTGGAAAGAACACCTCAAAATACCAGGCTGAAGAAAATTGTGTTAACTTCGAAAGAACACAAAATTACATAATATCTGGAGTGTACAACCAAAGAAATGATGAAATTCTTTACCACCTCGAACATGGTGGAAGAGGAATCTTGTTTGTAAAATAACCAACCCAGAGAGCGGGAATTATGCCACAATGGAACAAAGGGAAATTAGGACCCAAACTGGTATGGTCCTGGTATGGCAGCGGTATTTGCTTGCTCTTTCTTTTCCAATAATTACAAGGTGGGGGTGGGGAGGCCCAAATCTGTCAAAATGCCTTCCACGTAGCCGCGTTCGATCTGTGCTGGATGGATATATGAATAAATAACCATTTGGTTGATGAACCCAATAAAATGAACAAGAGCCATCATGTAAAGCCTGGAAGGAAATTGCCTTTATATAACTCACTTTCTGCTTCATTAAAAATTAACTCATTTTTATCTACATATGACATGAGGCTGGACAAGGAAACTGATCCTTTTTAGTCTATATTTGAAAGACAAATGAAGAGTACAGAGAGCAAACAAATGAAAGCAAACAGAAAACAAAGCAAAAGACAAAATAAAAGCCTGACACATTCTACATGTTAACAAACTAAAATAGTGCATTGTTGATTGGTTGCCCCTCAGGGAAAAAGCAGCCAAACAACCACTGGAAGAAGGACATTTAAATGTTTTCCAGGTGGCTTTTACTCTGTCAGAACCCCTTATGCTGAATGGGGATACATATTTACAGGCTGCTAATACCCAGCTGATAAGAAACCATATCTGAATTATTTCTAAGTATTTCTCTGAGAGCCCAGAGGTAGCTAAAAGCATCTTTGCTTAGATGTCATTCTCAATCAATTGCAGCTGTTACCTGACTTGTCATTTACCCATAATCAGGAACTAGGACTTGAACCTGAATCAAGCTTCAATTTCCTTGCACTTGAAATTCAGTGAAACAGTCAAGAACTAAATCAAATATAGTCAATATTAGTAATGTGATGGTTTGCCTTTTAAAGGCACAAGGTGATATAGTAATAAGTTTTGGACCAATTACTCAAGAGCCAAAATCGATTTCTAATCTTGATTAACTTTTTTGGGGGGGGGGTGTCCGTTATTGCAAATGTAGGCTTCCCTTCAATGAGGATTTCATTTTTGGTATGATTACTGGGAAGAAAGTTTATCTGCTGTTGCCATCTATAAGCTGCTTAGTAAACTCAGGGTACATAGACTTAAGTCCTAGTTTAGTTTCTTAATATTAAATATCACCCATTTTTATTATGCAAGTTCCTTTTGAAGAACAAAACTCTTGGGTTGCTATTAGGAGCTGGATGTAGGTAAGCCACGTAATCTCTGATTTTCAATTTCCCCATCTGGTCTACAAGATAAAAAGTTGAACTAAATGATCTCTAAGGCCTGTTTTATTATTAACTCTATTATTATTTATGGTTCTGTGATTTCAATCTGGTTTTCATCCAAACTGGCAGTGACCTCTAAAAGTTCAAGCCTGAAGGACAGCCGTGTGTTTGTCTTGGTCCATCAGCCATAGAACTGTGTGGCCTTCAACACCACAAAGCCTATTTATGGACACACTTTACGACTCTTTTCCAGCCATTTGTTCCCTTTGGTTAGAGTGGTGGTTCTCAAAAGGTAGTCCCTGGACGAGCACCATCAGCATCACCTGGGGACTTGTTAGAAATACAAATTCTCAGGCCCTGCTGCAGACCTACTGAATCAGAAACTCTGGAGGTGAAACCAAGCTTTCTGAGTTTTACCAAGCCTGCTAAATGTTGCTGATCCATGTTAAAGTTTGTGGACACTGTTCATGAGGTTCAAGTTGCGGGTGCAAACCCTGAAGTGGCCACTGATTTAATTCTGTACCCTGACACTAAGCCACCATGTTAAAAATGTCCTCCATGGTTCATTGAAGAGATTGGGATACACTGCTTGACTGGATCAGCTCTACTGCAGGTTGTGGATCTTGAACTGTTTGTTGGATTGAAAGTGTTTCTCAACAAGCCTTAAAGGGCATCTCTTGCCCTGATCCCCAACTCCATACAAATGAAATCTTTCATAATTCCTCAGTGATTCCCTATCTTCTATTAGAACTGTTCCCTTACTGTACACTTCCCTCACCCTTGTTCCTTCCCATATCCATATCGATGACTCATATCACTTTCTTTACTGCTTGTAGTAAGTCTTGGGTTTTCTCTCTATAGTCCAGATCCATCAAAATTTGCAGATAATTACCATCTCCAAGAAGCTTTTCCTTAATCCCATCCCATGAGCAATCCTTCCATTTAAAAAAAATTCTGTCTCTTGAATGCCCTTAAACTCTATCACCTGGAACAACATTTCTCAAATGGAATTATACAGTGTAATCACCAAAACAGGGTTTTTAGAATATAGATTCTTACAAGCCACTACCACCAACCTACTGAATCAGAATCTGGCCTTGAACCAGATTCTCAGCAGATCCACTTGCAGGTAGACCAAGTATTTAGAAATCATTGAGCTAGTACAGGGTTGGAAGACGTATTCTGTAAAGGACTACATGGTAAATATTTTGAGCTGGTGGGTCATATGATCTCTCTCACAACTTCTGGATCAAGCTTCCATTTCACCTCTATGGTTGTAGTACAAAAGCAGCCCTAGACAATATCTGAACAAATGGGTGTGGCTGTGTCCCAATAAAACTTTATTTAGAAAAATAGAGACCAGGGGCTGCAGTTTTCTGATCCTTGAGCTAGACGACTTAATTTAATAAAAATGAACTATAATGTCGAAAAGGTTACTCTGCACTCAGTAGATGCTCTTGGAATGGATAAATAAAGGAACCCAGAGTAATGCAGTTGGTGGAACATTTTAAATTCAAAATAGACAATTATCACAAAGTAATGTTACTGGATGCTCTTCACTAAAATCATGCTGACATATGGAAACTCTTGGTGGTCTGGGGAGAGGGATAATGGGAAGCACGGAGTATACATCTGAATTCTAATTAAGCCTGCTCATTTCTTGGTTTTCCATCTACAAATTATATTCTACCTAATTGATTTCCTGACAAAGGGTTGGTTGAGGAGTAATTTGTTTAATGTTTTAAAAAATGCTACATAAATGCTAAGTGTTATTGCAGAGGAGGTTTCTAAGGAAGAATCAAGAGTAGGCAGCACTAAAACTGTGTTTTTTTATTCCTGAGCAAAAGTGTTAGTTGAATGTCTCCTGGAAAGTGGCACTTTGCCCCCAACTCAAATGTCACTCCGCTCTCCCCATTTTACTCAGGAAAACCTCAAATACATTGTGTGGGTGATATTGAAAGACGTCAGGATCAAAGTGTATTTAAAGTCGCTAAGAGGAAGCAGATGTTCTCCCTAGCTGAGCAAAAGATTCTCAGAGTTTCCAGTGAAACATAAACTTCTCGAAGGCCCCATGGGATCATGCCTTAAAATGTCATGCTTTTGTTTATGCCTCCCATATGCAAAACAGTGGTGAAATGTGTTGTTCTGGGAGAGACAGAGGGAAGTTAATGAGCTAGAAACAATAAGGGACGCTATACTTGGAAAAAAAATTGGAACGGATATTATCCTTAAAACAAAACAAAACAGAAAAAAAAAAAAACTAAGACAAGATTAGAATAGTCACTTCCCTCAATTCTGTTTTTTATATATATCTTTAAACATCTCTCTCTGAATTACCCTGGTTGGCTGGATTACCAACTTGTTTTCTTTAAGATTTTCTGTTCTGGTTTTCCAACTAGAACTAAGTTAAGAAGTTTTTTCTTATCCCCTATAGATTGTACCTTTTTTCATTACAGCTAGTAACCAAAACCTAGTTGCAAAGGAAAGAATGGTTGGTGGTTTTTAAACTTGAGCTGAAATCAAAGTGTGAAACTAATGCTTTGAAGAGTGATCTTGAATGCAGACAATTATGGTTTTCAGCCAGAAAAAATGTCCAGAAACTTGTATTTTTCTCTGATCACAGTTACTTCAAGTAGTTGTCCCTGTAGAAAAATGCTAAATAAATGTAATATTTTATCTATTTTATTTTCTTAAAAACTGGAGAAGAAGGTAAGTTCAAAGAAATGAGGGTTCCTACAAGGTTCAAGACCAGCCTACAGTTGAAAAGGGAGTTATGGCAGCAACTGGAATATTCTCAGTTTCTGACTTACTGTAGAATTATTTATATGTTGAGAGTGGCGAACTTGTTTTTTTTTTTTTTTTCTGTTTACTCTCTCTGGATAAATCAATGAGGGATTAGTTGGTCAAACTTGACCAGTTACAACGATAGTGACTATGGCTATTTAAGCACACAATCAATGAATTTGGCTTTCCATTCATTTGTTGAAGTTTATTAATTTAGGAGTGGATCCCAGTGCCATCATTGGGAACTAAGGCAGATATGAATAAGTCTAGAGAAAGAAAGGATAGAACTCTGGGAAGCAATAGAGCATTTATCTGAGGGATTGTAAGAAAGGCTGGCTTGACTTCATTTTGTAAGGCAGAGGGAAGAAAGTTTATTTAGGAAATACAGCACATCTATTCTAAGTAATACAAAGGCATCTTAGACTATAGGTAGCTGACCCTAGAAACCAAGTCTTAATCACATTCTCATGTCCGGCCTTGACTTGGACAGAAAGTATACAGTGAAGTTTCCTTGCATGGACAAATGCCTGCCTGCCACGTAAGAAGGCACAGAGCAGAATTAAAGGCTCATCCTTGAAATAAGTAGTGGTGGTTACTGGCTTTTCTTTCCACCTCATCTCAGGGAATTGAATGAATTATTCCGCCTTGTCAAGAAAATTGTCAGAGTAAGAGAACATTAGAGCGGGAAGGCATCTTCACCATTCCATTTCTGTAGATGGAAAAAATTGAAATTCAAAAATGAGAATTTCTTCCCCTAATGTCTTTTTTTTGTTATTGTTTTTAACAAACATTGATATGTAGTTTTTCAGCTTACAGAGTGATTCTACTTTCATTATTTTTCATTCCTACAACAATCCTGCAATGTAAATATTGTTATGATAATAAATCCATTTTATAGATGAGAAAATTAGGGTCCGGGGAGATGACATGAAATGTTATCCTGGCCTTCTCTCGCCTCATCTCTTATACCCACCAATCATTTAGTCCAGTGGAGACTAACTCTTAACTATTGCTCAAATGTTTTCATGTTTGGATATTCCCACCACTCCTGTTATAGACCAAACTGCCGTATGTTTTTTTCTTGATCACAGCAACAGCTCATTATTGACCCACTTACAGCCAGGTTTGAGCCAGACCCCAATCCTATCTCCAAATATTTGTTAAAAAAAAAAAAAAGAGAGATGATTATGTTACTGCTAGGTTTAAAACCGTCAATAAATCCCAGAGTGAGTGTCATCAATGTCTGGCTTCAAAAGCTCCTTTAGATTTTCTCCCTATGGATTTAGCCTCAGACCTCACACATTTTGTTCTCACTCTCCTCCTTTACCACAGCTATCTCCTGGTTTCTATTTTATAGCTCTCAATGGGTCAGCTGATGATGGGAGAATGACACGTAGCAGGAATGGGGACATCTCTTCCTACTTGTAGATGAATTTATTGAATTCATTGGAATCTCTTAGCTAGCATGGTGCCAAATATTTGTTAGACGATCAACAAATAGTTGCCGAATGAATGGATGATTGAAAGATGGGTTCCTTTAGTTCTATTCAAAGCCAAAGTTGCAGTATCTCTACTGATGGTAAGGGGCATGATTTACTCTCCCCAGAATTCTTGACATATAATGTGATCAAAATGAAGGTTTCATTTAGGGTTTTTTTTTTTCTCTCCAAACCTCTTCTAATACTCTTCAATCAGTTTAAACTTTGGAGGTGTTGGTTGGTCATCTCTCATAGATAATATGTATATCTTTTCAATAATTTAACTTTTTAGGATACTTAATAAATATACTATTAGTCAGTTAAATCCAGTAGACGTTATGAAGCTTGCATGAATAAACAATAGAAAGCCCTTTACTGAGTTTGACAGGTGTTACTGCTCAAGTCTGAAACATTTTAATGTGTGTCTGTTACATTGCAGATGAAGATTCCATTTCATCCATGATTTGAGGTGTGAAAAGAAGGACAACTTTTTCATTAGCCTTCCATCTGGTCATGGACATTTACCTTTAGCAATGATTACTGAGTTCTATTTTCTGCTGAACATATTCATGGTATGTTAATGTTTTACTCTAATCTTATCAGGAGAGAGGTTTATCAATTTCTTAATTGACCTCCAATGTGCTTGAAAGTTAGGAGTAATAAAACAAAGAAAAGAAAATTAGGAGTAATAAACACATGCAAATTAAGGACCATGTATACTGAGCAGAAAAACCTTTTGGGTTGAACAGATTTTTGGCTCACACACTGCCCGTATCATTTGCTCCATTTTATTGTTGTATTAACTTTCTTTCTTTCTTTCTTTCTTTCTTTCTTTCTTTCTTTCTTTCTTTCTTTCTTTCTTTCTTTCTTTCTTTCTTTCTTTCTTCTTTCTTCCTTTCTTCCTTCCTTTCTTCCTTTCTTTCTTTCTTTCTTTCTTTCTTTCTTTCTTTCTTTCTTTCTTTCTTTCTTTCTCTTTCTTTCTTTTGTCAAAAGCATGAAAAATTTGCATCTGCAAACTATAAGAAGTATTCCCCCCCCTCCCCCTTGGTGATCTTACACCTTTGATTCGATTCTATTTACTATTTGGTTGGCATTGATATACTTTTAATAAGCATTTATTTTCACCTCCAAAATGTTGGCTAGCTATGCTAGGCTTGAATAGTCCTCTTTTGATGGTACTCTCACAACTAGTGGAGGTGAGTGACAGGAAAGGAGGATAAGGATGGGACCCCTGAAGGGCATGAACTGAACATGGAGCACTGTGACAGTCCTGCCCGCACATCAGCCGGGCCCGCTTGATTCCTGACGAGGATTCTCTTTGACTGGGATGGTACTGTGTCGGAGAGATAGCAAATCTGGGTGTAGAGCCTACCTGTGGTGCAGCCGGTGTGTTTTAGGAGGTAGCCTGTGTTGTGGCAGAGTCCAAGTATCAAGAAGCATGGCTCCGTCGTCTTGATGAGTAAATAGCCCAAATGGCAGGAGGCCACTGCTAGTCTTACTCGGCCCGTGTCCGTTCGTGCGCTAATTCTGAAAGAGTGAAGGAGTATTTTGTGATAGCCGCTTTCCTCAACACTACCTCCGGTCCAGACTGTGGGGTAAGAATTGAGCGATTTCCCTAACTGAGGTCCACTGACGTGGCCATGACTGCGCTGTGGGAATGATCATTTTTGGCGCCTGCTGCACAACTCTAATCTGCTCGCCACCTGCTCTAAGCTCAGAAGGACCGCACGGCAGCCAAGACACCCCATTTCGAGTTCTGCCCTCTTCCGCGGCATTTCCGATTGGCTGGCGGTTGTTGTCTACCTGCCCCAATTTGAGTTTCTGAACCCTAATTTACCTCCTTACTTCAAACCATGCCAGAACTTTATTGTATTCTAAAATGCCCTTCGATTCCGCTATTTATTGGGATCCTCATGTACATGTATCCCTTAGGATGACTGCTGCCACCTGGCTCTTGCACTGAGACTTTCAAACGACCTGATACTCAAATACTGGATCTTGGACCTTGTCCCTTTGGATCTTCTTATCTATCCTCTCCCCTCCTCCCGCCAAGTTTGTGGCTGCAATTGCGTCAGTTACCCTAGTCCCTGTTCCGAGGAATTAGATACCTCTGCCTACTTTTCCTCTCCCTCCTCCCATATTCCTAAATACCCATCATGTCTGGTGCCCAAGGTGTGCTATTAGTGTGCTTGGTTTGTCCATTGATTTGTAGGTGACAGATACGTGTCAAATGGATTTGTCCCCAGAGAGCAAAAAATTATTTGTTCTAGAAGCAAGGAAATGTTTGGGAGCCTTGGGCCGGAATGGAGCTTTCAGTAGCCTGTGAATTTTCTAATCTTACTTTTAATGTATAAGCTTCTCTTACCTGTCACAGGCTTGCTGCCATCAAAGGCCTTGTTATTATATCTCAGAACTTTAACAACTCAAGGTTAGCAGCGGAGTAGAGTCATAGTCCAGGCAGAAAAATGAAGCACGGGACCCTTGGATGTGAGAAAGCGGTAGGGCATAAAGTGTCACAGGCTGTTTGAAAAGCCCCCATCCGAATGGGTGTAGATGTGGTCTGAGAAGCAATGACTTGTGCCTGCACATGATGGGCCCTGCGAATGACACCAGGGCAGGGCAGTGACCAGGCAAGTGGGTTGTGGCATTGTTTTGAATGGAACGATTCTTGAGGTAGGTTCAGGAGGCCTGGTGATTTCGATTCCTGGGAAAGATGCAAGCAGATTGCAGCAGGTTGTAAGTGATCTGGAAGTTTCAGGAGAAAACTAAAGACCATGGAATTTGCCCTTGTTTATTGGAAGGTGCCATAGGTTGCATTTTTTAATTTTGTGCTTAACGTGGCTATCAATTTCTTGTTCCATGCCCATAGACGGAATTAAGAAACTTATGTCGGGGCGCCTGGGTGGCTCAGATGGTTAAGCGTCTGCCTTCGGCTCAGGTCATGGTCCCAGGGTCCCGGGATCGAGTCCCGCATCGGGCTCCCTGCTCTGCGGGGAGCCTGCTTCTCCCTCTGCCCCTCTCTCTCTCTCTCTGTCTGTCATGAATAAATAAATAAAATCTTAAAAAAAAAAAGAAACTTATGTCATTTTTTTCTAGTTTGGATTTTCTGAAAGTGAGTTCCAATACCTGTGTCAATAGGTTGCTTGTAAAAATGCTGGCTTCTGTGACGCACCTGAGACCTACTGAATGAGAATATTGTGGCATCTGTGAATCTGTCCTGTGTCTTACATACTCCGAAAATTGAGAATAGATTTTGAAGACCATTTAGTTTTGTTCCCCAGGGCGAGCTTCTGAGAACCTTATATATATAACATATAGAATGGGCCCTGTTTAGAGTAAGAAATCAATGAAAAAATTTTAAAACACTTTTGGGTATGGGGAAATGCTTTTACACTATGAATATACTTCTGGCCTTCAGGGATTAGAAGGGTAGTCCCTTGGGGTGCTTGGGTGGCTCAGTCGTTAAGCTTCTGCCTTCCGCTCAGGTCTTGATCCCAGGGTTCTAGGATCGAGCCCCGCATCGGGCTCCCTGCTCGGCGGGAAGTTTGCTTCTCCCTCTCCCACTGCCCCTGCTTGTGTTCCCTCTCTCGCTGTGTCTCTCTCTGTCAAATAAATAAATAAAATCTTAAAAAAAAAAAAAAATAGAAGGGTAGTCTCGAAGTCTACTGAGGGGAGGGCATGACCAGGCTGGTAGATAGGGTAGATGATAGAAGGTCCACTGGGAACATCCTGGGGAGCCAAGGGAGCTCAGAAGGTCTTTAGGAATTGGAGAGACAACCAAACTGGTGTTCATTCTTTAGATTTCTATTGTTAGGGCTTGCCAGTGATGAACTTTGAAGCAACTTGCCGTGTATTAAATTTTTAACTAGCTTGCTCAGGATTTTTTGAGGGTTGAATGGAGCAATTTGCACCAGAAATTATTGTCCATGAATTTCTTCATGAGGAATTCAAATTCCTTAGAATTTGAGACTTGAAAAGGGAGTAGAGCCACGTAGCTGGGATCTCAGCCCTGAAAACAGGGTTATGTGTCTATTAAATGACAGAAAGAAGTCTCACGTGGCTGAGGGGTGATTACCTACATATGCTCGATGCAAATATGGTAGTCACTAGTTATTGGGGGGCAATTTCAACTTATTAAAATTAAATAGTATTAAAAATTCTGTTCGTTAAGTCCCACTAGCACATTTCAAGTGCTCAGCCATGCATAGCTGTCACACCGCGTAACGCAGATGTTGCAGAACATTCTACTGGTCAACACTAATCTAGAAGAACTAGACTTGGTGAGGACGAGAAGCAGAAATGTCTTTATCTACTGGAAGATACTGTCCAGTACAGGGTGGGGAATGTGGACCGGGAAAACAAAGGTAGCCTTGGTGTCAAAAGGGTAAGATCTAATTCTGGGGGTACTTGGTTTGGTTATTTTTAGACTGTAAAAACTGAACCAACTCTGTAGTGTATTTCCAATTTATGTCTGGGCCAATTCCCAGGGTGAATTCCTGATGCTGCCCTGATTCTGAGTTGGGTTTCCTTGTTTGGAGGGGTAGTAGGGGGTAAATTGGGCATAGTGGCCCACCAGGGAATGTACCTATTAATGTAACAGGTGGCTTGTCTTGTTAAGTTGCCAGTCAGGAAGTGGACCTTCATATTTTGGTTAGAAGAGCTAAGTCCCCCCTGGAGGTCCATGTAAATGCTAATTTATCCAAAGAATGCAGCTTCCGGAAGGACCGGAAGGAAGCCAGGTGCTTACTTCATTCAAGCAACCCAAGCAGAGAATGCAGGTACTGAGTCTCTGGAGCTGGGCTTAGCAAGCCAAAGCCTCCAATCTACAGGAAGACAGAATCCCAGGGAAGTTGGACCAGACAGAATTCTCAGTGATCGTGAGTGTGTGGAAAAAAGAGTGGAAGAAATACAGGAGGGTGAGCCAGATGTTTTTTAGCAAAAATAACTCTCTTTGTTCTTGCTCAGAGTCTCCTTTCTCCCCCAGCCTCTGATATGAATCCATCTGAAAGGGGCTGGGTAGGGGGAGGGATGTGGCACCTGAGAGTCAAAGCCAGCCTTTTCCCAGCTAACTAAGGCTTTTTCTTCTCAGGCCAAATTTGTCTGACAGCCTCGTTCTGTATGAGTTCTTTCCCACGAGGCTCTTCAGTTCCTGAAGCAGTCTCCTGGCAGACCCACCCTACCAGGCAGCCAGACACAGCTGAATGTCAGTAGCAAGCGTCGCAGCTGGGACTCCCGCTCTCATGAGATTTATTGGCAGCTTGTCATTGCCAGGAACTTTTGGGGATTATTTAGTTGATTCCTCATCATAAACCCAGGAGAGAGGAACTGTCTTCTCTGTTCCACCAAGAGCTGGACTGAGATTCTGAGAAGTCAAATAACTTCCTTGAGGTCCTCGAACCATATTGCTGGATAGAAGATTTGAACCTGGTTATATTTGATATCAAAGCCCACTTGTGTTTCTGCTATTAAACTACATTGTCCATGGGGACCTAATGGCCCTTGAGATTTGAGGCCTAGCTCTTTTCACTCTAGGACTCTGTGCTTGTAGGAAGGAGAGATTGTGCGTGTCAAGATCGGACGGCTAATTTTATATGTCAGTTTGATTGGGCCGTGGGGTGGCCAGATATTTAGTCAAACACTATTCTGGGGGTTTCTGCCAGGGTGTTTAGGGTGAGGTTAACAATTGAATCAGTAGAGTAAAACAGATTATTCTCCATAATGGGGTGGGCCTTGTGCAATCAGTTGAAGGCCTGAATAGAACAAAAAGACTAGCCTCCCTGAGTAAGACTGTCTTCAGACTTCCCTTGCAAAATTGGCTGTCCTGGATCTTCATCCTACTGACCCACACTGCAGATTTGGACTTGCCATCCTCCATGATCACATGAGCCAATTCCTTATAATAAATCTCTTTATAGAGAGATATGTACATCCTATTGGTTCTGTTTTTCTGGAGAACCCTGACCAATAAACATGGGCTGGAAGGAGAGTGAGGCTCCTCCGCATTGAATAAGACCCAGGAGGCTGAGTCTTGACAGGGACTCTTACCCATTAGTTACTATAAATACTTTTCAAAGCACTTAAAATTAAAATTTTGGACATTTAGAAATTAAAAGGAATGAGAAGAAATGATTTCAGAGGGAACCAGGCATGAATCTCTTTTGCCTAGGCATCTTTTCCCATGTAGGATATTCAGCATTTCATGAAGCCGACCCAGATTTCTACAGATAAAATTTGCAATGATCATTCAAGCCAGAGAACAATCTTACTTTGTGTGTATAAAACTTCAGTAAAGATTGAGTAAACAGGGGATAAAAGTTCCTTAAAAATTCAGCAGATGAGAGAGCAACTGGAGCAGATTTGGAAAAAAATCATCCAGTTTACAGATGGGTCAACACAACCTCAACTGTGAGCCAGGCCTCTGGTGGGAGTTGTGAGCAAAGCTCTCCTGGTGACTCCTTTCTCAGCAGCTTCCCTCTGCTTGTGGTGTTGACTGGGATCACTGTAGTGGGTCACTGACATCTCTCTGTCTCTTTGTGGGTTGTCTGCAAGGTGTACCACAGTAATCTGCTATTGTCCATTCTCCATGCTCCAATGCTCAGATCAGTCGCTTGGAAAAGACTGGGAGAAAACCTAAAGTTTATACTCCTATCACATCCAGATGCTTGACCTAAGCTGGTGAAAACGACAGCATAGAAGAAAGTTTGAGCCAAAAACTCAGTAGAAATTGATAGATTTACGCGAGCTTTGTCATGTGACTTGTAAGTTTTGGAAACCCAAGTTCTAAGCATTCCTCAATAATGGAAGCCAATTAACTTGATAATTCAAAGCATTCTGAGCAATTTTTTAATGTCATTTTTTTTCTTCCTAGATCTTAATATTTTCAATAATGTCTTTTTTTTTTCTTCTAGATCTTAATGTTTTCAAGCTCGTGTAGTAGTTTAGCCATAGGTCTTACAGTGCGGGTATGTGCATGTTGGAGCCTGTCCTTGCTCTTTTGTTTTCTTTATTTCATGAATATGGTCATGCCAGGCCCCTCATATTACCCCAACCATCGTCTAGCCATTTGGATTCATAGCTTAGACTGGGGCAGCTTACTCCAAGCAGCGACCTACTTAAATGATTTCCTTGAATATTTCTAGGTTAACCAGTGAGGATTTAAGTCAGCTTTAGAAAACAACAACAGAGGTGGAAGCTATTAAAGATTTTGAAGAGGAATTAAAAAAAAGAAGGTCTCACTTTAAATATATTATAAAGGGAAGAGAAAATTGCAGATTTCCGTGTTTGGCTCGATACATTTTTTTTTTTTGCCATGGAGATTTAGTTATAAATGGTATTGAGGATCTGTATTTGAGAAGCTTAAATGAATCCTTATTAAAGCAGAGTGCATTTTCACATGCAATGGACTGGTGCATATGGTTAGAACACAGCCCATGTATTAAATCAGAAGAGTTTATGTAAAGATCTGGATTGTAGATGTATCTGAGGGATATCTTTGATGCGAACTTCCTCATCAAGCCTTGCATCCAATCCCTGAGCCAGCCCTGTTGCTTCTGTCCTCAAGTCTACCCATCTGTCTCTGTTTCCACTATACCACTCAGTCCAGTTATGATCATCTTTCCAGTTAGGCAATCGACTCCTGACATGTGGCTTGACTTTTGCTCCCCCTCATCAGTCATTTCTCTACAGGGTTCAGAAACACTGCTGGGATTAAACTCCAAACTGCTTTCCACAGCCCCAGCCTATGTGGCCCCTTCTCTGCCCCTCGGCGTCCTTCCTCACTATCCGCCAGCCTACTTCACTCCTCAGGCCTTTAGACGCGGTTCCCTCTACCACAGGGCACCCCACCGAACGCACACATTCTTGCTCTCTTTCTGACTAATGGGTGAGCGCCTTCTTACCCTTTAGAGGTTAGCTTAGATGTCACTTCCCTGAAGTCTTCCCTGATCATTCAATTTATTTCCTTAATAGCACTTAGCACACTTTGTACTTATTAAATGAAATTATTTTATTCACTTGTTTCTCTGTGCATGTGTACTCCACGTTCCTTGACTATAGGACAACACTGCCTTGTTCAGTGCATCGGTTTGGCACCTGGAATGTGGAGGGTGCCCAATAATTATTTGTGGAATGAAAAATTTATAACACTGACAGATGAGGAAGTAGTTAATTGTTTTTAATGAAGGACTCACCAGATGGTCATACTTTGGGTTACCAAATGACCGTACTTTAAATGATGACCACACTTTGGGTCATTTAACATACTTCATTCTATAATTCATAGACAAAATTTTAAGAGTCTGTCTGTGATAAAAGATGAGGTGCACCTGAAATTTTGTGCTGAGTTGAACTTTGACTTTTCTTTTTTAAAATATATGTACATTTCCTAATTTGAAAAGGAAAAAAATATATTCATATACATCTCCTATCTATCCAACTATATCTCCCAGGCTCCCTGTAAGTTATTTACACACACAAATGCCTTCTTGTATGTTATACAGGTACTTTTGAAGTTTCTTCAGCATTGAAATTTTCTAAATCAAATTATATCTCCTATAATTTATATTTTATAATTTATCTTAATTTCTGATTGATTTTCTGTTAGGCGTGGCTTCTAATTACTATCTTCTATCCTAATTTATAGTATATATTTATAATTAAATGCACTAGAGGAAATGCTACTTAAAACAACTCAGAATTATTTCGCCAATAAAGTTATTAGTCAGAACAGCTTTCACCTCCTGCATCTGTGGATGGTGTATTTGGATGTTCTTGGGTTTCCTAGGGGCAGATCATACTTAGCTCCTCTTTCTTTGTAGGATTTTACAACACAGAAGAAACCTAGGTTGAGATGAAATAATGAAAAAATGATTTGGAGAGTTATGTTCTCTATTACTTAGACTTAAAAAAAACCCAGCAACCTCCCCTTTCCCCCCTACCCCCCTGAAAAAAAAACACCCCAGCTCCTGTGTATATTTAAATCCTCAACTTAGAGATTTGTTTGAAGTCTAATTCCCAATCCAGTCTTAGGAGTCTCTGGCTTCTGTTGTGAATGTTGGACTGGCACAGTTTCTGTGTGCATTACTTATGCCTTCCTTGGGGTCTGAACTGAAAGCCTCGTGGATTTAGAGATGGATTAACGCTGGCATTTGGGGTATTACAGATGGAACACTCTGGAACTATATTTCAAATAAGTACAATGCATGTATTTCATTTGTCTTCTATGGTTCGTGAAGGTGAAAGGGAAAAAATATTCTGCTACTTCTGTTGAAACTAAATTAGAGAAGTTATGTGACCATGATTTTAAGGGTTTGGGTTCACACATTTGTATTAATAGATTTCTCATAATCAACTAAATTAATTCTTTTGGCTAAAATGTTTTAATATGCTTTTTGCCCAAATCTCTTACTTACTGAAAGGCAGACAGGGTTATCAGCTAATTGTGTTTCTTCACAGGCTTGGCTGAGCTATTCAAATGAGCCATAGACCTACTTATTTTATTAGACTAAGTATTCAAATCTGATTAATATTTGGACAGTGTTTGGTTAGTGGTAAGAAAAAGAGTTTTGAAAATTAGCCCTGTCATATTTTAGGAAGCAGTTTAAAATTTTTTTTAGTACAATAGCCTCTAAACTGTCTTCACAGAGCAACTCGAGAATTAGCTGAATTTAAAATCTGCCCCCAGTTAGTTAGGAAAGACAGCTGAAATACATGTGCATGTGGTGTGGTTTTGTGAGAAAGATCTAGTCATGGAAATCCAGAGGTATGGATTCAGATCCTGGCTCCACTATATGTACTAGGGCGAGTGACATAACTGCTCTGAGTTTTAGTTCTCTTGGTTGTAAAATGAGGATGATCCTACCAACCTCAGAGACTCATTCCAATCGAAGGAGAGGCCTATGTGAAAGTGCCTAGCAAAGAGAAGTGCAGGATGTAAAGGAAGGGATGGAGTGGGAAGTGAAAGGATGGAGAAGAGAAGGGACAGAGAACACTTGCTTTATTCGGGGGTGGAGATCGGGTGGGCATTCTAGATCCTTCTGTCTTCTTCCCCCCTTCAAGCTCCCCTAAAACTCCTTTTCAGCTCCTGGCTGCTCCAGTTCTTTTTTTCTTTCCTGCCCTGTTTCCTTTCAGTGGCTCATATTTTTTTCCTCCTGTCAATGGCTGGTCATCTCTTCTCATACAACATGGGTGGGTCTCGCCTCTTCTCTAGTTCTCTGGCTTGCTCTTTCTCAAACTTGCGTGGTATGGGCCCTGAGCAGTGAGGACAAAGCACTCAGGGTTTTCCCTGGTGAGGGGACATGGGGAATCGTGGGCATGCGCAAAGGCCGCCTTCCTCATTTTCCTGGCCTCCTTTTATTTATTTATTTTTTAAAATTCAAACTAGAACAATGTGACCTACTTAACTCTTTACAAGCTGCTGGCTGTTTAGTAAGTGGGTGACTGAGAGGGTTTGGGGCAGAGATGCCCAACAGAAAGATAATGGAGCCACAAATGTGAACCACGTGTATAATTTAAAATTTTCTGCTAACTACATGAAAATAAAAAGTAGAAAGGTGGAATTAATTTTAACAATATTTTGTACTTAATGTATCCAAAATATTTATCATTTCACTATGTAATCTATTATAGATTATGAATGACGTATTTTGCATCTTTTGGGGGCACATTTTGTTTTGAACTAACCATATTTCAAGTGCTCAGGAGCCACATATATCCAGTGGCTACTGTATTGTACAGGGCAGGTTTAGACAGTTTCTCTTTCTCTCTTTTAAAGCTGTACAAGAATTTTAGGAATAAGATAAATCATCTCTCCCAAATTCTCCGTATCGGGAAAGTGGTACACAGGAAGGCAAAGTAAATTGTCTAATGTTATTGTCCACCTGGTTGTTGCCACAGTCTGAACTTGAACTCCGTTCCCTTGACTCTATTCATTGTTTTTTCTAGTTAAACATCTAACTTACAGATTCCATTTTAGAGGTAAAGATATAGAGAGGGAGACAAACCATAAGAGACTCTTAACTCTAGGAAACAAACTGAGGGTTGGGGGAGGGGAGAGGGGGGTGGGGGGATAGGGTAACTGGGTGATGGGCATTAAGGTGGGCACGTGAGGTAATGAGCACTGGGTATTATATGAAATTGATGAGTCACTAAACTCTACAACTGAAACTAATGATACACTATATGTTAATTAATTGATTTTAAATAAAATAAGATATAAAAAAGATATAGAAGCTCAGATAAGTGAAGTCACAGTACATCTCACTGGGAGGAATTGAAAAATTCCTCAAAGAGTAAAATGACAAATTCCTGACAGGATTATGTGACAGGGTGGGTAAGGGACCGGCTCCATTAATACCATAAGGAAAAATTCTTCCAAATTTTGTTGAAAAAGAAAGCTGGTTTGCCAGGGGGGAAAAAAGTCTTTATAAAAATCTCTTTGTATTTCAACTTTAAATTGGTATTAATGATTCATAGTGCATAGCTCCATGCCTGGCCCATAGAATCTCTCACAAATATTTGCTCAATTTAAGCACTTAGTAAAAAGAATAGAAAATTAAAACTAGAATAAATATTAGAAACCATTTAGTTAGACTGTGATGGTAAAGTGCCCAGTAACTCAACAAATTTTAATATTTCCCCCCTCCTTTTAATGTTTCAGATGAGAGAAGTAACTTTCCCAAGGTCACACGGTGGCTAATTTATAGAATCCAGGTCTCTGTAGACCGCCTCGTGATTTTTTTAAAGACATGATTTCAGCTCCTCTGATCGGACAGAAATGAACATAGAGCTAAGCCATGTCTTGTGAACGGAGGAAGCTTGGGACCCTCAAGATCCGACGTCTAAGCTGGAAATTTGGGAAAGCATTTACAGAGATAGAGACCTATCTGTTTCTTGAGAGTGCTATTAAAAAGCTAGGGGAATGCAATTATTCTGGCCTTGTTCTGGTGCTCTGGTAGTTTTAGAATTTCCCCATGAACCCCTCCCTTGAGGAGCGTGCTGCCCTTGGCATGTGCAGGTACCTCAGGACGCCTTCCGCAAATGCAGCTGACGACATGACAGGACATCTGGGTGTGTGTGTATCTGCGAAAGCCCAGGTGCTTATTCAAGACACTCTTGCCTTTTGACTCTGGAGTTTGACTAATTCTTGCCCTCTTTCTTGAGCCTGGACAATTCCAAGCACTGAAGCTGGGCAACTGTCAGGAGGGAGTCATTTCTGCCCGAACATACTGCTAGGCCCCAGACTGCGGTTGTTCAGCGTGGACCCTGGGTTCCAGATACTCGAGGGTATGTGTGTGGAGGTGAGGGCTATGGCAGGAAGGGCTGCGAAGCGGCATCCACGCGGAGGAATGTGATGAAATCAGGACACCGTATAACTTGGTGTAGCCCAGTGATGTTGCTCGGAGAAATGAGGTGGAAGAAAATATCCCTAGGATAAAAAAGAACAGGATGAAAAATCCTGGCTAAAAAACCAGAGATGGATTTTTCCTTCCCAGACAGATTGTTAAATAGGCTTTACTTGTTCAGTGGGGTCTGGTAATGAAAGCTGACAGGATATTAAGGTTATTTCAGGTTCTACTGTCTCCCAGGGTCACAAAAGCCTTCTGTTATGCATGCTAATCTACCTCCGCATTCCCGCCAGGAGCTGCCCAAGTAGGGCAATCGGTTTAGTATGTACCCTTCCCTTTACAGTTTAGTTGAGAGGCAAAACCTACCAGTTAGCAGAGTATGTATTGAAAATCCAGGGATGTTTTTCTATTCTCAAGATAGAGCACCAAAATTTGTGATTAATAAATGATGAATTCATCTGCTATTTCCTCAGAAATGCAGAGGAAGAGGAAGAGAGCCGTACCCCCCTTTCCTTTTTGGCGTGTGCAGGTGCATGCAGGTGCATGTGTGCAACTGTGTCCGTGTATGAAACTGCACGGTGCGTTGAGCATCACAGACTGGAAGTACTGGTGGGCTCCTGCCAAGCGCAGCTCATACGCTGTCTTCCCCTCTCTTCAGGCATATCATTTTCTTATTCTCAGACTTCCCCCAACTATCCCATTAGCTGTTGGAGGGGAACAGCATCACAAAGAAAACACTGGAGATGTAATTAAATCTTGTTCAAGAGGAGATTACAGAAGTGTGCTTCTAGAACGAATCCATTAGCAATTGCTGTGTGTCCCCACCAACAGACTTTACTCTGGACGATTCCTTGAAAGAGATAATAAACTGCTTACGGTTATAGAATAACCAGAACAACCTACTTGGGGTGTTGTTGTTATTTCAACCTGAAGCTGATGTATTCTGCACAACCAATGACAATAGTGGAAAAAGCAAGAACTTTAGAATTTATTTGATTGGGTTAGGATCCCAGGTTCACCACCTACTAAATATGGACCCAGGAAATTGGCTAATCTCTCTGAGCCCCAGTTTCCCCATGTGTAAAATGGGGATAATTGTGCCCATATCTTAGGATTCTTAAAAAGATTAATGAGATATGCACAATGTTTGGCTCTATAATTGGTGATCTATTAATGGTTACTTTGGTGATAATGAATACAAACCAAAAATCCAACACAGTTCTAGTGAATTGTTAGCACCTATTGTCTGCTTGTTGAGCCTTGGTGAAGTTATACCAAAGTAAGAATGCTATATGCCCAAACCTAAGTGGTCAGCACAGAAGACAAAAATACCTCTTTTAACCTGCATTTATCTTTGAGAAAAGCTATGAAAAAAGCAAAATGTATTCTTTTGATAAAAGCAAAATGTATTCACTCTAAGTGGCTATTAGAGGGCCAATCTCTGTACAGCCCATTCTATATAATAGGTACTCAAAACTCATTCACTCTGTAATGGCTTCATATTTTCTGTATAGTGACTAGTGGTGGTGTAGGCTCCTAATAAAACATTATATCAACACTTGAACCTCTGAATCTTTGAAGCAGATGTTTTCCTAACATTCTGTAAATACTCCAATCATCTCAAACTGCTGGGATTTCACCTTTGTCCCATTTTTAGAAATGTGCCCATTGAGTAATGGGCCTGTCCAATCTGTTTGACGTTTATTGGTGCTCCAGGTGTAGCAAGGTTGGGAGATGTAGCAGAGCACATTCTAAATAAATCAACGGAGGAAAGCAAACTAAATCACAGGGGGAAATTACAGTGTCCCAATCATTTATACACTGGTGATTACCATTTCACCTGGGTCCAACTGATGTCACACGAGAGTCTCCAAAGCCCTAAGAATCATTCATCAATCCGACTAAACCTGCTCATCCATGGTTCCACACTGAAATCGACCAGTGTGGTGGAGACTTACAATAGTCTAGGGCAGGAAGATTAATTAGTAATGAGAAGGAACATGTGGAGAAGAAAATGGACTGGGTTTGAGGGTTTCTCACACCACTTTGGCTGTCAGTTAGCTGTGTGAATTTAGGGGGAGTCACGTTACATCTCTGGGCCTCAGTTTCCCTAACAAGAAAATGTATGTAGATGTGTGTATGTGTCTTTGGAAGTGTGTGTGTGTGGGAAATTGACTGTGATTTTCATAGTTCGAAAAGGACCAGAATCTCTATTTCAGATGATATGTAACTCAAAATTCAACATCGAAAACTGATAAAAGCAGTATTAAATGTTTGGAGAAGGGGACCCAGAGCAGACTGGAATTCTACTCATATCCTATGGCAGCTCTAAATAGATTTTCACAGATACCTAGAGTTCTCTGGACTGTGTGGTTAAATGATCTGTAAGGCCTTACCAACTCCAATTTTAGTTAGGTCTGTGAAAAAATCACCCCCACAGATAAAATGTTGGACTTGTGCATTGATGAATCTCTCCGAGCCCCAGTTTCCCCATGTGTAAAATGGGAATAATTCTACCTATATCTTAGGATTCTTCAAAAGATAAATGAGATATGCACAATGTTTGGCTCTATAATTGGTGATCTATTAATGGTTACTATGGTAATAATGAATATGAACAAAAATCCAACACAATTCTAGTGAATTGTTAGCATCTATTTTCTGCTTGTTGAGGCTTGGTGACATTGTACCAGAGTAAGAATGCTATATGCAAGTCAACTTACTAATTTGAAATGTATTAATTTGCAAATTATGCAATTTATCAAATTATTAAAATAGTTTAGCTTCAAGTCTCAAGAGTCAGTGGTTTAAGGTCCTGTATTTTTTACTAATTT
Organism: Mirounga angustirostris; assembly: GCF_029215605.1. Lineage (NCBI taxonomy): Eukaryota > Metazoa > Chordata > Mammalia > Carnivora > Phocidae > Mirounga > Mirounga angustirostris. The sequence continues at coordinate 87,107,534 of NW_026991709.1, read as the reverse complement.
ACAGTCTGGATTAATATAAACGCCTCTTGTGTTTTACTTCTGCTGCTGTTATTATTGTAACGGTTGGCCAAATTGCATTGCTCATTCTAAACTGTAAGCTCCTTAGAGAGTCTGCTTTCAGTTAGAATGGGGAATGTCCCAAGAAACTGTTGCTCTCATCCTAACAATGAAAAAAAGTCAGATCACCTACAAAATCATAGATTTGTTTCTAACCCATTAGGGACTTGAGGGATTCAAAGAAGCCTAGATGAACCAAATTCCAGGAAATTCAGGTACTTCCTAGGAGAGTAGAGAGAAACCTAGAGGTGCCTTCATTCTGGTGGAAGAGCAGGAGGTGAAAGGAATCTGGCATGGATTGGAGTAAGGAAAAACTAAGCAAACTTTTAAAGAAATTTTAATAGTTGAATTTGGGGTAGCATAATGGATCGGGATCCTGGGGACTCTGGGCACGGAGCAAGTCTGTATCTCCTCATCGACTCTCTCCTATGAGGTACAGGGTAGATGATGAAGACAAGAAGCAGAGCAGGAGAGATGAATGGGATAACTCTGAGCACAGGAGTTCCTCACCAAGTGTCAATTTGAAGACCGCTGAAGACTGGGGGTAAGGCAGCAAGGCAGAGGGAGATCTCCCAGGCACAGAAAGCTGGGGGGTGGGGCTGAAGAGCACATTAAATTCCCTAGTAATTTAAAACTAGACAAAGGGGGGTGCTTGGGTGGCTCAGTTGTTAAGCATCTGCCTTCGGCTCAGGTCATGATCCCAGGGTCCTGGGATCAAGCCCCGCGGCGGGCTCCCTGCTCGGAGGGAAGCCTGCTTCTCCCTCTCCCACTCCCCCTGCTTGTGTTCCTGCTCTCACTATCTCTCTCTCTGTCAAATAAAAATCTTAAAACAAAACAAAACAAAACAAAAAAACTAGACAATGGGCTGTAAAACACAAAGAGATCTCCAGAGTCTCACAGCTTCTCAGATTTCAAGCCCAGCTGAAAGGAAGTCCCCATTCTGCCCACAAAACTTATAAAATCAATGGTGAACTGAATATGATTGTAAAAAAAAGATGAGACCCCACTCAGCTAATGGTTAGATTGACCTAAGCACACAGTACTACTAGCCTGGCAGAAGAAGAGAGATGTCCTTTCTGGGGTGATGGGGTATTGCAAATATTATATCTTTAAAAATATTTTTTAATTGAAGTGTGGTTGACATACAGTGTTACATTAGTTTCAGGCATACAAAATATTTGATTTGACAAGTCTGTAGGTTATGCTAGGCTCACCACAAGTGTAGCTACCATCTGTCACCATACAGTGCTGTATACAATATTGTTGACTGTATTTTCCATGCTGGACCTTTTATCCCTGTGACTTATTCATTCCATAACTGGAAGCCTCTACCTCCCATTCTTCTTCACCTATTTTGACCATCCCCCCATCCCTCTTCCCTCTGGCAACCATCAGTTTGTTCTCTGTACGTATGGGTCTGTTTCTGCATTTTGTTCATTTGTTGTTTAGATTTCAAATATAAGTGAAATCATAGGATATTTGTCTTTCTTTGCCTGGCTTATTTCACTTAGTATAATACCTTCTAGGTTCATCCATGTTGTTACAAGTGGCAACATCTCATTCTTTTTTTTGAGGTAATATTCTTTATCCATTCATCTATCAGTGGACACTTGGGTTGCTTCCATACCTTGGCTATTGTAAATAATGCTGCAATAAACATAGGGGTACATATAACTTTTTCAATAATGTTTTTGTTTTCTTTGGGTAAATACCCAGTAGTAGAATTACTGAATCATATGGTATTTCTGTTTTAACTTTTTGAGAAATATCCATACTGTCTTCCACAATGACTGCACCAGTTTACATTCCAACCAACAGTGTAAGAGTGTTCCCCTTTCTCTACATCCTCACCACCACCTGTTATTTCATTTTTTTTGTTGTTGTGGTGGTTTTTTTTTTTTTTTTTTTAGCCATCTGACAGGTGTAAGGTGATAGCTCATGTGGTTTTTATTTGTGTTTCCTTGAGGATTAGTGATGTTGAGCATCTTTTTATGTGTCAGTTTGCCATCTGTATGTTTTCTTTGGAAAAATATCATTTGGGTCCTCCGTTTTTAATTGGATTATTTGTAGGGGTTTTGGAGTTGAGTTGTACAAGTTCTTTATACATTTTATATTTAACCCCTTACTGGATATATTATTTGCAAATATCTTCTGTCATTCATTAGGTTGCCTTGTCTTCTTGTTGATGGTTTCTTTCATTGTGCAAATGCTTTTTATTTTGATGTAGCCCCAATAGTTTAATTTTGCTTTTGTTCCCTTGCCTGAGGAAACATATATTGAAAAATGTGGCTAAGGCCAATGTCAAAAAAATTACTGCCTATGATTTCTGCTAGGAATTTTACGGTTTCAGGTCTCACATTGAGGTCCTTAACCCATTCTAGGTTTATTTTTGTGCATGGCATAAGAAAGTGGTCCAGGTTCGTTCTTTTGCATGTAGATGTTCAGTTTTTCCAGCACGATTTAATGAAGCGACTGTCATTTCCTCATTGCATATTCTTGCCTCCTTTGTTGTAGATTAATTGAATATAAGTATGGGTTTATTTCTGGGCTCTCTATTCTCTTCCATTGACCTATGTGTCAATTTTTGTGCCAGTACCACACTGTTTTGATTACCACAGTTTTGTCGTATATCTTGAAATTGGAGATTGTGATACCCCCAGCCTTGTTCTTCTTTCTCCAGATTGCTTTGGCTCTTCGGGGTCTTTTCTGGTTCCCCACAAATTTTAGTATTATTTGTTCTAGTTTTGTGAAAAATGCTGTTGATATTGTGATAGGGATTGCACTGAATCTGTAGATTGCTCTGAGTAATGTGGACATTTTAACAATATCCTTCCAATACATGCGCATAGAATATCTTTCCATTTGTTTGTGTCATTTTCAATTTTCTTCATCAGTGGTTTACAGTTTTCAGAATACAGGTCTTTCACCTCCTTGGTTAAGTTTTTCCCTAGGTATTTTATTCTTTTTGGGGTAATTGCAAATAGACTTCTTTTCTTAATTTCTCTTTCTGCTTTTTATTAGTGTATAGAAATGCAACATATATTTGTATATTAATTTTGTGTCCTACAACTGTACTGAATTCATTTATTACTTCTAATAGTTTCTGGTGGAGTCTTTAGGGTTTTCTACATATTGCATTATGTCATCTGCAAATATTATTTATTTCAGTCTCTGTTATACTTTTATATATATAGTGTCCAACATTCAATAAAAAATTACAAGACATGTGAAGAAACTGGAAAATGTTAACCATTACCAAGAGAAAAAGATGGTAGAAGCAGATTAATACATGTCCCAGATATTAAAATTCCCAAGGAAAGGAACTTAAAATAGCCATGTAGGAGCAAAAATAGTTTTTGCAACAAATGGTGCTGGAACATCCAGGTGCAAAAAAAAAAAAAAATCTAGCCATAGACCTTACATCCTTCACAAAAATTAACTCAAATGAATCATAGCCCTAATCATAAAATGCAAAACTACAATACTCCCCAAAATAAGACAGGAGAAAACCTAGATTTCCTTGGGTACGGTGATGCTTTTTTAGATATAACACCAAAGACATGACCCATGAAAGAAAAAATTGATAAGTTGGATATTATTAAGATTAAAAACTTCTGCTCTGCAAATGACAAGGTCAAGATAAAAAGGTGAGTCATAGACTGGGAGAAGATATTTGCAAAAGACACTTCTGATAAAGGACTGATACCTAAAATACACAAATCCTAGAAGTTAACAAAAAAGAAAACAAACAACCCAAATAAAAAATGGGCCAAAGAACTTATTAGATACCTCACCAAAGAAAATATACAGATGGCAAATAAGCATGAAAAGGTGCTCCACCGCATGTCATCAGAGAAATGCAAATTAAAACATTGAGATACCGCTTCCTATGAATTCGAATGGCCTGAATCCTGAACACTGACAACACCAAATGCTAGTGAGGATGTGGAGCAATAGGAACATTCATTCATTGCTGGCAAGAATGCAAAATGGTTCAGCCACTTTGAAAGACAATTTGATGGTCTCTCATAAAGCTAACATACACTTGCCATGCAATCCAACAATCACACTTCTTGTTATTTACTCAGAGGAATTGAAAACTTATGTCTACACAAAAGCCTTCACATGAATATTTATAGGAGCTTTATTCATAATTGCCTAGAAGCAACCAAGATGTCCTTTAGTACGTGAATGGATAAATAAGCTGTGGTATATCCAGACAATGGAATATTATTTAGTACTGAAAGGAAATGAGTTATTAAGCCATAAAAAGACATGGATGAATCTTCAATGCATATTACTAAGTGAAAGAAGCCAATCTGAAAAGTCTATTGCGTGATTTCAAATATATGACACCTTACAAAAGGTAAAACTATGAATATAGTAAAAAGATCAGTGATTACCAGGGTTGGTGGTAAGAGGGATGAGTAGGAAGGGCACAGCAGATTTCTAAAGCAGTGAAAATACAATGTATGATGTTTAATGATGGATACATGCTATTATACATTAGTCCAAACACATAAAATGTATACCAAGAGTGAATTGTAATGTAAACTATGGAGTTTGGGTGATTCTCATGTGTCAGTATAGTTTCATGAATTGGAACAAGTGTACCACTCTGGTGGGAGTGTTGATAATGGGGGAGGCTATGCATGGGTGGGGGCAGAGGGGTATAATGGAAATCTTTATATCTTTTTTTCGATTTTGCTGTGAACCTAAAACTGCTCTAAAAAATAGTCTTAAAAAAATAACCATTAATATATTAAAGTCTTAATGGAAAAGGTTGACAAGAAATATGACTACATATGGGGAATGTTAGCATAGAAATGGAAATAAAAAGAAATAAATGAAAATGTTAGAAATGACAATTTTGAATAAAGAATTTATTTGATGGGCTTAACACCATAATGCTTTGTATTACCTTTTTAAAAGTCGTTTCTCTAGAGATTACATGTTTATGTGTTATCACAATCTACCTTCAGATCATATTAAACTACTTCACAATGTAGAAACCTTAGGACAGCATAATTCCATTTATACCCCCCTTACTCTTCATGCTTATGCTATCATATATTTCAGTGGTCAACAATTAGATTTGGATCTTTTTTATATGTATCTTTCATGGCCTTGTCTAGAATGTTCAGTCTTTCCTCAAGCACCAACACATGGCATATAGGCATAATAACCTAATGTCTTTGTCTGTTAATTTTATCAGGTGTCATTTCTGGATCAGTTTTAATTGATTGATATTTTCAATCAAATTTCAATTGGTAATGAATTATATTTTCCTTCTTTGCACACTGAGTAACTTTTTTTTTGAGAGCATGCACATGCATGTCGTGCACCAGCAGGGGTGGGGGAGGGGCAGAGAGCAAGGGAGAGAGAGAATTTTTCTTTAAAGATTTTATTTATTTGTCAGGGAGAGAGAGAGAGCACAAGCGGGGGGGGGGCGGTGTGGGGGGTGGGCAGCAGGCGGAGGAGAACCAGGCTCCCTCCCCGCTGAGCAAGGAGCCCAATGCGGGACTCCATCCCAGGACCCTAGGATCATGACCTGAGCTGAAGGCAGACACTTAACCAATTGAGCCACCCAGGTGCTCCTGCTTGCTGAGTAACATTTGATTGGATGCCAGACTGTGAATTTTACCTTGCTGTGTTTCTGAAGATATTTTTGAGCTTTCTTCTGGAACATAGTTAAGTAACTAATTAAGAAACAATTTCTTCCCTTTAGATCTTGCTTTTAAAAGCAAGCTTTATTAGGTGGGACCAGAGCAGCATTTAGTGCAGGATTAATTTTTTTCCCCCACTGCTGAGACAAGGCTCTTCTTAGTATTTTAATGTAAGTGTCTGTCAGCAAACTTTTTCTGTAAAGGGCCGGATAGTAAATATGTTAGGCTTTGTGGGCTATCTAGTTTCACTTCCAGCTACTCAACTTTGTCACTGTATCATGAAAGCAACCATAGCAAATACATAAAGAAGTGGGTGTGGCTGTATTTCAAGAAAATGTTCTTTACAAAAGTCAGTGTGGGGCTGGATTTGGCCTCGCACCGTAGTCTGCCTACCCCTGCTGTAGTCCATCAACCATGATTTATGAAGTTTTCTCTTCTGGCTGTGGGAAACAGGCACTGTTCTTGGCATTGTTCCCTGGAATCCTTTTGGGTAATTTCCTCACTTTCATTTGCTCATCAGGACTTAGTGGAATATTTGAGGGGGGTCTTCTACAAATCTTGGAATTTTCCTCTCAGTGCAACTCTCTCTCCCCCCAGTACTCTACTCCATGAGCTATTGATGCCCCGGCTTCCCTGCTCTCCCTCCTCCATTTCCTCTGCCCTGCTCACCCTGGGTTCCCCTCCCTGCACCATGGTCTGGAATCTTTCTCTAGGGAGTAAGCTGGGGCACTTGCAGTTCTCACCTTCTTTGCTTCATGTCTAATATTTTGGGAGCTGGTCCTTCCAGCATTTCAGGTGGAAGGATAAATCTGGTCTACTTTTAGGTGGAAGGATATATCTGTCATTTATCTTTGCCAGACTATATAGTAATAATAGATCATGTCTATGATACATGAAGCTACTTCTCCATGTTCTTTTTCCCTAGAATTTGCAAATAGAACTTGCAATCAAAAATAATCAACATCAAGCACACAGTAGATGACTTTAGCCATCTGTAAAAGTAACCCCATCTTAGAGAATGGTTGGGAACTAAGTTATTGAAGAAGGCTTAGGCAATACCCAGGTCCAGGCAAGATCACAGTAATATATCCTCAGAAATTAAGGGTAACTGAAGAAGCCAAAAAATGATCAACTTGTCTATCTGAAGAATTTATTCATCATATTTATTTACCTATTACCTGTGATGTTTGCCTTAGGCTCTAAATTTACAATCCCTTTGATGGCAAAGACATTTTTCTCTCTGTTTTAATCTAGCATCTAGTGTGGGGCATAAGAGTGCTTTAAAAGCTTCTCAGGTAATTCTTTAAAAAAAAAAAAAGATTTATTTATTTATTTCAGAGAGGGAGAGACAGAGCAAGCACCAGCGGGGAGAGGGACAGAAAGAGAGGGAGAGAACCTTCAAGTAGACTCCCCAACCCCCATGTGGAGCTCAATCTCAGGACCCTGAGATCATGACCTGAGCCAAAATCAAGAGTTGGATGCTTCACCGACTGAGCCACCCAGAAGCCCCTCAGGAAATTCTAATAAGCAGTCAGGTGATTTTAATATGCCTGCATGTTGGAGAATGCTAATTGAGTCAACATCTCATATGAGACACCTCCACCCCCTTCAAACTGTAGTAATCCACAAAAGATTTCAATAAGTATTTGACGAAGGTTCTGTGTACTTTACACTGAACAGGTGCCCAGTATGTATGTAGTAAATATAAGGTATAGATGTTGTCCCCAAAATGCTTACCATCTAATGGGGAAACAAAACAAACACATGTGTAACAGTTGAACAAAAACACAAGCTGTGGTTATTAGCTCCTGAATGCAGTGGACTAACTGTACTTTCCCTAAAAGAGAAGTAAAGCAGAAAATTGGTGCGGGCTGGAATAGTCAAGGCAGGCTGTCACAGAAGAATTGGTATTTCAATTCAAATAAAATATTTTGAAAGTACAAAGAAAATTCTTACTTGCTAGAGCCGGTTCTTTTATTCCTCATTTTAAGATGGATCAATGAAAAACTTGAGAACTACTTTACACAGCATACTCAAAGTTAATGATTTCCTCAAATGTGTTTTAATAGCTAATTTATTAGTCTCTTCAATGTCTTGAAATTCTGTTCTTGGCAATTAGAAATTTTTTTCTGTTAAAAACGTATGTGATACCATTATTATTACTTCATTAGAGATGAAAAGGGAGAGAGATCTGCATCTAAAACTAATTTTTCATGTTTTATTTTTTGGAAAGTCAAGAAAGTTATGCCATAAACACGTTTCCTTATTTTCAATATGTGCCTTTGTTATGGGGAACTATTTAGTTATTTTACCTAAATAGTGCTTTGTGAAAACAATTCAATCTTTGAGACATGTTTAGCTTTTCAATAAGCTTTTAGGACTGTTTGTCTGTCTGTCTGTCTGTCTATGTATTTACTGGAAAATCAAGAGATCATTTTGCTAGGGACAGGAGAAGTTAGAGACCCAACAGGACTCCAGATCAGAAATGTGTGCAGAGCTTTCCTCCTTCCCCCATTTCCACTTCCCTCCCTAAATGCCCACTGTAAGGCTTGCACACTTATTGGGGGGCCCTTGCCTTCTCTGACAGTGGTAGATGGAGGTCTTTCTAAAATAGAAGCATTGGCGCAGCACATCCTGTTCAAGGGACAGCAGTGTCTGTACTTAGAGCCTAATGCCCTGAGCAGGTGTCTGAGTTGCTTGCCCCCAAATTGCCTTTGGAGAGAAGTAAACAAATGTGGACGTCCAATGGAGTATATTTGAAACTGACCTCCGAGGCCATCTATTTTAAGCAGATTGTAATTTTGCAAAAGGCATGGCCCCATTCCAAATGTTTATTTAGTGTTGAATGGTCTCCAACTGGCTGTTTGGTCCTTTTTTTTTTTTTTTTTTTGATGGTGTTGAAAACATTAAGAAAGATACCAGTAATAGATGTTGGATGTGCACTCATCTTGGTGTCCAGTGATTCATCTTGCTGGGTGCCAGAACAGAAATTCCCTTTAGGGAGAGACAGGCAAATAAGCCTGGCTCCATGGCAGCTGGTTTTGTGGCAGCTATCTATTTTTTCTACCCCTCACACCCCAACATTAACCTTGTTTAGTGAAGAGCCCTCTAAGTCCCTGCCAACACAATCCTTTCTCATAGAATACATAGTACATGCAAAGCGCTGGGCTTAGCTTTCTGAACATTCTCCTTTTGTCTTCACAGTGACCATAAGAAGCAAGTGTTATTACTCTTACTTTAGAGAGAAGGAAACTGCAGTTCTGTGAGTTTGAAGTGAAGATTCGCTCCAAGGTCATTCTGATTCCAGAAGATTCTCTCATTTCATTTTATTTAACGAAAGATTTCATATTAACCAGATTTCCCCTCCCCCCATTTTGTGCCCATGCCGTAGCAGTTCCTTTTCCTCCTACCTGTCCCTGAAATGAATTTTGGCTCTTGGACGGGACAAAATGAATGCCTGGGGATGAATCTTCTATTCTTTCATAAGTGGTAGCAATTTATCGTCCGTGTGCAAAAGAAAGAGCCCTCTAGAGGCTCATACATGTGACCCTATTTCCCTGCACATATTTAGAAAGAAAACAAACAAAAATACTTGCACATCATTCAGCCTCAGCTCACTTGCCTTTGTGCTCCAAATGTGAATTTGCCCCTAGAAGAGACATCTCTGAGTAGAACCTTGGGTTAGAAAGAGCCATGGGTTAATTTAAGGATGCAGTTGACTCTGAAACTGGCCCTGGTGTGGAGAAGGGGTATTTACTCAGCCTTGTTTTCTTATGCAGTTTTGGGGATCTTTCACCAAGGGAGATGAATAGTCTGTTCTGAGACAGCTTTGTGGATTCCATCCCTAACACCTAGAGTCAACCGCAGTGGCAAACCCTTATAAATGAAAATACACCAATTGTTCCTGTGCTTGCAAGTCCCACCCTTGGTCTGTAACCATCTCGGAATGATCTGTGCAGCCACCAAGTTCTGCCTCAAGGCAAATCCGTTCCTCTAGGCAGCACTTTCAGGAACTTGAAGAGTTGCTGAAGGGAAGGAGACATTTTAGGAGGTCAAGATTCTAATGAACTTTCCCTCTAATTAGCTCTGTCACCATTTCTTTGTGAATGAGACCAAGACTGTCAAAGATAAAGGGAGCTGCTGAGAGCAGCTGCAGCCCAAGTCCAAGAAGCTCAAGGTATTCTTCCCCTTCCCAAGATCTGAAAGCAAAACTCTTCCAAGGAGTGTCGTGCATGAGAGGGAACATGAACTGGATGTTACAATTCTCCACAGAAACAAGTAACTTTTCTTCTTTTTTAAAACAGGTTTATTTATTTATTTTTAAAATTCCAGTATAGTTTACATTCGGTGTTATATTAGTTTTAGGTGTACAATCTAGTGATACAACAATTCTATACATGACTCAGTGCTCATCATGACAAGTTCATTCCTTAATCCCCATCACCTATTTCCCCCATCCCTCCCTCTACCTTCCCTCTGGCAACCATCCCTTTGTTCTCTATAGTTAGGAGTCTGTTTATTCATTTGTCTCGTTTTTTCTTTGTTTGTTTGCTTTGTGTCTTAAATTTCACACATAAGTGAAATCATATGGTACTTGTCTTCTTTTGACTGACTTATTTCATTTAGCATTATACTCTCTAGATCCATCCATGTTGTTACAAATGACAAGATTTCATTCTTTTTTATGGCTAAGTAATATTCCATTGTATGTATAAGCAAATCTTCTTTGTCCATTCATCTATCAATGGACACTTGAACTGCTTCCATATCTTGGCTATTGTAAATAATGCTGCAATAAACATAGGGATGCATATAACTTTTTATACACCAAGTAACTTTTTCATATATTAGTGAATATATTTTCTCAATATCCCCATGACATCTGCATCTTCCTTTCCATGACATTGAATGGTTCACCACTAGCTACATGATGATTAAGTTTTTCAGTGCTGCAAATCACCCCTTCCTTGTTTCTCTCCTCTCCTTCATTCTTTTTTGTCCAATAAGTTTGTCTTCTGTCTCTGGAATCTACTTTCCTGGTTCTAGACTGTTGTTCACAATGTCTGCATCACCTAGGAATGCTCAGTTCTTTTCTCTTTACCTACTGAAAGTCTTCCTATTCCTTGAGTTATATTTCAAATATCACCTTCTCCAGTAAGTTGCTTCACACAAAATACTCCTCCAATAAATAGTCATTGATGCATTGTCTTGGTTATTCTTACTCTAGGTAATGGTTTTTACTTTTCCAAAATAGATGGACTTTCCATTTAATTTCAGTTTCTTCTGATTCATTCCAACTGCTTCTCCCAGTTTATGGGTTATAGCACATTGATGTGGTCTTTCCAGTCAAGGGATTTCTCTCTGTATTCTCCATAATCTTTCTCTTTGACTACTTGACTCTGTTCTCTCCACTTCAGGGAGTCTCTGCATTTTGAAACCTCACAGCCATGGCTTCATACCATACTCCCTCATTTTCCTCTTTCTATTTCCATGGTTTCAAGCCTAGCACCTAGCGCAGCTGCTTTTACTTATGGGCTTATCTTTTCAGCATTTCTCCCCTCCCATTCCCTCTGCAAAATTCCCTTTCAAGTGTTGTTTCTCTTCCCCAGAGTCACTTTTCTTCCCAACCATTAATCAATCATGTGTCCAGGTTACCTTAGTTGAGTGTGCTTTCTGAAACATTGCTTTTCTCCTTCTCCCACCTGCAGTCCTTCCTGCAAACAGCTAGGCAGCTTCTGTTCTTACCCCCAGTTCTGCCTTCTAAAAGCTTCTGCTGCCTCTTGCGCATACACAGGCCAGATGCTCCCAGCAGTCTGTCCCCGCCTGCAGAGCGCGTACTAATGGAGCTAGGATGGAGGCCCACCCTCAGAGGAACCACATAAGAGCTCAGAGCCTGGGGCAAAACATGAGTTCAGCTGTGTCTCAGGTCCATTGCCATGCAGCTGCTCCCCTTTATCTGCTGTGAGGCCCCGGGTACAACCTGCCACGGCCACTGGCACCCAGGTTCTTAGCCACTTATTGAGACCATTTTTGATTCTGAATAGTCCTTTTTTTTTCCTGATGCCTCTCTGAGCTGCTCACTGGTGTCTCATTTGCCCTTCTTTCCACCTAACTCCGGAAGACTTGAGCTTTTGCTGACTCTCCTCTCACCTGGACTGCTTTCTCATTCTCAGACTGCTTGTGTGGACTGCAGAGTCCATTGGCCTGGTTGGTCTTCTCCTTTCTAAGAATATGGTTTGCTCTTGTCTTTGCTACCCAGTCCTTCAGGCCCCACTTGCCTTCCTGGGCCTCTGATTTCCCAGATCAATTTATTGATTGCATATTAAGCACTTGTTGTATACGAAGCATTGTGTAACTTGTGTCAGAGGTAAATAACGAGTGCTCTAAGTACTTTCTCTCAAGGAGTTTACAATTTAATGGAGAGATTATTAGGCCAATTTATTTGTGAAAGTCAGTCTGTGATTAAATTCCTAAGTGATATTCAGGAAAATGAAAGATGAAGTCCTGTGTGTGTGTGTCTGTGTGTATGTGCACGCACGCACATGTTGGGGCAGGGTAGTGGTGGTCAGGACAGTTTGTATGGGAGAGGTGGCCCATAGGACTGATTTGAACTTGGATAGGATCATAACCAGAGATACATGTTTGTAGGAAGAGCGAAGTAAAGTTTGACTAAACTTGTAGTAATGTTTCTCAACAGAGTTCTGTGACTATCAGTGCCTGGGATGCTAAATGTCCTACTCATTAAATGACACTGTGACCTCCAGTCACTGAGGCAAACACAACTCTGACACAATTCCAAATACCCTGGGGATGGTACCATCCAAACCATCAAAACATGGGCGTCATGTCAGAAAATCTAAAGAGATCGGCTCAACTGAGGAGCTTATGCCTCCATAGGATTCAGTGGGAAGACACTGGAAGTCTTTGAGCTTGGGGTGACAGACTCTAAGATACTCTGGAAGGAATTAGGATATTACTATTAGGATATTACTCTGGCCGTGAAATCGAGGACAGCACACAGGAGAGTCTGGGATCAAGGGAAAACGGAGTCCACAGTGATCCCCAGGTTTGAACCTGATGAGAAGGAGCACAGAGGTGCCATAGACAGAAAGAGGGAGGTCAGAAAGAGGATGTGGCTTCGGGGAAAGAGGAGTTCAATTTGGAGGACATTGTTTGTGCAGCCCAGGGGGACATGAATGACTAGAGTGGTGCCATCAAAATCCAGCAGCTACTTAATGAATACGAATGATGCTGCTCAAAAGGCTATTTTTTTAAGGTTCTTTAAAACAAATTGTTTCTTAAATAAGCCCATCACACACAGCCATACCCTGGTCACCTTGCCTCAGCCACTCTCCTTATCTTTTTCTTCTTTCTCTTTCTCTCTTCCTTTCTTTTTCAACATTGAACATAAATAAACTCCATCCCAGGTCAGGTCAGAATGTTCCCGAAATTGAAATTAGTATTTCGAATTAGTGAAAGAACAAGCTTTTAAATAAAATATTAGGTAATGGATGTACCAGGAATGAACTAAAAAGATGCAAGCTTTTCTTACTGATTTTAGCTTTATTCCCTGGTGTCTCTCACTGAAGGAAGGTCATGAGCAACAAGGCAGGGCACACTGGATCCAGAATTGCTAAAGTAAGTTTTCTACTCCTGGGGAGTCCCTGAGGGAGCTTAATCCAGCTGAGCTGTTCAGGGTTTCATATTCTTCCCCTAAGTAAATTAAATCACCAGCACATCTCATCACAGAGGCCAGCACAAAAGCCTGCTATACCTTTTTGGCAAGCAGTGCTTGAAATGGAGCTTTTAGAAATGCTAAGAGCCTGCCCCCTCCAGCCATCTGTTTGGGCCAGTGAGCTGCATCCTGGCTGGGCCTGTGGGGGAGGCAGAGAGGGCGACAGGGCCAGGGTGGCAAATTTCATCCACGTGTGAGCCCAATCAAGTCCGAATGGGCTCCCGTTCACGTTTCCTCTCCTTTGCTCAAGAGCTTCACCAAATTCTTCCCTGAAGCAGGCAGTCATCCTATTGGATATTTGCGTGGAGAGAGCGGCTATCTACCCACCCCCGGCCCCACCCCCGCCCCCAACTTTGGAAGTGCTTTAAATGTGAGGGTAAATGAATACAAATAGGAATATGTTGGGAAGATACAGTAGGGAAACCTTCTGTGGCTCTGCGAGTGGATACAAATGCCGGCTTAATTAGAAAATCAATCTTGCCGTCCGACTGATTGATTGCAATCCTCCGCTGGGGGTGGGAAAGAGTCGAGTCATGACGAGATAATTTTTTCCTATTACTAAAAGGAGGGCTAATGTACATCTCTAAGCAATTCAGCGTGAAGAACTTGTTAAAAACACGCCACCTCTTCCCTCTTGTTAATTGAATCTTTGGGGGAGGGGAGGAGGAAGAACATAGTTTGCATTTGTGAAAACTCTTACTATTTTTTTCCCCCTAAGGGTACCAGAGTTCTGAGAGGTGATTTAATAATTTTCTTCAAAGAAATGGAAACGTTTTTATAGGGGGGGAGGATGGATGCCCACTCACCGTATCTACAGAACACTTACTTAAGAGGGTTTATATTGCTGCGGAAAGAATTCCTGTTGTTGAAGATCTGTTGACACTTTTTGGTGTGTGGTGTGTTCACCAAAACACACAGCGAGGATTAAGGTCAGATATGTCTCCTTTGCTTGGATGAGGAAATGGGCTCTGAGAATTTAACCTGACCAAGGACACATGGTTAGCAACTGGGGGAACCTGGGGAGATGGCAGTCTGTCCTCAGAACCTTTGAGTTTCCCACCACACCACCTGGCTTCTTAAGATAGATAAGGATGGTAGCTGACCTGTTTCTGTTTTCTCTGTCTTGCATCAGGTCGGTTCTGTGGTCTGATCTGCTTTTCACTCCAGCCCTGTACACAGCCTTAATCCAGAAGAGCAGGTCTTGACTGAATAGCCTTCTCACACTTCTGATCTGCACTGGTCACCCTCAGTCTTGAAAATGCAAAGCCTGTTTGCCTCAATTATAGCGTGCCATTGACTGTGTCTCTGTTGCTTTAACTCTTCATTGTCTCTTCCCAAATCTGTATAAGGATGCAACTGTAGGTCTCTTCCACTAAGAATGGTATCTACTAATTTTTTCCAGCAAAAAACCTCTTAATAGAAAATGCCCATTACAACTAAGTTTGGAAGGATTTTAGGAATTTCCTAGTTTAGGATACCAAGAAAAAATAATCCAAGTCTAAGGGATCCTGGGAGAATCTTCCCTATTGCTTAGAAAGTCTTTCCTTGGGTTCTTTTCTGTCCTTCAGTATCTCCACTCTTCCCTATGCTTCTACCTCCCACCCTTCTTCAGCCCACATTGGCCCTTAATCTTAAGCTAAAATATTTTTTCTCTCCTGTTTCAGTCAAGTTTTGCAATTCAACCACTTCATGTACTCTTAAACATGTCTTACGTTTATAATATTTAATTATTTCCAAAAAGCCTATAGCCAACATCAAGCTTATTAGTGAAATGGAATCTGCATTCTTTGGGCAGTGTTCATCACAAACTTCATTTTATGAAAAATTTATGAAAAAGTGAGGCTTGCTTACTAAAGTCAAGAGAAATTATTTGTTGTAATGGTCAGAGATGATAAGCATAATGATGCAGATAGTTTTAAGTTCTCATTTTCTTATTTTAGATATTCACTTCAGCATCATGGATTTATTTATTATGCAATGTTAAAAGTATCAAAATAAATCCCTGAAGGTAGACCCAGGGAAGGCATCAGCCTTCATTCCATCAAGCCCACCAAAGTAAAAGAAAACAGAGAGGATGTGACTTCTTTAATATCATGCATATGGAAATCTCTGACTTACAAAGTAAACATATTTTGTAAGGAGCGTTTATTTGAGGGAACTGTGTTTTCTCTACTCTGTGATCCTCTAGATGTGGTGCTAAAAGGCAGCAAATTGGCTTAAGTAGTGGAAATAGAAGGAAGAAGAATGATTAACCCCAGTGACTTTGAGAATTTGTGTGTCTGTGTTTTAAGGAAAAAAAATTCAAGGAGAACAGTAACATTTCTGTGTAAATACTCCATACATTGTAAACTCTTTCTTACCACTGCTGTGTGGAACACAGTTCATGTATTTTGAAGTAGAGTACAATTATTATGATTTTCTTTCCTAAGCCAGAGGTCATGCTATTGAACCCAATTTAGAAATGTGGAGACAGAAGCTCAGAGATGGTAGATCATGTCCCCAGGGTCACCAAATAATTGATGGCAAATCCAGAAGCTCACTCTCACCCAACTCCTAAATTTGTGCTCTCCACTGCTAAGTATAGTATTACCCTGTGTACTTATGAATATAGAAATAATTCTTTTGTTGGGGAAAAAAAGAAACCCGATACCTGAACTTGATATTGTCTTAGAAAATATGTTGCCTATGGTTTTACGTATGAAAGTCCATTGTTAAGCTATAGATAAGGAATAAGCTGAAAACTGCTGGTGGTTCGGGTTCCATTTGCTCTGAGGCTTGGTAACACTCATAAAATACAGTTAATTCTTAGAAAAATTTCTCCTTTAAGTATTGAGATATAAAAATGTTAGAAATGTCTTAAAATCCTGAGATAAATTAGCCACAGATTTATGGCACAATAATATTTTTAAATGCTCCAAGAGTTTATGGGGGGCTTTGCACTTCAGTGATATTTCTTTAAATATAAAAAATTCCGTAGAAAGTCTTGAGATAAGGACTCTTACCTTAAGCTTTTCCTTCACCCTTTCTGCTGTGGCTTTGAGAGACATTTGGAATCCACTCAGTGTTATCAGAGTGACCTTGTGAACACACTTAACGTAAAAAGGATGGCAGAACTGACCTAGAGTAGGAGGTGGGGTTTGGCAAAAATATAGCCTATTGGAGAGCAAAACTGGATTGCTTTAGGAATCTCTAGTAATCCCTTGCATGGTCTGCTGGCTGAAAGAGAGAGTCTGAGGCCTATCTTGCTTAGGAAATATTTGTTAACATTTTTGGAACTGACAGAGGACCTTTTTGCTAGACTGGCAATTTCTCCATCTGTGGTTTTCTGTTTATTTCGAAGTAATTCCTGATAACAGTGGTAAATAAAAAACAAACAAACAAACAAAAACAGGCAGCAACCCATAGAGTATCCTGGTGTTATGCAAACATAGATGGTACCATGTTAAAAGAACGTAGATTACTCCTGAAAAATAGAATGAAGGCTAAACATGCCCATGACATTTTTAATCTCACTTGCACCTCTGTTTCCATTCCTTTCCCCAAACCCATTTGCAGCACTTCGTTGTGTGACTTGTCATGTACTTAAACTGCTTTGGCTGGCCAGACACTTGCCTTTCTTTTCTTGTTGGCTCTTCCCACCACTGGTGAGTGAGGCAGGAGATGTTAATAACATATCCAACATTACATAGCAAGCATCCTCAGGAGTCCAGTCTCTTTTCACTTTGTACCTTAACACTGTATTTCATGAACATTTTTAGTGACTATTCTACACCTGCCTCCTTTCAGAAGCATGAGTGTAAGACTTAGTAAGATTTTGGATAAGAGAGAGTAACATAGAGTACACAAGGTACGATTGAGCCATTTAGAGGCTCAACTAGAGATTTCATAAATAGCCACAATTGACAGATTTCAGTGTGGACAGATGGCAGTTTTGGCTAGCATCATCTCAATTCCTCGAAGGTAATTCTGTGCTACCAGTGTTGGTCTCTCTTACACTCACTTGGGCGGGCTTGGTGTGGAGTGCAGTGGTGAGGATTCCTCTGGCTTGATGTTATCTTAACATTTCACACCGTCAGAATGGAAATGAAAGGAAAAGGAATATACTTTGTACATTCTTCCCTCTCTTTAAAAATATTGCCCCCAAGGGCCCTGGAATATAGGTTGAAGAGACATATCCCTGGAATTTCTATCTTCTCTCAGGGATTACTGCTACTTGTGGCCATTAGAGACTCAACTTATTTTGAGGTCAGATATACAATCGGTAGATGAATTATACTTTAGGCTTGAATTAAGCTCATTTTCCCTTCCAAACTGTCCCAAATATAATTGACCAGGCACCTTTTCACTTTATACTCTCGTTTATTTAGAGGAAATATAGTCCTTATGTTTCACATTTATTTATACTTAACTCATCAAAATACTATGTGGCAATGAGCATTCAATGTACCCTAGAAGATTCTTGAGGTGCTTTCAATAAGATTTAGTTCTTATAATCAGGAAATTGTATCATTTCTAGAGAGAAAGTTCCCAAAGAGCTCTAGGTTAATTCAAAGCTTCATTCAGAATAGGTTATGGAAGGCTGAGTTTGGAAGAGTGATTTTAAATAATTCACTATTCTCCAAAACTGCCTGTAAAGATTGCTGGATAAGGGGTCACTGGACTCCTCAAACAGCTTGCTTTAGTGTCTGTTGTCCAACCACGAATGAACAAATTAATAGATAAATTATTCTCTTTACCAAAACGTGTAATGACACGTTTTAAAAATTACGAGCTCTGAATACATAGTGGAATGTTAAAAATTTGACTACATAAAAATTAAAAGCAAATGATTAACTGGTAATAATTAATATTGGCAACAAATATACCAAGAGCTATTTATTTAACACATAAAAAAATATTATTTGAAAATAAAAATGTAAATATCCCATTAGAGAAACAGATACAAGACAGAAGGAAACACACATGTACATACACACACACACAAATGAAGAATTAGTATATGCAAAATATTTGGTTTTATTAATAGTCAAATGCATACAAATTAAAACAATGAGGTATTTTTAAACTAGCAAACTGGCAAAACAATGTTAAAATATTAAATGCTACCAAGAGTTATTTTGATCATCTGCTGATTGAAGTACAAGCTAGTACAGTTTTCCTAGAAATGCATTTAACAGTATGAATCAACATTCTTAAAAGAGTTCATGTCCTTTCATGTAATAGTTTTACTTCTAGGAATCCATCCAAAGTTGTAGACAAAGATTTATTGCAAAGGTATTTATTGCATTGCTATTTTTGATAGTGAAAATAAAAAAGCCAACCTTTCTAATAATAGAGTTAAACAAATTATGGTTAAATAAATTAGGGTACATTGCAAAGACTATTATTCATCTGGTAATGTCACATTATGGAGTTTAATGTCATGGGAAAAAGCTAGTATAAATGAAAAAGAACTGAACATGAAGGTCTGCTATAAGGTCCTAATTTTGCAAAAACAAAACCAAATATGCAAATGCATGAAAAGACATTTAAGAGAAACCAGTTGTTAACCACTTGATGATGAGAGTGTATGTGATTTTAATTTTCTTCTACATAACTTTGTGCATTTTAAAAATAATGAGCATGTGTTAATTTTATAATTGTAAAACATAATAGATATTGTTTGTTGTGATAGGATTCTTTGCATTTTCAATAAGTTAAAGTGGTAGAAGTAATATATTCATCAGAAACTGAAATGGTGTTTTTTGGGCTTTGCAATGATCGTTAATTGACTTTTTTTTTTCCACCCTATATTCTCATGGCTGTAGCATAGTCATTTGTGAAAAAGTCTATGAATGGAATTTACTATCCTGTCTTCACATAAATATGATAATCCAGAAGAAAAAGCATTCACTCTACTTTGTCAGTTAAAAAACAACCCATGATTAATATCAGAAGAGTTTTCTGAGTTTTGAATATAATCTAGTTGGGATTTCTTTATATCTTGAAGGGAAAGTAATTTTTTTTTTAATAAACCAGTTATCTTAAACATCTTTTCAGAAGGCATTCTCCCCATAAGTTTAGATTTGATTGGCTTGGTTTATCTACCACATTAGGTAGAAGGGCGTTTGGCTGCACAGCATAAGATGACATGGTTAAGGAATAGCAAGCCTACTGCAAACATAATCTAGTCTGGAGAGGCAGGCTGACATGTGGCGTGAATGAAGACTTGTGATTACATTTTAGCTCTGCTACCTCAAAGAGGTGTGACCTTGTGTAATCATGTTATGACTCTTGCTTATCTTGAAGGGTTCTTGTGAGGAATGCATATAATAATACATATGAGTTACTGTTATCATACAATCTATGGATGATGGTACTAGAAACCAGGCTCTTGTCTTACCTTAGTATCAATGAGTTGGACTTGAAGGTTTTGGTAGAAGTTATTCAGTTATCACTGAAATTTCTAATCCAGACTTTCATAAAAGTCTCTAGGTGTCCTGTTTTGTTTTTAGTAACCTTTGTGCCCAACATGGGGCTTGAACTCATGACCCTGAGATCAAGAGTCATATCCTCTACCGGCTGAGCCAACTAGTCGCCCCTGTCCCTAGAAGTTTTAAGTTAAGCCTAAGAAATATGGATGCTGTACCTTTGCTTACTGGTAGTCGTGCTCTTTAATCTCTCTGGAAGCTCTGAAGAACAACTATTCTTTAAAATATATATATATATATATTTATATATTTATGGTAAATTATAAAAGTAATAAAACCATAAGCCACAGTTCTGTTTATTTTTATAACCACATCACATCTGTGTCTACCTTAATTTAAAAATAAATCAGCCATCTGAAATGTAATATTTGTGAAGAAAGCTGTATATGCCCTTTTATAATATATTTACAGTTTTGAAAAGTTAGAAAGGAAAACTACCCTGGATCAAGATATGTAGTAGAGAAACCATGTTCTGAGATTGAGGAACTCTTAGTGGTTGGGCTGGAAGAGAATGACCCTCATGAGAAAGTCGAGTCTTCTCTTGGAGAAAGCAGTCAGCAATTATGTGTCATGGCAGTAAGATTTTAAACTTCAGGCAGTAGACTTTAGTCCACATGAAGTGACAAAGACATTTTTGGAGAAAAATTAAAGATTTTTTTTCCTTAGTGGCAGACTGGAAAAAAATGAAGGTCAGGAACTCTCATGGACACTGGGGCAGGCCAGGTGTAGAGGGAAAATGATGATGTTTTGGTTGATACTTTGAGCTTCCTAACAGTTAAATTTAGGCTTTTTTTTTTTTTTTAAGATTTTATTTATTTTTTAACAGCGAGAGAGACAGCAAGAGAGGGAACACAAGCAGGGAGAGTGGGAGAAGGAGAAGCAGGCTTCCCGCCGAGCAGGGAGCCCAATGTGGGACTCGATCCCAGGACCCTGGGATCATAACCTGAGCCAAAGGCAGATGCTTAACGACTGAGCCACCCAGGTGCCCCAAATTTAGGCTTTTTAATAAGAACTTATTTTTAAATTTTTCTTCTTACCAAGGTATTAGCATTTTATAATAAGGTATAAACTGTGTTTCCTTAATAAAGACTAATGTTTACATAGAAAAAACCTCAAGGGGGCAAATGTTTATTTTATTCAATTAAAAATATGTGATTTGAGTTTCCCCTCAGCAAGGAGCATTGTGCTATTTCAGAAATTCATTATAAAATTAGTGAGCTTTTTGAATAATTCAATCTAGAAGCCATTAGGTGGAGATAAGCAAGACTGGCTATGTATAGGAAAGAAAGGTGGCAGAATTGGGGTGGGGACAGGCTGTCATGGGAAATCAGAGTCTGAGTAGGATGAGAAGGGCATCCAGATGATGGAGGGGATATGGCAGCATCAGGAGATTGCATATATATATATATAGAGAGAGAGAGAGAGAGAGAGAGGTTGGCCCAATAAGTAAATAAACTAAAGATAATAGTTTCATACTATTTAAGAAGAGAGTTATAAATTTGGGAAAAAAGAGAAAAATGGAACTATGTGATATTAGATTGGAATTAAAGGTATTGGTATAAACGCATTGTTTTACACACACGCGTTTCCTAGCTTCCTAGCTCTGGCCACTGAGAGAGCTGTAGAGCAATGACACCTCAATCATAACAAGCACACTTACAGACCAGATCTTGATTTCTAAATACTATTCTCTATTAACATGAACCATGATTCTTTAGAGGAATGACTAATTCCAGGACTGGGTCAGGAAAATATAAAAGAAGCCAGGTAGATCTTATTGTCCCAGGACATAAGGAATGATGAGAACATGATAAAGAACACAGAAGCCTCTTTGAAGGGACTCACACACACTCACCTCACACACTCACACTCACCTTGGATAATTTGACCTTCAAAATAGATAATATTAATAAAGGATTCTAACTTACTGAGTAAAATAGGATCCGTGAGTCCATACTAGTATAAATAAATGAATGACTAAATAAATTGAGAGAAGTGAATGAGGACTAATAAATCCAGAGGAATACTTGCATGAGAAAATCACCACCTGCTACCATATCAGTAGTATGGATGTAAAAATTAACTGGGTGAATGTTGAATGAGGAGAAGATATTAATATAGTCTCAAAGAGGTCCTCTCACAAAATATTTATGTATTTAAGAAGACAAAAGAGCATCTTGAAGAAAGCTGGCAGGTATCCTCTTAATCCTGTTACAGAAGTTAACCTTACCTCAGAAAGGTCAAAAAGAAATTGTGACCACTTGATAGGAAGACATAGAGGAACTGAATATCACTTCTGTGATATTACTGCCAAAGATAGGTAAACTGAATCTAATCATGAGAGAATATCAGGTAGATTCAAATTGAGGCACATTCTACATATAACTGACCTGCAATTTTCAAAAATGTCAAGGACATGGATGTTGAAGAAAGATTGAGGAGCTATTCCACACTAAAGGGGACTAAAGACACAGAGAACTAAATGTTTAAGTCTCTGCTGAATCCTTTTGCTGTAAAGAACATTGGTGGGGCAATTGGTAAAAAATCGAATGGGGTCTGAGATTAGATGGTAATGATGTATCAATGTTAATTTCCTTATTTTGATGGTTTTATTGTAGTTACATAGAGGAATGTCTTTGGGGGGAATTTACACTAAATTGATAAGGGGTTGGGGTGCCTGGTTGGTGCAGTCAGTTAAGCTTCTGACTCTTGGTTTTGGCTCAGGTTATTCACTCAGGGTCCTGGGATTGAGCCCTGCATTGGGCTCCATGCTCAGCAGAGAGTCTGCTTGAGACTCTTCCTCCCTCTCCCTCTGCCCCTCCTGCTTGTGCTCCCTCTCTCTCAAATAAATAAATAAATTGTCAAAAAAGAGAAAAAAATATTAAGGGGTTATAGGACAACATGTTGGTAACTGACTCTGAAATGGTTCAGGAAAAAAAATTGTACTGTATTTGCAACTTTTCTGTAATTTTATTTTTTTAATTCTTTTTTATTGTTATGTTAATCACCATACATTACATCATTAGTTTTTGATGTAGTGTTCCATGATTCATTGTTTGTGCATAACACACAGTGCTCCATGCAGAACGTGCCCTCTTTAATACCCATCACCAGGCTAACCCATCCTCCCACCCCCCTCCCCTCTAGAACCCTCAGTTTGTTTTTCAGAATCCACAGTCTCTCATGGTTCATTTCCCCCTCCGATTCCACCCCCTTCATTCTTCCCCTCCTGCTATCTTCTACTTTTCTGTAATTTTAAAATCATTTTGAAATAAAAAAAAATATCTTTAGTATGAAAAGAATGAGTAAGGAGCTGCCCTTGCCTCCAGGGAGGCTACTGTATGATAGAAAGGCCAAGACAATAAAGCTAAAGTCAGTAGAGAGGGAGGCAGCGTGGTGACATGGTTACCTGCATAGACTCGGTAGCCAAATTGGCCCATGCACCAGTAGTAACTTTGGCATTGCCAGTTAGGAGACCTTAGGAAGGTAACATGAAGTTTTGGGACCTTTTAAAGTTTTCACTATCATAAGAAAGAGATGATAACACTATAACCTCACAGGGTAATGCAAGGTTTATAGAGCACATGGCAAGTGCATCATAATGGTAGCTATTATTATTGGTGATTAAGCTTACGGTTATTTGTAGCCTGAGAACTGCATCTACATTCTGGCTGTGCCACTTTCTATATGACCTTGAGCAAGTCAGTCATTTTTTTGCTAAGGCTCAGGTTCCTCATTAAAAATAGAAACAATGATCATATTAATAATAATAATATGAGAGTGGGCATGAGTATTAAATGAGATAATGGAAAATGATTAGCATATTGTAAACACTTTATATGTGTTAGTATTGCCACATAAATGCAAATATGAAATATTAATAAATTCTATCAGAATTTATTTCCACTATCTGAGTGGAAAGAGGTGGAAAGCACTAGGTTGTAGAATTCTCTGGCTTTGACTATAATTAAGAAATGCTAAGGCTAGAAGGAGGGCAACGGCAGTAGGCAAGGAGGGAAAAGGGGATGTAGTGGTCAAGGGTGAAACAGGAGTCAGTGGGGATCTCTCAGCATTAATAGACAAGGTGGTGCCAAGAAGGAGGAGCTAAGGGGGGTAAAGACCCTGAATTAAACTGTTGGGGAGATGTTGGCAAACAGTGAAACTGGCTCTAGAGAGAAAGTTCCTCTCTAGAGAGGAGACTGGACATGCTGTGGTGAAAATGGAAGTCTGTGAGTGAGCTTTCCAAGGAGGAGTGCTCCTCAGAGAGAAGGGAGGAGGAGTCAGGGGCAGGACTGGGGAGGGCACTGTCAGTCCAGTCGGGGAGAACAGAGGGGAGATGGGAGGGTGGGCAAGAGAGATGGGAGGTGAATGAGTCATGAAAGTGCTCGGTGAGAGGCGAGGGTGTAGCTTGGTTCAGAGAAAGAAGACCGAGGGTTGAGAAGAATAAAGACTGAGGAAAAGATACTGCTGTGGGTGGTTAGCCGTGCCTTGCTGAGTTACAAGAAGGGAGGGTAGAAGCCAAATTCCCTCAAGGGGTTAAGTGACAAGGAAGGCATATCTTGGGCATTCTTGAGGATACTTTAACAGCTAAGGCAGATGTACCAGGAAGCGAATGAGGCTTGAGTTTCTGGCTCCTCACTTGCCCAGACTTTTCCCAGGACCTCAGATGGACTCTAGCAATGCCTTCCCGGGGTTATGTAAAACTTACAAATGTAAGATATTTGACTTCGTTTGTTCAGGCCGCTTTAACCAAATTCCACAGACTGGGTGGCTTAAACAAGAGAAATTTCTCACAGTTCTGAAGGCTGGGAAGTCTGACATCAGGGTGACAATGTGGTGCACGTCCGTTGAGAGCCTAGTTCCTGGTTGCAGACAGTGTCTTCTCTATGTTTTCACAAGGTGGGGGAGAGACTCTTTCATAGGAGCATTAATTCCATTAAGAGAGCCCCCCCGTCATGACCTAACCTAGCCCTAATTACTTCCCAAAGGATCTGTTTCCAAATACCATCACATTGGGGTTTCAACACATGAATTTTGGAGGAACACAAAGATTCACCTATAGCAATATTTAACTGCGATCAGTGAAGACTACTGTCTCTTCCCATTCAGGCTCTCCTTCACTCGTGGTTTCTCTGAGGTTGAATGGCATTCGAGCATCAGCAAAAGGAACTGCTTAGGGCTTAAGGGGGATGTGTGGCTCGCATGTCTTAACATACAGTTAAGTGACTGCTCTTGGTTCCATGGATTCTCTCCCCACCCGCTGGGCCTGCTCACCCAGCATGGACACACAGTCAATGACACCTAGTGTGGACGTGTCTTTGGAAACCTGGCATAAAGAACAATGTGGATAGTGGACGAGAAAAGGTGTGAAACGTACAGAGCCAGAAGCTAGCATGTGGAACATCCTTCCAGGGAGGAGATCTATAATATTGCAAGAAGAGGAGCCGGTTCTTGTTGGAGCCCAGTCAAAATGCAAATTCTCTCCTATCAGATAAGATAACCAAAAATGTATAATATACCACTGTGATGAGATATCAAGGGCACACTGGTTAGTGGGCGTTGTCAGTTCAAAGAAGATTTAAGATTAGTCACAGTGCAAAAAAACTTGAGATGCTTGGAAAACTTTCAGTTCACATATAACAGAAACTTGATGAGAGGTTTTTACAAATTTAAGAAAAAAATCTTACAGACTGAACTATTACCAACAATGAAATAGAAAGCTAAAAATTTTCTGAACTATAAATGATAAATACATGTTTTGATTAATTACACAGGAAGACAGGTTGAATCCTTGCCAAATAAAGAAGCACTTTCAGAGAATACAGGTAAAGAAAAAATGTAGGGGGAAATGTTATAGAGGCTGGCAGTTAACTAAAAAAATGACATTATTTTCTAGGTATCTGTAGTATTTGTCCATTTTTTTAAAAAAAATGTAATTTATTACAATTTCTCCTTGTTTTAGTTACTCACTTTTGTACCTAATTTTTTATTTATAGTTTCAAATTCTTAATGACCCACCTGCCCCCAACTTGTCTATTCTTCAGGCCTCACAAAGCCTGGATCTACTCTCATGTAAGAGCAGTGTTTTTGTTTTGTTTTTGTTTTTGTTTTTTTCCCCAGAGGTTTGCACAGAAAATCTCATGCTTGCACAGAAAAAGCTAGGATGTCAGTGTGGGGCTAAGATAGGGATATTAAATATATCATTGTTAGTAATTTTTAGGCTAGGGATGACCTGAGCATTTTGTGTGCAGAAGGGAAAGTGCTAGCTGTCCAGGAAAGATAGAAGGACTCATGTAACAGAGATTTTTGTTGGAGGAAGACCACAGAGTGGAAAGGAATAGGTTCCGTTAGAGTAGAGAGACCAGCTTTTTAAAGCAGGTGCCCACAGAGAGCAGTGAAAGAGGACAGAGAAGGAGTGGACTATGAGTGTGGAGGGGAAGGAGGGTGTTCAGGTCCTGTGGCCTCAGTCTCCTAGTTCATGTAGGAGGCTAGGTATCATCTCATGTCAGGGGTGGGTGGTTTGGGGGTTTCTAAAGCCTTGGCATATGGCTAATAACTGGCCAAATGAGCAATGATGGGTCTGCTCTCCTGTTCCCAAACTCTGCCTGCTGTCCTAATACGCTGTAGGCCCAAAGACCCCTGATGAACTTGGCAGTAACTGTCTAAGGTGCAGATCGAGGTTGGGGATAGTCCTAGGCTGTTCCCCAGTCTAGTGTCAGAATGATCAGAGGCTACATCTCAGGTAATAATGCACAGTTGGTGGGGAGATTGTCAGGTGGGGAACTTGAGTTGTTGCCTAGAGGAAAGACACAAGGATTTATTTATGTGGAGCCTTATTCCACACAGGATTTAAGGCAGCTTACAAGAATGCATGCAATAAAATAGCAAGATGTGGTCTATAAATAAAATTCAAGGCTGGAGAAAGCATAAAATATAGAAGTCTTCAGATGTGGCTTGTCAGTGGTCTTCAAGTAATGGATGGGTTGTCACGTGGATGAGCAGTTAGGGTTATTTGGTATGTGGGCTCAAGAACATGGGGGAGGGGTTACAGTGAGGCCGATCTCAGCACAACATAAGGCAAAACTTTCTAACAAGAGCAGCTGCTCCCCGCAGTGGAATAGAGGTGGTGAGCCCCTCCCCCATCGCAGGAGGCATTTAAGCAGAGCGAGGTAGCCTCCTTTCTGGTCTGCTATGAGAGCCAGCTGACGTCATGGCTAAAGACTGACCCCTGACATGCCCCCAGGGTCAGCATTTAATGGTTGTATGACAGGAACTGTTCTAAACAATGCCCTGGAAGTAATGAACTATTCTAAAATACTCCACGCAATAATAAAAGCTTGTCAATAGTCATACTGAGTATTTCTATGACCTACAATGTTGTTGCCTTTGAAATGTCCCTGGAAATTGTAAACCCGAAATTTTTGAAGCGGAAATGAATAAGCTCCAAATGGGAGGAGGAGTGGAGAGACAGGTGCATGGGTCACAGCTCATCATTGCCCTGCTCCCTGAGTCATCCTTGGCAATTTGAAGAGTTGGTGGTGTCCATCTACTCAACATTCAATAACAAAGGGCTATTCTTCCCTAATCATATGCCAGAGCCCCATACTAGGCCCTGAGGAGACAATAGTAAGCAAAAAATCGACGGTCCCTGCTTTCATGGTGATTATTGCTTAGTGGGAAAATGGCATTAGTAAAAATCTCACATCTGTATACCTACAAAGTCTGGTATGTGCTATGAAGGAAGGGAAGAGTATTATGGGAGAGTGGGTAGCTCTAAGACCTTCTGTAGCATGAAAGAAGAATGGGTTTATTGATATCAGGTATAGGAAAGTGGGAGGCAGGGGGAGGGTTCAGATGGAGAGCATTTCAGACTGACACAATGTGTGCAAAGGCTCTGAAATCTGAGGGAGTGTGGAGCATTTGAGGAACTGCATGGCTGGAATGGCTGAGGAGGCCTATAGAGCCTGGTGGCCAGAGTAGTCTGAGCAGCTGGGAGAGAGGGTCCAGGCTGTGTTCATAAGCTGTACTGAGGATTCTATTTTTTTTTTTTAAGATTTATTTATTTACTTGAGAGAGAGAAAGAGAGAGCAGGTATGAGTGGGAAGAGGGGCAGAGGGAGAAGGAGAGAGAAAGAATCTCAAGCAGACAACCTGCTGAACATAACAAGGGGTTTGATCTCATGACCCTGAGATCATGACCTGAGCCAAAATCAAGAGGCAGAAGCTCAACCAACTGAGCCACCCTGGCACCCCCGAACTGAGGATTCTTATCTTCATCCTAATGGCATAGGAAAGACCTTGTGGGTTTTACCAGGGGAAAAACATGCTCATATTGGTGTTTTGCTGCCGTGTGTGTGTGTGTGTGTTTGTTTGTGTGTGTGACTGCTTTAGCTTTGGAGTGGAAACTAGGCTGGGGAGTGGGACAAGGACAGATACATGGACACTATTCAGTAAGCCACACGAGTCATCAGGGTGAGGGATGGTAATGCTTTGGGCAGGGGCTGTGGTGGCCAAGGTGGAGAGAAGTGAACACTTCCCTAAGGTGAGCATGAGATCAAAATGAGCAGGATTCAGTGATGGGTTGGATCGGAGGTGAAGATGATGGAGGGGAAGTGGTATCAAAGATGAGTCAGCAACTCAACAGATGTGTGCCTCATTCACACCAAGGTAGGGCTGGTCTGAGACACTGGCTAAAAGGAAATAGTAGTTTGTTTCCTCACCTTACCTGGTTTGAAGTTAGAAAAGGCAACCAAAAAAAAAAAAAGAAAAGGCAACCAGATCAGCTGATTCAGATTCAGCTCAACTCGGTGCAGTTCCATCCTCTCCTGTCCAGCTGGATTCACCTCAAGGAATAGATACTAAATAAGGCTCTGTGAATGATCCAGACAAATAGTAGAGGCCCACAAGGTGGCTACGTGGTCATCTCTTGTACTTGATGATTGTCCAAATAACCAAAGCTCCCCCAGGAAAGTTGCAGGACTTGCACACCCAGAGATGAAATGCCAGCAGACTACAGCAGACTGAAATGTAGATGCCCCCACATCGGGCTCTACTGACTTGCTGAAGGATTAGACTGACTTTATCTAAAAATGGAGATTAGACTCCATGGGGTGACCTTCAGGTTAACAGGCAAGGGCTATTACGAACAAGGGAGAACTTCAAGATTCTCCTTTGCTGGTCTACAGTGACCAACCTCTGGGGACTGGAGTACTTACTCTTGTTCTTAGCCTTGGCTCCCTCTCAGCCTGTCCTCAGCCCCATGGATAATAACTACTCTCAAATTATCCTGTCTGTATTTTATGAGGGCTAATTGGAAAGTGTCGATAGTGGGGAATTTTCTGATAAAGGTAGAGTATGAATCCAGTCTAGGTATCTGGGGATGATGGGTCTAGCCACATGGCTGCCCAAGGTTCCAAGTGGAAAGTAGGAGCCCTAGCCTCCTCTTGACCCCCAGCTATGTCAGGCATCCTTATGCCTCTTCCTTGTGACTGCCCTGTACTCCATCCCCCCGAGTTCCATCACCGCCCCTCTCCCGACTTCACTCAGAATCTCTGTGTAAATACCATTGTCTGAATGCACATACTTCTGGGAGAAATCATTTGCTTTATCTAGTTCTGCATCTTAATCATAGCAACTAACCCTCGCCCGCCCATTCCACTTTTAAAATGTGCTTCTCTACATATTTCATTTACTGCCCATACAGTCTTGTGGGGTAGCAGTCGTCATAATCATCCCCAGGGAGGCTAAGCTACTTACCAAGGTCAGTGTGCTAGGGAGCAGCCGGGCTGGGACTCTGCATTTCATGCTCTCTCCACTCTACCAGTTGTTCCCTCCTGCTTAAAGCCAACAGATCTGTGTTGGGAGGGGGAGCTTGAAGATGTGAGCAGAGAGGATTTTCCCATTATCCCTTGAAGTCACACAACATAAGCAGCTGTCAATTTCTTTCCACTTAATGGTAGTCCAGCTGTCAGCACAATGGCTAAGAATACAGGATGAAAAGGGAGAGACGCCTATATTTGAATACTGATCTTTAACCTTGTCATATGTGACTTTAAGCAAGTTATTACAAAATTGGGACAGTGTTAGCAGCTACCTCATAAGGCAAATGTGAGGAATAAATGAGTTTACTATTATTATTATTATTACAGAGATAGGTAGATATGCCATAGTTTCTGTAATATAGTAAATATTTAAAACATATTATTTTGAAATCAATGTTGTTATAATTCTATTCTAGGGCCTAACTTGCTTTTTGACCTCAGTTTGAGCAGGGGAGGCAAATAACTTTGAACTGCTTCCTACTCTAGGTTGATTGGAAATGGCTGACTAGAATGTGTTGAGAAGGATTCTGAGGTTTACTCTGGAATCAGCTGAAATCAATTAGTGTTCCTATCTGTGTGCTGTGTCATTGTGCCCTTTTCTTGAGAACCATTTGCAGGAGCTGTCACGGTCTGTGCCTTGGCCTCTCAGCCTCATTATCTGCCCTAGGCATTTGCTCAGATCCTTTTGTCAGGACCAGTCCTGCTATGTTCAGACTAAGTGCAGTTTCCAGCTCACAGGGGCACTGCCTGCTTGGGTGAGAGCAAAGAATTTAATGAATAGGAGCTATGTATGGATGGGTTCTCATGAGAGGGGTTAGCAGGCTGGGGATTCAAAAATAACTATGCCACAGCAACTCTGGGTGAGCCAACACATGCTGTATATTTTCATCCAAATAAAAGACATTCATTCTGAAGACCCTGGAACAGCTGTAACTTGAGATTCCCACAAATGCTTGGAAAACTGTCAGTTCTTTCTGAGTGGCAGTAGATAATGGAAGCAAGAACGTCAGTAAGAATGTGAAACTGATTCTGAGCAACAGGGCCTGGGATTAGCCTTCCAAGAAGCCAGCATTCTTTAGCACTGATCTAGCATTTGAGTGTGTGGGGGACAGTATTTTTATGAAGCCCACTGATTAAACATTTGCTGATTTCTGTCCTGGAAGAATTACAGAAATATAATCATTGTTATGAATGGTCTCTTAGAGTAGGGCTTATCAAAGATTCCACTCGGTGATCTGCAGAGAATTCTAACAGTGTGCTGTGTTTTTCTTTTGCATCTATCAAATTTATCAATGTCTCAGGTCATTATTTGCCTGATCACAACAACATGCGTTCATGAATATGTATCAGCTAAAATCCTGCAATTTTATGTGTTAATTTGCTCATGTCTTTAGGTGTTTATAGCAATTAAATAAGACCTTGATAAATTTAGAGGAAATAAAAAAAGCTTTGATATTATGAGTGCTTATGTGGTTGAATTGCAGGCTCTGAGATAAATTATGTTTTGTGCACCTATTAATTCATTTATTGGTTTATTAGATATTTTCCCCTTTAGTTATATTTCTTCTTAGGAAATAAGTAGTCTCTTCTTGACTGCACTGTTTGGCCTTCTGATGCTCATTTTAACTTGTGAATGCAACCAATCCTTATCTTGGCTAGTGCGGATATAGCTGTGCTGTTCTGTTGCAGATGCATCATGGGCGGGGTGGGGGGGGCTGGAAATTTATTTGTAGTGAGTCAGAGAAGCCTCAGTGCAGGCTTGTACAAGGTCAAGGTTCTGTCATAGGCTCATCAGGTAGGAGGGGAGCCAGGAAGAGAAGGGATCCTGCAATAGCAGGGGTCACCAGCAGAGAGGAGACCAGCAATCAAGAGCTCTGGGGGTCCGAGAAAGAAAAACTAGGTGTGGGGCAGGCCCAGCAGAGCGCTGCGGTGGGTAATTGCGGTGATGGTGTTCTGAAGGTAGGACTTAGTAGAGCAGGGGTTTTGAGTGGGCTCCAGAGAAGAAGCACCATCCCTGGAACTGGAACATGCCAGGGTAGAAATGGAACCGAGGCCCAAAGGCATGTGAGTGGCATTACTTGGTCACGGGACACAACTCGAGGAAGGGATGGTGCGGGGTTGCCAGATTTAACAAATGAAAATACAAGATGTTCAGTTAAGTTAGAATTTGAGGTAAACAAAGAATTTTAGAATAGTAGGTCCATGCAACATCTGGGTATACTTACACTAAATATTTACTTGTTGTCTGTCTGAAATTCAGATTTAAAATCTTGTATTTTATTTGGCCCCTCTAGGTGTGTGCGTGGGTGGAGGGACACCAGGCAGCCCTTGAGAAGCCTTGCTCGTCTGGGAATGGTGGAGAAGCTGACTGGGGGGAGGACTGGAGCGGGGGCAGAGGGAGGTGAAGCAGGGTTAATTTGTGTGTATGTCAGAAAGAGAGAGAGAAGGACAGAAGGACTAAGAGACTACATCTGAATAATTTTATGTTGGCTTTAAGACCCACGTGTTTTCATAATGTCTCATTACCTTTTATTTTTGGTTTCTTTTTGCTTTGCAAGCACAAGTTGCACTTGGCCTGTGTCAGAGACAGGATATTTGTTGGTTTGTAACATGAAACTGACAAAGCTGTGTGTACCCAAAGCAACGCCATCTCATTGAGAATGAAAATTTCAGTACTCCAAAACGGTTGTCTAGATAACTGTAGACACATGAATATTTGGAAACATCTGGATGATTGCTATCTTCTATGTAAAAAGCCACATGAATGACTATATTTTTCCATTTTTATCCAGATATTTTGGAATCATGTAGACAGCCAAAGAGGCTCATCTCCAAGAGAGAACACATATTCATCATGAAGTGGGAAATTTTCAAAACTACTTCTTGATTTTTTTTTTCTTTTTAGTCTATTTGATTTGCCTTCAATCCTTCTAGTCCTCTTATTGATCTTTGATTCCCACCCTTACCTAGCACAGTGTCTGGCACATAGTAGATGTTGAATAAACCTTACAAATGAATGGATGAGTGAATGAAGACATTACTCTTTAATATTTTAACCTCCAGTACAGGGATTATGCTAAACAATGAAAAACTATTTATTTAGAAAGGAAGAGAACAAATATGTATTGAATGTGCACTATGAGATAGGAACAGGGCTAGGCAACACATGTTACGAGTATATACACATATATACGTGTACATATGTCTGTGCTTTTACAGTCCCCTTGTGAATAATCACTGGTAGCTCCGTTACACAATTGAGTGAACTTGAAGAGGTTGAATAAACTGTGAAGATCCTCTTCTCAGAAGCGAGGCTGCGATATGACCCCTGAGCTGTGTGAGCTGTTAACGATATTTCTGTTGATTCCTCATCTTCCTGGACAGTAACAGTTCATAGTTTGGGCGGTCTCCTATCACTTTGAGAATTTGATGAAAGCCAGAGACATGAACACAGAAAGAAATGTTCCCAGTTTTACAAGCAATGTGGGTTCATCAAGGATCCCTGATTAAGAGTGTCATGATAAGAGATTCAGATGTCTCCCCATGGAGTCAGGGCTAGAGAGCAGAATCAGTCTGTAACTGGTATGGCCAGAGCCCACTTCTCTGATGGCCCTCGTCAAGAGAAAGGGTTGGTGTCTTCTTTTCATCCAAGATCTGCTCAACCCTCAAAGAGCTGGTTACTTCTTTCACTCATAGTAGGTCTGCATGGTCCTACCAGGATATATATGCTGGTTTAATATTTGAAAAATATAGATTTTCTAATTTTTCCTCATTCAGTGATTAGAAAATGAATACACAATAGTCACCCAAATAAAGCTGTGTCAGGTGCCAGGAGCAAAGCCGGGATATAATCCTTGCCCAGAACAGAGTCCCTGTGCAGCTAAAGCAGTTTAAGCAGCTTAAGCTTCAGGCCCCCTCACGAGAATGGCCCTTTGCAGGCCCCAGGAGAGGCTTTCGAAAAGTGTTCACATGATTAAGCATTTGTTTTTTTTGGTAAAATCTGCAAACTAAGATCTTTTCTTATGGTTTTTCCCCAAGACCCAGTCCCTTCCCCCAGGGTAGTTCAGAGGCCACAAAGCCTGCCTCTGGCCCTGTCACTGCTCCCATGGAGTTTAGTGAGAAAAGATGAACATCGAGTGAGTGATTCCAAGAGTACTGGATTTTGAGGCAGGGGAGTGCCTGTGTAGCTACCCCAAGGGGACTTAGTCTTTTATGGGGGTGTCAGTAAAGGTTTCTCTGAGGATCTGACACCTAAGCTGAGCTCCGAAGGATGAGTGTTTTATTTTTGTTCTTCTTGTTATATCAAGGAAGGTGCAGCATGAACAGGTACAAGGACTGTGGGTGACAGGCCCTGAGTTGGAAGTGGGCAGGCCTGGACTGGGCACCCCACGGCTGCTGAGCTCGGAGAGGATTGGGGCTGAGGGGTGAGGAGGTCAAAGAGGAGGGCCAGCAGTTTCCTTGAGACCTGGTGTGGGGCCTGTTGAGCACTTTGAACTTGATTGTAAGGACAGCAAAAAGGGGCTGGCAGGGAGTTACATGATCAGATTTACATGTTAAAAACAGCACTCCTTGTGATGAGCACCAAGTGTTGTATAGAAGTGTTGAGTCACTATATTGTACACCTTGAACTAATATTACACGATATGTTAACTAATTGGAATTTAAATAAAAACTTAAAAAAAAAAAACCCCAAAAAGCCACTCTGGCTATAGGGTTGAGAATAGATTTGTTTTGTTTCTCCAGAAAAATTACCTTGAACACAGCTGTGACTGGATAAACAAATGCAACATTCTTTGGTGAGGTGAGGGGGAAATAATTCTCTCAAAGGCCAGGTGCCTTCGGATATGAGAAGACAGAAGTGCCCAGCCAGCCTCTGGCACACGGGATCAGAAGGGCAGGCCAACTCAGGGCCGCAGTGAACAAGCTGGGATGGGAGGGGGGGGGGGGCGCGTGTGGGTGTGTGGGGAGTGTGAGAGCTTCTCCAGCTCCCCTCCCTCTTTCTCCAGCACAGAGGACATGAGGCTGACATCAGGCTGGAAGCAGTGAGGATGGAGGGAGACTCTGGAGGACTCAACACTGCAAATCAACAGCCTGCGTGAAAGACAAGAGAATGTCAATGTCAGGGTCAAAAACCATGCTGCCCTTTTTCAGAAGCCTCCAGAGCAAAAGTAACCTTGTATGTTATTTTCCAAACTTCAAGTATGTTCTCACCTCTTCCCAAGAGCTCCCTCCATTCCTTGCTGAGTTAGGCTGTTTTGCCCCAGATTTTGCTCTTCTATTATTCCCCAGGAATGGAGCATAGTTTACAATCAGGGAGAAACCTGGCAGTGATTCTGTGTGAGATTGAATTGCATGGGACATGACAGAAAGATGCGTCACCAGTTAGACCTGTGCAAAGGTCTGAAGATATTATTTGGGGGCCTATGGTCCAGCCTTCCTCGATTATATGAAATTAGTTCAGCAAAACTCAGCCACCTAGGTCCAGCTCAATGACCCTGACTAACCAAGAAGTGCAGTAATAGTTCTCACCAGGGTATATTTATCAAGTGAATTATAGAATTATAATGAATTATGGAATACATTTTAGATGAAAAAGAAGTGTTCATGCTTAAAGGGTAGAGATCAATTATCCATAAAATTAACTGATCTACATTTCATTTGTGATGATGCTGGATAAATAAGTAGTTAACATATTTTCAGAATTACGCTAACATTTCTTACCTGTCTGCTTAAATGAAGCTCAAGAAAGCAATGCAGACTCATATTGCCTACAGTTTAATACAAAATCTTGGCATCTAGAGTTAAAAAAAAATTAAGCTCGGGAAGTCAGGAGAGAGACTTAATGTTCCTACTCTCTATCAGCCTGGAAAGTTTTCTTAGTTTTTCTATCTGGGGAGGCATTTGAGATTTGTGTTCCTGTCACCTGGAGTGAGGGATCGAGGAAGTGAAAGGCAGGGAGAGGAGATGGTGTTGCTGTCCAAGGGGACCAGAGCGAAGGTTGGGGAACCAGAAGGGCACTGGGGGAGGGGGTGCGGGGAAGGCAGAGCTAACCAGCTGCTGCTGTCAGCCCTGACCTATTTCTTTGAGCCCTGGGAGCTGTCTCTGTCCCTGCTCTCAGCAACAGTGACACTGCCTTGGGGCGGCTCTGCAGCCAACCCACACTGAATGATAGCTGTCCCTGGCATTTTCTTAAATGTCACCAGAGAAAGAAATTCTCCCTTCCCTGGAGGACATACACTCTACTTGTGGATAAGTGGACACTTGGTTCTGTTTTCACACCTTCCAAAAATTGGTCACAGATGAGTCACAATTTTGTCAACTTCTCCAGTATGAGAAGCCATAGA
The DNA here is from genome assembly GCF_029215605.1 of Mirounga angustirostris. Taxonomy (NCBI): domain Eukaryota; kingdom Metazoa; phylum Chordata; class Mammalia; order Carnivora; family Phocidae; genus Mirounga; species Mirounga angustirostris. Next base: position 87,071,442 of record NW_026991709.1, on the reverse strand, counting down.
TGGAGGTAGATAGAAATGATTTTTTAAATGTGATGTCCTTTCTGTGTGGCAGGGAAATGACTGTCCTGCCATCAGAGAAACATGTACTTTGAATAATTTTTACAGATACAAAGGCAGATCTGTAAAAGCCCTCTGTACCTGATAGCTCTGCTTTCAGAGATTCTATTCAGAGTCCTGACCATTCTCAGAAATGTTGGGGAATGGGAAAATGGGAAGAGAACAAATATATGTTGATTGCCTGTGAGTGTTTGACATAATTTGTTGGTGTAAATTATAATTCATAAACTCCATTGTCCGAGCAATATAACCTTCTGCACATTCTGAAATAGCTTCCTTCCTATTTTGAGCCCCTGCCTGATGCCAGGAACTCAATCTCAGTTAATTCAGGGTTTCTGCCCCCATTTTCCTTGGAGTGACATCTCAGTTCTTGAGGGATGATTGCTGTTTTATTGCCAGCGTGGGGCTGTTACAGGGTGGGGAAGGGTATGTGATGTGGTCCTCAGTACCACATAAGTCCTACCAGATTTTAAAAAAAGGTGAAATGGGAAAGGTTGTTGACCTTCCCACCCAGTCTCTTACTCCCAGGCCCAAGGCCACTTCTTGCTTCACGTGCTCATTTTGCTCCTCCCGAGGCTACTCCTGGGTGTGCAGACTGCTTTAAGGCTGTTGGAGCCCAGAACTATTTACTTTATTTCATCTTGCCCTTAACCCTGGGTATTTGCAATATTATTTTCCATTTGCAAAGGAGGAAAAATGAGATTCGGAGAAGCTCATGTCGAATTAGTGGTAGAGCCTAATCTGCTTTTCAAACCCATGTGGCCCCCTTTGCCACAGTGACTACCCACCCAGCTTTATCCCCCCCACTTCTAAGAAGCCTCTTCTGATCACCCAAGATTAATGTCTACCTCCCTAAAAATTCCACAACTTCACTGTCCAAACATTTGGTGTGATATTTAACCACCACACACTGCATTACATGCCAGTTATCTGCATAGACATCCAGATAACCTCAGTTAGGACCCCGGCTGCTAGGGGGCAGAGACCACCTCCTGCGTTTTTCTCCATCTCTGTCGCTGGTACCACACTACATATGTGGCAAATGCTCGATATATGATTGATGAGACTAAAAATGATGTGGTGATAAATAAATCAGTAAATGGAGGACCGTTTACTCCCTATAACTCTTTGTTCCATCTGTGTGGTTAAGCTGCGATTACAGCCTACTTAGCCCCAGAGAGCCTGCAGATGATACCTGTTCTTGCCCTGGCTTTTCAAGTCCACGTCCTTAATCCGTGTAGTACCTTGGAGAGCATAGAGATCCAGCAATGATGTAGTTTTATCTCATACCACCCTTCTTGCTACACCTACACAATCTGCTTGCTCCTCCCACCTCCCTGACTGGGTTTTGTCATTTCCTGACTCCATGCCCAGCCTCTAGAAATAGGTCTCTGCCTTCTTTTTGGTTAGGACAAGTCCTTTGGACCCTTACTTTGCTCAGTGATCATGGGAGGCCCTGCTGCCCTATTATAAGATTGATGCTCCACTCTGCATGCCCGCTTCATTGTCTGGGAACAGACAGTGCCTGGGCCCATCAACCTGTGTATTCTCACTGGCTGACCATTCTACCAGTGCTCTCATTTTCCCACCAGGACGGAAGGATTATTGTATGAGGGACACCTAAAAATTATCCCAATAACGGGGTTAAGTACAGAAATGTCTGATTTAATTTTCATTATTTTAATTTTTATAAATAGTTTAAAATCTATAGTGAAAAGGAGGAATATGACATGTTTTCTTATATATTCTACCTCAAAGTTTAATCACCAAGTATAATCCCCACAAAGTGGTCAGGTCTATTGGTTGTAGGGATACAAATGACACTTGAATTAACTTCACCAAAAGAAAAGAACTAATTGTCTTATGTGACTGAAAAGTCTAGGGCTTCGGGCACAGTAGGATCCAGGAAATACCTGTCTCTTCTTTTGATCTATTAACTTTGTCTTTTCTTTTTTTCCCCAGCAACTTCTGGTTTAGGTGGGGTTTTCAGCTGCTAATCTCGGAAGAGAGGTTCCTTCTCTTTCAGCATCCAATTAATTCCTAAAAAAAATATCCCTGGCCCTGTTTGGGATGTGTCCATTGTTAGACTCTGAGCAACTTGGATCACATGTCTTCCCCTATGGTTTGTGATGCAGGAACCCATGATTGTGAACCCCTCTAAACTTGCATAAAGTAGGGAAAGGCAGATTCCAAAATGAAAGAATGGAGGACAGTTTAAAAACACCACCACCACCAAGTATCTCCCATGTTTCACAAGTGGGAGTTTCTGAATTAGGTCCGCCCTAATGCTTTCTTTGCCCTGATGAAGTGAATCCATGTCCTAGGAAGGGCTAAAGGGAACTAACATCTGTTGATCTTATATTAGATTCAGACACTGTGCTGGGTATATCATGTACATTATAACCTTTATCTTTTAAAACTGTCACTCCCCATTCAGTTCTTTTAAAAGTTGGGCATTGCCCAACCGAGTGAGCTGGGTCTCATGTAAAAGGGAACCCTTTGCACTCTTAGCATTCACAGCTCCCATTTCTCACATGAGAACCTGGAACTACTCTTTTTTTTTTTTCACATTTAATTTTTCAAAAATTTTTTATTAACATATAATGTATTATTTGTTTCAGGGGTACAGGTCTGTGATTCATCAGTCTTATACACTTCATGGCACTCACCACAGCACATACCCTCCCCAGTGTCCATCACCCAGCCACCCATCCCTACCACTCCCCACCACTCCAGCAATCCTCAGTTTGTTTCAGATTAAGAGTCTCATGGTTTGTCTCCCTCTCTGGTTTCATCTTGTTTCGTTTTTTCCCTCCCTTCCCCTATGATCCTCTGTCTTGTTTCTCAAATTCCTCATTTCAGTGAGATCATATGATACTTGTCTTTCTTTGATTGACTTATTTCACTTAGCATAATACCCTCTAGTTCTATCCATGCTGATGCAAATGGCAAGATTTCATTTTTTGATGGCTGTATAATATTCCATTGTATATATATACCACTTCTTCTTTATCTGTTCATCTGTTGATGGACATCTAGGCTCTTTCCACAGTTTGACTATTGTGGACATTGCTGCTATAAACATTAGGGTGCACGTGCCCCTTCGGATCACTATGGGGTAAATACCCAGTAGTGCAATTGCTGAGTTGTAGGGTAGCTCTATTTTCAAATTTTTGAGGAACCTTCATACTGTTTTCCAGAGTGGCTGCACCAGCTTGCATTCCCACCAACAGTGTAGGAGGGTTCCCCTTTCTCCACATCCTCGCCAACATCTGTCGTTTCCTGAGCAGTTAATTTTAGCCATTCTGACTGGTATGAGGTGGTATCTCTCTGAGGTTTTGATTTGGATTTCCCTGATGCTGAGCGATGTTGAGCACTTTTTCACTTGTCTGTTGGCTTTTGGATGTCTTCTTCGCAGGAATGTATGTTCATGTCTTCTGCCCATTTCTTGATTGGATTGTTTGTTCATTGGGTGTTGAGTTTGGTAAGTTCTTTATAAATTTTGGATACTAACCCTTTATCTTATGTGTCATTTGCAAATATCTTCTCTCATTCTGTTGGTTGTCTTTTGGTTTTGCTGATTATTTCCTTTGCTGTGCAAAAGCTTTTTATCCTAATGAAGTCCCAATAGTTCATTTTTGCCCTTGCTTCCCTTGCCTTTAGTAATGTTTCTAGGAAGAAGTTGCTGTGGCTGAGGTCGAAGAGGTTGCTGCCTGTGTTCTCCTTTAGGATGTTGATGGACTCCTGTCTCACATTGAGGTCTTTCAACCATTTGGAGTCTATTTTTGTGTGTGGTGTAAGGAAATGGTCCAGTTTCATTCTTCTGCATGTGGCTGTCCAATTTTCCCAACACCATTTGTTGAAGAGACTGTCGTTTTTCCTTTGGACATTCTTTCCTGCTTTGTGGAAGTTTAGTTGACCATAGAGTTGAAGGTCCATTTCTGGGCTCTCTATTCTGTTCCACTGATCTATGTGTCTGTTTTTGTGCCAGTACCATACTGTCTTGATGATGACAGCTTTGTAATAGAGCTGGAAGTCTGGAATTGTGATGCCACCAGCTTTGCTTTTCTTTTTCAACATTCCTCTGGCTATTTGGGGTCTTTTCTGGTTCCATACAAATTTTAGGATTATTTGTTCCATTTCTTTGAAAAAAGTGGATGGTATTTTGATGGGGATTGCATTGAATGTGTAGATTGCTCTAGGTAGCAGAGACATTTTCACAATATTTGTTCTTCCAATCCATAACCATGGAACATTTTCCATTTCTTTGTGTCTTCCTCCATTTCTTTCATGAGTATTCTGTAATTTTCTGAAGACAGATTCTTTGCCTCTTTGGTTAGATTTATTCCTAGGTATCTTATGGTTTTGGGTGCAATTTTAAGTGGGATTGACTCCTTAATTTCCTTTCTTCTGTTTTGTTGTTGGTGTATAGAAATGCAACTGATTTCTGTGTATTGATTTTATATCCTGCCATTTTACTGAACTCCTGTATGAGTTCTAGCAGTTTTGGGGTGGAGTCTTTTGGGTTTTCCACATAGAGTATCATGTCATCTGCAAAGAGTGAGAGTTTGACTTCTTCTTTGCTGATTCGGATGCCTTTTATTTCTTTTTGTTGTCTGATTGCTGTGGCTAGGACTTCTAGTATTATGTTGAATAGCACTGGTGATAGTGGACATCCCTGCCGTGTTCCTGACCCTAGGGGAAAAGCTCTCAGTTTTTCCCCATTGAGAATATTGGCTGTGGGTTTTTCATAGATAGCTTTTATGATATTGAGGTATGTTCCCTCTATCCCTACACTGTGAAGAGTTGTAATCAAGAATGGATGCTGTACTTTGTCAAATGCTTTTTCTGCATCTATTGAGAGGATCATATGGTTCTTGTTCTTTCTTTTATTAATGTATTGTATCACATTGATTGATTTGCAGATGTTGAACCAACCTTGCAGCCCAGGAATAAATCCCACTTGGTCGTGGTGAATAATCCTTTTAATGTACTGTTGGATCCTATTGGCTGGTATTTTGGTGAGAATTTTTGCATCCATGTTCATCAAGGATATTGGTCTGTAATTTTCCTTTTTGATGGGGTCTTTGTCTGGTTTTGGGATCAAGGTAATGCTGGCCTCATAAAATGAGTTTGGAAGTTTTCCTTCCATTTCTATTTTTTAGAACAGTTTCAGAAGAAAGGTATTAATTCTTCTTTAAATGTTTGGTATAATTCCCTTGGGATGCCATCTGGCCCTGGGCTCTTATTTGTTGGGAGATTTTTGATTACTGCTTCAATTTCCTTAGTGGTTATGGGTCTGTTCAGGTTTTCTATTTCTGCCTGGTTCAGTTTTGGTAGTTTATACATCTCTAGGAATGCATCCATTTCATCCAGATTGTCTAATTTGCTGGCATATAGTTGCTCATAATATGTTCTTATAATTGTTTGTATTTCTTTGGTGTTGGTTGTGATCTCTCCTCTTTCATTCATGATTTTATTTATTTGGGTCCTTTCTCTTTTCTTTTTGATAAGTCTGGCCAGGTGTTTATCAATCTTATTAATTCTTTCAAAGAACCAGCTCCTAGTTTTGTTGATCTGTTCTACTGTTCTTTTGGTTTCTATTTCATTGATTTCTGCTCTGATCTTTATTATTTCTCTTCTCCTGCTGGATTTAGGCTTTGTTTGCTGTTCTTTCTCCAGCTCCTTTAGGTGTAGGGTTAGGTTATGTATTTGAGAACTTTCTTGTTTCTTGAGAAAGGCTTGTATATAGCAATACCACTCTCCCCTTCTGCCTGACATTTCCAAACAGAGACTCCCCACCCCTGTTGATTTACTCTGTGGGCCATTCACACTGAATATTCAAGATGGCCCTACCATGGTATATTGGTTAGCTCCACATTGGCATTCTCTGAGGGACAGAGTTATCCCAATTTTGCTTCTGAAGATACAGATTTTCCAAGAAGTAAAGGAACTTTTCCAAAGACATATAGACATAATTTACTCAATATGGAGTTAAACCCAAGGCCTGATTATAAATTTACCAGGCACTAACTATCTTAAATTAACATGCATGAAGCCCCTGCAAGTCCTTGCAAATTTGGCAAGTCATGATAGAATTTTTGGTTTGGTCAATAAAGATATTGCAGGTTGGTGATGTTTCCAGATGATGTTCTTGCCTGAATTTTGAATTGAAAACAGAAAAACAAAATTTAGGAATACAGAAAAACAGGGGGTACCTGGGTAGCTCAGTCAGTTAGGTGTCCAACTCTTGATTTTGGCTCAGGTCATGATCTCAGGGTTGTGAGACTAAGCCCTGTATTGGGCTCCACGCTCAGTATGGAGTCTGCTTAAAAGACTCTCTCTCTTCCTCTGCCCCTCACCCCTGCACTCTCTCTCTCTCTCAGATAAATAAATAAATCTTTTAAAAAAATGAATACAGAAAAACAGAATTACTATGAAGATTGTACTGTTTTTGAGACAGGTGCTTACCAGAATTGTGCAGTACACAACTTGAACAATATTGCATTGTGACCATTCAAAGAAAGGAATAAATAGGAACTTCATTTAAAATAAATCATCATTTAAATTATATGGTTTACTTAAAGAAAATTAAGCTTAAGACTTACTTATATTACTTATATATGTGCTATTGAATTCAAAGTAACAGCAAAATATCTATGATTTACTTGAGCCCTGCAATTTCACGTATCTCATGCATATGCCTATAGAATATCAGATTGTTGATGCTCTGCAAAAGCATAGCTTTTTGATTCTAAGGATAAAAATTATATAAGCATCAGAATCCAAAAGCTTCTTTTATTTCAAACAGCTCTTAACATTTTGACAAGTTAAGCACAAATGAATCATAAATGTACAGATTAAATTTCTCTCAGAATACAAATGGGTTTCAATTGGAGGAGGAAACAGTGGTTGGTCAAATGCATCCCTCTTTTGCTGAATCATGAACTTTAAAAAAACAGCCTACTGTTTAAAAATTCTAAATATGTTAATAAAACCACAAATGTGAATATTTCCATGTTCTAGGGTTGTGTTTCCATTTTAGAGTCCAAATGGTTTAACAAGCATGTTTAGAAAGAAATTCGCTCCCTTCTTCTAATTAATGGTTTTTCTTATCTGGCATCCTATACAGTTTTACTTGGATTTCTCTGCTTCATCATTTCTAGTTAAGTAGAAACATAAGCTGACTACATCTGATTAAGACCATTTCTGCTTCTGTGTGAGCTCTGTGGTTTACCTGAGGAAGAAACTTCTCTATTTGTTTCATCCATCGCATAACAGGAGCAGTTATTATTTGGGTCACTGAGTGAAAATCATCAACAAGACACAATTCCAAAGGGTGAGAAAAATAAATTGCTGTTTACCAGCTACACATCCCAGATTCTTTAATAATGTGATCTGACTTTGGCTGGATGTATTGAGAAAGCAATTAAAAGGGTAAGAGAAAAGTAGGGTAAGTAATCCTAAGAGCAGTAAGTTACCCACCTACGTAAAAGAAAGTAACCCCTTCAGAGACAGCACAGAATCCCAGAAGTAGAAACTGCTATGTGTTTCATGTGGCCTCTTGCTCGGTGACAAGGGCAGACATTCATCTTTCTAGGTAGGAGTTGAAACAGAACCAAGGGTGACATGTGGGCAAAGAAAGGAGGGGCCCAAGAAAATGAGAAAATAATCAGTGAAGGTTTGAGATGATCACAGAGTCAGGTGCTTAGCCCAGAAGAGCAAAGTGCTTCTCTACCAAAGGGCAGAGAATGGGAGGTGCCCATGACTAAAAAGGTAATTAAACAAGAGGCCTTTTCCTTGGTAGCTACAATCCCTTTTCATTGATAGAACACAATCACTTGTGAGTATTACAGAGCCCTTGCTATTAAGAACCATGGTACTAGGAGCCATGAGGCATGACTCTATCTTAGTAGAGCAGTAAGCTTAAAGAAATATTGAGATTAAAATGCCTATCTGATTTGGAACAAAATCCATACCCAGTGACATCAACGTTATTGCTAACTTTTGATTTTCAATATTCCCTTGGAGACCAGCTATGTATTTTCAACATCTGGGTTGAATTCTTTTCATATTTCTCAAAGCAGCCTTGTGCACCTAAACTTGTCATCTTGGTTGTGTCAATTTGAGGGAGAAGTGGGTCAAAAACAAATGAGGTAGAATGCAATTCAAACAAAGTTGGGAATAATCATCAGTCTGGCAGAGTACTCTAAGGGGATACAAAGATTTATTATTTGTTTCTGGATTCTGAGTCCAGAAAGGGGGAATTCCATTCATTTTGCCTTTTTTTTTTTTTAAAGCAGGTTGAAGTGTGGGGAGAGGGGAATATCGCTCTTTTTGTCCTTCATGTAAATTGGAGCTGAGGAATGGCCAGGATGTGGCAATGGTGCTAATTTCAGAGTTATCTTGAACCTCAAGGGAAGATCTGTTTCTGTGTTTTGGGTGGCTTGAAAGCCCTCCAGCCATCAAGGCCTAGTTACCAGGAAACTCTTTATAAACTCAGCACATGCCCTTGGTTGACCTTGTTCCTTATATTCCTAGAATTTGCAAGTAGAGTCTTCAATAACAAGCATCTTTAGACAGCTTCTAAAGGGGTAAGCATTGCTATCTGATATAAAGGAAACATTGTGCAAAGCACATTCTATTGTAATGAGCATACAGCCAAACAGAAGAAATGTGAATCCCTTTCCCTGAGATTTGAACAAACTGCTCTGAAGGCTCACTGGAGGGAAAATGTCTACCATGCCTATGTAGCCAGCTGGAGTCTCATGATATGCATTGCTATTTAGATATTTGAATACAACTCAAGGGGAATAATGTGGTATAATAAAGAGAATGTCGACCATATATGGGGCTTGACAGACATAGGTTTAAATCCTAGCTTTTTCATTCACTAACTGAGACACTGAGCAAGTTACTTTTAAACTCTTTGGGTCTTAGTTTCTTCATCTGTGAAATGGAAACAGTAGCTATCTTTGAAGGCCAATGTCAAAGAGCTGATGCAAGTAAGTCACCTGGCATCTAGTGGGCATTCAAAAAAGTTGGTTTCCTTTACTTCTGCCTCTCCTCCAAGTGTCCTCACTTGCACAAAATAATTTCTTGACCAGTGCTTGTTAGAAGACTCAAAAACTTCATGAACTTAAAAACACTCCACCAAACAACCCTTTAACAAACTGCTCCATAAAAGCATCTAGAACAGATGTTTCATTTCTTTTAAAGAGCATAGGGTTTAGCCGCAGAGAAGTTACAGAGTACGTTTTTTGAGCAGCCATTTTACAGGGGCCAGAAGGTCAAGTCACAGATGATCTAAGGTCCCTTCCAGTTCTAAAATGCGATGGTCCCATGAAACTGTAGCAGCTGCAAAGCAAGGCCAGCCTTTAGGGCTCAGAAAGGATAGCTCACACTGCGCTGGCTACTGGGCCTACTGAAGTTTTGATTAAACCCCCACTACCCTTAAATGTTAGCTTTGGGATTAACAGATCAAATAAATGCATGTTACCTCTTTGTCAGATGTAGCCAAGGTATTTCTGTAGGCTAGTGTATTTTAATGGAGAGCATACACAGTAGTTAAACAAACTAGCAGGCAAACAGTCCGTGAGGATGAGAACGACGGTCGGGAGAGGGACATGATCAGCCCAGTTTACTAATCTCTTTATCAGTGATCATCATTTGATCTATGTGAGGAAAACTACCTATATGTAAATTTATAGGTCTTGGGGAGAAATCTATGACTAAGAAATCTAAAACTAAGAACTCTCATGAAAATCCAAACAAGGATGCCGAGGTGAAAATGATTTTAATTTGTTTTTAAAATCAAATTAATTTCCATTTAGATGAATTTTCAAAAATGAGTTCTAGAAACTTGGTTTTGCAATGTTAAGCATTATTTGAAATAATTTATTTTCAGTGGCTATTTCAACATGAGAAATAAAATGCAAACACACAGGCTATGACAATGCCTTTTACCAGGAGAGAGAGAGAGAGTGTGTGTGTATGTGTGTGTCTATGTGTGTGTATGTGTGTGTTGGGAGGATATCTTTTTTTGAGAAGATAAACTTTTTTCCTTCTGTTTTGGGAGTTTATTGTTAGAAAGTACTGCAAGTTTTAAATATCTTTTCATTCGGTGGACACATGGATTCAAAAATCACTTTTCTTTTTCCCACTGAGAGTCAGGGAGTCTAATTAAGTAACAAGAGCACAGATCTTAAAGACATTTCAAAATCAAGATATTCTTGCCTCGGGAAGTAACAGTCTGTAGCAACAGAGAGCTGCAGAGACAAACATGTTTGAAGCACCTACTGTATACTAGGTTCTGCTTTGACACTTATGAAGGGGCTGAAATCCTGGAGCTGTGTAAATGCCCCCAGATGGTATTCTAATTTACAGAAAAATAAAACTTTTAGGGTGAAATGGAGTCTTCTATTCAAATCTGATCAGATAAGAGATTTAATTTACGTTAACTAATATTACATAGCATTAAAAATCAGTAAGGAAGGAATTTACTTGATTGTTTCTGGGTTTTTATATTTTGAAATATTCACATTGGTAAATTTCTATGGAGTGTCTCTGTGAGAAGAACTGGGATGGTATAAAATGACTAAAAATGTTTCTGCCTTTAATTATAGTCTAGAAGGTCAGAATATGTATTCTTACTTTAACTGAGTGCTACATATAATTAATAATGGTATAATTTTTATAGGTGAAGTTTCATAGATATGCATGAAAGAAAACTATTTGATTTCAACCTTGCAAAAATAAAGAAAACCACCCAAATTTTAAAAAGTCAATCAATCAATAAAAGCAATAGAAAACAAAACAAAACTGGTGGGAGGGGTTACACCAAAATGTACGCAGTGATATTTTTGTGGTGCTGGAGACACGTGATCTTGGTTTTCATTCTTATTTACTTTTTAAAGTAGCCTAAGTTTCTTGTATAATTTAAATATTTAAAATACAAAAATTCTTTAGAAGGAAGAAATGGAGTTAGGGAGAGTATTGGAAAGAGGAAGGTGGGAAGGAAGTCATGCTTGAGAAGAATATTTCTCCCTCTGCCTCTCACACATCTAAGAATTGTGGCTCTAGACCAGAAACCCATAGCTGCTCATTTTGGCTTATGAAGTTTGTCAAGATTTTCCCATTTGTAGCAGAGGTTATGTAGCCATGTCTTCATCTGAAGACAAATGAAGGTCTGCAGGGAATGGACAGATACTGAATCTGAGATACTTTAGGAAAAATAAGCATGATGGAATAGTTAAAGCAAATGGGAGGCAAAGTTCACAACTATTGGCCCAAATAAATTAGGAGCAAGTAAAAGGCCAAATGAGAAGGGGTTGTAGCCACAGAGTGACAAGTAGATGAGGATGGAGGCTAATACAGAGTGCGGGGTAGGACCATTGTTCGGGGAGAGGATGGCTGGGATGCCATGGGATTGAAGGGAGGCAATGGGGGAGGCGTCACCAAGCTGAAGTAAGGTTTGGGGTTTGAGTCATTTGCTGGAATGACAGCTAGTGTTTCTTGTGGTGCCATCAAAGACTCCTTGACAAGTTAGAACTTCTAAGGGAAGCCTCAAGAGATTTTCATTAGGTGAACCAACTTGGAGCAGTCTGCCCATCGGTAAAGGCATAGATCCAGTGAAATGGGTTCTGTTTCTCCGGGGTGGAGGTATCTATGCCCTATTTGTGTCATTTCTGCTGGCAGTACATGGCCCTTCAGTTGCACACAACTACCTTTCCAGTATGGCTACGTGAGTTGTAGTTTAGTTTCCCCCCCAATCCTAAGGTCCAGTAGAACACCTTGGGACTGATGCTCTATTAGTTTCCATGTTGTATGCAGGCCACATAGTATGGTCTAGAAACTGATGGATTGGAGCTATGTTTTAAAAATCAGAATATTCCACAGAAAAATCCAGCTTTCTGATACCTTTGACAAAGATCTGTTAGCATTAGACTCCAGTTCCTGCAAAGTAACAATGGATAGAGCTCAACAACAGTGTTCATTCTTTTACTTCCTGACTAGAGTATTCTCCCAAGGGATTATTTTGTTTACTGGCAAAACGAGACCCTTAGAAGCAAACACTCCTCATTCTTCCTCTGGATATCAGGTCTGCATATGACTCCTGAAACTCTAACATCCTCTAGATCCATGAAGGCAGTGAACTGAGCACAAGATACTACACTGAAAATGGTGGAATAGAAAGGTGGAAAGAACATGGGTCCCTGAGGATATCATCGAGCCACTGAATCAATGTGCCCTTCAGCCATCATAGTTTCAGATTTCTTGTGAACGTGGGATAATCCATTTTGTTGATCCTAGGTTTCACTTTATTTTCATCATTCACCATCTCTGAAATCAGAATGTATTTTGCCATGATAATATCTTACAATCACTGCTGGCTGGGGGCGGTCCTGACATAGTTGTTGCTGCCTGTGCATGAGTCAATTTGACTGTGATGCCCAGTGACATGACTGACAACTGCAGCCCCTCAACAGCTCAGTCAACAAACCATTAAAGGACATTAGAGTTAGGGATCTTGTTTTCTGTCTGAACACTTTCCATTGACAACTTATGGAAACATAAAGGAAGCATCATCATCCACATTTCCATGATGACTGTCAGTGCTTGGAAGAAAATTCAAGAGGCAGTAGAGAGCAATCTTTTAAGGAACGATACATCACCAACACTTTTGATGTCACAGAGGACAACATTGGTTAGAAAACAATATGGAAATTGATGGTTCTGAATTTAAAAAGTAATGAAGACTATAAATCAATGTATTTGATTTATGGTTGCATATATTTCTGATATGATATTTAGTATATATGTGATATATGACAAAATATGTCTCATTTTTACAATTTTTTTCAATAGATATAAAACTGTAAATCATTAGAGGACACTGTGTCAATGCTAACTGAAGGCGTTTTATTTTTTTTCTTTGTGCTTCATAAAATAATGGTTTGTGTTATAATTGGTATCTTACATTTGACAAAATCAATAATAAATTCTTTATTGTTTAAGTTGAGGCTTTCTGTTCCTGCAATCAAAAGTTTCCATGATGATAGAGCATGCAGTTTATGAAAATTCTACAGTCATTAACTTTCTTTTTAGCTCCCTAAAGAAAAAAGGATAGAATATGTTAATATTCATGGGATCTGAGTTCTTGATCTGGTCTCTTCCTAGGTAGCAATTGATGCAAGTAGTGACAGAGTTCCTTTCTTGCTAGTATGATGGGTAGGGCGAGCAAGGGGAGACTTGTCTGTGAGCTAAGAAGACATCTCTGCATCCTCCCTTCTGCAAAGGCATGTCACTATTCAACAACCATTAGTTATGCTCATGTGCTAACGAGCAGTATCTTCTGGAAATGAAAATGTGCCAGCTTCATCACTAGCAGATTTCTTAATTAACCTGCTGATACTCTTGGCAACAGAGTTAGCGGTTGTCTTAGAAATGAATTATTTGGGTTCCTTTGTCCTACAGTACTCCCTTTATTCTCTCTGACTATAATAGGATCAGGGTGCTCTTTGATTAGCCCATCATAATTTCCTAAAGTAAGCAAGAATTTGAGAAACCACCCATGGCACATTATTTCATTGCTTAAACTTGCTGCTGACTCTTCTGTCCTTTGATAACTAAGTCCTTCCTGAACAATAGCGTTAATTATACCAGTCATTTATTCTACAACTATGCCTTTTCTCTTGACGTGTTTCATCCTCATAGACAAGATTAGTGGCCTCCCCCAGAGAAGACTCACCATGGGCATTACCTGTTGGGAGAAGAAACGTTTCCTGCTCTTCAACCTGTGCCTGCTGCAGTTATTCATGCCTGAGAATACTTGCCACGATATGGGCCTTGCTTCTTCAAGAGTAAGATGAGGACTGGGAATTTCATCCCTGTGATAAAGTGCACATTTCTCATTAAATACAAATTTGTCATTTGAAAAGGTTGAATAGAATTCAGAATTCTATTTTAAAAAAGAATTCCAGTTGGTTAAATTTAGTGTTATAAAAAAAATTCAAACCAAGAATAGTTTCTGGCTTTGAGCCCACAGTATTTCTTTTGTTGTGAATTGGATGTATTTTCATTCACTGTAAGCATTTCCTACAGTGTTTGTCCTTTTGAGAACACATATTGATAGCTCTGTTGGCTTTAATAGTACCTCTTTCCTTCAGAGGTGACTTAATTAAATTTTATTATTGCCAAATAGGTAGGACCTTCATTTTTATTTTAATTTTTAAGTGTCCCTCAGCTCTTTCGCCTCTTCTGTCATAAATCAGGACTGCTGTCTTCCTTTCCACTGCCCCCATCTTTTAACAGATGCCACATTTGCTCCTCCCCCTAGTACCTGAAAAGAGACAGCCTTGAAAGACAAATCTCTGCATTTTCTGCTAACAGTTCATTTGATGCTGAAGACTGGATGGTCCACCAGTGTCCTGCCAGTCTCCCTGACCTGCCTGTGGTCTCTTTTTACTTTCTCTTATTCAACCCTTCCTTGGGCACTTGGTGATTATAAGAAGGCAACTTCTGTTTACCGAACGCGTATTTTGTGCTACTGGGCCCTGGCCTGAGTGCCTAACAGACATAATCCTGTTTAACCCTTCTCACTGCCTTAAAGGTGGCTATTATTATCCTTGTAAAGGCAAAGAAACCAAAGACCAAAGTGATGAGGCAACTAGCCTGGTTTACCTAGCCAGGTGGCAAAGCTAAATTTTACCACCTCATTTTCCAGACTCTGAAAAAATCCTTCTGGTTATAGAAGTAACATTCAGAGTCTCCTAAAGAATGTGCTAATTTCTCTTTTTTGAGGGGTGGTGTGGATTTTTAGGCTACTTCACTTTTTACTATATTCATGACATAGAAACACAAGAATGATCATATCCATGAACTCAAGTCTCCACGTACTTGATCTCCGATATTTTGGTATGTTTTACTTCAAACTATACCACATCTGAGACATCATCACCACTTTTTTGTGTTAATTTCTGAATTAAATTTTCTCCTAAATTTGTGATCAGTGTATTTTTTGTCAGAATTCTGCCGAAGTATCAGGATTTCATGATAGACTCTTTCATAATCCTGATTGAAACTTTTTATTCTATATCAGATTTTCTGGCACAAGATGAAACAAGACCATAATCATCTCAGAGTGCTATGTGGGGTAATATGCAATCTTTCAGGCTACTGGTGACTGAAACTATATACCACAAATAAACCTAACTTTACAGTATGTGAAATGGGAATGCTAACATCAATGTTTGTACAGGAATCAATAGGTCTGATCAGTTGATGGATTTGCTGAGAAATGCTTTGAAAATAACAAGAGCAATGTAAAGAGCCCTAATCCAGTAGCACCGTCTTCATCCCATAGGAAGGGCACCTGCTGGTTCCTCCTGTGATTCCTCAGACTCAGCCGAACAGTCTGAGGTCCTTGGGATTCTATTCCAAGAGAACAAAATGATGGGATAATTTAATTCTAGATCAGTCAGCTTCAGGATAGGAAGAGCTCCTGAATATTCGAAAGTCTCTCTATAAAGACGAAGCTACACTAAAGAAGAACTCTGTAATTCAGTCACCCTAGGGAACAAATCAACTAACAAATTTGGAAGAGAAAGGAAGACAATTTTATGTGGCTTTTAACAAATTTGCTCATTATCTGTTTAATATTTTCTGGGCTGTGAACAGTGATTAGTACATCAAATTAATTCTTGGATGGTTTGCTTGGCTAAGTTAGGATTTCTAGGAACAGTAAGCAAAAGATCATCTAATCCAATTGGATCAGCTTCTTCTCTCCCACCCTCCGCATAGTCCCTGTCTGCTTCTCCCAGCTCTAGTAATTAAACAGTCTTGTTTCTCGGCACTGTGTGGACCACAAGGCACCTTACCCTGAAGCCTACCCATGGGATTTTAGGGAAGTCTGAAATTGTACGGAACATTTAATGTTCATGAACAACCATGTGTCTTTCTGGAGAGAGATCATAGCTTTCATCAGATTCTCAAAGATCCTCTGACACTAATGGTAAAAAACATTGGTTAAAAAAAGTCATAACCTGGGCGCCTGGGTGGTTCAGTTGGTTAGGCGACTGCCTTCAGCTCAGGTCATGATCCCAGGGTCCTGGGATCGAGTCCCGCATCGGGCTCCCTGCTCTACAGGGAGCCTGCTTCTCCCTCTCTCACTCCCCCTGCTTGTGTTCCCTCTCTCGATGTGTCTCTCTCTGTCAAATAAATAAATAAAAAATCTTTTTAAAAAAAAAAGTCATAACTTAAGGAATTTTTTCGTTTCTCCTTTTTGTGTGGAAGTCTGTCCACTGATAATATTAATGAACTTGGCCTCTATTCTAGGTGCTTTGGATACACAAATGAACAAAACTAGATTGCCAACCTTTCCCGCTCTCCCACCCATTAGAGCCTTAAGTTCAAATAGGGGAGTAAGATAATAAGAAACCATCCAAGTAGGTGGGCCAAGAACTTGCTAATACTGGTGAAAAGTAAACATGGCCACTCTAGATTGGTGGTTATTGTCACCTTTCGAGGGTTTTGTTTTTGTTTTTTATTTGTATTTCTTTTTGTAAACACTTCTTGTAGGCAGTTCTCCCCCTTGAAGCCAGTTGGGGAATCCCATGGCACGTCTTTGGCATTCCCCTTGCTGAATGTGTGCAGATGCCCAAGTGGTCCCTGCTTTGCATGCCAGTCTGTCGAGCACCCGGCTGCCTGCCACACACAACACAAGAGCTTGCACTATCCATCCGCGCTGACAAAAGAGAAAACGAGAGGTATGGACCTTGACAAACTCTGCCTCATCCAAAAATAAAATTGATCCAGACCACTAAAAAACTCCAAGCTCTTTCATTAATAGGCCTTGGAAAACCACAATAAATCAGCCTATTAGAGTGCAACAGGGGTGCAAATTGGTGTCTCAGTTAATGTAGGTAAAGATTTCAGTGCGCACTGCATATATCAAAAATTTAACACATGCTGCTTGGCAGAGTTTTAATGAATACAAAAAGCTCAATTGCTTAAAACCAACACAACCCAGGCATTACTTCATTTAGCTGCCAATAAAATTGTCTCTTATTTTATTTTCTAATGGTTTATCAATACTGGTAATTTGCTGCTGGTTATAAAAAGGAGGATGGGGGCGGGGAAAGGGAATTTAAATAAGTCCTGCTAACTAGAAAAGAGGTTGGTGGGCCATTTTGTTCTGCTGCATAAATTAATGACCAAATGAAGTGAGGTAGTGAAATCTCCATTGCTTCCTTAGACTACAAACATCAACCTTACTTGGAAGAATACATTAAGTCAGGGGTGCACTTTGCTCTGCAAATCTGCTGTTGTCCTTTGATAAAAGATGTTAAGGCATTGTAATCCAGCCTCTCTCAAAGAAGTTCTCTGACTAAGGGAAACATGGTTTTGCTCTATTTTGTTTTTTCCCATGTAATATAGCAGCGGTGTGAAGTTTGCTGGTAGAAGCCCAATGCAAGATCTCACCTGCCTTAACCACTTTCTATAAAATGCAGAATCAACAGAAAGCCTGTTTTTGAAGCAGGTGAGGAAATTCTATCATTGTAGCCAAAACAAACAAGTCTTGTATGTTTCCCCAGTGCAGGAAGGGAAGGGCTCTAACCATGGTTCTTACCTGAATAACTTTGTGTGAGGGGAGTGACACTGTTTATTTTTCCCTGAATGATATTTATGTTGTTTTAAAAAACCAGATTCATGATAATGAACTAACCATGAGAAGTCATTCATTGACTGATTTGATCAATAAACATTTATGGCAGGCTAATGTATTAATAAGTTAATGTAGAGATTAACCTGTGCCTTTTAAAATTATTATTATTATTTTCTTGCTTGAGCAGACTCATTAGAAAATGAACAAAGAAGTAATTGTGTCCTTCACCCATAGAGGAAGGGTAAATAAGACTGCGGTGTTCTCCAGTTTCTAGGCTCCTTTGCCCAGGACAATCTTTTCCCCTCCCTTCCCCTCCCTTCTCCTCCTCCCTCTCTTCTTTTTTTCCTTTTCCTGATCTCCTTTTTCCTCTAAGGCTGGTGGGGATGCACCAGTTTGATGACATCTTTACTCAGCCCTTTTGGGGTTCTTTCTAGGCCTTGAAGAAAATGAGTCTGAAATAGTCTGCCTTGGTATTGACCTGTCACCCGCTCACATTTACACCTTCCTGAGGTGATAACCCCTTAGAAGGAGAATGGTCTCCTGGGTGATTTGGGTGGTTGCCCCCAATGCTGCCACCTTGGAAGTGGGGTAAAGGGGTCCTTAAGAGCCAGCCAAAAGTGAGTTGGGGGGACCACAGCTCTATCACCTCCTAGAGTAGCAGAAAGAGAAACAGTGTCCAGGTAACCGAAGCTGACTGATGGCCTGAGGGCAAGCCTCTCATTTTCATGGACTGCCTGAACCCAAGGGAGGAGGAAGGCACCCCAGTAAATGATTCTGCTGTTTTTATTACCAATTGACAATTGAGAAATTAGAGCAGAGTAAGGTTTGTTTTAGAAAGGTAAATAATTGTGGCACTTCTTGCAGTCTGTGTTGTGGGACAATTTTTATTTATGACACATCTATTGAGCATCATTTCTGAGCTAGACCTTATGCTAGGCAGATGGAAAGAGCCATTGCTTTCTCTCAGGGGAATCTAAGTCTAGTGGGGAAGGCAGACAAATAAATGGACAGGGAACTATAACACAGGAAGAATTCTTTTCTAGTACTGTGAGCAAAAGGCAGGGATAGCGCAGAGGAGGGGTGGTTGAATCTGTTTGCATCTTAAATAAGAGGGATAGGGGAGGGGGGCGGAGCAATTCAAAATGAGGGATCAGCATTTGCAAAACCACAGAGTTGGAGAAGGTTGTCCTGTGTTGAGGACCTGTGAGAAGTTCTGTGTGCCTGAAGGTGGGGCTGTAGGGTACCTGGTGGGAAGTGATAAGAGCAGAGGTCCCTTAAGGCTTGGGGAATGAGTGACATCAGCTGAAAGAATATTTCAGCTTAGTCTCTGCTCAAGGAAACATAAACGTTTGAAATTGTACAGTTCGCATATAAAAGACACTTGATAAAGGATTTTCCCAAATATGACAAAAATATTTAAAGAGTGCATGACATTGCCAATAATGAGTTGTAAGGCTGAAAGAAATTTTCTAAATTATCATTAATAATAAATTCTGATCAACTGCATTACAGGAAACGCTGAATTATCTTTCTAGTCTCTCTATAGAAAAGGTTATTGCAGAATTTGGTCATAGGAAGAGACAATCAAAGATTATGCAGCCAAAACATGTAGAATAAAAGCATTTGTAGAGGTTTGTCAAGCAGATAATTAACAAATCTTATGTTATTTTTTTCCTCTGGGTTTTGTAATATTTTTGGTATTTGTTGGCTTTTAAAAGTTAACGATTTTATGTTTTCTCATTTTAAGTAAATATTCACTGTTCACCTCCTTCTATATTTATACTTTTGTATTATTATTCTTAAAGAATAATAATTGTATGAACTTCAGGTCCCCTCGAACCTGGGTTAGCCTCTGGGTAAGCGGAGACACTGGGGATGTGGGTTGGAACCAGTCTGGAATCTGAGCCTCAAGAAATGGTGGAGGACCCTTCATGTTCACGTGAGGCTTCACATCAAGTGGAGGTGATCGCATCACTTTCCTTATGAGGAAACAGGGCCAGGAGAAGTCACACGACTTCCTAAGTTCTCTGAGCTTTGTGGTAGCAGAGCCAAGAGTAGGACCCCATTTTTATTTCTCTGGCATGTCCTCTTCTTCAGATTAAAGTCTACAAAGAACAAGCATCAGGTAAGGGTAGAAGTCACAAACAAACTAATTCACTGGTTTTGGCCAGTACAGTGTTTAAAAAACAACCTGATGTCAAGACCTTTAGTTGGGACATGCTCTCTGCTGTTCACATAGTACTTTCCATCCCCATTGTCCTATACTTGGGTGATGGATGTAATTGTCCTATTAGCTTGCGAAGGCATTTGGCTTAGGGCAACTGTGCTTGGAGAACAGAAAGGTTTTGAGACTGTAGGTTTGAGACAGTCCCTTCCTGGGTAGTATTGCTAGATGTCTGTTCCCATATGAATCTGCTATAGCAATATCCATCAGCAGCTCTGGCCTTTGAGTTACTGGGTAGGAAAAGAACGGAAGTGACATTTTACCTGCCAGTTATCCTCAGGGAGCCAGGCATGATGGTGTTTTGTGGACATGCAACCATTGGCATGGGAAGCTGGAGGAAGGCAGACTCTTTGAAGGAGAACACTGCCTATGAGAGCAGTCCACTTGGAGCATACCTCAGCAAGGGACTGTTTGTATTTCATTTCAGCCCTCGACCACACCATATCTGGCCATTTAAGTTCCAAAGAAAATGCAATATTGCAGGTGTCTCAGGATAACATTGGCCCAAGAGATGGTATGTTTTCAGTTATGAAAGCACCTAAAAATTCAATAACAAGGGACATGATTCCAAACAATTATGTTGCTGTAAAATTTGGCTGATTAACATAGGAAAGTCTTCTTAACTATTAGTTAATCCACACTGGGAGATAACTTAAAAAGAATGGTTATGAATTTGGTCCAGCTAAGTTCTCTCATGATATCAGCCTCTAGGCCCTTCTGTAAGGTACCTTGGAATATTTTTCTTAGGGAAATATGTAAGGTTTTAGCATACATAAGGTATTATGAACCTCTGCATTGTTCTTAAGAGAGTCTGCATTTATCTAAGACCTACATGCTACGGTTTTATGTTTATTACCTCAAATTCACTTTATAATCTTGCAGTATTTTCATGTTATAAATAAAGAAGTTGAGGCTCCAGAGAGGTTATTATAATCCAAGCCCCCACACTTATTAATATAACAGACCTAAAACTAGAACTCAGTTCTGTTTGGTTGCGTAGGTTATATACTGTATTATATACTGTATTATATACTGCTGCCTCAACACCACTACCATAAAGGAAAGCCAAAGCCAATGAGTAGTGGTAAGAAGGACTCTTCTGAAGGCCTATGTTGTACCTGAGTACAACCCATGGTACTAGGCCATCACTCTTGAGGCTGGTTCATTGCATTTGGTTCTAGGCTCTGTTGTGGTTTGCACTGATGGGCTGGGGGGCTGCCATATTGTTCAATGACTGCCTATTTTTGAATATAGTTACTTTTAAAATTATTTTTTAAAAATTTTTGATGGCGGGAGGGGGCAGAGGGAGAGAGAGAGAATCTCCAGCAGACTCCCTGCTGAGCACAGAGCCAGACGGGGGCTCAATCCCAGGACTCTGAGATCATGACCTGAGCTGAGACCAAGAGTCGGATGCTTAACCAACTGAACCACCCAGGTGCCCCTGAATATAGTTACTTTTTTCCTCCTGGGGAAATCTGGGAACAGAGTCACTGAGATACCTTGTATCCGTCTCTAGGGACTGCCTACCTGCTCATCCACTTCATTATCTAAAGATTTAAGGTACCCCATCTTCCTTTGCCACCACATTCTTTCATCCCCACCCAGAAGAGTCTTTGCCTACCTGGCTTCACTTTTCTTTCAGAACTGGAGTTGTCTATGGTGGACAGACTGGCTGCTATCTTAGGATTTGATGTATTTTTTGTGAATGACTTCAAAGTATATAAACTGGTGGTAGTCACAGATTCTGAATTCCAGGAGAGACTCAAGGCTTCGCCCCTCACAAGTCCCCGCTGCAGTCTTACAAGGAGAAAGAGCTCAGATATGGACCAATGACAAAATTGAATTTTTAAGGACACACAAGGTTGCCCCCAGAATAGGGGTGAAATTTTAAGCAGGAGTTGTAAAACTGTCATAATAGAGGCAATATTCTCTAAGCCACTTCGGATTCTATTTTGCTTCTTTTTTTCAGCCATGTGGAAGCAAAGGACAAAAACTGTGCAAGGATTAAGAAAGTGTACTCCAAATTGGAGGCATCAGTGTGAACTCGTTATTTTCAAAATATTTATATGTGTGTATGCATGCACATGTGCTCATGTATGTATGTATGTGTTTGTGTATATGTAAGTATCTGTGTGTTATTTGTGTATACACATGCATATATTTTCCAGCTCTGTCTGCCGAAAGAACTAGAAGCGAAAAGACCCCAGTAGCAATGAGCACACCCAATGCTCAGATTTTGGTCCCTAATACCATTGTTTACTAAAAGAACAAAGATGTCTCAGGGAAATGGATGAATGTGGGACTGGGGCATAGAAAGTTCTGGAGGATCCTGGAACATCCTGTTATGCTAGAAAATAAGGGAATGTTTAAAAAAGGATGAGGATAAGTCATAAGGATAAGAGAAAGCCTGATGTGACTTCTACTACTCAGAGATGGAACAATTTGAATATCAAAGTAAATAAGGAGAGTATGAATATAAAACCAGTAAAGAAAATAGAAGTCCATGAAACTATACTGATAATAAATAGATAAGTAAATAAATGGAAGAAAAGGGAGAGCTCTTACTTAGTGCAGAATGCCAAGAGCTGACTGGTAAATGTGGAGGCATCGTTTTATAAACATCTCAGTCAAGAATGGTTCAGGCAAAAATAATCAATGAATGCTAAATCCAGGGAGGGGGGATTTTGATGAGGAACAGCATATTTTCATGTTCTTAAACTGACTCCCCACAGACTGCTTATTAGTGTCAAGGGGAATAATTATTAACTATATGGTGTAGAAGTCAGATAACACCTTGATTAGATAAGCAAACTGAAATCACCAGTGAAGATCAAATAAATATTGTATACTTCCAGAATTTAATACCATGAGAAGAACATAACACTTCTGAATATTCTGACCAGAAATGTGTAATGTAAATGTAAGTATAAGGACACATCAGACAAACCTTAAATCACATATTTTCTGCTAGAAAAAGAGGAGGAAGGAACTCTGTTCTTCAAAATGTCAATGCCCTAAAAGACAGAAGCTGTGGAAATGTTTCAGATTAAGAGATTAAAGTAACACAATGACTACATGCAAACCCCATCCTAGACTGAATCCTGTACTAGACGGGCGGAAAAAAACACACACAATAAAAGACATTTTTAGGTCAATTGGAAAAATTGGATTATATAGGTTAGATTAAAATTTTATATTAATGTTAATTTACTGAATGAGAGACCTGTGCTGTGGTTCTGTAAGAGAATATCCCTGTTCTTAGGAAATACGCACTGAATCATTTAAGGGCAAAGGAGCGTGATGTATTCAACTTTCTCTCAAGTGGTTGTGGAAAAAAATATCATATATAATATCTGTTGTACATAATATTTAAAACATTATTTATATGTAAGGAGATGAGAGAGCCAGCAAGCAGGAGTGCAAACAAAGCAAACAAAGGTAACTATTAACAATAGGAAAATCTGGGTAAAGAATACATCTGTGTTTTTGTACTATTCCTATTCTTGATCATTTTTTGTAAGTTTGAAATTATTTACAAACAAAAACTTGAGAGAGGGAGAGATCCAGTCCTGGCTGTTGTGGTTCCAAATCTGGTTATTTACCAGCTATGTGATTTTATTTTATTTATTTATTTTTTTAAAAGAATTATTTATTTATTTATTTATTAGAGAGAGAGAGAGAGAGCATGAGAAGGGGGAAGGTCAGAGGGAGAAGCAGACTCCCCGCCGAGCAGGGAGCCCGATGCGGGACTCGATCCCGGGACTCCAGGATCATGACCCGAGCCGAAGGCAGTCGCTTAACCAACTGAGGCACCCAGGCACCCCTAGCTATGTGATTTTAAATAAGTTTTGTAATCTCTCTGTGGCTTAGTTTTCTCAACTAGAAAGTTAAAATAATAGTACCTTCCCCATAGGGTTTTTGTGGGAAGTAACAGAGATAATGATAATGAAAGTGTTTATTACTATTGACTTGGATGTCTTTTCATTAAGGAGGTGCCCTAGCCTTGGGAGGTAAATTAGGAACTTGGATGAGGTAGATCCCCAGCCTAGGACCTCTGCTGAAGGTGCATGAGCTATGTCTGGGAAAGCAATCCTCTTCATCCCAAGTTCAGAGATTTGAGGCTACAGTTGGAGGTACTGGTAAAGAGTGAGCGTACTTAAATATCTGTTTTAAGACCAGCAGAAGTGGTGGTGACTCTGATCGTCAGCCAGTCAGATCCTGAGATTCAGGAGCCTGGTGATCTTTCTAGAAAATAAAGACCAGAGGACCGGAGTCTTTTGGGGAGGGAAGGTGAATATTTCCCAATAACAAAAGCAGCAGTGAAAATAAGAAGTTTGATGCGTGGAAATAGGGCAATTATAAATAAACCTGGTACAAGTTCTCCCCAAACAGAGATTGCCTTGTGAAATTCTGTCAGTTAACAGGATGCTTAACAGGCAGTATCAGGCAAGAGGGGAAAAATGTTGGCAGCGTGCAGGAGAGGTGGAAGGCCGAATCTGTTGTGCCCACGTCAGTTTCCTAATTTGGATAGTTTCTCTCACAAGCTCCTTATGTGAACACAGCTTTGGCAGTGTTATGATTAGAAACATAATGCATTCCACATGCGCCTGGAAGCTTGAAAGGCCACAGTTCAGGGTTTTGGGTGATGCCTGCCAAGGTGGTCCCCTGGAAAGCCACCTTGCTGTGACCCAGGCTCGAGTCACAGTCTCCTTGGCCAGTCATGAATAATGATTGTTAGAGGGAGCCGAGCAGGGGCTCGGCCATCTTGTTTACTCCTCATCTCCCCCAGGACTGGGGGAGGGGAGGTGCATGGAGGAGGGCAAGTGTGTGTGACTGAGGGTGTGGGGGATCAGGGAGTAGCGAGAGCCCTCATGGACCCTTTCTCTTCCCTTTTGCCACCTCGCTCCACCCTGATCCTTTCAGTTGGTGTGTTATACTGCTCAGTGGAATAACCCTGACTCATCTGGCCAGAGAGGTGTGGTGAGGAGGAGACCCAACCTTACGTTGAAATTCCCCAGCTCAGCTACTTGGGACTTGGGAAGAATTTGCTTCTCTGATCCTCAGTTTTCTCAGCAGCAAAGCGAGGTAATTTCTCCAGGCTTATGAGGAAGGGAGAAGGTGACTAGCATTAAGGGTCTAGGACAAGCCTGGCTCCAGAAGGCACCCAGTGGATGGTTGTCAGCATCGTTCCTGTGAGCAGTTGAGGAAAGGCCATCCTGGCCTGCCCTTTCTACCTCACTGTCTTGCCTCCAGCTCCCCAGTGTGAGCACAGATCTGTCATTATATGTCCATCCTGAAACATCCATCAGCTGGATGGCTTGTACTAATTCCTTTTCCTTATAGCTTTAATGGCGCTAATGTTAAAACTTGTCTCCCCTTTAACCCTGTCAAATAGCAAACCATGCTGAACCTGCTCATTCCTAGCATAATTAATATTTAGCATTTCGGTAGTATGTCTCAGCTTAAATTGTTATATAGAAGAATCATGCTTACACCTGATTTACATTTCTTTCTAGCCTTCTAAATGGCCTTTTTCTAGGAGTCAGACTGACCACTCCTGAGCAGAGAAGAGACTTAGAGATGTTTTCAGGGTTGATTAAGTCTGATGTTATTATGCGTATGTGTGTGTATATCATTATGTTTATTTTGAATAAAACCAGGGCTTGTTGTGGTAGTTGTTTTCATGTTTCCAGTTGAGCCTAAAGTCTTTATGGTCTGAGTGAATTATTTTCCATCTTCTTATCCTATACAACAATATGAAGCCCTATGGGTTCCTGTCTGATTTGAAATATGGATAAAATTTCCTCTTATCAACTGCTAGTCAGAAGTGTAACAACAAGAGAATTGATTTAGAGTCGGAAGATTTTGACTTGAGTCTTGGCTTCACCACTTGCCAGTTCCCCAACCTCAGACAAGTAAATTCACCTCTCTGAGCCTCAATTTCATCTAGAAAATGGAGATAAAAATATCCCTGCCCAGGCCAGTAATGAGGATTAGAAATGGTAGTATACAGGGAGCATTGGTAAAGTGTAAAGTGCATGCCAATGTTAATTTATTGTACTTATTGATTTTTCCACTGTGCAACTGAGGATTTTCAGAAGAAGGAGAAAACATAACTTCTGTTTTCAGTGTATGGTGATTATTAAGTTAGACCTTATGCATTTTCTTATTTAATCTTACCTTTTCTGCTGATGAGTGTGGCTTAAGCCTTTATGCTTCTCTACTAACTTAATAATATAACAGTATCTGCCTCTTTTGAAAGGACAAATGAGCCAATAGATAGAAGAACATTCTGCACTCTGGGGAGGAAATGTGTTCGGGACATCTAAGGTAGCGCTCTTATTGTTAGCATTATTCACCTGGATCGTTTTTGTGCTGATACAGTAACATTATCACCACCCAAAGTGGAAAAAAATAAATTATTGATGGCTTTGCATACTCATGCTGGGTTCCAGAAAAGGTTTGTGAATAGCGAGGACTTGAGCTGAAGTCTCCAAAGGAACAATGAAGGGGGTTGGAGCACGGTGGAAAGGAGACCTGTGGGGATCAGTTTCCAACTGCATTGTGGCAAAATGAATAATTCAAGAATATTGTTTTGGGTTAGGTATCCTTTTCAGCATCTTTAAAAACCTCTCTTTCTACCACCGTGGGATCGCATAACTATTCAATATCACGTCAAGGAGTCTTTCTTGACTGTCGTGCTGTATGGTAGCAGAGTGAAGTATGTGATGTTTCAAATAGATTACAATATGTTCTTAACATAAAAATATTTATTGAAACTGTGATCCCTAAATACTTGAGAGGTGTGTTTTGGATTCAGAAATGTCTATTCAATTGATTTCCCATCTTGGAGGTAAGCATTAGGAGAAGGATAAGAAAATGAGACCCACATGTGACACAGCCACACAGATCATGTACGAACATTTTGGTTAGATACACCCTTTTTGTAATTTCAAGCGTTTCATTTTTTTGTAGCCAATGATGCCCTTTAAAATATTGCTTAGATAGCTTCACTAAACTTATTTATAATTTGCCTTTTCCAAAATGGATTTTGGGTGATTTAAAAAGGAAGACACACACAACTGGTTAGTAACATATATATGTATAAGAAGATGGAAAAAATGTTATCTACCAGGCTTTTTCTTGGGGGAGAACTGTGTTTGGAGTACATTGACAACCTGCCCATAGTGGAAAGAGAAATCCCAAAGGCATACTTAAATAACCAAAGATGATTCCTGAACTGCCATGCAC
This sequence comes from Mirounga angustirostris, assembly GCF_029215605.1. Classification (NCBI taxonomy): domain Eukaryota; kingdom Metazoa; phylum Chordata; class Mammalia; order Carnivora; family Phocidae; genus Mirounga; species Mirounga angustirostris. The sequence continues at coordinate 87,044,245 of NW_026991709.1, read as the reverse complement.
AGGCCAAGGACAGAAATACGTGTTATTCCTAAAGAGATGGGAGAGATTGAGATGGGAACAGGAATGGGTGACACAGGTGGGTGACACAGGTGGGTGAAATTCCTAAGTGATGTGTGTTGTCTGACCTTGGTTTTCCTGCTGGCTCCATCTTCCTATAGATTTCTGTGGTAAGAAATTTCCCCAAATGCTTACTATTGTGTTTCTGGTGGCAACCAGTGAGGGAAATGAACCTTGGCAACAGAGGGTAAAAAGGAGGATTCTGAGCCAGAGGCTTGGAGGCATCAGCTGACGTCTGGGTTGTCCAGACATTACAGGCAGGAAGTAAATTCCTTGGTAATTTACAATTGTTAATGGAGGTCCATGGTTCCAGCTCTCACTTGGAGTTTCCTGGCAGCCACTGTAGAAAGGGAAGCATGGTCAGCTCCATATTTCTTGTTCTCAGGAAGGAAGATGCATACTATCCTCAGAAGTTTTTTTTTCAACTTTAATTTTGGAAGGTGTTTCTTATGCAAGGCTTTCCACAAAAGACCTCAAGTGATATAAGGAAAAAATGCCTTCAAAAGCAGTTTTGGGGCACCTGCGTGGCTCAGTCGTTAAGCATCTGCCTTCTGCTCAGGTCATGATCCCAGGGTCCTGGATTGAGCCCCACATCGGGCTCCCTGCTCAGCGGGGAGCCTGCTTCTCCCTCTCCCACTACCCCTGCTTGTGTTCCCTCTCTCGCTGTGTCTCTCTCTGTCAAATAAATAAATAAAATCTTTTTTTTTTAAGCAGTTTTATAGCTAATCATAGTAGAAGCAGATTTTATGTGGCTGATGCTTGAACTGTCTTCAATCTTTGTCCAGAGCATGGAAGCTAGAGCACAAACAGTGACAAGAATTCTTTGAAGGACTAAAACAATCTAGTCTAAGTATGTAGCTATCTCTAGTGGGTGCTTGTGGCTGATGTGCCACATCATCCCATCCCAGTTGATTAGTCCAAGCCAATCAAAGTAATTCCTTTCCCCTTGCTATTGACTCACTCAGGAATCAGACTATGACCTAATCCTGGCCATGAGAGGTGAGGAGAGAAAATCTAGGGAACTTCTGGGAAAGATTTTCTCCATCTCAAATAGGAAATACAGGAAGAATGTCTCTCTTCCTTCATGGAACATTGTTGTCTGTGAAGTGACACCATGATAATGAAGTCAGTACTCAGGAAGGCAGAGTGGGTAAATAGGAAAGACTCTTCTTGAGCTACTGAGTCAGTCATCCTTGGGAATCTTCTAGTCCTATGCAAGCTAATATGTTTCCTTACTGGCTAAGTCAGTTTGAGTTGGAGATTGTCTTACTTGCACTTAGAAACATCTTGACTGATACATCTTTCAATAATCTATCATTACCTAATGATAAAAACAGTGGAAATCATAGGGGACAAAGGAAAGCGAGTGGATGAGGTCATAACCCATCCTTTGGCTTGCCTGTCCAAACAGCTCATCCTTTATCACTGTCCACCTCCAGTTACACCTCTGTGCTCCAAGAACACTAAACTTGCTTGCATAGTTTAGTACAGACTATCCTTTTTCCAGGAGAGCTCCCTTACCCCCTTGAGTGAGTGTGCATATATATATACACATTCAAGCATGCATGCAACATCTCCAGCCTGGCCTCTTCTGCTCAGCCTTCACTCTTTCAAGTTCATTCAGATGCCACTTTCTTAGGATTGGGGAACAAGGGGATCCTTTGACATATACTCCCAATCCCTGCCCATTTAAGGTATCTGTGGTAGGGAGTCTTTAAGCTGGCCCCAGTGATCTCTACTCTGGTATTCATGCCCCCGTGTAGTCTTTTTCCTTTGGTATGAGCTGGAAGTCACTCACTTGTAATGAATAGAATGCAGCAGAAGGGTGTCCATTTTCTCCCTAAGATGTCACTTCCAAGAGTAGGTTACAAAAAGACTGACTTTTGTCTCCAGCACTCTTTTCTCAGTCTCCGATTCTCTCTCTTGGACCATCAGTTGCCAGAGACCCTCAAATATCTATAGAGAAGCCCACATGGTAAGAACTGAAGCCTGCCAGCAACCATGTCAATGAGCTCGGAAAAAAATCTTTTGAGACCTACAAAAAGTCACATAAGTGAGTTTGGCAACAGACGATACCACTTCCCCAATTAAGCCTTCAAATTAGACTTCAGCCCTAGCTGACAGCATGGCTGTGACCTTATGAGAGATCGTGAGTCAGAGGTAACTAGGTAAGTCATGCCCAGGTTGCTGATCCAAATAATTTATGAGATAATAAATGTTTGTTCTTTTGTGCCACTAAGTTTTGGAATAATTTGTATTACAACAGAGGTAATAAATACACTATCCCTTTCCTGAGTTCCCACAGAAATCTGTAGTTCCCCCATTATAACACTTATATTCTGTGTTATAATTATCTGTTTATTTGTGTGCCCACTCCACTAGACTGTAAATTCTGTTAAGATAGGGGCATTGTCTGTCCAGTGTGGTACTGTATCTTCCGCAAATAACGCTGTTCTTAATAGATACAATATGCTACCACTCACTGAATAATGATAGTAGGTTGGGACTCTATAAAATATGTGGCACTAATATTGCTGTGGAATAGGAAGTTAGGTCAAGGAGATAAATACCATAAAGAAAGGCAATGAAATTAATACCAAATTATAAAAGTTATTAATTTAACAAATGTGTAAACAGACTGAGCACCAACTAAGATGGTATATAAGATAAAATAAAATTTTAAATATCATACCCTTGGTAATATGCACTGTGATGTCTACTGTGGTAGAACTATCAATGAGAGTGAGGGCATAAACAGATGTAAAAACACTGACCATGTAACTGTCAGCATTGAACCTGGGCTGATGGCCTGACCTCTCTGGGCCTCAGTTACCCATAGGTAAAGGAGGCTTCATATCTTCTTAAAGATCCCTTTTAGCTCTAATATTCTAGTTTATGTGTGAAACCATTCTGTAAACACTTACCTCAAATTATTTCAGATCTGTGGTCCTCAGTCTCTTGATTTTTCCATCCCATCACAGCTGAGGGATCCCACTGAAACAGTGATTTTTTTCAGCCTGTAGGGAGGAAAAGGACACAGCACATTGTGGGCCTTTTGGAATTTCTGGGTAATATGTATAGTGTGAAAAAGTTTCCCAGATCATTCTGACCTGCTCGATGCCCAGTTTTGAAAATCTTTGGTGTAATACACGACTAACCAAGAAATTATGGTCAACAGTCCAGAAATTCTGCTGTTTGACAAAATGAATGCAGTAGACCTTAGTATATATTCAGTAGAAGCTCAAAAGAAATAGCTGGAAAATAATCTAAGCAGAAACACTTAACAAGTGACCCATTCTAGGAGAGTTATGTCAGAATATGGATCTTAGAACACCATCACAAAGTTTCTTATTTTCCCAGAGGCTGAGGTACTTTACCCAATGAGCTTTTGAACCTGGCAATCTATCATGTTTTAACAATAATTCAGAAGGCAGTACCTCAAGGCATTTACCACATGACCAGGAGGCTTCTACATCTACAGGAGTTTATTGTCAATATCTTTGACTGGAAAACCCCATATTGCTCTAATTAGTTTATAGCAGATTCTTTTGAGATATAGTAATAACGATAATATCTAGCTTTTGTTTAATTCTTTCATTTTTCAAAAAGCTTTCCATCTGTCATTGTGTCATCCTCAAAGTGCACCGGTTAAGTAAGCAGTGCCGGTGTCCTAACATTTTCCCTGTAAGTTTACTCATTTCCTCATTCACTATCTGCATTAATCCAGAATCCACTGTGTGTCAGGGACTCAATGGGGATACAATGCTGAATAAGACGTGGCTGATACTCTTGGGGGTTCAAGATTTAGGAAAGGCAAACATGTAAGCAGGTAATTATAGTGCTCTCAGGTACGTGCTTTCTCTCACATAGTAACCTGGGCATCTATGTTACACCTGGCCCATATTTAGAACTACAGAGGAATGGTGGGCTCAAGGGGATGGTTCCAACAGTGGAATTATTCAGTCCTCAACATGTCAGCAAGGGTTCCTCCATTCACACACCATTCCATGAGGGAATATCATTGCTTTTCTGTACTTTTGGGCTCTGGTTCATCCCTAAAGAAGCCATAAGTTCCCCTAAATTCAAGAGACATATGGCTCACTGTTTAGCAATACCACTTCTCACAGTTATTGATGTTGCTTTCACCCGTTAGAGAGTCCATCTTTTAGAAGAAGCTCTTAAGTTTAGAAGCTCAATAAGGGAAATGTGTGAAGTTTGAATCTTCAGATGAAGCCTATGGTATGCTGGAACGCATGTACATTGGCTCCTGAAAGCCAAACGCACACATCTCTTCCCCACTCAGTGTTCCTTTATACCAGATAGGTAGCTTGAAATTGTCCATGGTGTGGGAATATTTTCACCACAGAAATCGGCAAACCCTACCTATCATGACTGTTTTTCTCCCGAAGAGCTAGTTGTTAAAACATTTGCCAGCACACCACTGACTAGAGCTCACTGTCCTTCGCCTAGGGCTTGATTAAATTGATAGATTTACTAATCGGCTCTGCATATGATATGCAAAACAGTCTCTTAATTTGGGTTTGAATATAATTATACAAACTGTATTAATTTCTTCTCCCTTCCTCCTACATACGTGGGTTAAAACTCCCCTAATTTGACATGTAAATTTATGCAAAATCGCGAACAATTTGGGTTTTATGGTGAGAACCCTGGAACACTAATAACACTGCAATCTTGTTTACACAGACACTGAACCGAGGCTCATTCAAAACCACTCTCCTACGTTGCCACCTACAGAAAATCAACCCAGCTGAAATGAACTTTACTTCTATAATTGACAAATACCTATCTTCCTTCTTGTTGGAAGAAATAAACCAAAGATCAAAACAAAACAGAAAAATGCAGTTGTGTTCATCTCAAAAGATTTTATAAATCATCAATTTAAACAATTCTTTTCTCTGATATATGTCTCCAACAAAATTGCTCCTCTAGAAGGATTTCCCTGTTCCTGCCAATGGTCTTTGTTTTCCCAGTCACCATACTGGAAGCTTCAGTGTCATCCAAGTGTTCACCACTGTGCTAGCTGGGCCCACAGAAAAGGTTCAATTAATATATGTTGAATAGATCATTTTTTTTTTATTCCTCTTCTTTATAATCCTATGTAACAAATCAGCAAGTCTGCCAGTACTAACCTAGGCCCTCACTACTACAACGTTTCCCACTACCTATCTCCTACTTGTCTCTCTCTACTTTCAAGCATTTATACAACAGGCTTTAGCTGAGGGTGTGTTTTGTGGCAAGTACTGGGCTTGGGATGAAAATGAACCAGACATTCCACCTTCAAGGTGGGAGAGACACAAATGGATAAAAAACACTCTCTGCAATATGACAAGGGCTATACCCATGGAAGACATAGAGTGTTACACAAGCAGCAGGGAGAGGGATTGGGCCTATTTCAAGTGGGGGAGAGTCTTGAGCTGGGTTTTACAGTATGCCTAGAATTTTGCTGTGGGAACAAAGTGGGGAAAAAACAATGGAGGAGGAGAGGAAACGGTCAGTGTAGTTGGTCTTGGGTTAAAGCTGAGGCAGGAGTGCAACTGAGATTCCCTGAGTTAAATGCTGCTTTGCCATTCTGAATGACTTTAGGCAACTTACCTCAACTCACTGGGACTCTATAAAATATGTGGCACTAATATTGCTGTGGAATAGGAAGTTAGGTCAAGGAAATAAATACCATAAAGAAAGGCAATGAAAGTAATACCAAATTGTAAAATAGTTATTAATTTAACAAATGTGTAAACAGACTGAGCACCAACTAAGATGGTATATAAGATAAAATAAGATTTTAAATATCCTACCCTTGGTAATATGCACTGCAATGTCTATTGTGGTAGAACCATCAGTTCTGAATGACCTTAAGCAACTTACCTCAACTCATTGCACCTCAGTTGCTTCCTGTGCAAAAGGAGATCATCTAGCTTATAAAATTGTGAGGATTAATGGCTAATGAATATAATTTCTTAGGGTGGAGCCTACAATACCTTAAATGCTCAATAGTGCTACCTATTTTTCCCACTATTCCAGGCAAAGGGACTAGCCTTTGAGAAATTATGGAGATGAGAAACTGATATGGTCAGGAAGGACAAGCTTGCATGATAGCTGGCTATAACACTGGGTATTGGTTGAGGAGCGGTAAAAGATGAGTCTGGAATGGCAGGCCAGAGTCTGGACCTGAAGGACTTTGTGTGCCATGCTCAATTTTTTGAGCTTTAACCTGGAGGTGATAAGGACCCACTGAAGGATTTTAAGAGGGAAAGTGACCATTCTACTTCTTGCTGCTAAGCTGAACGTTGCTTTTATTGTCTTTCTCCTGCCCAATACTGTCAAAGAGGAATAGAGCTGAATGTTTATTAAAGATGGCAAGACAGATTTTCTGCAGTCTAGTTCAGGAGGGGAGACAGACTCCAGTATACACTGAACTCTTCTCCATTGAAACAAAAGGTTTTTAAATGCTGGCATGTACTAAAGAAAAGTATTGAAGGATGTTGGGGGGTGGTAGTGGTCAGTGTGATTAGGCCATCTGTGTTTGCTGACTGGTGCTTAATCCAAGTTAGGCACCTACCCTCCCACAGAGACTGGGCAACAGGGACCCTACTTTTCTTGATGATTACATTTCAAAGGGATGGCTCACTTGAGAGCCATTTTCCTGGGTTGTAGAAGATATATCTCAAATGGACAGAGAAAGGATTTATAATTGTAAGTTTTCTAAAGAAAATGCTCTAAAAAAAGGGAGATTAGGGGCCTATTGTTAGGTTTTGACAGAAACAAACAGTAAATTCTTGTGGCAGTTTGAGCTTTCTCAGCCACATTTAAGGACTGTGGTCATCCTAGGGACAAGGCCTTGGGCTGATAGAAGTCACGCTAGTGCTTGTTTAAGTCTCTTAGAATGTGGGGTAGACAAACTTATTTGTGCTATTCTCATAGGCCATGGTTGAGGCCTAGTTGAGAAGGCAGTGCAAAGGAACCTGACAGAAATTTGGTCAAGGAAGGAATACTCTAGGTAGCTCTCTTCTCTGTTGTGTGACATGCACTGGCTTACCTTTGCGTGGGAAACCTCATCAATCAAGCCCCTCCACAATTTATATGGTCTGCTCAAGTTCGGTTTGGAATGGCCCCTCGTACGTCCCTTTCTCATTTTGATCTCTGGGTTTTTGCTTCTGTTGTTTCTTTTCTCTTCCACCACTTGCATCATTTTTACCTCCCGAAGTCTCACTCTGTGAAGGCCCCATCTCTATGAAGGCTTATTTGATAACTCTGGGCTCTTTTCTCTGAACTACAATACTCAGTTATCTCGCCTCACAAATTAGCACTTACTTACCCACATATTGTGTTTGGAACATACGGGGTTTTGGAAAGTGTACTGGGCTTGGAAGTCAGAGAGGTTTGGATCTCAGGTCTTCTACCAAGCAGCTGTTCAAACACAAGCAAGTTTCATCTCTGAGCTTCAATTTCTTCATCTCTGTAATGGTGAGAAAACTCATCTCAAAACATCATGATTAATTAGATGACGTTATGTTTGCAGAAGTGCCTAACACAGTGCATAGCCCAAGATTCATGTGAAATAGATATTTATTGAATCTTTTATCACTTACGTATATCAGTTGTCTCCCTGATTTGATCTTAGGCTATTTTAGAGTCAAGAACATGGCTTATCTTTTTCTTTTTTGCAATCTTTATTAAAGTGTTGAGCATGTAATAGGTACTCAATAAACACTGGCCGAAGGAATTGATTAATAGCAAGCTTAGAGGGAAGGGGTTGAGTCTGTTGCACAATCTGTGAGGAGTTTAGCAAATGCTCAATAAGGAAATGAGTCCCCAGACACCTACCAAAAAAGAACAAAAAACAAAAAACAATTAATTTATACAGTTCTAGGAAGTACTAGGTTAGTGTAAGGGACTTTTTGACCTTCAAGAAGTCCCCAACAGCCTTTAAAACATTAGGACATACTGAGCAAAAGTCTACAAGAAAACTAGGAAATGGATATAACTATGGGTAACCCTAAAAAAATCTGGCTAAATGTCAGGCCCAGCACTAAAAAAAATGCAATCAGAGCTGGAACTCCCCAACCCCTCACTCCCTTTGTGCTCGGGGTTGGGGGGTTGCGGATATCTCAGAGTAATTAGCTTCTAAACATCCCTATATAATAAATGAATAGAACAGCAGATGCTGAGAGTGATTTATTATTCATCATGAATAGCAAGTGAATGAAATAATTTAACAATCACTAATCTCTAAAAGGGACCTACTCATTTTTAATCATCTCATATGACATGTGATCACTCATTCACACATAGCCCCCTGAGCTCATCCTACTGCCAGGAAGACTTAACGGGCAGCAGAGTGCTATTTATGTACTTCTGTGACATGAGTGTATCATTAGGTGGATATTGCAGCCTGTGGGCTTAGGACCATGTTTTTGTGCAGTGTGACAACTTGACACAATCCATACACGTGTCACCTTTTGCATCCCATTAGTATCGAGGGAACCCACAGATGCTAATATGGCGTAGTGGTAATTATACAGCTCACGGTTCTGCGAGTAGGATTAGAAATGGCAACCATGGTGATGGATATAGATTGTGGTGGGTTTGTCACATGAGAGAGAATGCTAAGGGAATGGTTACCTGATGGAAGTCTTTGTCGTGAGAAGTCTAAGTAAAGCATTTCCTATTCTAATTATAATAGTGCTGGTAAATATTGTACTGTTTATTTTTGAGCCACAGGAGAATGTAGACTCGTATTCTAGTGTCTGGCATATTTGGAGAATTTCCTTTATCTGGATTCATCATTTACATATCTAGAAATTTAAAGAATATAAAATCAAGTTTTGCTGTGATTATAGATGCACACATCTCTAAAAACAAACAGAAAACAGAGGAGAAAATAAAATTGAGTGGGAGGCCAGTTAAACTGGCCAGTTAATCTACTTGGGCTCTGGCACAAAATTTAGTGATGATGGTTACTAAGAGTGCTACTATTTTTTTGACTGCCTGCCATATGCTGGGCACTGTTGACACCTTATCTTATTTAATTCTCAACACAATTCTGTGAGGTGGGCACTATTATCCCTATTTACACATGGGGAGATGTATTCACTCAACCTTTGGTTACATCAATGTCAACAAAACAGTTTAGAAAAGAAAAATCTGAAATCAATCACACAGCTTATTTTGAAAAAAAAGTTTAAAATCCTCTCCAGTTTTTTAAAGATCAGTCTTTATATGTAGATATAATTTCAGTAGAATTATTACTGTCCTGAAATTATTTATATTTTATTCTATCATTATTCCTGTTACTATATTATTATTTTTAGTGGGATTATTATTTCTAGTATCATCTCTAAGAAAAGGAATACTTCTCTTCTGTGCCGAAGTTCAATAGATCAATGTATATGACTGTGCATATGAGTCACCGGGGAGGAGAGGACTTCTCAGTACACAGATTCTGATTCAGCACGTCAGTGGTGGGGTCAGTATGATGATCTGTCATCCCACAGTGATGCTGAGACTGCTGGTCCAGGCACCAGGCACCAGGCACTATGGGTAGTGATGCTAAGTGAGAGAGACTGAATTCATCCCCTTCTAGGAAGTAGCCGTCATTCTGGTTTTGAAGTTAAATAAGCCACAGATTTTTCTTCTTCTCTTTTTTGGGGTGGGTGCATGACGTCTTGTTTTTTTATCCATAAGTCCTGTATATTAGGGTGGAATCGGTATTTCTTCTTCTTGCTCTTCAGAAATATTCACATTTCATGCAGATTCTCTTTGGTCTTTCAAGATAGACTATTCCTGACAAGTTATATTTGTTTCTCATTTGATTTTGAGTTACAGTAAAATAGTGACCTACACTCTTCCAGCCTTCTAAGAAGTGTCAGCAGATTGAATTAACTTGGAAAGGAAAAGAACAAGCAATATGGGCAGGACAGAAGAAACCATTCTGGTGGCATTTACCAAGCCATTTGGTTGGCAGTTTGGTTGGGGAGCACAAAAGATTATAAATCATATATTACTTAGAATGTTTGAAGGTTATATTTTGTGTGAAAAACACTAAAGTATATAAGGCTATATTGTTCACAGGACCAGATCTGTCTTTGACCTGAAAGTTTACCTTTAATGTAACGAAGGCTTTATATGTGTCAGAATGAGAAGCAAGCATCCTTGTATGTAGGCATTTCTATCAGTATAGGAGACTGTCGAGAACCAAGGACCCCTCATGTGTGTGACTCCTTCACATGAAAGACTTCTATTTTATAAGAATTTTTTAAGACTTCTTAGTATTTTATTAGACTTTTGGTATTTTGAAATTTGATAAGAATTCTTTTGGTTATGCTGCCAGTAGAATAAGGCTGATTTTACCAAACCTTGGATGAAGTCAAATGCCCACGGGGAGCCAGTCGGGTCCATGGAGGCAGCAGATGATCAGCAAAAGAGAGGAAGATCTGGCGTGAAGCCAAATTGGATTTGAATTGTGACTTTGCCTCTACTGGCCACGAAACCTTGGGGAATCACCGTTCTGGAGCTTCTGTATCCTCCTATACAAAAACGGGACAAAACCACTGCCTCAAAGATTAGTGTAAGGGTAAATCCTGTCTCCAGTGTAACGGACCTTGCCCCAACTAAGTGCTCCATAAATTGCAGTTTCCTTTCCCCCTTTGTATGCACCAAATATATGCCATTTCAGATACAACTGCATGCCCCACTTTTCCCCATCAACCAAGGCTGATTTATGAGAGGAAGATACTGATACACTTCATTAACAATGTTTAAACTACATGCTCTCATCCTCAGGTTATATGGGTTATATCGGTATCAAAGCAAACTGGTTTAGGAAAGGAAAATTGGACTTTAATCACAGTCTTCTTTTGAAAATATAAAGCTTTGGATCCCTCCTCCTGTTTCCTCCCCCAACTTCTCCTTCCCCTCTCCCCCGCCTTCTTCCTCCTCCTCCTTTTGTTTTTTCAGTCAATTTTTATGTTTAGATAAAACTTTGGTAAAATTATTTAATTTGCAACTATATAAGAAACGTTTTTCTTCTGTTCAAAAGTTGAAGGAACCTGAAAAACTCGATTATTTTATATATTTAGTTACACATTTTTCTTCATTCACAAATTATGCTCACACCCGAGCAATTCCTTACAGCAGGCAAATTCCGGCCCCCTGGTACACAGTAAATAGCACTTCTCTCAAGGGCTTCTTTCAGGCTAAGAAGATTTAGATATGAAAAACCAAAATGCTAGAGTAAATTCTTTTCCTTCTTCTTAAGAAATCATGAATAGCATTTATACAAGAGTATCCAAGATCATTCTTTCCATTTAAAGAACAACTCTGGAATCTCAGTTTTTCCAAGATGCGGGATTCAGTAAGGCGAAAGTCCTTGATCTGATTTTGTTTTAGAATCTTTTCCAGTGTGTTTGTCATAGATTTTTCCCTTTAGCAAACCTTAGTGATTCTGAAAACAATTTTAAATCCATCTTTTCCATTTGCTTAGTCTTTCAATTAAGGATTCAGCATACTTATTTAAGAGGTGGACCACTTATGGAAATAGGAGAAGACTAGGATATGGAAAAGAAGTTAAGTGCTTAAGATTTGGCTTCCTGAGGTTACTTGGAAAACTAGAGTCAGAACAAGAATCTGACGTCTGTCTTTTTTTCTTTGACTTGATAACCCAATCACACTGTCTCTAACTAAACGCTACAGTGTGCTGGACCATTACATAGGATAAAGGGAATGAAATTTCAGAGGTGCAGACTAAGATAAGAATGATAAAATTACTCTGTCTGGGAGTTCGAAGAGTACATCAAATCCCTTATATATTTGGGAACCTTTTCTCTCCCGTGACATACAACATTATTTTAGACTTCTAATGGTCTAGGACACTTGGCGATTTCTCATCTTCAAGGTCACAAGCCAAAGCTGAGAACTTCATTTGCATGACCATGAAACCACTTTCCTCTCTATGTGGCTTGCACTTTGAGGACCACCTCTTAGTTTGAATGTACCTTTTGCATGTATGAAGACTCCATTTTAGGTGAAAACTTCCCTGTGTTTTTATAGAATTTTCCTTTTTGATGAGTTTCTACACTTTCTCCTCCCTAGTTCCCCATTGAGGTGTGCCTTTTCTGCCTCTATTGTAGACTTCCTTGGTAGCTTTTGAGCTCCAGGCTGTATCTTTGAGAATGGGATCTGCCAGAGGGAAACCATAGCCCCAACTGCTTCTGTGAATAAAAGTTCTTTTGGAGAGGTTTCCTTTTCTCCTTCTGCTTCATCTCAAACCAGTGTTTACCTCCTGCAAGGCTTTTCACGACCAGTCAGATCAGTGCAAGAGGGACAATCCCGATTCCCCAGCATTATTATGTAACATTCCTAGGTCCTTTATAGTCTCGCTTCAGAGAGGAGTTTTGGTTTGTGTTTTGTTTTTAAATCAAGACCAGATATGGAGACATCTTTCAGGAATTAAAAATAAATAAATAAAAATGTAGTTGTCTACCATGACCATAAGGAGACCCCAAAGCCGAGGTTTGGATTGTGAGCAATCTGATGTTAAAACGTCCTTGGAGCTTTACCCACGTAGAAGTTGAAGCACTAAAGATGGTTCTAACACTGAAATTTCCCTTATTTCTGTCACAGTTATGACTTCACAGCATTTAAGTTTGCTACTTAATACTTTACTTTCCCAATCTTATTTGGCAAATCTAGTTAATTAACAGCCTTATCTTCATAGAGAAGTATAGTCTTTCCTCAGGCTTTATTAAGAGACCAATTGAGAAAAGAACAAAGAAGAAGCCTGCCTCGGGCACAGAAAATATAAAGAATGATGACATTACTTTGAAGATGTTAAGTGGTCTTTTTTTCCAGTTCCTATTCCCTGCCCCCCCCCCCGAAAAGTACCTCCCTTTTTAATGGATAAGTAAGAAAATACTAAATAGTATTGGAGACCCTTCTATTTGGGCCAGATATTTTTTCTTCTTATAGTAGTTGTAGGGCTTTCAAATAATTCAAATTGCATGTGTTTCTCTTCACAACATTTTCCCTTTTCAAATCATCTGGCCATTATAAGAGAAATATTTGGATAACCAGCTGCTCTTTTTCTTCTTCTTTTTTTTTTTAAGGGCAAATTTCCTATATAAGCAGAACGTCTCTGATATTCCTATGGGGAAGCATAAAAATGTTTATGCCAACTGTAAACTTTCCAACTTAAAATTCCTTAGGATATTATACAAAGCAAAAAGAAAAAGATGTAGAAAAGTCAGTAGTGTCTTGGACAAAGATAAATGGAATTGTTCTTACTCTGGGCTTAGCCCATGGATTTCCAGGGTGAAAAGGTTGCTTATGAATTGCTGGTTTGATTCTTATTTCTAAGAATTTTCCTAGACTAATTTATTACTATAAAAATTAGCCAGTTTTACTTAGTGATACTTGAGATTACGTCTTGCATTAGTTTCTGGAAAAATATAGATTGCACTGTTCTTTGAAAAAATGTCTTTTTGTCAACATGAACTCTGTATTTTTGGTCTCTCTGTGGACCTTTATTTTTCCTGAAGAGCTCTGGCTGAGCCTTTGCCATTTACTGTATGACTATTTTGTTTACAGTTTAGAGGTCTGGCTGGCTGGGTTGAATGCATCAAAAATATGCCTTCTAGTGATAAACCCTTTGATTTACTCTGAAGCAACAAAGCTTCTAGCTTCCCAGTTAACAAAGAAAGACAAGTTTCCTTGTTAATTGGTTTGTGGAGATATTTTCATGTATTACAGCTGCATCCTCGGTTTGCATAAATATTAAATGCTCTTCTACCACTCGTAGTTTTGTGAGTGAGGATGTTTCCTCATCTTAGGGAATAAATGTAAGATTATGGATGCATTTTACTTCTGCTTGAAGTCAAATTTATTATCATCTTTATTAGTGGTATCAACATTGTCCTCATCCTCAACATCATATTAGCTGTAAAATAGATTAATTAATAATTCTTTCTCTCACTCTCTCTCTTTAACTCATATGTTCAGAGAATCCTATTAGAAAAGGCCTACTCTTAAAGTATCTACTACCCCATTGTTCCCAGGCCTGGTGACAAAGATAGGAGCTTTAGTTCACACCATTCTTTCACTAACATGTATTAAGAAACATTACCTAACTTGGAAGTAAGGCAAAGAGATGATGGTATGCCCTTTCAATGTCATATCAGAGCGTTGTTTAGCAGGACCACCTGACGATTATTTGATCATTCAGGGGAATATACTTTTGTTTGACTATATCTAATAATTGACTAAAAGTCTATTTTCTGTGAAGTTGCCTTTTTGTTGGTAGATTTTTATCTGGTAGAGATACAAATGATTTCTGCCTGGTAGAAAAGATAACTCTAAAGGTTATGGTTTTATTGCTTGATAGAATTTATTAAACATCTTATTTGTGTAACCATCTTATTTATGTATCTAAACCCATCTTATTCAAAGATTTTTTTTCTCCCACGATCTAACCCATGTTCTTCTCCTTTGAACCATCTTTACTATCCAGTTCATTCTCATTAATGAGTTGAATAACTGTTTAACACATGCTTATTTTATATTTGTAGGAATTATGTTTGATAACTCACTGAAAATTATACTTTGACATGTGTCCAAGATGCATATATATATATATATATAACATATTTTGCATATATATATATGTATATTTAATGTGATAGTTTATGTTTGAAAGTAATGTCAGGAAAGCAATCATGAATTAGTTTAGACAAATGAAAACTTCATATAAGTCTATTTTAGGACCCAGCACTACTTCAAGGACAGACCAAGTCTCATTATTTAAAATATTGATTTTCTAACAATATGTTAAGGAATTGTCTTGGGCTCCATGTGACAGATGGAGAATCCTTAAGGCATGCTGCCCTAGTAGTGCAATTAGCAAAAGCAGAGTGAAGTGCCACCTTTATCCAGCGAGCTTTCCAAAAGAATTGTGATTACCATGACTTGCATGAGAAAACAAAAAAATTCCTTTAATTTCGGGACACTTGGGTGGCAGTTAAGCACCTACCTTTGGCTCAGGTCATGATCCCAGGGTCCTGGGATCGAGTCCCGTATTGGGCTCCTTGCTCAGCAGGGAGTATGCTTCTCCCTCTGTTTGCCGCTCCCCCTGCTTGTGTTCTCTCTCTCACTCTCTCAAATAAATAAATAAAAATCTTTAAAAAAAAAATTCCTTTAATTTCTTCGACAACACTTTGGCCCACAACTGGAATTGAGTTCATTTGTTAAAACCAACCAACCAACCAATACATGGCAGTAACTTTCTGCTTCAACTAATTAGCCATGGAGCCCTGTCAGCTTTCTTGTTATTACTGTTGCTATTGCTCATTCTCCATGTGATTAGTTTTGAAGACATATTTTTAAATGTTTTAATAGTGGATGCTTAGTGAATGAATGTTTAAGAAGTCAAAACAATATAAAAATGTATATAGTAGAAAACTGTGTATTTATCTTTGTCTCCATCATACTATTACACAGTCTCTCCCAGGGGGAACCAGTCATTAGCTTTTTAAGTATCCTTTCAGATGTCACTTAGGAATATAATAGCAAACAGGAATATATCCTTATTTTTCTTTCATTCTACATAGAAGGTAGCAAGTCATACACACTGCTTGGCACCTTGTCCTTTTCTCTTAAAATGAACACACCAGTCATCTTTTCATATCATTACATAACATACTCGCTTTCGTTTTGGAATGCAGTGTGGCTTTGTCAAGGTAACAAGCGATCACTTGGGATAATCAAATCCCAGGTAAACGTGTAAGGGTGTGCCATTCACTTCACTAACCATTTAATAGACCAGTCAATATTCTAGGTGCTGGAGGTGAAAAATATCAGACACAAACCCAGTCCTTAAGAAGCTTATATCCTACTAAGTAGAGATTAAAACATCACTAAAATACAGTGTGGTTAGTGCTACAATGAAAGCATTTCTTAAAGGCTGTGGAAGAGGAGCCAGGGAGTGATTAGTTCTGCCTTGGAGGTGCGGGACAGGAGTCAAAGAAAGCCAAAAAACGTGGTGACACTTGAACTGGGTCTTGAAATAGGACTATGTCTAAAAGAAGCATTTCCTAGTCTAACTGCCTGACCGAGTTCTTGATTTTTGAAAGAAAGAATTTGGCTGTAATTATCCTGTCTTGAATTTTCTTGTGTGACTCTGCCCTGGGGTATTGGGATACATCATTTTACACTCTGCCTGGAATTTACATCTTTTAAGTGTCTGTGGATTGTTTCCTTCTTCATCATCAGTGTGCCTAATGGAACGGAGAGCCCTGCATCTCCCCTCCTGCACCAGCCACTTTTCTTGAAGACTGTCATGGCTGTGCTCTCCTCCTGGCTCTTCCAGCCAAAATGACACTGCTCTGTATTCTGAAAAAACAGATGTTCAGAAGCAGGCCTTTTCTAAATCTGAATACAAACAACTCCACGGTATAAGATTCCCTACCTTTCCAACGACTCCCGCCAGTGTAGTTCATTTGCACTTTTCATTCCCAGTCTATCTATCCAGTGTAATAGCTCCGTCATGAGCTCTCATGCTAACTAAGAGCTCTTCAAATGCCGACCCCGAACACCCCTCACAATATGAACTGCAAGCCATTTATTTTCATTTGTTTACAGGATTTTCAATCTTTCAGCTGGTTTTTCAACCATGAGATAGTGTCCATATAGATGTCAATTTTTATTAAGCTCCTAAGTAATTTTAAAGCCCCGCACAAAATGTTTTTCTCAAGTCCTTATACATCTGCTACTCTGCTCTCCCACATTCCTTAATCATGTAATTCCCTAGAAATGACCTATCAAGTATGATGAAGTTCTTTGTGCACCATCTGCATTTTATTTCACTTCTTTCCTTCTTTCCCCAACCCAGGCCTGCGCTCTGCAACCACAAAGGAAATCAGTGGTCAGGCAAGAATTTTGGCCGGCCTAGTGAGACACTGTTATTTTTCACCAACTGTGGCGACTCCGTGGGGCATAATATTTTTAAAAGTCTCTTTTCCCAAGATTCTCACCAGACTGAAAACTGGCTGGAGCTCTGTTATTATTCTCGACCCAGAGCAATTGGTGGAGAGCCTCGAGTACAGGGACAGGGTGCGTTGCCCTCTTGAGACTGCCCTCTTCAACTTCGACTGAAGAACTGGAAAATCTTAAACAGCCAAACAGTGCTCGAGGTTGAATTGTCTTACAAAAATCTGGCAATTTTGCCCTAAATGTAACAATTGCTTTGAGACCTTCAAATGGTATTAAAATAGCACCCTGTTAAATTACAACCCCCGACACTCCTAACCTCTTTCCTCTGCTTTATTTTTATATTTAGCATTAACTCCAACTAATATGCCATATATTTCATCCCAATTTGATTTTGCTTCCCCCCGCCCCACCCACCACCTGAATGGAAGCTCCATGAAGGAAGAGAGTGTGTGGCCATTGTGCTGTATGATCAGTGCCCAGGAAAGTATCTTGAGCATAGAAATTGCACTTCCATGTGGTAGGTGAATGGATAAATTAAAAAGTGCAAAAGCGCTGCATTTCAGTTAATTAAATACTATTGTTCTCTATGGTCTGTTTTTTTTTCTTTTTCTGGTGATGCGCTGCCTTTTCCCTTCCGTGTCTCTTACATTCTTTTGAATATTTCCTAGATACCTCTTCCTTCCAGGAAGCTTTTTTTGAATTGCCACATGGAGTTCAACTCCCCTCAGTTCTCAATGTAATGTTTATGTCACTTAGCTTTTCAATATGGGGCTAGCCCGTGTTCCAAAAGTCCTGATCAGCTTTAAAATCTGGTGGTAAAAGCTGCCTGCATTGTTAAATCTCCTATATCATCATACCTGTGATGGGAAGAAAACCATTGTTTAGTTTCTGTAGTTGAGGAGCAAAATGTGCATTATCCAGAATGGTGCCTTGGCTTTAGGGTCAGTCCAGCCAGTCCCAGATTTGAATTCCAGCTGTCTTTACCTTCTCTGCGAAACAGTTGGTAAAATACTGAGCCCTAATAGCCATATCTCAAAGATGAAGAGAGAAATACTTCCCTTGCGGGGTGATTGGGAGGACCAGACATAATCTCTACCAAACAACATACTTGACAGATTGATATTACCACTAACAGGCTGATACTATGATTGTTCCCATTACTACTACTACTATTCTCATAATATCATATTCCCCTTCCTTTGATTTGCCACCTATCCTGTTCAGGAATCTCCACTCCATCCCAGGATACAAATTCAGATATTTCAATTTGGAATTAATTTTTTCATATCTTCACTCATTTAACAAGCATTTATTGAGAGTCTGGAATGTGCCAACTATGGTGTTGATTGCAGGAAAGGCAAAGATGAATGCACATCAGTCCCTGTAACTTCAGAGCTGACAGCCTATGGTATGCATTTATTTATTCACCAAATAATTCAACAAATTATTTCTCTGCAACAAATGCTCAATCATTCGTTGAGCATTGGCTGTATCCTAGGCTCAGTTACAGGGACTAAGGGTACATCAGTGAAAAAAGCAGATGAGGATTACATTCTAGTAGAGGGAGACAGAAAGTAAACAAGATGATGAGTTAAGTGAATTCCACAGTCCGCTAGACTATGTCAGGGCAGGGAAGCACAGTGGAAGAGAGGGAGGTAGGTCATGAGTGCTCAGTGTGTGTTTCTGTAAGGGCTGGGTATTTGCAAATTTAAGTAGGGTAGTTAGGGCAGACATTCCTGGAAATGAGACATTTGAGAAGAGACTCAAGGAGTGAAGGGATGAGTCATGTGGATATTTGGGGGAAGAGCATTCCAGCAGAGGGAACATGAAAAGCTAGCTCAGAGCAGAGAGTGCTATGTATTAACACAGAGAGCTCGTCACTGTAGAGTCAGCAGTAGAGGCCAGAGTCAATTTCCCTGCATGTTGCTGGCATAGCTAGAGTGGGATCTGAGGGTGGATCATGTGAAATGGTCCTGATGGAGTTCCCTGGACAGTCATCACAGGGCGAGGGCAAACTTACCTTTTGGACCATGCTCTGTTCCCATCACACTCATTCTGATGCCCTAGCTGCTAGATACTTTGAATCATATCTCCTACTTCGGGTTTCTGGGGCAGGATGTTTCTCTGCAGGGTTTTCTGTCAATCCCTTACCTGAACTGCTGCCAATTATTTTCTACTTTATTCCTCTAATCTAGGGGCTTAATATTGAATCCCTAATTCTTCCCTCCTCTGAAAAGTCAGGTGGTGGACATCAGCATGCCATGTGGACCTTTACTGTCCTTTTCTTCTTGGCTTTATCCCAGATTCCTCTGGCCAGAGAGACTGAGGATCCTCTGCTTCTTCCCAGTATCTCCACTGGTTTATTTGTGTGATAATAGCTGGGGGAATAAACCGTTGCTTCACAGTGTGACTGTGATGGAAAAACGTGGCAGAAGGGAATGCAGGGCACAGAAAAGATATAGAAGTGGGGTCTTGGCCACATTTTTCATTGCCCTAGTCTTAGACATTTTCTGTCATTTCTTTGACTGAACCCAAGGTGGTGGGGGTATGGGTGCTTTCCCCCAGTCATTAGAAAGGACAGATTGGGTAACAAGGAATAGAGCAAGGGATGATGTGTTTGCTGATAACACCTAAAACCGACTGCCAATTATTTTTTCTAGCCCTGTGACCCCAGGGTTCTTTATTTTAATGGTTTTTGTACCCAATGAAAGAGTGCAGCCACCAGGAATCAGAAATAAGACTTCACTCATGTGAAAGATGAGCTTCTCTCTTGGCCTCCTGCTTCTCAGGCCACTGTTCAAAGTAGGAAAAAAAAAAAAAAGGAAGGAGGAAAGAGTTTTCATTATTGCTTGGGACAATAGACCTGAATTTTCAGGGAATAGTAGGGTTGTATTGGGCAGCACAGATGAAATGTAGGAATTGCTCTGGGGTGCTACGTGGACTACAGTATCCAGTGGTAAAGTTTATTTAATGGGGAGATAAACCTTGTCCCTAGCCTTTCAGTCTTGCTTCTTTAAGGTCACTGGAAGTCCATTAGCTTCTGCTCATAAATAAGTATGGCTTCTTGCCTCAACCAATCCTTCTTTCAGGCAAAGTGGATAGATGATCTAGAAATTTTGGTGCCAGTCATCTTTCTCTTCTGAGTCCTTTAGGACCACATCTGAGTGCCAGCACCGGCCTCTTCAGATTATTGTGCAAGGCTCAGGTATTTTTTTCTTCTTGGATATCTTGGGTTGCTTTTCTTAACAAGGTTTGAGTTGAACAGGTAACCTAATACTTAATTTAATGTCAACACTGATTCTTTTCCCAGTTTCGACCATCTACTTTAAAGGAGGAAATAGCCATAGTTAGGCCCTTTCAGTTGGGTCATGGGATTGGCCTGACATGAAAAGATTTTTGTTCTTTGATTAAAATTTTAGTCGCACATTGTTCTTATGTTTTAAGATACTTTTAAATATAAAAGTTATACTCTAAAAATATTTAGGAATTTTGCCATCACCAGACTCTTAAACAGAGAGGTTAATAGAGAATATTATTTTAGAATTAATAGCACTTTATTAAAGTATAATTTACTGCAGTAAAATGCTCACATCTTAAGTTACAAGTTGATGATTTATAACATATCTATATCCTCTTGTAACCACTTCAGATAAAGATACAAATCATTTCTATCACCCCAGCAAGTCCCACCATGCCCCTTTGCAGGCAAGGTACCATCACAGAGGAAACTGCTATTCTTTCTGCTATCCCCATAGATTAGTTTTATCTCTACTTCAACTAAATGATTTAATGCAGTATACGATTTTTTTTCTGATTTCTTTCACTCAACTTAGCATTTTTGAAGTTTATCTATATTGGTGCCTTAGTAGTTTGTTCTTTTCAATTTGTTTAAGAATTAAGCTGATGGGGGGGTTCACCTGGGTGGCTCAGTCGTTAAGCATCTGCCTTCAGCTCAGGTCATTGATCCCAGGGTCCTGGGATCGAGCCCCACATTGGGCTCCCTGCTCAGTGGGAAGCCTGCTTCTCCCTCTCCCACTCCCCCTGCTTGTGTTCCCTCTCTCTCTGTGTCTCTCTCTGTCAAGTAAATAAATAAAATCTTTAAAAAAAAAAGAATTAGGGCGCCTGGGTGGCTCAGTTGGTTAAGCGACTGCCTTCGGCTCAGGTCATGATCCTGGAGTCCTGGGATCGAGTCCCGCATCGGGCTCCCTGCTCGGCAGGGAGTCTGCTTCTCCCTCTGACGCTCCTCCCTCTCATGCTCTCTGTATCTCATTCTCTCTGTCTCAAATAAATAAATAAAATCTTTAAAAAAAAAAAGAATTAAGCTGATGGTATTCCATTGTGTGGATATACATGATACTTAGTCATTCTCCAATTCATGAAGGAGATTTAGATTTTTCCAGTTTTGGCTATCAAGAAAGCTGCTATAAACATTCTAAGAAAAAGGTATTTTTAATGGACATAAACATTAATTTCTCTTGATTGTACATATAAGAGTAGAATTGCTGGGTCATAAGGTGTGTTTAAATTCTTAGGAAACTGTCAAATCATTTTCCAAGTGGTTTCACTATTTTACACTTCCACCACAATATAAGAATGTTCCAGATGATTTCCATTCTTGAGATCACTTGGTATTGTTAGTGGTTTTAATTGTAGCTATTCTACAGGGAAGAATGTTTGTTTTGATGTGCTTCAGACTATGTACCTGTTACTGTAATCAAAGAAGTGGGAACTAAGCATCAAAGAAGGACTCCAAGGAAAAAATACTATGTTTGGACAGAAAAAAAGTTTCACAACTGAAGATTTTTAGTTAACATCTGAAGAGTCATGCCATGGCATGATTTTTTTCTTTTATTTTTCCCTTTAGCCATGAATTGAGACAAAGTAGGAAAATGGAAGGAGAGTCTAGCACTTTTCACAAAAAGTTATTACCTGGTGTGAGAAACATTAGCTAGCAAAAAGGAAAATTCAATTTGTAGTTATGTGAACTGAATATATATTTTGATTTGTTGATTTTTATCACTCTTTTCTCTCTGCTGGAATGCTATTCCAGGCTCTCTCTTCAAACTGCTCGACAGAGCTCATGTGTCATTTCTTATAGACAAATTTCTTGACTCTAACTTGTGGGATGGGCCCTAAACAACTCCATCTTATACTATAAAAATGAAAGACATGTTTATAAATTTATATTTTGTAAAAGGTGTGTTATTTTTGCATAAAATAGAAGTAGTAAATGGTCTGATTTTTGGATGAGTTGACACTAAAATTTTAATAATTTTGTTATAGTTTGTCCTATTTTAAAATGATTTCTAACTTAAGTCATCTTTTTGAGACTGAGAAAAAAGAGATTTTTCAAAAGTAATTATGAAAAAGAAAACCTAGACTTCCATACTTAGAGTCAATGATGGTACCAACAAAAATGCCTTTCCTTTGGGTCCTCATTGTGTCTTGTACATTTATCGTGTACATTTAATTTATTTCTCTATGTATCTGTTTGTATGCTAGATAATAACAAGCTTGATGACAGTCATTATATCCCAGTCTCCAACCCCAGGGCCTAGTATGGTATCTATCACATATTAACTGGTAATAAATACTCATGGACAGACTGGATCAAATGAGGAAGATGAGAGTCACACAAGCTACTTTCAAGCCTCAAGCCCTGAGAACAGCGCATATAACTTTGGAGAGCTTAAGAGGGAAAAATTCAGGGTGTGGAAGATCATTTTCTGTTTAGTTCTGGACATGGACATAATATTTGATTAAGCGTTAAGAGATAACACTAACAATACTTGTGAGACTATGCACACATGCTTAAATGTCAAAATATTTTATGTTATTAATTATGGATTGACAAACTTTGAAACTTTAATAATCTATGCCTGTGAAATAACACATAATTAACAGAAAAATGTTGCTATTTTCCTTCTTATCTAGTCTAAAGTATGTCCAGCCATTTGGCCTCTGAATCCAAAATCATCACTCCCATTTACTTGGTGAAAACCAATGAATCAGTTTCTATGAAGGTAGAGAGAAATAGTCTTATAAACCCAATTTATAAAGTCTTGGCAAGTTTCAAAAAATCTCTTCTTTTTAAATATAAAAGAAATGAAGCAAGATTCCAGATTCAATTTAAATAATTTTTCTCTTTGAAAAAGTTTTTTATATGAGCACTGAAAGTAAAAGCCACTATATGCAATTATAGAGAAAATTATTTTTCCAGATTTTTTTGGCAGTGTTTTAGGTAGGAAAAAAATAAGTTTTATAATATGATCCTCCTTCCAGAATTATTCATATCTGTATATTTGGCAGGTACTGAACACACTCCATTGTATCTCAGAAGGGATCCACAGATAATGATGAATCAGCACAAACAGTTCCAAATTGAAATATTCAAAGAGTCACTGTATTTCCCTTGTTCTCAGATGTTTTGAAATAAACACTGGCAGTGTTTATTTATGAAGGTTTAGGACTTTCTGAATGTGTCAGCAGCATGCCTCCGCTCTAAACAGATTATGTTGCAATTTTTTTCCTGATGATTCAAAACTATAAAGTTAAAATTACCTAATTAAAAAGGTAACATACTACAATAAGCTTGGACCTAAACTTCAGTTATGTACCTTGACTGAAATTGGATCATGTTAAAAACTCCTCTTCATGTCAAAGGCAGTATTTCCTCTTAGTCTATAAACACTGTCTAAGCATTAACTGAGGTTTCTTGGTTGGTTGTTGTCATTTTGAAAATATACTTTTTATTCTTTACCTGCTTTGGTAAATTAGGGATTTGTGTTTAAATTTGTTTTTCTTAAAAGTCTACGAGTAACATGGAGAAATAAAAGAAAAATGCCTCAAGAGAAATA
Source organism: Mirounga angustirostris (assembly GCF_029215605.1). NCBI lineage: Eukaryota > Metazoa > Chordata > Mammalia > Carnivora > Phocidae > Mirounga > Mirounga angustirostris. The sequence goes on along the minus strand of NW_026991709.1, from coordinate 87,020,327 downwards.
CCAAAAAATATTGTTGCTGTTTTAAATAAGAATTTAAAGGTAAGATTTTTATGAAAAATTCTCATTCTAGAGAGACTGAATGAAGAATCTGTACTTACGCAGTCTCATGATAAATATTTAAAATACGATGAAAAGTAGAAGTACTCCTGAGATGTACTTATTTCTAACAGTTTCTTGGTATTGATAATACATTGAAAATGCTTCAGTTGATTAACATATATTTTGCAGGATATGCCAAAGATCTCTTAGTTGTGAGAGAGCAAAGCTGCCTTCCTTCCTCTATTTTCTCTTTTCTTTATGCAGTTGATGCCACTAAACCTCAATTTCCCATTTGTTCAGTGGAGATAATGAAGCTTTCTATATTTTTTCACCATCATTTTTACTGTAGGGCTCTCCCAACATGGCATCTATGGATACCTTTAAATACAATTATAAAATTATATTGGACTTATAGTTAGTGCTGAATAATATAGTCTTATCACTTACCTTCCTCTTCTCAAAGTAACTTTTTACTCCTTCATTTACTCCAAATAGAGCCAAGTGGAGCCTCTATGCATCATCTATGGTAGCAGGATGATTTAGCCATGTGGGAGGCAGAGGTTAGCAATTGTAATGGAGGAAAGAGGAGGAAGGTTATTTCCCCTTATCTCTAAATTTCTTGCAAATACTTGCTGCTAAAAAAGAAGTGGATAAGAGTGAGGAAAAGATGTAAGACTGGTTATTTCTCTAAATCCGTTTTTCAAAGAAAGATAGGAAGGAAGGAAGGGAGGGAAGGAAGTAGGGAGAGAGGAAGAAAAGAATGGGACCTATTTCTCAAAGGAATTTTACACTAACCCACAGTATATAAAAGAGATAAAAGTTTGAAATAGCACCTTCATTCTTTGCCAGTGGCCCAAGAACTATTTAAAAGGAATATGAGGACTCAACAAAGAATGGAATGGCATTCACTATGCTAACCACATCTTCTATGGGATTGTGGCTAGGAAGGCAGTAGAGGTGTGAAGATGGCAGGGTGGAGGACGAGTTAACACTTTAAGAACATCTGTTCTATGCCAGACATGGTGCAGAAGTCACTATGTTTAAATTGTACAATAACCATATAGGGGAGTTGTGTTTTGGTAAATATCACAGATGTGAAAGTGGAAGCTGAAGGAGGTTACATTACTAGGTTGTATTGGATAATGGAACCAGTATCCCAACTAAGATTTGCTTCCAAAGACTATGCTTTTGCTGAGGTAGAAACCCAGTCATGTTTACACCATAGCCCCTAGAATTATGTCTCGGAAAAAATAGGTGCTCACACATTGCACATTGAGTCAAAGGTCACAGTATTGAGCTGGGGAGTAGCATAGTGTTTAGTAAATTAGATGGATCTATTTTGTATTGTTGATTGCCTTTAATAAAACCTTTTAAACTGCATCCACAAGCTCTCTGAAAGTTAGATATTGCATTTTATTTGTCTTTTTGGCTAAAGTGAGAAATAAAAGGTAGTTTACTAGGTTGGCAGCATTAAATATAAATTATAGATGAGATGAACCAAAAATTTGGCTGTCTCTAAATTTGCTTATAAGAGATTTTTGGTAAAAATATCTTTTGTCTTGAGATACAAAGAAGCACAGTAATTTTGATGGAGTTGGATAAAATATATGCACAAATTTCATATATCATCGCAACGAATTTACTATATTTAGGCTAATATTCAATCTACACTTATCTATGGCATTTCCTGTCAGTGTTACAAAATGAAGAGATTGCTTGGGTGAATTGAACCAAAGGTAACAATGTAAAAGAAAAGATTTTCTATTCTGACCCTAAATCCAGGGTGTAGAATTGTACATTGCAAACTACTCTTGGCAACTTCTATTTCCATCCATGACAGAGTAACTTGTAAATCTAGATCACCCGCTAAAAACAACTATAAAACTGAACAAAATGCATGAGACAACTTTTTCTAGGCATAAAAAATAGTCAGTAGAGGACTACAGGCCCTAAGAAGTCAGCCCGATCATGGGCCCAGCTTTCTTAGTTGGGTATACTTTCTTGCCACTGGGCGGGGAGCTGGAGCCAAGTAGAGTGGTGGTCTCAGTGACTGATCTCAATATTGACTGGTCTCATATATAGTGAATTGGAATCCCAGAGAAAGAATGGAAAGAGAGCTGAGTAAAAAAAAACACGTTTGAAGAAGTGATGGCCAAAAATCCCTCAATTTCAAGGAACACATCAATTTACAAATCTGAGAAGCTGAACAAATCCTAAGAGGATCTCTACAAACAAAACCACACCAAAGCTACATTATGCAAACGGATGAAAATCAAAGTTAAAGAGAAAAAATAATATTGGTACTGGGAACATTGATAAAAATGGTAGCTGCCTTTTCATCAAAACAGTGGAGGCCTGGATACAGAGAAATGTCCATACCTGAATATGTTGTCTTACATGACAAAAGGGACTTTGCAGATGTGATTAAAGTTACAGACTTTGAGATGGGGGGGGGGGGTGCGGGTGGGATTATCTAAGTGGGTCATCTACAATCCCATATAATCAAATATAATTATAATTTTTAAAAGCAGAGAATTTTCCCCACCTGTGGCCAGAGAGAGATAGAACTCTGGAAGACACATCAGAGAGATGTACACTGATGGCTTTGAAGATGGTTATGAGCCAAGGAATGCAGACAACCTTTAGAAGTTTGAAAAGGCAAGGATGTGGCTTCCCTCCCAGAGCTTCCAGAAGGAACACAGCCCTACTGATCCCTTGATTTTAGCCCAGTGAGATCCACACTGGACTTCTGAACTGCAAAATAATAATTTTTTGTTGTTTTAAGCCACAAAGTTTGTGGTAATTTGTTATGGTAGCAACGGACAACTAATATCTTTCAAAAATGAAGGTGAAATTATGACATTTTCCCACAAGTAAAGGTTGAGAGCATTCATCTTTAGCAGACCTGTATTACAAGGCATTTTCACCAAACAAAAGGTGAGAGAACTAATCACCAGTAGAACTAAGCTATAAGAAATACTAAAGGAAGTTCTTCCAGGTGAAGGGAAAAGAAACCAGATCCATGAGATTGAATGATTAGTGTTCAAAAGTATAAATTTGTCCTGTTTGTCGTTGCTGTTGTTGCTATAGTAAGAATGGGAGCATCACTCCTTCCAACTCTGCATCTTGAGTAGAATCTGGAAGTCAACAGATGCCCTTTCAGTGCAATGATACAGGTTGAGAATAAGAGGATGGGCAAAGAGAAACCATGTCAAAAGCTTAAGAAAGCTGGTGTGGCTACCTTAATATCAGACAAAGTGTATCTTCAGGTCAGGAGCATTACCAGATGTAAAGAGAGTACCTTTTTTTTTTTTTTTTTAAGATTTTATTTATTTATTTGAGAGAGAGAGCAGGGAGCCTGACTCAGGGCTTGATCCCAGGACCCCGAGATCATGACCCCAGCCAAAGTCAGACACTTAACTGACTGTGCCACCCACGCCCCAAGAGCGTCCTTTTGAATGATAAAAGGACCACTTCACCAGTAAGTCATAGAAATCTTAAATGTATAGGTATCTATCTAATCAGACCACTTAAAATACATGAAGTTAGGGGGAAATAGACAAATCTGTAATTTCAGTTAGATATTTAGATAAAAGTCTTCTCTCAGTGATTGAGAGTGAGACAGCAAAATCCAACAAGAATATAGATACAGGGGGCGTCTGGGTGGCTCAGCTGGTTAAGCATCTGCCTTCGCCTTAGGTCATGATCTCCAGGTCCTGGGATCGAGCCCCACGTCAAGCCCAGCATCGGGCTCCCTGCTTATTGGGGAGTCTGCTTCTCCCTCTCCTTCTGCCTCGCCCCCCGGCTCATGCTCTTTCCCTCTCTGTATCTCTCTGTCTCAAATGGATAAATAAAATCTTTAAAAAAAAAAAAGAATATAGATACAGGTCTGAACATCATCAGCCAACTGAACCTAATGACTACTTGCAGAACACTACACTCAATAATTGCAGAATACACATTCCTTTCAAGTACTCACTGTATATGCACCTAGATCATCTTCTGGACCTTAATATAAATCTCAATCAATTTCAGATGACTAAAAGTGTACAGCATATGTTTCCCTGACCAATGTAACTAAATTAGGAATCAAGTAAACTTTCATATATTTGGAAATTAAACTAATCCCAAATAATCCATGGATCAAAGAAGTACTCACCAGAGAAATCAGACAATATGTTAAACTAAGTGTTAATGACAAGCATCACACATCAAAATTTGTGAGATGCAGCTACGTTGGTTCTTACAGAAAAAACATGTGTAGATTAAAATGCTTACAATGGAAAAAGATATTAAAAATGAACCACTTCTTGGTGCTCAATAATTAGTATTTAGTCTTGCCAATGGTGCCATCTACATAGAAAGCTTGGCAAACAGTTTAGAAAAATTTACAAAAACTGGTACCTATGCAGTAGATTAATGTTACCTATAGTATTCATTATCAATGGCCATTTCTTAAACTTGACAAGGAATTTCATTAGCATAAATTCTATCTCGTGGTGAAGGAAAAGAGCAAAGAATTTGACGATGCTTACAATCCTGGTCCCCACTTCTTCCTCTGCCAGTTACGACTGCTCTGCCTAACTAACCCTCCTGGTTTTGATTTCCTCAGAGAAAGAATGAGACTCACTTTGTGTATGTCATAAGGTTGCTCTAGAAAATGAAACACTACTTGGGAAAGGGTCTTTAAAAATGCCAAGTGCTGGGGTGCTTGGGTGGCTCAGTCGTTAAGCATCTGCCTTCAGCTCAAGTCATGATCCCAGGGTTCTGGGATTGAGCCCCACATCAGGCTCCCTGCTCCGCGGGAAGCCTGCTTCTCCCTCTCCCACTCCCTCTGCTTGTGTTCCCTCTCTTGCTGTGTCTCTCTCTGTCAAATAAATAAATAAAATCTTTAAAAAAAAGTGCCAAGTGCCAAAATCAGTTAAGGCAATTATCATTATTAATGAATGAAGCTAGAAAATAATACTGCTTCTATTTTTTATTTATCACTTATTTTACCAGCACAGTCATTCTCTCTGATTTTCAAATGTGACTTTGAACTTACCAAAGGTTGATATGAAAGATCTTCTACAGAAATCATTGCTTTATTTTTTCCTCTCTTCCCCTATGATCCTCTGTTTTGTTTCTTAAATTCCACATGAGTGAGATCATATGATAGTTGTTTTCCTCTGATTGACTTATTTAGCTTAGCATAATACCCTCTAGTTCCATCCACGTCATTGCAAATGGCAAGATTTCTTTCTTTTTTTTTTTTTTTTTTTTGATGGCTGAGTAGTAAAACAAGATGAAATCAGAGAGGGAGACAAACCATAAGAGACTCTTAATCATAGGAAACTAACTGAGGGTTGCTAGAGGGAGGGGGTTGGGGGCTGGGGAAATTGGGTGATGGGCATTAAGGATGGCACATGATGTAATGAGCACTGGGTATTATATAAGACTGATGAATCACTGAACTCTACCTCTGAAACCAATAATACATTATATGTTAATTAATTGAATTTAAATTTAAAAAGTATTTAATTTGAAATAGAAAAGAACCATCTATTGTATATTTATATGCAAAATAGTAATATTTATAAAACTAACATACACCATTTTTGTAAAATTATATATGTATTAAATATGTGGATATATAATAGGAATATTAATGAGCATATTAAAATAACTATAATTTTGATACTTTTTAAAAAAAGATATACTGTTATTTTATATTGGATCCTTACTATGTGCTAGATACTAAGCTAAACATTTATTTTTAATATGCATAATCTTATTTCATTCTTCTAAGACCCCTAATAAAAAAATTTTATTTTCATCCCCCCCCAAAAGAAATTATTGCAAAATGAGAACAAAAAAGAGACTGGAAACTATAATGTTTGGAGCTTGAGCCGCTTCCCTGGCCTGTGACACCTGTTGAGTCCCTTTCATGCTCCTGGGTGTAAGTCAGGGGTCTCTAGTTCCTGGTCTCTGTTCTCCAGCCTCAGCTTATCCCACTTAACTCTAAAATTTTTGTGCTCTGTTTCATGAGTTTTGTGTATGTGATCATGCAGTACCCTCTGCCCTGAATGTTTCAAACTTTGTTTTTACCTGAAAAACCCATTTTGACTCCATCTATTTTGAGTTCAGGCATCCCCTTCCTCAGAAAGGTTTTCCTTTCCCCTCTCCGCTCCCCCGCCCCGAGAATCCTACGCATCATGTTGCCTTATGGCCCCTGACATTGTCTGTGTAGGAGTCTGTCTCATCTATTATGCTCTAAGTGCCACAAGGGAAGGACCATATTTTATTCATTTTTGTACCCTTAGGGTGTAGTAGAGTGCATAGTGCATATTAAAAACTCTACAGATATCCACTGAATTTTTAAAAACTGAATTGCTTATACTTACGAATGTATTGAAAGTGTCATGGCAAGAAGCAAAGCTCTAAAAAACCATAAGGAAATTATGGAATTTTCAGAGTTTTTTTAAAATGTGGTTTCCACTAAATATTAAAAAATATATTAATAGGGTGCCTGGGTGGCTCAGTTGGTTAAGCGACTGCCTTTGGCTCAGGTCATGATCCTGGAGTCCCGGGATCGAGTCCCGCATCGGGCTCCCTGCTCGGCAGGGAGTCTGCTTCTCCCTCTGACCCTCCTCCCTCTCATGCTCTCTGTCTCTCATTCTCTCTGTCTCAAATAAATAAATAAAATCTTTAAAAAAACAAAACAAAACAAAAACAAAAACAAAAAAAAGAAGGGCGCCTGGGTGGCTCAGTTGGTTGAGCGACTGCCTTCGGCTCAGGTCATGATCCTGGAGTCCCGGGATCGAGTCCCGCATCGGGCTCCCTGCTCGGCGGGGAGTCTGCTTCTCCCTCTGACCCTCCTCCCTCTCATGCTCTCTGTTTCTCATTCTCTCTCTCTCTCTCAAATAAATAAATAAAATCTTTAAAAATATATATATATTAATAAAATATTGAAATAGATATAAATGAAAATTCAGGTACATTTTTCTTTAGATGAACTTGGTATATGGACATATGTTTTTATGTGGTTAAAATGGAAAATTTGGAAATGATTCTTCATTTAACAAAGGAGCCTTTGTTTTACAAAATAAGCCACAAGATTTCTTTAAGTGAACTGCTTATAGACAGTAAATTGACCAAAAAAGATTTAAAATGTCTGTTTGCCAAGAACATGTGATATGCACAAAATTAAGTATAACTGTATCTTAATAGAATGTGTTGGGCATGGCTCTAAGATTTTCCTTCGATTTTAAAAGAAACATAGGGTATAATATTTTCAAAAGATTGTATATTACTCCAACTAAAACTTTCAATGCAGGATCGATTATCATGACTACTTCAACCAATATGAGGAAATTGGAAGGTTCAATAGGGGAAAAGAAAACAAAAATAAAAATAGAGATTGCCAAAGCCCAAAATAAGTTCCCCAGAGAATTTGGGAGTCTTGGCCTTGATAGGATGTGGGATGGGAATTTTCCTAGCACTTTGGAATTTGGGCTAAAGTCCAAAACTGAAGGCAATTAGTGACAGTTGTTCCACATCTAAGAGATGTACTAGATTTGGTCCTTATAAGATGTGCTGAGAGGTGGCCCAGTTGTCAAGTACTGTCACTTCATAGAATACTTTTAACAGCCCGGAGGTTCATTAGAGGATAATTTCTTGAAGGAAATTTGCAGCAATAGAGAGCATTGTGGAATGGGAGAGTAAGCAGCAATATGACCTCACCTCACGTCAAGGAAGGAGACTGCAAGAAATACCTTTCGAGAAAAGATAGAAGAGAGGTGTTTGCTGGCGGGTTAGATGCTGTCTTACAGAATGTGAGAAATTTCTTGGGAGAATTTTAAATGTGTCCTCTAGAGCAATGCTTCACAATGGACACAGACTTGGATAACATTTGATAGAACTGAATTTCTAGGAAAATGAAATCAAAAATCTTCACTGCTCACACATTCTGTATAGGAACGTCAAATTGCTATAAAAATTTGTAAACAGTACTCTTAATTTCTGTACTTATTTTGTCAGGAATTGGTAATGGACTATTCAGGGATCAGCATGGAGTTTCCAGGCCTCGGATTAAGCAGCACTGCTCTAGATTGGAGCTTTACCTGGAGATCTGGTTAAAATGCCCATTACAGGAAGCATACAGGAAGCCCTAATGTCTTTATTTCTAAGAGGCTCCTTAGATGTTGACACTGCTGGTCTGGAGCATACTTTGAGTATCAAGGCTCTAAAGCCAACAAATAGAGATACCACGTGAGCCACGTTATAATTTAATTTTTTTTACCACATCTTTGAGATCTCTATTTGGACTCACCGCATTTGAAGTACAAAGCCGTGTGTGGTTAATGGCTACGTTATTTGGCCAGCAGCTCTAGAGTTTGGGCAGCATAGGAACTAGAGCCTGATGCTTTTCAGGAGAAATGAGAAGGCATGAGGAGGGCTGGAGATGTGCAAAGTGGCAGAATGAGGCCGGGAGGGCAACTGTGCCTCCAGTCTGAAAACATGGCGGGGAAGGAGGTGTTTGTTTTCTTGTGGACAGGCGATGCTGTGCAAGATGGCACAAGTTGTCTCGACAGGACCTTGCATGAGAGGGAAGCTTGCTTAGGGTCAAGGGATCCTAAGAAATTTCCAGGAGTAGGAATCAAGGATCTTGCAAAGGAGAGCCTAAAGAATGTTTTACAAGCATCAGGAAATGCTGTGTGAGCCCCTGATATTTTGAACATCTCTCTTACACAGGGCCATTTGATGACAAAGAAAGGTCTGTAAAAAGACCTGAGCTGGGGAGAAGGAGAGGAACTTTGAATTGAAAGAGAGATTGAAGTTTTGGCATTTGATTGGAGTGGACCTTTTTGGTTCTTGAAAAGTTCTATAGTGCCCGAAAGTAAGCCAAAACTTGTGGGATCTACCCAAGATGTAACTGAGGGGTGAGGAAGAAACCCTTGACAGCAGGTTTGAGAAAGGTTGTGAAGACAGAGTCAAATTTTGTTTGTTCCTCATCATATCAATCCGATTTAACAAACCGGTTATAATCTGTGTGAGCTCATGGTGCATAAATGCCAATCACTTGAATGCTCTGTCCTTCACATCTCTAGTCAGCAGCCTAACACTGGCTGGAAACATCGCCAGGAAATGCCAAGCAACACCTGCAAGATACATGCCAGAAATTACTGTTTCGATCTTGTTAAATTATCTTATTCCCTATGTTTGTGGCGGAAAATTTTAAGGTAAACAGTTAGCTTTGGAATCTTCTGACATGCCTAAACTCAGAAGGTAGAGACAATTGAAGGGAGTCAAAAGAAATTGGTTAGTGTGCTATCGGCTGCAAATAATAGAAACCCAGATGCCAAAGTTCTTAAATGACAGTAATAATATCATCTCATGTAACTGAGTCCATGTAACGTAGTCCTACTGTGCTTCCATGATACCAAGTTTGTTGTTTTTATCGTTTCTCCACTCTGCTGTTCCTTGAGATGGTTTCATGTTCAGATTGGTATTGAGAAGGCTGAGTCAGTTCTAAGCAATCTATTTATGGGCACTACTACCTAGGTGAGGAAGAAGAGAGTCTCTTCTCATGCTTCTTCTCTTTTCTAGAAACCCCCACATCTAGAAACTCCCTTCACATCTCCCTGTCCAGAGTTGGCTTCTATTCCTGTTACTGAATCTATTTTCGGCAGAGAAAATAGAATTAGTCATATTTCTTTGGGGCTGATGCTGGAGTTGGGTTCGATACTTATAAATTCCTCTTATAAAGAGGAAAGAGAGTTATTTGGACAAAATTAGGTTCTGCTAAAAAAAAAGAAGAAGGAATGGATGCTGGATAGGCACCAGTACTGTTGACCAAAGACACATAGGTTTCTAATCTTCAGGAAAGCGTGTTTTCAATGGCCAAAGATCTAAGACACACTAGATGACAGAATATATATGTCTAAGCTGAATAGGGCAGTCCGTGTGAATGCAAACCAATTACTGAAACTGCTTTCTGAATGACATCATATAATGTCACATCATAATTAAGACACAGATTATGAAAAGGCTATGTGTAGAACTGACTTTAAATTAAAAGACCTCTCCAGGGAGATACTGTATTTCAGTGGAGGACCTTTATAAAAAGCACATCTTCCAGATACCTGATTGAGTTAAACTTGGATTAGATCACCATGTCCACATTAGATGCATCATACTTAAGTTTTAAAATGCCCTCCTTTACTTGTGTGAAACCTTTGCTTTAGACTAGAATAGAAAAAGAAGAAATATGTTTTTGAGTATGGTTGTTTTTCTGCCTTTGTTATAAATGGAAAGTTATGAACGTTTCAAGAAATACTATCTTTTTAAGCAGTTAACTGTCAAATTACCGTAGTTAAATCTTGAGACAGAGATGAAGTTTTTATAAAACCTGCAACAATTCCAGAAGATTATTCAAACTTATGGCTTTTTTAAGCATATTTTTTTCCCAGCACTTATTTGAACTTTTCTTGGAGCTGTAATGTGTAGTTCTTGTTTTTCTGGTGTGGTACCTGAGCATAATAGTATGGTTGGAAATTTCCTTCTATCAGATCTATTATTCTACAGAGTGATAGGAATAGTTAATGCCAGATTAGTTCCTTCACAAATAATACTTGGGGAAAAATTGCACTCTTTTTACTGGCAGCTCATATTAATGTACCTCACCTTGAATGCCAAATTTCGAAGAATAGAAACCCTGAAAGAGAGACATTGTTTTCTTTTACTTTCGTTTTGCTTTTTTGTTTTGTTTTTAGGAGACATATTTTTGCTCCATAGTTTTTCTTGGTTAGATAGTTTTCTTTCAAGTTCTCCTCCATCTTTCTTTCTTGCTTACTCCGGGAATGCAAACTTGACCTTGACTTTAAGGTCAAAGCATTTTCAGGCTGTGCAGTCAGCAGAGAATAGAAAAAAAAAATCAATGTGAAACATATTAGGGAGGAATAAGGGTAAGAGTAATGGCAGAAGTGCTGGGAAGTCATGCAGGAATTGGAAACAACTGAGGTAATACTTAAAGTAAGACTATACCAAGCAGAGATTTTTATGATTCCTTTCCTTTTGCTTCTCTTTTCTTACGTGGGAGCGGGTTAGAATTACGGTAATTTAAAGCCTAAATCATTAACAAAGCACTTTCAGGGGCCAGTAATTACTCTTGACCTGTAAAATTGAGACTTCTGTTTCATATTTTTTCCCCCTGAAACCCTTTCTTTTCTTTCTCTCTTTCTACTGAAGGTAAGGAAAATGACAAGTCCACATACCTGATATGGTACATAAGCTCAGGAGTGTTTCTTGAAGGTCCACTGCTGAAAATTGAACTATATATTTTGAGGTCTTTTTATATCAGCATTGGAAGTAAATCTAATTTTGAATGATAGTATATTTTGATTTTAAAAAGATACAACCCCCCCCCAAAAAAGATACAAACCCCATGTAAAAGCTGAAAAGGGTTGAATAGAATCACAGTGAAAATTTTTATTATAAAACTATGTAAGTCTTTCTAGAATCCAGCCACAGACCTTGAAAGAAAGAAAGAAAGAAAGAAAGAAAGAAAGAAAGAAAGAAAGAAAGAAAGAAAGAAAGAAAAAAGAAAGAAAAAATGTTAGATCAGTTGTCATTTATGACAAGGCTTATCTTCTCTTTTCCTCCTTATTTACTATTTAAGTCAAGAACAAATGAGGCATAGGAAAAAGAAATCCCACTAATTTTTGAAGCTTAGTATTTACTAAAAGTTACCAAAGTATACAACGATCAGAGAAAACTTTAACCTTTATATATGTGTGTGTGTGTGTGTGTGTGTTATAAGTGTGTATATCCTCTCTATATATGCAAATGTGAAATGACAGATTTTTAATCATATTGCCGTACAGAAATCAAGTTTGGCTGATTTTTAAGTAATTATTAAACCAGACTATTATGTTATCTGGGAAATGTGAAATATTTTCTCAAAAAGAGACATGACATCTCTAAAAAATCTACCTTAAACATATGTTATAATCGAGATAGAACTGTTCTAAATTCAGATTGCTTAGATGTATACATTAAAGACGATTCTGTGTAAAATAAAGCCTTTGTTACCTAGCATTCTCTCAAAACTTGTTACTTTTGCACTGACCTCACATACTTAAATTTTATAAAAGCACAAGAATGAACTGAGAACAGAGCTCCGGGTAGGCTCATTGATAACCATAAGTGTCCGTTACTGGCCCAAATGGGTATTGATGATTTTGCCCATATCATAGTTGAAAGTGAAGACAACTGAAAAGCTCTTTTTCTTCCCCTTTGGAAGCATTTGAAATAATTCCCTGGAAAAGAACAAAATCTATATTAGGGGCTGAGTAGGGGAAGATAGAGGTTGAACCATTCCTTTGATCAGTACAATAAGTTCAAAGGTTATTTCTACGACTCCTTATCTTACATCAACATCTTATTTCCAATTTGAGAGATTCTCTTAAAGGGTCAAAAAAGACAAGGACTTCCAAGCCAAATCAAATACGTGCATTTAATTCATGGAAAATCAGCAGGGAAACAAGAAAGATTCTCTCCACTAACATTGATTTTCCTTATATTTATTTTTTCAGTTGGAACACTCCAGGCAAAAATTCACTTGGCTTCAACTAATTTGCAAATACCATCATTCACTGCTGTTTTGCTACCCATTTCTCAAATCTCAATTAAATGTGATGACAGTTTACTTGCTAGAAATACACAGAAAATGTTCTTTCCCAACCAGAGGGCTTCACTCATTTCCTGCTAGTGGACTTGGAGTCAAAACATCCATTACTGAGGCTGAGTTTTAATTTAGAAGGTTATCACCAGAGTCAGCTAAATAATCATAAAATCCTTTACAAATGCAAACCACAGTAGACATGTATAGTAACAGCTGAGAACAATACATAGATCATGAGACTTGTTTACAATGGGTTTTTAAAAGGACACTTTTAGGTTCCTACTTGTGGAAAGCTTGCATAACCTTCTGAGGCACCCTGAGGATGGACTAAAAAGTTATCTTCTCTCTGCAAATAATTTTTACATTAAAGCCAAAACCAAGCACAATAAACTTTACTTTACTAACCTTACTTCACAACAACAATAAAGACTGACTCTGCAAATCTTGATACTCTGGCTCAGACTCCACACTTCCTATGAAACTAAAAGCAAGGAGTGAGATTAGAACCAGTTCTGCCTTCAAGAGATGCCAGCTGAAGGAAGGAAAGAATGCATTACTTTTCCCTTATTTCTTCTATGTGCATAAATCAACATAAATCTATTAAATGTAAAATTTAATGTGCATATAAATCTAATTAAATATGTGTATGGTATTACTTTGATAGTAATGAGACCTTAACAAATCACAGAATGTTAAGAATATCCCTGTGTGTAAAATGGGTACCCACTTCATGTTAACAGCTACTCAACAAATGTTAGCTACAAAGGATAAAAACAAACTATAAGGAGTCTTTGACAGAGACCAACCCATCAACCCTCCCCTTTATAGCTAGAGAACTGAAGCCCAAGTGGTTGAAAGACTTGCCCACCTCCTAAGTGGGTGACTGGCAGCCAGGCTCAGTGACTCCTCTACCTCATCCCTGTCACAGAACCTCTTTGGGCCTCAGCTCATCATTTGATAACAAGAGTAACTCTACCTGCCCAGGGGTTATCGATCAAAGGTAATAGAGGTTGTGAGAATTCCTTTAAAATTTTAATTCACGGTACAGTGCCTTGCGTGTGGCAGGCTCTCCATAAATCTCTGAGGAATGGAATTCGTGGAACAGCTATGATGAGGGCTGGCTCTGATTCACTCACTGTGAATCAAAGCTCACTGTGCTTGTCCAGACTCTTTAATCAGGCTTAGGCAAGCAGCCCCTCTCACCTTGATCACTTGGTGGGTGCCATCCCCTGCGCTACGGGAGCAGGCACAGGCGGTCTCCACCTGCTCACGAGTGCCAGGATGGGGACTTTTCCTTTGGTTCAGAAATGAAGGAGCGCTCTGCTTGACCCCCATAAACCTCTCACTGCCATGTTTAGGAGCCAAACTGTCCCAGCCTATCTAGCTGCCCCTGGCAACCTTCATTTCCTCTGCTTTTCTAAAACAGAAAAGCCTAGGTGGAAGGTATTTCTCTCCGTGGCATCTTCCAGTCCCGGGGCAGGGCAAATTGTGAGGGATGCCCCAGAGGCCCGGCGACCCTTACTGCCTGCACAACTCCCTGCCTAGCCTGGGTATTTCTTTTCTTTTGGTGGACTGCCTTCCACAGAAACAGAGAAGATGTAAGAAAGGGCAATTGGTTCTGAAAATGGGGAAGAAGGAAAAGAAAATGCTAAAAACCAACTTCAAACTGAGACGTTTAAGGGGTCTTACACCCCCTGGTTTTCGTTTTGGCTGGCCTTGCAGAGAGGTTGCATTATCTCTGGACTTTAAAAAAATGCTGCTCTGGTTTTCTTTATCCAGCGAGTACATGACTACACTTGGTTAATTGTATTTACACATTTTGGCTCAATGAGATTTTAAAAAGGGAACAACTGTGGGGATGTTTTTAAAGAGCGTGGAGTGAGGAGAGCTAGGTAGGATCTCTGCCAGTTCCATCCTGCTCTCTGCCTTGTCTCACATCCTTTCCCCTCTGTGTGCCTCTCCTCCCTAGCCTCCTCCTCCCAGCAACCACTGTATTCCCAGCAGAGCCACCACACGACAGCCTTGGTACCCATCTGGAGAGAGAAGGAGGAGAAGTAGAGTCAGAAGATCAGGGAAGCAAAGGACGGGAAAAGATGGCAGCAGAGTCTGCTTTGGGGGAGTCATATGTGTGGGGACGAGTTGGTCTCTGCACACCTCTGTTGGAGTGGCAGGCTTGACTTCCCGCTGACTGGTCTCCCAACTTTAAAATCATGATTTATTAGTACTCACGAACTCCTAGAACAAGTGTTGAGTACCTTGCGGGTCAGCAGATGAACGGTACACAGAGATTGCTGATTGGTGCAACTCTGTGGCCATTGGGAATTACACGAGCTGTGTGATCACAGTCAAATCCCTTGGCTTCTCTGAGCCATTTTCCTCATCTATTAGATAGGGATGATGCCTGTTCTGTGTTCGTCACAGAGTCGTTCAAAGAAAGAAATGAGACATGGTTTGCAAAACCATAAAGCAGGATGCCAGTCAAAAATATATAGCAATTTGGGTGCCTGGGTGGCTCAGTTGGTTAAGCGACTGCCTTCGGCTCAGGTCATGATCCTGGAGTCCCGGGATCGAGTCCCACATCAGGCTCCCTGCTCAGCAGGGAGTCTGCTTCTCCCTCTGACCCTCCCCCCTCTCATGCTCTCTCTCTATCTCATTCTCTCTCAAATAAATAAATAAAATCTTTAAAAAAAAAAGAATATATAGCAATTTATAATTTTGTTTCTATTTTATCTTATAGAAGAACTTGTAAACTGAACGTTCTTAGGTTTGTCCAGCATATAGGTATAGGTGATTTCTCGTTTTGAGTTAAACTTGAATTCTGTAGTGGATAGAGACATGGATCAAGAATTTTGTAGTGGCCAGTCTACTCACTCCGACATGCGTGTCATTCCTGAGAAGTCCACCCCAGGTATTTCTGTGGGCCACAAACAGTAACTTAGGCGGCCTCACACATCCAGTCCAACGTTCCACTCGCCACAGAACCCTGCTGCTCTTTCCACCAGCCTCTACCCATCTGAAGAGTGGATCCTTGCCCAGCTGCCTGGCCCCAAAGTCCTCTGTCCTCATGGCCCACAAGGTGGTGGTCTTCTGGGAAGTAAGAGGGGAGCAGCTTCCTGGTTTCGCTGTTACACCCAAGTCAATGGGCCCCTCTGTCGAGTGCATGGGAGCATTGGCTGAGTTTGGTCTAACGCTGAGGGTGCGCTGTTGCAAGTAGCGCTAGGACTGGTGTGGTATCCGGACGGCCTCTCACTCCTCAGTCTCTGTCCCATGGCTGAGGCAGGCCAGTCATGCCTCTCTCAGTCCTCTCGAACATTTTCCTTCACAAATTGTATAAGATCCCCCTAACACTGTGGCTTCCTTTGCTTTCTACCAGCCATAGCTCCCCCTGCCTATCTGTATACATTTGATCCCCAGTTGGGAATACTGTTTGACATTTTTAGGAGATTCCTCATCCATCGTATAAATCACCAGATGGATATGAACAGTTCAGTGGACAGGAGTTTCTTCGAAACCTAAATGCCAGATATACCTGGATCTTAGTTCCAGCCTAACTGGGACTGACTTGTCTACCCCATTCATACTCCTTGTTGGGAAACCTCCTCTGAATGGCATCCTGACAGGCTCTTTGCAGTTACATAAAATAATAGAAATATTTTAACTAATGTCCCAGAGAAATATACCACATCTTTTATTTTTTCTAAGACCCTATATGGTTAGGATTCACTTTATGTTTCAGGTGATAAAGGTTTAAAATGGGGAATATGTGAGAGCCTAATATTCTTTTATATTGCTGAGGAAGTTTAAAAAAAAAAAAAGCCAAATCAGTAGTGATTAAGTTGAAAAGTTGGTTCCTTATGAAAAGGATTCGTGGGGTTTAAAATAAATTTTCATTATTGGCAATGTTTTACTTTTGTCTGTCTTCTAGCCCATGACTTCAGCAACACAGGAACGATCTTTACAATTTACCTTAAAACCATGAATGGTGCATTCACTTGATCACTTCTATATTATTCAATGTTAGCACTATAAAAAGGTGCTAAAAAGAGTTTTTATCCATGAGAAACTTAAAATCTATACCCAAAGAATAATTTATGAATCCAGTCACTCAGCCAGCATATATTTATTGAGTGTTTATTATGTGCTAGATGCTGGAGTGACACACAAAAAATGAACAAGATGTAGATCCTGCCTGGAGGGGTAGCAGTTGATTTCCTCAAGACTCTCTATTAGAGAATCATAACATCCAGGGCTCAGCCAGGAGTTACACTGATCATAAATCGATAATCTCATTTCAGGGCTCAAACACAGAGATGGCAAATAAAGCCTAGGCCTGCCCCAGGCAATATTGACTGAAGCAACAAATGACTTATAATAGCAGGAAGCAATGAATAATTTTGTGACAAAGAGTGAAAGAAAATTCCCCCTTGTCTCAATCCCTTTCACTTAAATAGCATTTGGATTTTTTTTAAAAGTCCACAAAGTTTATGAAATCTTACCATTTGCAAGGATGTGGATGGAACTAGAGGGTATTATGCTAAGTGAAATAGGTCAGTCAGAGAAAGACAATTATATGATTTCACTCATGTGGAATTTAAGAAACAAAACAGAGGATCATAGGGGGAGGGAGGGGAAAATAAAACAAGATGAAATCAGAGAGGGAGACAAACTATAAGAGACTCTTAATCATAGGAAACAAACTGAGGGTTGCTGGAGGGGAGGGGGGTGGGTGGGGGATGGGGCAACTGGGAGATGGGCATTAAGGAGGGCATGTGATATAATGAACACACTGGGTGTTCTATGCAACTGATGAATCACTGAAGTCTACCTCTGAAACTAATAATATAGTATATGTTAATTAATTGAATTTAAATAAAACTTAAAAAAACCACAAAGTTTATATTAAAGCACTATGTACTAATGCTTTGTTTGGCTGAGAAGGGCAGTGTCTGGAAGAGTGTCATCTTGGGGAACAGAGTGGGTTTTGACAGACTGGGCTTCAATCCCTGTTCTGTCATGTACTCCAGGTGTGATCTTGGGCAAGTTACCGCAGTTCTGAGTGCCTCTGTTTCAGTGGATGAGAATAATAGTATCATCTCTCAGAGTAATGGTGAGTACTGGCTGATAGTAGGTTCTCAGTGCAATGCTAGCCCATGTAAGGGCTATAAGTGATAGCTGTGATTGCATCCCAGCTCATGAAGTACGGAAATAATCTTGAAGGCAATTATTATCCACCTCCTTATCCTTTTTTTCCCCCATAAAGCCACTAGCTAAGTTGGAAGTGGGCAGCAATAAGGCCAGATGATTACAGAGAAAATAAAGGGTATTTCTCAAGCATGAACAAAATTATGAATAATCTGTAAGGTGGTTAAAATGGTGATTTGGGAATAGCAACTTTAGGAAATTTATCAATAGCAAAGCTGGGAGTGCTATTTAATCAAGAATTAATTTTAATCAGAAAATCTCCAATTTGGTATTTATTCATTTTTATTTATAGTATATATGTATCTGTTTATCTATGTTCATGAATATCTGTTTGGCCTGAAAATAATTTGACAGCTTACAAAATTGCATATCATGTAACAAGATAATATTAAATTGAAATTAGTAGAAAAAATTAGCTAAAGGGAAAAGAAAGGTAGGAAAAGGAGACAGACTTGTACATGAAATTGTACCTTGAAGTCCCACGCACTTCCTAGGAGTGGCCCACCAAGTTGATTCTAAGATGTCTACTGAACAACTTCAAGAGAAGAAATGAAAGTGATAATACAATGCCATACAATCAATGATATAAAACAAGCTAGTTTCTCAGGAAAAAAACAATCACTACTGATACTATGGTAAGAGTGATTTCTCCGTGTTGCTCGGTTTTAATATTTGTCATAAATTTGGAATATAGTCATTAATAGAGTAACTGTTTACTCTGCCCTTGCTGCATAGAAATTATTGTGTTAGGTGCTACAGATATCTAAAACCGTCCCTGTTCTCAGAGAATAGGCATCTGATAGAAAGTATAAGTAATACATTAATAAACTAAGTTCAAGGTAGATAGTTATAATGAGAGATAAACGTGTGGTGTTAAAAGAAGCAATTTAAATCTCATACCAATCTATGGACCACCCCAGGAGAAGATATTGTAACAAGTATGTTCTTTGTACTTTCTATTAACTATGCTAGTTTCTATGGTGGTTTTTAAATACTTAATGATTCTTGAATGTGGATTTTAAAAGCCACAGAATGCAGTATAATGCATAGCCAATTCAGAACTATTAAAGGTAACTGGGGGAAGGACTTGGCATAGATACCAGAAACCTGTGGATTATTCTATCCCCTGTTCCTGTATGCAGTTTAGATCATGAATTTATAAACTGCGTATCAAGCCTCACATTAGTCCATCATCTCAAATTGTCAAAAATTGGTTCTACAATTTTCAGAGAGAGCAAAGCAAAAATTCACTCTATTGGACATCTGTTATGTTATGGGAGTAATATGGGCATGGAATTACAACAGAAGTGAAATTTGGTTCTTTTTCTGAAGGAAAAGAATTCATTGTTTAGGCGGGGAGACCGGTGTATAAACAAATGATGGCAACATGACAGGTGCCAATAGACATATATAAGAAGAGAAAAGACAAGCTCTGCCTAGTGGTTTGGAGAAAAGGCCACGTTTACCTGGCATTTGAGATTCGTCTTGAAAGATGAGCATTTTCCTGAGTAGAGATTGTATGATTGGGACGATATTCATCCTCGCTAGAGGACATATTCTTGGAGGACCTCCCAGCCTATCAATTTAATATTTCCTAAGTACCTATCAAGGATTCAGTGTGGGGTTAGGTGGTATGGTAATTATGAAGAAATGGAGGACCTGCTATTAGTCTTCAGAATGTCTACTTGTAATGGGTAGATTAAATTTTCCACACACTTTTAACAGTGATTAAGAGGTCATGTCTGTAGGTCTTTAACAGTGTGTTACAACATAAATTCTGTGGATTAGAGGAGAGCATGATTATGTAATTTAGAGGGACCAGGGCAGGCCTCCCAGATAGGGTAAGGCCTAATCTGTTCCTTGAAAACTGGGATAGGATTTGTATGGTGGTTCAACAGTCCAGCTACCACATTTAGTGAGTGCCCTCCATGGGTCACAGTCATGAATGAGAAGGCAGCATCAGGGTCAAGAGAGAATTGGGGTCAAGGATGTGTGAATCTCAGAAAACCCGGTAAGACCAGAGAGTTGGGGCTGAGAGACTGTGGGAAAAGAGTCTAGAAGGAAACAAGACTGGGCAGGATACCTGTAGTTGGATTAAAGCATGGTCAGAAAGGCAGTGGCTTTTATATTTCGAATGTAAGAAAATGAGGAGTCAGTGGAGGGTTTTGAGTACGGGAGGAAGCTGATGAAAGAAGTACATAAAAAAAAAATTAATTTTCCTCATGATATGCCGGGGCTAGAAGGGATTGGAGAGACCCCTTCACTCACTACTGTCTCCAGATTCCTACTGCCATCATTCAACAGAAAAGAAAATTAAGGCCTAAAGAGGTTATGTGATTTGCTTGAGCCCAAATATAGTAATCATAACTGCATTTCAGGCCCCTTCTCTCTCTTCCAGCAGTGTGTGTGTTCTGTAGGCTGGATGGCTGGATAGTCAAGGGGAGAGGAGCCTGGGTGAGCCCAGCATCCTCTCAGCGGGACCACCCAGGCTGGATGCAGAAGGGAAGGTGGGAAGCCTATGTTACAGCCATAGAATCAGAATGTTAGAGCTTGTAGATGACCTCAGCCTCATCTAGCCCAGCCTATTTCTTTGTAGAGAGGAGAAAGTGGGGGGGCCCAGCAAGAAAGTGATTCATACAAGGTGGCAATCCGAAGGTAGAACGAAGGGCCAACTTTAAGCACAGCTATTTTTCCTCCAACAGGATCTCTTTCTCCTTCAGATCCTATATTTGTGATGGTGAGCTCTGTTCTTTGTCCCCAGCTAGTTATCTGCTCATGTGTCTTGGCCTCTCTGTCAAAGAAAGACATTGTTATTTGGGGCCAGGATCCTTGACCTGCTCACGGACCTGCCACTTCTCCCACTCAGTTCCCAGGTGTGGGGGGTGGAAGGCGCAGGGTGTGAGGCACATAACAGTATCTCCTCTCTGGCCATCCTCACCTCTGGAAGCCATGTCTTTCCAGGAGAAGTAGGGAGGTCAGGGCCTAGCTGATATCTGGGGCTGCTGGGGAAAATGTTTTTCAAATGGCAGAGCATGGGAGGATGAGAATCACTTCACCAAAGCCCTGCTTGTAACTCCAGCAGGGAAGGAGGAGTGTCCTGCCCACAGTGGGAGTGACAGCCAGAGTCTGAGATGACTGAAAGAGAAAGAGCCAGTTGGGAAAAGCAAGGACAGAAAATGGGAGATGTTGAAGAAATTCAAACACAAGAACGTTTGCAAATAGTGTTAAAAGCTGTTAGGAACAGGTATTTAGATTTGATAATTTTAAAAAGTAAGCATGCCCTTAAAGTAATACAATTGTTCTGGGTAGTCTCTCCACTCCCCTCCTGCCCCCCACCCCGGCTTGTGGCTTATATCTTTGACTGTGGTGAACAATACACAAACCCTCACATTTTAGACATCAGGGATCCAATGAGACCTTAAAAAACAACTGGCCTCTAAATAACTAAGAGTAGACTATATAAAATTATTCCTTAGTATAAATAATATATTGTTAAAAAAATTTAATGATCTTGCCCTAACTTTTGTCCTTATAAATAATTTTTGTACAGTGTGAAATTCCAGATTGCGTATTTATGGCCATTCAGCTATTTACCTCTAATGTACATTTATTATGAATACACACAACACTTTTTCTCATTTAAGAGTATAGGTGTATGTTTATAATAAAGAGAGTGAGTATCCCTGAACTTCATTCACATAACTGCACAGTATTTTTTCATTCATTTAAATTGAGTTGGGATTTATCTATATGGCTCATATGATTATATTTGGGGAAGGCTAAGTAGCAGAAATATTATAACATAGACAATGGTATTAACATATTCAGATCTGCAACTCAGCCCTCACTGCTTTACACATGTAATTAGGTTGTTTCCATGGTAATGATCTAATTATGGGCTTCTCCTTGGCCTTGTGTAATCACATTTGCTGCATTTTGGCAGAGATGTTTTCCTTATTTTGTTGAACTGCAACACTTGACAAGATGTTCTCTCTTAAGATGAATAATCATTTTTCTTGGACAAGAAAAAGAAAAAAAATGAAACAATACCTTCAAAGGTGATTTGAGAGGGATTATAGATATTTGACAAATCATGCCAGTATTAAAATATCTATTACCCTTGGAAGCGTGATCTGTTGTTATCTTTTGTGTATGTGTCATTACTGATGGAACTCATAGGAGATTCTCATTTTTAAAAAACATGCATGCTATTTAAATATATTATTTCCATGGGGCCTAGGAACCTGAAGAAAATGTTAGGTCAAGAAAGAGAGGGTGCCTGGGTGGCTCAGTTGGTTAAACGACTGCCTTCGGCTCAGGTCATGATCCTGGAGTCCCAGGATCGAGTCCCGCATCGGGCTCCCTGCTCGGCAGGGAGTCTCCTTCTCCCTCTACCCTCCCCCCTCTCCTGCTCTCTCTCTCTCTCTCAAATAAATAAATAAATAAATCTTAAAAAAAAAAAAAAAAAGAAAGAGAAAGCTCCAGAGAGCTTGGCAGAAAGAACCAGAGACCGTATTCAGCAAGAATATTATATTGCAATTGACAAGGCTCTTCATGAAGAGATATTTGATTATGGTTACCATGGCAGTAGGAAACACCTGAAAAAATCAATTGAGGCTATTTCGGCAGGGATCCAAATGCAATCCTTTATTCATTTGCAAAAGAAGACAGGAAATGTAAATACTTGTAGGAAAGACAGCTTTATTTTCACGTGGTTGCCTCAGAAAAACTCTGGAATATTACGAGAATAAAAGTTTAACTCTTGTATATGTTTAAAATGCTGCTGCTCTATAAAGCATTTTAAATGGGAGACTTTATACCAGAAAGAATGCATATACTGGGCAGCACAGGCTGCTTATGCCGGGAGTTAGCGAGAAGGTTTATGGGCTCCAATGGCACAATGTCTGGGTACCAGCGCCCAGGGGCTAGGAACTGAAATCCCTCATCCTGTAACTATAATGGAAATGACTGCAAATCCAGAATTAGTGGATCAGAGTGCTAAGGACCCAGCATGTTGAAATTGCATCTGAACATCATTTCACAGGGAATAGAGTGGGTAAAGATTTTTTATAACCTAATTGATTAAAGGGCACAAATATAGCAGGGTGCTTGGGAATAATTATAATGATCATAACTGATCTTCTATTTATAGCAAACCCATCCTTATAAAATATCATATGGTTTGGTTTTAGACTTAAATAGTATTATTTTCCTAGGGGGAAAATGGTATTAATGAGATATTTAGTTATTATTTGCATAGAACTAACAAGAATGTCGATGTCCTTCTTTAGATGTATTTGTTCATTGAAGAAATATTTCTTTACTACTTGTAATGCACCAGGCACTGTACAAGGTCCTGGGAATAACAAAAGATATGATAGAGACATGATTGTTGCTCTCAAGTTATTTATTATTTTGTGGAGTAAACAGGCTAATTTCAACCCTGAGCTAAGCAGTCTAATACAAGGAATCTTAGCATGAGATGGGAGTACAGAGGGCAGGGGGGCCAAAGACAAGGTGGGACATGGACTAGATATTACAGAACCACCGCAAGCAGGGTAGTGGGGCGGGAGCCTGCATGTTACGAGAGAGTTGAGGAGAGATGAGGCTGGAGCCTGAGCAGGGTCCCGAGCACCACAGTCCTTGCCAGTCATGCCCATGGCTTGGCCCTGAGCATAATCAGAATCCATTAAAAGTTTCAAGCAAGGGAACAACATGGGCTGACTTGTGATACCTGCTGTTGCTACCTTTGGCATCTAGTTTTGAAACGGTGATTTTAGAAGAATCATTCCAACAAGTTACATCCTGAAATATTTAAACTGCCAACTGGGCCTCGAATAGTGTGGTCTTAGGTGAACCACTATACCTCTCAAGGACACCATCTTATCTTTTCCAAGGGCCTTCTTAGCTCTGTTCCTCTGTAATGATGTGGTTTGTTTTTAGTTTGTAGACAGATTTGCTTATAGTATGAATATACATGTATGTGTGAGTGAATTATCTTTGCTTACTCAGAGCTCTGACCTGTCCACCAGCTGCCTGATCTAAAACACTTTGACACCTTCATTCCCACAATGAGGCCCTGCCTCCCAGTAGGTCAAGTCAAGGGGGTGTTGGTACCTGTCATAGAGAAGGATGTGGGTTTGCATGAGTCACTGTGTGCAGGAGTGAATGATGGTTTGAAGAAGTAGTCATAAAGCATTGGAAGCATGCAGTGAATGACTTTCAGAGTCTGCTCTTTTTTGATTACACCAAGGACAGTTTTTTACTGAGTAGCATATAGAGTGTGGCAGGGGTTTGAGTACTTTGAGGCCACAGTTGAAATAAACCAGCTCTGGCTCTGTTTGGTGGACAGATCTACCAAACATGCAAAGAACAGAAATGTACTTGTTGTAAGTCAGAAATATGCCTTGAAGGGAAAAGGAAGGTCAGAGATCTGGTAGTTGGTTATAGAATGAACTTTCTCTTAAGGTTTCGCTGGAGTACATGGGCCTGAAATTCAGTTTTTTTCTCAGGCAGAGAATGGGAATTCGACAATATATTTTGCCAAACAGTTTTGCTTAGTTTGTTAATTATTAAGCATCAACAATGCTAATTTAAAGAATTTTATGTGTTTCATGTTGGTATATAGGTAATCTCGGTGTACTGAAGAAAGGTTACCAGGCATTTATTCAATAAGTGTTTACTAAGAACCTAACATCTGTCAAGGACTTCGTGTAATGAGATGAAAAAAATTCTCAGAAGTTTATGCTGGACTGCAGGATGGTGTAGTACATATAGTGAGGAAACATGCTCAAGAGGATGCAGATGAGGGTATATAGCCCAACTGTGGGTTGAGGCAGGAGGTAGTGAAATTGTCATCTGTGTCTCTAGAATCCTTAATAGTTCTTAATAGCTCAAATCTAATTCCAGTAAAATTATACCACATGAAAATCTTAGATTAACCAAGAGAATTCAAGAACTAAGGAAAATGAAATATTTAGAAGAATCCTTTGAGCCTGGTCACATTGGCTTTTGTTCTAGAAAAATGAAGGTAAGGTGATCTAGCTGACCTCTTAGCCATCCGTCCATCCATTCATTCAACACAGGTTTGGGCTTCTATGTCTCAGGTACTATTCTCAGGCTTGAGACTACAGAGATAAATAAGACTGACAAAGTCTTTTCTTGGGCTGTTGGGAGCTTAATTTATAGGGGATCCCAAGATGTAAGAACTCTATTTGCTCTGTTACATGCAAAGACAGTCTTAAATTGCCCCATTTAAACTCTGGCCTTTGGTTTGAATCTTGGAACAGAAAGAACGTTAGTCAAAAAGATAGAATCTGAATAAAATTTATGGTTTAGTAAATATTATTGTACCAATGTCAATGTCTTAGTTTTCAGAGTTGTACTATAGTTATGCAAGATCTTAACATCAGGGAAAGCTGGGTGAAGGGTTCAAGGGAACTCTGTACTCATTTTGCAACTCTACTGGAAGTCGAAAATTATTTTTAAAATGACAGCTGAAGCTAAAGCAGAAAAATCAAGCCTTGGCTCTGCTCTACCTTTTGTTGTCTGTGTTTTTCATGTCCCTTTTACCCTTCTGCTTCCTCACCCCAGTGAATATGGTTCAGGCAGAACAGAATGGGTAAAGATCAGAGTATCGTCAGTCTCTTGTTCACATGCATTACCATTCTGCACTCTGTTTTTCCATGTCAAAGGCTGTCTGCCTTAGCACCTATGTTACATAATTATCAGAACCAATGATTACTAGCATCATTTTGGTCAATGCCATGAATACCAAGGCAGAGAGAGAGAGACCTTACAGAGATGATCCCTTTTCTGTATTTCTTGGGATTTTGGTTGTGGGTTTTAATGTCACTCCTTATTTTGTGTCTGGATCTAAGGATGTTGGATTTGGAAGAATTCTTGAAGATCTGGTCCAGCTCTCTCATTTCACAGATAAGAAAACCAAGGCCTGGCCAGATGAACGGATTCGTCCAAGATCACTCTTCCTAGTTAGTGGGAAACCTTGAAGCAGAACCAGCTCTTTTGACTTCTAGTAAGATATTTTCTCCATTCTGAGCTGCTTCCTTAAACCCTACAAATAGCTGAGAACACTCCACAGGTGACAGTTCATTCTATTACAGACAGACCGTTACCATTTGCAATGTATGATTTCAGAACCTGTTGGGAAGTCTAACACAGGAAATAAGCATGTGGTGGCAGTACACATGATTGCTAAGAAGTATTGGCTGCATTAGATTATTCACTAAAAATTCATCAAAACATTCCTTCCATTTTCTGTGATTGCTTTTGCATCTACCCGCATATTTGGATTGACATGGAAAGTGAAAAGTGCCAGAACAGCACTATCCTACACAGTTTTGTTACCTAAGGGACCTAAGTATAGCATAAGTGTTCAGGTAATTTTTTTTTAACGTTGCATTAGGTGAGGTTAACGTATCTGCAAAAGTCATGTGAATTAGGCACTTAGGAGTCTTACCAGTTTTTGCTTAACACCACGAAGAATATGTGTCAGAGAAAATAGTTGCAAATTAAAGCTGACTCACAGCAGCTGTGACTATAGCCAGCATCTAATCCCAGTTTATTTCCTTTTCTTTCAGATAAGCTCGGTGATGTGATCAATAAATCTAGGTAATTGCAACTATTAGAAAAGTTAAGTGGGATTTTTTTTTTTTTCTTTCTTGACCTATGTAAGTTTTTCCAGGGTAGCATGGCTGTTGGTCTGGTCTTCCTACAGTATCTATTCCCCCAATCCAGTGAGGCCCTTTCCTTTGGCAGTGTGACTCAGCCCTGTGCACTGCCCCGGGAGCCCCCCTTTCTGCCTGTCACAATGCTCCTGGGGCCACAGCTAACTGGGCTGTGCAGACTGTCATTCTGTTCTGGAGCCATAGTCCTTAAGGAAACACTGCCATCATTATGCACATCTTGGCTTGGATCACATCAGTGAAGACTTCTCTACATCTCCCTCTGGTGTGATGCATCCCACCTGTCTTCTTTCTGCACCAAGCATCTCACAACCTTTAGCCTCTTCCCCCCTCCCCTCCATTTTCCTCTTCCACTCTTTCTCCTCTATCCTTTCTCTTCGCCTTTTCTTTCCACCTAGTATCTCCACAGAACCTTGCTGTGCCTGGAACAACAGAGTTAGGTACTGAATATGCAAAGGTAAATAGGATGAACTCTTCTTCTCAAGTGTGTACCTCTCTGAGTCCCTAGCTGTCACCCCACACCCACCAGACTCTGCCTGTCCCTCTACCGTGGGAGTATCTTGCCACCCCCGCGGCTCCTGTGTGCCTTTTCTCTGTACACTGTCAACCTCCGTTTACACCAGGAAGTCTCTGAGGTAATACAGTGATGAGGAGTAACTGTCAAACAGCGTGAAGATATTTAATGATGGTTTAAAAAGCACCTGGGAATAAAGATGTATGAGAAATTTGTTACATATTTAATTTAGGAAAGATTGTTACAGTATCAGGGGAGGAAAGGAAGAAAATATATTGCTCCCCATAAAAATGCAGTAAAAGATAAAGCACAAAGAGCCCCTCTGTTATGTTGAAATATTGTCATCCTGTGATTAAATGGAGGCAGCAAGGTGGTTTCTGTTTGGCACTTATGCAAGAGAGTTGTGGGGGAGGCATAAGGTTTCACAGCTATAGTTCTGGGTCTTTTCTAGAGCTCTGAGGAAATTAAAATGCAAACAAAGCACTGGGATTCTGAGGGTCTTCAGAGGAGGAGTCCTAGTACTCGGGGAGGGAGATGGGCTATGAAATGAACTTGAACTTCAGGACATTTTGACACCTCTCTGTTTTCCTCAGCTTGACAGCACTAACAGGAAGCAAAGTTACATCATTTTTTTTTTTCAATGTACAAAAACTACTATTATGTCTTTTCTATCCTGGGAATCTAAGAAAAGAACCATCTTGCAAATGAGTCAGCCTGGAGTGTCCAGATAGCTCAGTCAATTTTTGGTTCTGTGCTTTAGCACATTCTGTTAATAGGGTGGATGGTGCTTGCGTGTCAGGCTTCAGAAAGTGGCAGGCATTTCCTAGCCTATCATTCATTTGAGCTACTGAACTTGGGATCAATAAATATTCCATTACTGCATTATTTATGGCCAACTATAAACAATTTCTATCATTAAATCTTTGCCTTTTAGTTGTCTCTCATTAGCAAGGGATCAATTTCAGATCCCAGTCTGGGTCATGCCCAGAATTAAAGAAAAGCAATGTGTGAGAATGTTTATTCATATTCATATTTGTATTTTTATTAAAATAGATACATGGTGGAAATTATTTCTGTGTCTAATATTTTCACACTGTTTTGGTTCTAAAAGTCACCTTGAGCTTCGTGTCAGATGTCTGTGGTGACGTGGAAGAAACATGGAATAGCACTTAGATGAGTTAGGGTTCTTATCCTGTATCTGCATAGCTCTAATAACTGATTGTATGACCTGTCAGATAAGTCATTTGCCCCATTTGTAAAATGATTGGATTGGAATGGATGATGCCTAAATTTCTCTGTAGGTCCTATGTTCCATAGATGGAGGAGGCTTGTAGAGAGTGGTGGTAGATGATATGTGGGAAGAGGATTTAAATAGCATCCTCGCTGATGTTCAGAATTCATATTAGGACAGTGGTAATGAAGGTGTGAGCACCCTCTGGAAGATCACCCATTGGTTGTGAATGTTTTGCAATGGACTCTTTCCTACTATAGGGGGCAATTCTATCTGGAAGAACACAAATTGTATCTGCGTTGGAGGATTGCCAGTGTGCTGGAGGCAATTGGAGAGACAGTTTATTCAGAACATGGTGTTATTTTTTGTTTTGTTGCTGTGTTGTTTTTAAGGGGAACCTTAATTCTTTCACTGGGCTCACAATGTAATTTACCACAGTCGTCCCCACTTGGCCCCTTTACTTCGACCTCCTTTCCCTGAAGGTATTGAAGTTGGTAAGAGCTAGCCCAAGGAATTCAGAAGGCAGAGCTGGCCTTCTGGCCTCAGGCAACAGCTACTGAGTGTCAACCGTGTGCCAGGTGAAGTGGGTGGCACTAGGGATCCCAAGCGAGATACGCTGGATGCAGCTTCTCCCCAGGGGAGCTCACATTCTAGTGAGGAATACTGGCACAAGCATTCTTTTTACAAATACTTCAATAATCACAGGTTTGCTAAGTATGACAGAGCCCTGCAGCGTGCTGTGCAAGTGTGGAGCAGGAGAATCTAACTTAGTCTCAGAGCAAAGGAAGGCTTCCCTAAGAAAGGGATTTTTAGCTGAGACATGAAAAACAAGTAGAAAGTATTCAACAGAGAATATATAAGAAAATGTTGGGCGAGAGAGGAAGGCACGGAGGTGGTGGGGGCATGCCAGCCTTGAAAATGAAGAGCTGATGTCTTGAGCAAGATGAACGTGGGTTAGTAAACACATATCTACGCCTGTTTCCTCCAAAATCATGAGTAAAGGGTTGTATTGAAAAACAACAACAATAAAAAAACCAGATTTCCCATCTTTTCCCTTGAAACCTGCTTCCTGTCCCCTCCCCAACCTTCCCATTTCTGTCAGTGAGTGACTCCTAGAATCTCCCTGTTACTCCGACGCAAACTCTGCATTGTCCTCAGCTCCATCTCTTTACACAATTCTCCAGTTTCCAAATTCCATTCCTTCTTTCTGTGGACCATCTTTGACTCTTCTAGTTGCTCCTTTGCCCTTGCCCCCACCCTTCTGGAGGCCCTCACACTCCACAACTGCTCCATCACTCTGGAGTCTGAGCCGCTGTCTTTGTCGGTTCCCCAGGCAGTTGAGGAAGTGTCCTCCTAAAAACACTTCCTTACACAGACTAACCTTTTCAGTGATGTATTTGGCCTTCTGTCACGTAAAGAACAAAAGCTCAACCCTTTAATCTTCCGCCAAAGGCCCTAAACCACCTTGAGAGTTTATGTCCCCTTTTACCACACCTGTGTTCTTTGGCCTGGCTACGCTGTAGCCAGATGATCTTGTATCATGAGTGAGCGTTTTGAAAGAAAAAAAGTGTAGCAGACACATACATTTGGAAGAATGAGATGACTCTTTTACCCCAATACCCTAATCTGATAGTGATTTTCTTTTTTTGTATATTCCTTTTGCTCCTATGCACATGTATCTAACAAATTTTCATCATGGTGTGATAGACTTTTGAATTCTGCTTACTGTGCCCTGTGGCAGATTGTATTTTCCAAGATGGCTGCAGTGTGCTCTCCCATCAGCATGTTCTTCTTTCTTTCTTTTTTTTTTTTTTAAAGATTTTATTTATTTATTTGAGAGAGAATGAGAGAGAGCACATGAGAGAGGGGAGGGTCAGAGGGAGAAGCAGACTCCCTGCCGAGCAGGAAGCCCGATGCGGGACTCAATCCAGGGACTCCAGGATCATGACCTGAGCTGAAGGCAGTCGCTTAACCAACTGAGCCACCCAGGCGCCCCAAGCATGTTCTTCTTTCAATATGGCATTGAAACTTCTCCTATTAGGAGGAAGGGATGATGTTTACTACCCTTGCATCTGGGGAGCTGTGACTACAACCAAAGTCATTCTATGCGAACTCTGATGCCAGGCCATACAAAGTGATAGGGCTCCTGCAGGTACTTCTTGGGGTGCTTGTTCTTGGAATCCAGGCACCATGCCATGAGGAAGCAGGGAGCTCCCATGGGAAGCCATATGGAGAGGCGATGTGTATGTGTTCTGGACAAGAGTTCTAGTGGCGGTCTGAGGTCACAGCCAGCATCAGCTGTGGATTCACCAGGCTTGTGAGTGATGAAGGCTTTGAAATGATTCCAGCACCAGCCACCAGAGAGACCCAGAGACAGAACTGGCTGGCAGAGCCCAGTCAACTCCTGGAACTGTGAAAACTAATGAAAAAGTGGTTGTTATAAATTTAAGCCACTTAGTTTTGGGATGATTAAATGTTAGAGCAGTAGATAGCCAGACCCATACCTTAAACTAGTGAAATACCTGATGTAATTTTAAATTAAGAACTTTATCCTAAGAAAAAATTTCAAAAGGCAAAATACATACATTATCACAAATACACCAGCAGTACTTGTAACCTGAAGATAATGGGGAAAGAAAGCCAGATGTCCAATTTTCTTTCTCTATCTACTCACATTTGTTTTACCACCGAGCTTATCAACACCTTAAAGGCAGGGATTATGTTTTAAACTTTGCACACAGTAGGTTCTTCTATTCTATATTATTTATTTATTTTTTTTTAAAAGATTTTATTTATTTATTTGAGACAGAGAGAATGAGAGAGACAGAGAGCACATGAGAGGGGGGAGGGTCAGAGGGAGAAGCAGGCTCCCTGCCGAGCAGGGAGCCCGATGCGGGACTCGATCCAGGGACTCCAGGATCATGACCTGAGCCGAAGGCAGTCGCTTAACCAACTGAGCCACCCAGGCGCCCCCTATTCTATATTATTTTTAATAGGATAATGTAGTCTATAAATATTTGTTTATGATTTATTTTAATAACTTTTCAAAGTCTATCCAAATGATTTCATTTTATCCTTTCAAAGCCTTGTCTTATTTTACAGGTGAGGCTAGGAGTCTAACACTGTGTTCTCTATGGACTCAGACCTTATGATTTTAATCCTGGGACATGTTTTACTCTACCGCAGGTGCTCATTGTCCTGAATTTCCTTTCTAACAATATTTGTAGAAACATGATGGATCATCGTATGTCTGGGGATGGCAGTGTCTGTTCTGGAGCTTGATGTGTTTTCGAATGGCTTTGCTGAAGCTCTGTGGAAACCAGTAGCTCAGAACTTGAGTCAACATGGGAAAAGTGCCCATCAACCTTTCTGGGAGTTGCATTTTGGGCTCAGCGATAATGTGTCAGGAAGGTTCCACCCAGGACCACCTTAAGTTTTCTTATGATATACCAGGGTGGTTAGTTACTCTTGTATCTTTAACAACTGATCTTTGCAAAGGTTGAGAATGAAAGAAAAGATCACACACAGAATACCAGCTGTGGTGTCAGACTGGATTTGAAGCCTGACTCTGCTACAGTTCTGTTGCTTTGAACCAAGTTTACTGACCTCTCAGAGCCTCACTTTTCTCACCTCCTAAATGGGAACATAGTAGTTCCATACTCATTGGGTTGTTGCCAGGAAATAATGAGATGGGAATACATAAAATGCTCTTTAAAATGCACTTCTCGGGCGTCTGGGTGGCTCAGTCGTTAAGCGTCTGCCTTTGGCTCAGGTCGTGATCCCGGGGTCCTGGGATCCAGTCCCGCATCGGGCTCCCTGCTCGGCAGGAAGCCTGCTTCTCCCTCTCCCACTCCCCCTGCTTGTGTTCCTGCTCTCGCTGTCTCTCTCTCTGTCAAATAAATAAATAAAATCTTAAAAAAAAAAAATGCACTTCTCTTGGGACGCCTGGCTGGTGCAGTTGGTTCAGCATCTCACTCTTGGTTTCGGCTCAGGTCATGATCTCAGGGTCCTGAGATTGAGCCCGGTGTTGGGCTCCATACTGAGTGAGGAGTCTGCTTGAGGATTTTCTTCCTCTGCCCCTCCCCCACTTGTGTGTGTGCTCTCTCTCTCTCTCTAAAATAAATAATCTTTACAAAAAATGTAAAAAAATGCATTGCTCTTAATAAGCATGGAACAATGAATATAACAACGTAAAAATTCATTTTGGTTAAACTGTTTAAAAATGTAAGAGCTCAAATATCACCTGGAACTGTCTAGAAACTCTCAAAGTTTTTGTGTGACCTTGGGCAAATCACTTTATAGCTCTGTGCCTCAGGGAAGATTTGGCTGGCGGATTTCCAAGATTCTTATCTTCTGAGTTTAAAATTATGACTTTCAAATAGTAACTTAGATGACATTAAACTGTTTTGGATTTGTTAATCTTTTAATTGGTTTCCTTGTAATTACCACCATGTTTGTCTTTTAAATACTAGGTGACCTTCTGCCATGCTGGTATTTGATTTGCTAACAGCTGGAAGATGTTTACCCTTTGCAAACATTTCGCTATAATGACCACAGTCTTTACAGTATCACTGCAGTTTTGCTAGGAATGTAATGGTTCTTCCATCCTCACGGGGCAACATTCGATTGGACAGTGCATTTGAGGTGTCAAAGCTGTTCTTAAGGCCATGTTGGCTTTCTGTTGGTGGTGTCCAGCCTTGTCTACCAAATAGTGTGTCTATTATCTTCATTTATTCAGTCAGAACTAAGTAAAACTAAAATCACATAGGACATTTGTGATTTATAGGGATAATCATTTGCAAAGGGTTGCAATATCAATAATCCTGTTAAGTCTGATCTTATCCCCATTTATAGATGAGAAACTAAACTTCAGTTTATGGCCTGTCACACGAATACAGATAAGCAGAAATACCTAATTTCAGAGCTAAGTCTCTAGGCCTCGTCTTGGTTCTGGAGATTGCTCCTTCTACCACACAGTATGGTTCTCTCTTGCAGAGATTCAGGGTCATTCATGCTGCATGGGGTTGAGGGAAAAATTGCTAACCAATCTTTAAATATTTCCTTTGATTATAAATGAACATATCAGAAAATTAGAAATGGGGATACATCAGAAATGTAGCTAAGAGGGGATCAAGGAAAGTCTCTTAAGATGGTACCCTTCAACAATTAAAAAAAAAAAACAAAAGAAGGAAATAGGCTAACATTAGCAGTTGTCAAAACTATGATGAGGAGATCTCAGAGTCCACACTGGCAGCAATACCAGGGGCATTAAGAGAAGGCAGGGAACATACAGGGCCTTTTTGTCATCTTCAGACCCTACAGCCCCTGCTCTCCATATTGCTCCTTCCCAGTCACTCCATGGCTAGATCTGGACCACCTAGCTACACCTCTTAAGTAAGTGGCTGAAAAAGTAGGACTTTCATTATGCTAGTATGATCAGAGCAATAGAGTAAGTACAGGACAGCGAGAAGAGCTAGGGTGCAGGAAAAATTGCTATGGCCCAGAGGTCAGAGGCCCCTCCGAGCTTCAGTTCCCTTACATCTCTAATAGTCTATGACTGTAGCAGTAAAATGTTTCCTAGTGATCTTAAAGGTAGAATAGAAATCTGTCCTCAGATTGAATTTA
The DNA here is from genome assembly GCF_029215605.1 of Mirounga angustirostris. Classification (NCBI taxonomy): domain Eukaryota; kingdom Metazoa; phylum Chordata; class Mammalia; order Carnivora; family Phocidae; genus Mirounga; species Mirounga angustirostris. Next base: position 86,986,347 of record NW_026991709.1, on the reverse strand, counting down.
AGACCCAGTCACCCTGCTGCATGGACTTGAGAGTCCAGGAAGGTATGGATAGAAGGACGTGGAGTTAATTGAGAAATGTCAGCAGAATAAACGATGGGACAACAGCAGCATGTTTTTTGAGTGGTTGAGATGTGTAATGTGCTTTATACACATCATTTCTAGTTTTCATAATAGCCCTGAAAGGAAGATAATATTATCTTCATGTGACAGACATAGAGGCTGAGGTTCAGACAGATTAAGAAATGTACTTAAGGACCATCAGGAATAATCAGGAGGGCTCTTTTTCCATTAGAAGTGGACCAGGATGGGTAGAAGGAGTCTCTTGGCTAGAGAGTGGTGCAGATGACATATATTGCCCTCCTACCTCTCTGGCAGGCCTTAGTAGAGGCAAGGAAAAGATTATGCAACTGAACATTTTGAAGGGGTTGGAAAATCTGAGAAGGAGGATAGACTTTTGGCTTTTGGGAATTTTTGGCCTCATGGCATTTTGATCACAGATGGATTGGAAGGTTTGAGGCTTCTGGGGATATGAACTTTTTGAACACGTTTCAGTGGAGGTGGTTGATTTCTCTGGGGCTAGGGAAACTTCTGGCAAGGTAGTCCTACTTGGTATTGCAGACCAGAAAAGATCCAAAAGCAGGGTAAGCTGGAGCATGTATTTGGGGCGCTTTCTGCTCAAGGCAAAGAGAGAGAGAGAGAGAGAGTGCTGTTTAGTTCACTAGGAAATCTGGGACTCAGGACAGATGCTTTGTGTAGGAATAGAGCATTGCTTTAGATGCATTTATTGAGCATTTGCTTTTATATGCCTACAAAAACTGAGATGGGATATGGGCTACATGGAATGAGGAATCGCAGCAATAGCCACTTTTATTTTGAAGTGTATATTTTAAAAAGTAAATATGTATAGAGGTTATTCAGTTATATAGATTCAGGCCATATTGATTCATGTGCATTCTCTATGGTATAACCAATATAACAAAGCTGGTATGTACACAGCCATCAGTTAAAAATAATTTAATACTCATTTGGCATATGACATATCATACATATTTTAAAATGTGGAATATTTATTCAGTTATAAAAATAATCTCAAGAGAATTAGAAGACATGCTACAGACTGGGAGAAAATATTTGCAATGGACCTATCTGATAAAGATCTTTTCTCCAAAATATAAGAGTTCTTAAAACTCAATAATAAGAAAATGAAAATCTGACTAAAAACTGGGCAAAAGATGTAATCAGACATCTCACCAAAGATATACAGATGGCTAATAAACATATAAAAAGATGTTCCATATCATAAGTCATTATGGAAATACAAATTAAAACAACAATGAGATACAACTACTACCTATTAGAATGGTCCAAATCCAAACCACTGACAACACTGAATACTGGTGAGGATGTGGAGCATCAGGAACTTGCATTTATTGCTGGCATGAATGCAAAATGGTAGAGTTTGGAAGACAGTTTGGAGGTTTCTTACAAAACTAAATGTACTGTCACCATAGATCTAGCAATTATGCTCCTTTGTATTTGCCCAAATGAGTTGAAAACTGGTGTCCACACAAAAATCTGCACGTAAATGTTTATAGTATCTTTATTTATAAATGCTAGGATGTCCTTCAGCAGGTGAATGGATAAACTGTGGTATATTGAGACAGTGGAATATTATTTAGGGCTAAAAAGATATGAACTATTAAGCCATGGAGAGACTTGGGAGAACTTAAAATACATGAGACTAAGTGAAAGAAACCAATATGGAAAGAATATATATGTTATGATTCCAATGAGATGACATTCTGGGAAAGGCAAAAGTATGGAGACAGTAAAAAGATCAGTGATTACCAGGGGTTAGTAGGGAAGGAGGGGTGAATTGGTAGAGCATAGAGGATCTTTAGGGCAATGAAACTATTCTGTATGAGACTATAATGGTGGATACATTAGGTCATTTGTTAATGGTTATCATGTTAGTCCAAACTCACAGAATGTACAGCACCAAGAATGAACCATAATGTAAACTATAGATTTGGGGTGATAATCATGTGTAATGTAGATTTATTGATTACTAAAAAAATGTGCTACTCTGATGGAGAATGTTGACGGTAGGGGAGGCTGTGAGTGTGTGGGGACAGAGAGTATATGGGAAGTTTATATGTACTTTCTTTTTTTCTTTTCTTTTTTTTGTTCAATGATTCATTAGTTGCATGTAACACCCAGGGCTCATCACATCATGTGCCCTCCTTAATGCCCTTTCTGCTCAATTTTGTTGTTACCCTAAAACTGCTCTAAAAATTGTCTATTTAAAAAAAATGTATACACAAAAGAAGAAATGAAAAACATCTCAATTCTACCATCCAGCAATAAGTACTGCTCACTTTAACATACACCTTTATCATTTACTCAGTGCTTATCTGGGAGCACCTACTATATATCAGGTATCATTCTAGGTATCGTGGCTACAGAAGTGATTCCAACAGACAAAAACCCTTATCCAGTGGACCTTATATTCCACCTGGGACAGAAGAAGACTCAGAAAATAAATGAAGTGAATGAATAAATGATATAGTATTTTAGATGTTAATAAAATGCTGTGAAGGGACACAAGCAAGGAAAGGGGAGTAAGGAGGACATAGGTGAAGAGAAAGGAATAGGAAAGGTGCTCCTATTTTAAATAGATAATTTTGGGAAGTCCTCATTTTTGATATTTGAGGAAAAACCTGAAGGTGAGAAAATGAGCCATGTAGATATGTCAGGTAGGGCATTTGGGGCAGAAGGAAGAGTGAACAATGGTTATGGGGCTTAAGGAACAACAAGGAAGCAAGTGTAGCTGCAGGAGAGGGAGCAGGGGAAAGCCTGGCAGAAGGTAGTCATCATGATAAAGATTAGCCATGTCAGGCAGGACCCTGTAGGCCATGGGGATGGCTGGTGTTTGTTTCTTTTTGGAGTGACATTGGAAGTCATTGGAGAATTTTGTGCAGAAGAGACATGTGTTTGGGCTTAGGTTTTAATAGGATCACTCTGGTTGCTCTTTAGAGAACAGACAGTATGTGGAAGTGGTTAAAACAGGGAGAACAGACAATATGGAGAGAGAGTTAAAATGGGGATATTAGGCTATTTTAATAACCCAGATGAGCCACAGTGTTCACTTGGACCAGGATGATAGCAGTGGAGGTGCAGAGAAGTGGTCAGATTCTGGGCAGATTGTGAAGGAGACCTGCCAGTGCTTGACATGTCAAAACTAGTGTGGAGACAGGACGCCTGCAGGGTTTTGTGGGTGTCTCCGAGGATGGAGCTGGCATTAGTTAAGATGAGGTAGACTCGGAAAGAAGATTTTACAGGGACCAAGACCTCAGGAGTCTGGTTTTGGGCATGTTCAGTTTGAGACTTTTTCCATGCAAATAGAGATTTGGATATATGTGTTTGGAGCATAGGAAGAGATTGGGCCTGGGGTATTCATTTGCTAGTTGTTAGCTTAAATGTGGTATTTAAGGCCATGAGTCTGGTTGAGATCACCATGAGCTGGTACAGAGGGAGTATTGACTTTTTGAGTCCTTGAGCCCTCCAAGAGAAAGAGAGCAAAGGGGCAAAGGGAATTTCTTCATCTATACATATTTTAACGTAATAACCTTCTTACATGGTGTTTTAGCTTGCTCTGTTTCACTTAGCAATTATATCATGAACATTTTCCCATTTTAGTATATATTCTACAATATAACCTTTTAAAAAAAGTTAGGAGTTTATTTTCCTAACAAAGAGTTGACATAATACCACTTTTAATGGCTATCTTATGAATGTATTATAAAACATGAAACCAATCCCCTATTGTCTGACTTTTGAGTTGCTTCTAATTTTCCCATATTATAACATATTTGATGAATATTCCTATGCACATATATATATGTCTTCATTTCTTCAGGATAAATTTCTAGAGTGGAATCATTGGATCTGTTGTTGAATTTTGTCAAATTTCTTTCTGCAGGAAAGTTATAACAAGAAAGGAGGGCACTGGGTGTTATATGCAACTGATGAATTATTGAACTCTACATCTGAAACTAATGATGTACTCTATGTTGGCTAATTGAATTTAAATAAAAATATTTTTTAAAAATGAAATTATTAGAAGAAAATGCTCTCTCTTTATACCATTCCCAAACCATTTTCTGTAAAGCTTTGTAATCTCTGTCCATCTGATAGGTGAAAATGATTGGTGAATAAACAGTTTTATTATATCACTTTAGTATTTTTTATGATTAATAATGTAGTTGAGTATCTTTTCACATTTATTGGCCATTTGTAGATGATTTCTTTTGCTTCTTAGCTATGACCCAGCTGTGGTATTTAAGACCAACCACGGAGCGCTTTCTACCCTCCTGTCCTCTGTCAGTGCAGCCTGACTTGGGGTTGGCTTCCATGGGTATAAATACCAGGATCAGATTCACTGCCTTTACTGTTGTATTGCCAATGAAGGTGGTTAGCTTTGGGCAGGCCTCTCTTCATAAATTTGCTGTTTATCAAACCCACCACCTACACAGTGTATAAAGGGCAAGATAAATTCTCTGCTAATATTCTGCCCCACATCTGAGTTCAGAAGCTCAAGAAGACAGGACCTTTGAGTTAGGCCCAGCCAACAATTAGTCTGCAGCAATATACTGCAATTCTAATACTTCTTTTTTTCCATTTAAACATTTCTCCACTATAATTGTCCTCTGGTTAACAACTAGAGTTCATTTCAGGAAAAGTTAATACCATAACTTTTACTTATTGAAGAAGCAAACCATATTTGGAGCTTGGAAAAAATTTTAACTTTTTTTTTCCCCTTAAATGTTTCAGGCTTGGGCAAAGCCAAAGATATTCTATGTCAAGCCTCTCCCCCTTCATTATCTAACCCCTATGTATTTAAAAAGAAATCCAATCTACTTGGTTCTGATTCCTTTACCCTTAAGTCATCAAATGCACTTTATTAAGCCATGCTTGATGTTCAAAAGGATTTGGGGCTTTGTCTTTTTTACACAACTAGGAAATCTCATTTTGTTGGCTGTGAATAGAACTTGACCTCAAGAGGATAAAATTCAACCTGAAAATTTCAAACTCATGAGCTAAGTTCTCTTTTTCTGTTTATTATTTTCATTTGATTCTCAATCTTTATTTAAAAAATAGTAAAGTTCTATAGAAAATGTACTGATCAACAAAGATTGACTCACACTGTTCTGATTAAATTCCAACTTTTCAAGAGGCTTCTGAGAGACTTGCAGTGATAATATATTGTTCATAGCATTTTCAAGGGAACTGTTCAAAAACACTGGCTGACATTTTCTTTTAGTACAAAGTGACAATCTTTGGGTGATCTAGACTTTATGACATATCCCCAGATAGGCATGATGAATAAGCAAGTTTTCTTAAGTTGCATTGCTTCAAGTTATCAGCAAGCCTAATACACAATTAGATTTCTTAATAGTTCTGTATTTTTAAATTTAATTATTACTTGACTATTTGACTATGGTATTGCTGCTCCTTAATAAATTTATGCTTGAAGAGCCAATCTTTAATTGAGGAATCTTCACTTATTTACCAAAAGGAGAGAAAGGGAAATTCTGAGAGCGAAAAAAATCATACCGCCAGAACAGTATTAAAAACAAAACCCAGGACAAGGTAACGGTACTACCTTTGTCGTATCTTCTGAACTGGATGCCTTATGTATCAATTAATTTAGTTTTCCATATTTATTTTTTACCTTTAAAATTTTATTTTATAATGTTAAGGATACTGAATATGAGGTCTACCCTCTTAATAATTTCTTAAGTGCATTCATAGTACAGTATTGTACAGACATACAAATAGCCAGCAGGTATATGAACACATGAACAACAGGTATATGATATTTGTTGTCACTAATCATCAGGGAACTGTAAACCAAAACCACAGTGAGATATTACCTCATACCTATGAAGATGTCTATTGTCAAAAGAACAAGAGATAAGTGTTGGTGAGGATGTGGAGAAATTGGGACCCTTGTACACTGTTGGTGGGAATATAAAATGGTGCAGCTGCTATGGAAAACAGTATAGTGGTTCCTCAAAATACTAAAAATAGAACTACCATATGATTGAGCAATCCCACTCCTGGGTATTTATTCAAAAGAATGGAGACCTTGAGGAAATATTAGCATCCCAATGTTTGGGTGTGGAGACAGGGCATTGCTCCTAGTGACTGGTGAGAACCTGGAAGGGAGAAGAACCTTCATTCTAAAATACCAATCGTAGAGGTATGGAGCCCAGTGGCACATCTACCTTCTGCCCCCCACCCCCGACCCGCACCAACTCATAATAGAAGACACACCTAGGCAAGCTTGCAGCAACTCCAACCTCTCCCTTTAGACAATCTGGGTGAATAGATGTCAAAGATAATTTAAAAGACAAGCAGCCACAAAATACAATCAATTTACATATATCCAGAGAGATATAAAGGATAACATTTTAATATAAAATAAGAATAAACCATTATAAAACAGAACTAGAAATCTTGGAAATAAAAACTGTAACTCTACCATGCAGATATTACTGCTGTTAATGTTTAAGCATATTTCATTCTGGTCATTTTCTCTTCACATTTTTACAAAATTCTTATCAGATCATATTCAATATACTATTTCTACTTGCTTTTTTCTCCCCAGAACAGTTTAGGAAAAAGCGTATTTAACATGCTACTAGATACTGTTTCTACTAATTAATATATTTTACCCATTGACTTTTCATTCATAGAACTTTTTGGAACTTTTTATTATAGTGCCTTTCATTAATAAGGAGTTCCCATTTAGGACTTGAACTTGGCTGTTTAACAACCTGGCACCTTCTTCATCGTCTTCTTTTTCACATTAAGTTTGGCAAAGATGGGAGCACACACTTTCCCTTTAAATGCACAGTGTTACTTTCATGCTTAATATTTATGACTCTTATAATTACTCTTATAAAAGATCTACTATTACTAGAAACTTCAGCTCTTGGGTTAATAATCCTGCATTTTAATGAGCTCTAGGTAATTATACTTTGAAGTCCAAGACTTCTTTTCAAAAGTTGTAAATTGAAGTTCTTCTTTTTAGAACTATGTAATTTTAATTTCATGTTGAAAAGCAATGAAAATTTGCACATTATAGCACAACTGTAATTTTAGAAGGAAAAAATCAGTAATAGACTAGGTAATTCTAATTCAGGTCACTTCTACACAAGGGTAGTGAAAATAAACTGAGAAAAATTTTCTTCAGAAGCTGGAGAATTAATCTCTTACTCACCTTGAAAAAACATCATGTAAATAGGAAGACCCATGGAACAAGCTGATTTCTGCTTTATGAAGCTTTTTGTCAAAGCCAAGTGTCACTAAGAGCAAATAGAAACTAGTTTAATTGCTAGCTTTCCTCTAACGAGGTCATACAGCCACAGTGACACTACCAGGACCATAGGAATTTGAGTTGTCAAGTAGACACATTCTGCTACCTTTCCCATGTTAAGCTAATTCCCTGCTGCCAGTTGACCTCCTTTGTGGCAGGCATCTCTTCTTTTTTCCTCCAAAACTCTCATTGTATTCTCCTGAATCTCAAGATTTAGTACTAGGTGGTTTCTAGATATGTAAAATTTTGTGATGCCAGTCCTGGCAAATTTTACTTTTCAACATGGCCTATTTTGAGGGTAAGACAATTGAGTGCCTCCAGGCTTCCCTTCCCCAAGTGTCCAGGCACCTGGCCTTGGAGTGGGTGACAGAGCCTTGGGACAAACTCCTGGGGTGGTTCTGTCTTGTAGCATTATCTTCTTCTACTAGATATGAGATTATAAACTTGAGGCAGGTTGTTAGGCTTAGAGATCTTTTGTCTTTCTCTTAGCTTTGATCATAATGCCTTGCACATAATATGGTGGATAAGAGCAAGCTTACAGGTACAAATTCCATGGGTTAGACTTGTGCCTCTTAAACTTTATTGTATGATCTTAGGTAAGTTAACTTCTCCAAGCCTCATTTTTTATCTCTGTAAAAGAGGGATAATAATCGTCCCCATATTATTGTGATTAAACAAGTAATAGGATCTACATAAAGACAGTGGCTCTAAGTGTTTGATAGTTATTCTTAAGTAATAATGGTATTGACTCTGCTTCGGAATACTTGATGTACTGAAAAGTTTATCTTTCTTCAAAGGATTTATGCTCCTTAAGGCTGAATGTGAATCAGAAATAATCAGCAGTTATCTTTTGATTAGCCGCTGTTGTTAGCATACTTTGCATATGTAAGTGTTGGAAAGATTAGTTATCACAAGAAATATTTGGGGAAGTCCACTTTTAACCACCAGGGCAACTGATAACATTCTCATCAATGTCTAAAATGCAGGATTGGCTGAAGATAAGTTTCATAGTAAATAGACCTTCCTTTTCCTATATAAAGCAGCTTAAATCTTTAGATAGTTTGCCAAATAAACATAACTTTTTTTGAGGTCAAATTTTAAAAGACACATATTTCGTTGTCTTCTACTGAAAACATATGCTTCATTTCCTTGAGCAACTTCACTATCAGTTCACAGATTATTTACCTTTTGGGGGAGTTTTTTTTGGGGGGGGGAAAGAGATTTATTTTATGGAGAAATTAGCTAAAGCAAAAAATTCTACCTCAGCAGTACTAGATTTATAAATTGGTCTTTCGATGAAAACTAACCTCTTGTCCCTAGTTGTTATATTTATGAGACTTAAAACAGGGTGATTGTAGCTTTGTGGCTTTCTTAAACATCGAGAAAACTAAACAAAACAAAACAAATATATAAAAAACAAAGTTTACCCTACTCCTTAATCTCTCTGATGAGTTTGCAGTACGGATGAGACTGGGTAAGGCTGTCACACAAATATTTGAGACGGTAGCCTCATGAATCAACACTCTCAAGAAGAGTATTTTTTAGGTTTTAATTAATAATGAATAATTTACTAATGCGGGGGCTCCTATTTCTAATTGTTTCTATGTTAATTAAGTCCATTAAAAAAAACCTATTCTCATAGGATACAAGGGAAAGCACAAACATGAAGGTTTATGCAAACTTTAATTAGGCATATGGAAAAACACGTCAGCATTTTAAAAAGGGAAATGTACTTAAGGAACAAATACACAATTTCTTAAAAGCTTACTCATGTTGACCCACTAAGCAATGTCAAGAGAAAGTCAAAACTCCAACCACTAGAAAATTGGGTCTGTGCCAGTAGAAAATTGGTGCAATTCAAAGTGTCAAGCAAGCAGCTATGAGCAAAATCTGTGCCTCAAATGAAATTACACCACAATAATAATAATAATTACTTGTTTTTATTATAATGTAACCTGAATTTCTCTAGACCTCACCAGTCTATGGATATAAATGAGGTCACCTTATTAGTCATTATTCAAATTACTCTGGCTCATTGCCTCTACCTGTATAATGGAGTTCTCTGAAAAGTCTTCCTCAGTTCTTTCTGCAAGTCCCTCGATGTGCTCACCTACAAACTTGCCCTTGCTATATCCCGCTGCTACTCTGCTGTTAATGATTCTCTAAGGGCTATAGTATCTTTCACCATTCTTTTTTTTTTTTTTTAAGATTTTATTTATTTATTTGACAGAGAGAGAATGAGAGAGAGAACACATGAGAGGGGATAGGGTCAGAGGACAAAGCAGACTCCCCACCAAGCAGGGAGTCTGACGCGGGACTCGATCCGGGGACTCCAGGATCATGACCTGAGCCGAAGGCAGTCGCTTAACCAACTGAGCCACCCAGGCGCCCCTCTTTCACCATTCTTGTCTGCTGCTGTGCTCCTGGGTACTGTGGGTGCCACTACTGTTCTGCCAAATTCCATTATAGAGGCACTGAGCCAACACTGTGCCCAAGGTCTTTGCTATTCAATGACAAAGTGTAGGGAGAAGGATGGCTCTTTTTCCATTACATTATTTTCTGTAAGTGGGCATCCACAGTGGCCTTGATAGGGAATAGCTCTTCCATGGGACTTTACTGCTCAATATGGGATGAAGATAGGAGTCTGATGAGGGCAGGGCTAGGACACAAACCCAAGTAACAAACCTCTTCGATTGTGAATTTCTTCTAAAGAATGTTCTCATGCATATTGGTCCTCAAATGTATTGACATTTAAACAAACCTGCTATACCACTTTGTTCAGCCATCATCATGATCATCATAATAGATAACACACTGAACATTTATGGTGTGTCAGGGACTGCTATATAGCTTACCTACTTTTTTTTTTTAAAGATTCATTTATTTATTTGAGAGAGAGAGCACACACAGGGAGGAGGAGGGAGAGGAGAGAGAGAATCTCAAGCAGACTCCCCGCTGAGTACAGAGCGCAATGCAGGGCTCAATCCCACAATCCTGAGGTCATGACCCAAGCCAAAATCAAGAGTCGGATACACAACCAATTGAGCCAACCAGGTGTCCCTAGCTTATCTACTTCTTACGACTTCACGAATAGGTAATTATTATTATCATCCTTACCTTTTCAGATGACGAAACTGAAACCTAGAAAATTTAACAGACCTAGGGTCATGGAACTAGAAAGTGGGGGAACAGCATTTTAGGGAAATCTGAATCTTAAATTTGACTCAAGATGGGGAGCACATTGGAATAATAATGGTAGTTACTATTATTATTGCCCCCTTATGTACCAGGTACTTTACAGATACTATCTTATTTAATCATCATGAACTCATGAAGAGGTATTAATCTCATGAAATTGTAGAGATAAACAAATAGGATAACATAGAAAAAGGAATTTTCCCAAGTCCCATACCTGGAAAGTAGGAGAGCCATAATTTGAATTTATGTATGTCTGATTCTAAACATCTTTGCTGTATGTGAAGTCCTTACAGAGAATACTTTACTGTCTTTATGTATGCTTAGGGATTGGGTTTTATCTTCTTCAAGTGTTTGAAATTCTGAGTTCAACTCTTAATGTAGCAATTTACTGCTGTGTATTCTTGAACAAGTTACTCAAGTATTTATTCCAAACTTCAGTTTCTTCATTTGTGAAATGGGGATGATTACTTCCTAGTGCTGTTGTGAGGATTCAATGAGATAATTCTTGTACAGATGATAGTTCCTGGTACATAGAAAGTGCACAGTGTATCTTAGCTGACACTGAGGAGAATGGTGCTAAAGCAGTCAAATCCTAAATATCATTTAGAAAGATCAAAGCCATCCTGTAAATCTTTTAAGAAATTTCAGATCTTCAATACCAAACAGATAGTCGTCTTTAAAGTTAGTTTCCATACAAAGAAAGCAATTCTGTACAGCTGAAGAATGGGAATTCTCTTCACAAGTTAGGATTGGGAAGGCAGGTTTGTGACCCTGCCTCCAGCAGAGAGATGGCTCCAATAATAGTTGTAAATAGATTGTGATCCTTGTGGATGAGGAGGTCATGAGCTGAAAGAAAGACTTTGTAGATAATATTTTAGCTAAATGAGGAGAGGCAAGATATCTCTTGTGATCTCAGAAAGGGAATTTCAGTGACTCTAGTCTTTTTGATATTTGAGGAGGCTTAGAGACACTCTTTACATTACTATGAAAACCAACCAGACATGAATAGAAAAAATAAAGGTAAAATTTCCCTTTTTGTCTTCTCTTTTCAACTTCTTTAATCATCTGTGTAAATATGACTGGCAGAGACTTCAGTGTTCATGAAGCTATAAACATAGAAAGGAAAAATTCTGTAATATAAGAGTGTGTATCAGAAAAAGTGTGTATAATTATGTAGTGACCAGTGAAAGTAAAAAAAAATCTGTGACTAAAATATAATAAACTATAATCTAAAACATCTTGATAATGTAGTACTATTTCTTTTCTCTTTGTATTTCCCTCTCTCCTTTTCTTCCTTCCTTTCTCCCTTCTTTCTCTTTTCTTTTTTGACCAAATTATATTATCCTCTATAAACTGACCTCACACAAACTATTCAACTTTGTCTCTAATATGTCCACACAAAATCTTGCCTCTCTATCTGGCTCTCATCTCCTTCCCACCATCTTCTGTTCCCTTTACCTGGGATGTGATTCTGCTCCCACTAACCTGTTCACCAACCTGAAGCCCACCAGTTCTGCAAAGCCCAGTTCAAGCCTCCATTTCTGTTAGAAACCTGCTTTGACTTCTTTAAGTATTGCAGTTAGTAGGAAAAATGTAGTCTGGTGAAGTAAAACCTCTCTTGGTTCAAATCCTGGCTTTGCCATTTACCAACTGACCTCAGTCAACCTCTCTCAGTCTGTTTCCTCATTTTTGGAATAAGAGCATTTCATAGAATTTTGTTGTTACTTAACATAATACTTGTAACTATTTTAATTAAAGATCTCTTATTGCTCTAAGTTCTTCTTTCACCTTTAATCATAACTATATAGTTTAGATTTAGGCTTCCAATTCTAACCATGGTAGACTAATATGTATCGGACTTATCCTCCTAAGATTATTAATTAGACTAAAAAGCCTATATGAAGTAAATATTTCCATATACCTGGACAACATATAGCACAGGACTATGGTCACTGGCAAAAGGGCTACACATGAGATGAGATCCATATTTACCCAGACTTTTTTCCTGGGGACACTTTCAAAATTACAGCTCCAGGTTGTAGAGGCCAAAGACAGAGAAGTGGTCTTATGAGATGTAGAAAATAGAGACCATAATTTAGGGCTGCTGAGAGTTGGAATTTGTGGGGCAGGGTTATGAAGAAAATGAATATTCTAGAGAAAGAGCTTCAGAACTCTGCAATAGGGGTTCTCTTGAGTCTTTGGCCGAGTACTAAGAGGTGTGCATATAAGGCATGACTCTGTAGGGTCTGGGAGGGAATGGCTATTGGGGTGAGAGGGACAGTGTGATCCTAAAGGTTTCACTGTGGTAGGAGACCTTGGCGTCCAAGTAGCCAGGTTGCAACTTGGGAATTCACCTGCGACTGCAGAAAGGACTTGCCTTAGGAATAGTAAGAACCACTCTAGACTCAACCTAATAAATCCTCAACAGGATCAAGACAATCTACCAGTAAATTAATTTGATAGCAACACAAAACTTAAAACTCTTTAAAGAAAACGATAAAAATCCAGAATCTCAACAAAATTGCTAGATGTGTGAAGAATCAGGAGAATATGACCTGTAATCAGGAGAAAAGCAGTCACACCTAAGCCATTCATAGTCAAATCCATGAAAACCAAATATAAAGAGAAAAATCTTAAATGCACACAGAAAAGAAAAAGAGATTATCTTCTGGAGATCAAAGGTGAAAATGAGCATGAGAATCTTATCAAAAAGGAAGCAAGCCAGGAGTTGGTGAAGGAGCATCTCTAATGTACTGAAAGAAAAGAACTCCATCTGTCTAGAATGGTAGTTGCAGTAAAATATTCTTTGAAATTAAAGGTGAAGTAAAGACACAATCAAAAAAAAAAAAAAAAAAGGCTGAGAGAGTTTACCAAAGCAGGTCTGTACAATTAAAAAAAAAATATTAAAGATTGCAGACTGAAAGGTAAAGAATTCAGATCATACAAATGAATAAAGAGCACCTGAATAAATAAATTTATCACCTGAAGTGATAAATATCTAGAAAATAAAAATGAATTAATTTTCATTTTAAATTATTTTAAATGACAGTTACTATTTAAAACAAACAGGAAAATCCAAACATAATGTAACATGGGCTTTATAACATATGTAGGAATGAAATATATGGCAACAGCTGCTGCAAAGAATGGAAGAAAGGAAATGGAGGCATACTGTTGTAAGGTTCTCATATGTGAAGAGGTATTATGTTCAAGACAGATTAAGTTGAGGATGCACATTGTAATTAATACAGAAACTATTAAAATCCTAGAAATTCCTATTAAATTACCACCAACATTTTTCACAGAGCTAGAACAAACAATTCTAAAATTTGTATGGAACCATAAAAGATCCCAAATAGCCAAAGCAATCCTGAAAAAGAAGAACAAAGCTGGAGGTGTCACAATTCCAGATTTCAAGCAATATTACAAAGCTATAGTCATCAAGACAGTATGGTACTGGCACAAAAACAGACCCATAGATCAATGGAACAGAATAGAGAACCCAGAAATGGACCCACAACCATATGGCGAACTAATATTTGACAAAGCAGGAAAGAATATCCCATGGGGAAAAGATAGTCTTTTCAACAAATGGTGCTGGGAAAACTGGACAACAACAAGTAGAAGAATGAAACTGAACCACTTTTTTTACACTATACAAAAAAATAGACTCAAAATGGTGACAGACCTAAATGTGAGACAGGAAACCATCAAAATCCTAGGGGAAAACACAGGCAGCAACATCTTTGACCTTAGCCGTAGCAACTTCTTACTAGAGGCAAGGGAAACAAAAGCAAAAATGATCTATTGGGACTTCATCAAGATAAGAATCTTCTACACAGGGGGTGGAGCAAGATGACAGAGGAGTAGGAGGCTTGGATTTCATCTGGTCCCAGGAATTCAGCTGGATAGGGATCAAACCATTCTGAACACCTACATACTCAACAGGAGATCAAAGAAAAGAAAAGCAACAACTCTTTGAACAGAAAAGCGACCACTTTCTGGAAGGTAGGATGTGCGGAGAAGTGAATCGGGGGCGATATTCGGGAGGATAGACGGCGGGGGAGGGGGTCTCCATCAGCCGCTTCTGGCAAGTGATAGAGCAGCGGAGCACAGAATCGGAACTTTTAGAAGTCTGCTCCGCTGAGGGACGTCGCTCCAGTGGCTAAGTGGGGGGTGGAACCCTCACTGGGACAGTGTGGTCTCAGGACCCTCGGGGTCACAGAAAGACGGGGGGTGCCTGAGTGCATCAGAGCTCCCAGGTATGGAGCGGGGAAGCCAGCTACAGAGATGGAGCCGAGGCGCGGGCTCTCAGCTCGGGGTTGCCATAAACCGTGATCCGCGGCACAGTTGGGCCACTGCTCCTCCAGCAGGGACCCAACAAGTGGCAGATCCAGAGAGACTCCTCTTCCTCCCCCGGGAGAAGTGGCACAGGAGTGCACCGCAGGGATCTGCTGGGTTTGGAGACTCCACATGGGGTCGTGAGCCAGAGATAGAAACACTCGGTCACAGGCCGGGTGAGCACAGAGTGCGCCCGGAGACCGGGGAGACAGGAGTGACTGACTGCTTTTCTCTGGGGGCACACTGAGGAGTGGGGCCTCGAGTTCTCGGCTTCTCTGGGGCGGAGATTGGGAGGCCGCCATTTTCACTCTCGTCCTCTGAAGCTGTACGGAAAGCTTGCAGGGAACAAAAGCTCCTGAGAGCAAACCCGAGCAGATTATTTAGCCTGGACCCGGCAAGGGTGGGGCAATTCTGCCTCCGGCAAAAACATTTGGGAACCATGGCAACAGGCCCCTCCCCTAGAAGATCAGCAAGAACAGCCAGCCAAGACCGAGTTTACCCATCAATGAGAATGGCAGAACTTCAGCACTAGGGGGATACAGCACATAGAATTCAGGGCTTTCTTACCATGATTCTTTAGTCTTTCAAAGTTAATTTTTTTTTAACTGTCTTTTTTTTTTTTTTTTGAACTTTTCTTTTTCCCTTTTTCAACCAACATCTTATCAATCCCTTTAAAAAAATTTTTATTTTTCATTTTTAGAGTCATATTCTATCCCTTCATAGTAGTTACCCTTATTTTTGGCATATATATATAAGTTGTTCTCTCTTTAAATTTTGAGATACAGTTTCTTCTAACAGATCAAAATATACCCTAAATCTCTAGTGTATGGCTTTGTTCTAGTCTCCTGCCTGATCACATTCTCTCCTTTTTTTTTTTTTAAATCCTCTTCTTTCTTTTTTCAAACAACTTATCTTATCAATTCCTTTTATAAAATATTTAATAATTTTCATCTTTACAGTCATATCCCATTCCTTCATCATATTAACCCTTATTTTTGTACATATATAAGTTTTTCTTTCTTTAAAATTTTGGGAGGCACTTTCTTCTAACAGACCAAAATACACCCAAAATCTACTGTGTGGCACTGATCTATGCACCAGCCTGATCATATTTGATCTGTTCTTTGTTTTGTTTTCTTCTGTTTTTGTTTGTCTTTATCTTTATCTTTTTCTTTTTCTTCTTTCTTTCTTTCCCTTTCTTTTACCCCAGTTTCAGGTCTTTTCTGATTTGTTTAGAGTATATTTTCTGGGGACTTTACCCTGTTAGCATTTTGTTCTGTCATTCATCTATTCTCTTCTGGACAAAATGACAAGATGGAAAAAATCACCTCAGCAAAAAGAACAAGAGGCAGTACTGACTGCCAGGGACCTACTCAATACGGACATTAGTACAGTGTTGGAACTAGAGTTCAGAATAATGATTTTAAAGACACTAGCTGGGCTTTAAAAAAGCATGGAAGTTATTAGAGAAACCCTTTCTGGAGAAATAAAAGAACTAAAATCTAACCAAGTCGAAATCAAAAAGGCTATTAATGAGGTGCAATAAAAAATGGGGGCTCTAACTGCGAGGATAAATGAGGCAGAAGAGAGAATTAGTGATAGAGAAGACCAAATGATGGAAAATAAAGAAGCTGAGAAAAAGAGAGATAAATGACTACTGGATCACAAGGGCAGAATTCAAGAGATAAGTGATACCATAAGACGAAACAACATTAGAATAATTGGAATCCCAGAAGAAGAAAGAGAGAGAGGGGCAGAAGCTATATTGGAGCAAATTATAGCAGAGAACTACCCTAATTTGGGGAAGGAAACAGGCATCAAAATCCAGGAGACACAGAGAACCCCTCTCAAAATCAATAAAAATAGGTCAACACCCCGACATCTAATAGTAAAACTTACGAGTCTCAGAGACAAAGAGAAAATCCTGAAAGCAGCTCGGGAGAAGAGATCTGCAACCTACAATGGTAGAAACATTAGATTGACAACAGACCTATCCACAAAGACCTGGCAGGCCAGAAAGGACTGGCAGGATATATTCAGAGCACTAAATGAGAAAAATATGCAGCCAAGAATACTCTATCCAGCTAGGCTGTCATTGAAAATAGAAGGAGAGATAAAAAGCTTCCAGGACAAACAAAAACTGAAGGAATTTGCAAACACAAAACCAGCCCTACAAGAAATCTTGAAAGGGGTCCTCTAAGCAAAGAGAGAGACTAAAAGCAACATAGACCAGAAAGGAACACAGGCAATATACAGTAACAGTCACCTTACAGGCAATACAATGCTACTAAATTCCTATCTTTCAATAGTTACCCTGAATGCAAATGGGCTAAATGCCTCAATCAAAAGACACAGTCTATCAGATTGGATAAAAAAACAAGACCCATCGAGATACTGTCTGCAAGAGACTCATTTTAGACCCAGAGACACCCCCAGGTTGAAAATGAAGGGGTGGAAAACCATTTACCATGCTAATGGGCACCAAAAGAAAGCTGGGGTGGCAATCCTTATATCAGACAAATTAGATTTTAAACCAAAGACTATAATAAGAGATGAGGAAGGACACTATATCCTACTTAAAGGGTCTATCCAACAAGATCTAACAATTGTGAATATCTATGCCCCTAACATGGGAGCAGCCAATTATATAAGCCAATTAATAACAAAAGCAAAGAAACACATCGACAACAATACAATTAGTGGGGGACTTTAACACCCCCCTCACTGAAATGGACAGATCGTCTAAGCAAAAGATCAACAAGGAAATAAAGACTTTAAATGACACACTGGACCAAATGGACTTCACAGATATATTCAGAACATTCCATACCAAAGCAACAGGATACACATTCTTCTCTAGTGCCCATGGAACATTCTCCAAAATAGATCACATCCTAGGTCACAAATCAGTCTCAAACAGTACCAAAAGATTGGGATCATTCCCTGCATATTTTCAGACCACAATGCTTTGAAACTAGAACTCAATCACAAGAGGAAAGTCAGAAAGAACTCAAATACATGGAGGCTAAAGAGCATCCTACTAAAGAATGAATGGGTCAACCAGGAAATTGAAGAAGAATTAAAAAAATTCATGGAAACCAATGAAAATGAAAACGCAACTGTTCAAAATCTTTGGGATACAGCAAAGGCAGTCCTAAGTGGAAAGTATATAGCAATACAAGCCTTTCTCAAGAAACAAGAAAGGTCTCAAATACACAACCTAACCCTACACCTAAAGGAGCTGGAGAAAGAACAGCAAATAAAGCCTAAACCGAGCAAGAGAAGAGAAATAATAAAGATCAGAGCAGAAATCAATGAAACAGAAACCAAAAGAACAGTAGAACAGATCAAAGAAACTAGGAGCTGGTTCTTTGAGAGAATTAACAAGATTGATAAACCCCTGGTCAGACTTATCAAAAAGAAAAATGACCCAAATAAATCAAATCATGAATGAAAGAGGAGAGACACAACCAACAACAAAGAAATACAAACAATTATAAAAACATATTATGAGCAACTCTATGCCAGCAAATTAGATAATTTGGAAGAAATGGGTGCATTCCTAGAGATGTATCAACTACCAAAACTGAACCAGGAAGAAATAGAAAACCTGAACAGACCTATAACCACTAAGGAAATTGAAGCAGTCATCAAAAATCTCCCAAAAAACAAGAGCCTAGGGCCAGATGGCTTCCCAGGGAAATTCTACCAAACATTTCAAGAAGAATTAATACGTATTCTTCTGAAACTATTCCAAAAAATAGAAATGGAAGGAAAACTTCCAAACTCGTTTTATGAGGGCACCATTGCCTTGATCCCCAAACCAGACAAAGACCCAATCAAAAAGGAGAATTACAGACAATATCCTTGATGAACACGGATGCAAAAATTCTCACCAAAATACTAGCCAATAGGATCCAGCAGTATGTTAAAAGGATTATTCACCACAAACAAGTGGGATTTATCCCTGGGCTGCAAGGTTGGTTCAACATCTGCAAATCAATCAGTGTGATACAATACATTAATAAAAGAAAGAACAAGAACCATATGATCCTCTCAATAGATGTAGAAAAAGCATTTGACAAAGTACAGCAGGTTTTCTTGATCAAAACTCTTCAGAGTATAGGCATAGAGGGTACATACCTCAATATCATAAAAACCATCTATGAAAAACGAACACTGAATATCATTCTCAATGGGGAAAAACTGAGAACTTTCCCCCTAAGGTCAGGAACATGGCAGGGATGTCCACTATCACCACTGCTATTCAACATAGTATTAGAGGTCCTAGCCACAGCAATCAGACAACAAAAAGAAATAAAAGGCATCAAATTGGCAAAGAAGTCAAACTCTCACTTTTTGCAGATGATATGATACTTTATGTAGAAACCAAAAAAATTCCACCCCAAAACTGCTAGAACTCATACAGGAATTCAGTAAAGGGGCAGGATATAAAATCAATCCACAGAAATCAGTGGCATTCCTATACACCAACAACAAGACAGAAGAAAGAGAAATTAAGGAGTCGATCCCATTTACAATTGCACCCAAAACCATAAGATACCTAGGAATAAATCTAACCAAAGAGGCAAAGAATCTGTACTCAGAAAACTATAAAATACTCATGAAAGAAATTGAGGAAGACACAAAGAAATGGAAAAACGTTCCATGCTCATGGATTGGAAGAACAAATATTGTGAAGATGTCAATGCTACCTAGAGCAATCTACACATTCAATGCAATCCCCATCAAAATACCATCCACTTTTTTCAAAGAAATGGAACAAATAATCCTAAAATTTGTATGGAACCAATGAGATATCACCTCATACCAGTCAGAACAAATAATTCTAAAATTTGTATGGAACCAGAAAAGACCTTGAATAGCCAGAGGAATGTTGAAAAAGAAAAGCAAAGCTGGCGGCATCACAATTCCGGACTTCACGCTCTATTATAAAGCTGTCATCATCAAGACAGTATGGTACTGGCACAAAAACAGACACATAGATCAATGGAACAGAATAGAGAGCCCAGAAATGGACCCTCAACTCTATGGTCAACTAATCTTCAACAAAGCAAGAAAGAATGTCCAGTGGAAAAAAGACAGTCTCTTCAAGAAATGGTGTTGGGAAAATTAGACAGCCACATGCAGAAGAATGAAACTGGACCATTTCCTTACACCACACACACAAATAGACTCAAAATGGTTGAAAGATCTCAATGTGAGACAGGAGTCCATCAACATCCTAAAGGAGAACACAGGCAGCAACCTCTTCGACCTCAGCCACAGCAACTTCTTCCTAGAAACATCACCAAAGGCAAGGGAAGCAAGGCAAAAATGAACTATTGGGACCTCATCAAGATAAAAAGCTTTTGCACAGCAAAAGAAACAGTCAACAAAACCAAAGGACAGCCGACAGAATGGGAGAAGATATTTGCAAATGACATATCAGATAAAGGGCTAGTATCCAAAATCTATAAAGAACTTATCAGACTCAACACCCAAAGAGCAAATGATCCAATCAAGAAATGGGCAGAAGACATGAACAGACATTTTTCCGAAGAAGACATCCAAACGGCCAATGGACACATGAAAAAGTGCTCAACGTCGCTTGGCATCAGGGAAATCCAAATCAAAACCTCAATGAGATATCACCTCACACCAGTCAGAATGGCTAAAATTAACAAGTCAGGAAATGACAGATGTTGGCGGAGATGTGGAGAAAGGGGAACCCTCCTACACTGTTGGTGGGAATGCAAGCTGGTGCAGCCACTCTGGAAAACAGTATGAAGTTTCTTCAAAAAGTTGAAAATAGAGCTACCATACGATCCAGCAATTGCACTACTGGGTTTCACCCCAAAGATACAAATGTCGGGATCCAAAGGGGTATGTGCACCCCAATGTTTATAGCAGCAATGTCCACAATAGCCAAACTGTGGAAAGAGCCAAGATGTCCATCAACAGATGAATGGATAAAGAAGATGTGATATATATATACAAAGGAATATTATGCAGCCATCAAAAAGAATGAAATCTTGCCATTTGCAACGAGATGGAGGGAATTGGAGGGTATTATGCTGAGCGAAATAAGTCAATCAGAGAAAGACATATATCATATGACCTCACTGATATGAGGAATTCTTAATCTCAGGAAACAAACTGAGGGTTGCTGGAGTGGTGGGGGGTGGGAGGGATGGGGTGGCTGGATGATAGACATTGGGGAGGGTATGTGCTATGGTGAGTGCTGTGAATTGTGCAAGACTGTTGAATCACAGATCTGTATCTCTGAGGCAAATAATACATTATATGTTAAAAAAAAGAAGAAGAAGAAGAAGATAGCAGGAGGGGAAGAATGAAGGGGGGGAATCAGAGGGGGAGACAAACCATGAGAGACTGTGGATTCTGAAAAACAAACTGAGGATTCTAGAGGGGAGGAGGGTGGGAGGATGGGTTAGCCTGGTGATGGGTATTAAAGAGGGCACGTTCTGCATGGAGCACTGGGTGTTATATGCAAACATGAATCATGGAACACTACATCAAAAACTAATGATGTATGGTGATTAATATAATTAAAAAAAGAAAAGCTTCTGCACAGTGAAGGAAACAATCAACAACACTAAAATGCAGCCTACAGAATGGGAGAAGATATTTGCAAATGGCATATCTGAAAAAAGGTTAGTATCCAAAATCTATAAAGAACTTATCAAACTCAACATCCAAAAAACAAATAATCCAGTTAAGAAAGGGGCAGAAGACATGAATAGACATTTTTCCAAAGAAGGCATCCAGATGGCTAACTGACAAATGAAAAGATGCTTAACATCACTCATCATCAGGGAAATACAAATCAAAACCACAATGAGATATTAACTCACACCTGTCAGGAGGGCTAAAATTAACAACATGAGAAACAACAGGTTTTGTTGAGGATGCGGAGAAAGGGGAACCCTCTTGCAGTATTGGTGGGAATGCAAAGTGGTGCAGCCACTCTGGAGGACAGTATGGAGGTTCCTCAGAAAGTTGAAAACAGAACTACCCTATGATCCAGCACTTGCACTACTAGGTATTTAGCCAAAGGATACAGAATACAGATTTGATACATGCATCCTGATGTTTATAGCAGCATTATCAACAATAGCCAAACTATGGAGAGAGCCCAAATGTCCATTGACTGATGAATGGATAAAGAAGAGGTGGGGGCGCCTGGGTGGCTCAGTTGTTAAGCGTCTGCCTTCGGCTCAGGTCATGATCCTGGGGTCCTGGGATCGAGTCCCACATCGGGCTCCCTGCTCAGCAGGAAGCCTGCCTCTCCCTCTCCCACTCCCCCTGCTTGTGTTCCTGCTCTAGCTATCTCTCTCTCTGTCAAATAAATAAATAAAATCTTAAAAAAAAAAAAGAGGTGGTATATATATGCAATAGAATATTACTCAGTCATCAAAAAGAATGAAATCTTGCCTTTTGCAATGATGTGGACGGAGCTAGAGTATATTATGCTAAGGGAAATAAGCCAGTCAGAGAAAGACAAATACTGTATGATTTCACTCATATGTGGAATTTAATGGAATTCATTGCTCTCGTTTGAACATATGAGGGGGGGGAAATCAAGAAAAAAGAGAGAGGGAAACAAACCATAAGAGACTCTTAAAGACAGAAAACAAACTAAGGGGTGATGGAGGGAGGTGGGTGGGTGGGGGATGGGCTAGATGGGTGATGGGTATTAAGGAGGGCACTTGATATGATGAGCACTGGGTATCGTATGTAGGTGATGAATCATTGGATTCTACTCCTGAAACCAACATTGCACTGTATGTTAACTAAATAGAATTTAAATAAAAATTAGGAAAAAATAAAAAAATAAAATAAACTATTAAAATCTTAAATATATTAAAAGGGATAAATGGGGCTACAAAGAGTGCCTGGGTGGCTCAGTTGGCTAGGCGACTGCTTTCGGCTCAGGTCATGATCTTGGAGTCCCAGGATCAAGTCCTGCATCAGGCTCCCTGCTCAGCAGGGAGTCTGCTTCTCCCTCAGACCCTCCCCCTTCTCATGCTCTTTCTCTCACTCTCTCATAAATAAATAAATAAATAAATAAATAAATAAATAAATAAATAAATAAATATTTTAAAAATGGGGCTACAAAATATTTAATATATCCAACAGAAGGCAGGAAAAAAAAAAAACTAAGTACAAGTGGGACAAACAGGAAACAAATAGTAAGAAAAAAAAAAGACACAAAACCATACTCATATTTGTATTAAATGTAATTGGAGTAAACTCGATAACTAAATGGCAAAGTTTGTCAGACTAGTTAAAAGATCATGAAGATTAAGAATAACTTTATGCACTACAAAGACAGATAGGTTAAGAGTAAAGTAACATAGCATGAAAAAACTAATCACAAGAAAGCTGGAATGACTATATTGATATTAAACGAGATAGATATCAGGACAAAAAATATGACCAGAAATAAGGAGGGAAATAGGGACAATCACCAAGAAGGCATAATAAAATGTAACAATCCTAAATGTTTATGGAACTAGTAACAGAACTTCAAAATATATGAGGCAAAAATGGACAGAATAAAATGGAGAAATAGACAAATCCACACACGGACTTCAAAATTTTAATACTTTTTCAGTAACTGTTAGAACAACTATACCAAAATAATCAGTGAGGATATAGAAGATTTAAACAATACTATTGATTGAATTAACACAACTGATATTTATAAGAAACATATATACTTATAAGAAAATTTATACTGTTTTCCAGAAAACATAGAACATTCACCAAGATAAAACATTTGCTGAGTCATAAAGCAAGCCATAAATTTAAAAGTATCTTATCTCACTACAATGAAATTGAATTAGAAATCAATAGCAAAAATGTTTCCAAACATTTATAAATGAAGAAACATCTAAATGCCCCATCAAATAAATTAAAATTAATATTTAACATGTTTTAAAATAAATGAGAATATAAGCACAACATACTAAAATTTGTGGGATGCCATAAAAATAGTGCTTAGCAGAAAATTTTTAGCTTTAAATGCTTAGATTAGAACATAGCAATGATTTATAATCAATGCTCTAGTTTTCTACCTTAAGAAGCTAGAAATAGAAGAGCAAATTAAATATAAAATAAGTAGAAGGAAGGAAATAATAAAGATAAGAGTAGAAATCAATGAAGTGGCAAGAAACAAATAGGGAAAATCAATGAAACAAAACACTGATTCCTGGAAAAGATCAATAAAATTGATACACCACTAGCTAGACTGTCTAAGAAAAAAAAGAAAACACAAATTGCAAATGTCCATAATAGGAGACATGTTTCCTATCCTGTTGACATTAAGAGAATAACATTACAATTTTTTATAACACTACAATTTAGATGCAAGGACAAATTCCTCAAAAGTTGTAAATTGCCAATACTGGTATGAGAAAAATGAGAAAATCTGAATTGATCGACATGTATCAAAGAGAATGAATCTATATTTATTAACATCCCCAAGGCATGGAATCTGTAAACCTGGGAGGCAGATTGTGTAAATTTTGGTCGAGTCCAAAGATTTGAGAATCAGGAGCACTGATATCCAAGAGCAGGAAAAGATAGATGTCCCAGCTCAAGAAGAGAGAACAAATTCACTCTTTTTCCTTTTTGTTCTGTGAAGGCCCTTGACAAATTGGATGATGCCTACCCACATTAATGAATGTGATCTTCTTCACTCAGTCTATCAATTCAAATGCTAATCTGTTCCACAGACTGCCTCACAGAGATACCCAGAAATATTTTACCAGCTACCTGGGCACCCTGTAGCCCAGTCAGGTTGACTCATAAAATTAACCATCACACCCAATGAAAATATAAAAGTTAAAACAAATAAAGCCTCTAGAAGAAATTATAGGAGAAAACATATTCATGACCTTGGAGTAGGTACACATTTTTCATGGTTCATAGAAAATATTATCTGTAGAAGAAAAGCTGGTAAATTGCATTTCATCAAAATTGAAAACTCTTCTCATCAAAAGACATGTTTTTGAAAATGAATAGATAAGCTACAGCCTAGGAGAAAATATTTACAATCCTATAGCTAACAAAAGACATATGAAGAATTTCAACAACAGAATTAACAGACAAAAAACCCAATTAAAGTGGGCAAAGGGCATGAACCAACACTTCAAAAAGGAGATATATACAAATGGTCTGTAAGCATGTGAACAAGTGTTCAACATCATTGTTTTTCAGGGAAGACTAAAAAGGTTGACAAATCAAATTTTGACAAGTGTAGGACATAAACAGAATTTTTTTTATTTTTGTTTTTTAAAGATTTCATTTATTTATTTGACATGCAGAGAAAGAGAGAAAGCACAGCAGGGGGAGTGGCAGGCAGAGGGAGAGGGAAAAGCAGGCTCCTCACTGAGCTGGAAGCCAGACATGGGGCTTGATCCCAGGACCCTGGGATCATGACCTGAGCCGAAAACAGACGCTTAATGACTGAGCCACCCAGGTGCCCCCATAAACAGAATTCTTAAACATTGCCTGTAGAAGTTCAAAACTCCTTGGCAATTGTTCATAAAGTTAAACATAACCTACATTGCATCACAGGGATTTTCTTCCAGGGTATTTATCCAAGAGAAGTAAAACATATATACACAAAGATTTTCAAAAGGATATTTGTGACTTCTTCATTCATAATAGCTCATGACAAGAAATAACCCAGATATCCACCAACAGGAGAATGGATAAAAAATTGTAAAATGTCCCTACAATGGAGTATTACTCAACAATGAAAAAAACCTACAAAAACATGGATAAATTTCAAAGCCATAATGTTGAACAAAGAAAGCCTAACACAAAAGAGTACATACTATATGATGATGTTCCAGAACAAGTAAATCTAATACAGAGTAACAGAAATTAGAACAGTGGTTGCCTCTGAAGAGTGTGAGGGTCGGGATATGGCAGGAGGGAACTTCCTGGGGTGATAGATTTCTGACTTGTTAGGAATGTGGCATTTCTGCAGGTATATGCATTTGTCAAATTTATCAAATTGTATACCCTATGTAAATTATATCTCAACAAAAAGTCCATTTAAACTTAAATAAATAGATATCACATTGTATTTTAGTATGTTTTAAGATAAATATTGTCTTGCTTTTAGGTACATAATTTAAAAATTATACAGGTTAACACCTACCTGTGTTGTAGGAATTCCAGGCACATGTAAACTGTGCATCTATGTTTAAACAAAGCCAGGCTCAGAGTATTGTAGTTGCAAAATGAATACTCAGTGATTTATAAGGAATTTTAAAAAATCATTTTGTGTCATGTAGAATTCTATTACATATGTGGATTAGTGAGGCAGCAGGGATGGATAGCAGTTTTTTAAACAGCCTTTACAAATCTAGAGAAACAAAAATAGAGAAAGAAACTGTAGGGTCATTTTATTAGGTGGCAAGCATAATATTTTGGAATAGGAGCATGTCTTACTCATGTTAAGGCTTCTCTGTGTCTCATATTGCCTGGCACACTGAAGTTTAGTATATATGTATTTAGTATATATTTAATATATGTTAGTATATATATACTATATATTAATATGTAGTATATATATTTGGGGAATTGAAATGACCAGCTTTCTATTGCAAACACTGTTTAACAAGACCAAATTTTATACTGTAATTATTTTTGCCACTTTCTGTTTTAGTGTTCCAGAGTAAGTTATTTAAAACATAACTTGACCTCCCAAAAGCAGACCCAGGTTTAAAGCAGGATTTAAACTGTGTATTGCTAAGTAAAGATAATTTGGTAATTATTTGGTTTCTCAACTCAAGGATTGTGCTTCTAGCTAATTCTTGGAAATCATACAGGAGTTAAGGTGCAATTGGCCTGGTGTTTTTCCCTTTCTTAGCATTGAGTGTGTTATGTGAAAAGGAAGAGGGAAGGGACCTAATGCTCTGATCCATGGGTTCATGTTGAGTATGATTGGAAATGACATTGGTTAGCATGGTTTGAAGTTATTTCCAATTCTCTCTCTCCTTTTTTGGGGAGTGAGCTATAAATAAGACAATGTGTTCAGTGCTAGGGTCATAAAAATGAGCAAAAGAAATTTCCACCCTCTAAGAGATCACAGAGCAGTGGGGCAGGGGAGGGAAACAAGATGAATAACAGAATGGATGATTAGTCATAGTCAATTCTATTATTTTGTAGAAGTTAATTTCTGTGTTAATAATTATTACCATGTATAAGGCATCTCTCTGATACTTTACAGGTACTATATCCTCAAGGCAAGTATTACTCTCATTTCAGAGCAGTGAAAATGAAGGCTTGGAGAGCATGTCCACAGACCCCGGGGGGATTGGAATCACAACTTGGACCCATTCTGTATGACCTCCTCGCCTATGATCCTTCAACCAGAATCCACGGTTACCGAAGATGGACTTCAGCCAAGCTTCTCAGCACCAATGTGTAACTTCATAAACCACGTCCAAGGTAAAAAAACAAACCTCCAAATGAGCTTGCCGCTCATTTTCCATTCCTTTGGTAATTTTTATTTTACACTTTCTCAACTCTGATAAATAATCACCAAACACACAGAGGGAAAAAAAGTCAGATTCATTTTGTGCTAACCATATGTTTCCATTTAAAATTTCCACGTGAGGAGATGACAGCGGTTCAGAGCAGCGTACATGTGGTGATTTTGCGCCTAATGTCACATGCTGAGTTCGTGTTCTGGGGGGAGCCTTGGCTGCTCTTTGAAGCAGTGCTTCCTGCTCAGTGGAAGCATGAGGAGGCTTTCTTTATCCCAACTCCAGCTCCATGACAATTAGAGTAGATGGTTGGCTTAGGCACTAAGAGTCTCGCGTGCTATTCAGTGTTACAAACACGTGTTGGCTCTCCTCTCTGGTCAGAGGCTGGGCTGGGTGCTGGAAGAGCAATGGTTCTCAGCCTCTTGCTGTCCTGTAGCTTGCTTTCTGGTGGGGGAGACCCTCGGATGACCAGGGGCACAGCTAAGGTTGAGAACTCAGAGTGCAGTGCTCTAAGAAAGTGACCTACAACAACTCCAGAGGGATAATGTTTGCAAGGGGCTGGGGGGCGGGGGGAAGGGGGGACTGAGTTCCTAGTAGGAAAAATAAAGAAGCTGAACTTATTGACTCTTGATGCAGGTTTTATTTACCTATGCAATATTGTTTATTCCTCCACACAACAATGTGATGGACGTGAATTTTTTACATATGTTTCAATTTAAAAAATAATGCAAGTGTAACTAAAAGTTAAAGTCCTGTTAGAGCATATATATCTCACCTCACATTCTCAGTTTCCATCCCCAAGAGAAACCAGAGTAAATAGTTTCTTCTATATTCACTTCTCTGTGAATGCATCCTATATTTTTATACAAATGGGAGCACACTAAATAACCTATTCTGGACCTGAGAGTTTTCACTTAAAATATCCCAAGATAATTTCCATGACAGTAGGTACATAGGGCTTTACCTCTTTTTTTTTTTTTAATACAACATAGCTTTCAATATATGTGTTGGAGTTTTTAGAGGATCCAATAAGTAGCATTCGTCTTGCTCTGTCCCCGGGGTTCTGAACAATTAGAGAAGGAAACAAATGGAGGCCACAGATGTAATTTTATTGCAGATAGAGGCTGGGGTTTATGTGACTGGTCAAGCAGGCTTATTAATACTGAGCCTATGTAGGCAGAGCCAATCTATGTAGCTTAACTCAGTTCCCAAAATGAAAAGGACAAAGCCACACCAAGATCTGCCACGCAGATAAGTTATGCCACCTTTTCAGGGGTAGACTGACTCAAAAGCAGGAGTGAGGCCATGGGGCTGCTTACAAAATCCCTCTCCACAGAAACCAGAAATGGGGAGAAGGTGCTCTTCTCTGACAGCATGGACAAAGCATCCTTAATTTAGCTAGTCTCCTGTTGATGGATGTTTAGGTTACCTCCATCCCTGCTACTGAACATACATGTTTGTTATTCTCTTTTTACACAAAAGGAAAGAGGCTCCAGGAGGTTACATGTTCAAAGTGAGAGCTCCTGAGAGGCAGAGCCAGGGTTCTGACTCATGTCTGACTTCAAGTCCAGGGCTCTTTTTAATTTCCACAGTCCCTACTGTTCACCCAATTCCTAACATCTGTATGGAGAATTAGTAGTAGTCTATGAGTCCATTTTAGGTAAGTCCTCTTCCTAGGTCCTCATGCTCTTCATGTGAGGAGGCTGACGCAGGAAATATTTTCTCCATTAAAAAAAAAAAGTAAGCTAAGGTTCAGAGAAGTTATTACTTCTTTACCTAGCAGCACTTGTTAGTGGCGAGGTTTAAGACTCGACCTCTAGGGCGCCTGGGTGGCTCAGTTGGTTAAGCGACTGCCTTCGGCTCGGGTCGTGATCCCGGAGTCCCGGGATCGAGTCCCACATCGGGCTCCCTGCTCGGCGGGGATTCTGCTTCTCCCTCTAACCCTACCCCCTCTTGTGCTCTCTCTCTCACTCTCTCTCTCTCTCAAGTAAATAAATAAAAAATCTTAAAAAAAAAAAAAAAGACTCGACCTCTATTCTTCTCACTTCAGATCCTCGTCCTCTATCTCAGAGAGCCTTGAACCAGGCAGTGAAATACAGAATGCAGACCAAGAGGAGGGAGCAGGTTAGCAGACATGTTCTGTCGATGGGCAAAGATGGGCTTTGCTCCAGCAGTGACAAAGGGTCTCCTTTCAGTGATATGTAGATTATGTCCTTCCTAGGCATGACTGCGTGTGGTCTGTGGGAAGAGCTGGAGAGCTGCAATCAGAAGAAAATTAAAAGGGCCTACTTCCAAAGCTTGCCTTTAACAGTCCCCGCTCATTTAAAATACAGATTCTTATGCCCCACTTAGACCTACTGACTCTAAGAGAATGGAATCAGGAATCTGCATTTTAACATGATGGGGTATTCTGATGGAAGATAGTCTATGAATCACGGATGGGAGAAACCTTGCTTTAGGAAATTTTTTAAAGTTTGAAGCTTTTTGGGATACAGTAAATGACTCATAATCAGAAGAATTGCTTCTTGAGGCTGTGTGTCACTGTGGAAAGAACATGGGCTTTGGAATTAGCTAAGGCTAAATTGATTTCTCATTCCACCATTCATTAGATGGGTCTAGGAGACAGCTATGAACCTACTGAATCTGAGCCAGCTTATGTACAGTACAATCTGTTATGAAGATTAAATGAGATGATATATGCAAAAGCCTGCCCTTTCGATCTTCCATAAATGTTACTTGCTCTCCATTTCTTCTAACATTTTTTTCAATAATCTTTCTCATCTCCTCCACCTGTGACTTCTCTGAAGGGCATCTTCTTGGTCTCGTTTATCTTCCCATTGCTATTGCTTAAATTTCCTGCTACAGAAAAGAGCACAGATGCCCAGTAGGGCAAGGCTTACACTAATCAGGCTGCTACATTGATGGGTCTTGTTGCTTGTTCTATAAGAACCGTGGAATGAGATGAGCAAAGCACAATTACTATGTCCCTTCTCAGAGGACATGTGCGCTGATTCATTAACAGAATGTTACATTGAAAAGGTCTGCACTGAAATGGGATTTTGCTTGTATTTCTGAAATGTCTTGAAGTGAGCGGGGACTGTTAAAGGCAAGCTTTGGAAGTAGGCCCTTTTAATTTTCTTCTGATAGCTCTATTCTCTTTGTCTTCAGTCTTCTCTATGTCTACCGGACCCACCTGAGCAGCTCTCCAGGTGCAGACCTTTTCTCCTTCATGCCTTGGCTTCAAATGTGATACCTCCTGTGTCCTCTAACCTCAGAATCCTCTAAGAAGAGGATGGGATTAAAAATAGCCCAAAGAGGGTTTTCATACTAGTAACAGCTGGGTATGCTAATTACACTTGTCTTTTGAAAGGAGGCTTTTCAAGTCCTAGAATAAAAAGAAAGGGAAAAGTAGAAACTTTTCATATCTTAGTAGTTTTAGGATGACATCAGGGGAGAGGTTCAAGTACTATCTGAGGGATTACATAAACTGGTGATAGATGCGATGCTTTACAAATGCAGTCATAACTTTAACAGGCAGGAAAGCAAGAAACATGAATATAAAGAGACAAATATTCTTATGGAAACAATGCAAAGAAATGTTTAAAATCACAATACTAGATGTATGGTCCCACAACTTATTGATGTGAAATTATACTTTCAATTTGGCAGACCTTAATGTGTAACTGGCCTGAATTTTTATCTTATAGGAAAAAAATCACTCACCATGAACAATCATTTTAAAAGAAAAGCAACAGAGAGAAAACATTTATAAAAATTACTTTTTTTCTTATAACAAATGTAATACATATTTGTAGTTGAATATTTAGAAAAGATAAAAAAAAAAGAGAGAAAATAAAAAGCCCATTCCCCAGAGATGATCACTGTGTACATTTTATGTATATCTATTCACTCTTTTCTCTATTCATCAAGTCAAACTTTGGGGAATCAAAAGTGGCATAATGTATATATTTTTCTTTTGCTTACAAAATATGGCACATACCAGTGCTTCTCAAGCTTGAATGCACATAGGAATCAATTGAGGAGTTGTTAAAATGAAGATTTTGGTTCAGTAGGTCTGGGCTGGAGCCTAAGAATCCATATGTCTCACAAGCTTCTGGAGAATGCTGCTAGTCTACGGATCACACTTTGAAAAGTAGCTGGTGTGTGTACCATTCTGCGTCATTACTGATTTCTTACCAACGTATTTTTAAGCACTGCAAGTATTCTGCAGACAATGTATGTAACTCAATAATGCCATATCAGTGGCAGTTAGGTTTATTCATTTATTTTTATTGTATTATAGAAGGGACTATGATGAACTTCCATGGAGAGAAATCTTAACACACATTCATTAGGATTTCTTTGAAATAATTTCCTTGAAATGGAAATCATCAGAACTACTCCAAATTTTAAGGCGTTTAGTACATATCGCCAACTACCTGATGGGGGAAATTGCAGTTTGGAAAAGTAGTGTTAATAATTAGATGTATCACCCTGACCTGAATTTTTTTCTTCAGTTTGTCCCTGTATCCTTTCCCTAGGGAGAAGTTGTTCCTGTCTCCATGGTAACCTCACTGCTTTCTCTGGAATCATTCTCAGGATTCTATTACTGGTGTTTGCTGACAAGGGTGTCTGCCCCTCGCTGGCCAGTGCCTTAGCCTCGGTGTTGAGCACAGTGCCAGACGCTCAAGAAATGACAGAGTGAATGGTGAAGTGAAAGCCTAAGTCTTTCAATATATAAATACTTGTTAGAGCATTACGGTAGGGGCAGTGTCAATTTCTTATCTAACACATTACACACTTTGCCCACTAATTTAAACCCAAACATGAAAAATTATTTGCTGCTTCTTATGGAAAATCACCCACCACAAGCTTTGGTGTTAAACTATTTCCTTTTATAAAGCACGCCATGCCTGTGTAGAGCTGGTTACGGTTTCAAAGCTAGGTGCACCAAAACCCGCGCTCTGTTATTGTCATGCCGGGGCTTTATCCATAGCATTATGTAATAATGCTCATATACTATTTTGATATGATATTGTTAATGATGAGATAATGCTAATATAATATTTTACACATCTATCCTGTATGGATTGTTCACAATGGATTTTTTCATTGTTTTTGATTTTTGAAAATATTGTATTAAGTATTATCTATCTCGATTATCAAGGTTTTTGCATTCCCTTAAATTTCCCCATCCAAAGTAGGTTCCTCACTTGCCTCATTATTGTTCTGGACCCTTAAGTTCACTGTAAATTCTTAAGATTTTTGAGCGGACAAGTGAAATTTTTAACTCATATCACTTAATCAAATAATATTTGCTCAATCTATCACTTATGTATTTAATTATTTTTCCCTTAGGTGTTCCTATCTAATCAGGTACTTATTTCAATTGCTGTACCTGTGGGTGTGGCAAGAATTGGTGCTGGCTTTCTGCAGGCAACAGACAGGAACATTTTTGAGACAGAACTTCTCATACAAATACCTACTTTTATCAACTCAAAGCTCTGGCTTTGGTTCGATTGCCGACTCAAGAAATATTTTTTGACTCCCGTTGTGTGATAGGAACTGTGATAGGCAAGTGCTATGTAGGAAAAAATAAGTAAAACATGGTATTTGCTTTCAAGTCGGTCCCCATTTGATCATGGAGGCAGTCAGAACACTAAGGTAGAACTAAATCCAGGTTTTAAATGGGAGCAGAGAGGAAAGACAGGGATGTTTGGAATGCAGGGAAGATGTCTTGGTCATGCCTAAATTGTCTCTTCCAGGAGTGGGTTTTGTGCATCTGTTACACTCACAACACCCTCCCTCTCCCCCTCCTTATCCACCCCCTCCCCCCTCCCCACCTCCCCACCCCCTGTCTCTTCCTCAGTCTGTAGCCATTACCCTGGGAGGACTTAGATGCTTTGGCCCATGCTCATTTAATCCAAGTCAAGATTTACAAAACAAAACCTGGCGTGTTATTTGTAGGAGCAGGAAGTAATTCTATACTGAAGCCCATACATATGGTGTCACGTGTAGATTGAGAATCACCATGTCTGCTGACTTATGTTATCACCGACTTCGAAGTTATCATTGAGAAGCAGCAGCTGTTGCCAGGAATAGTAAATGAGATCTCATGCTTTAGAAGAAATGGTATTGTGGCTTTTCCAAAGAACTCATTTTTAATAGAAGGCACAAGTCATCACCTACACGATATATGGGAAAAGTATAGATTTATTTATATTATTTATTTTTGGCGATTTTAATTTGATTTCAAAATACTTATTGAATATTTACTATGTGCAAGTGAATAGGCCCAAATCCTTATCTTAAGTGGCTTGGAATTTATTTGGGAAAAAGCCATATCCACAAGTATCTAGAGTCTGAAGCCCACTGGCCAGTGTGTTAGGATGGATACAAGTTGCTTAGAGGCAGCGAAGGGAAAGAACAATTAAGGTCAGACTGGTGATGGGGAAGAAAAGAGGACTTGTAGGGGAGGGGGCATTTGACCTGGGTTTTGATGGGTGTGCAGGTTTGGTTTTGTTTTGTTTTAGGAGGTAAATAAGGAAAGGCATTTGATACCAAGAAAATAGTGTGGATACAAGAATCACGGAAACTGGGAGGTAATTAGTTGTTGCTGTTGATCAGTGCTTCTTCTTTTTTTTTTTTTTAAAGATTTTATTTATTTATTTGACAGAGACAGACACAGCGAGAGAGGGAACACAAGCAGGGGGAGCAGGAGAGGAAGAAGCAGACTCCCCGCGGAGCAGGGAGCCCGATGCGGGGCTCGATCCCAGGACCCTGAGACCATGACCTGAGCCGAAGGCAGACGCTTAACGACTGAGCCACCCAGGCGCCCCTGATCAGTGCTTCTTAATCCTGGCTGCACATTGGAATGACCTGGGGAGCTTTAGAAATACTGGTGCCTGAATTTCACCCCACAGATCCTTTGCTATAGCTTATACATTGGGATTTTTAAAAGGTCCCCAAATTATTCTAATGTGCAGCCAAGGTTGAGGACTCTGCTGTGGAGTAATATATTTAGCATGGTACCGTGAAGCAGAGAAAAAAAGAAAAGAAAACATATTTTTCTTGGGCAGCATTATCTTTGTGCTGTAATTCTTACGAAGGAGCACAGAACATTTAAAGGAATATACCTATTAAGTCTGTGAAAAAAAGTTAAGGGTGAGGAATTCTAATTTACATTACAAATGAAAAAAATGAGATAGTCATAGGAGACTCAGGACGATAGAAACAAGACCAGTCTCCAGAACTCACTGTGAGAAAGGACAGGGTTTGAGGTAAAGGAGAGGGGAGTTGGATTCAAGAAGCAAGGGGATATTAAGAGGAGTTCTTAATCTCAGGAAACTGAGGGTTGCTGGAGTGGTGGGGGGTGGGAGGCATGGGGCGGCTGGGTGATGGACACTGGGGAGGGTATGTGCTATGGTGAGCGCTGTAAATTGTATAAGACTCGTGAATCACAGACCTGTACCTCTGAAACAAATAATACATTATATGTTAAAAA
The DNA here is from genome assembly GCF_029215605.1 of Mirounga angustirostris. Lineage (NCBI taxonomy): Eukaryota > Metazoa > Chordata > Mammalia > Carnivora > Phocidae > Mirounga > Mirounga angustirostris. Next base: position 86,951,390 of record NW_026991709.1, on the reverse strand, counting down.
AAGAAGAAGAAGAAGATAGTGGCAAGGGAAAAATGAAGTGGGGTGGACATTGGAGGGGGAGACGAACCATGAGAGACTATGGACTCTGAGAAACAAGCTGAGGGTTCTAGAGGGGAGGGAGGTGGGGGAATGGGTTAGCCTGGTGATGGGTATTAAAGAGGGCACGTATTGAATGGAGCACTGGGTGTTATACACAAACAATGAATCATGGAACACTACAGCAAAAACTAATGATGCAATGTATGGTGATTAACATAACAAATTTTAAAAAATGCAAAAAAAAAAAAAAAAAAGAGGAGTCAGTACTTTGTGTTTTTCTAATGGCTGTATTCAGCCTGGATTCTGAAAGTATAAAAACTTGACCTAAAACTACTTCTTTTCCCCCTTTCTTTCCACCAACTACCAAATGTGTGTGTGGGATAGGGTACACACAAAGGGGAAGTGAGTCCATTGAGGGAGCAGGCTTCTTTCCGTGTAGGTGGAGGGGAAGGACAGGCGTTGATATCCTCCCTCACCCCTTCACTCTACTAAGCTCCAGGCTTCCTGGCATCACCAATGATTCCTGCCTCCTCCCCGGGCATGTTCTTTCAAGTCTGCCTGACAATAGCTCCCACATTCTGTCAGATGATGGTCTTCTTCAGGAAACAAAATGAAGCCTCCCCATGCAAAAGTTGGATGAATAAAAGTGCCTACAAGAGAATCTTCTTCTCTTGAAAGATAAATACTTCTGAGCCAGTATTTCTTATCTTTTTGGCTATTCTAGTGCAACATGCTTCAGATCCATTCACTCATGCCCTGTCCTCCCTATTTTCCACCATGGTTACTATTCATCACTCTCAACTATGATCTCTGTAAGGGTCTAGATGGCCATCTTTGTTTTATTCTCAGTACTGAGCACAGCACTGGGTATAGATTTATTAAATGTTCGTTGAATAAATTATCCTACATGCTTTCTAGGCCGTAGTTCCTATTTTTTTCCCTTTCTGCATGTCTTTCCAATATGTGACCTCTGAATAACACATTGATGTCGAGGCCCTGGGATCTTGTTTCCCTAGATCTGTAGCATCTCATTAAAGGTCAAACTTTTTGAATGTTTAATTTTCATTAATGCTCTGTCTTTCCACATTCCATAATATCCTCCCACTTCATTCTGATTCCTAAAAAAAAAAAAAAAGAGAGAGAGAGACAGACGTAGTGTACGTACATATGTTTTTTCTGCAGTAAATACATGAATGCTAATGAGTAAGCTGGACTTTGCAGAAATACATCAATATCAACTAATTGATCTACCTCTGCAACATTCCATGATGGACCATCACTCATGGAAACCATCTTATTTCTACACATAGAGAAGTGCTTTTCCAACCACAAGAAAATGATGTACTAACCATGACAAGGAATGAATGTGCATCTAGCTTCTTTTTTCTATTCTCACTATTTCTCTTTAGGGCCTACTCAATACCTCCTTTGTGAAAGAGATAACTTTCTAATTTCCCTGTTTCCTAATTTATCATGTCCTCCCTCTCCATCTCTTTAAAATATATAAGTGCCAGACAAATTTTTCTTAAATATGGTTGTGATAGTCATTTTCCTACTCAAAGCTTCTCAGTGACTCTCTACTTCTGACTCAGATATGGCCTTCTGACTTGGGTGTTTATGGGAGCCTCATGCCCTGACCCAGCTTTCCCTTCCTGGCTCTTATGCCACTCACTTCTACCACAGGATGTTCAGCCAAATGTGTCTACTCGGTGCATTTTCCCTATAGCACATTTTCCTGTCATCTTGGCTTTGTCCTTGCTACTCTTTCTTATGAACCATCTGTATTCCCACCAAGAACACTTACCCATCCTCAGGGGTTCAAAAGCTCTTTTAAGAAATATTCCCCAGTTCCTGCAAGTGAACACAATTCCTCTCTTTCTCCATTTGCTTCATTCATCTGTCTTTGTATTTCTTCTAGTTCCCTCAATCTAGCTTGCTTTATAAATATCTATAACCAGGGCGCCTGGGTGGCTCAGTCAGTTAAGCTCAGGTCATGATCCCAGGGTCCTGGGATTGAGTCCTTCATTGGGCTCCCTGCTACTTCCCCCCTCCTTCTGCTTGCTGCTCCCCCTGCTTGTGCGCGCTCTCTCTCTGTCAAAAAAAGAAAGAAAATCTTAAAAAAAACTAAGTATCTATAGCCATCCTACAGTGTCTCCTGGCTGATTCCTCTAGCACCATGAACTGAACACTGTAGGTGTATCACACATATTTGAGACACATTTCATGAAAGTGCAGTGAAGAATTAGGGATGAGAGGAATGATATGCTTTCTCTTGTAACTGCGGTATCAAAAAAGAGGCCTGATGGGGAGTCACAGGAATTACCTACCCATGTAGAGGGCTTTTATCCTTATAATTTTGGCCTCTAAACTCTTTATTTTTCCCTTGCACCAGCCATCACCTTCCCACACCCATATACATACTCACATATACCCATGGGTATAGGTAGGACTTTGTTTTACATGAAAGATAAACAGGATTAAATTTACTATGATTATTCTAAGGTAGGCAAAAAACCTAACATCATTTAGATGCAAGTAGTCTTTTGTAAGGAAGAAAATAATCATTAACATTTCTGCATAGCAAACAGTTATAATCCATTTACTATGCTACAAAACTTCGTGCAGAGAAAATTTAAAAATATGTGATTATATATTTAAGAAGGAAAAAAATACATTCCAGCTATACCTGGTAGTATATAAAATAAGGGCGCCTGGTGGCTCAGTTGGTTAAGCGTCTGCCTTTGGCTCAGGTCATGATCCCAGGGTCCTGGGATCAAGCCCTGCGTTGGGCTCCTTACTCAGCAGGGAGCCTGCTTCTCCCTCTCCCCCCTCCCCCCCGTTCATACTCTCTCTCAATCTCTCTCAAATAAATAAATAAAATCTTTAAAGAAAATAATATGGAATAAAAAGTAATCTGGGAATACCAAAAGAGAGAGAGAGAAAGCCTGAACAGCTTCTGTTCTGCACACAGCAAAACTATGAACATTTCAACATTTAGTGACATCTGGACTAAAAGAGTAAGCCGGAAAAACAATCTGTCTTTTGTGACACATTTTTGAGTTGGATCCAAGGAGCAACTTTCAGGCACAAAATAACAAATAAGTGTTTTATGTTGGACAGAGTATTTTGTTCTTCCTTTGCAGGCTGCTAGTCTGTAATGACACCCCCTGTAACTGCCTGTGCTTAATTCAGAAACACTCCACTGGTTGGGTGGCATGGCTCATCTGGAAGCTTCCCCTTGCTAGCCAGCATCATCACTACTGGTTTTGCTACTTTTAATGATCGTCCTCGTAAACATTAGGTTGTTTTGATGTGTAATTTTAACAACTGAAAATGCCATTTCTACTATCTTCTGTAGAAAATAATGAAAGACTTCGGGGGATTCCTTTAAGTTATCCCAAGTAAGTCAAAGATTCTCCTTTCCAGCTTTTTGTTACTGATTTCCTTGTGACAAAACCAAAAGAAATGGAGCACTGAGTCACCATAAAAACTAAAAGTTCCTCATGCATACACCACATTTTAAGCTGCCAAATGAGACCAGGAGAGAAGGAAGCATTCTCCCTATACCATGATTGAATTTATAAGGTGATTTCACTTTTAAATACCAGTGGTGGAGAGAAGGAAGCATTCTCCCTATACCATGATTGAATTTATAAGGTGATTTCACTTTTTAAATACCAATTAAATATGCTTTTATACTCTATTCCCTCCTCCTCGCCAGCACTCCTCTGACTGCTTGATTCAAGCCCTTGAATGGTGACAATGACTACCAAGGCCTCTGGATGCAACCCCGCCTACCCCCCTCCCCCGCCCTCCTCCGTTCACCCTCCACGCTGCTGCCACAGATGCCTCAAAAAGTAAATTGAATCATGTCATCTGTTGGAATCCTTCTGAGCTTTCTCCTTAGCAGGCCATACAAAGCCTGTGAGGATCTGACACTGCCTTGGCACTCACCATTTCCCCTCTTGCTGCCCCACCATCAATGCATGGTCCTGCAGGACTGAGTGCTGTGCCCTTCGCCTATGGTGCTCTCTTTGGCTTTTACGTCCTCTCCCAAATGTTCTTTCCCTCTCCCCTTGCTCTCAGGCTGTTCCCAGTCAACCATTCAGTCTCAGTCTATCCATCACCTCTTCAGAGATACCACATTGCCCTCCAACATGTGTCCACAGCCTCCTGTGGTTCCTCCCTCAGCTCTCACCCCGCCCCCCCCACACTGTCTAGCACCATACCTGCCTCCCCGGCTAGACAATGAGCTCTGGGAGGACTATTTGCTATGCCTTTTTAATCTTTCTATCAACATTCCCTCATGCAGGACCATTAACTGGGGAGGTGCTGATTATGTGTTTGTTAAAATAAGATCCATTCTAATTGCCTAAAAGTAACTCGCATATTTGCATATTTTATACAACACCCCCACCTCCGTGTCATTTCTCTTTTGAACTACCCCTTTTCTGCCAAATCAAAAGAAATCAGAGTGTGTGTGTGTGTGTGTGTGTGTGTGTGTGTGTGTAAACAATACCATCCAGGGAGAATAGATTCAGCGTGTTTACACAGGGCACAAGACCACAGACAACTCACTGTTTAGGTGATTTTTCTCATTTTCTCTTATATGGCAGATATTGCTGAGCTCAGTAGTAGAACCATTCTGATCTATTCATTTTAGGTGTTACTTTCAATTAAATTGATCAGCATAGACCATGCTCCATCGAGGCATGATCAGAAAAATTGGTGCTTGTGGGTCTCTGATGAAATATAGACTAACCTCTTCAGTATATGATCTGGAGGTACCTTAAAAATGTTTTGGAAAATTGTTCTGTAGCTGAGTCTGCAGTCACAGTCCACAGACTGGAGAGGAAATCGCATACTTGGGAGACTGCTCCAAGAAGTATTATTGATGCTGATGAAAATGTGCTGAGAGAGAGCAATAAATCAGGGGCTATTTGACCCATTCCATGAACTGGACTCCATGTTAGGTTTCTACAGTAAATTCTTCAATGCGTTCACCATCTTTCTCATTCTCCATGATATACATATGCACAGGTATGGGTACACACACACACACACACACCCTTCAGCAAGATTTGGGTAGGAAATCAGCCAGCCAGGAGAGATGCGTACAGTCAGAACACAGGTTTTATTTTACTTTATTATTTTATTTTTCCTAAAGATTTTATTTATTTGAAAGAGAGACAGCATGAGTGGGGGGAGGGGGAGAGGCAGAGGGAGAAGCAGGCTCCCCGCCGAGCAGGGAGCCCAGTGTGGGACTCGATTCCAGAACCCTGGGATCATGACCTGAGCCGAAGGCAGACGCTTAACGACTGAGCCACCCAGGCGCCCCACGGAAATTTTATTTTAACAAAAATCCTGCAACTTGCAGTCAGAAATGATGCCGGGGAAAGAACTGTTGCTGTTTGATTGGGTGAGTCTACCACTAATTAATAAGAAAAGCACCGTTGGTGTTTTGAACACAAGGTATCATTATAATTAGAACAGCTTCCTCGTTTGTAAGGAAATAAAACTGTAATTCTTAGCAGTGAGTTATGGCTGACGGGTGAAGAAGATACGCTGTCATATTTAGTTGACGAAAAAGATAGCTAAGGATTCGTGTTTGTTATGCTATGTGTCCTCTCTCTCGGCAAGCCCTTCCCTTTTGGCTCTAGGTTCCTTGAAGGCAAACACGAAAGTACCTATAGCTACTGCACTGACATTGGTCAGAAATCTGTGTCCCACGCAAGTGGCTTTGTCTAGACTGGTACATTTGTTATCTTAAAAAAATATGAACCTAGCTCCAATATTGTTTCATTTGAAACACAATCTCCTTTGGAGTGGATCTATTTCACAAAGGTTTTACTGAAGTATTGAAAAGGATCCTTTAAGGCTGTCTGATCTTCCCTTGACATTCAGAATTATGGGGAGCCTTTGATGAACTGAACACCCGGCTAAGTCAGGCAGCTGAGGGAATAGAAAAGAATGGAGGGTCGGGCGGGCCACGGAGACTGGAGTTTGTGAAGCTGCCAGAAGCTAAAGTTGTAGGTGCCTCCTACGTGCTGGGCACCAAGAGAGAAGCACTATCCTGGCTTTATTTCATTTCATTTAATCTTCCACCAGAAGCTTGTGATGGAAATTGTCCTGTCCATTTTATATGTGAGGGAACAGTCCCCGGGAGATTGATTTGTTCGTACAAGCCATGCATGGCAGAAGCGGGATTCAAATACATGCACTTTGAAGCCAGGGCTTTTCTTGACATCCCATACCAGGTGGTGTTACCCACAGTGACTTGGGAGTCACCATGCTTGGGTTTCCCTCATGTACTGTGTGGCTCTGGGCAAGTCACTTCACCTCTCGGAGTTTGTTTTCTCTGCCCTCAGCATAAGTAACAATGCCTTTTCCATGTTCATTGTAGGGGTGTTGTGATGACCCAACTAAACAACACCCGTCGGGAATCACTTTGTAAATTACAAAGCACCAAATGAATCTAAAGGGTTACAGCCCTTGGCCCACACCTAGAGAATGAGATATCGAGAAAGAGTAAAGCAATTTGAGAGACACTGGTTTTGTGGTCTCTGAACTTGCAATTCACAGTTGCATAAAGATCTCTTTGCTACGAGGGTCGATTAATTATAGCTGCCAGTTTTTAGTGCACGGCTAATCTTACATACAATTAATTATTCCATAAATCAAATAAGCAAGTTGTTGGCAAATGACATCTGCAATCTTTGAGCTGACAGCAAAATATATTATGCACCATAAATATTCCAGGCCAACTTCTATTTTCTAGACATTTTGGTGCTGGTACCCAGGAACGGGTTGTTACTATGGTTGCTGCTGGTGATGGCTGAACATGCCCAGACCTCTCAGCAGCTCAGGGGACAGCTCTTTAAGTTCTGACCTCAGGCTAGCAGGCTCATTTGACAATTTAAGACAAAAGTGGGATAATGGAGACTTCACTGAAATAATTTTGTCAGGACCAGCTAAAATACCTTGTGCTGAGAACTCTAGTCCCTGAATACTACTTATCTTATGTGACCTTGATTCCTTCTTCTTTTTTCTTTTCTTTTTAAATTTTTAAAAACATTTTTATTGAGATATAGTTGATATATAATATTAGTTTCAGATTGCAACACAATGATTTGATATTGGTATATATTGCAAAATGGTCACCACAGTAAGTCAAGTTGCCATCCATCACCACACAGTTACAAATGTTACAATTTCTTTTCTTTTCTTTTAAAGATTATTTATTTATTTATTTGACAGAGAGAGACACAGTGAGAGAGGGAACACAAGCAGGGGGAGTGGGAGAGGGAGAAGCAGGCTTCCCGCGGAGCAGGGAGCCTGATGCGGGGCTCGGTCCCAGGACCCTGGGATCATGACCTGAGCCAAAGGCAGACGCTTAATGACTGAGCCACCCAGGCGCCCCTACAATTTTTTTCTTATGAGAACTTTTACGGTCTACTCTTTTAGCAGCTTGCAAATATGCAACACAGTATAATTAATTATAATCACCATGCTGTACATTACATCCCCAGGATTTACTTATTTTAGAACTGGAAGTTGATACCTTCTGATCCCCGCCCTCCTTCTGCTAACAGCACCCGGAACAGTGCCTGGCACATAGTAGGTACTCAACAAACGTCTAGCTTAAGCTCCAATCTTAGACCATTTACCTTCTGTTTCCTCAGCACTAATGACTAATTGCCTCTCCCCTTGCAACTGCCCTTGACCTTCAGGGTCTTACGCCACGTACAGGACCTTCTGTATCCATCCGGATGGAGACTTAGCCTGGGATCTTGGTTGTCTCATAGGGCTTCCAGTAGGCTCACACACTGAGAAGTTACAGTTCTGTACAGATTCCTATCTCTCCACTACTCTCTACCCTCACCTGGGAGCTCTACCCAGGAAGAATGACCCTTTCTTTAACAATTGTGTTTGGTTGAGGTTGACAGAATGTAGTCATTCTGGGTGGCTTGATTTAATGTATTTTAACATCACTCACAAAATACCTTTTTCCATTTTTCAACAAGGTCAGAACTTCTTAATAGGGAAATCTGTAATTTAATCTATTTTTGACCTAAAGAGGTATAAATAGCTTTCATTCTTTTAATTTGGTAAATTGTCCATGTATTGGTGAGTTATAAATGATCTCTTCCAGTCTTTTACCATCCTATTATCCTTTGGTTCTTTACTCTCTACACATTAGCATGTCACTTAAAATGGAAACGTTAATTTATTTGAAACTTTGAACATTTCTCCAAACACAATAAACTGCCCTGAATATCCACGCATACCACCATAACAAGGTCTAACCATTACAATCTATCATAACGTGTAGACCGTATTTTATTGATTCTAACATGCACATCTCTTTTACCTGATAATATCTCTGAAATTGGCTGCATATTACAATTGCAAGCATCTTAGTGCTGTTTCATGATCTAATGGACAGTATTTTTTCTTTTTTATAACTATCTGAAAGAGTGGTATATCATGCAACCAGTGGTGCCTTAGAATGGATGAAATGTAATTTAAAGTGAACCATAGCTAAAACTTTTAATTCACATTTGGAAGATATGACATAGGATCTGGTTCAGTCTCATCCCATCCTCCTTTTGCTGTGCTTCTTGGTACTGCATAAGCTGAAATGTTTAAAAATTGCCCAGGCTTCAATATAATATGCTAGAGTTTGGGCTGAGAATTGGGTATTGCTAAATAGATGGGCACAAAAACTTGGAAGGTAAAAATGAGACAAAGGGTGTCTTCTTGTTCCCTTTGCTTGTGTGCTTCCTGGCAAACAGGGTCTTGAGGACAACATGTTCCTCTGCAAGAACATTCCAGTGGACTTTTCCCAGCTTCCTGGTTGCCAGAGGCAACTATGAAGCAATAGGAGAAGCTTCAATGGGTTTCTGATTCCAGCTTCTTGGTCTCTGAATTACTATTCTGCAGTGTGCTCCCTGACTCACTAGTCGTAGTGGTGGGATCAGAGATCCCCTGGTAGGTAAGTTTTGTGTTGTTCTGGGGATAAGTTCTGGATGCTTTGCCTATAATTTATTCTTCTACCCCTCTAGTAATTTTATAAACACCTAATTCCCTGAATTGGATAACTTCCTGCTTATAACACCAGGAATAGTTTGGGTTTCCTCTACGGGGGTGACTGACAGTTCTACCAGATTATTAAGGACACTCTAAAACAAATAAAGATGTCAAAGAAATTCTCTTTAGATCGATTCTAGCTATTTTTTTTAGACCTAATACACAAGCATCAGGGTTTGTCATCATGGTTGAAGTAAACAATGCAATGCAAATAATTTCCTTTAGAGAAATGACAGCACTTAGTATTTTTATAACCTCATTATGTGACTGCAGGAAAAGCATTATTGTTGCAATAACATCCTCAATTTCTTTATCGAAGGCAGAGGAGTGTAAGCAAACAAGTAGGTGGACACATAAATAAATCATTGTTAAATTATGAGAAAAGAACCACACAAAATACTTTCACATTTATCTCTTCATTTGTCACTTGAAGAAATAGAGTTTAAAGAAAAAACCCTGCTATATAGGATATCAACATAAACCATCAGTCTGACCTTAAATAAGTCATTTCGTTTTATTCTGACTCAGATCTTTTTCCTATAAAATATGGAGAATGAGACCTGTCACTTGCCTGGATTTCAAGGATATTGTCAAGAAGAAGAATATTAGATAATGTCTTTGCATCTATTTGGGAAAGAACTTGTAAGTTTGGAGTATTATTAAACTTGGATTATGTATCCTTAGTATTATTCTTATTGCTAAGACTTCATAAAGAGTCACCAAAATTTGAAATTAAAAATATATGCGAGATTGGTCTAATTAAATAGAGCACATCCCTTTTTAAAACTGCACTGTGAAAGAGCTCTGTCCATAGACGCAATAATGAAATATATCCCAAGGTTAAACCAGGACTTTCTGAAAGCCATTAGGGATCAGTTCAAAGCTAAATATAATTCACTAATAAATGTTCCTCATTTCAAGTTCCCTTCTCAGAAATGATTAAAAGATACATCTTAGAAGCCAATAATTTTCAGCTTAACTGTCACTTTTTTTTCCCAAAGATTTGTTTTCCTTTTTAGTTTGTAGAACTGTGATTTTTAAGCCACATATTAATATGCTCAGTGAAAACTTTCCTTTAATATAGATCTGTAGTGCTGAACAAAGGGAGAAATCCCAGCAACATGTCTTTTCCTTGAACTGTTTTCATTTCTATTAAATCTATTATAAGATCAAACTGGTACCTCCTGCTTTTCTCCTGTGTGATTTGTCACTGGTTGAACAAGGGCTGGATGTCAAAGAAGTCAATTTAAATATAAAGAGAAAAGTCACGTAAACTTTAGTTTTGGACTATTTTTCTATTTCCGAGGTGAGAACAAATGCATTTCTTTCAATCTGTAGTTATGGAAAAGACTTACATACTTGAGTTATTATATCTATTTTTAAGTAGCAAGAATAGAAATTCCAAAAAGATTGCATTTCTATTGCTAATGCGTGCAAGGTAGTTACATGTGATGGTTAGATGCACAAACTTGGGAAATGACTGCACAAGCTCAAGTTCTGCTGCACCAATCTATGAGTTGGGTGACTTTGGACAAATTACTTAACTTTTCCATATTTCTTTGTTGGAAAAGGAGAAAATAATAGTATCTATTTTTTAGGGTCTTTGTTGGCATTAAATGAACTCATATATCTAAGAAATATCTTAAAATATAACCTCCTTCACACAGGTGCTCAATAAGCTCTTATCACTTCCTGTAATGGTATCACTTCCTACAATATACAATACTCTCTGATAGGGGCGCCTGGGTGGCTCAGTCATTAAGCGTCTGCCTTCGGCTCAGGTCATGATCCCAGGGTCCTGGGATCGAGTCCCACATCGGGCTCCCTGCTCAGCAGGAGGCTTGCTTCTCCCTCTCCCACTCCTCCTGCTTGTGTTCCTGCTCTCGCTATCTCTCTCTCTGTCAGATAAAAAAAAAAAATACTCTCTGACTTCCTTGTTCACAGGGCCAATCATATTTAGAAACTTGACTTCTCACATGGTCAAGGCCAAACAGAAATTCTTTTTTCTTCTTCAAACTCCGCAAATTAAATTAAATAACAGAAATCAAAACAACACGAAATGATTACAGATCACTGAGCTTAAGGATTGCACTTGCCCTTACTGTTTCCACAAATATACTCCCATGATTTGTTATGCAATTAACATACATGAAAAGGCAGTCATACAAATTTAGACTTCTCTAACGCTACAAACATATGGAGTTGAAAACATTCAGCCACTTGATTGTATTCCTCAGGTTTTATATAGTGGATTGCTAAATTGCAGAGGCATGGATAGAGCATTTTCCCTTAAAATTGTGTCTAGGAAAAAAAAAAAAAAAAGGTGTGTCCATCTTTTAAGATGTTCCAAAGGGGAAAAAAAGAACGGGAGAAGGGATTCCACAGTCAAATAATTTAATTGAGGAAAATTGCAAATTATGTTCTTTCTAGCAAATTCACATTACTGATTGGTAAATTGAGGTCTTGAGATAAAGAGAGATTTAACTATGTCTAACCAATTTCTTCCAAATATTTGATCATAAGATTTTTGTCCTCATTACTTTCTTGAGGAAATTGATAAGGATTATTAAAATTCATGGGCTCTTTGCTTGCAAGACTAAGGTCCTTGCCTTGTTACCCCCAAGGCAGCTAATTCCTGCTTTTGGCAAGATGTTTTATTTTTAATTTCTTTTATTTTGCTTTTAATTGAGTGATTGACTAATATTTTAAATTGCTTTCTAATTTCCTTTTCCAGGAGGTCTCAGAATATCAGGGAGAAAGAAACCCTAGCCATAAGAATGTGTCAGAGGAGGAAACTTGACTGGCAATGCACATGTTTGGGAATCATACTCTCGCAAATACGTTATCTTTACATAATCTTGTCAATGACTTGGGACTTGATACCTCAGCCCTTTGGGCCTCTTCTCTTCAATTTTTTTCTTCAATTCTCTCTCCCTCATAGGTGATTTAGGGTTAAATGAGGTGATAAATATTAAACTCCTTTAACAGTAAAAAATCAATACAAATATTCAAAGTAGGGCTGCCTTTGTTCTTGTTGAGATTGTAGTGATGGTGGTGAACAAGCCTGTGTCATTTGGGAAGTGACAATATTGCTTTATAGGAAAGTATTTCCCAGCATGGCTACAATAGAGTGAACCATTAAAGGGATGTTCACATCATCCCAGGTGTGAATATAAAACCTTTCACTTTGCCTTTTTTAAATGGAAAATATTAATATGTTGCATTGCCCTAGATGGCTTGAGGTACGTGTAATGATTTTCTAAAATTAAATGTATCATCTCCTTTTCTCTTAGTTCTCATGGTTGAGTGACTTGCTGCTCAGTGGTTCAACTTCATTATTTGGGAGTGGTGTTTCTGATATTCCTTTTGAGTTTTTCCTTCCTCCCATTCAGAGTCTGTCCATCTCATTATGGGGACTTCAACACCTGTGATGTAGTCAAGAAATTCCTGGATTTGGTGTCAGAAATATTGAATACAGGTCTTCTGTCTGTGGCTTGCCCACGTTCCTGTACTTTGATGGAATGTAATGAAAGAGCACAATGAATTTCAAAGTGCTGTAAGTTTTAGTTTTTAAAATCTTCAGTATTATATTGCAGATCCTATGTACATTAAGCACTTCTGGGTAGAAATCAGACAGTTTGGAATGTTCACTAAGTCTTTCGGCATGACATTTAGAGTCCAATCTTAAACGATAGTACATATTCCAGAATAGTATGCATGGCAGACTAGATATAATCTATTCAAACTTTAAAAACAAAGAAAGAAAAATGTGAATGGACTGCCACATAGTTACACATTGGTAAAAAGAGAGAGTTCTAATTGCCAGCCATGTACATTTGGTGAATATCCTTTAGGTCCTGGACTAGTTTAGTTATTGAGGATGTAAAGAAATATAAGACTTGTACTTACGTTTGAAAAAGTAGATCATTGCCAACATAGAAAGAGAAAAGGGTAGAGAGTTCCAGATGTAGATAAAGGTGTAGAGGTGGAAATCCCTATGTACCACTCAGACCACATGGAATAAGACAGTAGGTTAGAGAGTAGTGGGAACTAAGGCAATGAGTATTGTCTAGTAGATTGTGAAGGGTCTCGAAAGCCCTCATGTATCAATATGATGGATACTTGTCTGTGACAGTGCTTTAAGTAAAATTTAAAGTGCAAGTGGCCTAGCTATTGAAATTTGGTTGACAAGTAATATAGCTGAATTTATAGGATTCTGAAAATTTTTTTCTTTTTAACGTGGTCTAGCAAATTCAGAATAAATTTTTCAGTGCTTTTTAAGAGAATTCAGATATTATTGGAAACAAATACTTTTAAACCTAAAAGAAAGCCAGTTTTTTTTGCAATGTTCTTTCTGTTTATAAACTTATGACATCTTCATATTGCAGAGGAGTTTGGGGGCAAACTTTGTTGTTTTTACGTACACACCCAGAATGTACACATCCACAAAATTCCTTAAGTTTCTGACAGCAGGATAGAAAATGAATAATTAAATGCAGAGAATCATGATTGGAACATATTCAAGAAGCTGAGAATCTATTTAAAACTGACAGCTCATAAGGTGTAGTCTAGTCAATGGTTATATTTTTGTGTCAGCTTGAAAGCCAAACAGGCATGTCTGAAATCCCATGGTAAGACACTACGGTTTTTAAAATGTTTTCGGTTTGGCAAAAGCTCCTTTCTGGATTTGCCGCATCCCCCCAATAGAAGAAATGACTCCTAAGGAAATTCAAAATACATCTACGAAAATGGAAAATTATAAAGTGCCCAGTGCGAGGCCACTGCCAGCCACAACACATGCCTACAGGAACCTTACAGCCAGAGGGCAGGATGTTCCAGCCAATGCTGCTTTTTCTTTATAGCCATTTAAATTCCAACCTTGACCAACAAATGGTCCAGGTCTGGGTGAAGTGGAGAGAACACCTCTCCCAATTAAAACAAACAAACAAACAAACAAACAAACAAACAAACAAACAAAACGCTGACAGTAGGATTCTTCTTTCACAGGCAAGCATGAATGTTAGATGTTCCTTTCCACCGAGTAAAAAATTCCCAACTTGACACAAAAGTGCTTTGATTCATAGATGAATCCGGACATTTTCATGTTCTATAGACCTGACATACACCTGACAGATGCCTTACAGGGTCAGAAAGTGGTGTTTTCCATGCCCGATGTCCAAGCACCAGAGTCAGGGAAGGAATTTCTCTCTGTGCTGAGGCTTGTTTGGGTCTAAGAGAGGCGTTGCTACAGTTTGTGATGGGCTTCACACAAGGCATTTAAGGCAGAGCCCATAAGTTTCAGGTTCCCTCCCTCTGGGATTTATTTGGAACAGATGGCTTACAATTGTTTGGTTATTTATTTGGGAGAGATGATTTTTTTCCCCCAAACCTCTTGAGCATCATAACAATAGTAAAGGATTCACGAAGTTCAGATAAATATGGTTCAGAAGCAGAAGTTTTTTAAGCACCTGCAACTTAATTTCATTTGACAGTAGCAAGGGGCAGTGCTCTGTGTGATGTTTCCACAGAAATGGGGGTCGTGGGTGGGAGAGCTCTGAGTGAGGAGGAGCAATGCTTTGGGATCAGATCCAAGTTTTATATTAAGGGCAGCATTCTATTTCATCTTAATTAGTGTAATGTATTCATTCCACGGACATGTATTGAACATCTTCTGAAAACAAGGCTCTCTTTACCTTCACCACTTTCTTGATCTCCCCATATAAAAGAAAACTCCCAATACTAGTTGTATTAAAACTCATTTTGAAATAACATAAGAATTCATTTTGAATAACAGGAAAGGGGGGGAAAAACAAAGCAGAACTCTTGGTTTGAATAGGCATAGATCACAGCAAGTCCTTGAAGAGGCCCAAATGGACGTTTCTCTATAGATTATTGTACTCCAGTGGCCTCACTTTAAAGACGAGAACCTGCGGCCCAGAGAGGCGAAGCCACCTCTTGTCTAGCTGCAGAATCAGTAACTGACTCATTTTGACAGATTTCTAGTCCAATTATATATTTTGAGGATGCCATGATCACTCTCTTTTTTTTAAAGATTTTTTTATTTATTTATTTGACAGAGAGGAGAGAACAATCAGGGGAAATGGCAGCGGGAGAAGGAGAAGCAGGCTCCCCGCTGAGCATCAGGGAACCCGACTGGGGGGCGCTCCATCCCAGAACTCTGGGATTATGACCTGAGCTGAAGGCAGACGCTTAACTGACTGAACTACCCAGGCGCCCCTGACGTGATCACTCTTAATAACAAGCAAAACCCAAGCTGCTTAATACATGTCTCTCCAAGGCAAATCTTCAGATCTGCCTGTGTGTGGGGAGGTGGAGGGACCTGGGAAGCAGGGGAAGACTGTGGAGGCCTGACGTCTCTGCATGTGTTGAGCGCTGGGCCAGGTGCTTTCATTCTTGATCTCTTTTAAGTCCTTGTAACAACTCTGTGAGATCAGTGCTGTTGTCTCCATTTTCCAGATGACGATTGTGAGGCCCAGAGTAATAAGAAATTTACCCAGATGCACACATTTTGTGAGTCATGGACTTAGGATCTGAACTTCTTTCTGCCTCCAAATTCTTTGCTCTTTTCACTGTACCTTAATTATTGCCTGTTAGAGGATGTTGTGCATTTCTTCATAAATGAGTCCAATTTTTGCCGGCCACCTGGTTTTTATGACTGTCCAGATTGATTTTTCTTTTAAATTTATGTTTCACAACTGCAGGCTTTTTTCCTTTCCATTTATCTCTTTCCTCAGTCATGAGGTTGGAAAAAATGAGAACTATGCTAGCTCTGTTTGTACTGAGGACATTCCAAAATATTTGGCTGTACCTCAAAACCCTATTAAAATAATATTATTTATAACTTTCTGCCTGGTCAATTTTATTTTAGGTTTGGCTATTTCCCACAGGAGGCTGTTCTTTCTCCTTGATGGTAGGTCTGCTGCTTGAAAGCTTTGGTCACACAACATTTTCCAAGTGCAGCTCAGGTCTTTGCCTTCCTGATGAATGGAAACTTGTTGGACAATTGTCCCCACCACTCTGAAGCAGCTAATTTCAGGATCTCACTCTCAGGATCTGTGGGGTGGAGTGTTGGTGGGGAGAATGCCATCTGTTTACATGTGAGCCTTCAACTCTAGTCAAAAAGCATGACTTGTCCAACCACACGATAGATTGCATTTTAGAGCTGGGCTTTGGTGTGGCATGCTGTTTCCCAGAATGCTTTCTGAAGAATACAGTTAATTTCTTCTACATTTCTCCTCAGTATGGCTATTATTGTTAGCAGATTTGTTTAGCTGCCTTAGCAGCTTGGGACCTTTCATTGACAGAGTTGAGGGAAAAGGCAGCTAGCAGAATCATTACAATGGAACACCCTCCGCAAAGAGTGGGGAGGCAGGCTTTTGACAGAGCGTATCTGAAAAAGAGGACCTGTCTTTGCCTCAGTATATAATTGAACGATGGCAAAGCAACGTGAATCACAGAGGCCAAGGACTTCTTACTTAGAAATTTCAACCAAAAACGGTTTCTCTGAAAGGCCATTCCCTTTCAGACAAAAACAAGGGTCAACGAAGCAGCAATTCACAAGTGACAGGGCCTCACTCCAGGGAGCAGCTCACGTAAAGGGAATATGGGGAAAAAGAGACAGACTGAATGGTTAACCCAAAAAGATGGTTACATAACTGCTTAAATTCCACAACTTGCGGACTTGTGGCCTCATTTCAGTCTTTAGATACATTCCTATCCCTGCGGTCGGTCGCTAGTGGCCACCCTTTTACATTTCTCCATCTCTCTGGCTCCCTGGTAGCTAAATACATATTGATTTTCCCAGAACCCCAAGCTCTCTCCATAATAGGAAGATTTGGTGGACATCCTGTCAAATGCAAAGGAAAGCCTCTGCCAGACTGAGCATTAGAACATGGTGTTTTAATAGAAATGTGAAATATCGATGCAATTATAAATCCATGAAAACCCAGAGGGAAAGAGAATCTCATTTGAGAGAAGATCTTTAAGTTTTTTCTCCCTCCTTTTTTTTTTTTTCTCGTGTGAAGAAAAATTGAATCAGGGAACCAAATTTATGAGGTAAAAACTGTCAACAAAGTATTCCTAGCTGTTGCTGGGGCTGAGAAAAAGAAAGCCAAATCATGCATGCAGTGTGAGTATGTGAAATGACACATTTTAATATACTAGTTAGGGGGTCAAAAATACCTCCCCTCTTTCACTTTGTGGACTGCCAGGGTACCTTTTGAGGTCTTAAAAGCTCATGCTAGTTTGCTTAACATAACTGCTGTAACTCGTGATACAGAACCAGATGGAGAGCTGTTGTAATGGGGCTGCAGTTCCTCCATGGAGGCATGTTGCCAAGTTGAGGACTAAGTCAGAGAGCATCACTAGTGGGGGTCATGTACTAGGGCATAAAAAGCCACACAGAGATCACAGGATTGTCCATTAAATTGGGTGGGGCTGCAGCAAGTAAATTTATCACTCGCCATAGCCTGGATCTGTCCCTCATCACGGTGGGGTTATTTCTTACACTGGACGAAGCTAATCTTTGCTAACCTCTTGTAGAAATTCTGAACTTGCTGAGGGAAGGTGCAGAAGCATGAGAGCCGGAAGAGAAGAGCAGATATGTGTGGGAGAGAAATGAACAATGGATCGAGACTGTTGGAGCAGGAGAAAAATATGTTGTTGTTGTTTAATATGTTGGTTTTGACATCATTTTCCAAAAATCAGAGTTATCAAGGCGAAATTTTCACAACCAATTACCCAAGATTATGATGAAAATTATGAGATGTGTTATCCAAGCGATGCAAAGATAGGAATGTATGAATATAAACAGTCACATTTGTGGTGGTGGTAAGGGGACAGAATCAGATGCCTCGTGCCAATATGCTCGTAGTTTTTCTTGTTTCTTTTTCTATGTCAATAAAAAACTTGTGTGTTTTAAAATAATTACTCAAGACTAATAGGGATAATGTTTCACAATGTATATATGCAGCTGATTTCATGTGCTTTTGAAATTTCTCTCACGTTTCCAACTACAACTTACTTTGGACTTCTAGAAAGTTCAAAGGCAAGGAGAGTCCCTGTGCTGACCTATCACCAACTCCCACAGCCTCACTTCTACCACCACACCTGCCTCTGGACATCACTTGCTTTTGGTTTATAACTTGATGGAAGATGGGAGGTGGTAGGTTCAGTTCTGGAATCTTCCTTGGAAATTCAGCCATCATGAGCAAATGAAAAGAGATTCCCCAAATCAGGAGATTGGTAGTATGAAGAAGCAGTGCTTTTCTTCTTCTTTTGCCTCCAGCTTAGTTAGGATTTTTGTATATTATTTTCCTTTATTAAAATTATAATGTACTATAAAAACTATACTGAGTGATTGTAAATTATGGACTGTGAGGGCAAAAAGGTAGCACCTGTTAGATGTAAGAGAGATCCTCGGGGATCTAAGAAATGGAATATTTATAAAAATTATAATGTGTACTCTTCCTTAAAACCATAGTTAAAGAAAGAATTGAACATTCTTAATATTGTGTAGTGACTTGGTTTTAGAGAAATTTGTTCTAAACTGCCCACAGAAATTACATAGGCACCTAAGCCAGGATGTCTCTAGCATAAGGTAGACACAGTCCTGAGTCTACACTAAAATTTGGAATAAACAGATCTATCCTCAGGGTGGAGGCAAATGGAACATAAGGATTGCTTTATATTTGTGATTTCAAATGGAAGCATCGCTTAATGAATCCAAGCTTTGCCAAAGGTCCACTTAATGATGTTTACCTGGCTTAAGAAAATAGTGTAAGAGACCCATTTGCCTTGGGAGGCTGGGAAGGAGTTAAAATAGAGAAGCATTTGCCCTTCCAAAGGTTTTCCAATTGTCTAGATCTGGAATTTTTAGAAGATGGTATGGTATTCTTGGAAGTGACTGAGTCATGTAGGTCAAGATTCCCCATGGAAAACATGTTTAGACATATCCTAAATTATTTAGAAAGAGGCTCAATACTTCTATCACTAAAGAGAGTATGTGGAGCCTTATGCAATCAGTACAGAATGCAGCAGTAAGGTGTCCACTGAAAAGGTGGAAATAGCATCATATCACCTTCAGTGCATTAGTTTGTTCAAATCCATACATAACATATTTGATTAGCACTCTCTATGACTAAACCAAGAGACATCTGTAAATGTAGGACTGGAAATACTTGATAGCACCTAAAACTCCAATCAAGGAGACTTATTAGAGAAGCAGACTAGAATATGATGGTGATATAGTAATCTGAATCTAACCAGTTTTTTGATACATTTTTATTGAAAGACAGTATTGAAAGAAGAGAGATGGTTAACCTGGAATAATTAAAAAGAAGTGTCATTCATGGAACACTTCATCTAAAACTAATGATGTAATGTATGGGGATTAACATAATAAAAAAAAAAAAAGAAGTGTCAAGAAGTAAGATTTGTCAGAATAGCTCCATACATTTCCATAGAGGGAAAGAATGTTCTTGCTAGTCCTGCAGATTCCCCCGACAAATTCCTGCAGATTTGGCAGGCAAATTCTAGAGCGTGGAGAAACACATCTGACCTTCATAGCTTAATGACACACATCAAGATCATCTACCTGAAGCGAGTTACTGATTATAAATCAGCTTCCCCTGAGTACTGTCTTACAGGAGAAGAATGTCTGACTAACTTATGTAAACTTTATTGTTTCCTTGGTAGATCTTTTTCTCTTTGTAGATTGATAATTCACTTGCTGGCTTTTAATGGTTTGATTAGTGAGAGTTGGTTCCCCTGAGCCAAATCACTTCTAAATACAATGATAACATTGAATTTTTTTTTCAAAGATTTTATTTATTAGAGAGAGAGAAAAAGCAGGGGGAGTGGCAGGCAGAGGGAGAGATAGAAACCCAATGTGGGGCCCGATCCCAGAACCCCGGGATCATGACCTGAGGCAAAAGCAGACGCCTAACTGCCTGAGCCATCCAGGTGCCCCGATAACATTGAATTTTAAAGTTAATGTGCTGGTGAACCCCAAGCTCTCTGGTCTTCCCTAGGTGGCCAGGAGGCTTCCCTGGTGTTCTTACCAATTTCATCTTGCCCTGCTCACCGAGTGTTCTCAAACTCAGTAAAATCGGGGTACCTGGGTGGCTCAGTTGGTTAAGCATCTGCCTTTGGCTCAGGTCATGATCCCAGGATTCTGGGATAAAGCCCTGCATCAGGCTCCATGATCAGTAGGGAGCCTGCTTTTCTCTCTCCCTCTGCTGCTCTCCCTGCTTGTGCTCTCTCTCTCTCTCCCTCAAATAAATAAATAAAATCTTAAAAAAACAAACAAACAGTAAAGTAGTTTTCCTGTGAAAAGAATGGAGGTAGAGAAAGACTCAGGTCGCATAAAACAATGTTTGAGAAAAGATCAAATGCAAAGGGAAAAGACATTGTGAGATAAAAAAAAAGTTGGAGAAAATAAAAGAAGAAAAGGATTTTTATTACATACTTTATACTTTTATATTTTTATATTTTCCAGGCTACATACAATGAAAATACATTGCAACTGGAATTGCAAAAAAGAATAAAATCAGAATATTAAAATAAAAATAAATAGAATATAAATGCTTGCTTCTTTCTGGTAGTTTATCATCCTAACCTTATATTTACATGAACAATCTCTTTGAGTTATCAGATCCAAATATTTACTGGATATCTAGCATGCGCAGGTGCTGTGGCAGGCATTTTATACACTATATTTCATGGAATTGTTTGACCAAAAAAAAAAAAACCCAACAACTAGTCAATTCAGTCAAAGCAGTATTTAGAAGCAGTGTTTTCCTTTAATTGTGAGACTGTTTTTTAAATGACCTCAAAAGGCCTACTTTAGTTCCCCTTTCCTCCTAACTCCCGCAAAAAGGAATATCAATTATTTTTAATTTTTTTACAATGGAAAAACAGTGAAAGGTTTGACTGGATTCTTTGCTATATAGAAGAGTGACCATTTTAGCGCCTCAGTGGACTCAGCCCTAAAGGGATTAAATGCTTGCCAAAGAGCCCAAGTCAATATCCTGAGAGCTGCAAGCAAACGACAGTTTTTTCTCCCTATCTAATAAAGAAGTAACACTTTTCCTTTACCCTTCTTCTGTGTCAAATATATTAAATTAATGTGCATGTGTGTGTTTTAATATCTCTTGCAAGTTTGGTCACTGTCTTCCTTCCCTCTCTTTAGCTGACTTGATCCCTCCAGGGGTCTTGCCTTTAGCTTCTTAGCAGAAAATCCCCCTGCCTGGCCAGGTGTCTGGAGGCCCATCTCTATTGTAGGGCCTTAAGGTTCTCTTTGAATCACACTGGTTTCTTTCCTCTAGTCCTACTACTTCTAGTAAGACATACCATATTTTCCGTACTGATGGCTTTTTCAGTGATTTTTTAAGTTTTATGCTTTCATTACTTTGTATCGCAAAATCCTTTTAGGTCAAACTATAGTTATTGGGGAATGAGACCAATACTAATATATTGCTAAATTACTTTAACCAAACTAATTGCTTTAATGAATGTAGCCTTAATTATGGCAATTAAAAAAAAAACAGCTTTTGAATTGAAGTGCTTTTGCAAAAATAAGACTATTATTATGGGAAGGAAAAGCAAGAAATAATTTCATTCTCACTTTGAAACATAGTCAAATTTAAGTTGCATTGATAAAATTGAAATATTGTAGTTCATGAGTCAGAGATCTGGGTTCCAGTTCTGGCTTTGCTCCTAAGTGATATTAAGGAGAGCACTTCAACTTTCTGATTCTTAATTTCCTCCTCTAAAAAAGAATTGAACGAAATGGGATTGAACTAAATGATTTTTAGGATATCTAGCAGTTCTAAGACTCTCTAAGGCACTGTGTTATATATCAAAGTCCTTTTAGACATAAAATTATTCTGAAATAATAGTTTTATATTTTAGAGGCAACATTATGGGTCTCAGATTAAATAAATTGGTGTGGAGCAACATTACTATCTTGAACTCATGTATTGTAGGTAAGAATGTATGCTATAGTAAGCTTCAAATAGCATAGATAAAACTGTTTTGAGAAGGCACACTTGTTCAATCTTCCGTTGAAAACAATGCTGTCCAATAGAAATGTAACGTGAACCATATATATATAATTAAAATTTTCTAGTAACCACGTTAAAAAAGTAAAAATGAGATTAACTTTGATATTTATTTTAACCTGATATATTCAAAATATTACTGCTTCAGCATGTAATCAATATAAAATTTTTTAATGAGATATTTTGTATTCTTTTTTTAGGAAACTGACTCTTAGAAGTCTGGGGAATATTTAAACTTATAGCATACCTCAGTTGGGATTAGTGACATTTCAGGTGTCAGTAACCACAGGTGGCTAGTAGCGACCACATGTTGGTCAGTGCAACTTTCAAGACAAATTATTTCCTTCTCATCATAACTTTAAAAGCTATGTATTAAAAATATATGAAAAAAAAAACACTCCACAACTTTGTATTCAACTGAATTTCTATGAATCTTTTGAGAGGATTGTGTTTGCCCAGGTTTTGACAATGTGGCCAGTTTCCCACAGCACAAACTGCAGGGACGTCAATCATCTCTTAGAGAATGTAGGTCGTGCAACGAATCCCAATTATCCAGCCTCCATGACAGGAGCTGTGATGGCTTTGCCTGGAATTTCAAAAATGGACTCAACTTGAAAGTGACATATTTCATCGTGTTCATTGCAAAACTGATGCCTTATCAGAAAACCTATTTTTCTACTGCCTCTAGAATACTGACCACTGCAAACAGATTTATACAGGTTTTATATATTCTGCAGATAGTTCTTTCTGCAAGCCCCAAAGCAGAGTAAGTTAATCCAGATTTATGCTTTATTGCAAATATTTTGTATAATGTTGGACTGAGAGCTTGAATAGAGATGTTACACAATAATTAGCTTTTTGAGCAAAAACATTTAAACATCTTTTTCTTTCTTTGTCCCATATTTTATATTTTAAAATAGAAATATGAAATGTTTTGTGAAGTTTTCAGTAGAGAAGGGCTATAACTAGGTTTGAATCAGATTTGAAACATCCATCCATGAGGTCCCAGGCAATTAAACAGAGATTGTCTCTGTGAAATGTCTTTTAAGAGGAGGTATTGCAGGGGCCCCTGGGTGGCTCAGTCAGTTAAACTTACCTGTCTTTGGCTCAGGTCATGATCCCAGGGTCCTGGAATAAAGCCCTGTGTCAGGCTCCCTACTCAGTGGGGAGTCTGCTTCTCCCTCTGCCTCTCCCCCCCCACCCCCCTGCTTGTGCTTTCTCTCTTGCTCACTCTCAAATAAATAAATAAATAAGATCTTAAAAAAAAAAAAGAGGAGGTGTTGCACAAAGAAACCTGTTTTCCTCACCAACTTTCCCAACATATCTGAGTCATGTAACTTAGATTCATATCAAGTTCTTTGCAGAGTTTTAAACTTTAGAGAACTTCTAAATGAATTAGTCTTCACTTCATAACTACGCAGAGCACTCACAATGAAATGCAAATGTCATGCATCCAGGGAGTGAAAGACTTCAGGATTCTCACCCTTGAATCCCGATCCAGTGCTAATTTTAAGACCTCAAATTCTTCAAGTACTTAAACTCCGCAGAGGTTAGGGAGTTTCAAGATGCTTAAACATGAAAAGAGTTAAGCAGACATAAACTTTTAGAGTTGTCAGGGACTTGTAGGTTTCTTCTTGTCCACCAATTCCTAACTTTGACCGACTCTGCTGGAATCACCTGTGGTACTGATCATAAATATAGATTTTTGGCTTTTTTCCTCATCCTCACCTCAGGATTTCTCAGAGTAGATCTTGGGATTGTTATATTTATCAAAGCCCTCAGGTGATCTTCTGTTTGGTCAGGCTGGAGAACCCCCATCTTCTGTCCTGCAACTGAGAAAATAGAAAATGAAAGAATTTCAAGTATTTGCCTTGTATCTCAGGGCTTAGCAGATGTCACACCTCGGGTCCAGAGCCCATTTTGTTTTCCTCTAAATGACCCAGTCTCCCCAAATTATATTCCATACCATATACTGAACAATGAGGATTTTTAAAAATGGATTCATTTGAATTAAAGGTAAACATATTCCCCTTCCTCAATTGTTTAATCAAGCTTTTACTATCAAACTTTGCAATGGTGTTCTTCAGAGAAACTGGCAAGCCAGTTCTCCTAAGCCCTTCCCTCATTTTTAAGGTATATGAGGTTTAAGATAATGTAAGAAGATGCCCATATATTTTTCTGTGGCAGCTGGAATCATTTAGGTAGGTTTATGTAAATTTTATGCAAATTTCACAATTTTATGCCCCCAAACTTATGGTGATCATAACTATTTTATTCATCAAAAGTTGGCCTTCAGCAAGATCCTACTGAGGACTGATGATCTATGTGGCCTCCTTCCGCCTGGCTTTTTGTGACATTTATCATCATCCTACTTGGATACTCAAAGACTTGCAGTATGTAAATAAAGGGCCGAAGTAAGACCTTGATTTTCCTCCAACCCAAGCTAAACTATACGGAAAGCATTAGAAGCTCATTCCATGGAGCTGCCTTGCTCATTCCCCCGTACAACTCATCTTGATTCATTTATGCCTCAAAGTACCAGTTGTTTAGATTACAATTTCACTGAGTAAAAAGACACACCCTAATATGTATGGAAAGTATTACTAAATTGTATTAGATTTAAGAGTGATTGTTTGCCAGCAGCTAAATGTAGAAAGAATAAGTTCCTGACAATGCAGCTCTAGAGAAAATCTTAAGGGGTGATGATTTCATTAATTTTCAGAGCTTTACAGCCAGCTGGAAGAGGTTTTTCTATACCATTGTGGCTTGCTGCCTTTGAAATTGCTTTCTTTTCTTAAATTCACCTGTGTTAAAATGATATAATAGCAATAATAGTGAAACAAAATTAGCCTCTTTATATAATCTTGAGGCATCTTAACTAACTTAAATAATAGTACCCTGAGTTTATAATGCTGCAATGTACCCTATAAAAAGAGATTGGTCTTAGGAACATTTATAGATCCTTGTATCTATAAAATTTATCCTTTCAACTGCTCTGATACCTCCTCCTGGCCTCTTAGTTTAAACACTTGATGACCAGACTCTTTTAGGCCCCAACCGTATCTCATCTACTCCCTATCTCTATCTAGCACTAGCACCTAGCAAAATGCCTAGGACATAGTAGAAACTAAGTAAGTGTTTGATGAGTGAATAATGTATAAATAAAGAAGCGGGTGAATGTTGAATGAATGAATGATACATGACTGGGGTAAAAGAACTATCCTTCACATCACTGAAAATGTAGAAGATAGGTTTTTGACGATGATTCAATTTTCCATGTACTATTGAATCATATACACATAAAGTACAAAGAAAATTGAAAATTGAATCATATATACATAAAGTGCAAAG
This sequence comes from Mirounga angustirostris, assembly GCF_029215605.1. Lineage (NCBI taxonomy): Eukaryota > Metazoa > Chordata > Mammalia > Carnivora > Phocidae > Mirounga > Mirounga angustirostris. Next base: position 86,925,828 of record NW_026991709.1, on the reverse strand, counting down.
AACCTTCTAGCCTTAAGAAGGAATTCCCCATTGAAATCCTATATCCTGTATAGGATCCTGTATATTTATGTATTATATCCAATGCCTAGTTGTCTCAGTTGGGGTAGAAAGAGCACCAAGCCTGGAGCCAGACAGTCCTAGTTCGGGTGATGGTTCTTTACTTATGTGACCTTAGGCCAGTAACAGAACTTCTCTGGGCCTCAGTTTCCTTATCTGCAAAATGGGGATGTTAACATTAATATTGCCTTCTTCCCATGGTTTTATAGAAATAAAATAATAAATGTGAGTGACTAGGGGAAAAACTTTATTCCCCAGAATTCTAAGGAGTTTGTCTCATGTAGAGAAATCCGAGTAAGTGGTTCTACTGTAGAATCTACACTCTCTACAGTGTGGGCACGGGAAGCGCCTGGATTAGAACAATTGTGTCTGAGACGCAGGAGAGAAGGAGGGCACAGAATGCCAGGGAAGGGAGAACACAGGGGAAAGGGAGTGTCAGGGCATCATGAGCATAGCATTCCTGGGAAACAGAGGTTAGAACTTTTCATGTGAAAGGGATGGACAGATGGAGGGTTGGATGGATGGATGGATGGACAGATAGACAGATGAACTGACTAGGTAAGTCCCTGCACCATCTTTTTAAAAACACTATCAGTCAAGATCTACTTTGGGGTAGCTGCTCAATGAGACATCAGGACAGCCCAGAATTCTTTCAGTTTAACATGTAAATTTTGTCACTATTAAGCTTTTGTACAAATGCCAAGTATTTCTGTTTCTGAGATATGGCTGCTGGTAGGTGAGTGGCTCCTTCAGGAGGAGCCCCAATCCACTCCTGGAAAGTTTGGTCTTCTTTATGTTGTATTGAAATCTTTTGATTCTGGTGAGTGTTACCTAGGATCCTGACTCTGTTCAGAGTCACAGAATACTTTTCTTCCCTTTCCTGTAGGGCAGCACCACTCCAAACAAGCTCAATGCTAGATAGGGGTGGAGAGCTATAGTCTGTGTGTCAGCCCATGATTGTCAGTGTTGAAAGCCTCCGTACAACATTACAAATATGTTCTCCTTTATCTCTGATATTCAGCTTAACAATTCCACAAGCCTTGCAGTAGTCATGTTTTTGGAGCTGATCGTATAACTCAAAATTTATAAGATGTCAACATCTCACTATAGGACCAAACAGGCCAACAAAAAGCCTATTTTATATAGCATGTTCACGAAGTAGAGCACTAACTTATTTTGTAATATGGTGGCTTTCTATAGTACATAGAAAATTGAATCATCATCAAAAACCTATCTTCTACATTTTCAGTGATGTGAAGGATAGTTCTTTTACCCCAGTCATGTATCATTCGTTCATTCAACATTCACCCGCTTCTTTATTTATACATTATTCACTCATCAAACACTTACTTAGTTTCTACTATGTCCTAGGCATTTTGCTAGATGCTAGTGTTAGAGATAAGGAGTAGATGAGATATGGTTGGGGCCTAAAAGAGTCTGGTCATCAAGTGTTTAAACTAAGAGGCCAGGAGGAGGTATCAGGAATGGGGATGAGAAAAAGAGTTTTCAACAATAAGTAACCATAAGTAACCAAGGAAAAGTGTAATTGAGGTGGAAATACCAGGGGGACATGCATGTGTCCATAAGGAGGTGTGACCCACCACTATTATAAACCTGCAGCCTTGGAAGAATTATATTTCTCCAACTTCTTTATCATAAGAGGAAACAGATCCTTGAGGCGTATAGGACAAGGCAAGGTCTCCTCGGGACTAGATCTTCCCAGTGTTTTGCTGTAATTCCAGATCCCCTCATCTTGTTAGTGCAAGGTATCACAGAACTGGGGACTACCTATTCCCTGTAGGATTTTATTTTATTGTATTTTGATGCCATATAGAGTAGTATACTTTTTATTTTCTATAATAGATGTATAATCTCATAGAAGAATAATTTATCCTTTCAACTGCCCGTTAGTTGAGTCTAGTTCCCTCCATATGAAAAACAAAATTTTTTTAACCCCATTCCCTTCCTTTCTGGAAGGCATTTTTAATTTTCCAGACTAGTTCAATGATCAGTATCCCAAGAGTTTAAGTGCTCTAAATGGTACCCTCCTAATTTTTAAAAACTCAGATGGTTGCAGATTTTTCTTATTTAGGTCTCACAAAAAATCCAGCAAAGACGCTGGTAAAAATGACATATCATTTTATGTCTAAATTTAGTGACAGACATTTAGCCAATTTATTTTTCACCAGATACTGAAGTTCACAGATTTTTCTAAAAAGAGTGGTAAGGTCTAAATTACCATGCAACCAACTATTTAAAGGAAGAGATGAAATAAAATAACCTTTTACTCTAACCCCTATTATATCCATTTGAGCATCAAATTGGGCAAATCCTTTTTACAAAGTCCCTACTTTTTTCCCTCCCTTAGAGAAAATACTGTACTCAGAGTATCCAGTAAATTACTAGACCAAAAGGAATTCCAGTGTTTTGATTCTTGACCTAATTTTCTTCCTATATTGCCAGTATGGACATAGGGGTCCTGTGTGCACATTGAAGCAGAACTTAATAAAGATTTAAAAAGGGGGAAAGGAGAAGGAAACAAGGAAAGAAAATAAAAGACAACGCAGCAATCTCTCCTTTGATGAGCTCTGGATATAAATAAGGGTGTGGTTAAGAAGTGAGTCATTATACCACTGCCTATTCCTTTTGTGGCAAAGACAATGATACTATGGAACTGATGCAGTAGAGAGGCATTTATATAACTATTAGCCTCTGAAACAATAGACAGGCAGCAGTGTATTCTGGAAAATGTTCAAAGAGGAGGAGTCATTTTGTCCTCTTTAAAATTTTTTTTTTAAGATTTTTTTTTTTTTTTTTTTAATTCATGAGAGACAGAGCGAGAGAGAAAGGCAGAGGGAGAAGCAGGCTCCCAGGGAGCAGGGAGCCCGATGTGGGACTCGATCCCAGGACCCTGAGATCATGACCCAAGCCGAAGGCATACACTTAACCATCTGAGCCACCCAGGTGCCCCTCTTTAAAATTTAATATATATTTTTTTCCCTGTATCATTTGGAGGAAGCTCCTTTTTTTTCTTTTCTTAAGCAAAATAAGTGTTCTGCACTAGTAGGTAGTGAGTGAATTCTTCTTGCCAGCAGGAAGAAAAGCAATTTTTTGAATGCCAAATATAGCTCCTTTGTGTGAAAATATCACATAGCCAGAGACATTTTAGAGAAGAAAGGAAAGATACATGTTCTGAATTAATATTTTTTAAATGTACAGGGAGAGGAATGTTAGCGATGGAACAGGAAGAAATTGACATAAATAGACTGAGAAGAAACAAATCATCTTATCTATAGTCACGGCAGCTCCAAAGTCGGAATGTTTATCCTGTCTGCAATGCTCTTGGCATTTTTCTGTGATCTCAGAAGGATAATTTATCCTCCCAGGCCATGTCTATAGGAGATAGGTATTTCTAATCATCCTGTTTAGTTCAAGGCATTTCTTCTTTTCCTTGCCTTCCACTTCTGGTTTCAGTGTAAGATTGCCAACTAGGCAAAGCATGAGCTACCCTGCACATAAAAGATGGCCGTAGTGCTGGGGATAGAAGTAGAATAATCTTATGCATGGCTGTCTTTAAGTCTTTAAATCACACTGACACCTTTGGGATCCATATGCCCTGAGGAGACTCTTCATCCATTATTTACATATAGCAGGTAATCAGCCAGTTACAAAGAGTTTTGATAAAGGTGGGAGGCACCTATGACTTTTATCCACCCAGTATCTTTTCCTGCTTCATTTGGCAATAACATATGCTTTGCCTTTGACCAACTAACCTCTCTGTCCCATGTCATCTTGGTGACACTGGCCATCCAGCTATCCTGCCTTTCTTCCCACTAGTGAATGGACATGTGACCCAAACCTGAACAGTGAGATACTCTCCCAGGAACTTGAGTCTTGAGGGGAATGACACAAAAATGGAACATGGTCACTGATTGAGTTTGCTAGTGGTACCTTGAAGAGAGTCCCCATTGATGTATTAATCTTCTTAACTAGACCCTGTGAATTGTCCTGATTTCTTCTTCCCTGGGCTTGGCTAATCAGTTTCTTTGATCCCATTAGTTACCTCACATAACTGCAATGAATTTGATTTTGAAGTTGGCCAGGATGGTTGCAACCAAAAATTCCTAACTGCAACAAACAAATATTTCCTCAGTATGACTCATCTCTTAGTAAGACACCTAGGTGAAAAGCTTATGGGGAAATAGTGTTCCTCCTTTCAGAAACTCATGCATTGGCTTGTATCTTCCCATTATCTTTGTCTCAGTTTTATTCATTCATCCATTTATTCAATTATATTGTCTTTTATCCACTCATTTGTTGACTACCATTTTCTAGGCACTAAGGTTATCACCTTTAAATATCTGCATGGCATACTTCTTCATCTCGCTAACTCTTTGCATAAATGTCACCTTCTCAATGAGACCTATGACCTCCTCTCTCAGTCTACAGTCCTAATCCTCTTATCCTGATTTTTTATAACATTTTCACCTCTTTAGGGACCATGTAATTTATTTATTATCATATATTATTATTATTATTGTTTGCTTATTGTCTATCTTCCTGAAATAAAGAACAAACTCCAAGAAAACTGGAATTTTTTTTCTTTGTTCATTCTTGTATTCCCAGGACCTAGATTAGTGGCTGACATTTATTGAATAGATGAAATGTACTAGAGTTTCTTTAAAAGTACATAGATATATACATTATGAAAGAACCATATTGTGGCTTTTTAATGTGTCAACTTGGCGAGGCTGAACTCCATTCCTTAAAATTCCCTTTGCTGGGTGTTTTCTATAAGGATAGGCCACAAGGTTGATTCTTGCAGGGAATTTGTGGGGTGGAAGTGAAACAGCAGCTTTTTCATAGCTAGTCCCTGTGTTGCTTACCTGCTAGTTCACCTCATCCTCCTTGGTGTGAGTCAGCAGCTAGGCCTGCAGCTTCTCCAAATCTTATGGCTTTTCCTTTAGTGTTACTGACTCCTGGACCACATGTGTGTTTTCTCTTTCTGACCAGGAGCCCCAACTTCTTCAGAGGCACCAAGGTCAGAGGCAATAAGAACCATACACATTTTATAGTTTCACAGGCTCAAGTTATGCTTGTGATTCCGGCTTGTCTTTGACCCACTTTACATCAATCTTCCCTTTCCAACTGGTTGCCTTGGACTTCAAGCTTCAGTGTCAGACTGCAGACAACAGCCTTGTGGAGGCTGATTAACCATCTCCCAGGATTGTATAAGGTTGAATCTTTTTTTTTTAATTTATCTATCTACCTGCCTACCTACCTACCCACCCATTCTAATGTCTAAATGCTGAATGAATTCTAGCCCCTGTCTGATACAGATTTTCGTACCGGGAAATGAGATGAGGTGCTGCCATAACAAAACCTAAAATGTGGGATGGCTGTCGAAGCAGGCAGTTGGCAGAAGTTGGAAACCCTGTAAGAATTTTGAGGAGAGTATTAGTAAAATCTTCGAGTGCCTTGAATGTACTCTTCATAGAATTTTGAATTATGTGGTGGCTGGCAGAGACAACTTTAAGGAATGGGAGGAAAATCTTATTGGAAACTGGAGTAAAGGGCAGAAATTTAGCAGCACTCTTGCCTGTAGAAATCAGGAAAATAGAGAATTTGCCTAATGAACAAAGCAGAGGAGATTTCCAAAGTGTTTAAGTACCACCTGTTTTCTTGCTGTTTGAAGTGAGATACAGAAGAGAGAAATTCAGGTAAGGACTTGAAACAAACAAACAGACAAACAAAAAAGCCAGAATATGACTTTTTGAAAGCTCTTAGACTCTTCATATGATCCAGGATGCTAAAATTAAAAAGAAAGAAGGAAAGAGAAAAGAAAGAAAGAAAGAAAGAAAGAAAGAAAGAAAGAAAGAAAGAAAGAGAGAGAGAGAGAGAAAGAAAAAAGAAAGAAAGAAAGAGAGAGAGAGAAAGAAAGAAAAGAAAGAAAGAAAGAGAGAGAGAGAGAAAGAAAAAAGAAAGAAAGAGAGAGAGAAAGAAAGAAAGAAAGAAAGAAAGAAAGAAAGAAAAGAAAGAAAAGAAAGAAAGAAAGAAAGAAAGAAAGAAAGAAAGAAAGAAAGAAAGAAAGAAAGAAAGAAAGAAAGAAAGAGAGAGAGAGGAAGGGAGGAAGGAAGGAAGGAAAGAAAGAAGGAAGGAAGGAAAGCAAGCAAGCTCTGAGCAAGGATCAAATCCAGGGCAATGCCGGAAAAACATTACGTGAAGGAAGAAAAGTCCAGGGTTTGGCCATAGAATATTTTATTCAAATCTCAGAAGGTCTAAAGTGGTGCCTCAGAGGAACTTGATTCAGCTTGAAGGCCTCTAAAGAGATTAAGAAAGTGCCACAGAGGGTCTCTCCCTCAAACTACTTCTAGGAAGTTTCAGGGCCTCATCCCTCAGTCATCTTAGCTGCAGCCAAGGTAGAGAAAGAGGGGTTTATCCAGAAGACATTGTGAGGTGTGGCTTTTGTCTATTGGGTTTGACCCCCCGAAATTTCATAGGGGACTCACAATGTTCTCAAAGGAGAAATATGCAGAAATATTGCAGCTTGGGCTGAGGGAGACAGAGATGGTATAGAATGAGGAGAGATTTTTTTGTGAAAATGTTAAGATAACTAAGAGGGTGGAACCAGGAGCACTGAGGACACAGTGGGAAAACATGAAGAATTATTTCAGATAGGAGGCCTAATCAAGGACCGTCCAACATTTGCCTAGCTGAATTTCAGAATTGCAGTGGACCAGTAACTCCCCTGTGTTTCCCACCTCAGTCTTTGAACATGACTGTCTATAATGGTTATCCCACGCCTGTCCCACCATTGCGTGTTGCAGGCAGTGGGGTTGGGGCGGGGGGGGGCGCAGATAATTTGTCTCTTTTGCTTCCCAGGACTACAGATTGCAAGCAAATATATTTGAGGAGTTGTGCTTGAGGGATTATACTTGAGGAACCTCATCCATATTTGGACCTGATTTAGATGTTGAGATTCTGGGCTTTGAGTGGATATAGAGAATTTTGAGGTCTTTGGGGACAGTAAGTATATTTTGCCTGAGGGCCAGAGGATGGACTATTGGGAATCTCTAAGGTGGCCCCCCAAGGATCCTTGCCTCCTGGCATGCACACTCTTGTGTGGTCTCTCCCTGCTGAGTATTGTTTGGCCTTTTTGACTCACTTCTAACAAGCAGAATATAGCAGAAGTGATAGGATGTCAATTCTGAGATGAGTTTATAAAAAGTTGTGGTTTCCATCTGGGAGGCTTTCTCACTGTCTTTTGAATGGCTCAATGTGGGTAAAGCCAGCTGCTGTGTCATGAGGCAGCCTGTGGCAAGTTCCATGGGAGTGAACTTAAAAGTGGACCTTCTGAGGCTTGCCAACTGCCATGTGAATAAGCTTGGAAGCAGATCCTCCCCAGTCAATCCCTGAGATGAGTGCAGCCCCAGCCAAAACCTTGATGATAGCTCATAAGAGAATCTGAGCTAAAACTAGCCAAAAAGCTGCTCCTGGATTCCTGATCTACAAAAACTGTTGGATAACAAATGTTTTGTAATTTTCAGCCTCTAAGTGTCAGGATAATTTGTTTTGCAGAAATGGGTAAAAAATACATTTCTATTCTAGAGTATAGCCTACACTCCAATGCTCTAATTGCTATTATATAACATTTTGTAAAGGGGCAATGCCAATCTGTTTAATAGGATGATCATGTCAACGAATCCTTTAGTCTTCATTTGAAGAATGCCATCAAGTTTTGTCTCGTACCTCTCCACGGTCTTACTTGATCTTTTGATTAATTAATTCCTTTAATTATAAAATGATAGCTAAACAGGTCATTAGGGTATGATGTTCTCTTGTGTCCTTAGACTTCTCTCAGGTTAGAAAGCTCAAAGATAAGATGGGCTGGATCAATACATAACAATAGCTAACTTGGCATGCTTTATCTGTACCAGGAACTATGAAAATCGCTTTTTATATGAGCATTTTAGATAATTCTCATATCAAAGTATTGGAACCATTATTATTCCTTTAAAGAGACTTAAAGAGACTTACTCAGTGTCACACATTGGTTAGAGGTAGATCTGAAATTTGAGCTCAGGGCCGTCTTTCTACAAGGCCTGAGCTCTCAATAACCCCAGGCAAAGAAGATCTCCTGTACCTTGTATAAGCAAGTTAATAAAATGTAATGAGTGGATTCTCTTCATGGCACAATACTTATGGAACAGAACTAAGGCAAGCCCTTTCCACGTCTTCATGGATGTAGCCTGAGAGGGGTTTGGAATCCAAACAGACTCCTTTGCCAAAGCTGAGTCCATGATGTTTTTGAAGAGAGGGGTGAAAGCCCAAGATGAATTAAACTTTGTCACCAGGTTAGAGCCTCTGCCCCTTAGAAAATTTTAGCTGATCTGAAATGTTGTTTAGAATGTGGGAGGTAGTTGAGCTGGCCAATCACATTGATTTTCAGGATCAGGAGTACATGATCCTGAGGGAGCAGTCTCAGGGTCTGCAGAGACATTTGATTGAGTAGAACAAGAGCTCCCTGCCTATGCCTGTAACAAGGACTACCACCTCTTAGTTTCTCACTGAGGAAAAAGGGAAGCTTGCACATAAGGTAAACTGGTATGTGCCAGAACATCGACTAGATGCCTCAACTTACACATCTAGGGTCATTCTGACAAATGCCATCGACTCATCTGTTCATTCTTTTAAAAAGACAACTGAAGTATAAAATATAATGGATTCCTTGAAACTAACAAGTGTCTTTATTCTACTTGAAAAAAAAAACAGATTTTTTAAAGGGTTTGGTATTAATACAAATTTTAAAAATGGAATTTTAGGTTAGGGTTCTTAACAAAATATTTATTTTTATTTGCTTTTTCCTCTCACTAATTTTCCCACAGACTTCATTTTTTTTTCAAAATCAAATCCCTCCTCTCTCTCACTTTGAAGTTTCAGCATAATTTTAAAATATCATTGTTGGAAAATGCAGTCTATTTTTTTTTGGACAACTTTCTCATACTCAGACTATGCATTCAGTCATAAGGTGACAGTCAGGCCAAAGTTTATCTTATCACACCAGAGTTTTTAGGTCATTTCCAGTGTTCTTATTTTTTCTTTTCAAACTTTCACTTGAAAAGAAAATTAATTGGGAAACACCAGCACAGCTTTTTTTCCTTCCTCTTTCGGCTACTCAACTGCTAACTGCCAATTCTTTCTGAATTCTTTATCTGATGTGCACAAGAGACAAGGAAATTGTGACTGTTCCTAGAGCTGGCAATAGTTAAATGGAATTCCAGAGAGTGACTCAAACCAACATGTATTTTGTAGAGTCTTTTGATTATACACAGCTCTCTCTGAGACATAAAAACCTCTTGAAGGATTAGCTTCTAGAGAGAATTACCATTTTGGAAGATTTATGTCATATTTCAATGATAAAATTATTCAGAAAAAAATGCTCTCTGTAAATAATCTCTAAGTTCTCACAAACATCTGAGCCCTTGGGGGCCAGAATCAGGGCACAATTTGCATAGATTAAATACACACATGTACCCACACGCTCACATTTACTAATCCAAAGGTCTCACGGTTGTGTTATGATACTCTCTGGAAACTTTCGTCAGAATAACTGTACCAACTCTTCAAAAGAGCCTGTGATACAGACCATGAAAACACTATTGTAGAAACCTTATTTTAACCACTGATGTATTTCAGCTCTATAAAGTTTGCAGCTGAATTAACTTGGTTAAAATCCAAGTATGTTATATGTATATTTTCCTCAATACATTAGTGTGAAATGTAAAGCTTACCTTTCTTTTATTTAATGCCTTAAGGGACCTAAATCATATATTATAAACACTTACCATGTGATGACTCTTCTGTTAGATTTAAATCTCATTGTTTTCAAAATGAGATTTTGAACATTGCTATTACACCACGAGCTAGCTACATCAAGTTCTCTGAGATTAATTATTTTTACCAGAATATTGGATGTGCTGGTAGAATATTTTGTTGTATTATGTTTCTGTCTTATAGACCTTCAAGACATCATAAACTATTAATGCTGGAAAGTAACTTAAAATTTTGTGCAGCTGGCTAATTTCTCATCAGAAATAGTCCAGAGAGGTGGAGTAATTTTCCACATTTAACTGATGACTGACCACTGTAACCAAGGAACCAAATTAGACTCAACTGCATTTTCTCTGTGAAGATGGAGTCCATGTCCAGTGAAAATCTAACTCACTTTACAAATCAGCCCAATAGTTGTCTTGGTTTTCAGGCTCCAGTCAAACATTTCATGGAACAAGTGTAGCAGAGTGAATCTGTGTTCTTCCCCCTTATCTAAGCCTTCCTTAGGTCAGGTTCCCACATTCCAACTTTCCCATCCCAAAGTAAATTGCAGTGAGAAGTTTTGGAGAAGTTAGCTCTGAGTATGCAATGCTTAATGACAGGAAAAATTCAGAGAATGTGCTTGTGTGAATATAAGCAGGTGTTTCTATGGGTGCGACAAGGGTGGGCAAGATGGAGAGGTAGATGGGGGTGGGGGAAAGAGAGCTATGATTTCCTGGAAATAATTTGCTCCCATGTCATCCTGGTAAAAGGCATCTCCCTTACATCAGGCAAGCAAAATGAATGGTGTGATACCCGGTAGCCTGCACAGTTATAAATACATGGCCTTTCATCCTAGAGATGGCCCATTTCCACTCACTAAAACAGTCCACCACAGTGGTGCTCTGGGGCCATTCATTTTTCATGACCCCCTTGGTGTTGTGACTGGGATTTCCTGAAACTGTCCTCCAGTCCCTGCCCAGTGAGTGCTCCTCATTAATACTCTCTGATTCTTTTCTTCCAAAGGTTATCATATCTTGGTGTTATTTGTGTGTGTGTTGGAGTGTGTTTTCCAAAGACAAACAAATAAATGGAGCAACAGCTAAGCTTGGCTTTGCTGCAAACACAGCTTATTCACGGGGTGAAGCTTGGCTAAAAGGCCATCTTAAGAAACTCGGAATGTTCAAAGTTTCCAGTCTAATGCGTAGGAAGTCAGAAATTTTGAAAAGCAGTTAAACATCATCTCTCCATTCTGAAGGCTCAGATTTCCCATCATGGAAGGCACACTTTGACACAACAGTTGCAGCAAAGCAGGGCCTTCTGATTTGCTGGCTGCTTCAAACAACACCTACCTCCGTTCACCATCTAGTGCTTCTCCTGCACTTGGTAACATATCCCATCTGGTTTTTAGGCCCCTGTCAGAAGGAAACCTAGAAGAGTGAAGAAAGGCCTGATTGATCACAAGGGCCTATCAAATGTTAAGGGCGGCCCTGGCTGACCTCCCATCGAGTCAGAGCTGCTTTGATTTAATCTCCAAACTGGCTGCTTCTCCAGGCTGTGAGTTCTGTCTGCAACCCATGTGTCAGCATTGAGATATGACCTGCTTCACGCTCCATTCATCTCATTTGAAGGACGGAAATTAAACTGGAGGGTCAAAGAGGGGAACTGCTCAAAATACACACACATTAACTGAAAGCTTTTGTGTGGGTGCATTATAGGAGTTTGAACAACCATTAAAAATTATATGAAAATGAAATTGATCTTTATTCCACCGAAATGGTTTAGAACTTTGGCCCCTTTGCCACCCCCTTCATCTATTCTTTCTTGTAGTAATCATATGAAGCTGATCTCATTAAGGTTCAAAGTAAAGGAGAGAAAATTTTACAATTTTTCAGTTTGTTTTTAAAAACTAACTTACTGCCTGCAATTTGCACAGTAAATATTTGGAAAGAAAAATAGAGATCCAAAGAGCTGATAACCAGACTAAAAGAAAGGTACACTGCTATGTTTAATATTATTGATTCGTTTAAGCTTCACCTTTCAAGGTTTTTTTTTTTTTTTAAATTCATTTAAAACTCCCACTTTGGAAATAGTCCTGTAACTGTCCAGGCACATTGCTGTGGTATAAATCTATGTATTCCCGGTCCCATTTTTTCCTTCTCCCCTTGCTCTTTTTATTGGCCTTTTTATACTGTTAAGGAGGGCTAGAAACTAGCAAAAGCTTGATTCCTTATAGGTTTGTAGTAAACTCTATTTCACTTACTAGAGGTGTCCCAAAATTATGAGAATAGGATAATTATACTCTAAGTGTGTTTGGAGAGGGAGCTATATTTATGTCTGCATGCATTCATTTGCTCATACATTCATGCATTTGTTATTTGAACTCTGTACTGTAATAATATCCAGGTAGGGAAAGTGCTTTTTAATTTTATTTATAAAGTGTATTGCACATTTCCTGTTATAATAGTAGTACATATCCACTATCAATAAATGGTCAACAAAGACAGGAGAGGAGAGAGAATGATAGAAACAGACAGTTTGTTTATGAACACTTTTTATTTTCTTTATTTTCTTTTGTGGAATCACACTGTTCCTGCTTGGGACAAGACTACATTTTCCATTGTTTCAGTCACCCCAAATTTTATGTCTATATAATATTTTGCATGGAAGTGATTATTTTATTTTGTTAATATTTTATATAAGTCCATTTTGGTTTTTTAAGGTTTTCACCATTATAAGTATTATTATATAAAAATATTTTTATGCTTCCATGATTTTCTCCAAAATTCTCATTTGCAATTAGGATGTGCCCAATTTAACATTTTCAGTCAAAAGTATTATCTTTTCTTTTATGGTTCTTCATTTGAATACCCACTTAGAAATAACTTTCCTTCTTAAATGATCATATATGTTTTCTTTAGTACATATTGTTTGTTTTATATTTAATATATGTACAAGAGAATGAGTACTATAGTGGATATTAGTATTATTTCTACATAAACCATTTCACAGGACTTATGGAAAAGATTTGAAACCCTGGATATATGGAGGAAAAGCTTTTGAGCTTCTGAGGCATTCAAAGAATGCCATTTAAGCATTTCGTTTTGCACACTGGGAAGCAGAACACAATGTGACTGTGTCTCTCTTGTACTGCTTCTCAGTAAAATCTCTCTTCCTGAATATCCTTATGTAAATATCCTATTACTCAAGACAGAATGTGTTAAAGCATCCATTTTGCAAGTTAATTCATTCTTTACAGTGCCGAGTGGGAAGTGGGTTCATTGTTTTCATGTAGTACTTTGCAACAGAACTTTTTGCAGTGATGGACATGTTCTATATTTGCACTGTTCAATACCGTGGCCACTGGCTACATGTGGCTACTGAACATGTGAAATGGTTACTGAACTGAGGAACTGGATAATTTTATGTAGTCTAAATTGTGGCCAGTGGCTCTCTTATTGTACAATACAGCTTTAGTGGTTTTACCATTATTTAAACTATTGTAATAGTTTATTAAACATTATAGATGTTTACCCAGTTATTCAAGTTCATTTCATTGAAGAATAAATATTCAATGGTGAGGAACTTATAATTTTGAAATATAAGAAGAAGAAAGATAAAAATTACTTGTGCATTGAGAGTCATTTTTCATGTTTTCTTTCAGAGAAAAGGATTGAAAATATCAATAAGGAAAGGTGATGATAGTGTCTTCATGGAACCCTTGGGTAAGATGGACTGCCAAAGAATAAGATGATTTGGGTTTTAAAATCTGGCTTTGAAACTAACTAACCTATTTAGTAAGTCACTTTTGGTGGTCTTAGTTACGTGATATGCATGATGAGGTTGGAATAAATAATTTTCTTTGTTCTCACTGTGGATAAATTGTATGAATCTCTTCTGTTTTATATTCAGAATTGAATACTGCATTTTCCTTCATGCCTCAGTAATGTGTATAAACACTCAGTGCCAGATGCTTGTTAGGCTAAGTATTTGTTGAGTGAATGGCTATACTCAGTTGTCTACTTGAATCAATAGCTGCTTTCACCATCCATTCTTATAGCTTGCTCTTTTCCACACTCAGACTTGGGCAAGGTTTTTAAACACAGATGGTTTTGATGTAGGAGACATCTTTTGCTACAGAGTGGTAGAGGATCATTGGCATAGCCCTCTGATCTTGAGTTGCTAAAAGGTTCTACTTCCAGAGATGGCCAAGGAAGTAAGTGTGAGATTCTAGAACTTGGCTGACCTTCCTAAAGGAAGCTCCTCAGGATGCTCCTCAAGGCCTGGATAAACACTGAGGTGATGATGGGAAGGCAGGAGAAGGGCCAGAATATAACTAAGACTTAACTTCCTGATACCTATCATATATGACTTTTCTGAAAAGGAGTTACTGTACCTCAGCAGTATTGACTACTTTGATCACTCAAGTCCAGAAGAATTAAACTCTCCCTTTTTTATATTTTTACACATTATATATTTTGCTTGTTAGATATTTAATATTACCTTCTTTGGGATATAGTTAGTTTTTAATGTGGTGATGTATTTTTAATCCACTGAAACTGTTAATTAAGTTCGTAAGGACAAAGGCACAAATCTTATTCCTGGCACACAGTTCTTTGTATCTCACAAACCCCAGCCCAGTGTAATCTATTCTTCACCACCCAAGATCAAACATTTGGGGGAAAATCTGTCTAAATGGGAAAGCATTGTACAGACACTGCTAGTTGTTATTATGGTAAGAATTGATGTTGTAGGTAATTTAATAATTACTCTTATTTCTGTTACATACTCCCCTCCAGGAACTTAGCAGCTGGTTAACATTTTTCTGAGCTCACTATGTAGGTGCCCTGAAATCTTCCCAGAATTTCTAGAATTTCAATCCTACAAGAATGTCTAAGGAAAATTCATTATACTCTTCCCTGAGAAGAGATAATATTAAAAATTAATGACCATTTCAGTCCTCTAGGATGTAATATAATTCAGGGGAAGGGGAGGAGGTCTGTCACTATCCTTTTCAAGGGCAATTCACAACAACAATTTGAGTGATAAATCCCTGAAGCTTGATGTTCTTCTCCCCATTGTAGAATGTGAGTGTTGACAATGACTCCTTTTAAAGGTAGCAATATCTCATTTGAAATTAGTGCATCTGGTTGAGAAAAAAAAAAGGGTCAGTGTATAGTAAGAGTTATATAAATGTTCATATCCTTTACTACCATGAATTCACAACTGAAACTGTATCTTAAAGAAATAGCTCAATAGAAATAAAAATCTAAGGGAATGAACGTCTTATTTATGCCTTATCAGTGATAAAAAGAAGTTGGAAACAATTTAGATACCCATTACTAGGGAATGCTTAAATAAATTAAAGTATACTAGCAAGAAAACATGTTAGAAAGATGTTAATTTGGGGGATTTTAGAGCATATATGCATCAATGTTTATGCCATAATGTCAAGTGGAAAAACAGCAGAATGAATATTTGTACTTAAGTACATGAGATGTTTATATATGTATGGGCACTAACATTCCCCAAATAGACTTGTTTCATCGAGTAGAAGGTTTATAATATGTAAAGAACACAGTCTTGGGATTAGAGCTAGGTTTAAATTCCAACTCTGCCCCAAACTGACACCGGCAAATTATGAATCTCTCCAAATATTAGTTAAATTTTTGTCCATATTAGTTAAATTTTTTATGTGTGTGTGTGAAAATCAAACAAGCAAATCCACTTAAAGTGCCCAGGATATAGTAGGAGCTCAACACCATTATTTCCCTTTTCTTTACTAACTACCTGAGACTCCCTAGGATGAGAAATTTTACTCAAACTGATTGATTTTGATAGGAATTTCAATATTCTTGTTTTCAACCCAAATAAGATTTCTTAGAAGGCAATTAGAATTTAAGGATTCAGGAGTGCCTGGGTGGCTCAGTTGGTTAAGCATCTGCCTCCAGGGTCCTGGGATTGAGCCTTGCATCAGGCTCCCTGGTCAGTGGAGAGTCTGCTTCTCCCTCTGCCCTTACCCCTGCTCATGCTCTCTCTCTAATAAATAAATAAAATCTTTTAAAAATGAAATTAAGGATTCATGTGATAGTTCTTCTGTAATTGGTAATCTTTATATTTCAATGGATTTCAGAAGGATATTAAATATCCAGGATTGGAGGTCAATTTCTATATATAATTGAAAGTATAAAACTCAAAATGGTATATTAATTTGCAATAGTTTTATGCATCAACCTGATTGGCCATAGGGTGCCCAGATTAAACATAATTTCTGGCTGTGTTTGTGAAAGCATATCCAGATGAGATTAGTATTTGAATCAATGGACTTGGAAGTGAATTGCCCTTCTCAATGTAGGTGAGCATTGTCCAATCCCTTGAGGGCCTGAATAGAGCAAACGCTGGAGGAAGGAGGAATTTATCCTCTTTCATCCCTTTTTCCTGCCTCACTGTTTGAGCTGGGGTGTCTCATCTCGTCTCATCTCATCTCATCTCATCTCACCTCATCTCATCTCATCTTCTCTGGACCTTGGACTGAGATTTACTGCATAGGCTCTCCTGGTTCTCAGGTGTTTGGACTCAGACTGAATTACACCATTAGATTTCTTGGGTTTCCAGCTTTCTGATGGCAGATCATAGGACTTCTCAGCCTCCATAATTGCATGAGCCAACTCCTCATAATAAATCTCTCTTTCTCTTGCGATGATAGATAGATAGATAAATAGATAGATAAAATTGTATAGATAGATAGATAATAGAGAGATAGATATTATATAGATATTAGATAATAGATGTATGTATATAATAAGTAGAAGGATAGATAGATATCTCTGATGACTTTTGTTTCTCTGAAGAACATTGACTAATACAAATTTTGGTACCAAGAGTATGGAATTCTTTCTCTAATCTAATTAGGTTTAAAGATGCTAATGACTCTCTTTCCAGGAGTAGAAGGAGCACTGATAGACCATAGTGTAAACTGTTTATAGAGATATGCAAAATAACTGCATAAATCATTTATTTATAAGAAGCAAGGAGCTAGGTGACATAGTATATGGTACTTTTGAACATTTTTAGAAAATTAATGAATATAATGACATTGACTAACTGCTCCTAATATCACTGACAAAATAGCAACAGAAAAGGATGAGCTCAGGGATTTAAATTCCCAGCTAGAGCACTGCACAAATGACCTAAGAGCTACTATGTGCGCTTGGAAAGACCCTTATCACCTGTAGCTACAAGGCTGAAATTGCTGAAGATCAAATGTAAAGCCTCATCCTGCGATTTGCTTAATTATAATGCAACTTGAACTCTCAGCCTCACAGGGTTTCAACTGTTAAAGTGAGGACATTTAATGGGCAAGAACGGGGTCATAAGCTGGGATGAGGTCATGAGTGAAGACTCTACTGAATCTGAGGACATTGAGTCCCTAAATTCTGGCGAGTCTTCTTTACCAGTGGAAGAAGTCCCCTTACCACCAGCAGAATTGGCTCCTCACCCCCTCACTCCTCACAGTGGCATTCCAACCTCCAGTGGTACTGGCTTGGCCACCCACAGTGGTACTGGTCTTTTCACCCCCACCTGACCAGATTAACCCTACATTGCCTAAGAAAACTGTAATTGCCTCCCTTGAGGTAGTTGCTATGCATGACAATGCCGATTCTCCTCAGAACCCATCCTACCACCCCTCTTTACTTCTAGACCTGTAACTAGATTTGAGTCCCAGCAGGTTCCCAAGATTTATACTGTGTGACCAGTGAGAAAGTGTATTACTCCAAAAGAACTACCTGAGTTTTCCAATTTATACAGACAGAAATCTAGGGAACATGGGTGGAAGTAGATAGTAAAGATGTAGGATAATGTTGGAAGGAACATAAAGTGGGATCAGGCCGCATTTATTGGCACAGGTTCTGCATTTAATGTTGTAATTCAGGGAGTTAGAAAGGACTCTAATAGTTTCTTTGGTTGGTTGGCTGAAACACAGATCAGAAGATGACCTACCATGAGTGAGTTGTAAATGCTAGACATGCCTTGTGGAGGAAGGGATCCAAAGCCTTAAGGAGATTAGAATGTTAGAGTAGATTTAGCATTTAAGATCTACTTAGCCAAACTAAGAGGGTCCAAAAGACATACCTTTCCCCAGTACTGAGAGGAATAAATTTGTAAGGGGAGCCCTGGCATCCTTGAAAAGCTCTGTGATTACTCTTCTCTGTACACCAGACCTCATAGTGAGAACTGCCGTCACTGAATTGGGAAACCTAAATCCAATGGCAGTAATTGGATCTCAGGATGGAAGGGGCCAAGTGCTGGCATTCAACCATCAAAGGCAAGATATGTGTGGTTGCTCTAATGGACGTCAGAGTCAAAGCCACAATCAGAATACTCTGACTCATGCAAACCTATGGCACTGGCTAATTGATCATAGTGTCTCTAGAAATGAAATAGAGAGAAAGCTTGCTAAATTCTTACTTGGTCTCTACAAGCAGACAAGTTCTAGGTCAAGTACACAAAGCTAGCCTGAATCATAAGAACAGAAATCCAAGTCCCTTCAATCAATTCCAGGCTTGAGCCAGTTTACATACCCAGGAGAACTTGAATGCAGGGGAGGCTGGGTCCCCTTGAGATAGGAGCCAAGTATACTACTGAAAATGTATACTGCTAATCTTTCTCCCAGCCATCCCCAAAGGGACCTATGGCCTTTTAACAGGGTAATCTTATATTGGGGAAAAGGAAATAATCAGACCTTTGGGGGATTATTGGACACAGGGTCTGAACTGACGCTAATTCCAGGAGACTCAAAACATCACTGTGGCCTGTCAGAGTAGAAGCTTAAGCTCAGGTCAACCTTAGAGTGGGTCCAGTGGATCCCAGAACCTATCCTGTGATATTTCCCCAGTTCCAGAATGCATAGTTGGAACAGACATCCTGAATAGCTGGCAGAATCCCCACATTAGTTCCCTGACCTATAGGATAAGGACTACTATGGTGGGAAAGGCCAAGGGGAAGCCATTAGAACTGCCACTCCCTAGCAAAATAGTAAATTAAAAGCACCACATTGCTGGAGGGATTACAGAGATTAGTACCACCATTAAGGACTTGAAGGATGTGGGAGTGGGATTTCACACCAAATCTCCTTTCAACTCTCCCATTTTGCCCATGCAGAAGACAGATAGATTGTGAGAATGACCAGTGGGTTATTGAAAATTAACCAGATGGTGACTCCAGTTGCAGCTGCTTTAACCAGATGTGGTTTTATTGCTTGAGCAAAATTAACATGTTCCCTGATACCTGGTATACAGCAATTGATCTGCCAAATGCCTTTTTCTCCATCTCTGTCCATAAGGTCTGCCAAAAGCAGTTCTCTTTCAGCTGGTAAACCCAGCAATATACCTTCACTGTCCTATCTCAGAGGTACATCAACTCTTCAGCCTTGTGTCATAATTTAGTTTGCAGGGATCTTGATCTCCTTTCCTTTCCAAAGATATCACACTGGTCCACTATGGATGATAGCATGCTGATTGGGCCTAGTGAGCAAGAGGTAGCAACTACTCTAGACTTATTGTAAGACATTTTTATGTCAGAGGGTGTGAAATAAATCTAACTAAAATTCATGGGCCTTTTATCTCAGTGAAATTTCTAGGGGTCCAGTGGGTGGGGCATGTAGAGATATCCCTTCCAAGGTGATAGGTAAGTCATGGCATCAGACCTTCTTACCACCCAAAAACAGGCACAGAGCCTATTGGGCCCCTCTGGATTTTGGAGGGAGTTAACATGTTGGCTCAGGTGAGTGATTCTGATCCCAAGAGGAGATTGGACTGCCACCCCACTGTAGAGGTAAGGAAGAGTATGTCTGGGATATGCCACATCCCTTAAGGCATCTCTTAGTATTGCCAATCCCATGATTAAGATCAATGGAAAATTACAACAACCCAATCCAGGCAGGACTGCTAATGACCCAGACTCCAGGAATGAAGATTAGGGTCACCCTACCAAATAAAGAACGATGACCAGTTGAGGTGCTTGGTGAAGGCAAAGGGAATATGGAATGAGTAGTGGAAGAAAATAGTTAGAAATACCAGCTATGACCATATGACCAGTGACAGAAATGAAGACTGTAATTTTCATGAATATTTCCTCCTTATTTTGCTATGAATACATTTATGTGATGTGTGTATACATATATTTGTGTGTGTGTGTACATGTTCTTTGTATCTATTTGTGTATATATGTATATATTTGTTTTCTTCATGCTCTTATTTCCTTATCATGTAATATAAGATATATTAACTTTATATCATAGCATTTAAGTACTGCTAATTTTTTTAAATTTTAATAAGTATTGCTAATTTTAAATCACAGTATTTAAGTGATAGGATGTCAAGGAGAATAATAGACATTAATCAAGGACTTCTCCTCCTGGGGAAGGGATAAATAATTTTTTTGTTGTACACAGGATAGTTGTATCATGTTAGGTAGAATTATGACCTTCTTATTGTCTTTATTCAAAGATTAAATATGGTTTAAGAAGATGCATATGGGTGTGAAGTTGGCAAGGCGTGGACTTATGATTGTGAATTTTGTGTGTCAATTTGGCCATGAGGTGTACAGATTAAACATTACTTCTGGGTGTGTCTGTAGGAGTCTTTCAGGTGAGGTTAACATTTCAACCAGCCGACCCAGTAAAAACTAGAATGCCTTCCCAGTGCAAGTGGGCATCATCCAATCTTTCATTTCTCTGAAGGACACTGACTAATCCATACTGATCTTGACTATAAACTAGAGCCCTTTGCATTTGTTTTCCCCATACTGTTGACATTAACTTCTGGAACACATATATATACTTTCCATTAACCTTCTGGGAGTTCCTTTCTCCGGATGCAAGGATGGAATGTCCCCCAAAGATAAGGCAATTTCAGTATAGCTAGAAACTCACTATGTAGTAAATTTGAGTGTTTAAAAGAAATTTCTCCTATAAATGAAAGAAGAGGGGGGATGCTGCAAAAAGCGACCTTTGCCACTTAGCAGTAGGGGCCAGAGAGGACAAGGGAAAGATCAAACAAGGGAATTAAAATTCTTTGTCAAGTGAAGCTATTCCTTGTACCCGTGCTGAATTACAAAAGGAAATTAGGAACAAGTGCATGTATATTACTGCATGTATTAATGTAGAGTTTAATTGGTTTGGAGTAAATTAATGGCTGCTTGCAATATTTCTGGCAATTTGTTATAAGCTGTGTAATTTTAAATTGGTTTCTTGAAAATGCTGGATAAAACATTTTAATTCACACATTGCTTTAGGAATTGATTTGGGGATAATAAAATATAATGAAATGTTTTACCTCAGATGGATGTAAGTTCTATTTGCTCTGCAATTTTTTGAAAACTTGAATGCAAATAATGAGTACACTGCTAGGATCTTTAGAAGAGCTGTAACTGTTTGTAAGTTATTCATCTCGCTCTCTCTCCATTGGGCAAACTATAGTTATTTTAAAATTCTATTTTCTTGAAGCAGTAGAGAACAAGGAAAATCCTCTAGGGCTTTCCTCTTTTATCCAAGAAAAATTATATGTGAAATTGAAAAGCAAGGAGGTATAAAAATCTGACAACTCAGCAAAGAAATTATTATAAAAGACTAGAAATTGGGACACTTGTATTTGGGCCCCTAAAGAGAAGTTCCATGAGTTCTTAGCTGGTTTGTGGTAGCAACAGGATTCCATATGACCAACTGTGAAATAGAGATGATGTCAGTGGCTTTTACCTGATGTGAAAATTAACGGCAACTAATCCGGGAAAAATCATAGTTATTCTTTAAAGGTAATCACCCGAAAATAAAGCAATGGTGTTGGAATTAGCATATAAGTTTTTGATATTTGAAGATTATTTTCCTGCTCTGACAATATGTACCTGGGAGAATTTCAAGCAAAGAAGAGATCTGGGCATTTGAAACCCCTCAAAGAACATAGGGCCCCTGCAGGTTATGGGAAGTGGTCTCCTCTCCCTTCCTTGTTAGTTAGGTGCTCACTTCCTGTTGGCTTTCTTTATTCCAGCTGAAATTTTCAGCTTTCAGAAATAATCACCCACAATTTCCCTGCTCTCCTTTTGAAAACTTCTTTTGCCATTATTTTCTTTTGTGACTGAGTGGGCAGTAATGGAACCTAGAAAAGAGAACTTGTGAATAGCTTATGACCCAAATATTTCAGAATTTGTCCTCAAGTTACCACAGATATTACTACTGACAAAACAATGTATTTTTTTTCAAATGCTTTGTTTCCCTTTCTGTGACTGTCCTACATTTTATGGATTTTTTTTTTCTGGGATATCTACTTTACTCATGCCAATTCTTTTCTCTTACCTTCAACTAGAAAGCCTATTCTAAGAAAAGCTTTTCCCAGCTCTGCCTCCCTTCCACTAGCTTTCACTGAAGGTTGTTCTTCTATTATAAAGTCAGTCACATTATATATTGCAAACCTTTACATATGGATTTGATTATCCCATTAGACTTATGAGCTCCTTGAAAGCAAAAACTGTATTGTGTTCTTCTTTGTAGCTCTTTGTAGCTTAATTACATTCATGCACACAGTAGGTGCTCAACACATGCTAATTTATTTACACTAAGGTGTAAATGACTAATAAAGGTTCTTTCTTATATTGGCAATACATTTTAACAAGTGGGTATAGATTTCATCTTGGAGACTTGGGGAATTAGTAAATAAGAAGACAAGGTCTTCTTATTTTGGTTTTAATCAGAGGAACCATTTTGGCACATCCAAAGTAATATCACAAAATGTCTTCCTTTTCTGTCTACCTCTAAAGCCACTTGTGTATTCCCAATTTTGTTTGTTTGTTTCTGCTCTTACTTTCTAGTAGTTTTAGACCTGGTTGTTAGCTAAAAATGTAAAGACCTTTTGGGAGTAGGGTGGGTCTTCTGTTTTTCCCCCTTTCATTTGTATTTGTTTCTCTTTTTTGTAAAACTTTTCTCCACTGCTCTTTGGCTTCCTCACTGCCACCCTGTTAAGGTGGTAGGAAAGATAATCTAATCTCATTTAAAAAAAAAAATTGAAGTTCAGAGAGTCTGACTGCTTGAATGCATTAAGACTGAAAAACTAGAATTTTTATCCTTACTCTTCATTACCCAAATTCAGTACTCTTTCATCCTAAAATAACCTTACATAGCATATCATCATCTTAGGATATTTTCTCAGTAAAAATAGAGATCAAGCACAAAATATTAACACTGTGGGATGATCTGGTTCATTAACACTTTACACACTGATCCTTCTGTACTTAAAATCTAAGAGATGCTCGGGGTACCTGGGTGGCTCAGTCGTTAAGCATCTGCCTTCGGCTCAGGTCATGATCCCAGGGTCCTGGGATCGAGCCCCGCATCGGGCTCCCTGCTCAGTGGGAAGTCTGCTTCTCCCTCTCCCACTCCCCCTGCTTATGTTCCCTCTTTCACTGTGTCTCTCTCTGTCAAATAAATTTTAAAAAATCTAAAAAAAAAAAAATCTAAGAGATGCTCATGTCCATCAACAGACAAGATCCGTTTATTTGAGTTTAAATATTTTATTAACTTCTTTGATTTGTCACTACAACTGATCACCTTAGGTATTCTTAGTACATCAACATAGTGATTAAAATAACAATAATCTGTAGGAGTGAAGATTAAATGTATGTTCACGTTAAACTTTGCCATAACCCACAGAACCATTTTGGTATGCTTAGTACCAGATAAATTTATACGACAAGAGTTAAATTGGACCATCTGTGACGTATGCCTTCAAAGACACATGTTATCAATAACTGCCTTGAATTTTCAAGGTCCATCCTTAGAAGGCTGTTAATAGCTCCTGTGCTTTCATTATCCTTCTGATTAAGTAAGTATCACCATGTTCAAAGACTCAACTCAATCTTAGCAAATGGAGATCAATAAGAGATTAATACATATGTACAACCAAATATTCTTCTCATGGCTATAGAAAAACCTTGTAGTATCTAAAAGAGATAGATAAACCAAAAGATATCAGCCACAGCAAAGATAGCACCTAAACCCCATATGGGAGTTTCTTCTTTCTATTTTACTGGCATCAAGAGCTTCTAAAAAATGAACATAGCACTTCTCCCTCTGCTCCAGTCCCAAATTGGAGGTCGATTTTCAGATGTGGATGCTGAACTTTGCCTACCTCAATCAATCATATCTATTTTAAGCCTTTCCAATCTGGCCAACACACTGGTACCACAACTTCTTACACGTTGCCTCCCCATAAGTGGCTTGAGCCTGATGATTCCTTTTTGCTTTCTACCACCAACTTTACTTGCCATTTGACGTCAGCCCTACTCAGCTGACTTTGTTTTGGAATGCAATTCTCTGGTAGTTTCAGAGTTCTTTCTCTTTCCTGGGCATTTGACATTGATCCCTTTGGCCAATCCGATGGCATTCTTCCTCGACATTGTTTAGAGATCTCTTGATGGCAATAATGAAAGAATCCAGACTAGCATGAAGTAGAACATCATGTCCCCACCTGAGGAATAATGAGCACAGGGATATATATTGCCACTGACATTTTTTTGTCTCTGCTTCTCTTTTTACATCTATTTCTTTTCTCTCATACTGAAGACTTGATTTCTGTTTTCTAGTTGTTATGGCAGGTGGTTTCTGTATCCATTTCTCAGGAATTAATCACTTCTTTTCAAGCAAGCAGCTAAAACAAGCAGGAATCTCCTAGACATATTCCAAATTCTCAGAGAAGAAGGACTTATTCAGCTTGGGTCAGATGCCCACCCTAGAGCCAATCAAATGTAACCAGGGGACAGGGTAATATTATACTATCAGGGAAAGCCTGTAGTAACCATATGGATATAGATGAGTTTGGCAGGTTGAGGGGGGAAGGGAGTTAACTAGAAGTTTCCAGAAAAAAAAAAAACAGTCTTCTATAACACTTTTCTCTCAACTGCTACATAATTTTTCCAAGAATCACAGGGCTTTCCCATCTGTGTTAAAAGTAAGCAAAAATAAAGTGGTTTGTTGCTACTCTGCTTAAAGTCTCTGCTAGGTGAACTTTTAACATATATCTAACCTTTTGAAAATGAAATATTATTTATCGTGTCCTCAACTCTTATATTTAGCTCAAGAACATAGCTTCCTCAGCTAGTATTTCTTTCTTTTAGACAGAAAAACAAAAATCTGCTTCCTGGCTGTCCCTCTCTCCCTCTGCTTTACCATTCCCCTCTTAACTGAGGGAAAGTTCTAAAGAAAGCTGGTGGTCATTACTGGTGTCAACCTTGCCACTATCTCCTCACTTAAGGGTTGCAGCCTATTATAATTACACCAAGTCACTCTATGCTCTTCCCCCCGCTTCTAATGAAGTCTTCATTATCCCAAAGGGAATATATCATACGAAGTCTCCACTTCGCAATTCAGCCTCTTGCTAAAGATTAGACTTTCACAGGGCCTTGGGGCTGCCAGGGGTTCTTTCCTTTGATCTTGTATTTTTCGGTAGACCTTGTCTGTTCCCTTTCTGGAAACTACTATCTGATGCTAAACTTTTAGTCATACTGTAGTTGTCTTCTACAGATCATTGGGTGAGACAAAAGCAGCAACACACTCACAAAATACTAATTTAATGATTATCGATGGACTCTAGTCAAAGTAGTTCAACTCGAATTATGACTGAAGTCATGAAAACACTAACATTCCCAACACTCCTGGAAAAGTGTACAGTTGGTTCTAGTAAGTAATAAGCATAGAATTAATTATTAGAATCTTCAAGCTCTAAACTCTTAATAAAACAAAGATGAATTCAGGCATATGCCAACTTTCTCATGTTTTTTGCTACAGTGGCTCCCAAGTCGGGGTGCATGTAAGAACTAAGTGGGACACTGTTGAAAACACAGATTCTGAACCTCTACCTGAGACTTACTGAAATGAGAATCTTTTGGGAAGCGATCTTAATGCTTCTCAGATCTTGATGGTCAGCCAAACTGGAAATCACTGATTTCTATTGCAGCTGTACTCTTTCCTTTAAGTGAATTCCAGGAAGTCATTTTACTCACAGACCTGTGACATTGGCAGAGCAGAAATCAACTTCACTGGTAAATCCAGAGAGTTATCTCATGTGTCTCCATAATCCCAGCCCCAGGTAGTTCTGCCCTCCACATTCCTCTTGGTTTCCACTTGGCATCTTTTCAGAAAATCTTCCTATATCAGGTGCCTATCCCAGCAAGTTTAAGAAGAGAGAAAATGGCTCTTCTCCATACCTAAATCTGGGCTGATCTGAGAGGGTAGAGCCATACTCCACTTGGCTGCAGAGTCTCCAGGAGACGGAAGTGAGAGAAGCACCAAACAGTAGGAACTGCCCATCTTCTAGACTCGGGCTTTTTCCTGTCTTCAACCTGACCATTTGGCATTCCTGCCTACTCCTTAAGATGAATCTAATCTTGGACATGAATAAAAATGGAGCTTCAACCCAGACTTTAGGACATCACTTCCAACCAAGCATTGATGTTGTGATCTGACTCTGATAACCAGGTTTCACCTCCCTCTGCACATCAGAGTCTCTATCTTGGCAACCTACCTGATACTTCAGTCTTTCCAGGTCACATTTTTCAAAGAGTGGTATGGAAAAATCCTTCACCTGGATCTTCTGAGGTACCTATCAAAAATACAGGGGGGTGGGCTAAATGGGTGATGGGGATTAAGGAGGGCACTTGTGATGAGCAATGGGTGTTTTTTTATGGAAGTGATGAACCACTAAGTTCTACTCTTGAAACTAATGTTTTCTGTGTTTTCTATGTTAACTAGAATTTAAATACAAACTTGAAACAAAGAAAAATACAGACTAGGAGCCTGCATCCAGGTCCATTGGGTCAGAATTTCTAGGGCTGGAGTCCAATAAGTGCATTTAAAAATAAGTGGGCAGTCAAGACTTCATCTGAAAGGTCTCTCAGATTCTTTAATATAGAAATCCTGGAATTCCACACATGTCTCTGTAGCTTGTATTTCTGGTCGTTTTCATTATCATTCTGACTTTTGGATAAAAGTGTGGTATAGCACAGTATTTGTACATTTCTTTTTTAGCAGAGACATCCATAAGATATCACCCCTAAATTTGGCTGGGGGTACATTGTGCATATACAATATTTGGGTGCAGTACATTTTAATGTGCTAATCAAAAAGATGTTTGGGGTGCCTGGGTGGCTTAATCAGTTAAACATCTAACTCTTGATTTTGGCTCAGGTCATGATCTCAGGGGTGTGAGATCAAGCCCTGTATTGGGCTCTGTGTCAGGCATAGCACCTACTTAAGATTTTTCTCTCTCTCTCCCTCTTTCTCTGCCCCCCCATTTTTTCTCTCTCTCTTTCTAAGAACAAAAAATGTTTTGTACTGTATTTTGGGAAAAAGTAATTGTGTTTCCAACTATACCTATCCAGAAACATAACAAAAATGCAACTCACTCTATGAAGGGCAATTAATTTTTATTATTATTGTAATTATTTATTATCCTCATTAAGAGCAATTAATATGATATATTACAAATAATAATTTAAATGACTATAATAATAATAGCAACATCTGGAATTTACAAGGCACTTGTTCTTTAAAAGATACAAATAGTATGAAAAAGAATAAGTTAGGTTTTATAAAACATTTCCTAGGAGTTCTTCTAGTTATTCATTTATAAGAAATATTTATTCACCTATATTCACCTATATGCTACCTATGTGGTGAAGGAATTGTTCTCTCAAAGCTGAATATAGATTAGAAAGTTAGGATAAGGGCTTTATCTTATATCAGATCAAATATTTGTAAAATACCTTGACATGCACTACCAAGAACAAATGAAATTATATTATTGTAAAACAATCAGATCTGACTTCAGCAAACTCCACTTGCAGCAGTATTTAACTTATACAGCGAAGCTAACATTTCTGCAAAATATCCTTTGCACCAAGGTTGACATGAGTTAGAATTGGTAAATCACAATAGGCATTCAACTATAAGGCACAAATTAGAAGTGATTTATTTAGAGGTTTTAAATCTGAGAAGGAGTTTTAAATTTGACTCTGTGTAAAGGATGTTCCTGTTTTTATGAATGCTAATTACCAAAAATTATAACATAACTCATCTGCATTGTCACTGAACTGCCTAGAGAAACTCACATAAGTTTTCTCACTTAAATGAGTGTGTTAGAGTAGCATGCAACAATACCAAGAGTGAATTAGGCTAATTTTTTCAAATAATGGTATCAAATTATAAAGAGAGATGGTGAGATTCTTCCAAATCTATTTGATAAATTTGTTAATAATAATAATACTATTTCAAGTATGTCACAAAGTAATCTCTTTGTGTGGCTGGGTTGCATCAAATCTACATATTATATAGATATGATATATATGACTAGATATAATAGTAGATAGGCAGAATTTTTTTTGATAGAGTAGAAATGGTTCTCCAGCAGGATTGGTAGAATGACATCTAATTTTTGTAATCTTTGATAAGCACCATTTTTCTGTCCTTGAGATAATGTTTTTTAACATCTAGGATCTTTTGCAATAGGATTTTCTTCAGCCATGTAAGTCAGAGACCCCCCACTTGCAATGACCATATTACTCATGAATATCTATGTTATGATACTCAATGCTTTAATTAAAGAAGGGGGGGTCTGAAAGGGGAGAGTTCCAGAAAGCCTGATGCATGTTCAAAGGCCAGCAGGTGGACTATGTAAATGAATCAAGTCTGAAAGAACATGGCCATTGTCCATGCAATGTCAAACCAGCAGTCCTTGATGATGGCATTGGTGGAGACTTCCCCATTTATTTATCTATTCATTCCTCAAGTATTTATTGACATCTACCACATGCGAGGTACTATGCTGGCTGCAAGGTCTACAAAGACAAGTAAGCAGTTTTCCCTTCAAGGGGCCCATAGATGAGAGGAAGAAACATACAAACTGATACTTGAGCACCAGGTAGGACGTGTGATACAGCATCGTGATTGAACACAGACTTCAGAGGCACACCACCAGTGTTTGAATCTCACTGTGTCATTAATTAACTGTATGACCTTAGGGAAGTTATGTAATCTCTTTCCCCAGGTTCATCATCTGTAAAATGGGAATGTCTCCCCCAATGGTTTATTGTGAAAATTAAATGAATTAATGTATGAAGCATGTTTATATGGTTGAACCATATTAATTAGGTTGAACTGTACAAAATTGCTGTTTTTGTGGTCAAATACTGTTGAATAAACAACTGACCATGAAATATTAACAAATTGAATGTCATCAAATGTAAACATTTCAACTCATCAAAATACGTCATTCTGAGTGTGAAAGGCAAGCCACAGACTGAGAAACGGTGTCAACAGTGGTGAGGCACCACTGATAGCCTTGAAAGAGATTCAAAAGTTTCATGTGATTCATCTTTCAGAAGCAGGCAGGGATACTGTCCCACGCAATGTCACCTCCTTCAACCCAAGGCAAACAGTTTAGGAAAGAGTCCCAAGTCAGCAACTCAGTGACAGCTTCTGCATTAGAAACATAGAGTCCTTGGGATGCTTGGGTGGCTCAGTCGGTTAAGCATGTGCCTTCAGCTCAGGTCATGATCTCAGGGTTCCATGATCAACCCCTCATTGGGCTCCTTGCTGAGCAGGGAGTCTGCTTCTCCTTCTGCCTCTCTCTGCCACTCCCCCTGCTTATGCTCTCTCTCTCTCTCTCTGACAAATAAATAAATAAATGTTTTTTTTAAAAAGAAGCATGGAGTCCTTTAGTTTGCACTGACTCTCTTTCCATGCCCAGTGTGTTGACAGTCAGGTTGTAGCAACCAGGGTGGTACAGGCTTGGCCAGCAGCTTGAACCTAGGCAATCTCATCAGAGAGCAGGCTTTTACTGGGGTCATCTACCTGAAGGACCTGCACATTTGACCAGCAGCTGTGATTTGTCTCCCTAGTTCTAGGTCCCAAAGAGGGGTATCTTTAACCTGCCAGACTTAGTTGTCCAAGTGGCAGATGAAATAGGTAGGTTATGGGCAATAAAACAAAAGTCAGTGAAAATATAACAAGGCTCATCCAGCAGAGTGTCTAGAGTTCTAAGAATGGCCTTGAGTTCTGCCCACGGAGTGGCAGGACCCCTTCCATTTCAGTTCTGCACATGCTGAGGTTTAATAGTCAGAGTGGGCCAGTGGGTACCATCACATTCTAGCTTAGCCGAACTACAGTGAAGTAAGGCCACATTTTTAGAAGAAAAAAAAAATGTCTTCCCCTAGAGATAGCTGCCGCTTTTCCATGTAAAGCCAAGATATCACAGATACCATTTGCATTTGGCTAGGAAGCTTTTTGGGTCCTTCCCACTTTGTTTGTTATTGAATCTGAGTTCAGCCACCCCAGAATGTGAATTCCAGGAAGGAATCCTAAGGCCTTCATTTGTCAGATGTTCAGATGTCAGCTGTCCAGAAAAACCCAGAAGCAAACTAACACCTGCTTTTTCAAAAATGAGTGTCTGGTGGCCATGTCAGGGTGATAGCCCCAGGAGAACCTTCAGATAGAGTCTGTCTCCCTTTGCCTGTGAATCCAACAGGTGAAATCATCAGTCGTGAGGACTTTTTGCCCCAAGGGTCATGAGGACTGTGGGGCCCCAAGGTGGAAAGAGAGCTACGTCTTGCTGGACAGCTTCCCACACAGCCTCTTGCATTGGGCTCTTCTCAAGAAATGTTGACTTGCAGGTTAGCTGATATAAAAGACCACGTAGAATGTCCAGATGAGGCATATGCTATGTCTAATACCCAAAGCGTACAATAAGGGCTAGGCTTCTTTTTGAATGGTGGAGATTTGAAGCAAGGATTTTCCTTGACTTCCATAGGGCTTGAGCATCATAAATCTACCCACACAGTTTCAAGAAACTTTGTTTGGCAAGCATGTCCCTGAATATTGTGT
Organism: Mirounga angustirostris; assembly: GCF_029215605.1. Classification (NCBI taxonomy): domain Eukaryota; kingdom Metazoa; phylum Chordata; class Mammalia; order Carnivora; family Phocidae; genus Mirounga; species Mirounga angustirostris. Next base: position 86,895,038 of record NW_026991709.1, on the reverse strand, counting down.
TGTTAATATCAGCCCTGCTCCCCTCTCCCACTGCTGGTAGAAGTCAGGGCTGTTGAGTCTGAGGCTTCAGATTCACTGATCAATAGGACATTATCTGAGTAAAAGCTTTGGGTCACTTGTGTTAAATCCTGGCCCAGCCACTAGTACCAAAAGATAGGGGAGTGTAGGTATTTCTAGAGGAGTTGGGTTGGGAAACTGTATGTGCCATACCACTACTTCTCTACATGCTGCTCTTCCTGAAATGGAGGATCCCCTCTGGCACTTACAGGATAGTAAAGCACATACCATCTTAATTCCTCTACATTAAGATGTAGAAGCAAAAACATTTATTAAAATGTTTAAAAACCCCCACTCACAAGGCTACTGTAGCTTCCTTTCCCCACTGTGAGTCTTGCCCAAACCCATTCCTGAATCTAGGTGTCTTTTACTTCCAAGGGTCTAGTAAGACCATTACTCGGTGGCCTGTCTGCTGTAGAGTTAGAATAGGTGGAGTCTCTCCCCTCCCCAATCTTTGGCTCATTCTCTTATTATCTAGTAGGCCACCTTCATCAACATTTTAAGTCCAGTGTAGGACAGGAAGTGCCTAAGTAATTGTCAGGGCTTCATGTATGTTTTCCCATGTGTTATGCCCCCTCAAATTCTATGTTGAAATCCTAACCCCTAATACTTCAGAATGTGACCTTATTTGTAGATAGTGCCTTTCCAGGGATAATCAAAGTTAAAGTGAGGTTATTTGGATCAGCTTTAATCCAATATGACTGGTGTATTTAAAAAGGGGGAAATTTGGACACAGAGACACACATAGAGGGAAAATGATATGATGAGACATGGGGAGAAGATGGCCATCTAAAAGCCAAGGAGAAAGGCCTGGAAGAGATCCTTCCCCCAAAGTCCCCTGAAAAAAACAGCCCTGCCAATACCTTGATTGTGGACTTCTTACAGCCTCCACAACCATGAGACAATCAATTTCTGTTGTTTAAGCCACCCAGTTTGTGTTACTTTGTTACAAAAGCCCTCACAGACTAATAGACCCTGGGAATTTGACTTTCTTCAGAAAATCTCTCCAAGAGGGCCAAACCTCCCATATCTCCTATATCATAGCTGATATCCATTGCAAAATAGTTCTTGAGAACTTTCACTCTTATCTCCAAATGAATCTAAGGTTGGCATAATAGACTATAGGAGGGAACCTAGCCTGAAGAGGTAATCTCCCTTAATCAGCTTTACACACCCCAGCCCTCTTGTCACTCAAGTGAACTAGCTGAATTTTTTATAAGTCAGCTGCTTTCTGCATCAAAGGGTCACAAATTCCCCTCCTTTCATGCTCTGTGTAGGCATACCTCTCTAGCTGTTATTGGAAAGGGGGTAGAATCTTACAGTGGTATGTGTCAGAGACTTAAGTACCAAATGAGCAGAGAAACGCGCCTCCCAGGGGAAGGGTAACAACAACTGGGATAGCTGTCACTGAACTTACCTCTGGGAACTCCTTCTGTACCCATTTCCCCATTTCTGAGTCATTAGGGGACAATAAAGTGGAGGCCATTTATCGCCCAGCAGAGTGTACATTTTGTTTAATGTCTCTTTCTGATTTCCATGGACTTGCTTCATATCCCATTAATAGACCCACAAGCCTACATCCTTCCTGTTGCAGAAAGCCGAGTCTTTGTCATCATCCCATCCTTGTTGTCTTCTGCCTACTTCAGGCTCCTATTTCTCAGGATTGTTTGGTGGCCTTAGCTCCATTTCCTGTCACCCTTCCATATTTTGATCATCTGGTATTCATTTAAATTTGTTTTGATTGATATCCACAAGCATGTTGCCTTGAACCTTACTTTGGGAGAGTGTTAGAAGTATAAGCACCATCTCCGTGTAGATAATTTTGCTCTTGATCATTATTTGTAAGTCCCTATGTATCATGGCCTTACTTGGTCTCTTGATTATTCAGTTCTGATAATGATATCTCTTTGTAATTAAAATCTTTGGTTGGATACATTAATCTCATTGATGATTCCCTTTAAAGTAAATGTATAACAAATAATCACTTTGATACTATTAGTCACTTCTATATATTATTGTTCTTCTTAAGTTTTCCTCAACATCAGATGCTGTGATCTGATTTGTGGATAATTTCCATATTTCTTCCCCCTGCTCTATGAAGACCCATGACTACAAGCAGTATTTTATAGTGTGTGTGTGTGTGTGTGTGTGTGTGTTTTAATTGCATAGTTATCATTTGGTCTAGAAATGTGTGTTATAGCAAGGAGCAGAATTACTTATCAGTGAGTGACTTTGGATAGATGATCAAGTTTACTAAAAGACTCTATGGGCTATTTATTGATAGCTTTGAGCACATCTCTTAGCTTCAAAGTGCAATACTATAATTTTATACTAATATTTTAATTTTGACATAATTATAGATTCACATACAATTGTGTATCCTTTGCCCATTTTCCCCCGGTGGTTACATTTCTCAAAGATATAGTACAGTATCACAGCTAGGGTCTTAATACTGATGCAATTAAGATACAGAACAGTCTTATCACCACAGGGATCTCTTATGTTGCCTTTTCTGTCCACACCCACCTCTTTCTTGTCCCCCTCCCATGCCCTGATCCTTGGCAACCACTAATCTATCCTTTTTTAATAATTTTGTCATTTCAAGAATATTATATACGTGGAATCATAAAGTATGTAACTTTTGAGATTGGCTTTTTGCACTCAGCATAAATTCTCTGGACATCCACCCAAGTTGTTGTATATATTGATAGTTCATTCCTTTTTATTGCTGAGAAATATTTCATGGCATGGATGTAGTACAGTTTGTTTAACCATTTACTCTTTCAAGGATATCTGGGTTATTTCCAGTTTGGGGTTATTATGAATAAAGCTGCTGTGAACATTCACATACAGATTTGCATTAAAACATACCTGGGGTTTTTTTTGTTCAGGTATGATGAGGCCAACAGACCAGGAGACATGGCCATTGAAAAGACTCCTTGTTACTCATAGTTCCTGAGAGGAGAGAAGCATACCATGCCCTCAGGGTCACACGAGAACCCTAAGGTCAGCTGCAGGCAGAGAAAGAGCTGGGAAACCACAGAAAGGCCTTTATTGTAGTTTTCACAGGAAGGAGTGGGCAAAGTATTTAAGCACTGAACTAGGTTAGGAGGGGCTCATTTGAATAATTTCAGTGGGCTCCCAAGTGCAGAGGCCACTTGATGCCTGTCCCCACAGGGGAATGTGTCTCCAAAGTGTTAAAAGCAGCATTTTGGCCAGTGGGGGATTTGGGCTTTGGATTGGTTTGTTTGTATATGAAAAGCAGGCTTCTGGGAGAGTGCTTTGCTACCTCTAGGCATCTACAAACCTAACCAACCGTGGGAGGGACAGTCCTTTCCCAGGCAGTAAGGCTCCAGATGTCAAAAACATCAGATATGGAAATGAGAAAACATGGTTACCACAGCAGTCTCCCCTAATCCATGGTTTTGTTTTCCCTGGTTTCTGTCACCCAAGGTCAAGCACAGTCTGGAAGCAGATGAATCTCCTTCTAATGTACAGTCAAAAGGTCAATGGTGCCTGTGCCATTCATCTCATTTCATCTCGTCCCATAGGCATTTAACCATCTCACAGCATCACAAAAAGAAGGGTGAGTACAGGGCAAGAAGATATTTTGACAAACAACACTCACATAACTTTTGTTACTGCACGCTATTATAATTATTCTATTTTATTATTAGTTATTGTTGTTAATCTAACTGTACCCAATTTACAGATTAAACTTTATCACAGGTTTGTATGTATAGGAAACACATCGTATATATAGGTTTTGATACTATGCTTGGTTTCAGGCATCCACTGGGGGTCCTGGAACATAACCCTTGCAGCTGAGACGGGGGAATGACTATACAAGGTTTTTTTGTGAACTTAACTTTTCATTTCTTGGGATTAAATGGCCAGAACTGCAAGTGCTGGATCACATGATAGTTGCATGTTTAGGTTTACAAGAAACCGCCCAACTATTTTCCAGAGAGGGTGAACAATTTTACATTGCCACCCGAACGAAACATAAGGGTGATTCAATTTCTCCATACCTGTAGATTTTAAGAAGGAAATTGTTATTTGGGTTATTGACATTTCAGGCTTCTATTTAATGTGTTTTTTATTGAGTGAATGTAATCTGCAATACACTGAGCTGGAAATGATGAAAGATGCAAAGGTGAACAGGAAGATGACTTTGCTCCAGGAGCCTTTATGCCCCCTCTGCCCCCCCCCCATGGAAGTAAACCTGAGAACGATGAACAAGAAAGAATAAAAATAGGTGGCATATAGAGGTTCAACCAATGTGCAGTGTAGGTGTGGAGGAAGGGGCCATTAATTCTGAGAGTGTCAGTGGGAGGCCTGGTGTAGATGGCAATTTCTGAGCAGCTATTGAAGAGTGAATATAATTGAAAAAGTAAGAAGAGGAAAAAAAAGTAGGCAAGGTACCCAGCATTGAAAATATATGTGTGCTGGGAGTATCAGGGGTGCTCTGAGGGGATTGGAGCTCGAGGGGCATGGCAGGAGGGATCCAGCAGTTCAAGTGAGAAACAGCCTTGAAGAAAGATCAGGAGCAAACTCAAATGACATGAGCTGGACCTCATTTGGTAGCTAAGGAGAAGTCGCTGAAGTCGGAGGGGATGGATACCACTTGATCTGCATGTTAAGATGTTGACAATGTTAGATTGAAAAGTTATGAGATCGAAGGAGAGATTTGAGAAGTTGAGGTGAGAGATGCAGAGAACGTGAGCTCATTGTATCATTGTGGTACTTTCTTTCATTATTTTAAAGTCAGCAAATAATACAAGTTCCTTACAAGAGTCAGACAATAGCGGAAAGGAAGGAACAAAAATCTCCCAGAGTGTCCTTACTCAGAAATGACTATAGTAAACATTTTGTAATATTTTGTTAAGATTTGGTTGTAATCTTTATCTGCATATAGGCGTGTTTGTGTAATTTTGAGCAGATATTGATCATGCTATATGTAATGTTTATTTTTACATCTATAGTATATTATGTCATCTTTTTAGATTTATAAATGTATTCAGGATCACTCAAAATTCTTTTTATTGTATGGAAAAACCACAACTTAATCAACCCCTCCCCACTGAAGGATATTTAGGTGATTTTGTTTTGTTTGATTTTTTTTGCTATTTCTAACAGTGTTCTTTTTATTCAAGCACTTTACAGATTTGGAATCAAATATAAAATTCAGTATCTGTGGTTTTCCTCTTGCATTTTTGTCCATGGAAGAAAGAGTGGGGCATCAAAATAAAACATGCTAAGACACTCAACAGCCCTTTGAACTGGCATTCCCCATCAGGTGGCCTTGCAGCATCTCTCAAACTCTGAAGATAGCATGGCTTAGGTTGAATTAGAGGCCAATAAGCTTGTGATATTCTAGTTGCTACAAGGTCTACTCAAGGTCTTTTGTGCCATATTGAGTTTTCAAAACTGAAATGTGCATTAAATTATCCAGGGATCTTTTTACAAATGAAGGTGCTAAGGACCAACCATAAAAGATTGTGATTTAGTAGGTCTGAAGTAGAGTCAGGAAACTATATATTTTTTTACTCTTCCCCAGGTAATTTTGATATACAGCCAAGGTAAAAACTATGGTCCTGGACCTCTCTTTCTATCCTTTTCTGGCACAACTCCCTCCACTGGCTATGAGTTTACTAAAGTGGTGATAGAATACTTCATGCTAGGGTGAGGCTGAGTGATGGTGGTGTGATCTGCTCCTTTATGGGAGGCTTGGTGTCTTCAACTGGAAGAGAGCCAAACAGGTTGAAGGCAGAGATACTTTTGAGAGGGCGAGTTTTTATAAAAACCTTTAAATCTGGGACCGGGCTTTAAATAATATCCTACCAGCTGTTGCACTTCTGTTTTCCAAAATTATTTACCAATCTCCCTAATTGGGTGATGAAGCCTTTGACATCCCTACCAGGAAGGAGGTAAAAATAGATATCTGGGCAGACATGACTATCTCTTCTCTGAGCCCATGTTTTCCATGGGTCGGGTTGATACTGAGGTATCAACAAGTGTACCTGCATACAGTCTTCAAGACAAGACAGAAGCATCCAGAGTAGGGGCAAAAAGGCACAGACAAGAAGGCTCAGGTTGCTGAGGACAGATTTTGCTTACTGAGTTCTTTTCTTTGGGAAGACTGTGCAAAGGGCATTGTCCCAAGGATCACATAAGGAAGTCTGTAGATGTGTGGTCTCCACACCATCAACAGATACTGTGCTATCACTGGACACCAGACAGAAGTCCAGGGCATATGCCTTCTCCCCATGCCTGGCTTCTTCAGGCCCCTGCTGGCCCTGTGTAGAGATGCATGTTCCTCACTCCTGACTCTTGCCCATACTTCTGTTAGGATGAAGGTATTCTATAGATATCTCTGTCATCAATCTTTGCCCTACACCCTCAGTTCTGCCTTCTTCCTTGGGTCTCTAGGAAAATCTAACTCACATTTGCTCCTTAATAATGGCTTCTCTTGGCTGAAGAAACATTTCCTCCTCTATGGCCCAGAACCAGCCCCAGTCTTCTGCCAGTTCCATCAGAGGGGCTGATGTTCAAAGAGGGGAATAGAACTTGCAGCTCCAACCACATACTTCTACAGAAACCTCAAGCAAATTGCCTGGCACAGGTTAATTTTCCCAGTCTCCAAAAAAAAAAAAAAAAAAAAAAAAAATGCTAGCATCTTACCAGCACTTACCGACACCTTGAAAGCATCAGATTAAAATAAAATGGTCACTTATGCTTTAAAGAATGGAGAGGATCTGCAGCATCAATATTCATCTCACAAAATCTGTGTGTCAATAATGTGGCATAAAAAACAAAGTTATTGCAAAAAAGGATGTTGTAAAAGAGAGGATCAATATATCTTGTTTGGGAAATCAACACTGTGACTACACCTCATCATTTATAATGTATTAGCTAAAAGGTCTAAACTGTCTCAATCAGGAGACACGCCTTGAATTTTCTGCATGAGGATTTGATGTAAGTAATGATAGCAGCACTCATTTTTTATGGACTGTATATAGGTATTCTGCTTAAGTCACTCTCATTTAATGCCACAACACCCCTAGGAGGGAAGTCCAACATCCATTGTAGAGAGGAGGAGATCTCAAAGAGAACCTCTGGTCAAAATCAACACTGAGTTTTCCTGGGACCCCAGCATTTGCCCAGCACCCTCCCTGAGGTTCACTCATTTACATAGCCCCAGGCTTCTCAAAGCTTACACTTGGTGTGGCTGCAGCTTTGTTGCTTTTCTCTTGTTCTTCTCTTTCTCTCTACCTGGCAATGTCTGAGGCAGGTCAATCAGCTCCCATAGACCCAATCATCATGGCTGTTGTGGGGGTTGTTGGAGAGGTGAATACAGGGTTTATAATATGAAAATTAAAAGAAAAACAACATTTAAATTAAATTAAAAGAAAAACAGGTAATGAGAGACAAAGGTTGATTCGACAAATCTGAATGCCCAGAAAGAGATGTGTGTTTACAGACTAATACTGAATACCAGGATGGTTCCACTCTCACACTTTGCCTAGTATATTTTAGAAGGTCAAACACTCTTTTCAATTAAATCAAGCATACAGAGAAACATTGTTACAGGATTTTGTGTCCCCTTAGTGCCCGTGGTTCTTCGTCAGGCTGCTCTGAAGAATGAAAATGTAGACCAGACAGAGTGGTGGGCAGTAAAGCAGAGTTTATTGAGCAAGAGCACAAAGCTCTTGGAGAGGGAGGGGGACCCAAGTGGGTTACTCCTGGAGTTTCTAAGTTTAGGGATTTTTATAAGCTTTTTTGCAGAACTTTCTTTTTTTTTTTTTTTTTTAAGATTTTGTTTATTTTTTTGAGAGAGAGAGAGAGAGAGATCATGAGCAGGAAGGAAGGGTAGAAGGGGAGAAGCAGACTCACCGAGGAGCAGGGAGCCCAATGTGGGGTTCCATCCCAGGATCCTGGGATCATGACCTAAGCCAAAGGCAGACACTTAACTGACTGAGACACCCAGGCGCCCCTTTTACAGAACTTTGTTAAGCAGTCAGGGTGTGCTAAGTCTTGCCAATCAAGGCTTTGGTCATGTATCCATCTACCTATTAGGTGAATGTCCATGTGCTGAGGATCTTTTTTTTTTTTTTTCTGACATCTGGGGGCTTAGGTCTTAACTGCCCATTGCCCGTGATATTGACAAATGTTTTTGTGGTTAATTGTCTTATTTTAGGATGTTTTGCAGAAGTCATTTCTGCAAAGGCTGCAAAGCAGAATGTCAGTGCGGTCCTGTCTAAGCTGCGAAACAGGATGTTAGCGCTATTTTATTTTAGCTGTCTTGACTCCATATTTTCTTGTTGGGGATCCTGACCCTGACTACCTAACTGTCCAACTAATTCTAACAGCATCTCAATAGCATTTTAAAGATATGTAAAAACAAATTATAAAAAAAATAAATTTACTTTCCATTCCTTCCATCCACTCTTAGTGTTTTGGCATATATTCTAAAAGAGAGATAGGGACTTAGAGGGAGGGAGGGAGAGACAGACAGGGGTAGAAAAACATGGAAACATTTCATAAAATAGAGCTCATAGATTATACATATTTGTCTTGTTTTTTGGGGGGAGGGAGGGGGCTATGAACATTTTTCCATGTCATCATCCTTTGAAAACATGTTTTTCATGACCTAGTGATATTCCATTATATTGAGTATACAATTTAATGACTGCCCAGTTTGGGACCATTTATGTTATTTCAAAACTCTTTAAAATTTCTCTTATAAATAATACTTCATGGACATCTTTGAATATGTATTCTTACCCACATTTTGAACTATTTCCTTTTAATAGAATCCTAGGCATATAGTTATGGCTTTTGGGTTTTGTTTTGTTTTTACACAGTTCTTGATGTAGGTTACCCAATTATTTTCCAAGAATTTGGTGTTAATAAATACCTCTATCACCAGTGTTTAAGAATGACTAACTTACATATTATTATTTTAAAAAATTGACAAGTGTAAATAACATTATATAATAGTTATATATTTTATATCTTTAATTACTGAGGTTGAATATTGCCTACAAGTTTATTAGCAATTATGTCACTTTTGTAAATTATCTGCTCATGTATCAATTCACTTTCCTAACAGATTTTCTTTCTATTGGTTCTTTGGATATCAACTTTTTTGCATTTTTTTGCCAATTTGTAATCTGTTTTTAAATTTTATTTAATAAAAGTTTACTTAATAAAAATAAATTTTATTTAATAAAAATATAAAAATTTAATTAAAAATTTTTTATTTAATAAAAAATAAAATAAAATAAATAATTTATTTACTAAAATAAAAATAAAAATGAATTTAAAAAAGGTATATTAAAAAGTTCAATGTAAAATAAGTGAAATCAAGAAAACTTTAGGTGAATTTTGAAGTGCTATTAGTGGAGAATTTTTAAGTATAAAAGTAATAAAAGAAATAATGAAGAGGAAGATCAAATTGAACTGCAACCAAATGTAACCCATTTGCTTTTCAAAACAATTTCAAAAAAAAATATGTGATAAGCAATTATAGAACTGAACATAAAATATAATTACCACTTTTGAAAAACAAATATGTAATATCAAATGATTTTTCAAATTAGTTATATCAGTTTATATTCCCACACCCCAGGAAACAATTGTAATAGCAAATCAGCTACATAGTCAAGGGAGTTCACAGCAGTGTGAGCTGCAACAGTCAAAAATGGAAAGTATTTCACATATCCGTTAAACAGGAATGGGGAAATTACACATTTTCCTATGCTGGGACACTATAGAGTAGTGAAAGTGAATGAGCTAGAGCCGCATACATTACCGTGTGTGAATCCCACAAGTATAATGTAAAACAAAAGTAAGATACCCAGAATATATACAGTGTGATTCATTTATATAAAGTTCATGCACAACTAAACAGTAAATTGCTGGGGACACATACATATGTCATAAAACTACAAAGAAAAGCCCCCCAAAAATGATAAACACAAAACACTATTGTTTAGATTACTGCTTCTGAACCCTGGTTGCACATTAGAAGTAACTGGGGAGCTTTTAAAAAAAAATATTGATGCCCAGGACCCAGCCCAGAACAATTAAATTAGAATCACTTTATTCAATGGCTTAGCTAAGACTTACAATAAACAAATACTTAGTGCATCATTGAGGAAATTAGGGTCATCCTTTCTCAGTACCTCAAGGTCTCTGCTTCTTCAATTATTTCCTCTCTCTCCTGCAGCATTAATTTTTTCCTCACTGTTGGGTTTCTCTCTTTGGCATATGCACATGCCTTAATGTTAGCCATCTTAAAAGAAACAATAAAACAAAGAAATAAAAAATAACAGTCCCTTGACATTATGTCTTCCTCCTTCCATCTACTAACCTATTGTTTTTTTCTCTGCTTTTATAGCTATTGTCCTGGAAACAATGGTCTACCCCTCCTCTTTCTACCTCCTCATTTCCTGTCTCCTCAGCCCACATTACCAGCCACGCCTCTCCAGAACCGCTTACAGACAGCTTTCATTAAGATCAGCAGCGGTGACCTCTATCCTACCAGACCTCCATCCTCCATTCTTTGACCTCACTGTATTCAGCCTCTTGGTGGCGTTTGACAGAGCTGGTCACATCCTCTTGCTTTTCCTCCTGCCTCACTGTCACTTCTTGTGCCTGCTTTCTCCTCTTCCTCCTGACCTCAGAACGTTAACTTAGGCCACAGCTTAGTCCCTGGCCCTGTTCTTTAGTGATCTTGCTCTTCCTGAGACACTAAGAGATATTTCAATAGATATAATTCTGGGCTCAGTCAAGACCTTAATTTCCTTAGGTGAACTCACCTTGTCCCGTGCCTTTCAATATCATCTACTGGTTGTTGGCTCCTAATTGTTTATCTTCTGCACTGATGTCTTTTCTAAACTTGGACTAAAATATCCAATTGCCTATTCCATATATATACCTATACAAACTAGTACTTATTTCAATCCCAAATTGATTTCTTCCATTCCCTCAGTTTCTCAGGAGAATAACAGAGACATCCAATTTATCAGCAAGTTTTCTTAGATGGGCCTTCAAATTATAAAATGAGCCAATCACTTTCACCATATTTACTGTTACTTTTTTAACATAAGTCTTGTCTCAGCTAATGCAACAGTCTCATGATTTTTCTTCCTGCTTTTACTCTTTATCCACTTCTGGTCTTCCTGAAGCAGCTTGATCCTTTTAAAAATATAAATCAGGGGTGCCTGGGTGGCTCAGTCATTAAGCATCTGCCTTCAGCTCAGTTCATGGTCCCAGGGTCCTGGGATTGAGCCCTGCATTGGGCTCCCAGCTAATCAGGAAGCCTGCTTCTCCCTCTCTCGCTCCCCCTGCTTGTGTTCCCTCTCTCGCTGTGTCTCTCTCTGTCAAATAAATAAATAAAATCTTAAAAAACAATAAAAATAAAAAATATAAATATAAATCAGATTATGTGTCTCTCGTGTTAAAAACCCTCCAGTATTGCCCATAGCTGAGCTCACCATGGCCTCGGGGGAGGACATGCAAGATCTGGTCATTGTCTACACCTTGATGTCATTTCTTACCCCTCACCTTGGTTGTGAGATTTTAGACCCACTCTCCTTCTTCCATCCCTTGAAAATGGCTGGCCTCTTTAGTCTCATTGTCTGAGTGTCAGATCTTCCCTCCACCTGGAATGCTCTCCTCTTAGATTCTGCATTGGCTGGCTCCTTCCTGTGAGTAATTCGATCCTCAGCCCATATGCTGCCTCCTTCTCAAGGGGCCTTACTTCATCATTCCATCTCAAGCGCTTTTGCCCCAGCCCACATCCACACTCACTCTTTATCACATTAACTTATTTTCTATCTTTATTAAACTATCATCATCTAAGGGTATTTAATTTATTTATGTGTCTGTATTGTCTCTTCTCTGCTTCATTAGAACATCATGTCCCAAAAAGTGGGGGCTTTGTGTTAGTCATTGCTCTAAACTTAATATTTAATGTACTGCCTGACGATTGGTTGGGTCACAATTAATATTTGTAATGGATAAATAAGTAATAAATCAAATAAAACTCTACTTTTTACGAATGAGTACCCATGTTTTATGCTTATGTTGGATAAGTTTTTTATTTGCGAACCTTCTTGATCATTACATAAAATGGTAAGAGTCACAGTTCATTTCCTGAATATTAAATATTTGATTTGTTCCACTATTATTCCTTCATAGAAAAAAAAAAACATGACTGAGGAAGTGTTCTTTAAACTATTTTTCCCGTCTCTGAGGCCAAGCCTCTCACCTGTAAGTACACCTGCCTATACATTTCCCTGCTTCTGCTTTTTACCACTAACTCCCACCTGTGTATTTCCTAGTATGCTAGACTCCCAGATGTTTGTCATGTGCTTGTCACCCTTGCTTCCCCCAAATGCTTTTTCTTCATTATCCTTCATGACTTTTGTATGCTCTGTATATACATGCATTCTGTTAACATCTCTCTAAGAACTGAAAATAATGGCACATCATCAGAAGCATTTTTCCTTCTCTCCTGACTTCCCCAGGCTTTGCCAGCGTGGATCCATTTTTTGAAAGAAAGCTGAGGAGGTTAATATTGACAATTTGAACCAGATGGCCTGGACACACCGTGAGGTATTTCACTAGATGTAGTTCTGGGCTCAGTCAAGATCTTAATTAACAGCATTGTTCTTATTTATTATACAATCGTCATTATGTGGCATTACACTGATTATGCATTATACACGTGCAGTTCTTTGGGTGAACAGTTCACTTGAGTATAACTTGTGCAAAATACAAATGTTATTTTAAAATATAAGTGTACCTAATTTAAATGTTCCTGAAGTGAATTAAATGGCAATTTTGTGCTGTTCTTAAGAAAAAGGATTTACACCTACACTGTAAATTATAAAGCAAGCTTCAGTGTTCTTAGCACCCACTTCATGCTGTTTCTGTTAAGAATTCCCAGAAGGGCTGCTTAGAATATACTAGCGATTAAGTGAGTTACAGTACATTCTAAAGGATTTTATAATACCACAGAGAAATAAAAATAAAACACAAAGCATATATTTAAATTGTAAAATATGTTATCTCAAAAATTAAAATTAGGATTTATCTGATGGTTCATTCTTCATATTAACATAGGATATCTACCCCGCTCCCTACTGAGTGCTTCAAAAGGCAACGTTTAAAGGTACAAAGGTCTTTTTCTGGGTGGCTTAATACAAAATGTCGAAAGACCAAATGTCACCTTCCACTCAAGTATTTGTGGTATTTGGAAGGAAAAAAAGACTGTCATTAAGCTAAAATAGTATTATATTACCATGAAACTAAAAATATTACTGCAACAAATCACAAAAGAAGAGATATATCATTCTTGCTCTTTTGTATTTTAAATAAAGTAGACATGAGATAGAGTAATGCTTCATGGTTTATTATAGAACCACAGGAAGAGTCATTCCTCTGAAATCATTTTCCACCTCTCCTGGCCTGCAGGTCTTTGTCCCAATGTTGAAGTCCCTCTCTGATTTCAAGGCCATGAGCAATGAGACTTCAGGCCCATTGACCACTGCAATTGATGACTTTAGGATTTACCCTTTGGAAATCTTTTCCCTATTTTTCTCTCCCTCCTCCTTATCCTCATTTTTGAACAATAATTTTATCTCCCTTTCTTGGCATTTACCACAGTGTGTCCATATTATTCATCATCTGATGGGACCCTTCAGGGCAGGGACTTCTCCCTCCCACTGTGATTTTCAGGCCATATATGTTTCATGGATATATATAATTTCACAATATGTATCTATTATCCCATCCAGCTTAAAGAATTATCAGTCATGACCAATATCATCTTATTTACATCCCAACTAACTTCACTCCTTCAAACACTATGAATTACTTTGAAGCAGATTCCAGATATCATATTATTTCAGTAATAAAACTTTATAAGTGTCTGTTCTTTAAAAATGTCATTAGAACATCTAGAAATACTAAAGATAATTCATTGTAATACTCCAAATTCTCCAAGTGACTCATTAATTTATTTTTTGCCCATTTGATTGATTGAATCAAGATCTGCATTAGTTCACACATTAAATTTCTTAATCTCTCTCTTTGTTTAATATCACATTTATGCAAGAGATAGCAAGAAGGAACCACAGAACATTTGGGGCTGCCAGTATTCAAAGGAAGAGGTTGTGACAGGAAACAAAGAAAGAAATGGGGAATTAGAGCAGGACTCTTGGACCTAAGCCTGTGTGTCATATTGGCTCATTCGTGGGAGACCTCTCTCAGTTCCAAGAGCTGGGTTTGGAGGTCTCAGTGTCCTTTAGGTCCCTCCAGGGCCTATTCCTCTGACTTGCTGGTTTCTGGAATGTGGGAATGGATTATCTCTAGGCAGGTATTCTGTTTGTTCCCAGTGACTTCTAAGGAAAGACCACAGTACCTTTTTACCCTCTCCCCCCAGGCCAGTTCTTGGTGCTGTATCTAGACACCTCCTATGTTCTTCAGCTTAAACTGGTCAATACTAGCAGACTTATGAAAGCTGTATTATTTCAATTCTAAACATCCATGAACTTGATAACAAAGCATCAAAGTACATGAAGCAAAAACTGAAAGAACTGCTGTGCAGAAGCTTTTTATCTTGATGAAGTCTCAATAGTTCATTTTTGCTTTTGTTTCCCTTGCCTTTGGAGACGTGTTTAGCAAGAAGTTGTTGTGGCTGAGATCACAGAGGTTGCTGCCTGTGTTCTCCTGCACAGCAAAGGAAACAGTCAATAAAACTAAAAGGCAACCTACGGAATGGGAGAAGATATTTGCAAATGACATATCAGATAAAGGGTTAGTATCCAAAATTTATAAAGAACTTATCATCAAACTCAATACCAAAAAACAAATAATCCAGTCAAGAAATGGGCAGAAGACATGAACAGACATTTCTCCAAAGAAGACCTACAAGTGGCCAATTGACACATGAAAAAATGTTCCACATCACTCTGCATCAGGGAAATACAAATCAAAACCACAATGAGATACCACCTCACACCAGTCAAAACAGCTAAAATGAACAACCCAGGAAACAACAGATCTTGGCGAGGATGTGGAGAAAGGGGAACCCTCTTATGCTGTTGGTGGGAATGTGAGCTGGTATAGCCACTCTGGAAGATAGTTTGGAGGTTCCTCAAGAAGTTAAAAATAGAGCTACCCTATGATCAGCAACTGCACTACTGGGTATTTACCCCAAAGATACAAATATATTGATCCGAAGGGGCACCTACACCCCAATATTTATAGCAGTAATACCCACAATAGCCAAACTGTGGAAAGAGCCTAGATGTCCATGGACGATGAATGGATAAACAAGAGGTGGTATGTGTGTGTGTGTATATATATATATATATATGTGTGTGTGTGTGTGTGTGTGTGTGTATACACAATGGAATATTACTAGCCATCAGAAAGGATGAATACTTACCATTTACATTGACGTGGATGGAACTGGAGGGTATTATGCTGAGCAAAATAAGTCAGTCAGAGAAAGACAATTATCATGTGGTTTCACTCATGTACGGAATATATGAAACAGGGCAGAGGACCGTAGGCAAACAGAGGGAAAACTGAATGGGAAGTCATCAGAGAGGGAGAAAAACCATGAGAGACTCTTAACTATAGGAAAGAAACTGAGGTTGCTGGTGGGTGGGTGGGTGGGGTAATTGGGTGACGGGCATTAAGGAGGGCACATGATATGATGAACGGTGGGTGTTGTATGCAACTGATAAATTATTGAACACTACATCTGAAACTAATGATGTACTATATGTTGGCTAATTGAATTTAAATTAAAAAACTGAAAGAACTGCAAGAAAAATATACAAATCCACAATTATAGGCAGAGATTTTAGTAACCATTAATCAAAAATTGATAGAACTCATAGAAAATCATAACACTATTAACCAACTTAGTATAAATGAAAACTTGCATAACACTATCAGCCAGCTTGACCTGTTCCATGCTCTAGAACATCCCACTCAACAACAGCAGAAAATATATTCTTTCCAAGTGTACTTGAAATAGTTGCCATGATAGAGCATATTCTGGGTCAGAAAATAAGTTTCAATAAATTAAAAAATTATGTCACACAAAGTGTATTCCCTGACCATACTTAAAATAAATAAAAGAAAAAATATCTGGAAAATCCACAAATATTTGGAAACAAAGTAATGCACTTCTGTATACCCCTTGAGTAAAAAAGAAATAGAAAATTATAAATTATTTTGATCTAAATGACAATGAATATACAACACATCAACATTTGTGGGATATGGCTAAAATAATACTTAGATGGAAAATATTTAGCACTATACACCCATATTAGACAAGGAAAAAAGTCTCAAACAAATGATCTCAAATTCCATATTGAGAGTCCAGAAAAAGTAGGGTAAATGAAATATAAAGTAAGCAGAAGAAGTAAATATAAAGATCAGGGTATAAATCAGTGAAATAGAAAAAGAAAAATAGAGAAAAATCAATAAACTCAAAGCCGATTTTTGAGAGCAGATGAAATTGAAAAACCACTAGCCAGACTGATCAGGAAAAAAAAAAGAGAAAACACAAGATAATATTTTGTATTTCTATTTTTATTTATTTATTTTTAGTAACAAAAACAAGAAAATAACCAAAATATCAAAAAGAGAAAAAAAGAAATGGTTTAATAAATTGTGGTGCATTGACATGATGGAATATTATTAAGTCATTTAAACAATTAGAAGAATTAGTAACAATATGGAAAAATGCATCTTTATAAACATAGTTTAGTGTAAAATCAGGGTTAAAACATGTACAATTAGTGTTGCTATGAAGGCTGAAAGTAAAGAGATAACATTTTATAGAGTGGCAAAATGTAAACTGGTATGATATTTGGATATTCAGATATAAGTATAATATATAAGAACAAGAATAAAACATTATTTCTCCATTCCATACTTGGATGAGTAGATTCTTACCTAAGATTGTGGCCAATTCCAGACTTCATACTTTAAAATAAAGCCAGGATATTTGTATTCAGCAAGAAGATGTAAAATAGAAATAATTCAGAAGATGAACAATGACATTATCAGAAAAGGTTAAAGATATTAGAATAATTTAGCTTGCATAAGCCAGGCAATTTACATTATCTGTACACAGAGAAATATCTTTGTGCAAAAATATCGACATTTTATATACTTATTAAATATATTTAAATATAAATATACTTATATATAAATATACTCAAGTATACTTTTAAAATACTTACTGAATATGTACACTGTAAATGATAGAACATCAAGGTTCTTATATACCAAACTTTTCACGTGACATTGTTAGAAATCTTATTGCCATTTGTACCACTTGCTGCTGGAAGCCTTGATTTGTGATCTGTCTAGCCTATCATTTCTTTCTATCTTCTTTTTTTTATTTTATTATGTTATGTTAATCACCATACATTACATCATTAGTTTTTGATGTAGTGTTCCCCGATTCATTGTTTGTGTATAACACCCAGTGCTCCATGCAGTACCTGCCCTCTTTAAGACCCATCACCAGGCTAACCCATCCTCCCACCCCCCTCCCCTCCAGAACCCTCAGTTTGTTTCTCAGAGTCCATAGTCTCTCATGGTTCGTCTCCCCTTTCTTCTTAAGAAAGGATATTTGGCCCTAGAAATGACATCAGAGATTATCTATTTCTAATACTTGATTTTAATGATGCATAAACAATGGTTTAGAATGGCAAAAGGACATCAAAACTCAGAGAAATAATTACTGAGAAGAACTGAATCTATATTTCTTAACTCCTAAGGACAGCTGTTCTGCTCCTTTAAAAAAAAAAAAAAAAAACCATTACATTCTATTTTATAAGACACCTTTCCCTCTAAATGGCTCCTATTTTGGTTAGACGATTTTCCTGAAGGCAGAACTTTGTTTCAACCACTAAAATAGGGTTGCTGAAGTTCCTCCCCAAATTATTCTGTTGATAATCTTAATAATCAGTTGTTCAATTCTGGCCCCTGCATCCCAGAATCTCAGACACAAAGGCCCATTGGTTCTCCCTTATCAGGTCTCAGCACTATTGATTCAGCGGAAAAAACAATACTGAGTATCCACTGTGTTTGGCACCATACTGGGCACTGGCAATACTGCAGACGAACTCACTTTGACTTAAAAGTACACAACAGTGGGGCACCTGGGTGGCTCAGTCAGTTAAGGATATGCCTTCAGCCCAGGTCATGATCCCAGGGTCCTGGGATGGAGTCCCACATCAAGCCCCACGTTGAGCCCTGCATCACCCAGCTCCCTGCTCAGTGGGGAGTCTGCTTCTTCCTCTCCCTCTGTCCCTCCCTCCTCCCCCACATCCTCCCTCCTTGTGCATATGTGTACTCTCTCTCTCTCTCTCAAATAAACAAAATCTTTAACAAAAAAAGTACACAAGAGTGAAACATACACCAGAGAAACAACCTGGTGATTAATCCACAGGAGGATGCTAAGTATACTTTCTCGTCTTACTAAATCTACAAGGGGAACTAAGGATAACCTGGCTAAGAAGAAATGCCCATGTTACCCAAGAGATCTCCAAGTTCTGGTGTTTTCTGTGCTTCTATAGCTGACAAACTCTGTAAGTAAAATATTTTCTTGTTAGAAATATTCATACAGTTAATCTGGCCTTCATCAAACCCTGCAGGTCTCAGAGTCATTCTGTCCCTTTGAGGCAACTTTGCGTATTTCTGCTCTGCTTTGATCTCCCAGTTTAACTCTCAGAGCAAGTCCTATTCCCTCATTTCCGAGTCCTCAGGGGCATCACTTCAGAGCCCCTGTATTGTCACCCCTCAGAAGGACTTTGAGCTCTTTTTCTATTCTTTTGTAAGAGCAGGCTTTGGCGCTGATCTCTAAGAAAATGTCCCTGAAATGTACAATTTAACACATTCCTTCTAATATTACTCTGTGTACCCAGCTACATGACAATGATGGTGTTTCAATACTCTCAATCCCGTTAAGAGCTATTAGCGATGATTAGTAGAACAGATATTGCTCCTGTAGTAGCTGTTTTCAGCCTATAGAAATAGTTAGGGTTTAGGCAATAGTTTTACAGTAATGAAATGAGATATGAATACTCTTAAATCTTTTATGATTACCACCGTAGCTTTATTGAGACTCAAAATCTAAATGTGCTTTCGGCAAAAGAGCCAATTAAGTAGGAGAGAGAAAATGAAATTACTTTTTATTCTGGATAACCAAAGAGATGTTTTCTGATTTTATCTTTGAAGGAATTCCTTTTAAAACAGACTTTTAGATCTGGAAGTCTTGAAAAGGTCATCTGGTTTAGCCTCTTGTCTCTACACATGTCTCTGTCCAAACAACTATTTCTAAAGATTCTAGAGATGGAGAATTCAGAACATCCCTTGTATATCGTTTTCAAGTTCAACTTCCTATATAGTGATTCTGTCTTTAGGAAATTCATAGCCTTGTGGAGAAGACAAATATGTACACTAATAATGAAACACAGGGAGGCACATGTTAATACAAGGATGTACCAATTGCTATAGGAGCACAGGATCAGACAAAATTTCACAGGGGAATCTTGGAAAAACATGGAGGGCTTTGTGAATTTACAAGTGCTCCATGCACAGGGCTGTGTAAATCTTCCAATTTTAGCACATATGCTGTTAACACCTGCTCTTTCTATGTTGTTAAGATTGATCCTGAGGTGGGAAGAGATTCTAATTTTCTCTCATCAACTCCTCTTTCTCACATCCCTTGTGCATATAGATGTACATATAACCATGCATCTTACGGAGAAAGAATAATTATAATAAATTTCTAGGTCTGTGCTGGAGACGAAAAGAAAGGACCCATTTTCCTCAATAGGCAAAGTTTGACATGTCTCGAGTTTGACAGCTCGGTAGGTTATCAATGTAACTAGGCCCAGTTTAGCCAGTATTGATTAAATAAACTCTTATCTGAATGTTTTTCTTTTCTTTTCTTTTCTTTCTTTTCTTTTCTCGTCTCATCTCTTCTCTTCCCCTTCCTTCCTTCCTTTTATTTATTTATTTATTTTTTTGGTCAAGGTTAGAGGCACAAATGTTTGATTGCCAAGGCACTGTGATAGTGATTTCTATCTTAAAAAGTCTGGGGTCTACAGTGTTGATTTGTTTACTGATGACTTGGGTATGGATAGGGCCATACTTCTGAAATCACCCTCAAGACCAAGAGACTATTTCTCCAATTGAATCTTTATGCTGTATTTGAGTGTCCTAACTAAGTGGGCGTTTTTCTTGCAGTATAAATGGAACCGTCTAGCTACCAGTAGGATATTGTTCTGTGGTACTCAAATAATTAGACCAATAGGGAGGTTAACAGAAAATATACTTAAGTGGTTGAGTAAACGGCTCCCTTATGGTCCTTTTTATCTAGTGGTTCAATATATTTTTTCTATGAGAAATAATGAATCATCTCTTTCTAGGCTTCATGGATTTCTCTATTAATTTTTTACTGACCTCTAGTTCTCATTTTCCCAGCGATCAGTGTTTTGTGCCAGATACTGCTGCCGGCCAACCCCAAACCTGTCCTTCCTTTTTAATACAGCTCCATTTTTGTTCATGGGGTCAGTGTCTGCAGCTGGCATGCACATCAATCCCCCAGGTTCCCTTACCATAAAGAGTGCTCATGCTGCACTGTCACCAGGTGATACTGCCAGGACAGCTATTATTTTTTCAACAAAGCAGGGTAGATTCAGCTAGCATGAGCCTCTTGCCATCACCTTTCACCCCTTCTTCTTATCCTCAGTGAGGGATTGATGACCAGTAGAGGACAGCACATCGTGACCGTGGGAAATGAGGCCACATTCTAAAAGAGTGGATCAGAAGTGATTTGAAACCTCATTCCCTGATGACTTCTTTGAGCCACCATGTTAGTGCTGGCCTGCTCAACCCCAGACTTGGTCTATGGAAACAAGTCACTGTCGCTTGGGTCACCATAGATGCGTTTCTGTTCCCTTTCGCTGAAGGCACTGCTGACTGATTGACTTACTTTTCCCTCTTATTTAGATAGGCCATTAAACATTACAGAATGAGAACTTTTGGAGTTAGACACGTTGGATTCAATGTCCAATTCTGCCACTTATTTGCTGGATGATCTTGGACAAGTTATTGTACCAATGAGTTAATTTTCTTGTAAGTAAAACAAATAGTAATACCTTGTTCTTAAAATCATTATAACATTAAAAGAGTACATAGCAAGACATTTAAAAATAATGTATGTAATCAATAACTGTCATTCCTGGTATCCTCTCACTAAAATGTCATTACTATCATCATCCACAAATATTTGTTAATTCTGGACTTGTTACAAAGGGCTCTTTGCTTGGAAACACATTTATGATAAGTTCCTAGAATTCCATCTCATTGCACAGTGTAAAACACAAAAGCTAAACTGTGAATAAATGAACCATTGCCTTCTCATAAACAAAAGCCATAAAAAGGAAGTATAGATCTTAAAAAATTCTATCCATTCAAGTGGAGTCGGTTGATTTATATTCTAGCCTTAATCTCTATTTCTTTGAAATTGATGTCAGAAAAATGTCCGTGGGAAAAGAAATTGGTATCAGCTACAACAAACCACCATATAATAGATCTCTTTAAAATGAAATGAAATAATTCCTTTTAGAATAGGGTCAAATGTCCTTCACCATAGGAAGCAAGAAGCCAAGAGGAGGCGTACGGAGTTTAGATTCCAGTAGCCCTGGGTTCTAAACTCAGGTCTATCGCTTACTGTGTGATCTTGGCCAGGTTCTAGGTCCATCACCCTCAGTTTCTCTTCCGTGAGGCTGTATGAATATTTTAAAAGTTCACACATGTTGTGTGTCTGATATAGTTCTTTAGCACAAGGCAGGTATTTCAAATCTATTATTTTAAATAAATGCAGTAGGAGGCACAGATATTTATACCATCACATGCTGTGAGCCAGTGGGAAGCAACTGCACCACTGGCCATACAAGCCCCCATGACAGTGCGCGGTGGAACAGGTAGCTTTCAGGGTCGCTTTAGTACATCGTATAAATCTAACAATCCAGGAAACCCACCCCTGTCTTGGAGGCCACAATCAGCTGCTGGCCCATATTCCTTAAACATCTCACATTGTTTCTAAATCCTTGGCCATTTGGAAAAATTCACTCCATGGAAACTTCTTAGAATGTTCTTCCCCTCCCACAGATTGATAAGAAATCAGAAAATAGCTTTTAGTAATTTTAAACATAATTTAATTTTTAACTCCCTAGATACTTCTTTTTTGTTTAAAAAAGGAGAAGGGAAGAAAGGAAGAGAAGAAAGAGAAGGAAGAGAAGGAAGGAAGGAAGGAAGGAAGGAAGGAAGGAAGGAAGGAAGGAAGGAAGGGAGGGAGGGAGGGAGGGAGGGAGGGAGGGAGGGAGGGAGGGAGGGAGGGAGGAAGGAAGGGAGGAAGGAAGCGAGGGAAGAAGAAGATTTTATTAAGATGCTATTTGATGGGGAAAGTGTCTACAGTGGAAGTGCTCGAAAACATCCTCCTGCCTGCTTGGTGGCTCACAGGGCAATAGTCCTGCTTATCGCTCACCCGCTCACCTCTGCTGGTTTCCTGGAGGCGATCCCCTGTCCACCCTACAGGGGGCAGGAGCAACAGCACCATATATCTCTGGGTTTGTTCCATCCACTGCTACAGATGCCATACAACCAAACAGAATGTTTTTCCACGATTGTTATCCATTACCTGTGAGCAACGGTTTTATAGAAGAGTTTATTGAGTCCACACTGTGTCTTTAATGCCAGATTATGACATCACGCCACCAAAATGAAAAAAATAATTAATGGAAATGCTGACACATTACCATTACCCAGAATCTGTGCCTATGAAAGATGCTGCTGAGAGTCCTCACTTCCTACGGGAAAAGCATCTGTCAGTGGGATATGACAGGGTACGGTTTTATCAGGCATAGCACTTTTTAATAATCTAAATAGGATATAGAACATTTTCACGCAAATATTTGTAGAGTAACTATTTATTGATGAATCAGATTCCAGGACACTGGATAGACCCCCAAAAGAAACTGCAGTGAGGAGAATTGATTTTGGAGCTCCAGTAAAAATAATAATAATATTTTTTATCAGGGAAGACTGAAAAGGCTCTGATGCTTTCTCTATTTGCAGTTTGATGCAAATATTCAGTTTTGATAAGATAGAGCAATTGGTGAAGAAAGCCAGAATGCCAAATTAGAAAGGGAGGATCCCCTGAAAAATATCCTGCAAAACTGGATATTTCAAATAAGAATGACCGAATGACAAAGAGCCCAAATTGTCTCTTAATGCAAGGCAATCTTTGGCTAAGTTATTTGCCCTTAATTAATTCTCTGGAGGGATAAATTGTTTTGAAAGTTTTGTGATAAGATATAATTAAGTTTTCTATTACGGAAATAGGGATAGAATAGGAGAGTGCCTTAGAAAAATAGATTTTTATCTCCATATAGTTATAATAATAATCTTAATATGATAGCTACATTTATTAATTAAAAATATTGATTAAGTACCTACTATAGTGCATATCCTAGTCTAAGTGTGACGGTTACAGCAATTAATATTATGAGCAAAACTGTCTATCTCATAGAGTTTACATTCTAATGGGGCAAGGCAGAAAATAAATACAATAGATAAGAAATTCCAAGAATGTTTTGAAGGCTGAATAAGTGAGATGGCAAAAGTAAAGCAGGTTAAGGAGGGTGGGGAGTGTTGAGGGCAAGAAGTGGTTGCAATTAGAATAGTCACAGGAGAGAGGTCTGATTCCTAAAAAAAAACCTTTCCCAATGCAGAGGGCTCCAGGCAGAAGTATGCCTTGTGTGCTTGATGATGATTTAGGGGATCGGGGTGGCTGGCAGAGAGAGGGGGTAGTAAGAGAGGAAATTGGGAAATAGGAGGAGGAGGGGAGAAGAGAGGGTAGACCATGGGGCTGTGTGTTTCCAAGAAATTCAAGATGAGATGGGGAAATACTGGAGAGTTTCAAGCAGAGGAATAGTGTGATCCAGCTTCTCTTTTAACACACTGACTGTGAAAATAGATTGTGGGAGGCAAGGGTGGCAGCAGGAAGGCCAGATGATCGTCCCTGAGTGATTTTTGTTAATCACCTGCCCAGTGCTGTGAATTTAGCATAAGTGTCCATCATAAGACTTTAAGGAACATGATTCCATTTTACTGATGAGGAACCTGAGGCTCATAGAAGTAACATCCCCAGGTCCACAGTTGGTAATAACTGTAGAACTCTAAACACTATGTATTTAGATGTTTTCCACACTCTGAATTCATAGATACATTTTTTTAAAATAAGTACACTCCTGAAACCATAGGGATCCAGCAGTAAGCAAAACAGCCATGGTTCATGCAGAGCCTACTTGAGGAGGTCAACATTTAGAACTCTATCAAACCAAAAATATATAATTACGAATTATGAGTAATGTTCCAGAGGGAATACAAGGTGTTATGAAAATTCATAAAACGTAATTTAGGTGGAGAGGTCAGGAAAGGAAAGGCCTTGCAACAAAAGTGACAATCAAGCTGAAACCCCATGGAGGCAAAGGAATTAGGGAAAGAGGTAATGGAAGATAATTTTACGCAGATGCTTTGAAGTAGCAAAGAGATTAAACTTTGCGGAAACTGAGTAAAGGCCAATGATGTGCAGAGGTGGAGAGAGTGGTGAGTGATGAGTGGGAACAGGAGACAGAGGACAAACTATGCAGGGTCATAGTGTGGTTTGGATACTATCCTAAATATGAGGTGCTATGAACATGCTTTAAACAGGAGTTGGCAGGACTTGATTTGTATTTTTCAAGATCATTTGTGATTTGTCAAAGGAGGGTTTTTTAATCTATTAGCATCATTCTTTCCTTCATACCATTTTTTGAGGCCTGGCAGACACTAAAGCTAGGACAACAAAATCATGGTGAGGGAGAGGCAGAGATACTTCTAGAAATAGTAAGGAAAGTCCAACTTGACAGTGGAAGAGGTCTTCTAATTGATGTTCCTCTGCCCTCCCACTCCTATCTCCCAGCCCTGCCTGGGAAGAGAATGGAACCCAGATGGGAATCCAATGGAACCAAATGATGATCTCCCATATCAGGAAGTGAGGAGAAAAGATGGGAGAGGTTGGAAGGACAGAGGTTAAAGGGAAGAGAATTTATTCATAGGGTGTTGTTTCGCAATGAATGGGAAAGATGTGCCCCCGGAACCAAATAAAAAACAAAGACAAAAGACTCAAACTTACTGATGAGCCATGGAGGAGGATGAGTTCAAAGAGTAGAGGAACGATTCTCACCTCCACCCCCCAGTAGAACCCACTTGTGCTGGAACATGTAGAAGACAATTAAACTAAATTAAATTGTAGGCATCTCAGGGAAATAACAACCACCACAACAAAAATAGCACTTACTGATAGTTACCATGTGGCCAAAGCAATTTTCCTGTATTAACACATTAATCCCCACAGCAACACTCTGAGGTAGGATTATTATCACTCCCACTTTGCAGAGGAGTTAATGAAGGTACAAAAAGATTAGAGAATTTGGCCAAGGTCATTAATTAGCAGGTGGTGTTTATGTAAATATCATGTTTTCTATTCTCTTTGTACCACATCTACTGCATTTCTCCCCTTCATTTTACTTCCAGGATTAATGTCCATTAATGGGCTGATTTTTCCAAGTGCCAGAGCTTCATTGACAACAAAATCTGGATATAGTCAAACAATACAAAACTGCAGAAACTGTGTCCTCCACAGCCCTCCTTCTGATTTGTCTTGTCTGCACTTTAATCAGCTGTGAGAACACTCTGGTAGAATTCCTCAGGGCTAATGATGAGTCACTAATGTAATTGGTCCTTCCTTTCAGTGACCAGTAATGGTTCTAGTGCCAGGCACATGATACAACTCTTACAGATGATTGTTTTAGTTTTGATTAATGTTTCACCCTATTTTTCAAAAGTTTTCAGGAAATGTATTTTAGTTTTTTTATTTCCAAGGAACTGTACAACTCCTCAAGTCCAACTGATAAAATCATAGAAAACAGCTGCCATGAAGACAGTCATTACTGCTGCTGGAAAATGCAGGGCGTGGATCTGAAATGAAGATTAAGTTCCTCTCTCCCTATTGAAGCATGATTTTCTGCATTAGTTGAATGCTTCCTTGAGTCACTGCAAAATTGAGCCACTTAATCAGTGATATAGAAATATTGGGAACATTCAAAAAAGACACATATTACAAGAGGCATCAGCCCTTAGAAGAATGCATATCTTTAATTCTACAATTACAGTTTTTATAATTAAAGTTTCTTTGTAATGATTTCTAATATATTTGAACTCACAGCCAACTGAATTTTTCTTATTAGGAATCGGCATACTTACCCAGGTATTAGAGTGTTTACCATGGATCTCTAATCAATATAATTCTACCAACAAACACAGACTCTACTGTTTGCAAAACAAACTATGCTTGGCATGAGGAAAACAGAGCTACAGTACAACACATCTTTAAAGATGGGGGTGGAGGGGGCAGGAATACCGAGAAGTAGTTAGAATTCAAAACAAATGAAGTAATTCTTATAAAATAGGTGAAGGAAAGATTGAGGGGCTGCCAATGAGGTAGGATTAAGAGACAGGATGTCTTGGAAGAGATGCTATTGTATAAAATCTTCAATAATCATGTGGTTTCAAGTATGTAGTATCTGGCAAATAATAAGTCCTCAAGAAATATTGGATGTATGGGCAAGGTTAAAAATCTAATAGGTGGTACAGTTACTTTGGAAGATAGTTTGTTGGTTTCTTACAAAACTAAATATACCCCTGCCATATGATCCTACAATTGTGCTCCTTGTTATTTACCCCAAACTGGTCATTTATGTCCATATGAAAACCTGCACGTGGATATCTATAGCAGCTTTATTCATAATTGCCAAAGCTTGGAAGGAACCAAGATGTCCTATAGTAGGTGAATGAATAAAAAATGGTAGTACATCCAGAAAATGGAATCTTCTTCAGTATTAAAAAGAAATGAGCTATCAAGCAATAAAAAGAAATGGAAGAGCCGTAAATGCATATTACGAAGTGAAAGAAGCCAATCTAAAAATGCTACATACCATATGGCATTTGGCATTTTAGAAAAAGCAAAAACCATGGAGATAGTAATAAGATCAAGTGGTTGCCCTAAGTGAGGGGAGGGATGAATAGGTGGAGCACAGAGAGTTTTTAGGGTGGTGAAAATTCTTTGTATGATACTATAATGATGGATACATCTCATCACATACTTGTCCAAACCCATAGAGTGTACAACACTAAGAGTTAATCCTAGTGCAAACTACAGACCTTGGGCAATAATGGTTTATCAATGTAAGGTTCACCAATTGTACAAATATACCACTCTGGTGGAGAATGGTGATCATGGGGGAAGTTGTGTATATGTGGGGCCAAGGTGTATATGGGAAATCTCTGTACTTTCTTTCAACTTTAGTGTGCATAAAAAACTACTCTAAAAAAATAAAGTTTTTTTTTTTTTTAATAAGAAAAACTCAGTGGGGAAGTTTCAGGGTTCAGGAAGGGACAAATGGGGACAGTATTTCAGACTGAGAGAGATCATTCCCTGCCTCCTTCAAGTAAAAACATAGGCCTACAGTGAGACTGTAAAGAAGGCCATCAGAAAGTGAGGAAATAATCGGCTATGATTTGACACTCTGTAGTATTAGGGAGGGTGCCTGGGTGGCTCAGTCAGCAGGCTCTGCACTCAGCTGGGAGTCTGCTTAAGGATTCTCTCCCTCTCCTTCTGCCCCCCATCCACTCATGCACGCTCTTTCTCTAAAATAAATAAATAAATCTTAAAAAAAAGAAGTGTAGTATTAGGAAGAGTTTGCAGGCATAATTTAGAAGATAATTCTGTCCTAGGGAATGGCGTTACCATCCATTCAGCTGGGCAAGTCAGATTCTTAGAATTTGTCCTTGACGTATTCCTCTCTCTTAACCCTCCATAGGTTTTGTTGATATTACATCTTAAGCTGCTAAACAGTCCACCTCTCCCATCTCCACCACCTCCACTGTAGCATTTTTTCACAGTGGCTTCTTAAAATTCCTTCTGAATGGTCTCTCCACATCCACCCATGCTCTTTTCAATTCTCTTCTCCATGTAGCAACCAAAGTGATCTTTTAAAAGAGCCCATGTCTTTTTTTGTCAAAACTCTTTAAGTGGCTCCCACTTAACATGGTACAAAAAAGTCTTCATGATTAGCTCCCTGTCTACACATCTGGTCTTATTTCACACCTTTCTCAAATATCATTATACATTTTCTTTTATAGAACAAATTATCATTTACATTGACTTAATTTTTGTGTAATCAATTTGTCTTTTTCTTACCAGAGGAGTCCATATACTATATGGACTCTGCCTCTGATTTTGCATCCCAGTTGTGTGATTGTGAGAAATCATTTAACCTAAAGCCATCTCAGTTTTCTCATCACTAAAGCAAAAAATAAGAATAAGAATAAATGTATCTCATTGAGCAGTTATGCAGATAAAATGGAATGATAATCATAAGAGTTTTTAGAACAGTGCCTGGCACATTGTCCATGCAGTTTGGATGAGAACTGCTAGTTATAGAATGTACATTCCATCACATCACACCAAAAATCTATTAGGCATATCAGTGCTTTTACATGATGCCTGATATAATTGTCTAATTTCTCAATAAATATTTCTTGAGTAAGCAAAGAATAAATAATATAAAAACAAAAGTGAATACAACTATGTCATAGAATACCATTTCATACTTATAAAATTAAAGCGATAATGTAAATATATATTGACAGGAAGTCCAACTGATTTCTGTATTTTGGTTTTACAAGATGATGATGTAGGTACAAATCCTAAGACTTACATCCCAAGAAACACAAATTTTGTTAGTGTTCTGATTCAGCTCATTTGGTGATCTTGGTTTTCCATAACTAGACTCAAAAGATATGGCTATAAAAGCAAGACTACCAATTTATTGATTTAGAATGAGATATTTAATTATACAATGTACAAGAAAATTAGTGTTTTTGCTAGCACATCCCCTACTTTCTAGGAAAGTATATAAAAAAACAAATTATTATAGGAAATATATCTGTTAGGCATGGAATCAGAGCAAAGGGAGTGGTTGGATGATATTTGTAAATAGTTACATCAGGCTATGATACTGACACAGCCATCTTCCCTCTGGATACAATGACCTATAGACAGAGCACCTCCCCCTGGGTTGTCCTGACCCAGTTTCCCTCTTGGTGAAAGTGTATCTTTTGCTCGACATTGTACAGGCTACTTGTTTGTGTTTATATTTTTCTTCTTTTTCAGATCATTGCTTAGATTGAATTGCTACAGCTATATTCCAGTCTTAAGGGAACAATTTGGTCTTCCTTTCATTAGACTTAGGCATTTCTTGAATCTCCTTGGTAATAGTTCTATAGTTCTACAAATTTATTTTAGGGTATTTTTGTTGTTGTCATTTGTTTGCTTTTTTTTTTTTTTTGGTCTTTTAACCAAGAGTCAGTTTCATTTTTTTGTGTCAAGATTTCATTGCTTTCATTCTGGAGCTAACTACTGATGTCTACAACATGCCAAATAACTGATATTTTTAAAAAGACTTTTATTCTCAAGTTTGCACTATTTTTTATATAAAAAGGACAATTGAGTTATTTTTATAGTTGTTGTTTTTAAAGCAACCTGCCAAAATTCAATTTAGGGAGTCTTATAGAATAAATGAGAAAAGAAAGGAACAATGTGCAGACTTGGAAGCAGCATTTTGGACACACCTAAACCCAAAACTTACACAGAAACTAGGAGGTAAGCAAGGATGCTGCTTTCTTCAATTTATGAGCAGTCATAGAACTGACTTTTATTTAAAATGATGTAAACAGGGGCGCCTGGGTGACTCAGTCGGTTAAATGCCTGACTCTTGATTTTGACTCAGGTCATGATGTCATCATGTTCCTGGGATCCAGCCCTGTCTAGCTCAGTGCTCAGCAGGGTGTCTGCTTCAGGATTCCCTCTGCCTACTCCTGCACCCCACCCCGCTCACATGATCTCTCTCTCTCTCTCAAATAGATAAATATTTAAAAAATAAAATGACTTAAACATTCCCTCCTGATGAATGAATATTCACAAATTGTTGAAACTTTAAATTTTTCTTCTTGTTGGATTACAGAAAGAAATGTCACTTTATAGTTATTTCATAAGTATTTATGTGAGAGATGACTTTAAAACTATTGTTAAGTACAGTAAAATTTCCATTTACTTGGACTAATCAGGGAGGAAAAGCTAGTTGGAATGTAATGAAATGTCTGAAGGGATTTTTGTTGTTTTCAAAGCTAGTGATAAATCACACAGGCTAACTCCAGCCTCTATTAATGAGACATTCAAAGAATTCGTAGGTAGCATATTGGTTGCTTTAAAATACAATTAATATCCAAACAAGATCTCAGAAGAAATGATACAAATATTTAAGGGAATAGGACTCCTACTATTAATTTTTCAAACTTATTTTCCATAATTATACAAAACTGTATTCTAAGAACCATTTCAAATCATTGCAAGGTTGAGGTCTGTAAGGCACAACTAAGGACTTTAAACTACATTACGAACTTCGTAGGTGGAAAGTTGAAGTAGTTATTTTTTTAAATAGTAGCTTCATGTGTTTTATGGTCTTTGAAATTTTTTAGGCCTGCACATTCCTAATTATGATTACAATTACTGGCTCAGTTAAAGTTGAATGCGTGATTACATAGGAGTTAGATATTTTAACTCAGTAATTGCCAGTGATTAATTTTATTTTTCCAGATTGTTTTTTGTTTGAATTTGAAAAGTTGGCTTATTATTTCCTTGAACTATAATTGCCTCTAAATTATGCACAAGGCTCTAAGTTCTGAGTTAATTATATCCTAGTGAGCTCTTTTAAATCAAACTCAGAAATTTCAAGGTGCACACATCATAAAAACCCGTTAAATCCTTTAACATGTGTCTGGGTAAAGAACCACCATGCATGATTGATGACAGAGGCTTTTTGAAGTCCTTTCAATTCTGTGATGCCAGTCATTAAAGGCATTGAAATTCATCTCTATTGAAGAACTTAGAGAGATTCACAAAATTAAGATTATGCTGGTGAATCTCCGGCCAATGCCTTTTATCCCAGCTTCTTTAGGAAGCACAAGCTCCTGGTCTGAATTATGGAAAAAATGTAGGCAAAGAAAGTGTCAGGTTACAACCGTTTTATTTAACCTATATTCATCATATACCCCCAAATGAAAAACAAAGTGGCATAATAAATAGCAGAATGAAAAATCCTGAAGGCAAAGTATGGAGATGTCTCAGTGATGTTACAATTGATTCTTAAAATAAAGAAGTCGTTGTAATGAAATATTCCTTCACTTACCTGCTCATTTATTTCAAAAATGACATGGACTTCTGACTCAAGAGACTAATGCAGAAAGTCATTCACTTTTCGTTCCTCTGATACTGTATAGAAATAAAATCTTTTTTTTTTAAGTACAAACCCTAAACAATGAAGTCAACCCTGAGATAGGGTTAAAGAGTGAAAAAGGAGAAAGATAAACATATTTCTGGAAGACTAAAAGCAGTTGGAAACACACTGATGTGTTGAAATGTATCATAAAGCAAAGAGAGCAACATTTCATAATATGTACAACAAAACTTCAGTGGAGTCAGGACTCTTAACTTCTGGGTAAAGGAGAGAGTGACCAAGGGCTTGAAAACATGGCACTAATTAATTATGTCTTTTTGGACAGCTACTCCAAGTAGCCCCCCTACACATATCCTTACTTCATCTACAAATGAAAAAAAAAAAAAAGAAACACACTGGTATCATACTTACTTTAGCAACATTGGATGTGAAAAAATAAAGCCTTTCATGTGGAAAGCCTTCACATTTTTGAAGACTTTTTTTGAGGTTCAGCTGAATTACTAATCAAGAGTGAGAGCAAGAGTTATTTTTAGATATGTAAGAATTCATAAACTGCTTTTCATTCACTCTTCCTGAGAAAGGCATTTGAGGATATACATCAGAAAAACTGGGGGTAAAACCGACAAAGAGGTAAAAGAACTAGCCTCGAAATGACATGATCATGATGCTAAAAGGAGCGCTTTGAAGCAGACCCGAAAAAAGCAAAACTGAAAATTAAAAAAAAAAAAATGTGATTAAAAGAAATTAAATGAAGAGGTGGAGAATTTGAGCAGATAAGGAGAAATTATTTTAAAAAATCAAGAGGAAATTCTAAATTGGGAAACATCACTGAAATTAAGAATCAAATGGGTGTGTTTAGCAGCAGGATGGAAATAACGAAAGATAGAATTAGTGAGAGAATTAGTAATTGTACATATATCAGAAGAAAATATCCAGACCAAAGCATAGAGAAATCAAAGGATGGGGCATAAGACACAGTGCATATGAAATTTTTTAAAAGCCTAACATATGTGTAAATAGTGTCCAAAAAGTAGAAGAGAAAGAAAATAGCATAAAAACAATATTTGAAAAGATAATGGCTGAGAATTTTCCAAAACTTTTCAAAGACAATTAAATCACAGATTCAAGAAATTCTATAACCCTAAGTAAAATTTTTTAAAAAAACAAACAGAATAAATCACTTAAGCTGGTGAAGTCATAGCAATGAAAAGCAAACACATAAAGAAGAGGAAAAAGACATATTACATTCAAAAGAGCAATAAGAATGAGAGCTAACCTTGAGCACAAAATATAAAGTCAAGGGACAATGCAATGATGTCTTCAAAGTGTTGGAAGGAGAGGGGCTTAAAATCCCTCTGGCCTGGGATTCTGTAATCGTTAACAATATTGTTCAAAAAATGAGGGAAAATAAAGAAGATTTAAATAATAGAAAAAAAAAGGAAATACTGATATAATTCAACAGCAGCAGAATCCTATTAAAGAAACTACTTAGGAGAATTCTTCAGACAGAGAAATTATGGAGATTCTGGAAAAAAACAGGAGCAATAGGAAAAGTAAATATGTGCATAAATATGAATGTTGATTTATAAAATCAACAATAAAATTTATGTGGATATATATCATATATACTATATATAATATATATACTATATAATATTTGATATATATAATATCCAAGATTAAAGTAAAAACATTAGAGAGGAGGATGTAAAAGCAGTTATAATATTCTAAAGTCTTTGAAAATTGTAACAGTACTAATTTTTGTATAGACTTTGTCAAGCATATATATGACATTTGTAGGAACACAACTAACAGGATACAAAAACACATAATTAACAAGCTAATATGTACAAAGACATATGAGCAGAAAGAACTTAAAGTTGATTTGGGGATGTAGTATTGGAGTAGAGGAGAGATAGAATGGAATACTGTTGCTTTCATTATATAAGCTCTTTTGACCTGTTTGATTTTTTAATATATTAATGTGTTTATTAAAATTATTTTACAATTACATATCTTGGTGTAGCTGAAAGTTGCATGTCTTTGAATCAGGTAGCTCTGAGTCTAAATCCTGCTTTGCCACTAATTAATTGGTGACATTTGCATGTTACTTTAACTTGTGAACAGAATATTGTGTTTGTAAAGGTTATTTACAATACATATTCAGAGTCTGTTAGTATTTATAACATATATTTCATATTTTTTCACTTAACAATACTTTATATATTATTTATTTGTCAATAAAACCAATTTTACAATATTGTTTTGAAATGTCAAAAGAATGTCCCATTGCAATACGTGCCCTCCTTAATACCAAATATTGCAATGAGCACTGGGTGCTATACAAAAACAATGAATCATGGAACACTACATCAAAAACTAATGATGTACTGTATGGTGACTAACATAACATAACAATAAAAAAAAAGAATATGCCATTATATACAAATCACAATTTGTTCTTTCAATGCCCTAATTTTAACAACTTACTTAGTTTCCATATTTTTTTTGCAGTTGTAAACAATGCCATGATAAGCATTCTGAAAACTAAATTTTGGTGTATATCATAGGAATATTACTTTAGGATTAAGCACTAGAAGTGGAATTCCTAGGACACATAACATGTGCATTATTAAGGAGTTTATTTCATATTGCCAAATTGTCCTCAAAAAATTTTGTAAAACTTTTCTATTCATTGTTTATGTATGAAATAGAAGTGCCGGGGCACCTGGGTGGCTCAGTCGTTAAGTGTCTGCCTTCGGCTCAGGTCATGATCCTAGGGTTCTGGGATCGAGCCCTGCATCGGGCTCTCTGCTCTGCGGGAAGCCTGCTTCTCCCTCTCCCACTCCGCCTGCTTGTGTTCCCTTGCTCTCTGTGTCTCTCTCTGTCAAATAAATAAATAAAATCTTTAAAAAAAAAAAAAAAGAAATAGAAGTGCCTATATCTCTATAGTCTTAACACACTGAATATTATATTTCTTTATATATTTTGCCAATATCATGTGCTTAAAAGTACTTTCTCCCATCCTCAGTATATCTGTTTGTATATTTGTATATTTCTGCACTTTGTTACTTTTTAACTTTGTACTATACTTTAATACATAGTCCTTATTTATCAATCTTCTTTTACAAGATATTCATGACTATTCTCAATAATACACACAAAAATAATATTAAATGTGTCGGGCACATTTAATTCATTAATTTATTCAATACTCCCTCAGCCATGTGTGGTTTGACAAGACGATGTAGTGATGGTGTGTGGGGTGCTTTTGGTGTTTTCTGAAAATGAATTAAATTTCTCTAATTATTGCGTGAGTGTGTAGGGGAAGGTTGAATAGACTAAACAATAGAAATCTAGTACAAAAATGTATATGGGGATTATATTTTTCTAGATCTTGTCCATTATAATATGTGTTTGTTTCCTTTACACACTTCAGATTTATTGTGCATAAAATTCTTGGGTCACTAACATTTTCACTCAGTCCTCATGGTGATGATCCCTTGTCTTCTAGCATTTAGTATAGTATTAATCTATATCCTCCGAAAAGCAGATGATGAGATAGAGGGAAGAGAACAAGGGCTTTATTGGTGGAACAGACTCTGAAGATAAAGGCAAAGAAGCAGGAGTGGGCAGAGAACATATAGACTGGGATATGGATCTGAAACTTGTGTAAGGGAAGAAGGAAGGAAAGCTAGCTGGGCAGCGAAAGCCTCCAATGGATTGTGAGGCATCTGATGGAGTCTTGGCCAACTCTGCAGGAAGCCCCAGAGTGAAAAATTCCCCTTAAGGAATCCCAAACTGAGTAGAAATAATCTTTTTTTTTTTTTTTTCTCATTCTGTGACTTGTCTTCTCATTGTCTTAAAAGGTCTTTTGTACAGCAATACTTTTTATTTTGATCAAGATTTTTATGGGCCATGCTTTTGGTGTTATATCCAAGAACTCTTTGCTTAACCTAAAGCCTTCAGTAATTTTCTTTTTTTTTTTTTAATTTTTTTATTCTTATGTTAATCGCCATACATTACATCATTAGTTTTAGATGTAGTGTTCCATGATTCATTGTTTGTGCATAACACCCAGTGCTCCATGCAGAATGTGCCCTCCTCAATACCCATCACCAGGCTAACCCATCCTCCCACCCCCCTCCCCTCTAGAACCCTCAGTTTGTTTTTCAGAGTCCATCGTCTCTCATGGTTCGTCTCCCCCTCCGATTTCCCCCCCTTCATTCTTCCACTCCTGCTACCTTCTTCTTCTTTTTTTTTTTTCTTAACATATATTGCATTATTTGTCTCAGAGGTACAGATCTGAGATTCAACAGTCTTGCACAATTCACAGTGCTTACCAGAGCACATACCCTCCCCAGTGTCTATCACCCAGTCACCCCATTCCTCCCACCCACCCCCCACTCCAGCAAACCTCAGTTTGTTTCCTGAGATTAAGAATTCCTCATATCAGTGAAGTCATATGATACATGTCTTTATCTGTTTGACTTACTTTGCTCAACATAATACCCTCCAGTTCCATCCACGTCATTGCAAATGGCAAGATCTCATTCCTTTTGATGGCTGCATAATATTCCATTGTATATATATACCACATCTTCTTTATCCATTCATCTGTCAATGGACATCTTGGCTCTTTCCATAGTTTGGCTATTGTGGACATTGCTGCTATAAATATTGGGGTGCACGTACCCTTTTGGATCCCTACTTTTGTATCTTTGGGGTAAATACCCAGTAGTGCAATTGCTGGATCATATGGTAGCTCTATTTTCAACTTTTTGAGGAACCTCCGTACTGTTTTCCAGAGTGGCTGCACCAGCTTGCATTCCCACCAACAGTGTAGGAGGGTTCCCCTTTCTCTGCATCCTGGCCAACATCTGTCGTTTCCTGACTTGTTAATTTTAGCTATTCTGACTGGTGTGAGGTGGTATCTCATTGAGGTTTTGATTTGGATTTCCCTGATGCCGAGCGATATAGAGCACTTTTTCATGTGTCTGTTGGCCATTTGGATGTCTTCTTTGGAAAAATGTCTGTTCATGTCTTCTGCCCATTTCTTGATTGGATTCTTTGTTCTTTGGATGTTGAGTTTGATGAGTTCTTTATAGATTTTGGATACTAGCCCTTTATCTGATATGTCATTTGCAAATATCTTCTCCCATTCTGTCAGTTGTCTTTTGGTTTTGTTGACTGTTTCCTTTGCTTTGCAAAAGCTTTTTATCTTGATGAAGTCCCAATAGTTCATTTTTGCCCTTGCTTCCCTTGCCTTTGGCAATGTTTCTAGGAAGAAGTTGCTGTGGCTGAGGTCGAAGAGGTTGCTGCCTGTGTTCTCCTTTAGGATGTTGATGGACTCCTGTCTCACATTGAGGTCTTTCAACCATTTTGTGTCTATTTGTGTGTGTGGTGTAAGGAAATGGTCCAGTTTCATTCTTCTGCACGTGGCTGTCCAATTTTCCCAACACCATTTGTTGAAGAGACTGTCTTTTTTCCATTGGACATTCTTTCCTGCTTTGTCAAAGATTAGTTGACCATAGAGTTGAGGGTCCATTTCTTGGCTCTCTATTCTGTTCCATTGATCTATGTGCCTGTTTTTGTGCCAGTACCATACTGTCTTGATGATGACAGCTTTGTAATAGAGCTGGAAGTCCGGAATTGTGATGCCGCCAGCTTTGCTTTTCTTTTTCAACATTCCTCTGGCTATGCGGGGTCTTTTCTGGTTCCATACAAATTTTAGGATTATTTGTTCCATTTCTTTGAAAAAAGTGGATGGTATTTTGTTGGGGATTGCATTGAATGTGTAGATTGCTCTAGGTAGCATTGACATCTTCACAATATTTGTTCTTCCAATCCATGAGCATGGAATGTTTTTCCATTTCTTTGTGTCTTCCTCAATTTCTTTCATGAGTATTTTATAGTTTTCAGAGTACAGATCCTTTGCCTCTTTGGTTAGATTTATTCCTAGGTATCTTATGGTTTTGGGTGCAATTGTAAATGGGATCGACTCCTTAATTTCTCTTTCTTCTGTCTTGTTGTTGGTGTATAGGAATGCCACTGACTTCTGTGCATTGATTTTATATCCTGCCACTTTACTGAATTCCTGTATGAGTTCTAGCAGTTTTGGGGTGGAGTCGTTTGGGTTTTCCACATAAAGTATCATATCCTTTGCAAAGAGTGAGAGTTTGACTTCTTTGCTGATTTGGATGCCATTTATTTCTTTTTGTTGTCTGATTGCTGTGGCTAGGACTTCCAATACTATGTTGAATAGCAGTGGTGATAGTGGACATCCCTGCCGTGTTCCTGACCTTAGGGGGAAAGCTCTCAGTCTTTCCCCACTGAGAATGATATTCGCTGTAGGTTTTTCATAGATGGCTTTTATGATATTGAGGTATGTACCCTCTATGCCTA
Organism: Mirounga angustirostris; assembly: GCF_029215605.1. Taxonomy (NCBI): domain Eukaryota; kingdom Metazoa; phylum Chordata; class Mammalia; order Carnivora; family Phocidae; genus Mirounga; species Mirounga angustirostris. The sequence goes on along the minus strand of NW_026991709.1, from coordinate 86,857,053 downwards.
TACTCTGAAGAGTTTTGATCAAGAAAGGATGCTGTACTTTGTTAAATGCTTTTTCTGCATCTATTGAGAGGATCAAATGATTCTTGTTCTTTCTTTTGTTAATGTATTGTATCACGTTGATTGATTTGTGGATGTTGAACCAACCTTCCAGCCCAGGGATAAATCCCACTTGTTTGTGGTGAATAATCCTTTTAATGTACTGTTGGATCCTATTGGCTAGTATCTTGGTGAGAATTTTTGCATCCATATTCATCAGGGATATTGGTCTGTAATTCTCCTTTTTGATGGAGTCTTTGTCTGGTTTGGGGATCAGGTAATGCTGGCCTCATAAAATGAGTTTGGAAGTTTTCCTTCCATTTCTATTTTTTGGAACAATTTCAGAAGAATAGGTATTAATTCTTCTTTAAATGTTTGGTAGAATTCCCCTGGGAAGCCATCTGGCCCCGGGCTCTTGTTTTTTGGGAGATTTTTGATGACTGCTTCAATTTCTTTAGTGGTTATAGGTCTGTTCAGGTTTTCTATTTCTTCCTGGTTCAGTTTTGGTAGTTGATACATCTCTAGGAATGCATCCATTTCTTCCAGATTATCTAATTTGCTGGCATAGAGTTGCTCATAATATGTTCTTATAATTGTTTGTATTTCTTTGGTGTTGGTTGTGATCTCTCCTCTTTCATTCATGATTTTGTTGATTTGGGTCATTTCTCTTTTCTTTTTGATAAGTCTGGCCAGGGGTTTATCAATCTTGTTAATTCTTTCAAAGAACCAGCTCCTAGTTTCGTTGATCTGTTCTACTGTTCTTTTAGTTTCTATTTCATTGATTTCTGCTCTGATCTTTATTATTTCTCTCCTCCTGCTGGGTTTAGGCTTTATTTGCTGTTCTTTCTCCAGCTCCTTTAGGTGTAGGGTTAGGTTGTGTACTTGAGACCTTTCTTGTTTCTTGAGAAAGGCATGTATTGCTATACTTTCCTCTTAGGACTGCCTTTGCTGCATCCCAAAGATTTTGAATAGTTGTGTTTTCATTTTCATTGGTTTCCATGAATTTTTTAAATTCTTCTTTAATTTCCTGGTTGACCCATTCATTCTTCAGTAGGATGCTCTTTAGCCTCCATGTATTTGAGTTCTTTCCGACTTTCCTCTTGTGATTGAGTTCTAGTTTCAAAGCATTGTGGTCTGAAAATAGGCAGGGAATGATCCCAATCTTTTGGTACCTGTTGAGACCTGATTTGTGACCTAGGATGTGATCTATTCTGGAGAATGTTCCATGGGCACTAGAGAAGAATTTGTATTCCATTGCTTTGGGATGGAATGTTCTGAATATGTCTGTGAAGTCCATTTGGTCCAGTGTGTCATTTAAAGTCTTTATTTCCTTGTTGATCTTTCGCTTAGACGATCTATCCATTTCAGTGAGGGGGGTGTTAAAGTCCCCCACTATTATTGTATTGTTGTCGATGTGTTTCTTTGCTTTTGTTATTAATTGGCTTATATAATTGGCTGCTCCCATGTTAGGGGCATAGATATTTACAATTGTTAGATCTTCTTGTTGGATAGACCCTTTAAGTAGGATATAGTGTCCTTCCTCATCTCTTATTATAGTCTTTGGTTTAAAAACTAATTTTCTGATATAAGGAATGCCACCCAGCTTTCTTTTGGTGTCCATTAGCATGGTAATTGGTTTTCCACTCCCTCACTTTCAATCTGGGGGTGTCTTTGGTTCTAAAATGAATCTCTTGCAGACAGCATATTGATGGGTCTTGTTTTTTAATCCAATCTGATAGCCTGTGTCTTTTGATTGGGGCATTGAGCCCATTTACATTCAGGGTAACTATTGAAAGATAGGAATTTAGTGCCATTGTATTGCCAGTAAGGTGACTGTTACTGTACATTGTCTGTGTTCCTTTCTGATCTATGTTGCTTTCAGGCTCTCTCTTTGCTTAGAGGACCCCTTTCAAGATTTCTTGTAGGGCTGGTTTTGTGTTTGCAAATTCCTTCAGTTTTTGTTTGTCCTGGAAGCTTTTTATCTCTCCTTCTATTTTCAATGACAGCCTAGCTGGATAGAGTATTCTTGGCTGCATATTTTTCTCATTTAGTGCTCTGAATATATCCTGCCAGTCCTTTCTGGCCTGCCAGGTCTCTGTGGATAGGTCTGTTGCCAATCTAATGTTTCTACCATTGTAGGTTACAGATCTCTTCTCCCAAGCTGCTTTCAGGATTTTCTCTTTGTCTATGAGACTTATAAGTTTTACTATTAGATGTTGGGGTGTTGACCTATTTTTATTGATTTTGAGGGGGGTTCTCTGTGCTTCCTGGATTTTGATGCCTGTTTCCTTCCCCAAATTAGGGAAGTTCTCTGCTATAATTTGCTCCATTATACCTTCTGCCCCCCCCCTCTTTCTTCTTCTTCTGGGATCCCAATTATTCTAATGTTGTTTCATCTTATGGTATCGCTTATCTCTCGAATTCTGCCCTTGTGATCCAGTAGTTGTTTATCTCTCTTTTTCTCAGCTTCTTTATTTTCCATCATTTGGTCTTCTATATCACTGATTCTCTCTTCTGCCTCATTTATCCTAGCAGTTAGTGCCCCCATATTTGATTGCACCTCATTAATAGCCTTTTTGATTTCAAGTTGGTTAGATTTTAGTTCTTTTACTTCTCCAGAAAGGGTTTCTCCAATAACTTCCATTCTTTTCTCAAGCCCAGCTAGTATCTTTAAAGTGATGATTCTGAACTCTAGACCTGACATCGTACTAATGTCCATATTGGGTAGGACCCTGGCAGTCGGTCGGTACTACCTCTTGGTTTTTTTTTGTTGAGGTGATTTTTTCCATCTTGTCATTTTGTGCGGAGGAGAATAGATTAATGAGAGAACAAAATGCTAGCAGAGTAACAATGTCCCTAGAAAATATATGCTAAACAAATCAGAAAAGACCTGAAGCAGTGGAAAAAGAAAGGGAAAGAGAGAAAAAAGAAAAAGAAAAAGATAAAGATAAAAACAAACAAAAACAGAACAAAACAAAACAACAACAAAAAACCCAGAATGTGATCAGATATGATCAGGCTGGTATATAGATCAGTGCCACACACTAGATTTTGGGTGTATTTGGTCTGTTAGAAGAAAGTGCCTCCCAAAATTTTAAAGATAGAAAAACTTATATATGTACAAAAATAAGGGTTGATATGATGAAGGATGGAATATGACTGTAAAGATGGAAATTATAAAAAATTTTATAAAAGGAATTGGTAAGAAGTTTGAAAAAAGAAAGAAGAGGATTTAAAAAAAGAAAAAAGAAAAAAAAAGGGAGAGAATGTGATCAGGCAGGGGAGTAGAAAAAAACCATATACTAGAGATTTAGGGTATATTTTGATCTGTTAGAAGAAACTATCTCAAAATTTTAAAGAGAGAACAACTTATATATATATATGCCAAAAATATGGGTAACTACTATGAAGGGATAGAATATGACTCCAAAAATGAAAAATAAAAATGTTTTTTAAAAAAGGGATTGATAAGATGTTGGTTGAAAAAGGGAAAAAGAAAAATTCAAAAAAAAGAAAAAAGAAAAAAAGGCAGTTAAAAAAATATTGACTTTGAAAGACTAAAGAATCATGGTAAAAAAGCCATGAATTCTATGTGTAGTATTCCCCTAGCACTGGAGTTCTGCCGTTCTCATCGATCGGTAAACTTGGCCTTGGCTGGCTGTTCTCGCTGATTTTCTGGGGGAGGGGCCTGTTGCCGTGGTTTCCAAATGTCTTTGCCGGAGGCAGAATTGCCCCGCCCTTGCCCCTCCAGGCTAAGTAATCTGCTCGGGTTGCTCTCCAGAGCTTTTGTTCCCTGCGAGCTTTCCGAACAGCTTTGGAGGCAGAGAGTGAAAATGGCGGCCTCCCAGTCTCTGTCCCAGAGGAGCCGAGAACTTGGGGCCCCGCTCCTCAGTGAGCCCCCAGAGAAAAGCAGTCAGTCACTCCCGGCTCCCCAGTCTCCAGCCACACTCCGTGCTCACCGGCCTGTGACTGCGCATTTCTATCTCTGGCACCTGACCCCGGGTGGAGTCTCCAAACCCAGCAGATCCCTGTGGTGCGCTCCCACGCCGCTCCTCCCAGGGGAGGAAGGTGAGTCTCCCCAGATCTGCCGCTTGTTGGGTCCCTGCTGGAGGATCAGTGGCCCGACTGTGCCGCGGATCATGGTTTATGGCAACCCCGAGCTGAGAGCCCGTGCCTGGGCTCCGCCTCTGTAGCTGGTTTCCCTGCTCCGATACCTGGGAGCTCTGCCACACTCAGGCACCCCCGGTCTTTCTGTGACCCCGAGGGTCCTGAGATCACACTGTTCCGGGGGGTTCCACCCCCCGCTTAGCCACCTGAGTGACGTCCCTCAGCGGAGCAGACTTTTAAAAGTTCCAATTTTGTGCTCCGCGGCTCTATCACTTGCCAGAAGCGGGTGATGGAGGCCCCTCCCCCACCATCTATCCTCCCGAATATCACCTCGGATTCACTTCTCCGCACGTCCTACCTTCCAGAAAGTGGTGGCTTTTCTGTTCAGAGAGTTGTTGCTATTCTTTTCTTTGATCTCATGTTGAGTTCATAGGTGGTCAGAATGGTTTGATCCCTATCCAGCTGAATTCCTGAGAGGAGACGAAATCCAGGTCTCCTACTCCTCCACCATCTTGCTCTGCCCCCAATTTTCTACTTTGTTTTCTTACAGAAATTTTATTGTTTTTTTTTCTTTCACATTTAGGTCTATGATGATCCATTTTTAATTAACTTTTATATAAGATATGAAATAGGGGTTGAGGTTCATTTTTTTTGTTTCTTTTTGGCATATGATATTCAGTTTTCTAGCAATCAGCCAACTTTTCCCCAACTAAACTTGTCTTATACCTACTTCAGATATGTGTAGGTCTGTTTCTAGATACTTCTCTCAATTTCATCAGCCTGTTTATCTATCTTTATGCCAGTAAAACACTTTCAATTATCATAGCTTTAAAATGTTTTGATTTTGTAGGGTGATACCTACCTCATATTTTTTCCTTAAAAACTTTTTAAAATTCTTTTAGAATCTTTACTTTTCTCTTTGAATTTTAGAACCAATTTGCCACATTCCATAAAAATGTCCTATAGAAGTTTTTGTTATTCTTGACCCAAAGATCTCACCATTTCTAATTATTTATTTAACTGGTGTTGATTGGAAACTTTTCCTGGTATGGGGCAGAACTGCTTGGATGTCTTTTCCATGTAGCTTAAGCATAGCAATAAAATAAAGTAATAGTTGGGAAAAAATAATTGAATTATAATTTAATTAGTAGAATTAAATTAATAGATAATGTGGAGAAGTTGATATCACTATGATATTGAGCTTGCCCATTACTGAATGGGCAAAATATTATATATTTTGCATTTATTCAGGTCTGTTTTATGACCTTCAAAAGTTTAGGAATACTTTCCCAAAAGGTCTTATCCCTTTTGGTAGATTTATTTCTAGATACTTCATAGTTCTATTTGCTTTAATAAGTCAAATACTTTTTAAAATCTCATTTCCTAAATGATCATTGCTAATGTATATAAACACCATTTAATTTTTCTTTTTATCTTGTATTCAACAACACTGGAAAATATTCTAACTGATTCTAATTATTTACTCTAGATTTCTTTTGATTTTCTTAGCTGATAATCTTATTTTCATGAATGTTCATATTCTGTTTCTCTCCTTTTATCTCTAACTTCTCCTCTTTCTCCTGCTCCTCCTGCTGTCAAGTATTCCAGTGTGATGTTACATAATACTGACAGTGAGTGCCCCAGTTTTGTCCTTGACATTACAGGGAAAGTTTCTTAAGTTTCAAAATAAGCCATTTGCTTTACTATATATTTGATTGATACCCTTTAAGAAGTTAAGAAAGTTCTTATCTATTACTTGTTAAGAGTTTGTTGGTGTATTGTAAAAAATATTAAATATCAAAAATGGAATCACTGTATTAAAGCAAAATTTAACTACATGTATTGTGATTACTGGTAGACTTACTTCTATAATGTGTTTTTCCATTTTCTTTTTAACGGGAATTTTTTTTCTTTGTCAGTGATACATTCCAGATCCCATCCTGGGTCTACTGAATTAGTAACTGTTTAAAGGGTAAGAGGCGGAGTAGGAGTCTGTATTAAAGAAGAGAACCTTTCCAGGTCAAGCGAATGATAAGATAGTTTTCAAAACTATATCCGCTGAATAAAGTGCAAGCTCCTTGCTCCTTAACAAAGAAAACATTCCCATCATAAAGGCTTTTCCTTATTTCTCCGAGCCATATCTCTTGTCTTTCCCTCTCATATTTTGTGTTCCTGTGATGCTGAACTTCCTTGGGTTATGCTGTACTCTTAATATAAATGCTTTTCCTTTTTCAGTGTTCCCCAGATATGGCCGCTATCTACTCACCATTTAACAGTCACTCGGTTGTGTCAGCTTGGGTTAGGCTGAAGATGTAATTAGTCACCTGTCTCTCTGTCACATCACAGGGCATTAGAAATCTCTGCTCAGGGCCTCTGTCAGTTCTTTGAGGTTGGGACTTGTGTCTTATGCACCAGTAAGTTCCCAGTGCCTAGAGTAATATATACACATGGTCACTGCCCAACACAAGCTTCTGAAATGGAACTAATCTTTTCATACAGAAAGCTCAAAATTGAACATGGTGTTTTGTTTTGTTTTGTTTTGTTTTGTTTTGTTTTGTTTTGTTTCCTGAACCTTCATCTGTACTACTTGGGGCAGGTTTCAAACTCTGACTATGACATTGGGTCTTTTCCAGTGCTCTTCAGTAATGCCAAGTGCTTATTTGATGTACCAGCACCTTTCTTCTCTCAGAGTGATTTTAAAGCTCATCTCTCAAGTCATTTAACTGTTTCATGACAACAAAGTCTTTGAGTGGGAACACATTCACAAGTCAACACATAACTTCTCCACAGGGGGGAAAATGACAGAATATATCTCTGTGTTTCTACAGATAGAGGCACGAAAAACTGTGGGGTTTTATTTTTTCCTGTTACATCCTAGCGACATCCATTGACAAGCATTTTGAAAAACAGCCATATATGAAAGAAGTGACTTTAGAAAAGTAGGAAAAGGAAAAGTTTGAGGGAAGAATTTTAAAATGTATTAAAAATCATCAATATTTGGTGACAGATACCCAATTTCTATTAGGGAAAAAAATACAGTGGCATCCTTTTATTTCCTGGCTTTTAGTCTTAGTTACTGAGTCTTCCTGTTCCATTCCTATCATGGACTAAAGTTCTCATAAGCAAGACATATAGTTCTATTTGTCCCAGGGAATAAACTTTATTTAGACCCTCACCTACAACATCATATGAACATGGTAATGATTAGTTATATTTGGTTATTATAGTTTATTAAGTCCCAGCAAGTCATTAATATAGCAAACCTGCTCTTTAAAAGAATTCAGATTATTTGTCAAGCACTTTTAAGAATTACACAGGACTAAAGCTGTTAAATAAATAGTTGTCTTGACTAATAAAAAGATTTCCCAAAAACAGAACCAAGAAAGATTCTCTCATACTCACTGTTGGCCCTGCTCTCTGGAGCAACTTTGACCTCTGCCTGTTCTTACCCGGTGATAAAAAATCCTTAAAGTTATATAGATCTTCACAATTTACAGATTGTTCTCGCATATGCTTTCTTGGGTAATTCACTGAACAACTTTAAGAGGGCGTTTTACATCATTTCATTTTTGTGCAGGTATAGCCAAGACCCCAAGAAGATAACAGGGCTGACTTCACTCAAAAGCTTTCATGCTAACATGCAGACTCAGACCAAGTGACCCCAGCACCACTGAACCCAAGCAAGTCATGTTGTGGCAGTGACAGTAAACTCTAAAGGACTGTTTACATTTTAGATACTGTAATATAATATATTTGAAACCATTGGCGAGAGGGTGGCATCATGACTCTTCCAAATCTTTCTTGCCTTGTGTTTTGTCATGGAATTTTCACAGGCTGTCAGTGATAGGAGACAAACAACATGCTTCTATCAAACTTGATTTACAAGAAGGAGAACCAGATGACACTAAGGGTCTTTCCCTAATGGAGACTCTATAACCAGGGCAAGAGCCTTATATTTACTCTGTACCAGAACAGGAAAAATAGATTTACTTAGAGTTTCTGATCTCACCTAAACAAACAAACAGGGGCACCTGGGTGGTTCAGTCAGTTAAGCGTCTGCCTTCAGCTCAGGTCATGATCCCAGGGTCCTGGGATGGAGCCCCGCATCAGGCTCCCTGCTCAGCAGGAAGCCTGCTTCTCCCTCGGCCTGCCTCTCCCCCTGCTTGTGCGTTTTCTCTCTCTCTCTCTCTCTCTCTCTCTCCCTGTCTGTCAAATAAATAAATAAAATCTTTTAAAATAATAAAAATAAAAATAAATAAGACAAACAAACAAAAAGAAACAAATTGTGCTTCCCCTAAAGACAACATTCTCCTCTGTGCACCAGCTCTATCTTACATTTATTTTATTGGCAATGCATGCAACGTCTGATGGGAACATTTATTTCTAGAATTAGTTTGAGCAAATTGTAAATGCCTCCAATGGAACAGCTTGTACTAATAAATAGATCTCCCTCTCACTTCAAAACTTACTACTACATGATTTTAAAGAGCATTTATCAAAAACCCCTAGACAATCCTCTAACTTCTATTGAACCAATTAATTTTATGCAATGAAAAATCTAAAGGAAGTCTCTTGACTGCCTCCCTGACACTTTATATCCTGTGATATTTCATTTTTAGCAAGAAGTGATTGAGAACAATAGACATGACTGTTTTTTAAAATGGTATGTGGGACTCCAATCTACATTTTTTTTCCTTTTATTTGTTAGCAGTACTCTCTGCCTGACACCCACTCTCACTTTGAAGTCTTACCTCATTGTGTCATAACAATGATGTGTCATTTCTTAATTTGGAAGATCTGAGAAAGAAATTAGGTTATCTGGAGAAAGGAATTAGAAATTTATATATATAGTAGAGTCCTTGGAGGTTTTTATTAACATGCCTTATCATGACCATCTTATTTGATTGGGTGGGCAGGCTTTAAAACCTAGGATAAAATGTAGATTCCTTTGTTTGTTGTTTGTTTTTACATGGTGATGTTGAGCCACAAAGTACATAAGACTGCTTTTTTTTTCAAGATTTTTTTTTTTTAACTACAAAAATGCATTTCTTCAAATGAAGCATTATATTCCTGGTTATGGTAATTGTCAGATGATATAAAGGATACTTATTCATCTCCCTTAGGTTTTTGTCTTCAGAGAATGGAATGCCTATTATTATTTCTATTATTATATTATTACACAATTGTTACTCAGCAAATTTTCCATTTTGCTTCTAGCTCTTTAAAACTTATAAAATCTATGGAACATTTAAAATCAAAACCTTGAGAGGCAGCAGAATACTATCTAAATATTCAGCCCTATAAAACTATTTAGCCAGACTTATCAACACAGAAAAGGCAAGAGTGAAAGAAGAAAGAAAAAAGAATCAGTATCAAGAATAAAGAAGGGGACATCACTACATATCTTATAGGAATTAAAAGGATAGTAAGGGGATACTATGAACACAGTTATGCCAGTAAATTCAATAGCTAAGATAAAATAGGCAAGTTCCTTGAAAAACATAAATTACCAAAAATTTCTCAAGAAGAAACTGTAACCTGGGCGCCTGGGTGGTACAGTCAGTTGGGCATCCAACTCTCGGTTTCTGCTTGGGTAGTGATCTCAGGGTTGTGAGATGGAGCCGGTCAGGCTCTGCGCTTAGCACAGTATCTGCTTGGGACTCTTTCTCCCTCTCCTTTTGCCCCTCCCCCACCACTCCCTCTTGCTCACCCTATCTCTCTCTCTCTCTCTCATATCAATAAATAAAATCTTAAAGAAAAAAAGAAGACAAAACTGTAGCCTAAGAAGCTCTATATGTATTAAAGAAATTGAATTCAGAGTTAAACCCTTCCTACCAGAAACCTCTAGGCCTAGATGGTTTCTTTCTTTCTTTTTTTTGAGAGAGAGAGCGAGAGAGTGTGTGTGCACGCTAGTAGGGGGAGGGGCAGAGGGAGAGAGAGAATCCTGAAGCAGACTCCTCTCTGAGCATGGAGCCCAACCCTGAGACCATGACCTGAGTCGAAATCAAGAGGTGGGCCCTTAACCGACTGAGCCTCCCAGGGGCCCCTGGCCTAGATGGTTTCAATGGAAAATTCTACCCAACATTTAAGGTAGCAATATTACAAAGATAATATATAACTTATATTAAATATATACTATAATATTGTAATATATATTGTAATAAATAATGTATAATATGTAATTATATTAGATAACTTATTATGGATAGTGTATAGTTGGAAAGAAATTTTTTTGTATTTAACTTGATAATAACTGCTTTTTCATTGTAGTTTTCAGAATTTTTTTAAGTTTTTATTTTAATTCCAGTTAGTTAACATAAAATGTAATATTAGTTTCAGGGGTACAATATAGTGATTCAGCACTTCCGTACATTACCAGGTGCTCATCACAAGTGTGCTCCTTAATCCCCATCACCTCTTTCACCCATCCCCACACCCCCTCTCCTCTAGTAACCAGTTTGTTCTCTATAACTGAGTGTTTCTTTCTCTCTCTCTCTTTTTTCCCTTTGCTTGTTTGTTTTATTTCTTAAATTCCACATATGAGTAAAATTATATATTTTTCTCTGACTGACTTATTTTGTTTAGCATTTTACTCTCTAGCTCCATCCATGTCATTGCAAATGGCAAGATTTTATTCTTTTTATGACTGAATAATATTCCATTGTGTATATATACCACCCCCTCTTTATCCATACATCAATCAATGGACACTTGGGCTGCATCCATATCTTGGCTATTATAAATAATGCTGCAATAAACATAGGGGTGCATGTATATCCCTTTGAATTAGTGTTTTTGTATTCTTTAAGTAAATATGTAGTAGTGTGATTGCCAGAACATAAGGTAATTCTATTTTTAACTTTTTGAGGAACCTCTATACTGTTTCCCACAGTGGCTGCACCAGTTTGCATTCCCACCAACAATGCACAAGTGTTCCTTTTTCTCCACATGCTCACCAACACATGTTATTTCTTGTGTTGTTGATTTTAGCCATTCTGACAGGTGTGAGGTGGTATCTCATTTGGGTTTCAATTTGCATTTCCCTGATGATAAGTGATGTTGAGCATCTTTTCATGTGTCTGTCAGCCATTTAGATGTCTTCTTTGGAGAAATGTCTGTTCATAACTCCTGCCCAGTTTTTAATTAGATTATTTGTTTTTTGGATGTTGAGTTTGATAAATTCTTTATATATTTTGGATACTAACCAGAAATTTTTATTTAGTGTAATTATTGGTGGAATTGATTTGAATCTACCACTTTAATACTATTTTCTGTTGTTTCATCTATTCTTTGTTTTTCCTTTTTTTCTGTCTTCTTTTGGCTTGAGTTTTTAAATTCCATTTTGCCTTCACTTATAACAAGGCTTATAAATTATGTGTGTGTATGTGTGTGTGTGTATAATGTTTGCTCTAGCGTTTATAATACATCTTTATCTTATTCTCTACATTTAAATAATATTGTACTATTTCATGTAAGTATAAGAGCCTTACAACAGTATAATCTATTTCCTTTTTCCATCTTATGTGTTATAATTGATATACTTTTATTTCTTAATATGTTTAAAAATCCATAATATATCATTTCTATTTTTGCTTTAGGCAATCAACTATCTTCTAAAGTGAATAAGAAAAATATATTTAGATTCACTTTTATCATTTTAGTACTCCTCCTTACTTTGTATAAATCTAAATTTATCTATACCAAAATTTCTGCCTGAAGAACTTCCTTTAATACTTCTAGCACAGGGCGCCTGGGTGGCTCAGTTGGTTAAGCGACTGCCTTCAGCTCAGGTCATGATCCTGGAGTCCCAGGATCGAGTCCCGCATTGGGGTCCCTGCTCGGCAGGGAGCCTGCTTCTCCCTCTGACCCTCCCCCCTCTCATGTGCTCTCTCATTCTCTCTCTCTCAAATAAATAAAATCTTAAAAAAAAAAAAAATACTTCTAGCACAGATCTTCTGCCGAAGAATTCTCACCACAATTGTTGGTATGCAAAGAAAAATTATGGTTTTGTCTTTATTTTTGAAAAAATAGTTTTGTTGGGGATACAATACTGGGTTGGCAATTTAAAAGACAATTTAAACATTTTAAAAGATGTCACTTCATTGCTTTCTGGCTTGCTGTATCCTTATCCTTGTTTCTCTGTGTGTAGTGTTTCTATTTTCTGTCTGCCTTCAAGATAAAATCTTTTTCTTTGGTTTTAAGTGGTGTGACTATGATATGTATGTGTGTGGGTCCTCTGGGCTTTTTAGGTCTGTGGTTTGTTTTCTTCATTTAATTTTGAAAAATTCTCAAAAATTACCTCTTTAAATATGTCTTATGCCTCATTCTGTCTATATTCTCCTTTTGGGACCCCAATTACATTCATATTAGGCCACTTAACATTGTCCCAAGGCTCCTGGATATATTGTTCTCTTTCTTCCTTCCTTCTTCCCTTCTTCCCTCCCTTCTTTCCTACTTTTCTCCCTTCCTTCCTCCCTCCCTCTCCTTCCTTCCCTCTCTTCCTCTCCCTTTCTTTCTTTCTTTCTTTCTTTCTTTCTTTCTTTCTTTCTTTCTTTCTTTCTTTTTTCTTTCCTTCTTTCTTTCTTTCTTTCTTCTTTCTTTCTCTCTTTCTTTCTCTCTCCCTTTCTTTCTCTTCTATTTATGTTTTATTTTGGATAATTTTTATTTACCCTGTATGTAATTCACCTTTTCCACTAGAAACTTTAACATATTAATCATCGCTATTTTAAAAACCCATCTGATTGTTCTAACATCTGGGTCATTTCTCTAGTTCTGTTAATCAGCTATTGACAGTTCTTCTTCTTTTTTTCCTTGCTTCGTTGTGTATCTTGTAGTGTTTGACTGAATGACATTGTGTGGAAAAGAACTATAGAATCTGATGTATGTAGCATTTATGCCAGTAAATGGTAAAGCCTCCACCTCTTTACTTGCCTCTTCTTCAGTGAAGCTCTTAGTGTAAGGAGTGGATTCCATTATATCAACAGTTGAGCTGGGCTTTGTTTTTTTCTTGGAACAGCTGTTTTTGGTGTAGCCCCGGCTTTCGCCTTCCGATGTTTGGCGTCTCTCTGCCTGTGCTTGCCGTGGTGCCTGAGGAGCTGGACGATTTTCCTCAGGGCTCAAATTCTACTCTCAGATTTTGGTAGTACCTGCAGAGCTGTGCCACAGAGTGTGTTTCTCTCCGAGCTCTTGTCCCATGGGACATTGTTTGTACTTGTCATTTAGTGCTAGATTCATCATGCGAATAGGGCAGATTTTGTGTTTTTGGTCAGTTTTAGGCAGAATCCGTGTGCCTGGGCTTCAGGGATGGGGCTTTCTTTCTATTCCTGATTCTCTTTCCTGTGGCAGCCAAACCTGGGTGGTTGTAGAGATTTCCTGCCTTTTCTCCAGTGCTAGCAGATCTCTTTTTGTCAAGAGGGTAGGTTGCTAGGTTCAAGTAGAAGGAGTTTTGCTTCTACCTCTAGCTCAGCAAGAATGGATCTCTGGCTGTGTCCTCAGGATGAGTCTTCCCTTCCCCGTACAGAGTCAGACAGGTTCTACTTCTGCTCCTACACCAGAAGCAATGCATCTTTATGCATACTTTGGGGATGAGAGTGCTTACTTCCCCTTCTTAGCATATTAAGACTTCGGTTTTGTAAAAGGGAACCATTCAGAAAAGTCACCAGCTTTAGCTTGGTCACTAGCAGCTGCCAAGTCACCTCCTTTGTGCCTGTGCCACTGAATAGAACTCCACCTTGTCACTTGTCCTGTCTCCGAATTTTCTAGGCACCTGATGGAGTTCTGTGGGAAAGATGTGAGAGAGCGTGAACTCCTCTTGTGTCTGGTTCTACCAGCCACTCTAGACTAAGATGCCACACTTGGTTTTTAAAAATTTGTTAAACTTCAGCTCATTTCTTTCTATCCTCTTCGTCGTATGTTCTATGTTCTGTGCTCTGGCAAAGGTGAGTGAATTTGTGTGTCCTGGCTCTTTTTAGGTGAGGCGTGTCCTTGTGTGGAATTTAGTTTACTTGATTGCCTTGTGACTCCAGCTCTCTGCTGGGCTTAAGAAAATCATCATTTTATAGATTATATGGCTTTTCTCCAGATTAAGGAGGGACCTCTGCTTTGCACCTTTCAACATTTAAAAGGAAAATAAACTTTCGGCTAATGCCATTACAGTGGGAGGTACATAACAAGCTTTTGAAACCATGTTTTTACTATTGCCCTAGTCTCCTCAAGCCTGTCTCCTCAAGCTTCTGCTCCCCTTCTATTTTAATATCTTGCCAGAAGCTATGGAACAACTTCTAGGTGTCGTACGGTAAGTGTAGAGGCAACCTCTATGCCCTTGCACAGGCAATGAGCTTGGAAAGATACCAAGGAGCACTGGTCAGCTGTACCCTTCTGCTGTCCTCTGTCTTCCCCCCACTGAGCATTGGTTGCTGCCATGGAAGTAGTCATTTCCCTTGCCACCCTGTCCTGGGCTTCTGCTGTGATCAGGATTTCCCTTGCTATCTTGCAAGTTCAATTAAAGTTATATCAACATCATTAACAGCCTACAGCATAAACTCTTTAGTATCCTAAAGTCATTACATTATTAAATTTCACCTGATTATCTAGGAACATCTTTAATATATTAGGTTTGTTCCATTCAGGATCAAAGCAAGGGCCACCCACTTCATTTTGTTGAAATATCTCTTAGATTTCTTCTAATCTGTAATAATCTCACCTCCTCTTATGGTATTTATTTGTTAAAGAAATAGGGTCATTTGCCCCATGAATATACCATATTCTGCATTTTGAAAAAAAAAGGTTTTATAATTACTTAAATCTATTTTATTAAAAATTTAAAATATAATGTTTTCCTTCTCTTTTTAACAATATGGTAACTAGCCAGGATATCAATCAAATGATAAATTAGGCAAGTGTGAAAAAAGGACAGATGGAAGAAAGCAGGAAAGATAGATGCTGACCCAGACTCACTTAGATGAGGTAGAAAAATTGGGGAAGTGAAATTTCATCAGGTTAGGCAACTTTCTCTCTCTCTCATCATCTTGGCGAGTGTTAGAGAAAGGAGTGGTTTGGTAGAATATATCTCCAACCACAAAATGTAACAGTTTTGAAGAACTGGATATCTGATATCCAACTCCACAAATGTGATAAATATGAGTGACATTTAGCCCTCTTATTAACATAAATAACAGTCACAAAAATGGAGCTTTTTTACATGGTTTTACATGGTTTTACATGGACTTGTTAACTCTTTCCAGCTAGACAAGGGGGCACTTACTTGGCTTTTCCAAGCAATATATTGAAAATGAGAATCTTATGTCTACCAAACCTGTTTGAATTAAGTGCCTGGTTATGGATCTCCCTGCTAGATCACTCGGCATCCCCCCCTTCACAATTTTTTAATGTTATAATGAGAGATTCAGGTACATGTTAATATCAGCCTGCAAGCAGAAATTTTGAATTGCAGCAGTAAGCCTAAGGGGGCCATGCAGAGGGAAAAAGAGGACAGTCCCAAGATTTATACGCATCCAAACTTCAGGTCACTTTTCACACTGGCTGGGGCAACCCCTCAGCTTCTCTTTCTGTTGTCGTGCTCTACCCCATCAGCTGGTCTATCCACTTACAGCCTCTTCCATTGGAAATACTGGGCCTTTGTTCTCATCACAATTTCTGTATTCTCACTTAAGTTATGCCTGTTACAGCAAAACGACTTCCATAGAAGAATCGTCAATCCAAGAATATAGGTACCAGCAAATTTTTTCTTGGCAAAGTCATTTCTAATCATCAAAATGTTCCAGATAAGTGATTCCTTTTCTAAGAACGTTCTGGATGTAGGCTTATATGAGGAGTTCTGTGTTTTTAAAGTAGAAGAGGTTTTATTGATCATCTGGTCAATCCACTGGCTGAGTATCCTTAGGAATGCTTATTCAAGCTTTATTTTGATATCTCTTATTATAAACTGACCTAAACCAATTTGGATATACAAATATTTAGGCTCCTTTGAATAGAAATAAATAACCAATAGTTATACACAGGAAAAGATTAGATATTGCTGTTATAATATCTTCCTAAGTAAAGAAAGCACACTCCCTAAGTGATTAAAAATAAAATTCTTCTGGAGACACCTGGCTGACTCAAGTCAGAAGAGCATGTGACTCTTGATCTCAGGGTCATGAGTTCAAGCCCCATGTTGGATCTAGAGATTACTTAAAAAAGAAAATAAGTAAACTTTAAAAAAATAAAATTCTTCTGCAAATACAGATATTTATTAACAGGAATACACAAAATAGGGCGCCTGGGTGGCTCAGTTGGTTAAGCGACTGCCTTCGGCTCAGGTCATGATCCTGGAGTCCCTGGATCAAGTCCCGCATCGGGCTCCCTGCTCAGCAGGGAGTCTGCTTCTCCCTCTGCCCTCTTCCCTCTCGTGCTCTCTGTCTCTCATTCTCTCTCTCTCAAATAAATAAATTCTTAAAAAAAAAAAAAGAATACACAAAATAGTATTATAAGTACTCCACCAGTTCTTGGCTTTATTTATTTATTTGTTTAGGATGCTAAGAATATACCGGGGATGAAAGATTCACTTAAGACAAATGCAACAGATGCAATATTATAGAAGTAGGACTCAGATGACTCCTAGTCAGACTTGGATAACCAACATCCAACATTCCACCAATCTAGCATTTAGACAGAGGCCACCATAGGAATCAAATCTAGGGTGCCATTCTTAAAGGCAAATAAATATCTGGTTAGATTCTTAAACTATAGTCTTGTGACAGAGTAAATGTTTCTAAAATATTTTAGCTTCTATTTTAAAAATCATTAATTTCAACACTAATAATTTCTAATATTATTTTGCTAATATGTAAATGCTATGATTTTGACCCGCCAACAAAGTCACCCAAAGCACTCCTAGTAGCCACTTCTGGTATGTGTCCCTTTTATTATGCCTTTAACTTATTCCCATTTTAAATTATTCATCCCTCTGTTCCAACAAATATCTGTCAGTGAGAATAGGAAAGGTGGTAGATGGTACATAAAGGGAAGGTTGATGGGTAGCAGTCTGGGTGAAGGGGGATTAAGGTCAACTGTTCAGTGTGGGGATTTCACTGGTTTTCTGTGGGAAACCTTCACCTTTAATACACTTCCTAATGGATTTTACAGATTTTATTTTCTCCAAACAATCCATAAAGTCATAAGTATGTATTTTCCTTGATATAAGGGATTACTCTACATAAGCAAAAAAAAAAACTGGTAATAGTACCTCAGCCTAAACTTCCATTTGGAGAGAGAAGGACATAAAGTATTGCTCAATTGTGTAGTCTACAGACAAAGCTCCTTGAAGAAACAAAACAACCAGACCTGGAAATGTTTTTGTTTTATTTTAAAGAAAGATCATGTAAGATCCTACTATAGACTTAATCAAAAGAGCCACACTTAATTTTTTTCCTATTCTCCATAAAAATGTAAATCAATTTCCTATATGGTATAAATCTATAAGGATGTACAGAAGCTGAAAAAAAATCAGTCAAAGCAAGATTTAATTGTGTTCATTACAATAAACTTATATGAACCAGAATGTGGCTCCATTTATTTTGAAAGGATTTTTAGCATTAAAGGTTAAAACAGAAAGAAACCTCTAGTTAACCTTCAATTAGCCATAGCTGCCTTGCACTTTCTTATTAATCAAGATTTTACTCCTTCTCACATTATATTTATGACATTCAATTTTATTTGGTTTCTTCAATATATTTCTCAGAGGTGAAATAGCTCTATTTTATGGATGAAAATCAAATCAAAACGTGGAAGGCTTTCTGTGTGACCTTCATAAAGTTGTCTCCCTGAGGTTCTTTTCTTATTTTTAAAGGGACAATAATGAGGTCAACTCTACTGTGCTATGGAAGAATAGAATGGAATTGTGCAGAGAAGCAGGGTAGTGTTGGTTTTGGAGTCAAGTAGACATAGTTTCCACCAATTATGAGCTGTGTGACATTGGGCAAGGTGTTAACATCTCTGAGCCTTTATTTCTTCATCAATAAAATAAAACTGTCAATCCTAATCAGGACAAATGCAACAGATGCAATAGTATAGAAGTAGGACTTGGTATACAAAAGGCAAAAAAAAAAAAAAAGGTAAGTCCAGTGGACTGAACAGTTGCATCCCTCCAAAATTCATATGTTCAGTCCTAATCCCCAATGTGATAGTATTTGAAGGTGGAGCCTCTAGAAGGCTATTAGGTCATGAGGGCAGCGCCCTCATGAATGGGACTAGTGCCTTTATAAGAGACTCTGGAGAGCTCCATTACCCCCCGCCCCACCATGTGAGGTTAGGGAGAAAAGATTTGGTTTAGAAAGCTGATGCTCACCAGACACAAAATCCTCCAGCACCATGATTTTGGACACCCAGCCTCCAGAACTATGGGAAGTAAATTTCTGTTGTTTATAAACCACCTGGCATTTTGTTATAACAGCTCAAAAGGACTAAGACAGTACCATTTTTTTTTTTTTAAATAAGAGTAGACCTGGGGGCGCCTGGATGGCTCAGTTGGTTAAGTGACTGCCTTCGGCTCAGGTCATGATCCTGGAGTCCCAGGATCGAGTCCTACATTGGGCTCCCTGCTCAGCAGGGAGTCTGCTTCTCCCTCTGACCCTCCCCCTTCTCATGTGCTCTCTCTCTCTCTCAAATAAATAAATAAAATCTTTAAAAAAAAAAAAAGAGTAGACCTGGAATATGACTGCAAAGAAGTAGGAGAACCAGCATTAGACCTTGTGCATTTTACTTCTATTTTTTTGTCTCTTCTGGAAGTGCCTTTTTCTGCCCTCAATGTCCATATCTATAAACATGTACTCTAAGACTAGTTTTCCATCTGAAAAATTCTTGATCATTTTAATTTTATCAAGGGTAAAGTTAGGCTTCTGCAAGATCTCACCCCATATGTGTGCGTTTGTTGCTGTGGAGGGTGGTCTGTGTACTCTGTCAGGACATAAAATATCTTTCTTGTAGTTCTCAATCAAAAAGTGTGAAAGCCACCGGTCCAAAAGCCAGAATACAGAATATGATTGCATGATAAGTAAATTAACATGATGTTCCCAACTTGGAATGTGCTGCAGAATTACAGAGTCATGATTTTACTTTGAAGATTTTTCAAATAAGAGAATGAAAAAATAAAAGATTGAGAACTGCCTTCTGTGAATTGATTTGGACTCCACACTTTATCATGGCAGCATGAATATTGTTTATTAATAAATCACTTTCATAACCTGCATCAGGAATTATGTATGAATTTGGCATCTCCCTGATACACGAGGCTTTTATAGACTCCAGAAGTAGATAAAGAATTGCTAATAGCAGTAATGAAGAGGTGTGAATTCCACCAGCAAATCAGGATTCTGTTCCAGCTCAGGAAACATACCATCAAAATCAAAATTAATTTCCCCCTTTGGCATTTTTCTCAACCATATGTGGTTTTAAAATTATTATGGTGACTTCTATCACTTTATTGAAAATATGCAGGATGTATTTATCTAAGATAAATATGATTTTACTTGTATGTTTTCTGAAATAATAGCACACAAATATGCATCGGAAAATAAGGCAATTATATAATAATATAACTGTCTGTGACTTGTATTTGGTTCTGCCAGGATTTATGAAAGATATATGTTTAACAGATGTAAATGTTTATATTAGCTCATATGGAACATAATTATTCATCTGCCTTTCAAAAAAGTGTGGAGCTCCTGTTCATACTCAGGAAAGTTACTTCCATATTGCCTTAGGTGGTTAGTCTATGACTCCACTTCGAATCCTCTGAGTCACCTGATGCTGACACTGGCATTAATAAAGGCAAACAGTATTCCCAAGTAACCTAATTTCATGCTTTGTTTTAATTTACAGGGTATATGATGGGGTGGATGGATGGATGGATGGATGGATGGAAAAGATGATAGGTAGGTAGGTGGGTAGGTAGATAGATAGATAGATACATACATACATATATACATACATACAGATATATAAAAATGGTGTAATCTAAGGTGCCTGGGTGGCTCAGTTGGTTAAGTGACTGCCTTCGGCTCAGGTCATGATCCTGGAGTCCTGGGATCGACTCCCGTGTCGGGCTCCCTGCTCAGCAGGGAGTCTGCTTCTCCCTCTGACCCTCCCCCTCTCATGCTCTCTCTCTCTCTCTATCTCATTCTCTCTCTCAAATAAATAAATAAATAAAATCTTCAAAAAAGGGTGTGATCTAAATATAGAATCAAACTTTTGAAAATTATAATGAATAGAGACACAATTAGGCTTTAAATACAGAATGAGAATTATATTCAGAACTAGAATACTTACTAGGTTCTAAGAATATTTTATCTGTGTATCTTCACCGATTCTCAGTCTATGTCAAAAAGACCAAACTGTACACATTTTACAGAAGGGAAACCAGATACTGACATTAACAGCCTTGCTGACTCAACAAGCCATGAATGTATTAGGATCAGGAATCCATTTCTGTGGACTGGCTTCAGGTGCAGGCATCACCCCACTAAACTTCTGCGTGAGACAAGCAGAATTCTTCACTGCTGTTAGTTTGTCCTTAAAATCCCCCAATTTCAGGATGAAACACTTTTGGCCAAATAGTTAAATCCTGATTATGAAATGACTGATAATTCCACAAGCTTCTAAACAAAAACCACAGAGCAAAAAGAATTTATTCTTTTCCTATTTTGCAGACATACTCTCAGCGGAGGTTCCTAAACTTGGGTGATGCTCAGAATCAGCCACAGGGCTTTGGAAAAGAGATTTCTGGACAGCACCCAGACTTATGTGTGGCCAAGAAATTTCTATTTTCTTCTTTCTTTCTTTCTTTCTTTCTTTCTTTCTTTCTTTCTTTCTTTCTTTCTTTCTTTCTTTCTTTCTTTCTTCTTCCTTTCTTTCTTTCTTCCTTCCTTCCTTCCTTTCTTTCTTTCTCCCTTCCTTCCTTCCTTCCTTCCTTCCTTCCTTCCTTCCTTCCTTCCTTCCTTCCTTCCTTCCTTCCTTTCTTTCTTTCTTTCTTTCTTTCTTTCTTTCTTTCTTTCTTCTTTTTTAATCTCTATTTTCTTAAAGGTCCACGGCTGATGTGATACTCAGCCAAGATGGCAAATGCTGCTTTAGAAAAATGCTTTAGGGTAGTTTTGGTGGAAAACCTATCAGAAAAAATCAAATAAAAGCCAATACATGTTTTATCAGCATATCATAAAGACAAAATAAGTTTTAAAAAAGAATATTTACCAAGCATGTGAAAAGTGATCACAACAAATTATACATTTTTAAAAAGCTTTAACCTACCACAAACATCATTGTTAATTAACTGCCTGACACAATGCTGTGCTTAACAATATCCTGAAAATCAATCCACATTAGTTTATAAATATCTTCCTCATCCTTTTTAAATAAGAATGTTTACTGTGTGGATGTACCATAGTCTGTTCAAAACTATCTTATGGATGGGCATTCAGGCTGTTTCCAATATTTTTCAATGACAATCGACAATCTTGTGTATATGCATTTTCATATTGTTGGAGGAGTATCTTTAGCAAAAATTCCAGAAAGCAGGATCACTGAGTCAAAATGTAAACACATGTGTAGTTATTTTAGATATAGCTAACTTTTATCTCATAATAGTTGTGCCAATTTTCTTTCCCACCAGCAATTTATAAAAGTGCCTATGTCTCTGTAATCTTGCAAAAGAATATTGTTCTTCTTTTCAGTTTTTACCAATTTGACAGGTGAGAGATGGCAACTTAGTGTAGTTTTAATTTGCATTCCTCACATCTCAGGAATGAAGCTGAACATTTATTTATATGTTCAAAGGTTATTTTTATAGATTTACTGTGAATTGATAAGGTATCTTTTTAAATAGAGAACTGAATATTCTGGGGTTTTTTCCCCAGGTATGATAAATACACTATAAAGTCCTATATACTGATTTCTAACTCCATATTATTTATAGTTGTAATAGTGTAATTACATAATTAAACTAGGAATAATGGCTTATTTTTTTAAGATTTTATTTATTTATTATTTATTTATTTATTTGTCAGAGAGAGAGAGCACAAGCAGGGGGAGCGGCAGGCAGAGGGAGAAGCAGGCTCCCCACTGAGCAGGGAGCCCAATGCAGACCTCAATCCCAGGACCCCAGGATCATGACCTGAGCCGAAGGCAGACGCTTAACGACTGAGCCACCCAGGAGTCCCAGCTTGTTATTTTCTTACTGTATGATATATCTTAAAGGTATATATCTTAACTTTCATAATTCACAAAGCCAGTTCTAGGGAAGAAAAAAATAGCCAATTCCATTAATAGCATTGTCAATTCTTAATTAAGAGTATTTAAGTAGTCAATCCTAAGTAGTAACTTTTATTATAATATTTAAAAAATTGTTTTACCTGTTTGACCATTCTAGTATCACCATTTAAAATAACTTCTACAAAATCTAGAAATGTTCCACTATTTCATGTCATATTGTGATAACAGGACCACAAAATAAATGTGCCACAAAATATCATTCCAGTGTTCTGTATTAGCACCTACTTGTCTTTATTTAAAATTACTTATTGTTCATTATTTATACAAATAGTTTCAGTTATAGTAATTGCATGTTTACTTTTGTGAGAGCAAATATTTTGTTTAGTGGTGTGTGTGTATGCACAGGCATGCATGCATTAAGTGAATGTTTCAGTCACAAACATTATATTGGTCAAAACTGATCTTGGAAGATTGGTTGTGAAGCACATAAGAGTAATAGCGAAATACTTTGTCTTTAAACTTAGAATAGAAAGGTCAATTTTTATAGTCTCTTTGTCCATTTGAATTATTCGTGACATCCAACAAAATTTTCTGCAATACTCCTCCAACAGAAAATCATAACGAATGATTTGAATCAAATTGTGTTTTTCTAGAATATGTTCCACTATTGGAAGGACATGATGATAATTTTCCAGGATAATTTTTTTTTTTTTTTAAAGATCTGATTTATTTATTTGTGAGAGAGAATGAGAGACAGAGAGCACGAGAGGGAGGAGGGTCAGAGGAAGAAGGAGACTCCCCGCAGAGCAGGGAGCCCGATGCGGGACTCGATCCTGGGACTCCAGGATCATGACCTGAGCCGAAGGCAGTCGCTTAACCGACTGAGCCACCCAGGCGCCCTCCAGGATAATTTTCTAATGAATATAGTAAAGCTTCCAAGCTTTGTATTTTTATTTAATTTTCTGATTTCATGAATGTAATTTATTTTATTAGGCAGGCCAGAGTTGCATTTGTTGCTCCTGAGTTGGGAATTTTATATGAGTAATCCTTTTTTTTTTTATTCTCACTGTTTTGATCATTAGTTAAAATCTTCATTTATTGAAGAGACCGATCCCTTCAAATTTTGTATTTGATGAGAACAGTTTCCTTGCTCATTGTCATTGTTTTGATCCATAATTTTTTAAATAAAAAAATAAGGATTTTATAATGTCTGCTCAAATATGTTATGTGGTTCATGTTTACAAGAGATCCTTTAATTTTTATTGTTTCTGTTCTTAAAAAGTTAAGCAGATCATTTCTTTGGGAGTCTAAGTTTTTCCTTTACAGGACTTTTCTTACCTCCAAGGTATTTTCTATTTCAACCATGATTTGATATATTATTCACTTTGGTCTGAAGGATTAGAAAGGAATAATACAGTTTCTTTTGAAGTATATAGAATATGAATAAATTTTCTTCAAATTGTAAATTAAAGCAAATGCAAGAAATTGAAAATTTTAAAGGATTTTTATGTGCTCATAATAATTCTTTTCAATAAAATATTTAAAATCACTATTAAAATTAGAGCCAAAATATATTTAATATATATTAGAATTTTAAGTCAAAACTGTTTTAACACCTAAATTGTAAGATTTAACAAATGATAACATTTATTCTTTTAAAATACTTTCATAAAAATACAACTATTAGCAATCCTACTTGCCAATTTAAAGAATCAGTATTTCCATTTATATGTGCCTATATGTACAAATTTAGAATAACATAAATTGTCTAATATTGCAAGATTAGGGGCTTTTCAGCCAATCGGTAGCTTGTTGCAAATATGATGGTGATTCATCAGCAATTTTAGAAACATGATTTGGAACACAAAGAGAGGCTAAAAAATGGAAATTTGTCACTAATTGAAGCTGCTTCTTCATCACACAAGACCCTCTGGCATGCGTGGCCTCCAAGGGGAGGGATGGATTTATCTTCCCTTCTACCTGAGTCCTGCCACCAGGACTCTGGTGCTCTGAAGCCATGTGTACCCCCTGTGTCTGCAGCACAGTAATTACTCCTGGAATGCAGGCTTGAGAGCTTTCTGTTTTGAGACCATGGGGAAGAGATGGAGAGAAGCACTTCCCTGGGGCCAGAGCGGTGTCAGTGCCAGGAGGGGTTAAAGGTTGGCCTGCATCTGTTGTACTTTGTGATCCCAGAGCTCCCTGAGGTGGTAGCTTCACAGCAGAGCCTCTCACTCACCTGGACCTAAGTCCAGTCATGGAGAACAAAAGGAAAAGAACATTAACAAAATGATTTTCACTCTATATACTTGTCAACTGCATATACTTATCGCAGGAAGTCCAGAATTATCCCTTCTCCTTTTCAGTAGAATCTGCCTTTAATGGAAAAGCAGGATTGTTCTATCTGTACTTCTCCTACCAGACCATATTCTTTTGGCAGTTATGTGTACATTTACTATGAATACATGAGAGGAACAATCACATCCGATAATCAATGTTTCTTCTTACAGATAATTAACATTGTAGTTTGGAAACACATATTTTATTTATTTATTTTTTATTTTATTGTGTTATGTTAATCACCATACATTACATCATTAGTTTTTGACGTAGTGTTCCATGATTCATTGTTTGCATACAACACTCAGTGCTCCATTCAATATGTGCCCTCTTTAATACCCGTCACCAGGTAACCCATCCCCCACCTCCCTCCCCTCTAGAAACCTCAGTTTGTTTCTCAGAGTCCATAGTCTCTCATGGTTCATCTCCCCCTCCGATTCCCCCCCCTTCATTTTTCCCTTCCTACTATCTTCTTCTTTTTTTAACATATAATGTATTATTTGTTTCAGAGGTACAGGTCTGTGATTCAACAGTCTTACCCAATTCACAGCATATTTTATAGTATATTTTATTAGTTCCACCATGCTTATAAATAACTTATAAGTAGGTCATATAAATTGACCTTGATCTAAAAAGTTTATTAATTAGGCAATTTGTTTTACTTAGAGATTAAAAATAAAGAATGCAATGATATCTTATTTCTTTCAAAAGTTTCCCTGGCTCTTTAAATAAAAGCTGAACTACTCTATTATTTTAAAGAGCTCTAGAAGTGGAAACAAAAAAAAAATTAGAAAATCTCTGTTTAAGGTATATTAAGGTATCAACAACCTGAAAAGAAAGATTAAAGGCAGTTAATTATTCTCCCAGGTGCTTGGTACCATGAGTTTACTGGTTTGGGTTCAAAATCCTGGCTGGAGTTCATCTCTTTCAAGTTTTTCTCTCTTTTCTACGACTTCAAACTCCTAATTAAACTGTTTTCACTTCTGGTTATATTTACAAATGAGTTGGTGCTGAAGAGAATTGACTGATCTTAATTGGGAATCTGATCTCCAAGAGATCTGTCATTTCCACGTTCTTAAATACTGCCAACTCACTGGGTGGCTCGGTCACCAATACCTATAATTATTTAAAATTTCTAATAGTTGTTCCTAATTTGAAAGAAGTTAAGAGTTACTCAGAATCCAAATGTGTACTGAACCTCAGTCTTCACATGCCCAGGCTCCTGCTGATGCCCTGGGGGCAGGGCTGCTGAGACAGGAATGGAACCTGAACTTGATACTGCTGTCATGCTGGTAGACAAGGGATCAGGTAGAGCTAGTCCTCCCCGCCGAAGCAGAGGCAGGTCCACTCCAGAGGCTAGCAGACTGATCCTAAGCCGGACCAAATCTCCGTGGGATCCCTTGTGGTCCCCAAAGTTCAGGGCAATGCTCTTTATTCTAAGAGATTGAAGGAATTATTTCATGGTGTTGTGCCTGTCGTGGACTTGAGCTGTCTGAAAGCTAAGAAGAGTCTGTGACCTATTACTGCCACAGCAACAGTCTGCAGCAGAGCCACTGAATTCTCTCCAAATGTCAATTCCCAGCAATGCAAGCCAAGGAGGAACTAAGCAGGCAACCAGTGTACCTGAGTTACTCTTTAACAGGCAGCAGGACGGTAAAGGGTAGCAGAAAATGCCCATATATGCCCCCACATAGGCCAGCCTGGCGTAAGGATGTTATTGAGGCAAAAGGCATTGAGAAGAAGCAGAGACAGGAGAAGCTCTCTGCCCTCCCTCTATTTGCCTAAAAATCAGGACATACATTCGTAAAGGTGCCTCCATTTCCCTCTCTACCAGAAAGGACAGAAGTTAATCACCAAAGACAACTCTAAGGCCATTATTAGCCCAAGGACACTGCGGGGAATCTACATAATGAACATTACTAAAACTAGCCTTTATCTGCCATTTGTTTTCCAGTATATTTGTTCTCCCACAATTTGCCACCCCTAGAAGCTCAAAGTCCTTTTCCTTAGTCTTCTCACTTCTCTAAAAATGTGTTCTTTTGTTAAGATGCTACCTAAGCCCCTGTTCTTTTTTTTTTACTTTTTTTTTTTTTTTAAGATTTTATTTATGTATTAGAGAGAGACACAGCGAGAGAGGGAACGCAAGCAAGGGGAGTGGGAGAGAGAGAGAAACAGGCTTCCCGCTGAGCAGGGAGCCCAATGCGAGGCTCGATCCCAGGACTCTGGGATCATGACCTGAGCCGAAGGCAGACGCTTAACGATTGAGCCACCCAGGCGCCCCAAAACCCCTGTTCTAACCACCCCTGTAAGTTGCTTATCACTAAGTGTTCCCATGTATATGTGAGATGCACATGTTAATAAATTTCTGTTTGTTTTCCTCTTATTAATCTGTCTTTTGTCAGTCTAATCCACAGAGTCATCACTGGAGAACCTAAGATGGGAGAGAAAAAAGTTTTTTGTTTTTTTCAAAAGAATAAAAGGAGTGTTGCATTTGGATTTAGAAGACCTGGGTCTAGTTCCTAATTCTGCCTTAGCTGTGATCATGTCAGCCATCATGAGCCTCAGTTTTCCTCATCTGTAAGATGGGAACAGCAATAGCTTTTGACCTACCTGACTGGACTATTATAAAAGGTGAGATCATGCACACAAGAATACCTTATAAACTTTAAGTGATAAGGTTAAGTGTTTTGTTCCCTTTCTAGAAGTGGCTTGAGGGCAGGGGTTGCAGCTTATTCAATGTGAAATAAGTTTATTGTTATAAATGTATCTTCGGCAATTCTAGTGTCGTCTTAATCATACTTTCTGGGACCATTGCACTTCTTTACACTTACCTTTGTGCTGGTTCTTCCTATCTTTCAAAATCTGTTTTTGATATATCTACAACTCCAGCCTCTTGTATCTTGACCAGAGTAGAGGCAGACTCAGGCCTGAGACATACGGGAAGTTCAGTGCATGGGCCACTAGGGAAGAAAAGGCCTTGTTGACCCCTGTCCAAGGAAAGCTCCATAGCTATAAATGGTAGGCCAAAACTAGAATGAGTATGCAGTGATCAAAAGGGAGTAGCAAATTAGCTTTGTTTTCAGTTAATATGCACTGGAGAAGCTTCTAGGTAATAGAATATCAAAGCCTGGTGTGACGGTAGTAACAACATATTTCCAGGCAATCCATCAGCCAGAAGTGGGAGGTTTACTTGAGGAACCGGGTAACAAGGAACTGCACATTTTTCATGGGCCGTGAAACTGGGCCAGAGTTTAATTTCTATTATATAAATTTAACTGAAATTTATCTTACTTTATTTTTAACTTAATGTGTCATACAATTTTTTTTGTCAACGTATTCTTGAGGTAATTATTGGTAAAACATGACTCTCACATTAACTATCTTTTATTTTAAGCAATCTCTTGATATTTATTTTATCACTATATATTAAGGTTTTCATTAGATCTAGTTTTATGTTTAACATGTTTGAGTACTCATCACTGCCTTTTTAAACATACCCATAATCTTAGATTCTTCTGTTGATCATCTTCCAGTAAGTTGGAATACTCTGTCAAAGAATTTTTCTTTCCACAATGATTGGTAAGTGATCTATTTCTGAGTCTTTCTATATCTGAAAGTGTCTCTATTGTCTTCATCTATGAAGATAAACTTAACTGCATACGAAATTCTTTGTTGTTGCCCTCAAATGTGAGTACATATAATTTTATTTTCTTTTGTGTTTATTTTGCTGAAGACAAATGTGAAGTTTTCTTCCTTTTTTTATGATAAACAGTTTGGAAAATATATTTTTCTTTTTTGATCCATTTATTCACCAAAGATTTGTTAAGCAACTAGTATGGGCCAGGCTTTTATCTTGTCACTGGGGACATGATGGGGAATTAAATAGACAAACATTTCTGTCCTCATGGGATTACCTTTTTTTCTCTTAAATGCTTACATGATTTAAAATTTTATGATTGTATTTAAGTTTTTGTTTTTAGATATATCTTTTTGACCGATCTTTTCATAAATTCTGCATGAACTAAAACTAAGGTAGCTTTCTTAAAACAACAAAAGCAAATGTATTTTCAGCTCCAGACTGTCCTTTCTACTTAAGCCTCAATTTTTCAATATTTTTTTCCCTAGGGAAACCTATGATTCTCAGTTGCATCTTTATTTTCCATTATAAATGTCATCTTTCCTCTGAAAATTTTTATAAACTTTTCATTTGCTTTTGCATTCTGAGAGCTATGCAAATTAGTTATTCTACAGAACTTACTAGATTTCCGAGTGTCATTTTTGCTATTCAGTGTTTCATTTCCAGTTATAGTTCTGCTTTTTCAGTTTTAGTTCTTTATTCCCACCCTGAGCCTTCTTTCATGTATTCTATTGCCTTTCTTCCCTGCTGATTCATTAGTCACTTCTGTCCCTTTAAATTCTGTTACTGCACTTAAATATATGTACAGAACAGAATATGTATCAAAAAAATGCACCCTGGTGGATTTTTACTTTGTACAAACAACTGTGTAACCAGCTCCAAGTTCAAGATTCAGAACATC
Source organism: Mirounga angustirostris (assembly GCF_029215605.1). Lineage (NCBI taxonomy): Eukaryota > Metazoa > Chordata > Mammalia > Carnivora > Phocidae > Mirounga > Mirounga angustirostris. Next base: position 86,827,774 of record NW_026991709.1, on the reverse strand, counting down.
ACCAGCCTCCAGAAACATCCTTCATGTTCCACTATTGCCCTCAAAAGTTACTCCACTGTCTTTTCTTTCATGTTTTTTCCTTGTTTTCTTCTTTTTTTAATAGATGTCATGTCTACTTATATCTCAGGAAGGATGCAAAATATTATTCTTAAATTTTCTCCAGGTTCCTGTAGTAGATTATCTTCAGATATATGTTCTTTTACTCAATTTTCATGATGCTCCCTTTTTCCCTTTTCTTAGTGTATTGTCATACCCCGACCACATTTTTCTTTTTCAGAAAATGAGGAAACATGTATTCAAACTCACAGTTTGCTAAAGTAAGTTATCTGGATTTCCTGTTGGCTCTTCATATTTGTAAGCTGCCTACTGGCTGAATCTATTTCTCAGGTCTTCAGCTGATTATCAGTAGAACCTAGTTTGTCATCAATTGTTGCCCTATAAGGGTGAGATTCCCCACTATTCCCACTGCCTCTATCTGTGGTGTTATGAACCAAGTAAGGACTGAAACATTAGAATCTCTACTTGCACCCTGCCAAAGTTCAGTTTTTGAAAACCCTACCTGCTGTGGTTTCTTTTTTGGTCCCACCCATCAAGGTGTACTCTGCCCTGTCTGCCTTCACTTTCTATATAACTACCTCCAAGCCACCAAATTTCAGTCTTGACATTAGGTAGAACAGTAGGGTTGCTGAAATAATAGTCCAGTGGGCACTTATAAATGTGATATCCACAAAGTATTGAGAGGACTGGTGAATATAGACTCATCTAAGGCCTTCCTTCTCCCAGCGTGGTCTCCTGACCAGGGACATTAGCATTCACCTATGGTTTCTTTGTGTGTGCGTGTGTGTGTGTTTAAGATTTTATTTGAGAAAGAGGTGAGAGAGCACAAGCGGTGGGGGGGGAGGGGCAGAGGTAGAGAGACAAGCAGACTCCCCTGTTGAGCAATGCCCAATCCCAGGACCCTGGGATCATGACCTGAGCCAAAGGCAGATGCTTAACCAACTGAGCCACCCAGGTGCCCCACACTTGGGAATTCTCTGAATTCAGGTCTCACCCAGACCTACTAATCAGAATCTGTATTTTTACAAGATGCATTAAATTCCTGTGTACATTAGAGTTTGAGTAGCACTGATTTAGAAACTTTTGAAAAATTTTGGTGCCTGGCTTTATCCCCCAGATATTGATTGATTTTAGAGTGAAGCCATGTACTGGAAGAGGTTACCACAAACTTAATGGCTTATAGCAACATTCATTTATTATTTCATAGTTTTGTAGTTGGGAAGTCTATTGAGCTCATCTAGTTTTTCCACTGCAAGTTCTCAAGGCTCATATGAAGTTGCAGGCAGGGTTGTGTTCCTTTCTGGTGGCTCTAGGGGACATAGTTTCTGGACTGGCTTGTTGGCAGAATTCCTTTCTGTGCCATGGTGGAACTGAGGTCCCTGTTTCTTTGTCCACTGTGGCTGGGGTTCATACTCAACTTCTAGGGGCCTCCTGCATTTCTTGACTCCTGGCCTCTTTGTCTTCAAAGTGAGTAATGGTGGGTTGAGTCCTTCCAATGCTTTGGATCTCTGTGATCTCCACTTCTGCCCCATCTCTCCTGCCTTCTCTTCTGCTGTGTCTCTGATTCTTCTGCCTTCCTTGTCTGCTTCTCAGGTCCCATGTAATTTCCCTGGCACACCTGGGTAATTCAGGATCATCTTTCTATTTTAAAATTATTTGACTAGTGACTAGCTTTAATTCCATCTACAAAATTTTCACAGCCATACTTAGATTAGTTTGATCCGATAACCAGGGCATGGGAATGCCGAAGGGGGGTGAGGGACATCTTTAGGATTCTCCCTACCTCAGGCCATCTCCAGGGGCTTTTATGTGTAAGCAGGGTTGAGAATCACTAGTAGGGATTCTCTGATCTAGGAAAAGAGCAATAGGTATTTTCCCACCTTCTTTTAGGTATGAAGGAGTGTTATGTTTTATGAAGTAAAGAAAAGAAAAAAAAATTATCTATCTATCTATCTATCTATCTATCTATCTATCTATCTATCTATCATCTATCAGGGTACTCATTTTCTTCCCCCTACAATTGACACTGGCCTTATTTTTGGAAGGAACATTTCTAGTGGTTATCTATCGGTGTCTGCATTTGGACACCATCACGGAGGGTCTGGGTGTGGGTGTGTGCCTAGAGAGAACTGGGGAGAGGCAGTTACCAGGCTAGCCTGAGATCAAATTAAGTCAGGCATCTTCACTAACTGAAGCTGTGATTTTACTACTTTAATCTTGATTTTCCATCTTTCAACCAGGAAAATCAGAACTTGAAGAGATTAAAGGCTTTTGCAAAGGAGTAACGTGGGCTCCTGAGACATCAGCCTTTACCATTTCCCTTCTGGGGAACTGAGCTATATTTTGTGCAATCTACCTTTATTTCTTTTGAATCTCTAACACATGATTGTACCTTGAGGGGGGAAATATGTGATAGAGTCTAAAAGATGCATTTTTGACAGAGATGGTTAAATTTCTCTAAGGATAAGGGGCATTTGAGGGTGACGAAACCCTACGTGCACTCTGGAGAGTAGTTTTATTAGTGAAGAGGGAAAGGTCAGATTTGAATCTAGTGCAAAAAGTTCAGGGTCTATCGAGATTTGAGATTTCGTAATCCAGGGTCAAAACTGAGTTCTTCTGTTCTCTGAGTCCTAGAGACAGAACTTTAAGTGAACTGTGTGTATTTCTACTTTTTAAGACCCTTGATAGGAAATTGAAGCCATCTTTATGGTTCCCTTCTCCACTGGTGAGCCCTGTTTAAATAACGGATGTCTTTGTTTTTGCTCAACTAAAAACTGACATATTTAATTAGCACTAATTCTTAATTATCTGTGGTAACAGGGAAAGGGGGAAATTAAGACATATAGAATCCCTTGATGGTCATTTTAGCCACAGGAAAAAAATCCAACTGTTCCCTCCATTCCTGGTTCTTTATGCCAGACTTATTCACATGCACAGCCTGCCTATAACTCACACTTGCTAGATCCTGACTTTGGAATAACTCAGAAACTTCTGATTCTTTAATTTCTGATTTCTTTTCTTTTACTCTTGTCTCTGTGATCTTGAAGTTTAGCTTCATCATTTACTCTTAGATTTCAACCTTTGGTCTCACAAAGTTACATGATCTTTCTAACCCTCTCTCTTGCCAACTTGGACCTGGGCACGATTGCACAGTTTTTACTTATTTCTTTCTAAGGCTTTATCATTTTATTATTTATATTTTATTTTATCTTAGTCACTTTATTATTTATCATTTCTAAAGATTGTCTATTTATAAGGCTGTAATTCTCTTGGTGAAGACTTCAGACTCCACTTCTGTTTATAACAAATAATCCCAGAATGGTGGTCTGGCCTGGCCACTTTTAGCTACCCTTTAAAGGTAAAAGTGAGAATATAGTCAATCATTACTCTCTGCTCACTAGAATTAAAAAAAGAGATCTAGTTTTTATCACTTTTCTCTACTGTTGTATACTCCTTCATTATTCCACTCATCATGATCAAAATGGGTTTAGCTTAGAAAACAACAGTATGGATAATAGCCACATTGTATAATTGGCTATATTCCATCTCATATTGATAGAGATATATCCTAGGTTAGCATTAGGACCAAAACCTAAAATCACAATTTCAGAACTAAAATATTTTAGTGATCAGCAACGTAAACTAGTATTTGGTGCATGAGAGTGTCTTGAGCTTCACTCCCCCACCCCTCTGCCCCCCCAGCCCCACCCCGGAGACCCTAATGAAGGAAATGAGGTAGATGAAAGACAGATGGGTAAATGAGGGTGCTGCCAGCTGGGGAGGGGAACCCTCACCCAATTTCAATAGTAGCATCTCGTTTTGCTTATGTAAGTTCCAAGAAAGATTTTTGTTTGAACAAAGCTATTGTGAATTAAAAATATTAACAACTGTGGATCTGGTTTAGTCTGTCATTCTCCACTTGAGAAAATAAAAGTCCAAAGAAGTCAAGTGGATAAGATCATAAGAAGACCAAAGACTCCACTCCTAGGCCAGCAGTCTTCCCATTGACCCACAGGGTTTCCCCAAGCAATTAAAGTCAGCTGTAATCCTCATTCTTCCTTGGATAACCTAGTAAATGCGGATTTCACATTTATAAACTGTTAAACAAGTTTTCTAATTTTATGTTTATATAGGAAGCCTGGAGGGTTCTTTTTTTGGTTGAGTCTCAGAAATCGATGAACATTTCATTCCATAAAAATTTAGGTGCAAGGTGAAGAGAATAACAAGATAAATAAAATGTGTTCCTAGACCTTAGGAAGTTCATTGTTTAATGATAGAACCTATTTTGGGGAGTCAAAGTTATGGAACCCCAGAATCACTCATAGACACTCATGATTGAAGGCAGTTTAATATAATTTGCTTCAATATAGTTTAATCAATTTAATAAAACTTAAACAAATATTTTTACATGAATGAATGATGTCAACACGCAATGTTTCCATTTAATTATCTTAGAATTGATGACAATTTTTATGCTTGCCTACAATAGCCATAGACATAAAATTATAAAAATGATATTATAAATATATCAGGAGGTAAATGCCAAGATTTTATCCATTTCCATTTTTGAAAACTATGTCATATTTTCTTTTCTCAACTTTTTCTCTATTTCCTTGGGCTATTTATGAAAAATAGCATTTGGTTGCCTCTAAATTGCATCTGATATTTCCAAATATATGAAGGCCAAATCTCGAGCCAGTTGCTATCACTAATTAATGTAGTTAATTCCTAAGCATAGTGAATTCATTTTGTAAAATTTTGTATGTATTCACATATATTCTTTTAAATATTGCTATTTCACTAATTCATTCACTAATTTAACAAATAATTTTTGCTATTTCCCAAGGACTGTGCTAGGAATTATTTTCACTCCCTTCAAGGAACGTGCAGGAAATAACAGTTTCTTTTGTCTTATGTTTTCTTCTCCCGATAAAAATAATGAATTGTGCATTAAAAAAAAAAGATGGTGTCAACAAATTTTAAGTGTATAAATACATAATGAAAGAAAACACTTTCATTATAAAGCAAACATAATCATTCTAGAATAGAATACACCATGGATGTCTTTTGAATTAGAAAAGAAAACATGTTCTTTTGCAGTACAAACATATAGGGATAAACCCTACCAATGAATATAAGAGCTATAAAGATCTATTAAAAAGTAACTCTTAAATAAACTGAAATCATATGTTAGATAGATTTACCAGCCACCAAGCTAAAGGTAGGAGCAACAGAATCTCTATAACTCAAAATAAAATCGATATATTTCTCTTCTAAGTGAAGGTGGCAAAGGGAACATTCTTGACTCATTTGCAAACTTATACATAGTAATTTCTGGTTTGATATTTGCTCTTTCTCACCTCCCTAATGTAGCATCATCTAGATTGCCTCAAGGTAATCGTGCCCTGGAGACAACTTTTGGAGGAGTTATTGGGCCTCCCATGAAGGGAATCAAACTGATCAAAGGAAAGGAAGTGATGCCTTGAATTTTTTGTGATGACATTCATTTCTCAGTGACTTTCTACCACACCATCCAATTAAAAAAGAAAGAAAGAAATTAGCACAATGTGCAACTCTTTCCGTGAATGTGGCGGGGGGGGGGGGGGGGTTAGCAATTCGGCATTATCAAGGAGGCTTTCAACATGTTGTGGCCCAACCAGAGATGACAATTGAAATAACTTTGAGCCTCGGTGCCCTGCATTGCTATTAAACACCAGTTCCTGTGTAGCTGTGTCCTCTGCTGGCCGATGAAAAGGTCCAAAGTTCAGATTGTTCCAAGAAGTCATAATGAAGCCACAAGAGCCATGCTCTTTGTGAGAGAAATGTCAGCTCCTGGAAAGTCTCTTAAACTGTAAAGGACACTTCATTACATAGAAGAACTGACTTAATATACTTTGCAAATGACTTCATAACATTCAATTTTGAGAATCATTTCCATTCTTTTATTCACAGTACATAGGGAAATTAGCTGAAATATTTATCTTTGCTTCTCTCTAAGTTTTATAGCCCTAGTCAAAAACTAATTAGACTCTGGCAGTTAAATCCTGCATGTATGCTTCTTTTACCCCCACCCCACCCCCCAAAGGAGTTTTCCTCGTTATGCAACTTCCTCTGTTGCAGAGAGTGGCCTATTTAACTTAAAGGATTTTAGTTTAGGTTTTGTTTGTGTGTGTGTGTGTGTGTGTGTTTAATGTCAAGCTTATTCATTCTTTTCATGTATATCTGATAGGTAGTTAGGAAAAGAGGAAATAAAGGGAGCCAGTCACCAAAACCAGTAAGCAGCTAATGAAATGTGATCCATAAAGGAGAAGGAAAGATTTCTCATCATTTCAGGTCCCTAGGCAGGTAGGAGCCCTCCCAGAGTTGTCTCCCAAACTTCTCTCTACCTGAGAAGGCAAGAACCACTATGGGCAAGTTCAAGTATAGTATTAATCCTTAAATTCAGGGTAAGTGGGTTTTCCCCACCCCTGACAGTTTCAAAATATGTATATCTGCTTGACTTGCTCTCCTAGGCGTTCTCTCTATTGGAATGACTTGATCTGGTGGTTGGCTTCCTCTTTTGTATGGTAGATGGGTCTCGGGTGACTTCCAAAGGAGGGGAGCACTCTAGAATAGGAAGGCTTAGTAGTGTGTGAGTTAGTTTAATGCTGCTCTCAGCCCAAGAGAAAGACACTTTCTTTCCTTCCATGCTTCCCCCACTGCCTCTGGGGGTTCCCTCTGGCCATCTGAGTGGCAAGATCATGAGGGTCAATATTAGGATGTGAATCTGTCATAAATCTGACAAGACATTGTGGTTTTTGTTCATTTGTTTCTGGTTATCTCTTGGTTTTAGACTAAAGGCCAAATATTTTCACTGTAGTTTGCAAGCAATCCGGCCCATCTCACCAGAGTGGCGGGCTCCACAGAAGAGTTTATGGCCACAGCCACATGAAGAGTGATATTTTGTAGTAGTAGGTCCTCTATTCAAATTTTCCTAAAGAATCTGGTGGTAGGAGGATAATTGTTAAACATTGGAAACCTGGAGTCTCCAACATCTCTCACTTTTTCCTCAGAAACTTTAACAGTACTAATTTTCCCCACCAACAAAATAAATGGAAACAATAAAAAAATACAATACCATAAACCACACCAGGCATAGGCTTGATTACTCTTAGTCAGCCTTTGTCAGTGAGATAAGGTTACTTAGTTGTTGTTGTTGTTTTGGGGTTTTTTTGTTTGTTTATTTTTAAGCAAAGGTTTACATTTTCTTTTTTTTTTCTTTTTCTTATTTAACTTCAATTAATTAACATATAATGTATTATTTGCTTCAGGGGTACAGGTCTGTGATTCATCAGTCTTACACAATTCACAGTGCTCACCATAGCACTTACCCTCCCCAATGTCCATCACCCAGCCACCCCATCCCTCCCACACCCCTCACTCCAGCAACCCTCAGTTTGTTTCCTGAGATTAAGAGTCTCTTATGGTTTGTCTCCCTCTCTTGTTTCATGTTGTTTCATTTTTTCCTCTCTTAAGGGCACTCAGTTTTAAACACATGTAAACACGTGTAAGAATTAGAGCTATGATTTCTGTTGAAATGTATTAGGAAAGACAGAGAAGTCATTGGCCCTGTTCTTTATATATTCACAACATAGTGATGGACATAGCCGAATATAAGAATGGAGGAAGGCTGAGAAGTCGGAGCTAGAAACATCCTCAAGTTTAGACATTGGCAAATTTTAATTTATCCACTTAATTGTTAGTCAAATATTTCAGTGCCTTCTATTTCAAGGCACTGCATTGGTCCTATGGATGATGTAAAGATAAATCATACATGATTCAAGGAGTTACTTATCTATGGAGGGAATAAAATATTTACACAAATAACAAGGCTACCATAGGGGAAATACAGATAGAGGGCTGTGGAAAGAAGGAGTTGGAAGTAAACCTTGAAAGCAGGGTCAGATAGAAAAAGGGCATTTAGTTGAAGAGAATATGTATAGAACTTATTTGTAAATGAATAGCATTAGAGAGTGTCAGCAAATTTTGATATTTAGAAAGTTCTGTTTGGTTCTGTATGGTAAGCAGAATTCTAAGATGACCACCAAGTTTCCTGCTCCCTGACTTCATGCTCCCTATTGTCCTCTCCCTTCAGTATGGATGGAGTCTGTAAATATTGTAGGTTACATTCTGTGCTTAGGTTAAATTAGGTCATTAGGTCATATGAAAAAGATGAAGGGATTTTTGCAGATGTAATTAAAGTCCCTAATTAGTTGACTTTGAGTTAAAAGTCAAAAGGGAACCTCTGTTGGGTGGGTCTGACCTAATCAGATGAACCGTTTGAAGAGGGTTTAGCAGTCAAAAACTCAAAGCAGTACAGAAGCTTTCCTGCTGACCTTGAAGAAGCAAGCCATCATGAGCTCTACAATTGCAGGGAAATTCTACCAACAGCCATGTGAGCTTGGAGGAGGACCCTGAGTCTCAGCTGAGCTGCATCTCTGGCTGACACGTCATTTGCAATCTGTGAGACTCTGAGCAGAGGGCCCAGTTAGGCCCTTCCCAGACTCCTGATCCAGAGACTGTGAGATAACAAATGGATGTTATTGCAATCTGCTAATCTGTATTAAATTGTAACACAGCACAAAAAAAATGCCAATACACTTAAATACGGATTATATCAGGACCTTCAAAATGAGGTGCATGTGCTCCTGGGGTAGACAATGGCTCTCTAAGTGTTCAGGGGCATGGAAAGTTCAGTGGAATTATTCCCAGACATCCAACATCTACATGTCTTTCCCCACACTGATCTGCCTGAAAATGGGCTGTGTTTCCTTTCTCTCCTTGCCGTTAACAATCTTCTATTTTAACAAAGAAAGTTCAGCTCTCGCCCACCCTGAATCTTACTCTGTTAAGATTACCCTGGCTGAAAATGCTATGAGGTGACAAACAGAAAACAAAACAAATGTTTAAAATAGTGGGGTCTGCAAAGCCTCCTGGCATCAAGTCATTGTCTGTGGTAGGGCTCCATATCCCTCTCTGTCTTACATGCATTAAGGTTAAGGCAAAGCTTGGCATTAGAAACAGGATATTATGGCCTGGGTCAAGATGAGAGGAATTCATAAATATTATAGAATTGGCTGGCAGAATTGATGATGGCATATTTTATTGAACGAGCTAGCTTCTTCCATCCTCTAAGTGTTGTCAAGTACTACATTTCTTCTGAGGATTGGTCCTAGTGGTAAGAAGTCGTGAAGGTTGTGACATCTTTTTTTCATCCAGGCAACAAACTCATGACAATGCTCAATATATTTGTCTAGCTTGATATTAGAATAATCAAGATTTGTAAAAGGCAGGCTGGTAAATACCAATCTCTTCAGAGTGCCCTCTGCACATTCGCCAATCTCAGTCTTGAGAGCTTGGTGAGTGATTACATGTCCCTGTGTGTCTGTCGGCATCTTAGGGGCATATTTTTGGATGATTTCAAGGAAAGCGAGAAAATGAAACATCACTTCCAAAAGATTATTGCATATTCGAGGAAAAGGAATGCATATGACATGCAAATTAGTGTTTTGTATTTCATTGATAAGTTAGATTCAGGGAAGAGTGTTACCATCTACTTAGGCCCCCCAAATATTAGATTATTGTAACTTTAGTATTTAATGTTTAGTCCCTTATGGTCACAGAAAAAACTGTGTATCTAGATAGATGGATAGTTGTTGCAGGGACATAGAATGAAATGATCAATAAAAGGCTTTCAAGTATAAAACTACATTAGGATAAAATTCTGAGGAAGAAGTATGGAAATGTGAGTTCAGGCACAAAAATGAGTGATGTAAAAATTCTGACTGTTAAAGAAGATCATGTTTAAGTGCCTTTTAAATAGGTTTTGGTGGTTATCAAGTTACTATATTATTTAGATTTCACGGGATACATATAAAGTAATAATTATACTGTATAATATAAATGTTATTACAATGTTTATTAAAGACATAAATACTTAGAATGATATTTTTATAACTATTTAAACTTATAATAACATTTTTTCAATACCAACTTAAATGTTTATGAGAAGATCCATGGTTTCACAACATTCTCTTAGATCTGTGAACAAAATGTTTCAAGATTAAAGGTGAGAGAGATGATGTTGGAAAGGTAATTTAGTGCTTAATTAAATCTACTGAGATAAAGCAACTACATTTTATTTGGTAAGGAATAGGGAGCCAGTGACATGGCAAGCAATGATACTCTTTTATATAGAATGCTGAGTCTCTCATAGGTGCCAAAGCACTCTACAAGGCTCTCTGATCAGAGCTGTGCTTCAGAAAATCTGGGTGATATGCAAACCAAACTTCATAATCTAAGCAAAGATTTCACTATTGAATTTGAGGGGGGGAAGAATAAACTCCTGAATTATTTTCTGTTGACCATATGTTTGATCAACCCTACAGGTGGGTCCAACCCTTCTGAGCAACCCTTCTGAGAAAGTCCAACCCTTCTGAGCAACCCTTCTGAGAAGGTCCAACCCTTCTGAGCAACACTGAGGGCCATTTCAAGGCTAGTACCACTCCAGGCCAACTTACCCAGAGAGCCAGAGAAGGTAATTCCTGGACACCCAAGCCGAGGAGTAAAGTAGGCCATATGTTGCATAATTCTTCTCCTATACTGATCTGAGCACAGTCAGTGAAAAAAACAAGAGGTCAGTAGCACTCAGAACTGAATACTTATATTAACCTTTTTATACAGACATCAAATTCTTAGCCTTCATGCTGTCATTCTTTGTGGCATAAACCTCTACTACACATTTCCCAAGATCTTTCATCAAGTTTTTAGGCCAAGTGTTTTGCTGCCTTGTAATACTTGTTTATTCTATTTGCCTGTGTTTTTCCTCATTATAATATCACAAATATGCTGTCATCAAAATGGATAAGGATCCCCACGTTATATCTTGGGGGGATAACATGAGCAGCTTATCCTCAGTTGGGCTTTCTGCTTCATTAGATAAAAATCTGTGCTTGACTCACCCCACGTTGGTGATTACAAATATTCTGTGGTGTAACCTTCCTTATTCTGACTCTCTCTCCAATAGGTCTTATTAACTTGACATGTAACCTCGAATTCACTCTTTTACAACATTTATAGTGGCTAACCCCCTCCCTCCTTTATCCCTTAATGAATTCGTCCTCTGATGAATGATGCCTCTGTCTGATAAATGATTTATTAGAAGGTGATCTACTCACCCTATGACTTTAAGGAGAGCTGTACTGCTCAGGGCAGGGAGGGGATTTAGAAAGGCCTGTCAGTGAAGGCAGTAGAAGATTTTGAGTTTTTCCATCAAAATGAGATAAATGAGTACAGTTCTGCCAGGTGATTTAAAGGGTATATTGCTACTGCCTGAGGACCTAAGATGGAAGCATGCAACTAGAGGTTGCAAAAATAACCTGAGATCTTTTTAAGGGAAAAAAAATATGCTATTTTAATATGCAGCAGTATCTTCCTCCCCAAATTCTATTTATGCTTTCATATTATAAAAGGGTAAAACATGACTTTGAATTTGGGCAAAAGAGCTTCTCTTACTTATGTAGGTCAGGGCTATTTCCTACACTGGATACTTTATCGTCTGACAGACTGGTTGTTCTCTGGAAGGCCCTCATTTGTTTCCTAATTTAACATGAGTCTAATCAAAGATTGGTGTGTATCTATAAAAAGATCGCACCAAAGGTTTGTAACTTCGTCACATTCAGCTTAGTAAAACAGAATTCTGTTAGCATAATTGGTTTGTTTCCTCACAATTCGATATTCTTCCAGAAATTTTCAGTGTGATTTGTTGCTCATCTTTCTATTTAAAGATGCATTGATTGTCTTGTTTGGAGCTGTTTGCCTAGATAGCTAGAAAACAAAGTGAAAGAATCAGGTTATTATCATCACAATCGATGAATCACTGTTTATTGGTGTTAGTACTGTTTTCTGACATCAGGATTCTAAAAGGGCCACCACACATAATATAGTTATGGGTGCTTTAAAAGAGGTGTGCTGTTTTTCACACAAAGGCAGTTGAAAATAACATAAAAAGAAAGTTCAACTTTTAATAGAGTGTTTTATACATAGCCCTGTATTTATATAGCCTTATTTTTCCTTGATGATACTAAATAATAGATTGTATGATGTATTTTGATACCTTTGTTAAGGAGATAAATTTGAATTATTCTCTTACTAGTTCACTAAAGTCTTATAGCATAATCTTCATTAGAAAAGCTAGTTACACTTGATATATCTTTGTTACACCACATTCTGTTTGCTTTTGTAAAATGGATTTGTATTCCTGTTGCATATTTAATTTTGTGCATATTGTAAACCAAAGTTCTGCGTTTTAATTGCCTATTCATAATAGCTGATTGACTAAATAAATTTCCCCCTAAAATCCATCCCACTAATTAGCTACTTTCCTGCTTGTATAACAAGTGTACACATTTATGCTGCTGTACAATGAATATAAAAAGATTTATTTTCTACTCACCTGATATAAATTTGCTGCAAATATAACTGAATGGAGATTACAATAAATGATGTTTTATTTTCTAAATCCTAAAATTTAATTTGTCATCTGAAAAAATTTTGAGTGGAAATACTTGTAGCGGATTTACTTATAGACTTTATTAGGGGAAATAGACCAGAAATTTTTCTGAAATGTTGAATAATAAATTAAATCTTTAAAATTGATCAGTAACAATTAATTAATTGATAATGGCTTAAGAAAACTTTCCTTTACACTCTACAAGAAATTTATGAATGGAAAACACTGTCAAATCCCAATATAATGTGTTATAGGGCAACAAAATATATTAGAAATGTTATTATAATGCATGTAATATTGAAATTATATCCATAATTTTAGGTATATGAGTTGAAATTGGGTTTACCAATGCAAAGAAAATCTCAAAACTCAAAGACAGTATGATAGGAAACATAAGAGTTTTGTTACTCCTGTTATCATTCTTTAACTAGGTCTTAGAATTTTCTGGGGGGTCTTTATCAGGATGGAAGAAGAAAGGAGTAATTGCCCTTGCCGTAGGTAATAAAAGATTACTTAACCCTTTCTTAAAAAAAAAGAAGAAGAGCACATTGCTCTTAATTAAGAAGACCCTTTCTAATAAGATATAAACCAACATTTTCCTTTTGAGGTCAGCACTATATTTTATGTATGTATGTTAACTATGTACTTATTCTTCCAAATTAGTAAATTATAAGAGCACTCAGACTACATAAGGTAAAGTTAGAAGTAGATATGATTTTTATTTTATCTACTTCTATACTATTTACAAATTTAACCAGAAACAAATATTACCTTTAGAACCAGTAAAAATAAAAATAGTAGCATTTCTTAAAAAAGAAAAAGGAAAGAGTAATCGCTGCTTAATGGAAAAATGGAAGACTTTTAAGCACAAGTTAGCTGAACTTTCCTCCCTCCTTCTGCATGGCATTGAAATAGCATAGCATTTGGGATTTTCTCTAGAGCTAGCAAGTGGCTCCTGGACAGAGAGCAAGCACCCCTTTTGCAGCAGTGTTCATTGTAAACAAATGCAGAAAATATTTATTACAAATCACACATGGAATGTTTTGTTTCACAGAACCATGTAAGGGAATTGATCTTTATTAGTTTTTTTTTTAAGTAAGCAGAAAATACCACTGATGAATTCTGTTTTACAGTGATTAGTACCACTGTACAGATAAGCACAAACCTAAGCATGTTATTTTGAATCCTTTTTTTTAGGTAGAAAAAGATCACCAATGAATATATGTTCTAAATTATAAAATCGCTATCTCATTCTTTCTCTGTGGATTGGCATCTAGGAGTTATCGTTGTCAACAGAAGACATAACAATGATTTTGATATTTTCCTCTGCAATTATTTGAATATATAGCATTTGCAGTTGGAATAGCTTGTGGAACGAGTAAACATGAATATTCTAAAATAGCTACTTTTCTTATGTATGGATTATTTTAATGTTTCTTAGTCTGTTTCTGTCATGTAGCCTATGTGAATTGTCAACAATTGTTGTGTGTGAATGATTGATTTTAAGGGCTTATGTTCTGGATAAAGATTCTAATATTTTGGAAATAAGCAGATAATTAAGTATGCCAAGTCATTTTTTATATTTAATGGAAATATGAAAACTTCATTATTTAAAAGCACAACTTCCTTTTAAGGAAGATGGATCCTTAAATAAAATCTGATGGTCTTTGCTGACTAAGCTGCTAATAGAGTTCCTTCATGTGAACAGTTGGACCATTTGTAAATATTCAGAAGTGTTCCTGGGACTGAGTTCAAAAGATGGGGCCAAAGAAAGATGAATATTAGAGCGAGGAGAATTTGGCATTAGAAGCAGTCTGGGAGTGATGGAATGGGCCACAGAGACAAAATGAGGGTGAAGGGTGAAGGGAATAATTCCACAGAAGCCTGTGTGCTCTTTGGGGTCAGGTAGCTAATGAAAAATTTCCCATTATAATAGGCCAAATGAAAGGAGTTTCAGAGCAGGAAAATGTAGCATTCAATTTTCAGTTCTTGGCCTTGGTATACATTTTTAAGTAATGACCACGATCAAGCACCATTTGTATTGATACAGTGAAGAAAAGCATAACACACAAGAGATAGCCAGACTCCTCTTGAAATAATTCTATAGAAGCAAGAGCTAACTAAGGTCAGAGGTATCCATGGAAAATGTGCAGAATCTTTGGAGGGACACTCATCTTCCCTTGAGGCATCAATAGGGAAAGAGCTTCTGGCAATCATCCTTCCTTCTAAAAAGTCTGGGTAACTGTAGCTGACACTTGTGTTTCATAAATATTTAAAATCATAAGGAATGACAGAGGCAGGTTTATGAAGATTGAATTCCACTCGCTGTAGTTCTAAAAATTCTAAAAAATCTAAAAAATTCTAAAAAATCACTCATGTAAGACTTCCAAGACCAATACCTTGGTATATCATGCTAGCACTTTTATTAGACTATGCACTCCTTCATCTGTTTGTTAAATTAATTTTTAGGTGCTCACTCTACACCAGTCTACACTGCATTAAGCCCTGGAAAATGCAAACATGAATAAGATTGTCACTATCCTCATAAATTTCATCATCAATTTAGGAGAAAAACAAGTGCATAATTATAATTCAATGTGATAGAATAAGAATAGAGTTATATAAAAACTGTGGTAGGATTCCAAAGGGAATAGAAAGTAATTTTTGGTGACCACTGGCAAAATCCTCAGAATAAAGACAAAATGTAATGGAGACTTCAAGTTCAAGGTGAGGGACTGAGCACATACCTTTAACTCTAATCTGTTCTCAAATCTCATTGAAGTGACATAAAGAAACCCATAGTAATCCTGAAGAACTGGGAAGGATGCCATCAATAGATCAGAAACTGAGAAAATGAGAAATGAAGAATAGACCTGTCAGGATTGACATGGGGGCCGCTATAGTGGTTGAAAGATCACTAAAAAATGAGTGTTGCTTTCCCTAAAAGAACACTGGGAGACTCTAAGAATAAAGTAACACAGCCTGATGTTAAGCACAGGAAAACTGGCAAGTAAATCACTGAAAGATTTCCAGTTAACCACTCATATTTTGCAGAATTCCTGGATTAGTTTCTGCCTCCAGATTATATCTACTAAGTATAGATCTCTAAATGAAATAGAGTTTGTAAGGGTGAATTTCCAGCCAGGGCATTAGGGCTGGAGAAATAAGCAGGACTAGTAACTCTTGGCTTCTGGAATTCATGTCAAGAAAGCACCATGGGCATGAAAGGAAGCTCGTCTGTATATTCCATCTCCCTCCCACCGTATGGCTCAGGCAGTTTTGAATCATATTCACTGAAAGGAGAAGAGTGGTTTTTCACAAGTGCTGAGGAAACATAAGCTATCAAACCCATTAATTCCAGACATTCATAAGTAAAATGAAGAAATAACCAAAAATCCCTTGAAGGAAATGAAGGCAGTAATGTGAACAAACAAAAAACCTAATCTCTGAAGAAACAGTTACTGAAGGAAACAAATTCTTCAAATAAATCTATTTAATATTCTTAGAGTGTTTTTTATGAAGATACCACATCCATAGAGCAGTAGTAGTTTGTTGGAAAAAGAAAAGGAGAATTGAAGAATAAACAAACTTTGGGGAAATTAAAAGCATATTATCACTTAAAGAAGTCAGTAGAAAATTTGAATTGCAAAAGGGACATGACTGACAGCTAAACTGTTAATCTGGAAGCTAATGTATCGAGTACAAGTGCAATAATAAAAAATGATTAAATCACGAGAAAAGAGACAGAAGACAAATCTAAAACATCTGATATCAGCTTAAGAGAAGTTCAAGAAGAAAATGTAATTTAAAAATAGTTTATTAGAAGAAAATTTTCCTAAACTGAAGAAATTCAGGTCTTTCTTCACTCTAAAGACCCCTTCAAACATTTTAAGATAATACTGTGAATGAGGAGAAAAACACAATTTTGATAAATCTTGGTAAAATTTTTGGATTCCAGAATGCAAAGAAAATCTAGGAGAAAAGAGGATCCTTACAAATAAATTATTAGTTGTTAAACTGGGTGCTAAGGGATTGTGGAGCAGTGTTTACAACTTCATAAAAGGATTTGATTACATAATTCTATACCAAAATATGACAACAAAATAAAATCAATATGCCACTTAGGTGAGTACCAGAAAAAAATTATTTAAGGTAATGCTTCAGCAAAACAAAAAAATGAATTCAAGGGGAAAGACCTTTAATCTAGAAAGCCATGGCGAGAGAAGTATTCAGTAAAACTTCTAATTGAATATAGGCAGTTGTTGATACTATGATTATGAAATTTAAAATGATTGTTAAGAAGGAGCTCCTGAAATATGTGAAGAATAGACAGTAAAATTACAGTCAATGGGGAGTTAGAATTCTACATGAATTTAGCCAAATTCTACATGGGAGAATGGGGGAAATGAGCTTGTTGGAGCTTCTTCCATATAAGATGGTAAGAGGCTATGCATATGACTGGTTTTGCAATTAAGAGAAAACATTTTAAATATATTTTTATAAACTTAAGATGAAATATATAATGCTATAAAAATAAGATAGAATTGCCCTATCACTCAAAGTAACCAAAAAAATAAAAGAAAACTTGATCATAATCAGAAAAGTTTAGAAGGAAAAAGAGTAGCCTAATGTTGATACTAAAATAAGGCAGAAAAACTTCAGAGCAACCTCACCTATGAATGTAGAGGTAAAATTTTAAGTAAAATGTTAAAAACACATATTAGGAATGGATTAAAATTAATAATACAATATAATAAACCATGATTTTTATTTCAGGAATTCAAAGTCAGCTCAATAGTAGGAAATGTATTACCATAATTTCTCCCCTAAAAGATTAAAGGAGGATAGGATCATTTATGTTACCATCTTGGATCACAAAGACTTTTATGTTTGTACTTCTGCAAAGAAACCACTAGAAAGTTACATTAAAAATATCTTTCTCAAAAGCATCAGAAGTATAATTATAAGCTTAAGAAATATTTATGACCTATGTGAACAAAATTGTAAAAGTATGCAAAAATACATTAAAGAAAGATCTTAATTAAAGCCAAATATGTTGTTCCTTAATAGATTCAATATTGTAAAGATATTATCTATCCCAAATTACCATATAAACTCAGTGCAATTTCAGTCAAAATTACAATGGGACCTTTTCAGAACTTTACAAATTGATCTTAAAGTTTTTGTTTTTTTTTTCTGGAAGTGTAAGCATTTATAATAACCAAGAAAAACTTAGAATTCATCAAGCTGTTTATTTTAACATTATATATAATAGCAACCCCCCCCAAGATTGATTAGCAAATTGTGAAATATGTGGAAAGAGTTATTGAAACATGTTATGAATCCTATAAGATAATGGAAAATGGTAATGATTTTAATGCTACACGTGAAAGCAAATGTCTGTGACTGATAATGGCAAACATAAAAATATGAATACATGAGGACAAAAATAGTCAGATGGCATGAAAAATAGTATGTCAGAGATAAAGAGAACACTTCTTACTCTTAAAATGTCTAATAGAGTTGATGTATCATCTTTCAATAAAACAAAAATGAAAAAACAGCAAGTGGGGTCCTAAATAATTTATAAACTCAGAAAACATTAATCAATTGTTTATTTTTTTATAAAGTCGTATACTTTAGAATGCTTTATTTTCAGTTAGAAGAAATAAAGTGATAAAACAACCATGAGGTTAATCTCCCTTACAGCCTTCCCACACCCTTAGCAGAGAATCATGGAGGCCTCCCATGCTCCCTTGGGGGTGACTTGCTACAGAGCTAAGATCCTCTTGCTCTTCTATGGTATATGGAATTACAGAGGCTTAAGTTCTAAAAGAAATGCTGCAGGTATTTATGATTTAATCTTTTACATAATGCCTCTGCTTGAAGATTTACTTTTAAGTCTGATTTGCGAGGCTGACCAATCCTTTCAGGATGGTTCTAATTATAGTTTTCTTCCATGTAATGAACCAAATCTGCCTCTGTAATTTCTGCCCCCTGGACCTGGTTTTATTCTTTTAAAACATAGAGAAGAAGTACTTCATGTGGCAGGCCTTTAGATATTTGGAACCACTGTGATATTGTCCTTTGTCTTCCTATCTCCAGCCCTAACATCCTCAACCCCTCCAACCCTTTCTCATGTAACACAGCTGAACTCAGCATTTTCTTTACCTTCCATGATAGACCCTTAGTTTAGCCAACCCAAATCAAATATGCTTTCCAGATATAGACCTGCCACTATAGAGGCCAATGTTGTAGGTTCTACACATAATACAGTTTAAATTACACTTTTTTTAGAATAGATTTTGGCTCATGTTGAGCTTGCTGTTCATAAACATGTCATTTTTTTCACATGAACTACTTAAGTTATACTTCCTCTGTTCTTCAATTGAGTGAATTATTATTATTTTTTTAAAGATTTTATTTATTTATTTGAGACAGAGAGAATGAGAGAGACAGAGAGCACATGAGAGGGGGGAGGGTCAGAGGGAGAAGCAGGCTCCCCGCCGAGCAGGGAGCCAGATGCGGGACTCGATCCCGGGACTCCAGGATCATGACCTGAGCCGAAGGCAGTCGCTTAACCAACTGAGCCACCCAGGCGCCCGAGTGAATTATTTTTTAAGGCTCAAGGGCGGATCTATAATATATCTCTAACTTAATCTTATTACTTTTCAGTCTGTTGAAATAATTTTAAATGTTGATTTCCACTCAACCTGTTACCTGGTTAACTCAGTTTTTAATTATCTGCTAATTTAAATAGCATGCGATTTATATCTGCTTTCAATGTGGTAACCAAAATATTGAACTGGTCAGGATCTCATTGCCATATAACCTGCCTAGAGAAGACCAGGTTAAATGGTAGTTGTGTCTGTCTAGCTAGCTATGACCTGGCTGACTGTCTTTTTTGTCCAATTCACACTTTATTTTCATAGTCTCAGAAATATCATGAGAGACTTTATTAAATCTCTTCCTGCAGGAAGAATACTTCATCAATAAGAAGGTTTTCTGATTGCTATTTTTTTAAAGAAACATAATTATCTTTTTAAAAATTACAATCTTATGTGGAATAATAATTTATAGAACATAAAAAAGTGGACCTGCTGTAGTTGAAATGTGCGTGTAAAGATGGGACACCTACAATCATCACCCCCATTCCTCTCATGCTCTTCCTAAGCCATGGCTGCCCACACACCTCAGGGCTCCAAGGAAGACATTTGAGCACACAAATGACATCCTCTCTTAAGTATCAGTAGAGTCAGCCTCACCAGGAAGGACATGAGACTAATTCAGTATGGCATAAACAAGAAGAATACATGCTCATGCTTCGGGGTCCACTCTTCTATTTGAGGTTACTCCTTAGGATCTGTTTAATAATTTTATCAGATAATATAATGTCTAAGAGAAATAATTCTAAGCTTAATGGTCTATACGTTCACCTTTTATAATAGAGGAATTATAGTTAATGCAGAAGTCAGAGCCTGGTATCTGGTATATCCTCTTACAACTCTCACCTAAATACTTATGTGAGATCTTGATAAAGATCAATTAAGGGACCAAAATTGCAATGGCTCAGGAAACTAAAAATAAGAACAGGCCATATGGTGTTGTGTGAAGGGAATTTTCAATGACTTGGAATACACATTCTAGTGTAGATCTAGTCCATTTACTGTACCAGCATTGCATAAACAGCTGCATCCCTAGGGTCTGCTCATAACCTTATGACTTAAGGATTATGTTGACCAGAAAATCTGGCAGCCAACTAAACCCTGATGCCCAAAAACTCCAATAAAGATTATCTCTCTCTCTCTCTCTCCCTCCCTCTATCTCTCCATCCATCCATCCACATGATTCCTACTGAACACATTGTTACAGGTCTAGATCTAAAAGCAAGAATTTACCAGTATGCAATAGGCTGAGTATCTAGATGGGAGTAGTATATGTACTCTGTATTCTGTAAAATAAAGCATCAGCATAGAAGTATCAAATATGATTAAACCAGGTGGTATTAAATAGCATGACATAGGGTTTATGGAAAAGTGTTTCAACATAAAGTCAAAGAACTATCCTGAAGATTCAGAGAAAGAACAAACTTCTGAAATAATTTTTATAAGAATAAGTGGGAAGTACTTGAGAATATTTGTCTTACCCTCCTAGTAAAAGTCTAATAGCATGACCACTATGAAGTAGAAATAGAAGCCAGTATTAATTAGTATGTTTTTGGCTGCAAGTAACAATTCTGATGTGGGATGGCTTAAACAATAAACGCATTCTTTTCTTTTTTCCTTTTTTTTTTTTTTTGGCTTCAAGTTTTTATTTAAATTTTAATTAGTTAACATATAATGTAATATTAGTTTCAGGAGTAGAATTTAGAGATTCATCACTTACATATAACACCCAGTGCTCATCACAACAAGTGCCCTCCTTAATACCCACCATTTAATCCAACCCCCTTCCAGCAACCCTCGGTTTGTACTCTATAGTTAAAGAGTCTCTGTTATGGTTTGCCTCTCTCTCTCTCTCTTTCTTTTTTTTTCTTCCCCCATGTTCATCTGTTAAGTTTCTTAAATATGAGCAAAATCATATGGTATTTGTCTTTCTCTGACCAACTTATTTCGCTCAGCATAATATACTCTAGCTCCAACTACATCATTGTAAATGGCAAGATTTCATACTTTTTGATGGTTCAGATCCTGAATATATTCCATTGTATATATACACCACCTCTTCTTTATCCATTCATCTATCAATGGATATTTGGGCTCTTGAAGTAATTTGGGGGACACCTGGGTGGCTCAGTCTTTGTTAAGCATCTGCCTTCGGCTTGGGTCACGAACACAGGGTCCTGGGATCTAGCCCCATGTCTGGCTTCCTGCTCAGCAGGGCATCTGCTTCTCCCTCTCCATCTTTCCTTCCCCCTGCTCAGGCTTGCTCCCTCTCTCTCTCAAATAAATAAATAAAAATCTTTTTAAAAAAGTAATTTGGTTATTGTTGATAATGCTGCTATAAACATCAGGGTGGCCCTTTGAATCAGTATTCTTGTGTTCTTTCAGTAAACACCTAGTAGTGCAATTGCTGGATTTTTAACTTTTTGGGGAAACTCCATACTGTTTTCCAGAGTAGCTGCACCAGTTTGCATTCCCAACAACAGTGAATAGGGGTCCCTTTCTCTACATCCTTGACATCAACTGTTATTTCCTGTGTTGTCAAATTTAGCCATTCTGACAGGTTTGAGGTGATATCTCATTGTAGTTTTGGTTTGTATTTCCCTGATGATGAGTAATGTTGAGCAGCTTTTCATATGTGTATTAGCCATCTGGATGTCTTCTTTGGAAAAATGTCTATTCATGTCTTCTGCCCATTTCTTAACTGGATTATTTATAAAACATTATTTTCTTACATAACTAGAATATGAAGCAGAGTGGATTCTCATGTAGGGTCATTACAGAGGTCAAGTTGTCATCAGGGACTTTGTGTTCTTCCAACCTAATTGTGTTGTTTTTTGTTTGCTTGTTTTTTTTCAGGCTGGCTTATCTCAAGTCTCAAGATGGCTACAGCAGTTCCAGGTGTCACATCTATGCATACCAATGTGCACATGATAAAAAAGGATGAATCTTCCTAAGTCTCTTTCTTAAGAGAGAAAACTATTGTGCAGAAGCTCCTGGTCAGCTTCTCTTCACATTGATCTGAACTGAATTATATGAATGTTCCTTAGGCAATTACTGAAATGTGAAATAACTATGACTGGCTTAGACAAATTACTTGGGGAGATTATCACATCCATTACAGGGCTATAGACAGAGAAAAAGATGGGATGAAGTAGTAGGTTGTAGAAGGGAACTACCTAAAGAGAAAAATTAGAATGCACACTGGAAAAAGTAAAGAGCAGGAATGAAGATGAGAACATTGGATTGACAATAATAAACTAAAGAAGCTCTCCTTGTGCGCTAAAAAGGACCTAAACATTTTAGAAAGCTAAAAAAGATACGGAAGGAAGAGAATAGAGACTAAAACGTATGCTTATCATGATAAATAAAGGGAAAAAATTGGATGAAAGATTATCAAAGACTTCAGAAGGAACATTTTCAAGGGTGAAAATTGACTTGAGCCTATAGATTAAATGTGATCACATATGTTCCAGGTAAAATGAATAGTAAGAGACCCATACTTTTACATTGTTAAATCCTACAAGTATATTGTCAGGGAAATTAAAAACTACATAAAATGGGACAAAAATTATACTAGTCTTAGACTTTTATTGTGCAGTACTAAATTGTAAACAACAATGCCTGTAGAATTTTTAGAAGAAAAAAATGTAATTTAAGAATTCTATGTGTAGTACTATAGTCAATCTAGTTTGAAAACAAAAGAATAGCTGTGTTTAAGAATTCTGAAAATATATTCCTTATTTTCCTTTCCTTGCAATTGAAGATATACGTAAGTGGGTAACTCAAGCTAGAAAAAAATGTTGTATTGAATTTTTTTGAAGTTAAGTGGTAGGGATACAAGATTCAAATACTCATCTAAGATGTCATTCAAATGTAAAGACAACAGAAGATTTTTCTTAGGTATTAAAAGCCCCATTAAACACAAGACTTATATATTCTTTCAGAAAGAGACATTCCTCAGTCACTTTAAGAACCTGAGAATAGTAATGTAGTAATATAAAAAGACTGGTTGTTGGATTGTAAGCAACCTAATTGGATGAAGTATAAATAGCTATGGTAGTATGATTATTCAACTGAATGCAAAATACAAAACTATTGAAAGTGGTGTTTTATATAGTAGAATAATATATATACTAATAAGCAGTTTCATAACTCTCATTCAGAAAAATAAAAATAAACAAAACTAAGAAATGGGTAGGAAAGGAATAACAAGGAGTGATAAATCCCTTTAGCAAAGAAATGACTCAAAGTCATTTCTTTTTGCCCTAGAAATAGAAAAACACAAGTTTAAAAATATATGAGAAATGTTATCACTAGTAAAATTAAAAACAAAAAATAACTTCCCAAACTACTATGAAATAAAACAAAAAATAGACTTTTGCAAAAATAAAAATAAAAACCAACTGAAGTGTATGGAAGCACATCAAATTAGAAGGCATAAAAAAATTAAGAGGTATGATTCAATCATTTCATAATGGTTATAAATATAAAGGTTAAGAAAATGTTCTCTATGTTGCTTAGAACAGGATGTCTATAAGAAGACAGACCAAGGATATACCAGAAAATCAGAAATAAAAAAGAAGATATTCAGTTATTGATTAAGCAAGATATCCAAATAAAAAATAATTAATGAAGATTAGATTTTTTGCATTGATAACCTTTTTTTACCCTAAAATGGAATAAAAATTTCTAGCCTCATATAGACACATTTATCAAAAAAAAATTAATCAAAGAAAAATTAATACAAAGAGGTAATTAACAGGGGAAATATAAATGGTTAATAAAAATATCAAACTCTTCTTCCTCACTGAGATTCCGAGAATGCAGATCGAAATAACAAGATACTGTTTTTACCTTTAAGTTGTAAAATCTTACGTAATTATGACAGTCAATTTTTTGAGGATTCCTTGGGAAGGTATTCTGACATATGTACATTGAATAAAAACTCTGGAAAGCAGTTAAATAATGCACATAGAGGCATTTTCTATAGTCATTTTACTCCCAATTATAGTAAAGGAATGAATGCTAAGGCAAAAATCTAAAAAAGTAATATATTTATATGTAATGTAATGATGTTCATCACACTTTACAACAGTCTAAAATTAAAAACAAATATCACTGAAGAAGAAAAGCACTAAAATTACATATAATTTAGTAACCACATATTATAAATATTAACATAATTTAATAATTACATATTACATCATATATATGTGATATCATGATATATAAGATATATAGTTACTAAGAGATGTTTTTGAAGAGTTATCATTGCATTGAAGAGTATTTATGATTTATTGCTGAATTCAAGAAAGCCTGGTGAACAATTGTGTAGTCTATGTTATCACAACTATGTAAAAATGCATATGAAATTTTAGAAAGAAAATATGCCAAAAAGGTATAACTATAAGTGAAATTATAGGTGATTTCTGCTTCCTATGACCTTTCTGTAGGTTCTCAGTTTCCTATTTCCAATGTGGATTATCTTAATAAAGAGAAAATGAGATGCCGGTAATTGGAAGAAAAAAATTGCTTTTCTTCCACTTCCAATTTCTTCCATTTTTAGGCATTCTCAAAGATTGTGGTGGTTTTGTAATCAAATCTCTAGCTCTTTCACTCCCTAAGATGTAATTTTTCTGAGACTGGAGGATTAAAACAGCTCTATATTTTCACACTACCTCCTTGCCTTATCTTGGTTTTCAATTTCCTCCTAACCATGTTTGCTCTCCTTTTGCTACTTTGGATATCATTTGCCTGGTTGGAGAAGATGAAAACTAAAGAGGAGTTAGTTGATTAGTCTTGTTTGCTTTTTGTCGTCTGTTAGCATTGTGTGTGCCATCTGTTACCAGCAGATTGCCTTCCTTCATCTCCTTCTTGCTCAGAACTTAGCAAGAAGGAAAAGAGTCCACCATTTTGTCTTCAGAAAGTTTTTGCAAAGTTGAGCTCACTTTGAGTATTCAACCTCCTTACAGATGCTAACTGATCTTCTGATTTAATGTTTAGTTTTATGTCCTTTCCTTCTCTTTGAAAACCTTTCTGATGTTCCTTTAAAATGTGACCTCATCAAACAGTGTCCTTTGCGACTACAAAGGGTTTTGTATCTATGGCCCTTGAAACCAGGTCAGTCCATTAACCCATCACACATGCAGGCTACAGGTGCTGTTTTTCTCTTTTTGGTACCTTTTCCTTCTTTGCCAACTGCTTTGGGTATTATGCTCTTTTCCTTGACTCTCAGTGTTTGACCATGCTTCACAAATTCAAAACCTGCAGTGCCCCAGCTAGTAAAAGGTGAAGAATTGGAGAGCCTGGAGCCCATCTACAAAGAGGACAACTGTTACTCATCTACCTCACAGGACTGATGGCCCATTCTGGTAAAATCCTCTGATTTTTTGAAGATGCTGAAAATATAAGTGTGTGTGTATTAAGGAGAAAAAGAACTAGAGTGAGAGAGAGATATTTCCAGAATTTTAATGTAAGTAGTTAATAATTTTTTTTATTTAGGTCAGTACCCCATGTAAATCACAAATAACAAAATTTAATTAGATGAATTCAGTCAGAGACCTCCAGTCTTCATTCTTTATTCTATATCCACTTTCATTTCTCAAGGTTCTCAGGAGAAGCGGGACCCAGTAGTATATATAGAAAAAAATAAGGAATTGGCCCACACAATTATGGAGGCTGAGAGGTCCCTCAATCTGCTATCTGCAAGCTGGAGACCGAGAAAAGCTAGTGGTAGTGATTCAATGCAAGTACAAATGCCCAAGAACCAGAGGATACAATGGCGAAGGTCCCAGTATGAGGAGGACTAGAGGGGCTGAGATGAGATGTCCCAGCTAAGCAGTGAGGCAAGAAAAAGAGAGAATTCCTCCTTCCTCTGCCTTGCCTTTTGTTTTACTCAAGCCCTGAGTTGATTGGATGGTGCCCACCCACACTGAGGAGGACAATCTACTTTGCTTCATAGCCAGTCAAACTGACACATAAAAATAACCATCACTCTTACAATAAGTTTATTTTTCCATTTCATCCCCTCTCAGGTTTGGCATTTAGATATCAACTTTTTTTTTTTTTTTAAGATTTTGTTTATTTACTGGAGAGAGAGATTGAGTGCTTAGCAGGGAGATGTGGAGGGAGACAGCAGGGTGGGCGGCGGGGACTTGAGCAGACTCCATATTGAGCACCCCACCAGGGCTCAATCTCACAACTCTGAAACCACGACCCGAGCTAAAACCAAGAGTTGGACGCTCAACTAACTGCGCCACCCAGATGCCCCAATTTCAACTTTCTTAATAAGTATTTTCCATAGCTCTAAACCCTAATGTCACCAATTTATAAGGTGGCTATGTGTGTGGGGGGGGAGGGGGCTACAGATGTATGTGAAGTAAAAGATTATTTTGTATTTTGCTTGTTTCCCAACAGTGTCCTCCACTCTGTCTTGGAATCTTTGTGATCACACAGTAAGAACTTAATTTGAGTTTCAAAATCTACATGATCCTTAGTCACACCATATGGCTAAGGACATAAAACAGACTCTGGAAACATGAGGTCCCAGGTGTTAGCTGTCATGGGCCCTTTAGCTTCCTCCCACCCTTGTTGTCACTTCTTTTTCTGTGCCAGAGTCCACTCATTTCTTCATCTTTAAACTTCGTCCCATATCTCTACCCCAACCTTGCAAGTGAGACTTATTGAATTTGATTCCCTCATTTTGACATTTGGTCCCTCAAAAATACATGACTTTAAATCAGCTTCTGATGCTTCCTTCTTTTGACTACTGCAGGTTACCACACTAACCCTGGTTCCAGTGCCGGATGACCTAGATGGTGTCATAAGTGAATATCATCTGACACCCAGTGAAGTAGGATCATCCCCTGAAAACTTCATCACCCATTCTCTGTGCATTAGAGAATGCACCTTCTCTACAAATTTTTCAAAAATAACTTCCCTGAAATTTAAGGTACACATCAGTTGATATCATTATTGTTATTATTAGCTTGCATTTACTGAATATTTTTATTGTGCACTGTCCTAAATACTTTATAAGTAGTAAATCATTCAATGATCACAGCAACCCCATGAATTAAGTACTTTGATCATTCCTGTTTGCAGAAGAGGAAACTGAGGCATAGAGTGATTATGTGCACACTTCAGTCCATCCAGCTATTGTCAGAGGTAGAATTGAAACCCAGCAAGTTGCACTTTAGAGGTAGACGCTTAATAACTGCACAATATTATTTTTCACTTACATTGTTATAAATTTAAAGATGACATAATCATTGTCTCCCCAGGTTCCCATCAGTTCTCATTGTTGATCAGAATTAGGTGCCAATAGCAAGTCCTCTCATTCTGCCTTTATCCCTCTGCCTTTTGAGCCACAAAACTATCAGCAGGGCATGTCAAGAACTTTCTGATGCTCTACTTTTAGCAAAATAAGGCTTCCACCAGCTATATTGATAGTTGAAACTACTTTATCTTGCCTCAGCACCAGTTTTGTGATTTATTGATCATTTATTTTTTTATCTCAAACTCTGAAGTGTGCTTCTAAAACAGCATCAATACCTTTTTCTCCCCTCATTTTCAGGTAGATCATATACTTCCAACTTTATAAATTGTAAATTTCCATGCAGGCTAATACTGTGTTTATACATAAAGCTACTTCCCTTCCCCTTTATTTCTAAATCTCTCTGACTGACCTCATATGCTCACTTGAGACTTAAATGAACATTTCTATCTCTGTGATCCAAAAGCCTTTATCTCTTTATCTCTAGGTCCTCCGTGAATCCCAAGCTGCAAACAAACACGCGCAAGTGACTCCTGGACACCGCCACCCTCGGGCACCTCAAATACAACATGTTCACACCTGAACTCATAGTCTCTCCCCATCACTGCTCCTTCTTTTATCCCCAGTTTGCCATCTATCCAGTTGTCCCAGCTAGAAATGTTGACCCCAATTCTCTGCTCGTCTTCACAAGAAAACACATTAAGAGTTGTGGGTAATCATCACACACATTTCACTTCTCACACACCCTTCTTCACTCAAGTAGTTTTCTGTCTCCACCACTGAAACTGAAACTACACCAGCAAGCATCACCCACCTCCACACTGGTGAATCCAATGACCACTTTCCTGCCCTCACTGTACCATGCTGCTCTTGGGCACATTTGGTAACAGTCACTCCCTTCTTTCTCCTCTTGGTTTTCATGATGCCACCCTCTCTTGGATTTCTTATTCTCTTATTGGTTCCATGTCCTTGGGCTTTTTTGCTGACCATTTTGGGTCAACCTCCAAAATACTGAAAGTTCCTAA
This sequence comes from Mirounga angustirostris, assembly GCF_029215605.1. Classification (NCBI taxonomy): domain Eukaryota; kingdom Metazoa; phylum Chordata; class Mammalia; order Carnivora; family Phocidae; genus Mirounga; species Mirounga angustirostris. The sequence continues at coordinate 86,799,202 of NW_026991709.1, read as the reverse complement.
AACCGAGTCCTTCCCTATATTTCACTTTTTATTGTTGCCATACAAAATTACCACCACCTTAGTGACTGAAGATGGCCAACTTTATCATGTTACTGTTCAGAAGTCTGACATAGTCTTCTTGGACTAAATGCAAGGTTCGTCAGGGTTATGTTCCTTTCTGAAGGCTCTTGGAGAGAAACATTTTCCTGTATTTTCCACCTTCTAGAGCTGCCTGCATTCCGGCTCGCTGATGTCTTCCCCTATCTTCCCAGCAGGCAATGTCACATCTGTCAAGAAAACTGCTTTTGTAGTCACCCCCTGCCCGATTACACCCAAGAAAAGTTCTCTACCTGGAAGACCTCTTGTGGCTATGTCGGGCTTACCTAGGTAATCAAGGAAAGTCCCTCCATCTCAAGATCTTTAATTCACTCACATCTGCCAAGTCCCCTCTTGTCATGTAAGGTGACATATTCTCAGATTCTGTGGATTAAAACCTGGCAATCTTTGGGGGTCTCTTATTCTGCCCATGACATTAGCCTTCTTCACTTTCCCCTAGGGAGGAGAACTTTTGAATCCGACAGTTTCAAATGCCATCTGTGTGGGGATGACACCTTCCTAAATCTCCAGCCCTAATGTTTCCGAGACTTTAACATATATGTCAAAATACTTACTTGATTTACACTCTCCACAACCTTTCTTCCCCAATTCTTCATTATTTCCACAAATGGCACCATCACACTCCCCGCAGATCTAGAACTCAATTTGGTGGGCATATCTGGCTCCTTTCTTTCTTTTATCCCTAACCATAAGCATCAAAAGGTCCTCTAATACATACCCTAACTTCTCTAAGTCACTGCCTGTGCTGCCACCTTAGACCAAGCCACAATGTCTGTAGCTTCCTAACTCCATTTGCTACTTCTCTCTTGATCCCCATACATTCACCTAGCATTTAAAAAAAAATTCCCACAAAAGAATCACAATAAGATTTAAAAACAGTCAATTGGGTTATGTTATTTCCCTGTTTAACAGCCTCCAGTGGCTTCTCGTTACATTTAGAAGTATGCGGTAGGTCAAGCTCCTCATGACCTACCACTTTGACTTCATCTTCTACCTCTCTCTTCCATTTCCACTATGTTTCAGCCAGACCACCAGCCTTCCATCCATTCCTGGAGTATGCCAAACTTGTTATTGCCTCAGGACCTCTGCACTTTGTCTGGAACCCTCATGCTCAGATCCTCGCATCTGATAGTCATGATCAGGATTTGACTGATTGGCTGATTGTCATGATCAGGATTTGAGTCCAGGCCTTCCCCAACTACGTCATCCAAAGTCAGTTTCTCCATTTCCACTCCCCTTCTCTATCCTCTGACTCTTCTGATTCCTTCCTAGCATTAAGCACTATCTAAAATTGTCTTGTTTGTTTATTTATGTCAACTTCACAGAAGTGAAATTTACATAAAAAATTACACATATTCTTTGTACAGTTTGCTGAGTTTGGAGAAATACATACACCTGAGTAGCAACAACCTCAATTAAGAAGTAGGGCACTTTTATCACCACAGAAAGTTCACGAATGTTCCTCGGCAGTCAGGCCTCCATGCCCCCCCAGGTAGTCTCTGATCTGACTTCTTATAGCCACTGATCTCATCAGTTTTCTTGTTCCAGAGCATCTCTGTCAAATAGAAATATAATAAGAACCACATAGGTAATTTAAAATTTTCTAGAACCTTGCATAGCTTTGTCCCAGAACTCCATACAACTTTATATAATTCTGTAGTATCTCCTTGCTTTGAATCAGCATAATGTTTTTGAGTTTCATCCTGGTTTTATCAGTAGTTCATATTTTTACATTGGTGAGTAGTATTTGATTTCATGAAAATACATTTTTGTTTATCCATTCTTCTATAGTTATTGCATTATGTCCAGATTTTAGCTGTTTGAGAAAAGCTACTATGAACCTTCATGCACAAGTCTTTTTGGACATATGTTTTTATTTCTTTTAGGTAATATAGTAAGTTATTATTTACCTTTACAAGAAACTGCCCAATTGCTCTCCAAAATGTTCTCACCATTTTGTCCTACCTCTAGCTTTATATAAGTGTTCTAGTTGCTCCATGTCCTTGCTAATACTTGGTATTTTGTTCTTTTTTATTTTAGCCATTTAGTTGTATCCTATGGGGGGTTTTATTTACATTTTACTGATGACTAATGAGGTTGAATATCTCTTTTCAAGTGGTATTGGTCATCTGTATATTTTTGTGTGTATGTAGAGTCTGTGGCAAAATCTTCCTTTTTAAAAAAATAATTTTTAATTATTGAATTATAAGACTTTCTTACGTATTCTGCAAATGAATCCTTGTCAAACATACATGCTGCAAATATTTTCTCCCTTACCTTTGCTTAATTTTCCTAATAATATCTTTTGAAGAACAGAAGGCTTTAATTTTGATGAAGTTTAGTTTATATTTCTTCCTTCTATGGTTATTGCTTTTTGTGGCCTCTTTACAAAATCTGTGCCTACTCATGGTATCAAAGAGTTTCTCCAGGGTTTTCTTCTAGAAATTTTATAATTGTAGCTTTTATGTTTATAAAAGTTTTTTAAACCACTCTGGTGATCTCATTTTCTTTCTCTTATTCCCTTCTCTTCTTTTCCTCATTTCTTTGCTCTCCTTTCTCTCTCATCTGTTCACATGAAAGATAGAGCACTCTGTCTGATCTCAGTCTCTGACCTTATTTCTCTTCTCCTCTAATGCCAGTGAGCAAAATAAAGGTTAGTAGTGGCAAAACCTGAAAATGATGTTTCCCCTTTTGAAAGGCAGTAAGGCGGAATGGCAGGAGGGGAGGGTGGTATACACTTCTGCTTTTTTTTTTTTAAGGCTTTTCACTCAAGAAATTACAAGTCCATTTCAGAAAGGGTAGTGCTTAGATAGCAGTGGGCACAGAAGGGTGTGAGCAGATGCTGAAAAGCTGGTTGGTGAAAGAAAGGGGTGTAGACCAGAGCTGGAGAGATATTTATCCCATCTTACGTCCAATAACCCCAAGAGAGAAGGAAAGTTCTCTGAAATGCACTCTATATTATTTGTAGCTTGTTTTTATATGTTTCATTTTGCCCATGGCCAAGACAGACCAACCTGATGAGTAAAAAAAAAAAAAAAGTAACATCGCAATGTGGGTGTCTTTTATTCTACCTTCTTTTTTGACAGGATCTCCAGCTACTGTCCAAGTCTCCCCATTTTCTTGTAGAACTCCCAGAAGTCACTTCATTCATTGGGTTCACAGGCCCAGTTCTCAGAAATATACTGTTTTCCTCTTCTGTTATGCTAGTTCTGACTTTGTTAGGTGATTTCTGTTGCTTTTGGATCCCTTTGAATGTGCTACCACTATTATTCACACCATTTTCCACTGTGGCTTGCCAAAACAATGCTCTGCCAACACCATGTTGTTCCGAAGCTGTCCCACTCTGCCAAAAACAAAAAACAAAAAACAAAAAACGTTGCTGTGCCATTGATGTAGCGAGACCAGCCGGCACTTTCTGCTAGACAAGGAAGAATTCCTCTTCCTAGTTGGGGTACCACACTCCTGTGTATGGATTCTAAACACCTCATCCTGTACTCCCTGTGAAGGAAAACAGTTCTTCCCATCTGACTTGCACCGTTCTCTCCCCAGACAGGACTCCTTCACTCAGAATCTGTAGACCATCATTTTTTGTTGTTGTTGTTGTTATGTTTTGTTTTTATTTCTGATGCTCCAGTTTGGGAGAATAAGTTGAGGAACATATGATGTCCTGTATTCACAATCATCCTTTCAGAATATGGTGCTGTGAATGAGCCACGTGAATATGTCTGGGTCCATCTCTCCTTACGAAGAATTCTGTGCCAGAAAGCACCTCAGCACCCAGAGCTCACACCCCCACCCCTTTCTATTCAGGCTCAGCTATTCTAGCTCATATCTAGACCATTTAAAACCTGCATGCAGTTCTCATTCTATCATGTGGGATCAGCTGCTATCAATTAATTAATCCTTCTTGTAAAGTACTAAGTTAACAGATGATTTATGGTACTGTTTTGGGCAGATACTTGTCTCAGATGAACTCTGACAACTGTAGAAAATATTCTGGTTTTCCTGGGTAAATGGTGCCTAGTAAAGATTAATGCTATCAGCTTTTTCCTTCCTTCTTTCTTACATTTTTTTCTTTTCTGAATAAGTTGTTTGTGGAAGGCAGCAGAATTCCACATTAGCCTTGTCAGCCATATGAATGGTTAACATGGTTGCCTCAATATGGAGTCATCTACCACCCTGTGAGTTGCATTTTCCTTGGTTGGTGATGGATAACTTCCATATGCTAGAATCTGTGGGTCATCACTATTGTTTGTGGCAATGCTGAAGGAAGTCAGTGTTTCTTTTGAGGTTGAACTTCACCCTCTATGATGTGTTTCTCAATCTTTTTTTTTCATTATCACTCTCTCCTTCCTGCCCTCCCCCAACCCCATCAAGAGCATTTTTTAGTTTTTCCTAATCACTTCCTTCATCCCCTGTGATATTTTAATACCACAGATATACCTTTCATCTGTTTATGCACCATGGCCCTCCAACCATTGTAATAACTAAGGTTTTTTTCACCCCTCCTAGGAATCAGTTTTTACTCTTGCAGCAATCAATATCAATCCCCATGTAAAGTGCATGGTCTCTGAAAAGAATGGCATAGGTACTGGACAACTCTGTGCTTATATCATTTTCTTTCTTTCTTTCTTTCTTTCTTTCTTTCTTTCTTTCTTTCTTTCTTTCTTTCTTTCAGATTTATTTACTTATTTGAGAGAAAGAGAGAGTGCAAGTGAGGGGAGGGGTAGAGGGAGAAGAGAAAGAGAATCTCAAGCAGACTCCCCACTGAGTGGGGAATCTGATATGGGGCTCGATCCCACAACCCTGAGATCAGGACCTGAGCCAAAATCAAGAGTCAGATGCTTAACTGACTGAGCCACCAGATGCTCACCCTTTCCTTTCCTTTCCTTTCCTTTCCTTTCCTTTCCTTTCCTTTCCTTTCCTTTCCTTTCCTTTTCCTTCTTTTATCTTCTTTTTTCTTTCTTTCTTTCTTTCTTTCTTTCTTTCTTTCTTTCTTTCTTTCTTTCTTTCTTCTCTTTTCTGGAGGTGGGCAGTCTGATATAATAGAAGGATTGGAGACTGGGGAATCAGAGAAGTGGAGTCCTAATTTTTCCATGACTAGCTGTGTGATCTTAGGACAATATCTCTGAGCCTTATTTCATGAACAGTAAAATATAGGAAAGTACACTTTGTTCATAAGATTGGGGATTAAGTTTTAAAATTGCTGTTCAATTCTTAGCACAATGCCTCTCATGTAAGTTTAAGTCTCTGGTTATTATTTTAGTTCATATTGGTCAACTCATCATTTAATTGATACCAGTTACCTTCCATCTTCAACTCATCAATTTATTGATACCAATTACCTTCCATCGTCTTAGGGTCATATTCTCCCTGGATTATTTCATGCACTCTCTTATATTCATCTCCATAAAATGCTACAACTTCTGCAGACATTCTTGAAATGGGTTCATTTCCCCTTCTAGAAGGAAAAACAGTGTATATTTATGGCTCCCCCAACCCAAATCACATCTGGTAGGAAATCAAACAAAACATAGGTAGGTAGGAAACAGTTCCAAAGGTGTTCATATTTCCTGGGCCTCAAATTGAACAACAACTTTTGGGGTTTTCACTTGAAATTATGGATTCTGTTCAGTAAAATGCATTTATTATAATTCAGATAGTTATAGTATTTTTTTTTTTATGCTTCAAATAACTATTTGAAGTAACTATTCACCAGAGGTTCTTGGGAACTCTCTTTTAAACCTTTTAAACCTTCTTAATCTTTGCTACTCAAACTGTGATTCAGAGACCGACAGCTGGAGTATTCCCTGGGAACTTGTTAGAAATGTAGTCTTGGGGCGCCTGGGTGGCTCAGTTGTTAAGCATCTGCCTTCAGCTCAGGTCATGATCCCAGGGTCCTGGGATCAAGTCCCACATCGGGCTCCCTGCTCGGCGGGAAGCCTGCTTCTCCCTCTCCCACTCCCTCTGCTTGTGTTCCCTCTCTCGCTGTGTCTCTCTCTGTCAAATAAATAAAATCTTTAAAAAAAAAAAAAAGAAATGTAGTCTCAAGTCATACCCAAGAACTACTGAATCAGGATCTTCATTTCAATAAGATCCCCAGCTGCTCTGTATGAACAGTAAAGTTTGAGGAGTGTTTTGCGTAATCACTTTTCTTCCTCTAACTGCATCCAATGACTGTTAACCTTTTAATAACACATAATTAACACTATTTGCAAATATTGTTATTACCTATTCATACCTATTAATACTATTAACTAAGTGCTATGCCTAGCCTTCTTCAGTAAACATAGTATTACTCACTGACCACACCCGTAGAGTAATGCTAAACTTTAGTATGTTTATAACACACCTAGGAGGACTGCCAAAAATACAGGAAACAGTCCACAGAGACTAGGATTCATTAGCTCTGAGATGACATCCAAGAATCTGAATTTTCTGCACTCATTTGTTTTCCTTATGTAAGTGGTCCATGGACAATAGTTTATGAAAAATGGTATTACACTCTTACATTAAGTCACTTACCCTTTCTTATCCCTTTAATCATGTCACTTGATAGGAATTTCTGGTCACTACAGAGTATACATTAGGCATTATGTAGGCAGACAGCCCAGGCAACATGCACAAAACCAGGCTTTGTGGAACATTTACTGGTCTCTGATGTTCTTCTCATTCTCTCTGTTTGATATTGTAACTCTTCTCTGGAAAATAACATGCGAATGGCTGCTGCAGAAGATGTATTTCAGTGTATTGCAGTGATGAGGGAGGACAATGAGTAGTGCAAAGCCAATGAGCACTGCAAAGATCACTAACGTTTATTATGTGTGTGTAACTCTTTTTACAAGTGTGAGGAAAGGAGGAGGAAAAGTTTTAAAAAACATCAGGTGCCTCACAATGCTTTGAGGAGAATTTTAAAGTGATTATTAACCTAGCAGTATATACTATTTTGCATATGTTGGGCAGTAAAGAGTTTATTCATAGCCATAGCTTCCAGCTTATTCTTTCCACTAGAATTAAGGTAATAGGTGAGATGCATCAGAATTCTTTCAGAAGTTGATGCACAAAGAAAACACATTAATAGAAGTACAATGAACAATTTAGAAGATAGCAGATTATCTCTCCCATCTTGTATGAGAAATAGATGCTGAGGGCGCCTGGGTGGCTCAGTCGGTTAAGTGGCTGCCTTCGGCTCAGGTCATGATCCTGGAGTCCCAGGATCGAGTCCCGCATCGGGCTCCCTGCTCAGCGGGGAGTCTGCTTCTCCCTCTGACTCTCCTCCCTCTCATGCTCTCTGTCTCTCATTCTCTCTCTTGCAAATAAATAAAATCTTAAAAAAAAAAAGAAATAGATGCTGAATAATCATCACCTTACACAAATCTCCTTCAGAAACACTAAATGTAATTAGCAGTGACTATTACTTGGAGATAGAAATAGAAATATAACTGCAAAGGTTGGTAGCATGTATTATATGGAAGGATTAAATGATCCTCTGTATATTCAATACTACATAAAAGACTTTTATGTTCAATAGGTGAGCCCATCAGGTAAGAGATCTAGGTCAGTGCAGATATTTGACATTGAACTATATTGGAATTACCTTTTGGGGTCAGGTATTGCAAATTTGACGTAAGATGTTAGAGCTACCTTTGGGGATTCTTAGGTAATAGCATCTTCTTTAGTACTAGATATAGTCCAAAATTATGGAAAGATTGAATTTTGAGTACCTATGTAAGTATCTGTCTATCTATCTGGAGGAAATGAATGTACCTTAAAGGTCCCTTCCCCATTTAAATCCAGTTTGGTTCACAAGATTCTACAGAGTCATTTCTGGAAGCTATTTTGCAGGTAATGTGGTAGCAAATAAAGAAGGCCTGATGACACCACAGGAAGTAGAGAAGGGCAGAGTAAAAAAAGCTGGGGGTCATGAGGAAGCAGATGGACTATTTGAGGACAAATCCAGGAAGAAGACTATAAGCCCTGAGAAGGTATTTGTTCCATCATTAATTGTTAATTGAAAGCATGTTAAAAATACCTTCTTCATCATCCCTGTTCCTGTGATCTGTTCTCTTCAGGAAAACTTGCTTACCTTTTTTATAAAGGAATGGTTATAAAAAGTAAGATTACTGGCAGTACATCCAAGTGACTACAGCTGGTTTTCCTTAATACTTGAAATGTGATTGGTAAAAATCAAGTAGAGTCGGGAAAATGATTAGATTGACCATTTCCTTAGGTACAATTTTATTATAACTTTTGGATCAGCTTTAAAGGGATTGTCTTTACTTTGGCTAAGCAGAGGGACAGTGTTTTGTTTTTGGGTTTTTTTTTTTCCCCAGTGTTTTTCCTTGTCCACATCTGGTCCTACACAGAACAATTACTCATATCAGCCTTTTGGATTCTCAAGACATTATGATTTATACCTTCCAAGAAACTCTTTATGGCACCAGTTAGGTTTACAGTTAGACTAACAGGGGGGAGTTTAACATTGAGTGTTTTCACTGCCTCCCAGCTGCTCTTGTACTTCAGTTATCAGAGATACCTAACGGACTCCAGTAGATTGTGCTGATCCAGCTTCATTCAAACTGTGGGGATGAGAAATCTCCATGAGAACACCATGGTCACAGCAATTTACAAATATGAATATCTATTGGATCAATGCAGATGATAAAGCAACCTTTTAAAAAAAAAACATATGGGTAAGATATGGATTTAAGGAAGCCTGGATATGAGAATTTAAAGTTGGGTTTTTAGTTAGGTTGGGTTTGTTTAGAAGGTTCTTAGAATTAGAGTGATCTACTGAATGAATTTAAAAATAAAAGTAAGGGTGCCTGGGTGGCTCAGTCGTTAAGCGTCTGCCTTCAGCTCAGGTCATGATCCCAGGGTCCTGGGATCAAGTCCCACATCGGGCTCCCTGCTCGGCAGGAAGTCTGCTTCTCCCTCTCCCGCTCCCCCTGCTTGTGTTCCTGCTCTCACTATCTCTCTCTCTCTGTCAAATAAATAAATAAAATTTAAATAAATAAATAAATAAATAAAAATAAAAGTAAGATAAGATTGGATACTATACAAAAAGAAACAGAGCAGTGAGATTGCAGTTCAGAGAAATTAGAACATTTTGCTGTTACACAGGAAGTAGCTTTGCAAAAATAGTTTCTCCTACGGTTACTGGCATTTTTCCAAAATCAGACACAAACAGTTCTTTGAATTTCAAGAGAAAGGATCATGCAGGGTTATGGTTGAAGTGAGTCCTTTGGGAAATAGGAAAACTTACCTTTCAGCAGCGGGTGAGATGGCTCTGGGATATCCATCTGTAGTTAGGTATCAGTTTGTTATAGGGAATACTTTAAGACAGAGACATGTTGAAATGAGCAGTGGTTCAACCTAAGGTATGGGACCTACAGGTGAAGGTGATTAAACAATTTGGGAGAGAGAAAAGAGAAGCCAAACTAAGGCCGGTAAAAGCAATTGAGGCTGTAGAAGGGCCCATGGCTTATAAAGAAATTAAGAATGAGAAAGCTATTACAAAATAAGTGCATTGTAAGGCAGCTCTATTAGGTATGCAAATGCTATTAAATGCATGGGGGCATTTTATGTAATATAGAACTATTGCATGCTATTCTTTAAATCTAATATTATCCCCCACATTTAATTGGTAGTTTTCTGCAGGGAAGATCAGCAGTAAATGTTTAACCCCTTAGTCCTCAGCAAGCCAGACCCATTGAAAAAAATGGTTGCGTCCCTTCCATTACAATTAAGGAACTAGGTAAAACCCCAGAATGCTTTCACAAGAAGGAACTGGCAAGCATAAGCCTCATCGATAAGGACTACCCTATTAATATAAGAAGCATATTGTATTCATCTTTACTATGTTTGGTGCCTAGTGAAATGCATGGCATGTAGTTTTTGTTTTGTTTTGTTCTGTTTAGCAATGATTTTTGTGTGTATATGCCCTCGGATGAATCAGCATAATGTTTGTTTTTTTTTGTTAAAGCTAAGCTGAAATCTTAGCATAATATTCTTTAAAACATTCTTTATGTTGCTCCTCTTCCCCCCCCCAAAAATCTAAAATTAGAAAAACATAAATGAAGGAAAAATAAATAAATTAGAGTAACAAATGAAAAGACAAGAGAAACCCCAAATAAGAGTAACTGTGTGGATGGGGAAAAAAGCCATATGAATAATAGCAGGAACATTACATACCTAATTAAACATATTTAAAATTGGGGCAATGGGTTAAATTGGAATACTGATGTTCAGCAAAAGGAATTCATTTGAATGTAGAAATCGGGTTGTCATCAACTGCTCTCGTAGTTTTTGTAAGTCTTTAAATTTCCATCTTTTCCTTTTGTACTTTTCCATTACAGACAGCACATTATAACCAGATCAGTGGGGCAGCCAAGAGAGCAGAATTTATATTTCAAAATGAAAGTTGATAGTTAATAGCCTAGCAGCATAATGAGCCACATTTCTGGTGGAGAGTCCAAGCTTATACAGATTGTTCAAGTCTAAACAGAGACCCTCCCAAGCCTAATGATTTCCACAGGAATCCCAGATGGCCTCTCTGAGGCCCTGCGAAGCAATGCTAGCTATCACTGCTGCTGGGAACAAGGAGAAGCAGCCATGTAGGTTTCCTCAGTGGTAGTGAGGGAGGCACTATAACCCCAAATTAGCTCTCAACATGATTCCATTCATGGAGGAGTTGGGTATACTCAAATCACCTTTTCCTCTTATTAACATTGGTAAGCTAAATCCATGTTTTAAAATTAAACTTTTTGCCTTAGCACAATGTAGGGAAGAGGGATAAGTAGTCGAGGGTGGAATTTCTTGTAATGACCATAGCTTATGTTTATTAGGTGCTTTCTGTGAGCAAGGCATTAGCTTAAGCCCCTTTCCTGTATTATACCATTTAATCCTAACAAAATCCTAATGAGTTAAATGCCACTATAATCCTCATATTAATGAAAAAGAAACTGAGGTTTATAAAGGTTAAATAACTTGCTCAAGTGGCACAGCTGAGTTTTGAACTCCAATCTTGTCTGATACCAAATCCCATGCTTTTTACCATAGTATACAGGCTTTTCTCCAAAATGTGAAGGAGCAAGAGAGATCTAAAATTTGTCACAAGACTCTCTCTGGGCAATACTTTTAATGTCTTGGGTTAATACAGCATGCTTCTTGTAGAATTCAGTGACGCTAAGACTCATTTTGTAGAATCCTTTCCCACATAGAAAGGAAGAGATCGAGAATGAGTGCTCTTCAACAGTAATGATTGTCTTGGTCTCTCAGCACTTCACTCCCATTGTCAGGCTCAAGTCAGATGTCATCTACCCTGAGGAAACTTCCAGAAACACCCTCCACCTGCAGTCGGTAGTAAGCACTCTTTCTTTCTTGCACAGCCCCACCATGCTTTGTGCATATCATTTCCTCTTTCCTGTGCTCTTCTCTGCAGATTTCTAGAAGGCAGCATCTATATCCCACTTGCAGCTTCATTTCCAAAGCACAGTGCCAGGCTGAGGAGAGATTGTCCAATCGAGTTAAATCTCATTTAAGACATTCTGCTTCTATTTCATATATTTAGACATTTTTATTTTCAGTTTTAAAATGCCTAAAAAATGAGAAGGGACAAAGGTCAAGTTAATGGATCAATTTGTATAAAATAACTTGAGCCCTGACCAGGTTCCTTTACCCAGGTGAGCCATTTGTCACATGGTTCCCAGGTGGGGGTACTCTGAAGATTATGTTCAAATTCACAACAGGGTGGAGAAATAACACAGGCACAAGGTTTGCTATGGCTGATGGGCCAGCACCTCATCTATCATATTAATTAATTATATTAATTAATTAAATTAACTCAAGCAGTCATTTAAGAAACATTGCTTATATGTTCAACACCAGCGTGGATAGAGATCCGAAGACTGAGGTGTTTTTCAGAGAGGGAAATTACAAAGATAAATATGATGGCAAACATGTCTATTTTCAAAGACCTCACTTACTATTAGAGAAAACACGCAGAAATCTGCTCACCTATATTTAGCGTTTATTTTGTTCTATCACAAAAACAACTTTTATTTGTATACACTTGACAGTGTACAAAGCACTATCACACTCATTTATTGTTTCATTTTTTTAAAAGATTTTATTTATTTATTTGACACAGAGAGAGAGCACAAGCGGGGGTGAGCAGCAGAGGGAGAGGGAGAAGCAGGCTTCCCACAGAGCAGAGAGCCCAAAATGGGGCTTGAGCCCAGGACCCCAGGATCATGACCAGAGCCAAAGGCAGACGCTTAACCAACTGAACCACCCAGGGACCCCTGTTTCATTTTGTTTTAAAGATAGTTCCCCAACCAGTATCCCGCTGATGGTGAAAACCAAACACGCTTTGTTCTTTCTTGCATCTAGTTTGTGGGAATTAGAAGCAACCAATGGAAAGTCATGGTAATTTAAGATCATGCTGACAGCATAGAGAAGAGGCTGATCTTTTGTTATAGACATTAAAAGTGTATGTCCTAAACTAGATTTCTATCTTGTATTAAATCAGTCTCTGGGTCCATTTTTGGCTCTTAGCCTAAGGGAAAAAATAAAAATAAGTCCTACCTTAAAAACACTGGCATTGAAACCACACCAACTCTTTGATGCTAGATCACAACTTCTCATCATGATGTTATCTTCCTACTGAGCTGCTATACTTCAGCCCATTCCTGCACTATTGGAGCCAACTGTCATCAATAAAGTCAAGAAAACAAGGCAGATGCTTTGTATTGTGTCTATTGTTTTGTTTTTAAGAAAGAAAAGCAGACAGCAAATAACTTTGACAACCAGAAAAAAGCTTTTACAGATAAGTGGCATATTTATTTGCATTATTTTTTTCTATCATGAAAGGCCCCAGATCAGTTTCCCTCTAATTGATAAAAGTTGATTGTATTTGAGAGAATGACACACGGCTTCAAGGATCAGTTGAGTAAATTTTATTAAGGCCAAAGGGGTAATAGGAGATTAATGTTTGCTTTCTTGGGACTAGCAGCACCAACCTCCTCCCAAGAAGGAAGCATGATGTAATTCATTGAGCAGACACAGTAAAGATGAATTCCTCAACCAGTTGGACTCTGATGATCTCACACCCCAGTGATAACTCTGTCAGTGCAACCATATCCCACCTAAAATAATGCAGTCTAAAATTTAAGGATGGCTCCAGGTCCAGTCATTTCTCTTTCAAAATGGCAACTGACTTACCAACCTTGGAAAAAAAGAAAGGTTTTGGAAGAAAACCAGAAAGTAAAGATATATGCTTGCTCAAGGATGAATATTCTCCTCCACAGTAGAAAGGTCCCACTGATACAATTAGCACCAAAAGTATCAATAATTCTCCTTAAAGAAGGAGAAATACTGACAAAAGAAAAGTAGTTCATCACCTTTCACTAAAACAGGAAAAGCTAAAAGTGAGGACCCAGGCTTTTGATTGGTTTGTTTTCTCTTTCCCAGACTAAGGAAATGAGAGAAACCAAAATGCTATCATTTGAACAGATGGATAGGTCTGTGTTTTCATCCTCTTAACATGGTCTTTTGGAGTTCAGTGTTTTAAAATTTTGTTCAGATTCAAATTATCAATTTTTCCTTTTATGGTTCAAGCTTATAAACTCTTTATCTAGCCTTAGATTCTGAAGATTTTCTCTTATTTATTTTTTCTAAAAGTTTTACAGTTTAAGACTTTACATTTAAGTCCATAGTTCATTTTGAGTTAATTTTTGTGTAACGTATGAGGTTTTGGGGCGTTTCATTTTGTGTGTGTGTGTGTGTGTGTGTGTGTGTCTATGTTCAGTTGTTCTGGTGCCATTTGTTGAAAATACCATATTTCCTCCATTGAATTACTTTTGTAACCCTGTAAGGCTATAACTTTTAACATAAAAGAAGACACAAATTTAGCTAAATTTCCTTATACCTAAGCAAAGCAATAGTTCATGCTTAGAGAGTGCTAATTCTGTGCCTAGGCATTGTTCTCAGCTCTCTACATATCTTTACTCAATTAACTGTCTCAGTAACTCAAAACTCATTTAATTGCCTTAATAATCCTTTGAGGTAGCTATTATTATGTTCCCATATTACAGATAAGGGAACTGAAACTTTGCCAGGTTAAATTATTTGTTCAAAATCATAAAACTAGTAAGTTAGGAAGCCAGGATTTGAACCCAGGTAATGTACCCCTAGAGATTGTGCTGTTAACCTTTGAGAGAACTGCGTTATTTACAGGGTATCAGATGTTTAGCAAAATATTGAACATCTTGCCATTTTTCTCACTGTTATCCCAAGATATTTCAACTAGTGTAGGAATGAAAGACTTTCCATACATCACTCTTTTTAGGTTTCATGTGTTTGATGTTTTATTCATATGAAAACCCACATATCCATGAAAATACATCTTAAGAGTCAAAAAGCATCACATTATTTTCTAAATTTGGAGCCTGTTTCACAAGTTGAAGCTCTTAGTGTTGACACCTTGACCTTTCTATTACCTGCCAACCAACCCTTCCCCATTGGGGTCTTAAAAAAAAAGAAACAAACCATGAATCCCTGGGGAATCCCATTGCTATTGTCCTTATCCAGTAACAGAGTTTGGGGTTGTTGACTAGAATCAACTCTTTTTTTTTTTTTTTTAACATTTGTCCTTTGAAGTTTGTTTCCTGGCTTCTTAGGATAAACACAGAAAGTATTCATGAAAAATAAAGTCAATGCTAGCAATGCTATCAGAGAAAAATGAAAGAAAAATGGCAATGCAAAATTCCCAAATGGTAAATATTTTGTTTCAAATGCAGGAAGGAAAATGGAATTTTAAAATATAAACAACAATGGATTATTCAAAAATTTATATTTTTGTATTTTGAAAACAAGGTATTTTGCTTTTTACTGTATTTTGTTTTTTACTATAAGGGCATTTTGGAATCTTTATTTCAAAAAGCGTTTCTGAAGTTGCATGATCTGACGCAGATGAAAGAGCCAGTAGTTCTTTCTTTAATGTGAAATCAAACTGACTTGGGTTATAGGAAAGCTGTTAAACTGAGTTTGACGAATTTCTCATTATTCTGTTTACCTATTCATGAAGTAACTTGTCATGTTTTTCTCTTAAGTGAGAGCACTGTCCTAGGAATGATTCTTGTGGTATTTTGCCTTATTGAGAACAAGAAATGGGATAAAATCTGGGCAGAATCTTTTTGAAGTCCCAATATGAAAACTAGCTGGTGTGATCTTAAAGTCCCAAGATGTTTTAAAGTTGTCATCCTTATTTTCAAATATGTCTCGAACTAGATTTCCAAGCCTCCTGAGCTGTTTATGTCACTAAAATTGGAGAGATCGTGCATGTTATGAGAGATTGTTTAGAAATTGCAGGGTACTGTATCTACAATTGATGAAGCTGTTACCAGGTAGTGGTGAAGGGGTTTATGGATTATAAACCACATAGTTAGGATCGTCTAAAGTTGTAAATAAGTGATATAAAATATAGCACTTGGGGATTTTGAGTCTACTTCCTGCCCCTCCTTTTCTCATCCCCACTCTCCTCAAATCTGTTAGTCTTTCTTCTCTTCTTTGTTCCTTGTCTCACATTCCATATGTGTAGAATTTGTACCATGTATTAAAATAATGCTAATATTAAAATAAAATAATGCCTATATTTAATTCAACTCTAGATTTATTTATATTTATATGTAAGGAAAAATCTGAATTACAAGTCCATTTAATATAAGGGTCCTTGACGAAGCAGAAAGGTGGAGCAACATTTTTAAAGGACTCCCAGAACTATGAAGAAAGCAAAGTTAACATTGTTCTTATTGGCTTAAGCTATAAGAAATTTGGGGCATTAGGAAAAGGCCAGCTTTTTAAAAAATTAGTTTTCTTTCTGTTTTTCTTCTCTTCAGATAGAGAGGCTTAGTATTGCAGCAAGACATTTAACTGTGTAGGTCATTTGTGTTTTGAATTTCATTATGAAAATCAAAAAGGGCAAAAGTAAAGTAGAGTGTAGTACATGCAATCATCAGTGTCTTTGAGACAGTGGTGAGACAACTTCAAGATAAAGAATATATCAGACAATTTGCCTTTTTTCTATATACATACAGTTTTGACCTTCCAAATGGCCTACTTACCTTGGTCAAGTCTATTCTTTACAAGATCCCCTGAGTGGTCCTTTTGAAATGTAAACCAGATCATGTCAACCCAAAACCCTCCAATGACTTATCATCTCAGAATAAAATCCAGAGTTCTGTCAGTGACCTTACAAGGTCCTATCCAGTTTGTATCCCCTGTTCCATTGACCTCCTTTCTCTTCTCAGCATCTTCAAATTTGCCCATCCAGGCGCCTAAACTGTTTTTCCCCCAAGATGTCCTAATGGTTTATTCTCTCATCTCCTTTGGATCTTTGGTTGACTATTCCTTTTTCAGGGATATCTTCTTTGGCCACTTTACACAGCCTCCTCCACCCTGACTCCTACTGTTTCTTATTTCCCTTGGCTTTATTTTTCTTCTTAGCACTTTTCAAAATCTAACACTAAATATATTACATATTGGTTGTCATTTGTTTGTTTTTTCTTTCTATTCCCTACTAAAATGCAAATCTAAGTGTAGGGATCCCTAGCTGATTAGTAAAGTAATGTATTTAGAACACATAAAACAAGTTCTGGCACATAGTATGGTAGATATTTGTTGATAAATGCTTAATAGACGAACAAGTCATCTGTCAATAGAAGCTGAAAGAAACCTGCCATTTCTCCCTTGATATTTATAAAGAACTGTAGTCCAAAGGAAGCAGAACAGGCAAAGTCACTGGTTGGATACCTAAAATTAATTTTTTTGAAAAAGGTTATTTATGTAGTTTCCTTCTTTGGGATATAATTATGAGAAAGGCCTGAGGAGACTTCCGCAGATGGTGGTGTAGGAAATCCTGAATCACCTTCTCCCACAGACATACCAAATGTATAGCTATATATGGAATATTTCTCCCTGGAAAAGATCTGAAATCTAGATGAACTGCTTCTCCACAACAAAGGATATAAAAACCACAGGGAGATGGCAAGGAGAGGCAGGGATAGTCTCACCAAAAACCTTACCATTAGTGCAGAAATACATAATAGGGAAGGATCTCACCAGTCCACACTTCTCCCAAAGGAGCAAGGGGTTGGTACCCCAAATCAGGCACCCCAAACTCAGGGATCTGCACTGGAGAGACAAATCCCCAAAAGTCTGGATTAGAAAATCAATGGGGCTGACGTCAAAGTGACCCAAAGTGCTATAGGAAACTGAGATTCTCTTTTTAAAGGACTCATGTGGAGTCTCACTCACTCTGAGACTCAGTGAAAAAACAGTAGTTTTAAAAAAGCACCTAGACTGTATGTGAAGGAGATTCATTTGCTAATCTAAAAGCAACTACTGCTGGAGGGGTAGGAAACAGTTGAAACTCCCTGGCGATGGAAGTGCTAGCAGTTTTGCACTCTCCATCTACCCTGCTAGCACCCTTGGGTGAACTTGGATGCAGAATCCCCTCTCCCAGGGTGCCTTACTAAGACTGAAGGGGCAAGCATTTACAGCTCTACCTGGTTGCCTTGCTGAAGCTGGGAAGCATAATGGTTGCAGCATTCCATACTCCTTGGCTGGGGCAGGCAAGTGTGAATGGTCATTCTCTCGCTCCCAGCCTAAAGCTAGTATGTGCCCACAGACAAGGCAATCTCCCACTGCATTCCTGAATCTCATGGACATGTGCAATCAAGACATTTCCTGTTGCCTTTCTGGTGTTTGTGAGTATGCCCTGCCCCCTACACTCTCCAACTGCCTAGCTAAAGCCAGCAGGCATGCACAGTTTACCAAGGGGATGCCCTTTGATTGGTTCTGGTGGCCAAGGTGGCTGGTGTTCCTGAGCACCACAGGAATGCAACAATCAGAAAGACAGTTCTTGGCAGGCCACAACACCCAGGGTATTGCAGACAGCAGACTGAAACGCACACCCAGTGTTCCTGTGAAAAAGGCCTATTATCCTGAAGCTTTAGCCTGAGGGACAGGCTTTAGGCTTCCCACATATTTAGAGGCCAAGGAGGCACTTCCAGGGAATGTAAGGAGGGAGACATCATCCTTGTGCACCCCCTTGGCTTTAATATAGCCAATGAGGCCCCCCAGAAAGGAGCTTATGCACTCATATGGAGCCCCAATACTTGCAACTGTCACTCAGGGGGCATCCCTAGATCCCCTTATCTGGCGGCCAGGAGGGATTATAATTGTAGCCCCACAGGACTGTATATTGCATACTTTAAAAGCTGCTTCCTGAGGGTCTGGCTCACAATCAGTCCAAAACTAGGTGCTAAGTGAGTTTCCTCTCCTTGGAACACTGACAGGTCTTGGTACAGCCTCAACAATTGAGACATATCAAGAATAAAACAAGCAGTTTAGACAATCATAATGGTTCAAGAGACAACTAAGAGTTAGGAATAGATTGAACAAGAAGGATCATTACCTACTCAAGGCCACTCCTTCAAGACTTAAGGAGGTAGCTGTTTGGCATAACACACAAAAACAAACACAAAAAGTCAAGCAAAATGAAAAAAACAGAGAAATATGTTCCAAGTGAAATAGTAGAAAAGTAAAGAAAAGATACCTTTTCTTCAGAAAAGAAAAAGATAAGTAATCTACCTGACAAAGAATTCAAAGTGATGATGGTAAAGATGCTCACCAAACTCAGAAGAAGAATGGATGAGAACTTCAACAAAGAGAGAAAGATTATAAGAAAGTACCAAACAAAATTCACATAGCTAAAGAATACAATAACTGAACTGAAAATACACTAGAGGGGTTTAACAGCAAACTGGGTGAAACAGAAGAATGGGTCAGCAAGCTGGAAGAAAAAGCAATGGAACTCATTCAGAGAAAAAAAAGAAAAAAAAATTATGAAGAAAATTTAGGAGCCTCTGGGACTAACATTTGCACTATGGGGTCTCAGAAGGAGAAGAGAGAAAGGGGCAGAAAACTTATTTGAAGAAATAACGGCTGAAAACTTTCCCAACCTGTGGAAGGAAACAGGGATATCCATGTCCAGGAAGCCCAGAGAATTCCAAGTAAGATGAAACCAAAGAGAGCCACACCAGGACACATAATTAAAATGTCAAAAGTTAAAGAGAGAATCTTAAAAGCAGCAAGAGAAAACAAATCGCTGCATACACGGGAAACTCCAGAAAGCTATCAGCAGATTTCTCAGTAGAAACTGCAGGCCAGGAGAGAGTAGCATGACATATTCAAAGGCCTGAAAGGAACCATTCAGCCAATAATACATGATCTGGCAAGATTATCATTCAGAATCGAAGGAAATATAGAGTTTTCCAGACAAACAAATGCTATTAAACTAGTCTTACAAGAAATGTTAAAGAGGATTCTTTAGCTGCAAAGAAATAGCACTAATTAATAACAAAGAAACATGCAAACATAAAAATCTCACTAGAAAGGTAAATATACAGTAAAGGTAGTGGATTAATCACTTATAAAGCTACTATGAAGGTTAAAAGACAAAAGTGGTAAAATTAGCTAAGACTACAATAATTAGTTAAGGGATACATAAAATAAAAAGATGTAAAATGTGACTTCAGAAACATAAAATGTAGTGAGAGTGTAGTAAAATTGTAGAGTTTTGGAATGTGTTTAAATTTAAGTTGCTAATCAACTTAAAATAGAGTGCTATATACATAGGATGTTATATATGAACCTCACAGTAACCACAAAGAGAAAACTTATAGTAAATACTCAAAAGAAAATGAGAGAAGAATTTAAACATAACAGTAAAGAAAGGAATCAAATCACAAGGAAAGAGACAAAGAGAAGTAGGAAGGAACAGGGAACTATATAATTGGCCAGGAAACAAGTAACAAATGGCAGTAAGTGCATAGTTATCGATAATTACTTTAAATGTAAATGGATTAAATTCTCCAATCAAAAGAAATAAAATAGCTGAAGAGATTTAAAAAAAAATGCATCTATATACTGCCTACAACAAACTCACTTCAGAGGTAAGAACACACACAAAATGAAAATAAAGGGAGGAAAAGAGTTATTCCATGCAAATGCAAATGAAAAGAAAGCTGATATAGCTATACTCATATCAGATAAAATAGACTTTAAAACAAAGACTGTAATAAAAGACAATAAGGAATACTACATGATGATAAAGGGGTTAATCTAGCAAAAAAAAAAAAAAAAACATTTATAAATACATATGCACCCAACATAGAAGGATCAAAATATATAAAGCAAATATTAACAGACCTAAGGTCAGAAATTGACAACAACACAATAATAATAAGAGACTTAAACCCCCATTTCCATCAATGAATGTTGATGTAGATCATCCAGACAGAAAATCAATAAGGAAGTATTGACCTTGAATGACACATAAGACCAGATGGCTTAATAGAGATATACAGAACATTCCATCCAAAAGAAGGATAAACAATCTTCTCAAGTACACATGAAACATTCTCCAAGACAGATCACATGCTAGGCCACAAAATAAATTTCAGTAAATTCAAGAAGATTGAAGTCATATCAAGCATCTTTTCTGACCACAGTGGTATGAAACTAGAACTCAATTATAAAACAAAAACTACAGATATGTGGAAACTAAACAACATGTTACTGAATAACTACTGGGTCATAGAAGAAATCAAAGGAGAAATTAAAAAATGCCTAGAGATAAATGAAAACAGAAACACAACATACCAAAATCTATGGAATGCCGCAAAAGTGGTTCTAAGAGGGAAGTTTATAGAAATATAGGCATACCTTTAGGTAGAAACAAGAGAAATATCAAGTAAATAACTTAACCTAAAGGAATAAAAAAAGAACAAGTGAAGCCCAAAGTTAATAAACACATAGGGTTACATCAAACTAAAAAGATTCTGCACAGAAAAGGAAACCATCAACAAAATGAACAAGCAACCTAGTGAATGGGAGAAGATATGTGCAAATAATATATCCAATAAGGGGCTAATATCCAAAATATATAAAGAACTCAGACTACTCAGTAACAAAAAAACAAACATTCCAATTAAAAAATGGCCAAAGGATCTGAATAGACATTTTTCCAAAGAAGACATACAGATCGGCAACAGACACATGAAAAACTGCTCAATATTATTAACCATCACTATCATCAGGAAAATGCAAATCAAAACCATAATGAGATATCACCTCACACCTGTCAGAATGGCTATTATCAAAAAGACAAGAAATAACAAATGTTGGGGAGGATGTGGAGGAAAGGAGACCCTTGTGCATTGTTGGTAGGAATGTAAACCAGTGCAGTCATTATGGAAAACAGTATGGGGATTCCTCAAAAAATTAAAAATAGAATTATCATGTGATCCAGCAATTCCACTACTGGATAACTATCTGAAGAAAATGAAAACACTAATTCAAAAAGATACATATATCTGTGTGTTCATTGCAGCATTATTTACAATAGTCAAGATATGGAAACAACCTCAGTGTCTGTGGATGGATGAATGGATAAAGAGGTGATACACACACACACACACACACACACACATATTCAGCCATTAAAAAGAATGAAATCTTGCCATATATGGCAACATGGATGGATCCTGAGAGTATTATGTTAAGGAAAGTAAGTCAGACAGAAAAGACAAATACCACATAATTTCACTTATATGTGAATTCTAAAAAAACAAAACGAGCAAACAAGCAAAATAAAACTTGTATCTCTTGGATATGAGAACTGATTGGTTGTTACCAGAGGGGAAGAGATTGGGAGGGTGAAATGGGTGAAGAGAATCAAGAAGTACAGACTTCCAGTTATAAAATAAGTCATGGGAATGTACAATACGGGAAATATAATCAATAATATTGTATTAATTTCATATGGTGACAGATGATAACTAGACTTTTTGTGGTGACCATCTTGCAGTCTATACAAATGTCAAATCACTATGTTGTGCTTTTGAAATTAATATAATATTGTATGTGAATTAAACCTCAATAAAAACAAAATTATGAGAGAGGCCTACAGGTTTACCTAAATTAGTTAAGTAATTTAAATCTCTATTTCCATTTTGCTGCAGGAGACAATCCACATGTAGCATCTCAGCCCAAGGAACAATGCCCTATTGATTGAATAAAACGATTTGGCTTGGAGGGAGTTTTGCCCCGCACATGAACACATGGATGAGAAAAAGTATCTAAGCAGCTTTGAGGTTGGTCAGACTTGGATTTGAGTCCCAACTCCACCCATGATTTTTAAAATACACTTGGCTAAGGGGCTGACCCCTTCTTAAATTTCATTTTTTTTCCTTAATAAATAGGGATTCTATGGGGTTTTGTATTAGTTTCCTCTGGTTGCTGTAACAAATTAATACAAACTCTGTGCCTTAGAAAACCCAGAAATTTATTGTCTCATAGTTCTGGAGGCCAGAAGTCCTAAATCAGAATTACTGGGCTAAAACTCAGGTGTGGGCAGGACCACACATCTTCTGGAGTCTGTAGGGTAGAATTTTTTTTTTTTTTTTTTTGCCTCTTCCAGTTTCTTGCAGCTGTTAGCATCCCATTGCTTGTGGCAATGGGATGCCAACTCAAATCTCTGCCTAATCTCTGCCTCTGTCTTCATATAGCCTTCTCTTCTTTTGTCAACATGATTGCCCTTGGCTTCTCTCTTATAAAGACACTTGTGATTGCTTTTAGGGCTCACCCAGATTTTTTTTTTCTTTCAAATTTTTATTTAAATTCTAGTTAGTTAGGGGTTCCTGGGTAGCTCAGACGGTTAAGCATCTGCCTTCAGCTCAGGTCATGATCCCAGCATCCTGGGATCGAGCCCCGCATCGGGCTCCCTACTCTGCAGGGAGCCTGCTTCCCCCTCTCCTTCTCCCCCTGCTTGTGTTCCCTCTCTCTCTGTCTCTCTATGTCAAATAAATAAAATTTTATAAATAAATAAATAAACAAATAAACAAATAAATAAATAAATTCTAGTTAGTTAACAAACAGTGCAATATTGGTCCAGATTTTCAAAATAATCTCACCATCTCAGGGTACCTGGCTGGCTCAGTCAGAAGAGTATGTAACTCTTGATCTTGGGATTGTAAGTTTGAACCCCACATTGGCTGTAGAGGTTACTTAATAAAATAAAATCTTAAAAAAAAAATAATCTCACCATCTCAAGATCCTTAATTTAGTCACATCTGCAAAGACCCTATTTCCTAATCAGGCAACATTTACAGGTTCCATAGATTAGGATGTGGCTATGTTTTGGGGGAGGGGCATTTTTCTGCCCATTACAGGTATCTTCCTTGGGTTTATATTACAATGTCTAGCATGTTTTATGAATCCAATAAACTTCCCTTTCCTATTCTTTTTCCCTCTCTTCCTCCAAATCTCCGTACCTGTCCTCCATAACACCTGCTTCCACCACAAGCTAGATAAAACTATAAAATATGCTATGCCTGCCCTTGGTATCCCTGTGCCTTCCAGTCTTTCCTTCATAATTAGTTAAAACCATTGGGGCACGTGGGTGGCTCAGTCGGTTAATCATCTGCCCTCTGCTCAGGTCAAGATCTTGAGGTCCCGGGACCGAGTCTCACATTGGGCTCCTTGCTCAACCGGGAGCCTGCTTCTCCCTGCTAGGCAGGGAGTCTGCTTCTCCCTCTCCCTCTCCCTCTGCCCCTTCCCGTGCTTGTGCTCTCTCACTTGCTCTCTGTCAAATAAATTAATAAAATCTTTAAAAATAATAAAATCTTAAAAATAAATAAATAAATAAATAAAATTTGTAAGTTCACTTTAAAAAAAAAAAACATTTAGGGCGCCTGGGTGGCTCAGTCGGTTAAGTGACTGCCTTCAGCTCAGGTCATGATCCTGGAGTCCCTGGATCGAGTCCCGCATCGGGCTCCCTGCTCGGCAGGGAGTCTGCTTCTCCCTCTGACCTTCCCCCCTTTCATGTGCTCTCTCTCATTCTCTCTCTCTCAAATAAATAAATAAAATCTAAAAAAAAAAATTATTTAGGAGTCACTAAGTGCAATGTCTTAGACTTTGGGGGATTAAAAAAAAAGAAAAAGGAGAAGAAGCATTCCCTAGCCACAGTAGTTTACTCTTTGGAGTGGGAGATGGGTAGTGAAATAACCACTTGTAATGTAAAGAAGAGTTATATAACTTACACAGAAGGGTCTGCAATGCACAGTAAGGTAATAAAGGAATTAATGATTGTTATTGAGAGAGAGGTTAGAGAAAGTATCTTGGAGCCAATGAAATTTGAACTGGGCCATGAAGATAAGAAGGATGTCAATGACTTAATAATGTTGGAGAAATTTTACAGACAGGAGAAAGGCACAGAAGAAAAAGAGCTCTCTCTTATTTCTCTAGAAAAATCACTATCTTCTCCCTTGCCTCTGGCTGCCTTAAACATTCCCCCTGGGTCAACCTATACAAACCTGCTTTCTCCTCAGTGCACTATGTGGGAAAATATCCTCTTCTCTAAATCTCCCTCCAATTAGCTGCTTCACTCTAGGTGTTGAAAGGAAAATAATATGATTAATCTAATTCACTATATGGTGTATGAGGCTGATAGCTCCTAAAATCCCCTAGAACAATAAGAGGAGTTTCTTAACACCAATAAATTTCTGTTGGGACTTTATGCCATGTGTAAAATTATATCCAGGAAGAGTGTGTTCCTAAATCACTTCTATTAAAGAAGATTACTCTAAACGAAGAAAATGATAAGCATAGGAAGTATTCCAAATGGTAAAAGTGCCTAATTAAGCAGCAAAGATTTTGAGCTGTAGAAGACCACTTCATTATTTTTTATTCTCCATCATGCCAATATTGCCAGAAGAATTCTGCCTCCCAATCTCATACCTACTCTTCTCCAAAAAGAGGAAAGAAAAAAAACCTTATTTTTAATTTTCTTTTTGCATCTTCTAAAGAGGCAACTTGGGAAGCACTGGACAGAAACAAATCAGGCAACCCTCCCCTTTTTTCAGCTAATTCAGAATGAATTGGATTTACACAAGCAACAGTGCTTAAGCAAAACCGTTCCTATGGTTACACAGAAGGCTTTCTAAATGTGGCACAAGATGCAGGCAGCCAAAATGACTTGACTGTTTATGTTAAATATGAAGTCTATTCCCTATTGAAATTTAATGATCTACTAGCTGCATTTTAGCAGCTTGCACCCTGATAAAATTAACATTTCGAATACATTTGGAGAGATAAATTGCTTTAGCAATTGGCGAGTATTCACTCATTTTTATTTGATCACATCAGTGATTCAGATGAAAGCATTTCCCCCTGTACTATTAGAAATTGGGTCTACAAATTATCCTCATCTCTGGGCCTGCAAGTCCCCAAACACATTTTATTATCTTTTTGCAGGTTTGCTGGTGCCAGATGTTAAACCTAACACTTGGTAAGAGAGCTCAGGAAAAAATATGTATTTTTTTCTTTTATAGCAACCAGGCAGAATAGAATCAACACTGTTTCTTGTGGCATCTCTTGAGCCATCCAGTGGTTCTCAAATATCCAACAAGGTGAGTAGTTCAGACAGGGTGAAGTCTGTTCCCCACATCCCCCTGCTTCTCCTGAATGAAAAAGACAATCTGTCTGTTTTGAAAGGCTGACAGGAAATTGGAGCCGGAAAAGATATATTCACTGCATATTTTAGCTGACACCATTCAAATTTGCTACATAAGGGCGTTCCTTGATGCCTGTTAGTGGGAACCTCCCATTCAGCAAAAACAGAAAATGAAAGCAGCCTACGGGATGCCAACCTCCTGTATGTATTTACATATTTAGTTCAATTCAGCTAATATTTATTAAGCATCTTATATTGAGTAGGCAGAATGTAAAAGACCATGGTCATAGAAATACAATACATAGTCCCTAAACACAAATAGCCCTTGGTCAAGTAGAGAGGTGGTCAATAAATTTTCTTATGCCAGGTCTTTCTTCTCAGTAGCCGACTCTGTGTATCTCCATATCATCTTTACCGTCTCATACCACACATGAACATTTCATTAAAGACTTGAGTGTCAGGGAAGGCTTACTGTACGCATATCACCTGGAGTATCTCCCTAACTCATTTCCCCTAAATCACTCCTCAGTACGGTCACCCACTGGGGAATTTCCTCTTCCTTCCCTCTTCTCTACAGAGCCCCAATTCACTAGTGTTTGTCTCTTTCCACGAGGATCCCACTGCCAAAACACATTCAGGCTCAGAAAAGGTGTCAGCTTTTCTTTCCAGTACTCAAGTGTTCATTTTCCATAACCGAGAAGTATGAACACTGGGATCTTAACAGATGAATTATATGAGATTCAGCTGCAACGCATTTAAATCCTTGAAACACAAGTTTATCAACATTTCTCTAGCCTTCACTTGTTAGAGGCAAAATATTTCATTCTAAATCACACAACAGACAAGCTGGACATTTAATAGTAGTTTAATTATAATTTGTCTCTTGAGATGAATGTACTTAACAAATTTGACACTTGAGAATTTTAATCTGTTTGGGGAAATTTATTTTGAATTGGCAAGTAGAAATACATTCATCATATATTGATTCCTGTGTTATGGTAATTCCTAAATTTAAGTTACCTCTTAGAGCTCTAATTGGTCATTCTAGAAGTGATTCATTATGGTCATTGTTATTAACATTTTTGTTGAAATTTTTAGTAAATTTCTCCCTGTAGAACATTCATTGAATGAATACAAGATGCAAATTTGTTCTTTTATTTTTGAAAACATAGCTTTAAGATCTATTCTTTCAGAATAAGTTTCAAGGGACTGATATCCAAAATATGAGAGACTTACTGAAATATGTGTGTTTGTAGACTTTACAGATGATGTCCTGAAGTCTGACAGTGATATGAGTTTCAAAAGTGATCCATACCTTTTGAGAGAGGAAATCTTAATAACTTGAGTATAGTTCAGAGGAATTCTACTCTGCATTTTTAGTTGGTGCATATTTTAGAGGAAAACTGCTTTCTTCAAACCTCATTTCCCTAGGAATATGGGGGTTCCTGGAAAGGACTTGATAGCTGGTTAGATAAAGTACTGAATAGTCTCCTAAAATCCAGCTTCCACATCATCAATTATTCACCAAAATTCTACTTTTTTTTTCTGTTTATAAGAAGTCCACAGCTCCACTAGAATATTGTTCTGATGAAGAGGATAGTTGAGCTAAATGCAAAGTTCTTTTTCCTGAGAGACTAGTTTGTCATAGAGAGCTCCATAATGGTAGAACTTGGATATAAAACTACAGAGTTGGATTTTCATTCTGTAGAAATGGCTTGTGTGGGA
Source organism: Mirounga angustirostris (assembly GCF_029215605.1). Taxonomy (NCBI): domain Eukaryota; kingdom Metazoa; phylum Chordata; class Mammalia; order Carnivora; family Phocidae; genus Mirounga; species Mirounga angustirostris. The sequence goes on along the minus strand of NW_026991709.1, from coordinate 86,771,802 downwards.
GAAAAACACCAAGAATTTTTTAGTAGAGGAGTGAAATTATCGAACTTGATTTTGGACAGATGAGGACATCACAAAGTTGACAACATGGGGTCATGCACATGAATGTTATGCCAAGTCCGAGAGCTACGTGGTTTTAACTGCAGGAGACAGATCATTTCTATGTAACCAAATGCCAAGAAGAGCATAGGTCTACAAAAAACTGTTTTTCCAAGAAGATGAATCATTTTCCTGTCTGAAATTCACTATTTCAAAATCAAACAGGGATGTTTATTATGCAGTATCTTGGAAGACATATTTACTCTTTCCATACTTGTTCTCTTTGCCCTTTTTATTAAAAAAAAAGTAGGGTGGGGGAAGAAAAATGATAGCTCTGAGTGCCAATTGGGTTTTTAAATAATGACTCTAAAATATTGATGTCTCAAGTACAAATATAAGGAACTTTATTTAATAATTATTTTCAATATGCAATTAAGGAGATTTAGATAATATTTTCATGAGGTAGAAACAGTTAATTTTCCAGGGCTGATTTCCAGAATTCACATCAACAGTCCATGCATAACATAATGTAAGATGTATTTAAATACCCAAAAGTAATTTCATCGGGCAATGAACCACAGTGTTTTTCCCGTTTGTTCTTACTCAGAACACACTCACCAGTTCACTCGGCATCCATCACTTTTATTTTGTAACAGATACTCATTGTCTGAAGTAATAATGGATAAGTGATCCAAAGAATAGAGTATTGCTTTGAACTGCTGACACATTGAAGAATGCAGCATTATGCAGGATTGTACTGCTAGCCAGAAGACTCACGTTCAGCTCATAGCTCTTTCCAGAAAGCATGCCATTGCTCCCTCATTTCTGTATAATAGGTGTTCTATAGTGGGTGATTAAAAATGGAAGGTTTTTCTCATTTTGTTCAACAGAATGGGAAATAGTATATGATGTATTTAATTTTAATCATATCACTCCATGGACACATTTTTCATGAACTATGTTTGAAAGCCTGCTTTTCATTTCTTATTATAAAATATCCTGAAATAGTAACCAGCGTTAGACAAAAATGAGAGAGTGCTTTTATATTTTTATGTGAATTGTTTGGGATGCAAATTTACATTATATAAAGTTAAAGTCGTCCGGGGGGGGAATCTATCTCACCAAAACACCACTGACTAATCAATGAAAAATAGAATCAAAGAAGCACCTTCTATTTTGCCATTTAAGCAAGATTCTGGAGTTGTGACTGTTTTCTAATGACCACATTCAATACAATGACACAAACCCGGGAGAAGTCTATCTACAACATGAGACGATTTGCATGAATGTTGTGGCAAAATGGACATGTGGCAGTACAAAAAACAGAGAAGACATTTTTTTCTTGGTACCACCAAGGTGAAAATATGTGTGTGTTTTGGAATGCTGGAAATGTGTGTGTGTGTGTGTGTGTAGATACAAATACGTGTGGGTATCATTTTTAACAGATGTAGATATTAAATGGAGTCTTGAATTCAGGGAAGAGGTAGTGTGTTTTTGTTCATGGAAATTGCAAGTCACCAGATTGTTAGAATTTCCCTCACCTTTCTGTGAGCACCAAAGACTGTAACTAGCATGGAGTTGTGTGAGCTCTTCCTTTCATGTGGTGAGATACACATTTTGGTTTTTTTCTACCATTTTATTGCATACAATATTGAGACTATGTTTGTGATGATTTGGGAACTTGAATTTCTGCATGGTAATATGGTGCCCCATAGCACAGATCCAAGTTTCACTTTCCAAACTATACAGAAGACCCTGGAAGTGGGAAGAATGGGGAAAAGGCCAAGCTACAGTTGTTGTGCTGAGTGGATGGAATGGAAAAGGGCGTGCAGCATTATAAAATTATCTGGGTAGCTGAAAAATATTGGTCTCTAGACTTGAAGTTGTGGGAGATACATAAAATGCATGTTAACCTCATGGCATTATGCTTGACTTACTAAATATTAGTATTATAATTTGCCTTTCCAATTCTAAAAATTGAACGTGTCCATTATCCCATTGTGGTTTCTTGAAAGTTCTTTCTAGTTGAGTTATAGACAATTGATGCTGTTCTATATTTATACTTACAAAAAGTCATAAACCTCCTTCATCACTGCTTTGAAACCCCCTGAATATCTTCTAGAAAATATCATTTGCAATAATAAAAGTCCTTTAGGTTTCAATCATACAAACTTATTTCTTGACCTGTGACATTAGTTACAATTTCAGTTGGATATTTTGCTTCATGATAACATGAAATGAATATATTTGATGAATTTTACTGTTGACAATGTTGGAATATTTGAAAGCATTTTCCTCTGAAATTATATACCTTCAGCACCCAGTAGCTACTATTTTCCTTTCTGGTGAAGAAAATTCTGCTGGCCATTATAGTAGAAGAAAATGACACTATTGCCTTCCTATCACAGGAGGATTCTTACTTGTTTCTCCATTAGTGTGAATAGATTCTCATTGATCCATTTGCACTCTTGTTACTTTGTCTCTCTTGTGGTTGAAGGCACAGTTTCTGAAATGTTGACCGGGGTAGAAGGAGCCACGTAGATAGCTGAGTACTGCCACATTTTCTGCTGGAAAGTGATCCGGCTCTAATATTATCCAGTTATCTGGGTAGGTCACTTAACAGGTCAGGCTTCAGCTTTCTCCTCTCAACTCAGTTACTTGGAATAGATTATTCTATGTCCATATAGAATTTTGAAAATGTATGTGGACCATATTTTTGTCTCCCCTGCTCCAATTTTATTAAGAAAACTTTCATATATAAAGATAGATAAAAGAACAATACAATGATCTGCTATATACCCGTCACCTATATTTAAAAATTGTTAATATTTTTCCATTTGTTTTAATTTTATGAACCATTTAAAAGTAATTTGCAGACATCATGACACTTTACTTTTAAATATTTCAGCATGAATCTCCTAAGCACGGAATTCTCCAGCATCACTATCATACATTTATCACAACTTTAAAAAGTAACAATAGTTACCTAATTGCGTTTCTTATCCAAATCAAATTCAGATGTCCCCATGTGTCTCAAAATTGAGTTTTCTATTCCCTTTGCCCCACCTGCACTTAGGATCCAGTTCTGTTTCTTACATTACATGTGGTTATTATTCATGACAACTTATAGTGACATAGATTGCATGAGCTTTCACGTGATGGTTGTTTTTCATTCAGTACTGGTTGACTGAGAAAATATATAAATGGCAAAAATATATAAATGAGTGAACAAGGATACGTAGTACGTGATAGGTGTTTAACATTTTCTTGCTGAATACATGAATTTGGTAATGTCTTTAGGTGTCATTGCATTTAACTAAGCACAACTGCAACTGAATATATTTGCAAAACAATAAGACATTTCTGTGTGAGAGGCATTTTTAAATTCAGTCCATAGACTCTAATAATGGCTAATGTGATTTTGATCACTGACTATGCACCTGGTGTGGGGCCAGGTACTGAGTATTAGCTCATTTAATCTTCACAACAAGCCCATGCGGTACCATTTCACAGATGGAGAGACTGGGCATATTAAGTATTTTGCTAAAGATTTCAGAGTTAGTAAGAGAAAGAATCTTTATCAACCTGATTGAGACCTTATCACAAATACTATAGTACTTTGCAAGACAAGACTTAATGCATGCGGGGAGTTCCAATGCCCTCTCACAATTCCTCCTCAGCCCCATCTAGCAGATGGCTTGGTATCTGTCTGTCTACTCAACAGTCCTAGCAGAAGCACGGGCAAACACTTAGCTTAGTTATTGCTGTGGCTTTAAGGGAACTCATATCTCTGCAAGGAAGCCCTTTGAAATACAAAAGATCAGTGTAGAGCTTTTTGTTCAGAGATCTTTGAGCAAGGTCATGTCTGTTTCCTGAATGAACAGGGTTAGGATAGGAAAACTGGAGAGTTTCCCAGTTCCAAGAGAGCCAAGTTTTCACTGTGTCATTTCATTCTTCTCTTTGAAGTAAATTCCCAGAAAATCAGACACACCCATATCCAAACTTAAGTACAAAACACATCCTACAGCCAACTGGGCATGATTCAGGGAGTCTGCCGCCATTTTGGATTGCCTGTACTTTTGTTCCCGTTCATTAGTGAAGATAATCGCATGTTTCCTGTAACTTCAAAAAAGAGCAGATTAATCCAGCACAGGCGTATCACTGTAAAGGATCCTAAATTGTAAAGAGGATAAATCAGAAAAAGGGAGAGATCAACTTTACTAAACATCTGGTCCCATCACAGCTGCAGATTTAGTTTGGTCTGTCCTTTCAATCTGCCAGTATAGACTCTCCCTTATTTTTGTGACTTCATTTCCCATGAAGTGAATTTTTATTATTGATCCTGTAAATTAGTGGTCTGCTAACTTAAAATAGGTATATTCATACTCTTAAGGAGAGAATCCTTCCTAAAAATCCAAGTGGATGGATTAAAAAAAAATAGTCCCCAGAAAAATGTCTGGCCAGCAGTTGGCCTCCTTTGTGGGATTAACTTCAAATCTGCTAGCACATTTTTTTTTTAAACACGCATGAACTAAATTAAATGTCAACAAAAGTCAGAATTAATCATAAGAGTGATCAATACTATGTGTGAGAAAGACGTGTTCATCTGGATATAAAAACACTGTGAGACATATATTTTTAGATGCCTTATAAACTAAACTTATGGAGAAGAAATCACACAAGGTTTGACCACAGATGAAATGTGGATCAGTCCCACGACTTTCTAGTCACCTAATTTGTAAGTACCCTGAATGCCTCTCATTCTGGGCACTCAATAAATACTAAATAGGGCAGCAATTTCCTTTCCTGTCTAGTCAGGCTATCATTATTTCTGCACAGTCTCTGAGCTGGTGAGCACATAGAAAAACAGAGTTCACCACAACTTGAAATATGCCTTTCACTCTCCCACCTCCCCTTTTCGGTGTGCCTTCCGCTGCTGTAAAACCTACTGGAAATCTACGAATGTTAGCTCTCAGTTACTACTTATTAAACCTTAACCTTTCCTCTCCCAAATGCCCAGTTCTAGCGGGTCTAATCAGCATATTTTATTCTGCCCTTTTCAATCAGCCGTTTGGTGATGTTGATTTGCTGCTAAAGGAAGTTTATAAAAAAAGAAATCCACTAGCTTTTGAACAATGTCTCAGTTCCTTAAGGAAAATGGCATTTTACGTAACTGCTTGTCAGGATGTTTTCAATAGGTGCTTTCTCCATTTTGGAGGTCAGGAGGTCCTTGGAGAGAGTTCATTTGTACCTTTCACATCTCTTTCATTTATTAATGTACAAAAATAAAATACAAATCATTAACATCCAAATATATTTAATACCCTTGGCGCTGAGCCTCCTTTCCTGCTGCTGAGCAGCTAACTGTCACTACACACCATGATGTAAGTCCTATGCCCCGAACATTCCCTTGGCTTCCAAGATGCCGCACTCACTTTCTTCCTACTCACTGGCTTTTCCTTTTCAGCCTCCTTAACTGGTTCTCCTCCCTCTATCCTTTAAATGTCAGAAGGTTTAGTGTTCAATTCTCTAGCTTCTCCTCTCTAGGGACATTTGCTCCTTGGGAGAGCTCCTCATCCCTTTAGCATTACATATCTAAAACTTCTCGAGTTTTTCTCTCCATTTTGGAGCTCTGAGCTCCAGATTTTTATACTCCTTATTCAACATCTTAACTGAGTACCTGTTAAGGTTTTACAGGCTTACCACAACAAAAAGAGACCTTTTGATATTTTCTCCAAAAGTATACTTCCTCTAGACTTCCCATTTTAATAAAATGTGCTACCATTCAACCGGTTGGTCAGGCCAATATCATATGGGGCATCCTTGGTTCCTTTATTTTTCCTTCCTTTTCCATATACAGTAAAGTGCGACTGTCTCTTTCTTCGAAATATATCCTGAAGTTGTTCCCTTCCGTCTCCACTGACAGGACCCTCACCCAAGCTACCATCATCTCTGCCCATAAACTACTGAAATCACCCCTAGGCTGGTTTCTAGCTTCAGTCTTTCCCTTCGACAGTCTATACAACTGAGTGATTTAAAACATAAATGCACATAAGATGATGTAACTTGCCGGTCAAAACTCTAAAATCGCTCCCATTAGAAGTCAAGGAAAATACAGCTTCCTGATGATCGCTTACAAAGCCTGGCATGGCCTCCTATGCCTCTCTGGCTGCCACTTCCCTGTCACTCACGCTGCTGCAGCCACCCGGACCTGCTTGCTTTCCTCCAAACACACAAAGGCCAACCCCGCTTGGCGGCCTGATACTTGCTTCTTTCTTTGCCTGGAACACTCTTTCCTCTGATCACCACAAGACTCCTCCTTTACATCATCCAGGTCCTTCCTGAAATACCATCCCAGAGAAGTTTCCCCTGCTCCCTCCCCCTTTAAAACTACTCTCCCCTATGTCTCCAGTCTCTGGTTAAACTCAAACTCCACATGCTGCTTTACTTTTCTTCATGGTATCATTATTGCTTGGAAATTTTTTTTTTTTTTTTTAAGCGGTCCATCACCTGCCTCCTCTATGAGAATGGAAGCTCAGTGAGGACAGTGACTTTGTCTGTCTCATTCAGAAGTCCTGGGTAAATAAGATAATCTAAGTCATCATGTGACTGGTTTTATTGTTATTTATGAATTATGCTATTTGTTCATTGTTTGTTTTGATATCAGTGGTCCACTAATTCAAATGGAGATAGCTACACCCTTACAGAGAAACCATCCTAAAAATCTGGGTAGATATGATTTAAACAGCAGCAAAAAACAAAACAAAAAAACTGTTGCTATTGCTGAAAATTTGGATTGCTATTGTCACTTAGTCACCTGAAAGGTTTGTTTTTGTCCAAATCTCTAAACGATTATGGCAATGAGGCTTAACCTTTAATGTTCACAATAATCAGCTAGGGAAGCTAGCTGGTAAATCTGGTTTTCAGTTTTAAATCTTGATTTGTTAATAAGCCCCCAGGTGATGTTGATGTAGCTGCTCCTTGAACCACTTTGAGAAATACCGGGCTGTGGGTTTTGTAATTCCTTTCATAATTTTGAGAAAAATAGATACATACCTATCTGATTTACTGCTAACGGAGAACCAAATGTTGTCACTTAGGTGCCAGTGCTGGGTTCCCTAAGAGTACAGTTCAGTCATGTGAGATACCTGTCAACCATCAGGAAGCCCAGCTGATGAACAAGTTGAAAGCACAAACTTCTGGACATTCTATTGCAAGACCACGTGGAGAGTATAGGTAAGGAAGCAGAGACAGAGCCAAAGAAACCAGAAGACCAGGAATACAGTAACAGGAGGACAAAAGAAGCCTAGGATGGGAGCAGAGGTTTTCCTAAATGGGACCACAAGCTCTTCAGAAACTGCCTGGGGCAGGTTAAACTTGCCCAGGTGGTAACAATGCAAACAGAGTTTTGCCCCCCATAAATAGTGTACCGGGAACATGCTGTGACAATATATAATAGTCAGCAAGCCCTCCACTAACCCTTCAATTCCCAGGTCGCACAGAGTGGGAGGGAACTGGACTAAGTTTTAGCCAGTAAGACAAAGTCATGGATATTTTTTGCACCATGCACACATACTGCAATGTGCTAGGCAAAGTGGGAGTTAGGCAGGGGATTGAAGAAGGACAGTTTTTGAGTGTGACATACATTCTGCAATTTCAGTTCTGACCAGTATGCCATCTTAATGTTGTGAATACCACACATCATCATTTTCCAATCCCATACATTCAGATGGATTAATTCTATTCCTTCTTATTTTTCTTTCATTTTACAGCAAAAAATTCCTGAGTACAAATTTTTGGTCCTTTGAAGTATAAGAGCAATCTTAATCAAATGGTTTTTACTGACATCCATTAGAAGCTCACAGATGAAGAAACTGAGGCTCAGGAAACTTGAGTAATTGTCCCATTGTCAGAACTGGGAATTCAAAGCTATGTCTGTCTAAACGAAGCTTGTGCCTTGAACAAACTGCCTGGACTCAGTGCTAGCAGTCCAGCCTTGCTTCCCCTCTCCCCAGTGTGCCCTACCCCACAAGCTGGGGGTACCAGAAGCCCCCACCCTCCAGGAGAAGTCCCATCTGGCTGCCAAACTTGAATTCTAGGAGTGAGGAGGGGCTATGGATAGTCATAGGTGCTGAGACTGTACCTGTTGGTCGTGGTGGTGAATATTCTGGTTTGGTTGGCAGTATGGGCCTCAGGCTGAGGCCCCCCATCTTCCCCATCAATGTTTGACCAGTCTGCCTGCCTGGACATCTGACTGCTTATTCCTTCTCTATCCTACTCCCACTCCCTGAAAAGTGAGCCTAGTCCAGAACTCCAGCTGTCAAACTTTGGTTACTTGAAACTTCTGCCTAGTTCTTGTTAGCAGTTTTCCTTGGTAATGTTCACTGACTCCAATATCATTCCAGTGATTCTACACTGACTTTTCTTACCTATATCTTGGACACCCACCCATTACCAGTGAGTAGCCCTTCTAGAAACCCTGACACCACCCCTGTCCTACCCTATCAGCATAGGATACTGCCCCACTGTGCCTAGGGTTCCCTGCACGCTCTCAAATACTGTGGTTTGCACTGGGGAGACCCATTCCTTTAAGACTGATTTGTGGGCAAGAGGAGCTAGAGAAGGGTATGATCTTAGTTAGGACTGACCGTGAACTTGTCCTAGCAAACAGGCCAGTCTCCCTCCCTGTTTTCAGGCCAGCGAGGATAGGGACCTGGAACATGAAAGGATTTAACAATCAAGTTAAAGGTGAGTTCAGATTTCTAGATAAGATACACTTCAAATGGTGTTTGTGCTATTTGGATATGCTCAGGAAACTGAGTGAGGAAGAAACCTGTTTCCTTCCATGGGCTGGCTAAGGAGATAGGGCACAGAAGGAAATCCTGATTTAGAGGTATTCCTGTCACAGGGAGGCAAAGGATCCTGCGTGGAAAATGGAACAGGCTTTTCCATTTTTTGTCCCCTCTCGCCTTTTATCCTCTAGCAGAATTTATTGCAGTGATTTGCCTAATTGTCAGTCCTCCCCGGGATGGTGTGATCCCTGGTAGGGCCACCGGGGCCCTTCTGCTCCCTGTCGTGTCCAAGGTTGGATAAAAGAATGTGCTCGATCACTGCCAGTTGCTGGAAGCAACGAACCAGTGAATGTTGAAAAGAACAAAAGACCCTCGTATTAGCAAATACACTACATTGAAGAAAGACAGGTCCCGATTCATTTCACAGATACCAGATGAGATACCCTTAAGTCTTGTTAAAGCCACCTACGCAATCATTTCAAAAGTCAAGATTATAATGATAAGCAACAGAACTGTGCTCTTCATATGCACATTGCACTTTTCAAATGACAACTGCAAAATATCTTGCTAAAGTCCTTAAAGCCCAGAAATAGTGATATTTGAGGTCTATGCCAACAGAATGGATATATTTAATACACCACTGGCTAAAAGCCATCTAAAAACTCTTTTTTATTTCCCCCTCACCCTTCTCTCTCCCCACGTTAAGGGTAGACCTAGGCACCATGGTACAGAATCCTACAATAATATCACTCCTGGAATTACCTGGCTTCGGTACATTTGTACATAACTGTTCTAAGGTAACAGCAAGGATTTTTCCCCTCCTGTTTATTTCTCTGAAGCTGTAATAAGCAATCCTGTGTGCCATTGACTGTGGAGCGGTTGCCAGGCAGCAGAAAGAGATCTACAGCAGGAGGCGGGAGAGCTGCGGGAAGAAGGGAGAACATCGAGAGAGGAGCGGGGGGGGGGCTGAGCCAGTGGGGGCTGGGTTCCCAAACTGCTGAGCCAGAATTCCATGTCCTCATCATCCTTCATGTTCCTCGAGCATAACGAGCCAATAAGCTGAAACTTAGAGGGGAAATAAAGATGGAAAAGAAACAGTTGAATGTTGTCATTAAATAGGGTGTCAGAAATGTTTCTTATTTTGCGAAGAGAGGGTTTCAAGTCTTTTTTTTTTTTTTTTTTTTTTTTTTGCTGTTGAACTTTGCTTCTTGGGAAATGCAGCTCTACAAATACCATAAAAGGGCCAGCTTCTCAGTGGGCCTGCTTTGCTCTAAAGCAACAAACAATTAGCAATAACATCTCCCAGCACTGTGCATGGGGAATATACACATTATAACTTGAAAGGCTTCAACTTCTCTCACGGTGTGGAAAAGTAAAACACAGAGAAATGGTACTCAACCCTTTACAGAATATGCAGTATTGGGAGGCATCGGTGTGCCTATGAGCCAGGAGGTCATCCAAGGTGTTTCAAGAAGCTGGCTTTCTCAGTGTGAGGCTTTTTGTAGTTTGCAAAATTGGGAGCTACAGCTGAATCCCATCTCTTGGCTTTATAAGAATCTTGCTCTAATGAGATTAAAATGACTGGACTGGGATTTGAGCAGAAGGGGTGGGGGCAGATGGCACACAGGTCCCTCCATACTGGCCTGGATGTCCCCCAGCACAATGCATCTTGCCTTTTGCCAGCCTTCCAAGCTGTCTGTGACTAGTTGGACACTCTCCAGTGGTAACAGACAATGATTTTTATTTAGATGTTTGATTATTCTTGTTAATCAAATAGAACCAGAACAGAAGGTTTGTTCAAAACAAACAATGTATTTACAGATAGCTCTATGTGGTGGATGCACACTTTAAGGTTCTGAAGTTGCTAGTCATTCTTCTCAGAGGACACAAACCCACCATCTGGGAGAGAAAATGGGACAAAAACATGTTAAAATGGCAAGATGATCGGAATGAACTTGGAATTAATGTAATGATGACCAAGTTCATTTTTCACTTTAACAATGGGAACTAAGGAAGTGAGGGGGAAAGTAAAATGAGCATGATCAACCCCGAAAATAGTGAGGAGCAATAGATGGGCTCTCTTCCCCATTCCCTGTTGCATATTTAGGCTTATTTCTCCTGTCCAGTGGCCTGGCTTTTTAGTCCCAACTAAGGTCATGAATGAATCAATCGAGGATAATCAGTTTATCCTGCACATTTTAGGGAAAAGATAAAGTGTCAGAAGAAAAATACTCTTTAGCATAAACCACACAAAGAGATAAGAGGGAGGTATAAATATGGGATGCATGAAATAGATGACATGACCGAAAGCAAGCCTGCAAGCCAAACCCACCAAGAACCAGGGCTAGATACAGGCACAATCTCACTCTGCTAGTTTTCGGAAGGCTAACACCTTTTCCTATGGAACTGCAAAATATTTACAGACACTTGACAGTTCTCTAGGTAGCACAGTTGGGGAATGGACACTCAAGCTCTCCGGAATGTCCTATGATTAAGGTTTTGTCTATACGGCACAGCAGGGGAAACTAATCAGGGAAGCTGCTGGTTCGCCTGACCACACTGGTTAATGACTGTCTCCAGAGAGCCTCCCTGGAAACAGGAGATGAAATATCACACTATTTCATGTGAAATTGCACTTTTAATCAAAGCAAAAGGGAAAAATATGCTGGAGTCAGTCTCATAGTTGTGCCACAATGGAAATTTCTACCAAAGTCTACCATCATTGTTTTTTTTTATTCTTTATAGGTTTTATCTCTTAAAGTTTAGTTTTTAGTTTATCAGAGTTATGCATGACATAGAAAATGTTAATGGAATTTTTCCAAACCTCTCAAAGTTGATAGCAATGGATGGCAAAACCCTCACATTCTAGTGAGAGAAGATAGACCCTCTAGGCAGGACTTGCCAAGAAGTAGTCAAAACACGGTATTGTGATCTTGAAACCATATCTACCTCCAGCCTAGCTATAAGATAATTAAAGATAATGAAAGGCCATTTTTGTAATAGAGCTGACTAAGTCTAACGTGAATGCTCTAGCATTGCCCCTTCATTTCCTTATTCTTCCCTCTCCCCAACCACGTAGGAGGATTCCATAGGACTTATGTCATCACAAGAATGGAGCATGAGGGGATTCTTAGGGGAAATGGACTTGTGTCTCCTGATATTTGGGCAGCCGTGGATGGGTTTGAAGAACAGGAGCACTTGGCATTGAATTTGATCAAAATGAAACAAAGGCATCATCCTGGATCATGAAGGAAGTAACACAAGAGGATGGAAAACATAAGTGGCTAACTTTTTATTACTAAGACAAAGGTTCTGGTCCAATTGAAATTCAAAGTGAACTATATCTGATGGATTTAACTCAGTTGGAACAGATTAGATAGATTCGATTTTCTACATGCCAATAATAATGCTCAGGGAAGGACTAAGGAATGGACGAGATCAAACACACAGCCTCCTTGTAAACACACCTGTGCACAGCACTCAGAGTGTACACATAATAGTCGGCATACCTCTCCTCATGAGGTTTAGATTGTTGAAAAGATGTTAACGCAATTTACAATGGGGTTGTGTTTTTTATTTGCAGGGCAAATAGGAAAGGACTTTTGATCCAAAACCTTCCCAATGCAGAAGCAAGACATAATCTTCAGGGCAGGAAAGATAAAGAAAAATAGAATCTGCATCTCCTTTTGAAGATTCCAGCTCTAGCTGCCAAGAATAACAGAACAAATAGATTCCTGTGAGAGGATAAGCACCTTTTCAATCCTAGGAGCTTTGTCATTTTTCAAAACTAGCACATTTTTCATAGTTTGCCATGGTGATCTTCAAGTGGATAAATGGATATGGTCAGGAGCAAGTTAATTCCCATCTAGTCCCTTTTTTAAGGATAACGGATATCCTCAAAGAGAAGTGGCAAAAGGCAATGGTAGGTGAAGAAAATAAAGGCATAGTCAGAAAATGAGTGGATTCAGAAACCAATTAAAATAAAGCACAGCTTTAAAAGATTCCTTAAACTATTCACATGTTGCACTACTGGAAAGCAACGGTTTCTCTCAGCCCTTCCTTCCTAAATGTTTTGTTTTTGTTTCCAGAAATAACAGGTTTAATTAAATGGACAAGATACACTCAAGTGATCCAGACTAATGCACGCAGGGATTTTGAAGTCACTTAGAAGATTTTAGAAAGGAGTTTGATTTGCTGGGCTCGGATACTAATGAAGAAAGCTGGTCTTCAGGGAAAGAGCATGAACGCTGCGTATGGCTCTGTTACTGCTGTCAAAGCCAGTTATTACATTATTGGGAAGGAATGGTTTTGAAAGTAGCAAACATTAAGTAAACTGGAAAGGAAATTAGCTTTATTAAACTCCTTATATGTGTCAAGATGCTTTCACATGCATTATTTCAATTAAATCTTAAAACAACCCCGAGGAAATGGATATTATTGCCCATTGTTAAGACACATAAGCCAAGAATTTAAGAAAGCCAAGAATAGTAGGTCATGTGAGCCCAGGGCATCTCATGGCAAATCCAGTTCCCTTTCCATTACATTGACTTGGCCTCCATGGTAATGATGATGCATGGTCAGTACATGGTGCCCCTGAGCAAGAGATCAAGGTGTCTGGTAATGCACTAAAAATATTCTACCCTTTTAATTCAAAACAGCAATATCCTTGAACAGCCCAGTTAGAACATGTTTATATGTTAAGGATTGTAATGCAACATCAAGCATTCAACAGAATTCAACAGAAACGGTCACAAAATGTTGACAGTAAGATTTACTGAACTTGAATACAAATGCTAGTTTCAGGAACACATAATGTGACCTTAAGAATTATTTTTGTATGAGAAGGGAAAAAAGAGAGAGAGAGAGCTGCAAATCAGTCAAGGCCACTGGAACTATCTCAAAATGTTGCTAATCTGTGATTAGAAATTTGAAAACCACCTGTATAAAAATCTTAAGCTTCAAAAGGTATAAATGCATTATACATGTCAGTACTAGTACCGTCTTTTTCTATAAGCCACAAGGATAATGAATGAAGCTTAGCACATACTATAAGTAGATCAGACTAGCTTATATTTTATTACTACACAGAATAGCACCCTGGCAAGTCACATGGGTTTTTTTGTTTTGTTTTTTTTAATTTTATTTATTTGATAGAGAGAGACAGCAAGAGAGGGAACACAGCAGGAGGAGTGGGAGAGGGAGAAGCAGGCTTCCTGCTGAGCAGGGGGCCCGATGCGGGACTCGATCCCAAGACCCCGGAATCATGACCTGAGCCGAAGGCAGACGCTTAACGACTGAGCCACCCAGGCGCCCTGTCACATGGGTTTTTAACATTGGACTTTAAGTCAGGAGACTTGGGCTCCAGTCCTATTAACATGAGATTTTTCAAGTGAATTGGTCTTTCTTGGCTCCAGTTTCCCAGATGTCATTTACAAATAGACTCTAATACACACCAGCACTTATGAGGATGTATAGTAAGTGCATTCACAATATGTATTTTTGAATGAATTTATAAAATAAGGAGTTGGGTTAGATTTTTTCTAAGGTCCCATAATATTCTAACTTTTTATTAACTGGGATTTATTGAACATATCCAGATACCGGATTCTTCCAGAAGTTATTCAAAATACAATACAAGGATAAATAAAGTTTTCTCCAAGTTCTCTGCCAAGGACACAAAGCAGGTCAGACTTTTTCAGCTAAACAAATGTGACTGGAAATTGGATATGAAGTGTAAAGAGAAAGGGGGATAGATTTACAAAGAAGCTAGAACATCTACATAAGACTTCCCATGAATAACGTGTTATGTCATAGGAAGGGTACAGAGACAGAAGCCAACACATAGATGGGATTCATTTCTGGTTCTAACACTAAACAGCTCCATGCCTTTGGCTGTCATTTATTCTCTCTGGTTCTTGGTTTCCTGTAAAATGAACTGCAGCATTATACTATAGAGGTAAAATGAGGGATGGGCCAAAATGTCAAATAGCCAGGAAAAACAGACCTTTGAGGAAAATCCACATTGTGAAAAAAAGCACCATATTCAACCAAACAGAAAACGGGATGCCCATGTAATCATATCGGTGTGATGAGCAGAAGGAAATTTCCTTATTATGATGATGATGATTTCCCAGTAATTTTATGTTTATCCATAAAACAAAGATAAAACTAGTATGAAAAATATTAGAGTTCTTTGCAATGAGAAAGACCATCCCCCAAATACTCCTTTCAGTCTGTTTACATATATAAAAAGTAGGGGTCTGGAATAACTAAAATGCAGAAAGCTGGGTAAAAAGAAAACAGAAAGAGATGGCAGATAAAAATTTAAATATTATTCTACCACTACAAAAAGGAGTGGGTCTGAATGTACTGGTGTTAAAAGATGATTTTTATATTGCATTAAAAAACAACTTATAGAACAAAACATGGATTTGTTTTAAATTTATATATGGTATATATATATATACACATATATATGTATATATATGTGTGTGTGTGTATGTGTATATATATGCACTATATATATATATATATATATATATATATAATGAAAATGTATTTAAAAATTCTGAAAACTGGTCCCCACTGGGGAAGTGACCAGGACTGGATACTGGGTGAAAGAAGTGATGTGAAAGCAATTTCCGCATTTACTGCATATACTTCATATTATATGGACTGTACCCAGTGAGAATATATGTATGCATTACACTGTCATTTAAAACATAATTTTAGAGACACTAATAAAAAAAAAGAAACAAAAAGAACATGGGCTACGGAGTCAAATAGCGCTGGGATTTATCCTAACCCTATTCCTTATTAGCTCTGTATATTTGAATAAGTTAATTAACTTTTCTCACTGGCGTTCTTATCATAGAACAGAGATAAAAATAACTGCCTTACAGTGTTGTGGTAGGGATTAAAGATAATGTATGTAAAGCACTTGGAACATATTCAAAATTTAATAAATTGTAATCATTATTATATGAAGAAGATAGATGAGATCATCTTGGTTTTATTTTTATGGATCAATGAAATAGATTCTCATTAGAACCCTTTATTGCCTGATATAAACCCCTCTCCTCCTGCCCACTTGGTTAAACAACAAAAAAAAAACTTTGGAGGATGGGAAAGAAGAGACTAGAAGAGGAGTGACAGAATGGATGCAGCCACATAGCCTTCTGGGCACCTCTCCGTAGCATGTGCAGATCGTAGCAGAAAGGTAAGCGTTGCACGGGGTCTTTGCTCCTGAAAAACCTGCAGCAGTGTGGCACATGGAAGGAGAGATGAAAGGATGAGTAGAGACTTGAAGATGCTTCCTATGGCCGCGTTCAACATCCCGTTGCACAATTCTCTCTCCTTGTGGCTTTTTCCTCCTTTCCTCACTCCCCCTTGGAGATGTACTCAGCGGGAAAGGAGAGAGGCTGTGATTTGAGGCTGCTGGTCATCCGACCAACCAGTCTCAGCTAAACCATCAAGATCAAACCATGGAAAATGCCTTTCAGTCTGTGAGGCTTTTCCTGGCAGGAAAAGCAAAGCAGCACAACTGACACAAAGTGAAGAGAAGGGGGTACCCGGCCTCCTGCAAACTAATGTAATGATGGCTCAGAAGAAGGATTGGAACTTGGCAGAAGGAAGGAAACATGGATGAAATACCAAGACCTGTTTAATATATCAGGGGACAAATAGGTATTTTTGCTTTCAGTTAGAACCAACAAATAAATGAAAATGGCCCAGAGGCCCTGGACCTAAGGAAAGGAGATGATCAAGGATATAATGGTGAGTGCCCTCTGGAACTCTATTCCTCCCTGTTTACGATTACGGCCACAAATACACTTTTTAGTCAAATTTCTTACAATTCCTGCCTATTCAGAGTCACCCTTAGCTCACATAGTATGTAAAGAAAAACGCACTCCTTCCTCTGGGCGGATGAACCTATGCCAGGGAGGACGGCTATGCAAGCAGAGTATGGGCTGGACTTCAGCCCCACTTGCGCCTTTGGTTTGGCACCTTTATGCAGTGAACAACCTGCACAACACTATGCAACAGCCCTACTCTCATTTACCCAAAGTGCCAATCACTTGCCCCTTTGGTCTGGCACCCTTGTGCCGTGAACGACCTGCACAACACTATGCAACAGCCCTACTCTCATTTACCCAAAGTGCCAATCACTTGCCCCTTTGGTCTGGCACCCTTGTGCCGTGAACGACCTGCACAACACTATGCAACAGCCCTACTCTCATTTACCCAAGGTGCCAATCAACCTGGAACATATGCTATGTTTTGTCACCTTCTGACTTTTGTTTATGTGTTTTCCTTCCTCTGAGCTTGAAACTGGCCAGAACTATGGTAACTGCTTTGAAATTAATCCCCAACAATCCTAGTTGTTAGGCATTATTATCATCCATTTCTTCCAGATGAGAAAAGCCAAGCTTCGAGAATGACTCAAGTTAGTCACCCAAGGCTGTTGCACGGTTCATGAGTAACAGAACTAAGTTTGAACCCAACTTCGTATGGCTCAGGAGCCCATTTTGAACACTGTACCTCAGTTCCTTTCTAACCACAAGGTTGGATTAACATTCAAGGTCTTTGAAGTAAAATAATTAAAATTTCAGTCATATATTTGATTTAAGTACAAGGGAGCATCCTCTCTCTAAATAGTATTAAGAATTCCTTTGACTTGCCCAAATAAAGGTCATTTTTGGAAGTAATCATAACACATAGGCATTTGGTAGCTATTAAAGGGAATTCCTATAGCCTACCTCAGTGATAGTGATGACAATGTGCACCAGTCTCCAGTTCAGAATTCAAATAATTGTCTCTGCCATCGTCTGAGACTCTCGGTTGAATTGACCTCTTGTCCCGAGTTGCGTATTTCTGCGTGTTAATGTATCAGCCCTGTGTTAGTGCAGATAGAAATAACCCATCATGTGAGCTGTTTCTTAACTCCAGGTCAAAGATGGACAAGTGAGCTGCTATAGATGGAGAAGAATCTCCTCCACACCTTAACTCTTTGTCACAACTTAGTCCTGACACTGAATTATTATATAAACTATTGGAATACGAAGAGCCTTGCGGGGGGAGAAGCCTAATTTCCAACTCAAGATCAAAGAGACTCACTCAGACAGAAAACAGTCAGATTGCTAGGACGATGCTTTAAAGCAATTCTCCATCTGGTCTGCTTTTGAAAGATTAGCAAATTAATCACATGGAAGTCTGAGCAAACAGAAAGTGTAAAGCCATCCACAACAAAAACAAACAAACATACAAAAGACATTCACAACACAAAATAAAAAGCAAAAGGAATGAAGATAACTGTAGGCCAAACTCTATACCCTAAAATACCTTTTCTTACATAAAATGGAAATTTTTAGAAAATACAGGTTTAACTTAAGGGAATAAAGAAAAGAGTGAGGAGAGATGACAATCACTAGTGCTACATGCCAAACATTTTCAGTCCTCCACCTTTCTATGTATGTGATAGGACTCTGTTTGCAGTCCCTTGTAGTTAGGTGGAGTTCTATACCTAGTGTGAACCAATGAATTCTGCTCAGAAGTAATATGCATTATTTCGGGGCTAGAGCATTTAATTGACATACCTTGCAAAGCTCACATTTGCCTTTAGCACAAGACTGGCAATGTTTGCTGATTCATCACTCTGAGTCCCCATGTGGCTACTATGAACAGGACCCCAGTGCCAACCCAAGATGGTCATGTACAGTGGGCAAGAAATAAATTTTGTCATTTTAAGCAACTGGAATTTTGCTATTTGCTACTGTGGCATAAACTAGTCTATCCTAACTAATCAAACATTAAGCAAGCTCAAACAATGAGAACAGCAACTGAACCACTGAGAATCATTGTTGAATTTAGTAGTTATTAGGAGTATGATATAAAAAATCAATAAGCACAAGAAAGCACACTAAAATGTAAGACCAAAGAACAAATATGGAACCTGGAAACATAATTTGTGAAAAATAAGAATTACTAGTAAAGACAAAAATAATTCAACTAATCTTATTAAGAATAAGAAATTAAGACTTTGGGGGGAGAAAATGCTCTTCACATATCAAAAGAAATTATTAAATGTAAAAATATAAGAATATAGCTTACTAGAGTCACACATTAACAAGCCAAAAAAAAAAAAAGTGGTAGAGGTAAAGCTAAAAATCTGAGATTGGGCAAAAGCTTATCAATAAAACATAAATAAATTTAAACATTTAAAACGAAGTATTTCAAAAAAGGGAAATGATTAATTATGGTGCTTCTACTTTATACTGCATTATGTATCCCTTAAGATTATTATTTTAAAGATTAGGTAAAAACAGGGTAAAATATGTACCATATAATGTAAAACTTAAAACAGAGGAATCCCTAGATTTTAGTTTCCCTATAAACATAGCTTTTATAAATTTTGCATTTTAAATGGGCAGGAAAGTGAAATTTTAAAAATTGTGCTAGAGCAGTGGAATTAAAGATTATTATCATAATATTTATTATAACAATAAACTACAGTAAACATTTAAGTTAATGCACCAAGACTCAAGAACATAAAGAAAGGCCTCTTTATTTCTTGAAGAGTTTATTTAAACAAGACCGATTTTATGCCTGAGTACTCATACTTAAGCAATATCATAAAGCCTAAAATTTCATAAGAAATTACCTCCAACTTTTCTCCCTCTAAGAGGTATAGTTTTTGACTATTATCATTTATTCCAAATTAAAGAAATATGGGAGTGTAAGGATTTATTATAATTAATCACTTTTAAAGAAAAATACTTAATTCAGATAGACACTATTTTAATCATTTTTATAGTATTTCTATCATTATAATTAGCCTAATGTATTATATTTTTTCATTATAGGACGGCTTAATTCTTTTTTAGCAAGATTATTAGTTTCTCTTGGAGGTGGTGGGGCTGTGTTCCACTGTTGTGTTTGACCTCTGTCAAAATTCTTTCTTATTGAAGAGTAAAGCTTATTTTTGATTGACAGAAGCTGATAAAAGGACATCAGAAGCTAGATGAAGACAGCACTTGCTGGACTTTTAGATACTGAGGTCATGTACAGTTTCCACATTCGCTTTAGGAATTTTGTAGAGTTACATCTTAAGGACATAAAATATATGCTACGATCACTATTACTGATAGTATCTTTAATGAGTACTGAGCACACAAATCCAGTGCTGGCCAGATACAAAGATAAATATGCCTTGGTCTAGTAGCTATAATAGATTGCAAAGGCTGCTGGATACACTTCAAGATAGATCACTGACTTCCAAAGCAAGGCTAAATGGCTCCTATGTTCCCAACATAATGTGATGTACATTCAACATCATTTCACTTTTATTGAAAAAATTATGTTATGAAAAAATACATTACGTGATGGAAGGAATTGCACTAAAATTTAAATATGGATATTACTGGGAAGAGACTTTTACTTTCTTCATTTATTTTACTAGTTTCCTGTCATATCTATAAAAGCATGAATTATTTTTGTGATAAAAAAATTAAATTTAGTCTATGCAGAAAGTCACCTTAAAAAAAGAAAGCTAGCAGTCCTATTTTTTAGAATTTATTTTATGTCATTTTATTTAAGTGTATATATATATATATATATATATATATATATATATATATATATATATGGTATAATTCTCATTCCAGAATGTGGAACTAGTCTTTGTAAATAAACCATTTATACATCAAATACCTTTTTAGTATCGAAACTCCCCAATGCACCCCCACCCCACACCCCACCTTAGTCTAGTTGCATGGAATCTTCAGTGTTTCATTATGTTAAAGGAATCCTGTTGAACAAAACGACGTAGGTAGAATCCCTCACCATGTTCTGTCTTAGCGAGGTTTATTTTTTTTCGGGTATGCTGCACAAATACATTCTCATTGGCTCTCTACCTCCTGCAGTCATCTTCAAGGACTTAGTATTAACTGTGACCTCTTCCCCCTGTGAATATGGAAAATTCATTTCAGATCACACTCTGTCATTTTCAGTGATTTTAATGAATTATGAAAGCCTGATCTTGTAAGACTCCTCCACCCACATCCTCCCCCAGTTCCCCACACTTTGCATTTCCCATTGCCTCTAGGCCTGAAGTTTCATTCATTTGAAAACTATTCTTGGAAAGATCTCCCCTCCTCCAGCTGTTAATCTGTCATTAATGGGCCATAAGTCATTCAGATATACTGCACTATTATGCAACCTCAACAGAGTGGAAAAAATCATTTGCTTTACTGTCAATGTAAAAACTTTTATCTTTTTTGACAGTTTTATTCAGAAAACCTCAGCTTTATTTTAATTTGATTCTAATGATGGTTTTCAGAAAATGATTTGAGTAAGTAAAAGTTTAGTGCAATGACAGCTCTCATGATTTCTTTGGTGGTTTCTTTCAGGGGTATTTATTGAAAAGATGCATTCTAAATACAGTGCATCATTTTTTGGCACAGTGGATGGGAGTTAATTATTCAGAGCTGATAATGTGATAGTATTTACTCAGTCAGGAATTTAAATGAGGAAGGCCCCATTCCTTTTATCTCCTCTCTCTTTTCTAGCTAGAGTTTCCTTGAGCAAAACTTAGATTCACAGATATCCCCATAGCTTTGAACTTATAGCAATTGTTGTTAATTGTAAGGATGAGGTAAAATGACCTTCACATTTTCTATTCATAAAAAGAATGACCTGAAATGCAGTGGAAATGAACTGGCTTTTGTTCTTTTTCTTTTCTTTTTTCTTTTTTTTTTTTTTTTCTTTTAAACTGTGAACTGCTATATCGAAATCGAGGGTAGAGGTTGATATAACAATCTGTGGTTGCTTTGTTTTGGACATTCATGACCTGAATTAAGCATAACTATGGTTCTACCTGTACTTTCAAACTCATTTTCATTTAGTGGGGAAATATTAACCACATCTGAGTTTACAAGTCTGTAATGAATTTATGCTTGGTTGGTAGTGGTTAAAAGAGACTAAAGCCTGTATTCTAAAAAGAATTTTATTTGGGAATATTTACATCAGCTTTTCACAAAGTAATGTGACCAGCTGAAGTCTACATTTGCCCAAATAATGGAGTATCTAATGGCAGTTCATTTGGTTATCAGTAATTTTGCTGTAGAATATCATCCATCATGGCAATTATGGCAGTGATAGCTAAGGAAGCAAAGCTATGCACATTTTCAATCAAGAAATCTATGTATGAGCAATCTGAAAAATCCATCACTGTACAACTGCTAAATTAATGACACTTTAAATGATTTTAAGGCTTCATTGTGGTTTCAAAGAACAGTGAGCTCAGGTTAGCTCAGGAATGAACATTTAATATAAAATCAAAGGTGGACTTTTTCTCTCAAAACTTATTCAGAATTGCAATGATGTAAAACAGATAACAAATAAAATACAAGTCAAAGAGGAATAGTTCTTTTGTTTATTTATTTGTTTATTATTTTTTTAACATATATTATTTGTTTCAGGGGTACAGGTCCGTGATTCATCAGTCTTACACAATTCACAGCGCTCACCATAGCACATACCCTCCCCAGTGTCCATCACCAGCCACCCCATCCCTCCCACCCCCTCCACTCCAGCAACCCTCAGTTTGTTTCCTGAGATTAAGAGTCTCTTATGGTTTGTCTCCCTCTCTGGTTTCATCTTGTTTCATTTTTCCCTCCCTTCCCCTATGAAAGATAAGTATCATATGATCTCACTGATATGAGGAATATTTTATTTGTTTTATTTGTTTCTTTACCTGGATAGAGGAAAAAGTGGGTGAGAGCTGCCAAGGAACAGGTGTAGAAAAAGCCTGGAAGAGGAGTATCTTCAAATATTACACACACATGTTTCACATTGTCCCTGGGGAAAATGACACAGCCCAATAAAAGGTAACAGTAACATCATGTTCTATATTTTGCAATTTTGTTATTCGGTATTAAGTGAAAAGGAACAAAGTTCTTTTCATTTTTCGGTTTTTTTTTTTCTTCAAGATTGCATCTTTATGTAAATTCCTCAGACTTGCTGAGGAAAAAAACATGTTAGTGAGAGGATTATGTTCCCATTCAACCCTAATTATTTTAAACCGAAAAGTTCAAATCAAACAATGAAGCTTTTCTAAATCTGAAGATGTTTCCAATCTGAAGATCTAAAGGCCCTAATAGTTTATAAACTCTGACTGCATAATTTAGGCAAGATGGTAAACACAGCTTTGAGAGATTTTAAGCCATGCTTTCTAGACAGCATTAGCTTTTCTCCTCACTGGATGAAATCTTATAATATCTTACTGAATTGCTCCATTGTATTTAAACAAACAAAAAAAACATACAGAAATAGCAAATGTTAAAAAGGACATTAATGTCACTGTACTTAAGAAAAGGCAATTCACTACATAAGAGAAAATTATACATGGGACAACCATCTAATTCTTGTGGACATATATTTTGTTAATTAACATGTGAAAGTTTGCTTTGCAAACATCGAATAGGTGGGGTGGTATTCCTATCAGAGTAATCCTGGGAAGGAGGTACTCTGATGCCTGCTATAATTTGTATGCTTTTGTTGTTGTTGTTGTTCAATGGCTTACATTTAATCACTTTTTGTCTGTTTAGCTTGGGTGTAGGCCATTCATCATTGTACCAAATATTCCTCCCCTACAGGAGGGATGGGCTCTGCAAAGTCAGTCCTCTGGAGTTCATTAGCAGATGTCAGAAGGATTGAGAGGGAGGAGAGCGGAACCACTCCTTCTCATGCACAGGCATGGTGATGTTGCCCAGCTGTAGTCCACCCAGACATCAGAGCAGACACACCAGTTCCCAGCTGAGTGTTTCCAGGGTCAGAGCCAGCAGACATATAAAAGAGAAATACTTATTACCCATCCCGTCCTTCGGGACTGATTCCATATTTACATGCACAGCAATCTCAAGCAATTATATTGTTTTGATTCATTCTCATGGTACTTTTTAATGTTACTTAGGGGTCCTGAGGCCTGTTTAAATACTAGCAGATTTTTCAGTTCCATTTGCCTTCCATGATTTTTCAGGATTTGTTTTCAATTAGTTTGGAGAGTGAAAATCTGG